>NW_026622930.1:26247948-27645448 GCF_023065955.2 Ursus arctos | reverse complement strand
CCTTCCTTTGAAGTACTTGTAGTTTAGGTAGTTTATGTGTACAGTCCAGTTCTTTAAACAAATCACTAATAAGCTGTGGAGAAAGAACATTTGACGAGTAACTATTTCAATATAAAGATCCACTAGATGGAGCCAGTGTCTGCCTCACAGAAGTCCACCTGTCCACATTTTAGATCTCGCCTTTTATTTTGAAGCACTTATTTTAGAGTATAGCTAATTTTCTTAGCTAAAATTCTTGGCTAGATTGCTGAGCTGGGAAAAAAGTCCTAAGATATCAGTTAAATCAAGGAAACAAAACTGGTGTTGGGGAGGGGTGTGGTTTGAGATATCCATTGACACTTTGGGCTTTTGTATTTTCTTTTATTATAGAATCTATACCCCATTCACGGAAGACACAGAGACCGTAGGGCAGAGAGCCCTGCACTCTATTCTGAATGCTGCTATCATGATCAGCGTCATAGTTGTCATGACTATTCTCCTGGTGGTTCTGTATAAATACAGGTGCTACAAGGTGAGTGTGAGATATGGAGCTTTGCTTTCCACTGTGTTCTTTTTGTGATTGGGTTTTCCTGTCATATACCTTACTTGGTCTAGTAGAGAAAAGGGCGTGATGTTCTAGAACTGATTTAATTTTTAGTTTTTTCCCCCTTATTGTAGAACATTTAAAAAACACAAAAAGATATAAATGAAAAATATTTTCATATCATATCACATTTTAAATGGTTTTAACATTTTGATTTGCAGTATACTTAGGACATTCCAGGTTATATCCTAAGACCTCTGTGAATTCCCTCATTCACAAATAGTACTATAGGATATAATTGTCCCTATAAAGTAATATAACTTAAAAAAATTCAGATTTTCCTGAGTGCAGACCACTAGAGCCTTCTTCAGACACTGGTGTTAAACTCATTGGTGACTGGTTATATTCCCATTTCTACATTGGGAGCCATCTATTCCCTTACTGTCTTTCCTGCAGTAGTACTAGTTCTTTCTTTGGGAAATAAGGGCAGGGGAGATTGTGTAGGAAAGACAGAGGCCCAACCCTCACAGCCTCTGCTCCCTTAACTCACCCTCTAGCTAATGGATTCATTCTTGAATTTTAGCCACCTGGCACGTATTTCAGATGCATGCCTCAGAGAAATCACGAATTATTACAAGTCATGAGACTTAAGGGTCTTTCTCAAATAGAAGAAATAAATGATAACTTTCCAAGTATTGAAGTCTACTCTATTTCCTTCTAGTATTTATTTCTATATATGTTTTAACATGGTTAAAATAAAACGTATAGTATGTGTCCTTTCTTAACTTTTACTTTGGCATAAGCATTTTTCCATATTTAAATTCTCAGAAAATATGTCTGAGAATACGACATTCTCAGAAAATATGTCTGGGGGCACCTGGGTGGCTTAGCTGTTAGACGTCTGCCTTCTGCTTGGTTCATGATTCCAGGGTCCTGGGATCGAGCCCTACATCAGGCTCCCTGCTCGGCGGGAAGCCTGCTTCTCCCTCTCACGCTCCCCTTGCTTGTGTCCTCTCTCGCTGTCTCTCTATATGTCTGAGGCTACGTAACATTTGACTCAATGAGTGTATTATAATTTACTTACCCTAATTTCCCTGATGTTGGACATTTAAGTCATTTCCATTTTTTTACTATTCTAAAAAACAACGAATGTTTTTATGGAGCTTTTTCAATTTTTCCCCAAATTATTTCCTTAGGGTAAAATCCTAGACACAGAATTTATGGGGCAAATTACCTACATTTTTAAAATTTTATTTTATTTATTTATTTGAGAGAGAGTGCAAGAGAGTGGGAGAGAGCATGAGTGGTGGGGAGGGGCAGAGGGAGAGGGAGAAGCAGACTCCCCGCTAAGCAGGGAGTCCACCATGGGACTTGATCCTAGGATCCTGGGATGATGACCTCAGCTAAAGGCAGATGCTTAACCCACTGAGCCACCTAGGTGCCCCTATCTACATATTTTTAATTATCATGGTGTGCAAAATTCCTTTTTTCAAAATGGTAGTATCAGTTTGTACTTACCACTAGTAGTGAATGAGACTGTCTTACCCTACCTTTACAAGCACTGAATTTTTGAAATTCTGTGCTAATTTTTATAAGTGAAACAAATGCCCTAATTTTGCATTTGGTTAATTACGAGTAAGATCAAATACCATTCCAGTGTTTACGAACTCAAAAATTATAGTTTAATCTTGCTTGTTGAACATCTGAGTGGGTGGAAGTGTTAACCCAAGTGATGACCATGGGCAGTCTGACATTAGCAGGTGGAAAAGATTTAAGACAGAGGTGTCTGTGGTGATGGGAAGTAGTCATCAATACTCAGAAAACCAAAGAGCAAATGATGTAAACCCATGCTGCAAAGCATTCTCCTCCCTCTGCTTAAATATCCTCATGACGGTTACTTTTTCTGTATATACGTGTTTACCTGCTAGTTCTGTTTCTCTGCTTTGTTGGACTCACTGTATGATTCTTTTCTTTTTAAAATATTTTATTTATTTATTTGAGAGAGAGAGCGTACAAGTGGGGAGAGGGGCAGAGAAGCAGACTCCCCACTGGGCAGGGAGCCCGATGCAGGGCTCAATCCCAGGGCCCTGCGGTCATGACCTGACCCGAAGGCAGATGCTTAACCGACTGAGCCACCCAGTTGCCCCTAACTTTATGACTCTTATCTGGGTTATATTCTACTTTCGTTCTTCACATTTTATGGGGAGTCTGTATCCTGTTTAGGGTCATATCCACACCTGCACACCTTAAGGATGGGCCCATAAGTTCATACCAGTTTTAAAAGTTTGCTTTCTTGAGCTTCCTTTCTGTGATCTCCCTGGTACTTTTTGGTTCTTTTGGACATCCCTGTTCCATTCCTCCAGCCAGAAAGCTGGTTTTATTTTACCACTGACAGGGCTAAGAAGTGGTAGGACAGAGAGAGAAATAAAGCCAGTGCCATCTGCCCCACTTTCTGGGAACTACAGCTCCTCCAGTTAGAGAGGAAGCTTCCCCTCCCTCTGAATTTTAGGCTCCTGCAACCCTCAATAACCACCCCCACAGGATTGTTTGAGAGCTGGGTGTGAGAGAATGGTGAAAGGAAAAAAGCCAGAAAGTGAGATTTTTGCATTCTCTTTTGATGTTAGGAGACCTCTTTCTTGTTGCTTATCCAGAACTAGGCTTCTCCTAGAGCTCTCACTAGCTTGCTAATGCCCATTCGGGGTTGCATTGAGTTCTGATGGAGGAGGGTAGTACTGGAGTGGAAAATGTGATACACTCACTTCTAATTCCCCAGCCCACCTGACTCTGTTCACTTGTCAGAGGCCTCACCTAGCAGCTGCATGCATATTCTGTCCAGCTTTTATGGTTGCATTCGGCAGGAGAGACAGGGTAGATGTGCTTTCACTCCATGGCACCTAGAGCCTGTCTCGATATATTTTGGTCAGTTTTGTGGATCTTTTAGTTATATCTCATTTTAGACAGTCTAATAAGGGTTTATTTTCAGCCACAGTCCCACATTTATTTGTTCATTTGTGTTGTTTTGTTTTGTTTTTTTAACGTTAAGTTCAAGTCTTAGCAGGCACAGCCAATTCTATACGAACAAGTTGTTTACTTTGATTCCTAGTGTAAAATAAAAGGAGCTTTTGAGTCAGAAATTCAGAAACTTGCCAGGACCTGTTTGGAAATAAACCTGGAGGATTTGTTATGTCAGTGGTTGGTTGTGCAATGTCTATGAGAAGCACAAGAAGCTAAAAGACCAGACAAACTTGAAAAAGGTAGAAACTGAAAAGGCAGTTAATTATTACATATCACAGTTATAGATGAAACTGTATAACTTACTAAAGCCACATGATTTCTGGCCTGGACAGTTCAGGGTTTAGAGGAGATGCTTGCTGTTCTGTACTGAAGCAGGGCTCTTTTCTTTCAGAGCCTTTAGCACAGGAAAGCTGAACTAGGGATTTTTGCAAGATGAGAAAAAAAGCCTGTTTTACCACCTGATGTTCTAGAAAAAGGGGAAGTGCTATTTAGTCATCATCAGAAGAGGCTTTGAATTCAGGTAATAATTCAGAAAATCATAACATCAGTGACCAAAAACCATTATTGCAGTCAGAGGGCATTTAATATCTTTACAATATGAAGAGCACTAATAAATCATTCAGAAAATTATGAACATGAACATTATAGAACATTAGAGCATGTAGCTCTTGATCTCAGGAGGGTTTGAGCCCCACATTGGGTGTAGACATTACTTTAAAAAATAAAATCTTAAAAAAAAAAAGAAAATTATGAACATCCTAATAAATTTTTAAAAACCAACCCAGAGGAATTACAAAGGAAATATAGATGGCCAGGAGAGAGACAGAGACAGAGAGATGTGTATGTATGTTTCCTCAATGGTAAAAACAGAAGTATATTAAAATAACAACATATTCACCTATTGACTTGGTGAAGATTAATAGTCTTTTTTTGTGAAATCACTAAACCAATATATATCAATAGTCAGTAATTAGAAAAAGTTTGTATGCTTTGATTCTATAATTTTGCTTTCATGCTATATCTGAAAGAATCTGAAATGCAGAAAAATATTTGCATGTGAGGATTTTTATCCTAGCATAAATTTTAATGGGAATAAAGTGGAAAACCATAAGAAATATGGAATAAGGAAAGGTTAAATAAATTAAAAAAGGCTAAATAAATAAGAAAAGGTGAAATTGTGGGTTCGTCCATATATGTAGAATATTATAATTCAGTCATTTAAAAATCATATTTTCAAAAAGTATTTGGTGTCATGAGAATGTGTCTGTTAAAAAAATGTTGTAAAAAGCAGAATGCTAAACTATATTACTTGATTATAATGTTGTTTAAAGGCCTTTATACATGCAGACAGCAAACATGCCTGAAAAAGCACGTTAATAACAACTTTGGTTGTCACTGGTCAGTGGGAGTGGTTTTCTCCCTTTAGTGTTTCTATATCTTCTCAGTGTTATACATATATGTTACTTTTGTATTCAGAAAAGTACTTTTCTTAAAATAAACACTACTCCATGTTCCCTTGCTGAAAAAAACAAGGTGAAGAGCATTTCTCAACAAAGATGAGAATTTCTAGTATTCAGTATTTACTTTGGCCTTTAAGTCAGAGCTTAATACGGAGTACCAGTGTACATCTCCCACTTTGTAAAACTGTTCTGTTTTGTGATATTTTATATATTTTAGTTTTGTGACTTGGATTATCTCTGAAGCTGAGTCTTATGAGCACGACGGGGTGGGATACACACAGGGAGTTCCTTTCTGCTTCAGCTTAATTGGGTTTTTGCAGATAAAGATAGAGTATGGGCTCCCTTTAGGATATTTTGCTAAAGTTGAAAATTTTGAGAGGGAAATGTACAAGTGTCTTCAATTTACTTTTATATGTATTAAGAATAAAAAGGAAGGAGAGATGGATAGAAATGCTACAAAGCAAGTACAGCAAAATGTGAATGGTAGCCGTAAAATTCTTTACATTTTGCTGTGTGTTTGGAAAAAAACTTGTTTAAAGATTTTTTTTTTAAAGACTTTATTTATTTATTCGACAGAGATAGAGACAGCCAGCGAGAGAGGGAACACAAGCAGGGGGAGTGGGAGAGGAAGAAGCAGGCTCACAGCGGAGGAGCCTGATGTGGGGCTCGATCCCAGAACACTGGGATCACGCCCTGAGCCGAAGGCAGATGCTTAACCGCTGTGCCACCCAGGCACCCCTTGTTTAAAGATCTTATTTATTTGAGAGAACGAGAGAGAGAACGAGAGCGAGAAAGAGCATGAGCAGGGGAGTAGGGGCAGAGGGAAAGGGAGACACGGAACTCGATCCCGGGACCCCGGGACCATGACCTGAGCCGAAAGCAGACGTTTAACCAACTGAGGCATCCAGGCACCCCTTGAAAATTTTTATAATAAATTATTAGGGGAAATTTTTGTGGAAGAACACTAGAAATTAAGTTTTTTGTATTCACATAGTCGATTTAGAATATTCGAATGTCCAAAGAATACCAGCTTCCATGTAAAGGCATTCTTTTAACCTTTTCCCAAATTGTGCCATTTTATGAAGCTGTTTTAAAGAAAAAGAGACAGGAATAATTTTTAAGAAATCTTTTCTTTCAAAGGAATTAATAATTACAGATCACCTTGGGTGATCAGAACAGAACCACAAGAGAAAATTAACATACATTTTAATCACAACTAGATTTTGATAGCTTAGAGCCTGATTATTGGAACAACTGGATCTGGGAGGTGGGTGTGGGAGGGGTTTTTTTGCTTTGTTTTTAATGAAGACAAAACAATATTCCTGTTAAGAGATGATGTCTAGGGGGTGCCTGGGTGGTTCAGTCTGTTTAAGTGTCTGCCTTCGGCTCAAGTCATGATCCGAGGGTCATGGAATTGAGCCCCACATCGGGTTCCCTGCTCAGTGGGGAGCCTGCTTCTCCCTCTCCATCTGCACCTCGCCCTCTTGTGCTCTCTCTGTCAAATAAATAAATAAATAAATAAAATCTTAAAAAAAAAAAAAGATGTTTGGAAAAGTTGGTTAAATAACCCCTTCTGCCATTAAATAGTAAACTTCATTGAAAGATTAAAGCATATACTGGGTGTATCCACCTCAAAATAATTTCAGTGTTGGTTAGAAATTGTTTGACAATTTTTTGTGCTTCTCCATTCTGTTCTTAAAAACCCCAGGCTCCCTGAGTTGTATAGTATTTTCCCAAATACACCCATTACATAAAATTACCATTTAAAATGTTCATCTTGTGTAACAGATTGCAAAAGTCAAATCTGATTCTCTCATATGCATAAGCTATACTTGAGTAATAGTGACTAATATTTACATAGCGCTGTATGAATTCTGCATGATAAGGATGGACTGACTTACAGTGTTCCAAAGAATTTTTAATATTACTACTTATTAATGAACCATATAAAATAAACTTTAGAAAGCGTTATTATATTTACTGAAACTTTAGATTCTGAATATGATTTTATCAAATGGCTATATAACTTAAAAGTCCTATTTTTTAAATACAGTTAATGTATATATACATAATTCACTTAGTGGACTATCTGATTTTCAGTTTCATTGAATTTTATTCAATTTATTTCTCTTTATTTCAGAAATACCACAAAATTTTTCCATTGAAAATATTGCTGCTTTAAAGTTTAAATGTTGACTATTGGCTCTGTTGATAATTTATTTTAGGATGCATTATTTTAAAAATGTCACATATTTCTAAAGGAACAAGGGTCTATATATGTCTTGCTGAATTTTCTGTTTTCTTTTCTGAGTAGTTTGGTACCAAAGAGTTCCACTATAAGTATGCACTGATCCCGAAGTCAGCTTGAGTTCTGCCATTTGAAAAAAATAACATATACAGAAGTAATATGTTATTTTTGAAGTAAGAAATTTGCCTTTCTTTAGGGTACGGAATCTGTTAATTATATTGAAATGCTTTCTTTTCTAGGTCATTCATGCCTGGCTTATTATTTCATCTCTGTTGTTGCTGTTCTTTTTCTCATTCATTTACTTGGGGTAAGTGGTATTTGATCTGTTTTTCAGAAACTAACTCTGTTTGAGCTGTATAACTGTCGCTTAAAGCCATGTACTTTGTTGATGAAATACTCTTAAATTATGATTATTTCCATATATAGTTTGTACGTGGTGTGTTTAAGACTGGTTAGTATTATAAAATATATATATATTTTTTCATGGCTGCACTAAATTTTATTTTATGAAAATAGCACCATACGTCCTAGCTATAAAATTTATTGTGGATGTTTAATTTTTCTAATTTCAGATATTTTAAACTAGCGTTTCTTTCCGTTGTGGCATTTTAAGTGGTATATGGCCTTTTTTTAGTTTTTGTACTTAATTTTACAGCTGTGATCTATGATACTGGTTTCCCATTTATGAATGATACAGAGTTTTCTGTTAAAGTAAGCTTAACTTGAGGGGAAAAAGTGAATTTTAAAAAAACTGTTAAATAAGATATAAGATATGGTAAAAATATGAAGGTAGGATATGAATATCTGAGGGAACCATAGCTCTAAACAATGTTTTGATGAAAATTACTGTACATATTTTTAGATTTCTGTTTAATTTTTTTCAGGGAAGTGTTTAAAACCTACAATGTTGCCATGGACTACATTACTGTTGCACTCCTGATCTGGAATTTTGGTGTGGTGGGAATGATTGCCATTCACTGGAAAGGACCGCTGCGACTCCAGCAGGCATATCTCATTATGATCAGTGCCCTCATGGCCCTGGTATTTATCAAGTACCTTCCAGAATGGACAGCGTGGCTCATCTTGGCTGTGATTTCAGTATATGGTAAAACTCAAGACTGACATTTTGTTCATCACAGAAGTACCTCACTGGTGTGTTTCCCTTCCTTTTCCAGTTATCTTGACTTAGGAAAGTGATAACAGTTACATCCCATAGCTCTTCAGTAAATAATTAATTAGCTATAGTGTATTTTTCATATAAAGATTTCCATGTTTTTGAGGTTAAGTTCTTTAAATATATTTTCTGACTGCCCCCCAGTTTAAGCTAGTGATGGATTAGTGGAAGGATCCATAGACTGCCAGTCAGAAGACTTAGATTTAAATCCTGTCTCCACCACCAACAGTCTTTGTGACACTAACAAAGAGCCTCAGACTCTTTGAGCTTCAGTTTCCTCATTTGGAAAATGGGCACAGTGCTTCCCAGAGCTGTAAGAGTTCACAGCCTATGTTGAAAACACACATAAAATGCTCAATCAGTTTTTAAATCAAAATTAGGATGCCTTCTTGGGGCGCCTGGGTGGCACAGCGGTTAAGCGTCTGCCTTCGGCTCAGGGCGTGATCCCAGCATGATGGGATCGAGCCCCACATCGGGCTCTTCCGCTATGGGCCTGCTTCTTCCTCTCCCACTCCCCCTGCTTGTGTTCCCTCTCTCGCTGGCTGTCTCTATCTCTGTCGAATAAATAAATAAAATCTTAAAAAAACAAAACAAAACAAAATTAGGACACCTTCTTTTTATAAGGCAGCTTAGGTAGAATTATTCTTTTAAAAATAAAATTTATTTGGGCAGCGTGAGATTCAAATTCATTAACAGCCAGCAGACATGGGTTCCAAACAGGGGGTGCCTGTATCCTTGCTGTGAATGACACAAGCAGCTGTATAAGCGTGTGCTCTGTGGCTGTCACCCTGCATGAAAGCCAAAAAGAGATCCACATCCACAGGTCAGTATGTGGTCTCTATATTATAATTTTATCCCTGTTCAAATGCTTATTAAAATGTCAGGTGACCTGTAGTAGGAATCCTCATCACCCCCACTTGATTAATGAAGAAAAAGTCCATGGAAATAGAATTAAATTGGTTCTGTTCTCATATTTGAGCAAACAGTCCTAGAACTACAGTCATGTACTCTCTGTGTCTTCCATAAAGACCTTAGGTGATACAGTTCTCGATGGTTTGCAGAGTCCTCATTTATTATTTGCATCACTTTTTCTGGCCAACTCTGGCCCCCATCCAGTCAGCAACTGGTAAATATTTTGCAGTCAGAGGTTTTACTAATATGTTCTTCTGTTCAGTGCCTTTTTCAACAGCTGCAGTTTGCCTTTGCCTTCGGAGGGACACACTGTATCTTTACCTGGCTGCTCCTGAAATTCATCCGCAGCCCTACCATTGCATACAGTTTTTGTTGGCTAGATCTTAACCACATCTAGGGTTCTCCGGGAGCGCAGATAGAGCATCACATCGACGACACTATCCTCTGAGGAGACTCATTTGACATATTCATTGGAGATGTACAGATATTCCCACAAGAGCTCAAAAAAAGGGGGTAGACATTTGCCTGTACATAGTACAAGGCTTTGCCCCTCCCCCCCCCAGTTGAATTCCTGAAAATTGTTTAGTAAGCTAGGGGCTTCTGTATCTCTGACACTGTCACGAAATAGCAACAGAGCCTCCCTGCACCCACCATGTTAAAGCAAGCGCAGTATCTTTTAGGCCTTTTTGGGATCTGGAGGCAACATATTCCTCATTTACAAATTTTACTTAAGCCTATTTATACTGTTACAATTTGGCCCATCTTGAATTGGGGCCCCGTACAATAAAGGGCTCTAGAATCTGTCCAAATTATAAGAGAACAGTCACTTCCGTTCATGTCCCCTCCAGAGAATCATTCACTGTAGATGCTATAGCAACCTCCTCTCACATCTGAAATCTCTGGACCACCCATGATGATCAGAAGTTGCCTTTGGATTCTGGTGTGAGAAACTGCCCTCCTCAGTCCCATGCTGTACACTGTTAGGGAGGCAGTTGGAGAGTGCATACTGAGCTCTCCTAGAAACACGTTCTCACAGGCCCTGAACCTGTGAAGCTCCACATCCTTCTGTGGGTCACGGAGGCAGCATTCTATAAGCTCAGGCCAGCTACCAGGGCCTCCCTGCTAATGTTACCTGCAGGACAGAGCTAAGTTTGGGTCTTCTGGAGTATCACATGTACAAGAGAGGTGGCCTCTTCTGTCCTCGGTCTCTTGCTGTTGACAGGGTGCTAGAGGAGCTCACCACTCTCTTGGACCTGTGGCTACCTGGGGAGCCCTGTGAGATCAAACAAGTGAACAGCAGTGGGAGTTCGTATGCCTTATGGACAGCATCAGAATTCCATGGGATGAAGCTTCCTGAAGAGCTCCTTCTTTTCATTACCAAATCCAGACATCCTTGATTCAAAGAGTGGGATCCAGGGGTCAGCAAAATTAAATGAACATTAGCCAGTCATCTTATCCTAGCCAACAGTTGGCTCTGTCTGTGCATTTTTACAGACTCTTGGGCCGTTGCCATGATTTAGTCATCTGGTTCCGCCAGTAATAGCAACAGCAATTACTTATCCAAGGTTTTCCTCTTTGAGGAAGAAGACTACGAGACTCTCTGGCCTCACAGATACTCAAAATATATATCAAAGTTACACATGTCTCTGTACATACTAAAGCCACAGTACAGGCCTCACTTTATCCACTGTGGACTTCCAGACATTGTTAATAGTGCCCATCTCACCTGTAAAAGTATACAATGCTGGGCTCTTGAACAGGAGTTTCCGTGGGACTTTCACCGTCCCTACCAGCCTCGGGCTACAGACCTCACAGAGCACCATTGTGACATACTCAAGCAAGTTAAAATTTAATTAAATGGAACATGACATATTTCTGTCATCAGTCAGACATCAGAAGTGAATTATAATAAAGAGTCTGGTTCTGTTTTTTTATGTTCAAAAACCAAAAACCATGTGCCAGTTCTGGAGACAGCCATGTCTGGTTCCAATCCAGGCTCCTCTCCTATCATTTATTGGCTGTGTGACTCTAGCACAACGATCAACCCTTTAAGTCTTAGTTATTGTGAAGATTCAATGAAAAAAATACATATAATACACTTACAACAGTATCAATAAATGTCAGCTATTATTTTTTAAAATACACAATCCTGTAATCAGTGCAGTAATTCCTGTTTTACTGCTAACAGACCTGAAGTTCAGAGAGGTGAAGTATTTGCCCAAGCTTACACTGTTTGATCTAGAATCTGAATCGCAAGTCCAGTATTCTTTCTACTACATTATACATATTACAGTATTTCTCCCATCAACACTCTTTCTTCCATGGGTGACACAAGTGATTATTTCTCCAAACCTTGGAGTTCCTTTAAAGTAAGACACTTCTTTGTCCACTATTCAGAGTAGTGATTCCCAAGTCCCTTTTTACAACGTGTGAAGATTTTTTAATTTGTCACACACGTTCTAAAATTTTTTAAACAAAATTCACTTTCATTCCTCTAAAAATAAGGGAGTTTATCATTTAGCACTTCTATTAGGGGCGGTATGTCTTCAAACCAAGATAGTTACAGACATGCAGCTTCAAACAGGTTGAAAATCTCCTTATCTCAGAGGGTGGCAAATCTCCCTTTTCTCATCCAAAACAAATCAAAATGGAAGCGTTAGAGCAGAGAATTCTTTGTGTGTGTATTTTATTATATTAGCGGTAGTCAATGTAGTATTCAAGGAGACGTGACCACTTGCAGGTGTGAGGGCTTTTTTTTTTTTTTTGCTTAAATGCATCTAAATGATGGTGATGTCAACACAAGCTGTGAAGTCTTCCTTCACAAATTCAGCTACACCTGTTTTAATATTTTTAAATGTTTGAAATTTTCTGTACTCTATATTCTGAATTTTTATGGCACAGAAAATGTAAGAAAAATTGCAGTTAATGGAAAGAGATGGTGGTAGAATCAAGAACAGTTTAGGCAAATTGCTTCTGTTCTGAGCTGCTGTTTCTGTAGAATAAGCCACTTTTCAGCACCACATGCATTCTAAGACCTGGTATTGTGAAGTGCTTTTGACAGAAGTACAAAAGAAATACTAAAAGGTTTTTATGCAAAGATTTATTTTGTTTTGTTTAAATTTACCGTCCTTTAATTCAGGTACATTCCCAACGCAGTACATACGCTATTTTTAAAAACAAGGGGGAATGAGTCTCTGTTACTCTGCTCCTCGTATTTTGAAAAATTCAGTCATCCCCTTTATTAAATTCTTCTTGTTGTAAAGTTTCCATCTGTGGCTCATAGATACGGTTTGTTCAGAAATGGCTTGTCTTTGTTTCTTCTTATTGGAAATTGACAACTGCTCTAGAATAGTTCTGTCTTGTCATTATCTCTGCCTTTTCTTCAAACTGAGAAGACTTATTCCTGGAACTCTGTGATGATGCACTGTAAACTAACCAAATAGGCAAAACTAAAGTAATTTACACAGATCTTCTGTATAGTTTCGTGCATTTTGTTTAGGTTGTTTTTCCCCCACCAGTTTACCTGCTGTTTATTTCATATTCATTCAGCATCTTCCTTTGTAAACAAGACATTAGCTCTTTTCCCTTGGTTAATTCCTCCTTAACACGCCCATTTGTAAGTTTGGTCAATACATTTTTCCAGATTTTTTTTTTCTCTTTCTAGATTTGGTGGCTGTTTTGTGTCCCAAAGGCCCACTTCGTATGCTGGTTGAAACAGCTCAGGAGAGAAATGAAACTCTCTTTCCAGCTCTTATTTACTCCTGTAAGTATTTTGGAATGATGTTAAATTAGTACTCAGCTTAGAATTTATAGAAACTCAAACACATGCAATTATAGTTATTATCATGATAATTTTTCTCATCGTGAATGCATAACATTAAGAGAACTTCTACATATCCTGTTTCCTTGCTAACTAGTGTCAGGGGCACCTGGGTGGCTCAGTGGTTAAGCGGCTGCCTTCAGCTCAGGTCATGATCCCAGGGTCCTGGGATCGAGACCCACGTCAGGCTCCCTGCTCAGCGGAGAGCCTGCTTCTCCCTCTCCCTCTGCCTGCTGCTCTGCCTACTTGTGCTCTCTCTCTAGCTCTCTGCCAACTAAATAAATAAAATCTTAAAAAAAAAAAAAGTGCAGAATTGAAAGTGTAGCAGTGGTAGTTGAAACTTTGGGAGCGGATGAGTGGTTCAACAAGAGTGGATGAGAAGAGGATGGCAAGGAGAGAACTTTGTCAACTCCTGTGTTTAGAGAGTGAGAAAATGAAGAGACAACAACAGTAAAGGGAAGAGAAGAAAACTGGCAAAGTCGGGATTTTTCACTTAACAATATCAGGACATGTTTTCCATGTCAGCATGGGAAGTGGCTGCATAGTATTCTATATGGGTACTCAGAAAAGGGTGTCCTTGTTGATAGCCCTTTAGATCATTTCCATTTCTTTTTCTTTTTCTTTTTTCTTTTTTTTTATTTTAAAGATTTTATTTATTTATTGCTCATTTATTATTAGAGAGAGACAGCCAGTGAGAGAGGGAACACAAGCAGGGGGAGCGGGAGAGGAAGAAGCAGGCTCCCAGTGGAGGAGCCTGATGTGGGGCTCGATCCCATAATGCCAGGATCACGCCCTGGGCTGAAGGCAGACGCCTAACGACTGCGCCACCCAGGCGCCCCATTTCCATTTCTTTTCTATCACAAACAGTGCTTGCAGAGATCATCCGTCTTTGTGAAATTTTTTGTATGATACATTTTTTAAAAACGGAATTGCTAAGTCAAAGCATGTATGCTTTTAAATTTTGATGGACCCAGATTGCCTCCTAAAAAAGGCTGTACCAGTTTGTATTTCCTTTAGTAGTGTGAGGTGCCAGTTTCCTTACACCTTCAGTATTACGTGTGTGTGAAACTGAGAGGCAAAAATAACCTTGTTTTATTTTCATCTTGGCTTATTAACTAATAACTCTTCGTGATTATTTGTACTTTTTTTCATGTTTTTCTTAGCTATATATTTATATTTCTTGTTTTGTGACTGGAAATGATATTCTTTTCCATATTTTCAAATTTTTTAATTACTCAAGTAATATATTAATGTATTATGCTGGAAAAAAATTAAATATTGTAGATAAAGCTAAATTTCACTATAACTGTCATCCCTAATCTTAATACATTACCAAGCAGTTACCCTGTTATGAGTTTGATGTATCTTTTGTAGACTGGGGGGGGGGGTTGCTATTTTTCTATTGGGTTATTGGAAAAACAGAGTTTCAAGAAGGAAGGAACATCACATGCTCTAAAAGAAGCCAAAGATGTGGACTAAGTAAACCGTGTAGAATTTGGTGCCTTGGATGTGTTCAGTGACATTCAAGAGAACAATTCCAGTAGAGTGGTAGGGCCAGAAGCAGTGCTCCAAAGGGAGGGCCGTGTGTCTGTGGTTTGCTGTTGCTGGCAGTGGAAATTACTGTGTGGGCAGAGAATGGGTGGTGAAGGAGGAGAGGTACAGTAAACATCACCTGCTACAGAGATTCCTGTCGCACAGGCAGAGCAGTGGTGACCTGAGGGGAGAGCAGGCCTGAGGAAAGGTGTTTCCAGGAGATGGGGATCTAATTGTGTTTCTAAGTGTGAGGGGAAGGAGCCAGTGGAGAAAGCCTTTGAAGAGACCAGCGAGAAGGAATGATTAATGGAGCAAGGTTATCAACAAAGCAGGTAGAAATTGCTCTGAGAGTTCAGGAAGAAGAATTAGAACAGGGAAAGACTTGGAAGGAAGGAAAAGGAAGACAGAAAAGCAGAAGGTAGTGAGACATAGTGAAAGAGAGAGGTAAAGTTGAGAGCATGTGGTAGTTGACCTTCATCTTTCTTGTGAACTCAGTGTGATATCATCTGGGGGAAGTGGAGAGGCAAGGACTGTGGTTGTATGTGGAGAAGTCTGGTCAGATGTTAGAAATAAACTCATTGTCTGGAATGCAAGGATCTTTGTTTTTCTCTTTTTCCAATATAAATTTGTTATCATGTGCTTCCTGTGTTTTTTGGCAGAAAAGAGCAGGTGAAGTTTTGAACATCAACATTTTCCTCTTACCATTTGGGTGTGAGCTTCTTATGTGTTACTCCTAGAAATTAAAATCAACTATGTATTTGTGCATACACAATGTTCTGCCAAATGTTGATAGTGAATGCTGGGTGGAAGTAACTGAAGTAGCCGTCAAAGGGAGCACTTTCAAATAATTATGGTACATTCATACAATGGATAATTGTATAGCCATTAGAAAGAACGAGGTAGCTCTGTATATGTCCAATTGTTTTTTTAATGTTAAAGATTATATAGTAAATACAGAAAGCAAGATTTAGGGGTGCCTGGGTGGCTCAGTGCTTAAACATCTGCCTTTGACTTAGGTCGTGATCTCAGGGTCGCGGGATCAAGCCCTGCGTCAGGCTCCCTGCTCAACAGGAAGTCTGCTTCTCCCTCTCCCTCTGCCAGCCCCCCTCCCGCCTGTGTACTCTCTCTCTCTCTCAAATAAATAAAGTCTTTAAAAAAAGAAGAAGAAAGCAAGATTTAAAACAGTAATGCGATATCCTATCGGAAGAAGGGAGGTATGTTTGGATGTCTGTGTATATAAAATCCTGATACATTTTAAGAACTGACAAAAAGCTAATAGTGTTTACCGCTGCAAAGTGGAATTTAGAGATTGAGGTAACTTTTATATTTTTCTTTATACCTTTCTCTACTTGTAGAGTTTTAATTGTACTTCGTGCTTATTTTTTTAAAGATTTTTTAAAATTTATTTGAGAGAGCACGAGTTGGGGACAGAGGGAGAGGGAGAAGCAGCCTCCCTGCTAAGCAGGGAGCCCAATGCAGGGCTTGATCCCAGGACCCCGAGATATGCCTTGAGTAGAAGGCAGACGCTTAACCAACTGAGCCACCCAGGCGTCCCTGTACTTTGTGTTGTTTTTAAGAACTTAATTGTGGATGTCAAAGTGGAGGGATTGTGAGTTTTTAAATTATTCTTTGTGTTTTCATAATTTTATATTGTTTTACTGTAATGTCTACTGTTATTGTCACAATAATGTGGTGTAACAAATCACCTTAAAACTAAGTGCCTTAAAAATAGTCATTTACAATGTCTGCAGGTCATTTGACTCAGTTGATCTGACTTGGCTGTGGTAGCTTTGCTGCGTGTGTTCCCTAGACATGTTCTTATTGGGTAGAGGAACAAGAGAGCAGCAGCATGGCCTTAGGCTTGCTAGTAGCATGCTGTCATCTCTGCCACATGCAAAGATGAAGCAAACCACATAGTTGAGGCCTTCTTCCCCTCCCCCCACCCTCAGGAAGAGAAGGAAAACTACATTCCATTCACAGTGACACCATGGCAGGCATGTGGGTGCAAGAGGGCTGAAGAATTAGAAGTAGTTTTTCAGTCTGCCACATTAAACATGTATATGAATTTATACAGTAAATAAACATTTACTCTGTTGTTTTAAAATATCATTCATATATAATGTTTTTTACAATTCAAGTCTGTTGGATCTGATGGAGAGCCCCTTGTCCTGGGAAACAGGGCTGCCCCTTTGCCCGTCGTACAACACGAGTTTGTGAGGAACCTGGTGCTAAACCATTCGTAGTGAACTGCTTCTTGGTTGGGGTTTTGTAGGTAGCAGAGAGCTCCCTCACTGCAGTCTATTGAAAGTCAGCCTTGGCATAAGAGTTTGTAAAGAAAATATAAAAATAAAACCACACACAAATATAAGCATTAACTTTATACCTTCTGTGTAGATCAGGTGAGTTCAAGAAAGCATCTGTTCTCATGAAATACTTAATCTGTGGTGGGATTTTATAAATCACCAAGTTTGAGAGGGATTTTTTTTTTTTAACCAGAATGTTTTGAAAGCTGTTTGTTTGTTTGTTTATTCATTTTTAAGATTTTATTTATTTATTTGTCAGAGAGAGAGCACAAGCAGGGGGAGCAGCAGGCAGAGGGAGAAGCAGGCTCCCTGCTGAGCAAGGAGCCTGATGCAGGACTCAATCCCAGGACCCTGGGATCATGACCTGAACTGAAGGCAGATGCTTAACCGACTGAGCCACCCAGGCTTCCCTATTTATTTTTTTAAAACAGCAGTATTATTTGTCAGTACTTTTTCCCTGCTGTAGAAATAAACACAAATATGAAAAGTTTTAAATCTATCTTGACTATTTGCTCTTTAAAAAATGCAGTCCGTTGGGGTACCAACGACCATAGATTGGACTCAGGTTTTTGCTGCCATTTGGTTCCTGCCATGGCCTTATATGTACACGTTTATATGTATTTTTGTACTATCGTGGGTTATTTTTGGGATAAATTCCCCAAAAGTGGAATTCCTGGGTCAAAGAGTTAATGCACAGATAGTTTTTTTTTTAACTGAAGTATAGTTGACATACAGTCTTATAGTAGTTTCAGACATACAGCTTAGCGATTTGATACTTATATACATTATGAAATAAATAAGCACCATGGTAAACGTAGTTACCATCTGTTACCTTACAAAGTTATTATAATATTATTGACTATATTCCCTTGCTGTACTTTACATCCGTGACTTATTTTATAACTGGAGGTTTATATCCCCTTAATCCCCTTCACCTATTTTGCCCATCCTCCCCTCCACTCTGGCAGCCACCAAACAGTTTGTTCTCTGTATTTATGAGTTTGCTTCTGCTTTGTTTGTCTTGTTTATTTGTTTTAGCATAATAGCATAAACATCTAGGTCCATCCATGTTGCAGATGGCAAGATTTCATTCGTTTTTTCTTTTTTTAGATTTTATTTATTTTAGGGGCGCCTGGGTGGCGCAGTCATTAAGTGTCTGCCTTCGGCTCAGGGCGTGATACGAGTGTTCGGGGATCGAGCCCCACATCAGGCTCCTCTGCTGGGAGCCTGCTTCTTCCTCTTCCACTCCCCCTGCTTGTGTTCCCTCTCTCACTGGCTGTCTCTCTCTGTCAAATAAATAAATAAAATCTTTAAAAAAAAAAAAGATTTTATTTATTTTAGAGATAGAGAATGAGCGAGCAGCGGGGGGGGGGGGAGGACAAGCAGACTCTGCGCTGAGTGCGGAGCCCAGTGTGGGCCTGGATCCCACAACCCTGAGATCATGCCCTGAGCTGAAATCAAGAGTTGGATGCTTAACCGACTGAGCCACCCAGGTGCCCCAATTTCATTCTTTTTTATGGCTGAGTAATGACATATGTAGTTTTGTTAGATGTTACCAAATCCCTTGAGTAGGGGCTATATAGGGGCTATTCCATTTCCCATCCCACCTGTAATATATGAGAAGCACCATTTTAATGTATTCATGTTGTCCTTTAACTAAAATGTGACAGAGATGTGTGTATTATATACTTAGGTCCATATGGATATATATGTATTTTTGTAGAAGGGACATAGAATAGGCCGGTTGATTATTCCCTTTATGTTTATTGCTTTTAACCTTTTTTTTATTCCTTATATATCACAGTTTAGCATTATTGAAAATCCCAGAGGTCGGGCATCCTTAGAATCAATGATTATGTGATGCTTTTGTGAGTGCTGGTTTGTTCTCCAATTTAGTTCCAATAAGTAATCTTCATAAGTGATTTTCATCAGTGATTTCACATTATTTTAAAATATTCAGCTAGTCCAGCTGTTTTTTCAGTAGGGTCTTGCTGGCCTGAACAGTTTTCCCTCTGGTTCCTTTTCAGGGACTGGAAATGATGAAATTTATGGTTTTACAATAGCAGCTGCAGTTTGAAAGCTAGAGTAAATGCTCAGTTTTAGAATTTTTTCTTTAATCTGCCAAAATCAAAGAAAATATTTTGTGGTTTTTAATATGCATTTACTTCTGATTGTTAAGGATTCTCAAGGCAACATTAAGAAGATTGGTGATCTTTGTAGAAAGATAATGGCCTGTTCTGTATTCCTGTACTTTCTGTGTTTCAAGTTCTTACATGGACTTTTATCTTTCCCAACAGCAACAATGGTGTGGTTGGTGAATATGGCAGAGGGAGACCCAGAAGCCCAAAGGAAGGTACCCAAAAACTCCAATTATAATGCACAAAGTAGGTGTCTTTTATTTGGTAATTTCCTGGTTTTTCCGGGTCATTGTCCTGTTATATTGGTAACAGTGAGCTATGAAGCAATGATTTTAACTTCTGTCTTTGGTCATGGACTCTTGAGAATCTCCTGGAAGCTGTGGTAATACCCAGTAAATACAGATAAATATTTAAGAAGTTCGGGTGCTCTAAACCCAACCATATAGCCAAGGGACCCTAGGTAAAGAATTTCTGCCATTAAATACCATTAATACCAGTGTGGAAAGGTTCAAGTTGAGGCTGTGATTTAAAAAAATAATAATCTTGCTCTCCAAACCTGTAAAAATGAGAGCCTCTTGTCCGATGTGGCCAGGGTAACTTAAATATAATTTGACTTGAGATGTGATCATGTTTATGCCAAGAAGATAAAATATTCCACGGGGACATTACTTTCTGGAAGGGGATAAAACTGATGATCCAGGCTGGGAGATCGAAAGGCCCCTTGTGGATACACAGAAGATGTTCAGGGAATCATAAGTTAGGAGTTGTTAGAGTTGGAATAATGGCACAGTAAGAAATAGTCAAGAAGAAAGGAAACTTTTTAAAAACAAAGAGCTAACCTTAGAGGAAGCTGTGAAATAGGCAGAGCAAAGATTGGTGAGAGAAGAAAAAGGGCCTTAACTGGGTTACTGTCTGTCAGGAAAAGGAAAGCTCAGGTTTAAAGAGCCATGAAATCCGCTGAGTTAGAATTTGGGTAACGGCAAAGAGCGCACTTTGAACTGGGAATTCTGCAGTGAGCAAGGCAGCAGAACCGGTAGGAGACCTGGTGGAGAAGAAGGAAGTACATGGGAAACAATTGCTACAAGTCTGGCTATTGTGTTGATTTGTGTTAAGCTAAAGACGATTAAAAAGATGAGTTGTCTATGAGTGTGTATGTGAGTATGAGTGAAAAAGATTTTATTCTTTCGACACATTTTTTCTAAAGATTTTTATTTATTCATTTGAGACAGATACAGAGAGAGAACATGAGCAGGAGGAGAGGCAGAGGCCAATTCCCTGCTGAGCAGGGACCCCCAGGGTGGGGCTCGATCCCAGGACCCTGAGATCTTGACCTGAGCCGAAGCCAGATGCTTAACCATCTGAGCCACCCAGGCGCCGCTTGACAGATGTTGACTGAACACCTGTGTGCCTGGTATTTTACTAGGCACTGGAAATGCAGCACTGAACAAGATATCCTATCCCTTTGGAGCTCATAACCTATTTGGACAGACACAGATGTTCAACAAATAATTCCATAAATAATTCATACAGTTGTGATAAGCACTACAAAGGAAAAATATGGTTGCTATGAAAGTTTACAGTAGAGGAATTTCATTTACTCTGGAAAGTCAGGAAGGTTTCCCTGAGGAAGTGATAATAGGTGACGACCAGCTGACAAGTAGAAGAACTTTCCAGAAGAGGAAACAATGGGGAAGGGCCTTGAAGTTAGAAGGAGCTGGGTGAACTTACAGAGTTCCTCAGTGGGAGTGCTGTGGTATTTTGGGTGGGCAGTTCTTCATTGTGTGGGGCTTCCCCTCATTGCAGATTATTTAGGATTTCTGGCCCCTCACTAAATGCTAATAGTGGCTTCGAGGTATAGCAGTAGGCAAAAAGCCCTCCATCCTAGATATATCCAAACACCCCCTGGAAGGGAGGTGCTACCCACTGGCTGAAAACCACTGTGTTAGAAGAACTAGAAGTTGGATTGGAGCAGAAAGACAAGGGCTCCAAAAGGGGTGGCTTGAAAGGTTCTCAGGTAGGAGTAAGGAGGATGGCGCAGAGCTGGGACTGCTGTTTTTATTTATAAATCTTAAGCTTATATGATTTCATAAACTCCAAACCATGGAAGATTCAGGATTTGTGAGGACTTGGTTAAGAAAAAGAATACAAGTTACAAATACAGAATTGCTATGGCCTCCCTGAAGAATTCCATGTAAGTGAGAGGGCTGAGGCGTGCAGTCTGCATGGTAAATCCACCTCTGTGAGCATGTTTTACTTTTATTAAATGTAATAATAAAGGAGAAAAAAGTTATCAACTTCACTTACGTATTTTAATTATCTTTGATGTATGGACGTTTCTCAGGACTATCATGTTATGCTCACAATTTTGAGTCTGATTGATAGTCATTATAACAAAATGACCCATAAAAAAATTCACCCCCCGCTTGCCTACCCCTCCCAATAATGGTCTACTTTTTGTCTTAGTCACTAAATCCACAGGTGAGTGTCATCAGTTAGGCTTTCAGATGCCGAGATCAGAAAAGCCAACTCCGTTCCTTTAAACGAAGAATTCCGTTCTCTCATGTGACCAGAAGTCCTGAGGTGTAGGCATTCGTAGGGTTGGTCAGTTTTATGATCCGGTGGTGTCATCAAGGGCCCAGATTCTTTCTGTCTTCCTGCTCTACCATTCTTAGGTACAGGTTTGGTTCTCAACCCACTGCTTCTCATGGTCAGAAGATGACAACTATAGTTCCAGGCATTATATCCACATGAGACACCATCCAGGGCTAGAAAGGGGCTGTTTGTTTCTTCCTTGAGTCTCTCTCAAAGAGTGAGAAAAATTTCCCCCAAATTCAGAGCAGACTTTGCCTCACCACACATTGGCTAGTATCAGCCCCACCCGTAGAGCTTTCATTGGGAAGAGGAATGAGATTACCATGCTTGGCTTGGCCTGATCATGATTTACCACCAGAGTCGTGTGTGTGTGTGTGTGTGTGTGTGTGTGTGTGTGTGTGTGTGTGTGTGGTGGAAACCCAAACAAATCAGGACTCTGCCCTCAGGAAACAAGGAAGGAAATGGTTATTGGTCAAGCAACCTCCAGGCACTTTTACAGCTTATGATTTGTGATTTAAGAGCCAACTAAACTAACCTAGTTACATGACAGTTGGGTAGGTACCATTTCCATGTAGCTTTCTTAAAGGTATTAAGAAATTTTTCTAAATATTACAGAGCTGTAATTTCCACTTTCTCTTGAAGGCACCGAAAGCGGGACCCAAGATCCTGTGACAGAGAGCGATGATGGTGGTTTCAGTGAAGAGTGGGAAGCCCAGAGGGACAGTCGCCTAGGACCTCATCATTCTACGACTGAGACACGAGCTGCTGTGCAGGAACTTTCCAGCAACATCCTCGCCAGTGAGGACCCAGAAGAAAGTACGTGCATTTCTCTGCGTTGAATAGTCATGGGTTCTTTTACATGCTACGTTACCAAACTCTTAAAAAATAAAACTAATGGAAAGTGTTGCGGTCTAATTCTGAATAACAGAGTATAGCTTTTAGTGGGACATACTCATAGTTGTTGCTTTTCTCATAGTTCAGTTTGTTAATGGGCCAAATTCTGCCCCTGAGATTTTTGAAAATGGCCAAATGAACTTTGGCATTTGTTTTATAAGGTAAAAGATTTTTTGAGAATTATTATTGCAGTAAGACTTCATGACTGCAATATTTGTGTACAAAAATTTCATTAATTTCATTAATGTATTTCCTCTTTGCTGTGCAGAGACCTGTGGATTTGAATGTTTCAGCCTATATATTATTCCCTTTGCTGGCAAGCACTTTATTTTATGAATTTTTAAAGAAAATCAAAGGGTTTTAGGTTATGTGGGGAAATTCAAGCATTCATTCAGTGTCTAAGATATGTTGGCACTTCGATTTCCCTTAGCACTTGGGGCTTCTTGGGAATAATATCAGCCAGCAGAGCCCCTTGGTTAGGGCTCAGTCATCTTTTCAGTTAGTCTTAAAGGTGTGATTTATTAAGAGATTAATACATTTTCTAACTAAATTATTCGTGAAGTATTTTTTTTTCTCACAAAAGTGAAGCTCTGGATTAAAATATAGTGAAAATATTAAATAGTTTTAAAGAAACAAACACCTAGATTTCTTACCTTCTTTATTTACTGATCACTAATTATTACGATCTGACATTATCCTGCAGCTTAAGCACAACACTTCTTACAGCTCAGCCTTACTCTTTTAACTGGGTCAGAACCTGGACATATCCTTGACTTTGGTGCTTGGCCGAGTTTTGCAGATGTTAGAGCCAGCTACAACCTGCAACTTTCACACTCCAGGGAACCTAGACATAGTTGCCTCGTCTTACGGCCAGGCTTGAGCTTGTCTTTGCTGGTATATTCTCTGCCTGCAAAGTTACCACCGTAATTAGGTTGCCTCTTCTGTTCCTCTCTTTTCTCAAGGGTGCCTACAGTCAAAAGAAAGAAGTATTACAGCTGTTGAGCATAGCGGCAGCCTGACTGTTTCCTGACTGCCCTTGCAACTTGAGTGCTGTCTCCTGATCACCTCCTCATGTGCTCGTTGTCTCTAATGTGTGTGTGTGTGTGTGTGTGTGTGTGTGTGTGTGTGTGTTGTTTTTGTTGTTGTTTTTTAAGGAAAACCCAGGTATTGCCCCTCCTGGTGTCAGAATAATATTTTCTTTTTCTGGGACCAGTATAAACTAATAATTGACATTCTTTCATCATCTTAGCATCCAGTAACATAACAGTCTTGGACTTTATTATTATTGTTGTTGTTGTTGTTGTTATTGTTATTATTAAGTAAGCTCTACAACCAATGTGGGGCTTGAACTCAAGACCCGGAGATCAGGGGTCCCATGTTCTACCAACTGAGCTAGCCAGGCACCCCTATTACATTAATGTTTTAAACCAGACTTATGGTTACTTATAAAAAAAATCTCAGTTTATGCTAGAATTAGATTGTAAAAGACACATATTATCTTCCAGAACAACCTTTTAAAAATCAGCATTTAATCAGAAAACTGAATAGTTTTTAATTAGAATTATAAAGTATTTTTATTCAATGTGAAGGCAGTTGGTCTTCCTTCTGGTGACTTTAAAATATACTTCCCTCAAACATCATGCCAGTAGCAGGCTCATCCTAAGTGTACTACCAATCAGGAGACTTAAAATTTGTCCACATAGTGCAATTAGCCTGTTGTTTTCAGGAATAGAAATTTGACTCCTAGAGATTCTTTTCTGTAACCTCAAGGGAAGTGAGGAAGATGAATTTTACTATTATCTTCAAAAGGAAGAAGAGATTTTAGTAGTAAAAAGATAAAATAATACATTTCAGGAAGTTTTTTTTTAAGATTTTATTTATTTATTTATTTATTTATTTAGACAGAGTGAGAGCATGAGTGGGGGACGGGCAGAGGGTGAGGGAGAGAATCTTCAAGCAGACTCTCTGCTGAATGTGGAACCCGATGAGAGACTGCATCTCAGGACCCTAAGTTCATGACCTGAGCTGAAACCAAGAGTTGGACACTTAACTGACTGAGCCACCCAGGCGCCCCGTCAGGCAGTGTTTTGTTTTTATTAAGATTTAATTATTTATTTTAGAGAGAGCGAGCTCGAGAGAGGGAGGAGGGGCAGAGGGAAAGGGAGAGACAAAGAGTGAGAGAATCAGTCTTCAAGCAGACTCCCTGCTGTGCACAGAACCTGATGTGGGGCTCAGTATTACGACCCTGAGATCATGACCTGAGCAAAAAACCAAGAGTCAGATGCTTAACCAACTAAGCCACCCAGGAGCCCCCCACCCCCCACTTTTTTTAAGGTTTCATTTTTTTTTTTAAGATTTTATTTATTTATTCGACAGAGATAGATAGCCAGCGAGAGAGGGAACACAAGCAGGGGGAGTGGGAGAGGAAGAAGCAGGCTCCCAGCGGAAGAGCCTGATGTGGGGCTTGATCCCATAACGCCGGGATCACGCCCTGAGCCGAAGGCAGACGCTTAACCGCTGTGCCACCCAGGCGCCCCTAAGATTTCATTTTTAAGTAATCTCTATACCCAGTGTGGGGCTCGAACTCACAGTCCCAAGATCAAGAGTCGCATGCTCCACCAACTGAGTCAGGTGCCCCTCAGGTAGTTTTTAATATGTTAACATTTATTAAAAAGATAATAGGAAATATTTTTATGCTGTATTTAAGCTAGGCATATATTATGCTGCTAGAGATTGTTCAGAGAAATCTTACAATTAAATATTCATCATCATTCATTGTCTTTACTATGTCTTACGTTTGGTAGACCAGCAAATGCTCCTTTTAATATTAAAGGAACACCATATTACTTGAAATTATTTTTCAGAGTTGATAAAAAAACAACACGATAGAAGGCCTAGACTACCATTAGCAAATAGCAGTGAAATACCAGCAGCCAATCTTAGCATTAACACTTGCCAGTAGAATACTGTTCATTCCTTTTGACTAACTTAAGCAATTTCCAGTGCTGTAGTTTTAGTTATTTGCCTATGGCACATTTTGATTGAATAAATCGAAAGGAGCTATTTAAAGAAAAATTCCTGAGCAATAGGATATTTCTTAGGTTTTTATTCTGATTCAGTTTCTTCTGATTATTGGTGGATAAAACTTGACATTTCAGTAAATGCCTAAAGAAAAAAATTGATGGTTACTTGTTTCCTTACTCTAATTTTGCTAATAAATATAACTACACTTTTCTCTCCATTAAAATGAATTCTGTGAAGTATAACTATAGCATTTGCCATAATATTGCTATTAAACATAAGCCTGTTCTTAAATTTTTAAATATTTATTTGTTTAATTAATCTCTGCACCCAGTGTGGGACTTGAACTCATGATCCCTAGATCAAGAGTTGCACACTTCAACTGAGCCAGTCAGGCACCCCTAAACATAAACCTTTTTTTTTTTTTTTTAAGATTTTATTTATTTATGTGACAGAGAGACAGCCAGCGAGAGAGGGAACATAGCAGGGGAGTGGGAGAGGAAGAAGCAGGCTCCCAGCGGAGGAGCCCGATGTGGGGCTCGATCCCGGAATGCCGGGATCACGCCCTGAGCCAAAGGCAGAAGCTTAACAACTGCGCCACCCAGGCGCCCCCCCTTAAACATAAACCTTTAAATGAAACAGTGAGGCCATGATTTTAAGCTTGATTTGATACATTATTTTTGTTTACTTTTTTTTTTTTTTTTAAGATTTTACCCATTTATTTGACAAAGGGAGTGCACAAGCAGGGGAAGAGGGAGAAGCCCCCGCCGTGCAGAGAGCCCAATGTGGGACTCTAACCCAGGACGCCAAGATCATGACGTGAGCTGAAGGCAGGTGCTCAACTGACTGAGCCACCCAGGCGCCCTATTTTTGTTTACTTTTTGATAACTTTAGTATATTCACAGAATTGTTCAGCCGTCACCACAATTAATTTTAGAACAGTCTCATTATCCCAAAAAGAACCCATACTCTTATCTGTCCAGCTCTCCAATCCCTTCTGTCCCCCCATTTAAAATACATAATGCAATTATTTTTATCATTTTCTTATAGCACTTAACATTTGAAATCAGTCTTTTTAAGGTTATTTGTTTAGCCTTTATATGTGCCAGGAACTTTTCCTGTATTATTTTTTAGCGCTTGATAACAACTCTATGAAATAGCTCGTAGTCCCCGTCTTAGAGCCGAGGGATTTGAGGATTGAAAAATGTTACTCAGCTTGCTCTGGATCACACAAGTACTTAAGTAGCAGAGCTGGCCGGTTCTGTGCACAGGAAACTGGAGAGTGTGTTCATCAGTCTGGGAAGGTTAGCAGTTAGGTTGACGCTGTAATTCCTGGCTTCAAATTTCATGGGTCATGCGTTTATCTTTTCCACTAAGGAAGACTTTGCTCGGCTCCCACAACTCAAGAAGAACACTGGTTTCTCAGTAATATCTGATTAACCAGCAATCTGCCCCTTTCTCACCCACATGTGGAACAGACCGTACCTCTCAGGGCCCTTCACCTCTGTCTCCTGGAAGTGGTTCTCCAACCCAGACCAGGCTCAAACTGCAGTTGGGAATAGTTACTTAGCAGGAAGGTAAAAACCAGTTGTAAAGATTTATGGATTAGTAATGGACTCCAAAGTTAAAACGTATCTTTTGAATCCACTGTTTAGCATTTCCTTAATTATATATTGTCTTGAAAAGAATTTGAAGGGAAAAAATGTTTGATAACAGAAAACCTAGGGCCTTTGTTTGCATTTCTTGCAAGTTTTAGGATCAGCTTGTCAATGTCTGCAAGCTGATGGAAATGTAAGGAATTTTGAATATCCAAAACAGTTTTGAAAGAGAAGAAAAAATTGGTGGATTTACACTATTTGATGTCAAAACTCACTCTAAAGGCATAGTAATCAATTCAGGCACAACGACGGGCATATAAATCAATGGAACAGAATTGCGAATCTAGAAGTAAACCCTTACATTTATGGCCAGTAATTTGTACAAAGGTGCTAAAATGATTCAGCGGAAGAGGATATAATCTTTACCACAAATTATGCTGGGACAATTAGATATCCACATACAAAAGAAGGAATGGAAACCCCTGCCTCACCCTATCCGTCCATCATACACACAATCAAAAATGAACTCAAAATGGATCATAAACTGAAATGTAAGTGGTAAAACTAAAACTTCCAGAAGAAAACAGAAGAAAAACTTTATGACCTTGGGTTGGACAGAGTTCTTCAATACAACACTGATACATAGAAGAAAAAAATTGATAGACTGGACTTCACCAAAATTAAAGACTTTTGCACTCAAAAGATATCATTAAGAGAAGAGATATTTGTACAGCCAATTTCATAGGATTATCCATTGATGGATGACTGTATAAATAAAATGTGTATACATACATGGAATATTGTTCAGCCTTAAAAAGGAAGGAATTTTTTTTTATTTATATATTTTTTTAGATTTTTAAAAATTCATTTGAGAGAGAGCATGAGCAGGGGGAGCAGCAGGCTGGGAAGGGAGAAGCAGACTCCCCGTTGAGCAGGTAGCCTAGTGTGGGGCTCGATCCCAGGACCCCAGTGATCATGACTTGAGCTGAAGGTAGATGCTTACCTGACTGAGCCCCCCAGGCACCCCAAGGAAGGAAATTCTAACAGATGCTATAACATGGATCAACTTGAGGACATTATGCTAGTGAAATAAGCCAGTCGCAAGAACAAATACTGTATGAGTTCACCTACATGGGGTAGTTAGAGTACTCAGATTCAGAAGCAGAAAATAGAATGACGGTTGCTAGAGGCTGGGGGGAGAGAAGGAAGAATTTGCATTTAATGGGTACAGAGCTTCAGTTTTGCAAGATGTAAAGAGTTCTGTGAATGGAGGGTGAGGATGGTGGCACAATAGTATGAGTTTACTTAATGCTGTTGCATATTTTACCATAACTAAAAAATTTTTTTAGAAAAGATACTATTAATGGGGCGCCTGGGTGGCACAGCGGTTAAGCGTCTGCCTTCGGCTCGGGGCGTGATCCCGGCATCCTGGGATCGAGCCCCACATCAGGCTCCTCCGCTATGAGCCTGCTTCTTCCTCTCCCACTCCCCCTGCTGTGTTCCCTCTCTCGCTGGCTGTCTCTCTGTCACATAAATAAGTAAAATCTTTAAAAAAAAAAAAAAAGAAAGAAAAGATACTACTAAGGAAGAGAAGGCACAGACTAAGAAAATATTTACAAATCCTATTTCAAGCCCTGTTGAAGAATTTGTGTTGAGGATGTGTAAAAAATGCTCAGGGGCGCCTTGGTGGCTCAGTTAGTTAAGCGTCTGCCTTCGGCTCAGGTCCTGATCCCAGGGTCTTGGAATTGGCCCAGTGTTGGGCTGCCTGCTCAGCAGGGAGTCTGCTTCTCCCTCTTCCTCTCCTGCCCCTCCACTCCCACTCATGCTGTCTCTCTCGCTCTCTCACTCTCACATAAATAAAATCTTTTTTAAAAAACCAAAAAAAAAAAAAAAAGAATGCTCACAACTCAGTAATAGAAGATAACCCAAATATGCCCAGCCCTGGACAGAGGGCCCCAGTCCAACCTCAGCAGGGGCCACTGGATGAGAACTTTGACTAGATTTCTGCAATAAGCATTTCTGGTTCACATTTAAATAAAATTTAAAAAAGGTAACCCCAATAAAAAATAGGGAAGTGCTTTGGCTAAACATTTCATCAAAGGAGAAATACAAGAGCTAATAAGCACATGAAAAGTTGTTCAACATCATTAATCAGAATGGCTACAGTCAAACAGAGTAGCAGTACCAAGGGTTGGTGAGAGATGTGAAGGAACCCAGAATGCTCCTGTATTGCTGGTGGCCGTGTAGAAAACAATTTGGCAGTTTTTTACAAAACTAAAGATAAGCTTACCATATAACCTAGCAATTCCATTTGTAGGAATCTACCCAATGGAAATGGAAACCGTGTCCTCACAAAGATATTTACCCTTGGTCACAGCATAATGTTCACAGCACCATTATTCACAATCGCCCCAAACTGAAAACAAGCCAAATGTCCATCAACTGGTAAAATATAGTATGTCCATGCAACGGAAAACTGTCTATCAGTAAAAGGAAACGGTACAGACACACGTAATATGGATAAACCTCAAAAATACATTATGTGAAAGAAGCAAGTCACACTACATACTGTTACAAGTCCATTTCTGTGAAATGTATAGTAAAGTCATATATAGAGAGAAAACAGATCAGTGGTTGCGTAAGGCCTAGGGTGATGAAAATGTGGATTGTGGTGATGGTTGGACAACTCTGTAACTTTTTTTACAGTAATTGAACCTTACGTTTACAGTGGGTGAATTTTATGAAGTAAATTATACTCATCTCCTAGGGGTTCTTGTGAGGATGTATGAGGGCAAGTGCAGTGTGAAAACGAGGCATTCAGTAGAGGACAGTTATTATTTATTGTTCTTTTTATATATAACAACAGCATCTACTGTTAAAGACCCCAGAGTTAGCTACACAGAGTCCGAAACTCATATTGGAGGGAACCAAAAAAGAACACCTAGCTAAAGCCAAATTTTAAGTGTCATTTACTGCTTTCTCATTCAGTACAGGATGGAATGCGGCAGTGACTTTTTTTTTTTTTTTTTTTTTTTGGCAGTTACATTTTTGAATTGATCGCAAAGAGTAACAGACTTTATAATTTTTCTTTTTTAGGGGGAGTAAAACTTGGATTAGGAGATTTCATTTTCTACAGTGTTCTGGTTGGTAAAGCTTCTGCAACAGCCAGCGGAGACTGGAACACAACCATAGCCTGTTTTGTAGCCATATTAATTGTAAGTATACACTAATAAAAACATGTCCCAGCTCCTCATCTCAGAACTCTGATTGTGCTGTCCCTTTAAGGTGGTCCGTTTTAACCCCAGCTGGCCTGAGTGTGCCAGTCATCTGGAGAGCTTTAAAAAAAAAAAAAAGAAACTTACTGAATAGGTTGCCACCTGGTCACTCAAAAGCACCTGGGAGCTTTTAGAACTGTGCGTCCCTGCCCTGAGATTTTTTTTTTTTTAAGTTTCATTTAAGGAATCTCTACACCCAACATGGCACTTGAACTCACAACCCTGAGATCAAGAGTTGCATGCTCTTTGAACTGAGCCAACCAGGGGCCCCTGCCCTGAGATATTTAAAGTTTTAAGTGTGTGTGTGTGTGCGTGTTTTAAATTCCCTGGAAAGTTTTGATAGGCACCTCTGATTAGGAACCACTGCTTCAAGCCTGGCAGCATAGATACGGAGGAAGTTAGCTGTGTTAGATCAGTCTTAAAGTGGTACTTGGATCCTTACTTAGTCCCCGAGGAAGTTAGCTGTGTTAGATCAGTCTTAAAGTGGTACTTGGATCCTTACTTAGTCCCCGAGGAAGTTAGCTGTGTTAGATCAGTCTTAAAGTGGTACTTGGATCCTTACTTAGTCCCCGAGGAAGTTAGCTGTGTTAGATCAGTCTTAAAGTGGTACTTGGATCCTTACTTAGTCCCCGAGGAAGTTAGCTGTGTTAGATCAGTCTTAAAGTGGTACTTGGATCCTTACTTAGTCCCCGAGTCTGGTGGTGATTTTGCCTTTAATGCCACAACGTGCAGCACACGGTGCTCCTTGGGCAGCAAGTATGAGGCAAGAAAAGCTGACAAAATGCATGATGCCATGTAGATCTTGCTGTTAGGGTCACAACATGAACCTTGAAGCTTTCAAAACTATAAGTAAGTCGTAAGATACGTCTTACTGATATTTTTGCTAAAGATGTGATGTCTTTGGTATATGTGAGTGAAGTTCGATGAGAGCCTTTACTTATGCGTTTCTTATGATGACATCTGTGGTTTATCATCATAATAAAACCAGTTAAAATTTTCATGTGTTTTATTTTTCTTTTGAAGTTAGTTTTCTGGATGTGTTGTATCTTTTAAGAAGAAAATGACTTATTCTGGATAAAGCTGAAATGATGCTCAGCTTTCAGACATTGTCTCAATAGCTAGAGTAGAGAAATGGACTATGTTATATGACTGCTCTATGTTGACAGGTATTCCTCCACTTAAGTTCAGTTAGCTCTTTTCGCTAACCAAAAGAAACCTGAGGAGGATTTCTGCTTTTCGAAACAAAAACAAAAATAAAAAACCATTCCCGTACTAATGAAGGTCTTTCGTAAAGGTGAAGTGGCATAATTCAAACTCTTGCGAAAACGGGGATATGCTTCCCTTTATGCCGTTTTGGCTTACAAAAGCCTTCGTAGGAATGCTCTACGTTCAGATGGAGAAACCTGTGTACGCTTCGTGAACTTTGACCGGTTTATTCTGTGAGCATCTCTTTGCCCCCGTACAACAGAGGATGCTTTTCACCTCTGGGATTTTAGCCAGCCAAACTAAACTCAGTAGCCAACTCAATATTTTAGATAGATATTTCAGTATTATTTAATTTAAAATCGTTTTACTTATTTTTGGATTCTGTTTCTTACCTAGATTTAGGGGGTGAGTTATTTAGCCAGCCAAACTAAACTCAGTAGCCAACTCAATATTTTAGATAGATATTTCAGTATTATTTAATTAATTAATTTAATTAATTAATAAGTAAAAATCGTTTTACTTATTTTTGGATTCTGTTTCTTACCTAGATTTAGGGGGTGAGGTAGCAACAATGTGTGCATAATGAATTCTGTGCTGCAAAGGAAGATACTTGTTTCCAAACTTAATTTAAAAAGTTGTCCTAAAATCTAACCTCAAAGGATAGTAGTCAGTGAACTAAATTAAGACCAGGACTTGTGATTAGGTTATTTTTGCATGAAATACTTTCATAATTTTGTCTGAGTTTGTGTCTTTTCCCCTCCTCTCCACAGGGTTTGTGCCTTACATTATTACTCCTCGCCATTTTCAAGAAAGCATTGCCAGCTCTTCCGATCTCTATCACCTTTGGGCTTGTTTTCTACTTTGCCACAGATTATCTCGTACAGCCCTTTATGGACCAGTTAGCATTCCATCAATTTTATATTTAGCACATTTGCAATTAGAATCCCATGGATTTTTCTCCTTTGACTATAATAAAATCTGGGGAGGACAAAGATGATTTTCCTGTGTCCACATCTAACAAAGGCAAGATTCTCAGCCGGACTTTTTGCAGCTTCCTTCCAAGTCTTCCTGACCACCTGTACCATTGGGCGCCGGAAGGAGGTGTCTACAGAAAATGGTTTGAACATACGTCATCGTGATGGACTGAGTCCCTCGGTGCAAAAACTACCAGATTTGAGGGACAAGGTTGAGGAAGAGGGACGGACCACGAAGTCGCTGTGCTCCTGCCAGCAGTGTAACCCTTGGTCACAGGTGGACTTTACCAACACAGCAGACTCTCAGGACTACCATCACCAAGAAATTAAACGGCGTGGTTTAAACCACGCAGGACTCTTCACCCTAACTACGTGTTGAAGATCAACCTAATAAACCTGTCTTGAGTTCTGAACCTTTTCGGGAGGTACTGTGAGGAGAGCGGGCACCAGCAGCAAAATGAAAAGGTTTTTGACAAGGGGCTCCAGCTTTCACTTTCAGACCTTTTTGCTGCAGACTTATCGTTTTTAAATAAGACTTTTTTTTCCCTCCACTTTGAGTCAAGTCAGGTGTGTAGGTTGATTTTGCAAAGTCTCGTTTTCAAGCACTGAAACTCAGTACCATCAACGGTTGCCATTTCTTCCCACGGCCAGTCTGAACTGATTCGAGGTTGCTTTATCCTCAAAGTCTCAACCTCAGGTTCCAAATTTAGTAATTTCAGGAAAGAATGGAACTATATCCAAACGGTTTCCTATCAGCCTTAGGTGCATTCTGGATTTTCCACCAAATTCTTTATTTTTAGACATACTTGTAGGTTCACGTGCCCCTGTTTGCTTCCATTCCCGTCTCTCCCTGACTCCCCCGTAAGCATTCTCTATACAGCAAGTGAGACAGCTCTGTTGTGGCAGCAGATGATCCAGTTACTCTAGGGTTTTACTCTGTGTGTGGTGCAAAGAATGTGTTCTGAATCAGTGCTGTCAGCCTCGCTGTCATAATTTCTTCAGTAGCAAATACAGTGTGTGCCCAAAGACAGTGGAATTAAAGAAGAGTAAAATGGCTGGTGAAGCACTTTCTGTCCTGGTTTTTCTTTTCATTTTTTTTCTTTTTTTTTTTTTTACCACAGCCCATTGTCTCTGACTGTGGGTTGGAATTTGGACCAACAGCCAAAAGCTGGTAGTTATAAAGTCAGTTGTATCAGTACAAAGTAAGAGTTTGGAGAAAGCCATGATTTTACTTAGCCATGCGTGGGAGGACCTAGGGTCAGGAGGAGAACCAGCTGCCAAGAAGAGAAGGAAGGGGCCTCTAACAGCCAGTGGGACAGAATGAGCTAACATCCCGTGGGCAGATGTTAGGAGAACCAGGTTCTTCCTCAAGAACGTCACAGTAGGTGTTAAGTGCTTTCCCTTCTGCCTTACCTTTCATTTCAGTATACCTTTGAACTGGGCTGTCAGGCTAAGGCCCAGTGCAGCTCAGCTGGGGACATGAACAGAGCCTTCAGCCTGTGGGCACATGACTCCTCCAAGCGAAGTTTTGCCGGGCACAACCCTTCTTCTCCCACTGACAGCCCCTGCCATGGTGATCAGACTATAAGCATTTGTGAGAAACTTAGTCTCCCCTTGTGGCTGAACAGAAGGGCCAGCTTTTCTTCTTGTTCCTGCTTTCTCTCCAGCCTATCATGTGATCTGGTTTGCAGCTCTTCTTGGTGTTTAGAATATCTGTTCTGTCACAGAATATTGTAAACTAACTTTAGCAGTAGTGTGTTGGTCATAACCGGAGTGTAAGTAAAAAGTGGCTCACAGTGGGCAGTTGAGAGCTGCGGGGAGAAACAACAAAGGAGTGCTATGCACAGGAAGAGTGGGGCTTAAGGTAGTGGGTTCTTTCATCTCTCTCTTTGTTTAGCCTTTTCTTTCCAAGATTCTTTTTCCCCAGATATGTAGCAATGTGGGTATTATCTTCTAGAAAGACACGTGAATCAACCACTACAACAAAGCCACCTGGACGTGTTTGTGATTTGAGGCAGTCTTGAGGGAGCCCTGATCTAGAGTAGTCTACTTGTGCAGAGGCCCCAGAAGTACTGTACGTTTCATGAAAGGTTCATCCCGGAAGAGACTATGTGGTGTGAGTGTGACTAAGTCCATCCTGTGTATCACTGTCCTACGTAGAAAGACTGCAGTAAAACTCACTTTCTACACGACAGAACCACATCTCAGCATAGAAAGAACTCTTCTTTCCTAAAACCCCAATCTCAGGTGCAGAACTTTGCCTCGGAACTTAATTCTTAGGGTAAATTCAGTTGTTTCTGAAATATCAAAAAGCTAGTCTTCCACCATGAGAAACAGATTGTCACCAGGGAACACAGTCCACTGCGGACGTGCCCTCACACAGGGCAGGGGTGGCTGTGGGGCCGGGTCAGGCCACCCGCTTAATGAAGAGGAGGAGGGAGAGGGGCCACTGATCTCTGGGCCTGACTGGCTCACAGAAGACAGAGTGTTTATGTACAGAAGGTTGCTACAAACTAGCCTGTGGGCATACCAACCATATTTGGAAGCTCTGTGGACCTTTTTTTCAAAGAGGAAGAGCTTGCTTTTCCTGTTTTTGATTCTAAGTCAGCATCTGGTCCTAGGATCACAGCTCTCACTGTAAATGATTAAATTTCTTGATGAGAACAAAGCTTTGTAAGCAACTTGGAAGAAAATCATAGGTGAATGATTTATTGATTTCACTGAAGGAGCAAAAACTAGAGAGATAGTCTTTTCACTTTTAAACTCCTGGATCCCCAGTTTTTAAAGTCCCTTGATTTTAAACTCCCTCCATAACCGATGTCTATGCAGTAAGTGTAGTGCTTGTCCTTTACTTGGCCTCAAAAAACTTTGTATAGTAGTCTTGGTCAGAATTTGTAGAATGTGAGACAAAAGTTAAGCTCCCACATAAGATATTCCAGGGTCAGCATCTCAAGGAAGTCTCTGGTCCTGACCCCCAGGGCCTGGGCTTGCATATCTGCCCTTTCATGATCTAGCCCTGGAAGGAAAAGAGCCCAGAAACCACTATGGAAGGATTTATCTAGGGTCTTCCATGTTCCTGGCGTGGTGCTGGAGTCTAAAGATGCGAAGATGGATAAGACACACCCTCAGAATGCAGCTGTAGTTTCCTATTTGCTGAGAGATGCCATCTTTAACTTCTCTAAAATATCGGTACTTGTCAGTAACCCCTTTTCAGGTTACCCTTTGATGTTATAAAGGTGACTTGATTCTTCCAGGAACCACTCCTTTCAGTAAAGTACTCCTTTTTCTCTGCTTGCTTGTGGATGGTCCATAGCATTCTCACCTGCCGTTCTAGAACCTCACCTCTGGGCTATCCACAAAGCTGGGGGGGGGGGGCGGGAATTGAAAACTGGACATTTGGTCTTGCCCTGGGATGAAACCATATCATCATCATGAGTTTGATCCCCGAAGTGATCATCTTGCTTCTCTTTAAATCCCCCAAACACAGGAGATTAAAAACAGTGGTTTTGGCTCTTGACGGCCCTCGGTGAAGTTGCCGAGCAGAGTGTCCTAACAAGGCTGTCATCACGCTCACCTCCTGAATCATCTGGATGCCACCCTCTGAACAGTCCTCTCCTCTGGTAGGAAAACCTCAGATGCACATATTAAAAAATCAGCCAAGTGCTGAAACGAACCCTTTTCTCTGACTGTTTCCCAGGGCCTTGGACAGCTGCAACATTGCCCTGAGGAAGTAGCGGGGTGCGCCCTGCCCTGGAGCTGGGGTTAGCACTTCAGCCCGGGTGTGTAGCAGGAAAGATTTCCCAGGAAGCAATTTTCCTTTGAAAATAAATAATTGTTGTAAAAGGGCAGCTTCAAAATTAACTGTAGAGAGTAGCGAGTACAGGATCGTCTGTTGACGGTGTGACAGGAGGGGCTGGCTGCAGGTTTCAGCAGATATTTCCATGTTCGTCGTCTGGCTTTTGCTCCTACAGACCCTGCTTTGTACATGATTCAGACAGACTGTGAATACATCTTTTTTAAATACCTTTCAAATTCTTGGTAAGATATAATTTTGATAGATGATTACAGATTTTCCTGTATTTGTCAAATTAATAAAGACTGCATGATTCCAGCTGTGCTAATTTTCTTACATGAAAGTATTACAATGTGTACCTGGGAGAACTATTGAACTATTATCAGAAACAGTTAAGAAACACAAATGCACTGTTTCTGTTATTCACTCATAATGAAGGGGTATGGATCATAGCAGGGTACAGTATCAAAAGTCTCAAAACAACTGTTCTTAATACTTAGTTTCTGAAAGTATGTTTTTTCTAGAAAATACCTAACTCAAATATATGTAAAAGCTGTTGAAACAAGAACTTATGAAACATGTATGTTATAGTACAATGCAGATATTTTATGTGCTGGAGGATTATCTTTTCAAAATTATCATGGGCATGCCTGGCTGGCTCAGTTGGTAGAGCATACGACTCTGGATCTCAGGGTTGTGAGTTCAAGCCCCATGTTGGGTATGGAGCCCACTTTAAAAAAAAAAAAAAAATGTAGGTCACATCAATGGAAAAAAGCAACATTACTTTTATTGATAGTCATGTCATTTTCCTAAAACTCAACAAAACCTTTTGTTTCTAAACAGTGAATAGCATATAAAATGTTGGGAATTATTGATCAGAAATAAGATGGTGGGCAGGGCGCCTGGGTGGCTCAGTCAGTTAAGCATCTGCCTTTGGCTCAGGTCATGGTCTCAGGGTCCTGGGATTGAGCCCTGTGTTGGGCTCCCTACTCAGCGGGGAGTCCGCTTCTCCCTTTCCCACTGCCCCTCTTCCCCCCGCATGTGCGCTTTCTCAAATAAATAAATAAAATATATTTTTTTTATTTTTTACTCCATGCTGAGCAAGGAGCCTGATGTGGGACTTGATCCCAGGACCCCAGGATCATGACCTGGGCCAAAGGCAGACGCTTAACCTGCTGAGCCACCCAGGCGCCCCAAATAAAATCTTAAAAAAAAAAAAAAAAAAAGATCATGGCAGGAAAACCAAAGTTGGCTATTGTCTTCAAAAAGAGCGTATAATTGATGGATACATTCCTGGCTACATTGGCGAAGAGCGTCACCAAGCAGGGAAGGTATTCATTCCCTCCTTTGGGAATCACAGACATCATTTATTTTTATGAATGCCACTAGAGTCTGCCACAGAAATACCATTATTTGTTCTCGTCAGCTGGGGGAGGTTTCCGATTTTTAGGGGCGTTGACAGTGGTGTTCTTAATGAGAATGAAGAATGTCCTCAAGCAGGGTTGAGAAGCAAGAATAATGAGGTTGGATTTCCTATCATCACTAGGTAAGTGTCACAGACTTCTGTAGCCCAACCATTCTCTCTGGGGACTGTTCTGTGTGTGTGTGGTGGGGGGAATCCTTGCCCACCATTAGCTCAGGATCTGGTTAAAAGTGAAATGACAGCATACGTGAGTACAAGCAAGTACAATATTGACTCATTACATCATTTGAATGGGAGTGCAGAGCAACAGAGATCCACAAAAGACAGGGTTTAAGATCAGAATGTTTTCCAGAAACAAAGTTGGAAGCAAGTTTGAAAAAAATGGAAGATTCTGAATTGGCATGAAGATGAAGGACATTCACCAAAAAAATCAGGAAGGAAGAAGTATGGGAGAGACACACCCAAGGATAATTGGTTTTTGAATTAAAGTGATGATTTATCCAGAGGAAAACCCAATGAGCTAACTAAATCTGTTTCCATATTTACTGAGAATATACCTTCTTCATTAGGTGACCTGTAGAAACCATGGAGGATGTGACCTGGCCTACCACAGGGGCCTTTCAGCACAGGGACCTCTTAATCTTGACCAAGTTTGATGCTCTTACAGGGCTGGCCCTTCTGTGCCTCGTATGCCATGCCCTCTTAAGGGGAGAAATGGAAAAGCCTCAAACCAAGTTTGTTGGAGTCCTAATTTTTTATTTTTTATTTTTTTAAGATTTTAAGTAATCTCTACACCCAAGATGGGGCTCAAACTCACAACCCTGAGATCAAGAGTTGCACGCTCCACTGACTGAGCCAGCAAGGCGCCCCAGTGGAGTCCTGATTCTTAGGACAAAGGTTGACATACTCTTGCTGCCACTGTTCGTCCTTTTCCCCCCCTAAAATTGTTTTAATTATGTAGTAACCCAAGGTCAATTCCTCATGCAAGAGAAGAAGGGATTTTGTTACCCCTCTACCCTAGCATACCTCGAGGTGGACTCCAGGTAAGATTCTTTTTTTTTTTTTTTTTTAAGATTTTATTTATTTATTTGACAGAGCGAGAGAGAGCAGGGAACACAAGAGAGGGAACACAAGCAGGGAGAGTGGGAGAGGGAGAAGCAGGCTTCTTGCTGAGCAGGGAGCCCAATGTGGGGCTCCATCCCAGGACCCTGGGACCATGACCTGAGCCAAAGGCAGATGCCCCTGCAGGTAAGATTCTGATTGTGATTAGTTTTCTTGGGTAGCAGACCTAGTCAAGTGCCAGTAAACTCAGCGATATCAGGGTGCCTGGGTTGCTCAGTCAGTTGAGCGTCTGCCTTCAGCTCAGGTCATGATCCCAGAGTTCTGAATCGGGCTCCCTGCTTGGCAGGGAGCCTGCTTCTCCCTCTCTGCCTGCCGCTCTCCCTGCTTGTGCGCTCTCTCGCTCTCGCTCTCGCCCTCTGTCAAATAAACTCTTAAAAAAAAAAACACCGATATGTACAAGGAAGATCTGAAAGAAAAAACACTGGGAGCTAGATCACTCTATTTACACTACATTTAAATACCTGGATTTAAGTGGGTTCTTTAAGGGCTGGCCCATCCCCTCTGGATGGGGCTGTCACAGTGATGGACACAGAGTAGTCTCTCAAATAGAGAGACTGAGGAGAGATTTTGGGGACTTTATCCTGCATCTAGATTTTCAAAGATTTTGTCCACCAAGTATTGTAACTCATTAGGCAGTAATTTGTTTTTCTATTTAATCAGATTTACCTACATATGCCATAAAATAGCATTAGGCTGGGTTTTGCTTGCATGACTGGAGAGGTGCAAATGTATGATTTCTTAAGATTTTCTCAGACGCTGAAAACGACTTCTCTGCCATCCCTCTGCCCCGGTGGGTTTCCCATGCTTCCCCGGCCCCTTTCCCCTCCTCCTCTTCTCTGGAATAACCGAGCCAGAAGGTCATCAGTTAACAAACATCATCAGGCTCTAGGACTGTAAAGTGCCCGTGGAAGGGGAAGGGCTCTTCTACCCCGGGTGACCTCTGCCTTCACTCTGGTCTCTGTTCTGCCCGTGCTGTCCGGGCCGGGCTGGGAGAGGAGGCCCAGACTTCCTATGTTCTTACTGTGGCTCCACTGGCCATGCAGCAGGGAATTCCATGAATGTTTGTGAAGGGAACCCCACAGTGCAGCCGGCCTCGGGGTGAGTGTGCTACTGACGGCGGCGGCGTAGCCCCTTTCGCTCCGGTGATGTAGGATCCTCTAAGGCAGGGCGCCCCCTTTGTGACAGGCGGGCCCTTGGCAGTGACCCCGCCGCAGCCCGCCCTAGGGAGACCAAGGGACCCGGGTCCCCTCCCTGCCCCTGTCCGCATGTAGCACGTCATCCTTTAAGGACCAGATTTTCCCCTCTCCCTCTTGTGCTGCAGATAACTTGGTGAGGTAAGTCACAGACTTGTTACAAGTGATTATGCAACTTGGTCATTAAAGATGTGACTCACCAAGGCACTCCAAGCCCACGATAGCTGTTGCGGGAACGGATTTTCGTTTTTAAGTCCAATGCACTGGTCAACATTTTTGTGAGAGGAGGCAGGTGATCTGACCCCGAGAGCCCGTCCCAGTTGTAAGTCACGGGTGAGCGGGGGTTGGGGGGTGGCTGCTGGGGGATCCGGGCTCCTTGCCATCCTCCCTCCCCCCCTCCCCCCGGCCCTGGCTGCTTGGAAGGCCCTCCAGCTTGTCTCCCCTGGCGCCGCTCCAGGCTCCCAGCGGCCGACGACGAGGAGGAGAGGAGGCCTGGCCGCCCCTGCGCAGGGCCCCTGTCCCGCCCCGGGGGCTGGGACGAGTCTGGCCCCGTTCCCCATCCCTCATCTCCCCCCCACTCCCCGGCGCCCCACGGGGCCCCGCCGGCCCATCTGTTTCCGCGGCCGCGCCCCAACTCGCCCCCGCCGCCCCTGCCGCTGTGGGGGCCCGTGGCTCCCTTCCACGTGCCTGGGGTCGGACGCTGCTGCGGGCTCCCGCAGTCGCCCCGGCACAGGAGAGGTCTTGTGCACCCGCGCCTCCAAGCAAGGTGAGGGGGGCCAGTGCTGGCAAGTGCACGCAGCCCGTGGGGGTGTGCCCCCCAGCTGGCCTCCAGGCCCCCCACACCCTCTAGTGGTGTGGGGACCAGCTGGCTGAGCCGTGGGGGGAGCTGGGTGCCTGCGTTCACCGCCCCATCCTAGGCCCCCTGGGAGTGAGTTGCTCAGCAAGGGTTTGGTGAATAAATGATGTAATGGGTGGATTAGGGGTCCACAGGAGGGGATTTCCACGCAGGATGACATAAACAGGCCGTGTGTGGGGGAACATGTTTTAAGTAAGAGCAAACATTTACCAGCTTTGCCTTTGTTTACAAGGCTGTGCTGGGGAAGACCAGTTGGCCTTATCTGCTTTGAGACCCCCTATTTATAAACAGGTGGTCAGAGCTGAATCCAAACAGCATTCTTCCCCCAGGGCACGCTTGTGACTCTGAGAAATACATGGCTTTGTCCTGAGTCAGTGTCACCACCTCAAATGCAGAGGAATAAAGAATAGCACGGTTCTTAATACTTACTTACACTTAACCCTCATTTTTTTTTAAGATTTTTAAAAATTTATTTGATAGAGAGAGACAGCCAGCGAGAGAGGGAACACAAGCAGGGGGAGTGGAAGAGGAAGAAGCAGGGTCCCAGCAGAGGAGCCTGATGCGGGGCTTGATCCCAAGGATCCAGGATCACGCGCTGAGCCAAAGGCAGACGCTTAACGACTGAGCCACCCAGGCGCCCCAACTTAACCCTCATTTTTTAAAATGTAAATTCAACTAGACAACGTACAGTATATCATTAGTTTGAGGTGTAGTGTTCAATGATCCATCAGTTGTGCGTAACACCCAGTGCTCACCCCATCACCCGGTCACCCCATATGCCCCCCACGCCACCCCCCGCCTCCCCTCCAGCAACCCTCAGTTTGCTTCCCAGAGTCAGGAGTCTCTCATGGTTTGTCTCCCTCTCTGATTTCTTCCCATTCGGTTTTCCCTCCCTTCCCCTGTGATCCTCTGTGCTATTTCTTATATTCCACATATGATTAACCCTCATTTAATCTCATGCAGTGGCATTTGACACTTTCATAACGTTGTGCAGCTCTCAGGACTGACTCCCTGAGATCTCCAGGCTTGACCCCCTCCCTCCTCCCTGCGCCCCTGACAACCACCATTCCGCTCTCCGTCTCTATGAATTAGACTGTCCCAGGTACCTCAAATCAGTGGAATCATGCAATATGTGTCTTTTTGTGTCTGGCATATTTCTCTGAACACACTGTTCTCAGGGTTCATCCATGCTGTTGTGGGTTTGTTTTAATAGAAAAATAACCACAACACCATCATAAACCATTGTGAAATCTATTTCATCCCAACCCCCAACATAACATACTCCCAGTCTTAGAGTGGATGTTCCCCAAATCTGTACCTTGTGTGTTTCGTGTCTTTCAGTGTCCCCAAGAGCACATGCCCCGCTCTGAGAAGTACCTCCCTCCCCACTCTGGTCACTGGTGTGGCCCCCTCACAGCTGGACTTCAGGGTGTGTGCTGGGTGGAGGCCTGTGCGTGTGCGTGTGCGTGTGCGTGTGTGTGTGTGTGTGTGTGTGTACATACACGCGCACACACCACCCTCCATCTCTCTGCTGCCCTCCTTTGCTTTCAGCCCCTGGGGCTGTTGATTCTTGGAAATTTTCCATTTTAGCATTTTTAAAAAATTTACATTAATCCATTGTCTTCCTTTTAAAATGAAGAAACTGCCATGCAGAAAGGTTAACTTCCAGACGCATCCCAGCCGGTGAGTGGAGATGCCAGCCTCCGGTCCAGGCCTGTGGACTGCAGACTCGCGCCTTCTCCAGCCCCAACTGTCTCCCGTGCTCCCACACTCATGGCCCCCTGGGAGAGGATCCAGCACCGGCATCCGTCACCGCCATTAACATTGTGTTCATGTCGTGAATCCTGCTTGTGGTTTTGTCGTGTTTAAGTTTTACGGGTCTACAATCCCTTATTTGCAGTTACGAAATTCAGAAGACTCGGGAAACTGAAAGGTTTCTCCTCAGTTTGTGAGTAAGACCTGCCTGAACTGGCGTGAGGCGATTTAGAGTCTCGACTTAGCCTGTTTAGATGAACATGTGTATGTTCTGCTGCAGAGCTGTAAGCGTGTGTGGTTTTGTTATTGCTTTTGGTTGGTTAGTTTTGATTAAAGACGGCTTCCAGACCGTCCTGGAGGTCGTATATCATATGCAGTTTAGTAAATTCCAAGAGCTGAAAAATGCTCAACCTGAGACACTTTGGGCTGCAAGAGTTTCTAATAAGGAATTGGGACCCAGATATATATAATAGGATTATAGTTATATAAAAGCTGTAAAAACAAAAAGCTTAGAACTAGTTTTATATCTATACATCTTTAAGTGGTGTTATCCTCGAAATAAGGGTCAGGATAACAGGTCCATCCATAAATACTGAAGTTAGAGAAGCACCCCCTCCCCCAAGTTAGTAGAATTTCCCCTCTTTATTTAACTTGAGCATTGGGAAGTCCATTTCCAGATTGAAAGCTGCTGGTCCTCTGACTTTCTGGGTAATGTTTCTAGGCCTTTGGCACAAGGCACAGACACTTCTCAGTTTCCGGGCTGAGAATTATCCAAATACAGAGGCTGAAGCTGCAGAGGAGATAAGTATGGTGGAGAGAGACCAAGAGGAAAGGATCCAAAAGCCCCGGCAGCTGGCCTGTGGGGGTCCCAATCCAGGCCCCTCCCTGGCAGCCCACGGGGACAGCAGCCACAGAGCGGGAGATACTGAGCCCGACGAGCAGCATCTGCGACGAGGGCACGAGGACTCGCCCTGTCTCTGTCGCTATTGATCGGGGCACCCAGGCCACCGCCACTCATCCACAGGAGGCCAGCTTTACTCTGGAGCCCGGGGCACAACCCTGAGCTGAGAGGGACCCTTTAGGCTGGTCCCACAGCTCACACTGACCTTTGTGGGGGCCTGGGCCCTGATCCCCTCTCCCACTCAGGATGCGGAGGGTGGGCACGGGGATGGGGCCTCCTCACACCTGCCCCTTCAGTGTCTTCAGGAGCTCATGCAGTTAGTTTCTTCAGTGTGCGCACACACGCGTGTGCTTATGTGTGAGTGTGCGTGTTCCCAGGTGGAAGGAAGGGGATGACATCTCCCAAGCTGGAGCTGCTGGGCGGGAGCCAATCAGGACAGCTTTTCTGGAAAGCCCCCTTCTTCCCTCTGTGTTGCTGCTGTCTTGACTCCGACCTTCTGCCCTGACTCCCGTTTCTTCAATGGGCTTCCCCTCCCTCCTGGTGCCCTGTCCCAGGATCCGGACTGGGGATGGGGCAGCTAGGGTGGGTCCATGTCAGACCTAATGTCACTGAAGGACATCCCAGGACTTGTTCTTTCTCTCTGGATGGCCCTCACGTCTGCAGGAGGGGTGGGGTGGGGGCTCTATTTCTGTCCCAGCTTTGAGGATCAAACTTGCCTCCAAAGGCCAGGTGGCTTATCTGATGACAGCACTAGTCAGACATACTGAACATTGGACTTCTCAAGCTCATGGTCTTGCTTGGTGTTTCAAGGTTTTGACTTGGATATGGCAGCAAGAGGGGGAGGAGAAGAGATTAGTGTGGGATCTGGAAGCACAGAGTCAAGTTGAGGGGCAGACTGGGAACGAGCATTTAGCACTACCCCCCCCCGTCCCCCAACTTTGACTCTATCAAGGGAAATGGATATATGTGTGGGAGGGTGAAGAAAAGGTAGAACAATGGAGAAATCCTCAAAAGGGAAGTGTTCTTTTTCCTTTTGGATTCCTAGTGGGCTGTGGCATAGTGGAAACATTTGAATATGCAGGTTGTAAGATTGTTTTGTTCTAAATTCACACACAACATTCCCATGCAATGCCCTCCCTACTAGAATGTGACCTCCCCAAGAGCAGGACAGGGTGCGTGTTGGAGCCCATGGCTTGGGAGAGCTGACGGCCTCTCTTCCCAGCCCTGTGGTTTGTGACATTACCTTGGTAGCTTGAAAACAGACATGGAGTATTTATACCATGGAAATTGATTTTCTCCTCCAGAGAGCTGCTCGGTAAATGTTTAGCACCACCTGACAGGTCTCTCCCCAGCTTCTGGCAGAGTAGGCCCTCAAATGTTCAAGGAATGAATAAACAACCACCGGAAAGAGAAGGAAGAAGAGAAGCAGCATTCTCTAAGTTCAGTTCAGCAAACACTGTGTGCTCAGTGCTGCAGGGAGATGGCGGACGTCTGTTTTCCGGGGGGAGCCCAGCATCTGAACGAGGTTCCCATCCAGGGAACCTGCCAGTTCTTGTTTCTCAGGTCTTGGCAGTCAGGGTGGAAGCACGTTCCTGTTGGGCTTGACATCGACAAGGACCATTCAGGCGATTTTCCGGGGGTGATGTGGGTTAGCGTAACCTGCATGAAAATGCTGGGGGCAGCAGTCCAGCGTCCAGCAGGACAGTCCTAACCAGAACTGTCTCTGGGCCATGGTCTACGACCTTGGCAGGGACTGCAGCCCTTGTCTGTGCCTGATTCTCTAGCCTTCCTGTCCATTCCATGAGCTCTCCATGTCCCTACTCTAGGCAACTCTTCCGTTTAAGTGAACTACATCTTTTTCATGGATCGCACCCAAGAACCCCGTGTGTCAGATCCAATTAGATGTTCAAGAGATCTATTAGGGGAAACGCGGCGAAGACAAGCAGGTGGGAGCAGAACAGGGCTGGCCTTCAGAACATGATGCAGCCCCGACGCGAGGCGAGTGGACGCTGTCATCGGCTGTGCTTCCTCCACCGTGCTGTCTTGAGCGACACCCTCACGGCTGCCACCCACCTCTGGTACAGGGCACAAGGCGGGGGGAACATATCCCTGACCTTGCAAAGTCCGCAGCCGAGAGGGAGAAAGAGAGACAAATGTATCACTGCAGTGGTTCCAAAGGGCAAACCCCGGCACTGGGGGAGCGCAGAGGCGGGCGGAAGGGAAGGCTTCCTGGAGTGGCGCCTCCTGGGAGCCCTGAGGCTCTCGGGGTTTTGCCTTCTCCCTTCTCTCTCCAGTTTTCCATCCCAACCCAGCCTTACAAAAAGATCCGGCTGCTTATTTCTAGGTGGTGTCCCCGGATCTGCAAGCTGCGGAGATAATCGGGATGTACAGAATCCAGGATACAGGCGGAGGGAGCAGGGCGCAGAGGGAACTCACTTTTACTGGGCGCTTAGTGGGCGCTTTATAGAAGCCACTGGCTTCCCTCCACCCCCCTCTGTGGGAGGCTCAAGTGAGCAGGCTGAGGCTTAAGATGACGTGGCTTTCCTCAGTTCGCACACTACGAGAGGCAGAACAGGTTCCCACGCTAGGTGTCTGCCTCCCAGGGCTGTACCCACCCCCCCCAACACACCCCGGGCCCCGCAGCCCCCCAGGTGGAAGGGACTGTCTGGTGCCGCCAGGGAGTGGTGTAGGGCAGGTGCAGAGGGGAATTTACAATGACAGGGAGGGTCTCCCACTTTTCTTTCTACATCACCATTTTTTTGTATGTATACCGATTGTGCGTGTGCTGGGCACCGAACTCCCCACGTCCCTCTGGGGCAGCGGAACCTGAGGCTTGGAGAGGAGGACTCCTAGCTAAGCCAGCAACTGCTCAGGCCTTGCTGGTGGGTCCAAGGCTGCCCCTTAGCACTGTGTGTGGGCTCTGCCTCCCCACCCTCGGGGTCCTCTTTGCAGCAGGGGTGGGAAGTAAGAAATCATGGGCCTGGGTGTCTGAGAGGGATCATTGAGGAAAGCCAGGAACAGGCCGGGAAGGAAGGTGCCTCAGCTACCCAGCCCCCATAGCAGGAGAAGCAGTTTCCTCTGCCTTTACAGGGACTTTTGACCAAGCTCAGAAAATTCCTGGCTGATGGAGGCAGGGAGTAGGGCTTCTTGAATGGAAGAAACCATTTTCCTCTTCTAGGCAGGCTTTGGGTAATTCCACTCCCTTTTCTCTGCCAAGCTTTATCTCTGCCTAAGCATTCACACCAGTTCCCAGGGGTCCCTGCTACACAGCTGCGGCCGCTTCTCTCTTCACTGATGGGTAAGAAATGGGGCAGATTTAAAATGTTTATGTTTTCATAAGCATTTTGTCTGAAAGTCAGTGACAGCCTAGAGAAATGACCTGCAGGAGCTGGGGGGTCTGAACAAGGGGTGAGCCTCCCACTGGTGACTTTGCTCTGCCCCAGTGGAGGCCTGGGGAAGAAATGACCAGTGATCAGGGTAAGCAAAGGCCTGAAGGCCTAAAAGGACAAGGGAAAGGGACCAGCCCTGTGACCTCCCCACCTGCCCTGTGGCCCAAGGCCACTGCTATTTTGCTGGAGGCAGGTGATTTTCAGTATCAAAAAAGGGAAGGCAGGGGCGCCTGGGTGGCACAGTGGTTAAGCGTCTGCCTTCGGCTCAGGGCGTGATCCCGGTGTTACGGATCCCGGCGTTACGGGATCGAGCCCCACATCAGGCTCCTCCGCTGTGAGCCTGCTTCTTCCTCTCCCGCTCCCCCTGCTTGTGTTCCCTCTCTCACTGGCTGTCTCTATCTCTGTCAAATAAATAAATAAAATCTTAAAAAAAAAAAAAAAAGGGAAGGCAGGCAAGAAGTGCCTTTCTTGAGAAAAAGGACAACTAGGAAAGGAAATTAAATGTATCACATTTATTGAGCCCTTACCTTGATCCTACTTAGTGCCCTGGGCACAGGTGATGGGGAGGCAAGCTTTATTGTCAGCTTATAGCCGAGTCCGGGAGACTCAGATTCCCACAGAGCAATGCACCATAAACCACCGCAGACCCGGACAGGGAACGAGGGAGCTGGGTGGGCACCAGCTCTGCCTGCCACGGTGTGGGGAAGCCTTCTGGAAGAGCTGACATTTGGCCAGGGTCTTTGCAAGGGAGGGTGGGCTTCCAGAGTGCATTCTCAGCAGTGGGAAAAGCTGGCTAGGAGGGTAGTAAGCAGCAGCGCGTATGTGGAGAAACTCAGGAATACCTTGGAGATACTGCACGTTCGGTTCCGAACCACTGCAATCAAGTGAATATTGCAATAAAGTGAATCCAATAAATGTTTTGGTTTCCCAGTGCATATAAGACTTATGTTTACACTGTAGTCTCTAAGTGTGTGATAGCATGTCTAAAAAACCAATTTTTAAAAAAGTAAACTGTATACCCAGCACCGGGCTCACACAACCCCTGAGATCAAGAGTTGCATGCTCGACCCACTAAGTCAGCCAGGCGCCCCTAAAAAAACCAAATTTTCAAATTAAAAAATATTGTTGAAAAACGCTAACCTTCATCTGAGCTTTCAGGGCACCATAACCACTGATTATCATGAAAAAATTTGAAATATTGCAAGAATTACCAACATATGACACAGAGACCCGAAGTGAACAAATGCTGTTGGAAAAATGGATGCCCACAGGCTTGCTCCAGGCCGGGTTGCCACAAACCTTCAGTTTGTAAAAAATGCAATTTATCTGCAAAGCGGAATAAAGCAGATTGGAATCCCCCCCCTAACCCCCAAACAACCCCAGGAAGGCAGAATAGAGTGAGGTCTGCCTATATAGAATTCAAGGGTGGAAGAGGAGCAGACCCCCGGACGTGTGCTCTGAGATGGGCAGGGAGGGGGGATGGTGCAGAGATGGGTGGCTTTAGGCACAGAGGAAATGGGACGGGGTGGTGCCTGGTGCCCGCCCGAGAGAGGAAACACAGAATGGAGGTCAAGCCAAGCCATGGCACGGACCCAGGGGGATGCGGCACCCGTCACTGTGGGGGCCGCTCCGCTGGGATTGGGGACGGGTGTCTGCAGGGCCGGGTGGGGGGAGATGGGGCGGGGAGGAAGCCCTCCAGCGGCAGCGAGAGAAAGTCCAACCTCCACAGGCGTTCCGCGCCGCCAGGCCGACCTCCCACTCCCAGGGCGGGCACCGACGGAGCGGCACTGCGGAACCTGCGCGCCCGGAGACAGGTAGGAAAGCGGAGGGACAGGGACCGGGCTGCAGGGGCGGGTCAGCCCGGGGCCGCCGCAGGAACGCGCCCCGCCCGGCCCGCGGGCAGAGCCGCGTCGGAGGAAGTGGGGGATCCCGGAGGAGACCCCGCCTCCGGCTCTGTCCGCCAGGTCGCCGCTAGGCACCGCGCGCCCTCGGGCGGGACTGGGAGGTCACCGGCGGGCAGGAGACGTGGGCAGCCACGGGGACTCGTGCTGGGCAGCCGGATGCGACCCGCGGCCCCGCGCCCACGCCACCCGCCCCCTCGGACCTTGGCTGGGTGGGACGCCGTTCCCGCGCCGCCCAGGCACCGGGCTCCGCAGACCGAGCGCGCCCCTCCCGGAGGCGCTGCCAGGGCCAGCACGTGCGGGTCGCCCCGGCGCCCCGCGTGGGAGGCGCACCTTCCCGCCTTCGGGGGCTGCACCCGGCGCGATCCCGGCTGGTGGAGGGGCGCGGGGACGGTTCCCGAGCTGCGAGGGCGGGCCGCGGGCGCCTCCTCGCGACCGAAGCCGGGAAGATTGCTGAGAAGGGGGCGACGGGGAAGGGCGTCGCTCCGGCCTCGGACGTCCGGGTGTCCGCCAGGGGCGTGCGGGGAGGCGGCTCCCGGCGCGCAGGGACCCCGGGCACGGGTCCTGGGCCAGCCCCCGCGAGGAGGCGCAGACCGGCTGGGCCGCGGAGCCCCCGGGCCGCCGCTTCAGCCCTGATCAGGCCCCGCCGCGTTCCTCGGAGACACGACGTGAAAGGAGCCCACACGGCCGGCCGGTGGGCGCAGAGGGCCGGGCCCTCGGGCAGCTGGGGGAACCCCGCAGAGTAGTCCGGTGCCCGATACCCAAGGCTGGCCCTGGAGTCGGACGGTGTCTTGTTTCTGTTTTTCTCCCAAGTGAATTGAAATAACCTTTCTGGCTTTGGGGACCTTGGGATTGCCGCTGTGGGTCTTGATCTGGTGTAATTGTCGCAGTGGCGGTAGAACCTAGTAGGAATTATAAGTGCAGCCTTTCCTCCCGTCCTTTCCTCAGTCTCCCCCTTGGCTCTGCGCGCCTCCGTCCCTAAAGGCGGTGTCCTTTAGAGAACCATCCCTGGTCGCTCGTCTTGTCATTAGTCCTAAAATGCGGGCCTCCCCTCCCTCACGCTGCATTACAGGAGCGCGGGCGCAGAGCGGAGGTCGGTCGGGGTGGCGGTACTCCCCTCACCCCTCCACCCCCCCCTCACCTGCTAGCCCCAGGAACCTCTGATTTGACTGAAAATAATGACTAAATGAATCACTGTTTGCGCTAAGTTAACGAAGCATGTACGTCGCTAAATGTGCCAGGTGACATTTTGCTGAACTTGGCTAACGTATGCTGCTTTGTCCTTGCAAAATGAGGTCATTTTATACTTAAAAAAATTTATGACACTGGTAGAATTACAGATTTTTACATTTAAACGTGCAAGTCAGTACTTGTTTAATGTTTTGTACTGAAGGCGCATATTGCTTATGTCATTCTCCAATAGTGACATGTACACACACGCACAGATGCACATACTGTGCACGGACAGCACACACTGCTTGCACACTCACGCCACACTACACACATACACTGTGTACACGCACATGCTTCACACACTTCCCTGGACTCGTGCACACACTACACTCCCGCTGAGTCAGCCACAGCCTGCACAGGGGCGTGCGCGCACCCCCCCCCCCCACACACACTGCTTACAGAACCGACTTGTGGAGCTTTTCTTGTGCAGAGAAATGCTGACTTGGGTTTAAAGTAGGATACAATTGACGTTTTTAAAGCATTTGAGTTTTAAAAGCATCTTTGGAAAGTTTTTTTTAAAGCTTTTATTTTATTTTTTAAAAATATTTTTTTTTATTTATTTGAAAGAGAAAGAGAACAAGCAGGGGGAGCTTCAGGCAGAGGGAGAGGGAGAAGCAGACTCCCCACGGAGAGAGGAGCCCCATGCGGGGTCAATGCGGTGCTCGATCCCAGGACCCTGAGATCATGACCTGAGCTGAAGGCAATCACTTAACCGACTGAGCCACCCCGGCGCCCGCCCCATTTGGAGAGTTTCTTTGGAAAAAAAAAAATTATATATATATACATATACATACATACATACAGGAGCCTGGGTGGCTCAGTCGGCTGGGCGTCTGCCTTCGGCTCAGGTCATGATCCTGGGGTCCTGGGGGTCCTGGGGGTCCTCGCATCGGGCTCCCAGCTCAGCGGGGAGCCTGCTTCTCCTTCTCCCTCTGCCTGTCGCTCCCCCTGCTTGTGCTCCGTCTCTCTGTCATATAAATAAATAAAATCAATTTAAAAATAAGTTTTAAAAACAACTGGCATAACGGCTTTTAAAAAAGGAATCTCGTGCTAAGTTAAAACCCGTGAGACTGATTGCTCTGATTCCGAACCTGTCTCTCCGCAAGTATTTTATTGCCCTCTCTTTTTCCCCTTTGAAATCCTGGAGGAAGGTACTCTTGAAGTTTAAGAAGCCAGGAGTAGACGGGCCTTTTCTCCCCCACGTGAGAGCCACGGAGCCCTGCAGCCTTCCCTCTCGTCCGCCTGCGTCTCTGCGGTCCCCTGCGGGCAACCGGGAGGGAGGGACGCGTCCCGCCCGCCGGACCGCAGACGGAGCCCCGGGCCCGCCCCGCCCGCTCCAGCGCCGGCCTCTCCCGCAGGCGGAGATGCGGCTGCTCCTGCTCCTGCCCCTGCTGCTGGCCCCGGCGCCCGCGTCCGCGGTGAGTGCGGCCCCGTCCCGCCCGGCCCCCGGCTGGAGAGCGGGGGTGGGGGAAGTGCCTCAGCGGGGAGGACACCCTAGGACGAGGGACAGCCTCCCCGCCGCAGCCTGGAGCCCGTCTCCCCGCGTCGACCACCTGCGGAGAGGGCCGAAGAGGGGAAGCTGGGGGGAGAAGGCGAGCCCTGGGACCCCCAGCTCTTTCAAAAAGGGGTGCAGCCTTGAAGCGGCCTGACCAAGGGACCCGGAGCTGCCCTCCCCCCTGCAGGCGCAGTGTGCAGGACTGGCAACTTCCCACCGCCCTCCTCCTTCAGAAGGTGCTGGGTGCCCCCTAATGCTGGGACCCTCCCCACCCCGGGGGTCGTTTTCCAAGGTGGAAGAAGTGGAGGGGGTTAGTGAAGGCACGAACCAAGGTGCAGTGCCCATGCCTTCATCTGCCTGGGACCAAATTGGGCTGTGCCTCAGCTTGACTGTGTGTGCTTAGACCCCGCCCCCCTGGGGATTTAGCTCTAGCTAGAGCAGGGATGGCCAGTAGAACTTTGAGATGATAAAAAAAAATGTCCTAAAACTGTGCAGTTCTTACAAACACTTGGTTCTGTGGCCACTGAGCCCATGAAACATGGCGATTGCAACTGAAGAATTAAGTGGTTTGATTTGATTTTAATTAACCTAAATAGCCACGGGTAGCTAACGGTTACCACATTATAGTGCAAACTTGGAGAGTGGACATAGGAGCCAACTAGTGATCAGAGTATCTGTTTTGTTAATGGGGCCCAAAGGACGGGGCTCCCTGGAGACCGAACCTGGATCCTGAGGTTATACAAGAAACCTTCTAGGAGGCAGGACCCATCTCTGCGGAGGGGAGGGTCCCCAGAGGTGGGCTTCCTCTTGGACGCTGCTCCTGCCAAGCTTCTCCTGGCATTGACGGGATGGAGGGCACAGAAGCAGCCAGGTCCCATCGGGCCCCCGGAGAGCTCTTCACAACAGGAGCCCCACAGCCCTGCCCACCCCTCTGTGAGGCAGGCCGTCCTTGGGGAAGGAGAGCAAGGGAGATGCCACCACTGTGGAGTGTGAGTCAAGGATGAGAAGGGCTGCAGGGGCAGGCAGAGAGGGACATCAGTGGTGCTCAGTGGGCACTCCTCCAAAGCCCCATCGACCCAGCACTGGCCACAGTCAGAGCGGTAGGTGGGCCAGAGGCCTCCTTTCTCATGTCCTCTCCATCACCTGCCAGCTTCCCAGCAGTCACCTCTGCCACCCCGTGGTCGTTGAGGTCCCTGGCACAGGCTTTCCCTGGTGCCTGGCTCCATGACGGCCCCGCTCAGGTGGACACTGTCGTGCCAGGACCCCAGGATGAAACCAGAGCTCCTCCCTAACTGCTGCATGACCATAAGCAAATCAGGCCTTCGATTCCCTTTCACTGGGGGGCATGACACTCACCCTCAAGTTACTCTGCAGGTGAAATGAGTCAAGGTGTGCAAAACGCCCTGGGTCCTCTTAGGTGCTTTCTGCCTTAGAAACACCTGAGTAACATTTCTTGGCCTCCTGCCCACAGCAGGTGAGCTCAGGTGGGGCCGTGAACTGTGAACTCGCCTGTGCCCCCTCCACCCAGGCCAGGGCTCAGCTGCCTCCAGTTTCTGGCGGTAGCAGGGGGTGGGGTGGAGCCACCACAGGGTCCTTTCTGAGTGCGGACAGGGTTTAGGGAGGAATAAAGTGCAGATGCAGCCTGGCCATTGGGCCCAGGCGCCACCCATCAACCCCAGGCTGGTCAGGGGTGGCTTCCTCTGCCTCCATTCCCACCCCTCACACCCTCTCTCGCACCTACCCCTGCACAGTGTGGCCCTGGGAACAGCACAGCAGGAAAGAGGGCCCCTGAGTTGCCTTGAGGGGGTTAGTCAGAGGAGGAGGGGCTGGGGGCAGAGAGCAGCAGGAGCAGGTGGGGGCAGGCCGGCAGGAGGGTGGGCTGGACTAGCTCCTTCCAGCTCCCCACCAGCAGCTCATGGTTTGGGTAATTACCGAGAAGAAAACGTGCCTGTGCCGCCCGTGGCTGACGCCAAGTGTGCTTTCTTTCCTCGGAGAGACAGCGGGAGGGGATCTAGCAGGTGGCTCCCTCCCTCCTGCCCGCTGGTACCCCCCCCCCCCCAGTGGCTATCGGCCTGGCGGGTGCTGGGTACTGGAGGCAAGGGCGCGTTTGTAAGGCTCTCAGCCCCCTACGTGAAAGCTGGCTAATTCTGTGAAGGAGTGTTTGGGGCGCCTGGCGTTTGCTCAGGGAGAGGGAACCCCGGGCTCCCGAGGTGAGGTAGGGGAATGTTTTTAGGCAGTGGCCCTCTGGTGAGCCCCAGGGGGCTCTGAGTGCCGACTCCACTTCTGAGTGCGTCTTTTCCTCCAGGCTCCCAAGGTGAGGCGGCAGAGTGACACCTGGGGCCCCTGGGGCCCCTGGAGCCCCTGCAGCCGGACCTGCGGAGTGGGCATCAGCTTCCGGGAGCGCCCCTGCTTCTCCCAGAGGTAGGGGGGGCTGGGCGGGGCCAGCAGGCTGGTCAGGGGTCCGCTGGGCCTGGCCAGCTGCTCTGGCAGAACCCTCCGAGCTGTGGGTTTGTGGTGGGAGCAGCATGGATGGAGTACTTGAAATCAAGTCGTTCCCTGCTACACTCTGATTTCAACAATGAGCCTTATTTCAGGGGAGCTTGAGCCAGGCCTGCCCCCCCCCCCCCAGTCACTAGCTCCGAATGCTGTGTCTGGCCTGTGGCAGGTGCTGTAAATTCTTGGTGAACGAATGTGCCATCTTCAATTCCTAACCCGTGCAGTTTCTCTTCCTTGGCCTCTTTGTTACGTATAGACGTCTCCCACTTTAAGTGAGGTATCTGGCACCTACTATGTGCCCTGCACTCTGATAGCTGAGGCACAGAACAGGGGGGGGGTGACTCTTTGCCTGTCGGTGGGTTGAACTCACTATTCCTGAGAACCTCGTGTGTGGAGCAAGAGCCATGAGCTCTCATTCCAGGCACCATATGCTCCGTAAATAGCAGGTGGGTATGTATTACCTCTTCTTTTATCTCCAAAGGCAGAATTTGGGTCTTCTCTGGAAATTTGCTCTAAGAGGCAAGGTAGCCCCAAGTTAGAGGAACTCCAGGATAGACTTCTGAGTCTAGTTTTTCCCAAGTATAGACTCGGGTCTCATTATCCCTACCTGAGGGGTCTTTGTGTGCAGGCAGCCCTCCTCTGCCCAGTGTGGCCTGCAGGAGAGCCCTGGCGGGGGGTGTTGGTTCACGGGGTTCGGGTCTTCCCGGTGCTGTCATCCTCAGGAGAGACGGGGGTTCCAGCTGCGTGGGCCCTGCCCGGAGCCACCGCTCCTGCCATACCGAGGTAAAGCCCGAGGGAGTGGGGACGCCAGCTTCTGGGACCCCCTACCTGGCTGACCTCCCAGTCCCCGGGTGTCCTCCCGCAAGTGCACAGCCTGGGCTTCAGGAAGCCCCTTCCTCACCTCCCACCCAAATGACAGCCTCCCCTCAAGTTCAAGCAGCTCAAAGCCCCTGCAGGGGAGCGCTCAGGAGCCCTGGGGGCCTACACGCAGGTCCTGTGCTTCTGGGGTGAGGGGGAGGTGGTTGGTGGGGATGGGTCAGACCTCCCCACGTGCAGTGGGGTGGGCGGACCCCCATGGAGGCCCCACCTGCCCCTCCCTTCCCCACTGGCCCCTGCAGAGGTGCCCAGCCGGCGCCAGGGACTTCCGGGCCGAGCAGTGCTCCCAGTTCGACAGCCAGGACTTCCAGGGAAGGCGGTACAAGTGGCTGCCCTACTACGGAGGTGAGTGGAGGTCCCAGTGCCCACACCCCCGCAGCTGCACCCTGCCTCGTCCTGTGATCTCTTCTGTACATTGTTCCGGATCTCTTCTGTACACTGATTTTCCATTGCACAGTGCTTACCACAATATGATAGATGCTCTGTCAAATGCATTTAAAAACTCTCAGGACTCCCAGCAGTGCTCACAGCAACACAGTGGGGGGGGGGGGGCTCGTTTTGAGGTCTCTCCATCCTTCTTTCCCTTTATACATTTTCAAACAAAGCCTCCAGGCCATGTCTGTGCCATTGCTTTGCACCCTGCTTTGCTTGACCTGCTCCGGAAGCATTCCTCATGGTGCACAGAGGTCCTCCTGATGCCCACAGGCCGTGGGGAGGAGGGGTGCTGGTAGGGCTGGGCCAGGTTTGGGCCAACTGCAGGTGGGGCCTGAAAGGGGTTTGGTATGGCAAGAGCGCATTCACTCGGGATCTCTAGGGCCCAACGGCGTACTCTGAGTGGCTTTGAGGAGGGTGGGTAATTTTTAGAGCATTATAATTTAAGAAAAAAACACATGAGAGAGAGAGAGGGTGAGAGAGCGGGAATGCAAGCAGGGGGAGAGGGAGAGGGAGAATCCCAAGCCGACTCCATGCCCAGGGTGGAGCTTGATCCCACAACCCGAGATCACGACCTGAGCTGAGATCAAGGTTTGGCTGCTCAATGGACTGCACCACACAAGTGCCCTAAATATACCCATATAGAAAAACCAGACCACAGAGGAAAGGGTCACGGGGCGGGGGGTGCCTTCTCTGTGCTGGAGGTGACTGCATTCCTATTAGCACTTTTGGCTGTTTATTTTTTATTTTATTTTATTTTTTAAGATTTTATTTATTTATTTGACAGCGAGAGAGGGAACACAAGCAGGGGGAGTGGGAGAGGAAGAAGCAGGTTCCCAGTGGAGGAGCCCCATGTGGGGCTCGATCCCATAACACCAGGATCACACTCTGAACCCAAGGCAGACGCCTAACAACTGAGCCGCCCAGGCGCCCCACTTTTGGCTGTTTAAACAACGTGCTTATAATATTTAGATGGCTATAAAAATTAAAACTCCTAAATGAACTTGACCCCACATATTTCATAGGATTTGGTCTAGCATTCCATTCTAGTCCTTTTCACGTTATTTTCTCGATATACACTTATATATTTGTAACTGTTACGTAGCCCCATTCCGCAATGTGTGGGAGAAGCGTCTCCCCGTGTTATTTTAAGTCCCCGTACTTCACGGCGTAGCCCACATGCATAGTGGGCTGGTAGTAGTTGACATAGAGGAGTGGATTGTTAACACTTGTTTATAAGGGACTAGCTTTTTCCTGGTCCTGGGATTTTTCTTCTACTTGATCCCCAGAGAGGCCGTAGTTTTGTTTATGTCACTTCCCATGGGGGTGGGGTGGGATTCTGACTGTCTGGGGGAGCCCATTCAAGGACGTTCTCCCCCCCCGCCAGCCCCCATGCTTCTCTGTGCCCAGGATAGGACTTGCAGCTTGCTCGGGATCTCAGCTATCCCCTTTGTCCACCTCAGCCCCGAACAAGTGCGAGCTGAACTGCATTCCCAAGGGGGAGAACTTCTACTTCAAGCACAGGGAGGCTGTCGAGGATGGGACGCCCTGTGAGCCTGGCACGCGGGACGTCTGTGTGGATGGCAGCTGCCGGGTGAGCCCCCCCACCTGGGGGCTGGCCTGGGGCTTATTTCACCGTGTCTCCCTCCCCTGCACCAGCAGGGCCGGTGGCTCTCACCAGCTCGATGTCTTCTCACGACCAGCTCTTAGGTGTCTTTGCATCACAGATGCCCTGCGACCTTCCTCCTTTTGCCCTTTGGAAACGGGCACCGCAGTAGGAGCAACCCTCTGGGTGGCAAGTCACAGAAACCCCGCTAACTGGCAAAGGGGAAGAAAGCCACTGAGGGATGGGCTGGCTGGCTGCAGGGACTGGACTGTCTCCTCGCCTCTTGGCTTTACTCTCCTCTGGGTCCGCACGGGGATCCTGTGAGGTGTGCACATGGCCACAAGCAGCTTCCAGCTCCGGCTGGAAAGGGCGCCCACTTCCCAGGAGTCCCAGCGACCCGGGGTTGCCTCGGATTTGTCTTGGCTGGGGACGTCCCGTGAACCGCTCTCTCGGAGCAGGGCATGGAACCCACTGATTTGCCCCACCCACTGTTGGGAGCTCTATCCAAACTGGGAGAGAGGGGGCCCCCAAAGGAAAATGAGGTATTGTTGCCAGAGAAGGGGAGACGGGTGCCAAGCTGATGGGAGAGGTAGACCGTCAGCCACAGGCCAGACCCAGTGTTCACTCGGCCTCAGTGGCTGATGAATAGCTCCTGCCTCCTCCCTGATGTGAGCGTCGACCCGGGTTCAAATCCTGCTGTGTCTGTGACACCTTCTGGTGTCTTTTCTCTCCTCATCTCTGCTTGGTAGGTCGTCGGCTGTGACCACAACCTCGACTCCTCAAAGGAGGAGGACAAATGTCTGCAGTGTGGGGGTGACGGCACGACCTGCTATCCCGTCAAGGGCACCTTTGATGCCAATGACCTCAGCAGAGGTGGGGGTCCTGGGGGAGGGGGGCACAGGCAGTTGAGGCGAGGGTTTGTCGCCTGGCCCTTCCTTGCCTGTCTTCCGTTCCAGCTGAGTCACCCTGGGGGCCCAGAGGGGGTCTGATCTGGCACTCAGGTCATGCCTCAGGGTGGAGGTCAAAGCCTTTCACAGGAGCCTGTGGGCTCCGGCTAGTAAGGCCCTCTGCCCAGGTACCCAGTGTAAGCTCACACTGCCGGCAGGGTGCCCCTCCTCACCCCTTCCCCCTAGTCCCCAGCTGTCCCCTCCCCCTTCCCAGTCAGTGCGGGTGCCCCAGCCTGTCCACCCTTCCCGCCCTCCTAAAGTTGCTTCCCCCTTCTGGAGGACCCCTCCCCGAGCAGCACACCCCTGCCTGTGTCCTGCTTGCCGGTCCCTGACCCCGACTGTGCTGCCAGGGGCGTGGGTGGTCTCAGAGTGTCTCTGCCCCCGCAGGCTACAACCAGATCCTCATAATTCCCACGGGGGCCACCAGCATCCGCGTGGAGGAGGCGTCGGCCAGCAGGAATTTCCTGGGTGAGTGCGGGCTGGGGCAGTCTGGGCCGTGGCGGGACAGCGGGTCCCTCCGCGGCAGCTGACCGGTGGCTCACCCCTGCACAGCGGTGAAGAGCGTGCGGGGCGAGTACTACCTCAACGGGCACTGGACCATCGGGGGCGCCTGGGCCCTGCCCGTGGCCAGCACCGTCCTGCACTACGAGCGCGGGGCCGAGGGGGACCTGGCGCCGGAGCGGCTCCTCGCTCGCGGCCCCACCTCCGAGCCCCTGGTCATCGAGGTGAGGGGCGCCCAGTCCCCCGGAGGCCGAGGGGGAGGGTCCCGGGGGGGGGGCAGGCCTCAGCGAGGACCCTCCCGCCCAGCTCCTCAGCCAGGAGCCCAACCCGGGCGTGCGCTACGAGTACCACCTGCCCCTGGGCAGCCCCCGGCCCGGCTTCCGCTGGAGCCACGGCTCGTGGAGTGACTGCAGCGCCGAGTGCGGTGGAGGTGAGCCATCTGCATGTTGTGGGGGCACGTGGGGGAAACCCAGGGCTGGGGGACTCCATGTACCACCCCCATCCCCAGCCCCCACCCCCAAGCTGAGAGAACCAGCGGTGGCTTTCCCGAGGTGCTGGTATCTCAGAGGAGACCTGATTCTGTGTGCAGCAGAGGCCCGGCCGGGAGTGGATGACCAGCTGTCAGAGCGGGGCCCCAACACCCCAGATAACACCCCTCAAGCCTCAGTTTCCTCCTCTGTAAATTGGGGGATGATGATGGCACTTATCCTGGGGAGTCATTTGAGGCTTAATCAAGACGACGCTTGGGATGTGTGCAGAATAGTGCCCAGCCCGAGAATGCATCGGGTGACTGCTGACTGACCACCTGCCCTCGATGGCCGGGCCTCTGCAGGTCACCAGTCCCGCCCAGTGTTCTGCACCACTGACAACGAGGTCTACCCCGACCACATGTGCCAGCCTCAGCTGCGGCCGGCTGACCGCCGCCCCTGCAGCACTCACCCTTGCCCGCAGACCAAGCGGTGAGGCCCTTGCAGCCCCTCCCCCCATGGTGGGGCCCAAGTGCTTGGGTGGGAAGGCAGTGGAGTCTCGAGGCTACTCTAGGTGTTGAGCAAACAGTTGGGTGTCCAGGGCTCCCTACAGCTGTGGCGGAGGGGGGAGGAGGCAGCTGTCACTGGGGGAAGCAGTGGAGGGGGGCATAAGCGTGAGATCCGGGGCTATTCTGTCCACCTGTGTGTGCCTACACAGTGCCCAATGTCCAGGCTGATGGTGGGAGAGTGGGGGAGGGCACTGGAGGCCCTGTCCAAGCCGGCAAGGAACTTGGCTCGAAGGATGCCAAGAAGTGGGCCAGGGACTGGGTCACAGGGCCGGTGGGCATCAGCAGTGCCTTTGTTCACGCATGAAGGACCTCTTATCTGTACCGGCCCAGAGCGTGGCACCTTGCTGGGGCCCAGCGTGCATCCGGGGGCAGGTAATCTGCAGGCCGCAGCCTCCCCGCGGGGCTGGTGCCGTCCTTCCGCCCTCACGGCCTTGGTGGCAGTGGGCCTTGCAGGGTGGTGGCAGGCTTGGCTTTGCAGGGTGCAACTGGGGCTGTCTGTTCCTCCGGTGCCTCAGGGCCACTCCACACGTGGGTGAGCATGGCTCCTCTGGGAGATGCCCCCAACTAAGGTCAGATACAGAGGCAATGGAGTCTGGCTGGGATGACAGGGGACCTGGTGAGAAGGAGAACAGGGGACACAGGTGGGGATAGGAAAGCTAAGAGGGGGGCAGCCAGGCTCTGTGTTGTAGGGACCAGTCCTCTGTGGCGAGAGATGGCAAGCAGAGCTGGGGGGGCTTGGCCTTTTATGCAGAGCTTTCTGCCCGCCCACCTGTACAGGCCCAGGTGTTAGGATGGGCCAGGTTGGGGGATCCCCAGTCCACTCCTGTGTGTGACAGCTGGTGCTCCCTTGGGCCTGGACTCTGGCCCCTGCTGCTGGGCCAGCCTTACCGGGTTCCTGCTCCCCGCCAGCTGGCAGACGGGGCCCTGGTCGCCCTGCTCAGCCTCGTGCGGCGGTGGCTCCCAGTCCCGCTCTGTCTACTGCGTCTCGTCTGATGGGGCTGGCGTCCAGGAAGCCGCTGAGGGGGCGGAGTGTGCAGGCCTGCCTGGGAAGCCCCCCACCACGCGGGCTTGCAGCCTGCAGCGCTGCGCGGCCTGGAGTGCAGAGCCCTGGGGAGAGGTGAGGCCCCTCCACGATTGGGCTGGGGCGGGGGAGGAGGAAATCAGGTGCCGGGTCTATGGGCGGGGGTGCGGCGGAGCTGGCCTGGGAGGCTTGGCCTGAACTGGGGAAATAGATCCTGGGAGGTAAAGTGACCTGCTAGGTCGTCTTGGAAGCTGTTGCCAAGGCTGGGGCCAGGATCCCAGGCAGGGCGGGAAAGGCTTTGTCTTGGCACGAAGCTGCAGCTGGGCACCTTGCTTGGGGGTGAGGGGGGAGCTGACACTGTCCAGGGCTGCGGGTCACTGCTTCCAGCACCTACATATGTTCCAGCCTTGAACAAGGGAATGTGGAAAATGTCCCTAAGCTTGGCGTCAGCAGGTGTGGCATAGGCTATGTGACCTCAGAAGAGTGGCTCAGCCTCTCTGAGCCTGGGAGCCGAACATGGGCCGTAGGGTATCGTCCGCCCTCCCTGCCAGGCAGGTGGGCCTCCAGCTGTCTGACCTGGCTAGGCTCCTCCGGGCAAGGACCAGCTCCGGCCGACAGCCTGGTCCTTGCAGTGCTCTGTCAGCTGTGGTGCTGGGGTCCGGAGGCGGAGTGTCACTTGCCAGAGCGATGAGGGGTCTCTGCTCCATGCCACAGCGTGCTCCTCGGAGGACCGCCCCCCCATCACTGAGCCCTGTGTGCGTGAAGACTGTCCCCCCATCCATGACCAGGCCTGGCATGTTGGCGCCTGGGGTCTAGTGAGTGCTTGCCCACTTCACCCATCATCCCTGCTGCCCAATCCTGGTCCCTTGGGTCTCTGACGGGTGGCTGGACATGTGACCATCCCTGGGTCTGACCTGCATCACCTTCCCCCTACCTCTCTTCCTTGCGGGGACCCCCAGCCTCGGGGTCTCTTTTTGTGAGCCTGTTCTCTCTTCCCACGCCCACCCCGCGGGCCCCAGTGTTCCAAGAGCTGCAGCGGGGGGACTCGGAGACGCCAGGTCATCTGTGCCCTCGGGCCGCCCAGCCGCTGCAGGAGCCTGCAGCTGTCCAGGCCCAGGGAGGTGGAGCCCTGTAACACACAGCCCTGCCATCTTCCTCCAGGTAAGGGTGGGGGTGCGGGTGCAAGGGGGAGAGGCTACCGCCCCACCTCTCTCCCCAGCACAGACCCAGCCAGCACTTTCTGTGCCCTGGCCGCCCCCCCTGCCATGCTCTGCTGCTGCATCCGCGTCTGCCGGAGCCTTTGCCATGGGCAGAGGGCAGGTCTGGGCCACCTTACCGGCTGGCCCTGTTTCCCCAGCAGAGGCAGCACCCTCCTCCCGCATCCCGGCCACGGCCATCCGTGTCGTGCTGCAGCGATCGTGTCTGGCTTGTCAGGCCTACTAGCTAGGAGCTCCTTGAGCGCCAGGTCCCTGCCTTCCTCCTTGCTGTTTATACCCACCCTGCACCCCAGAACTTAGCAGGAGCTGGGTACTCAGTAAATGCTTGTTGAATGACTGAGTGAGTGAGTGCAGAGGAGGGGGTGGTCCAGGAAGGGCTGCCCTCACACACTGCTCCTGCCCTTGTCTTCCCCTTCTCACCCCCATCCCCACTGGCAACGAAGACGTGCCAGGCCCGAGGAGCTGCAGGAGGAAGGGCCCAGAGGCCAGAACTTGCTTGGTGTGAGGATGTGCTATTGAGGAAGAACGTGGGTTGGGGCTCAGCTGAGGGGTGAGTGGGCATGGTGGCCTTCTGATACCGCACAGAGGTGTGTTTGGCCTGGACGTGCTAGTGGTGGGGGCCCCGTGAGCCAGGATGGTGGAGTTCCAAGGGAGGCACGGGGCACGGTGGCTAAGAACCAGTGACCTGGACTTAATAGCGAACCTAAGTTTAAATCTCTACTCCATGGCTGACCAACTGTGTGGCCCTGGGCAAGCACCTCTCCTCCCTGATTCTCGGTTTGCCCATCTGTACGGGGGTTAATAAGAGTGCTTCTCTTACGGTGAGTCACTTAGCACCATGTCTGAACACACACAGAGCTCGGTAAGCAAAGGGGTGGCGGTGGTGAGGCCGTGCGGGAGCTCTTGGGTCAGGCTCCTGGGGTGCCTCAGCCTGGCCGGGTCCTCCTGGCACCATGGACGCCTTCCTGGAGGAGGTGGCCCTGAGCCTGCTCCCAGAGAGGCATTCACATAGGTAGAAAGGAAGGAAACAAAGCGTTTCCGGCCAGGCTGAACTGTAAAAGAAATAACCTTAATGGCGATTTTTGTAAAGTAATCTATGTTCATTGCGGAAAATTTGGAGAAATTAGGAAAGCAGCATAGAGACAAGTGAGATGGCCCTAACCCCATGCTTTACTGGGATCAGTGGTTAGTGTGCTGCTTTGCTGGGTGTGCGGGATTCTGTATGTGCTTTGCCCCCTTACAGCCACTTGGTGTGTGAACGTTTTCCAGTCTCATGATTTCTCAACAGAAGTCCGTTATGGGTGGGAAGTCAGAATTTAGGTGGTTTCTAGGGTGCCTGGGGTGGTTCAGTCGGTTAAACATCTGACTCTTGATCTCAGCTCAGGTCTTGATTTCAGGGTCCTGTGTTCAAGCCCGGTGTTGGGCTCTGTACTGGGTGTGGGTCCTACTTAAAAAGAAAAAAAAAAGAAAAAAAAAGAATTACATTTAAGGGCGCCTGGCTGGTTCTGTCAGAAGAGCAAGCAACTCTTGATCTTGGGGTTGTGAGTTTGAGCTCCACGTTGGGTGTAGAGATTGCTTAAATTTTTTTTTAATTTAATGTTTTATTTAACCTTAAATATTTTTAACAGGTACTCAGTATAAAAATTATAAATAGGATATTTTACATTCTTTTTTCACAAGATTAAAAAAATTAATCCAATGTACTGTCCACGTAACACCTTAATTCAGATGCAAAATTTCGCCGGCATACTTGATCTATATTTAGGTTTTATAGAGCGTGCCGTTGGAAAAGTAGATTCACACACCCAAGCTGGTTCAAACATACGCATTTTCTAATAAAGGAATCATCAGTTTTTAAGTTTAAAATTAATTCTAACTAGCATAAATGTAAAATGTAGTTTCTCAGCCACTCTGGTCACATTTCAAGCACCCAGTAGCCCTGACGGAGGCCAGCGGGGGCCCCAGAACCTGTCCTCAGCCAGGATGTGGGGGTGGTGGCCGAGGTCTGTCCAGGGGCTGGTGCTTTTAGGGCTGGGGACTCAGGCTGGGCTGCAGATTAAATTGTCTAATAGGCCCAGGAGAGCCACTGAAAGCTTTGGAGCTCAGCAGTGACACCCTGAAAGGTCTTGAGGACAGACGTGGCACCTGCCTGAGGGCCAGACTGAAAGGGAGGCCGTTGGAGCGGGAGCCTGGTGGGGAGCAGGCTGCAGAAATCCAAGCACCAGCAAAAGCCATGAGAACGAAGGGCCAGGCACTTGCCCAGCAGAGCCAGGTGCCCAGAGGGGGTATGGGAAGCGGTGCTGGACTCGAAGCCTGTGAAGGTGGAAGAGAAGAGTCTCAGGAGGAGAAGCTAGGGGTGTACTCCCGGGCTGGGTGGGGACTGGGGCTGCAATGCTGGAGGAAGGTGCGGGCGGAAACGGTGGAACTGGGGGAGAGAATGGGCACCTGCCTTGACCCAGGGTTTGGCCTGGGCGGGATGGAGAATGAAATGAAAACAAAGATTTTATTGCATATCTACTAGACTTTTCCAACCCTAAATTATTTTGTAAATACTCCCTGGAGACTGGCAAGATGTAGTCCAGAGGGGGATGGAATTTCACCTTTTTTTTTTTTTTAAAGATTTTATTTATTTGAGGGAATGCGTGAGAGAACATGAGCGGGGTGGTGGGGGTGGGGCAGAGGGAGAGGGAGAAGCAGACTCCTGCTGAGCAGGGGGCTTGACACGGAACTCAGTCCCAGGATCCTGAGATCATGACCTGAGCTGAAGGCAGATGCTTAACGAACTGAGCCACCCAGGCGCCCCTTCACTTCTTTTCTATAACTTTACTCCATTATGCAGTAGTGTGCTTACTGTGGAAAATCTGAAACGCACTAACAAATAGAAGGAAGGGAACCTGCCACCTGTTGCCCTGCCCCCCCACCCCCCCAGTGCTTGGAACCATGAGCATTTGGGGTGTGTCCTGTTAACGCATCATTACAAAAATTCTTGTCATCCATATTTACTCAGTCTTCTGCCTTGTTTTCTCCATTTTATGGCGAAAAATCTTGTTAATAACTCTGAAGTGGTAAAATATCATACCATAAAATTCACCCACTCTAATGGTAATTCATGATTTTTAGTAAGTTTACCAAGTTGGATAATATGGTAAAGTTTTTTTGTTTTTGTTTTTTCATGTTTCTGAGCAGCCCCTAATCCAATTCCCCAAGCTGGGAAGACAGACCGGGTTGTTTAATTCCAGCACAGTTACCATACGCTGTAGGTATTGTATTAGTTTCACGTGTACGATATAGTGATTCAGCAGTTCTGTACTCGGTGCTCATCATGATATGTGTGCTCGTAATCCCCGTCACCCGTCCGCCCACCCTCCTCCCCGCTGGTAACCATCAGTGTGTTTTCTGGAGCTCAGAGTCTGGTTTTTTGTCTGTCTCTTTTTTCTCTGTTGGTTTGTTTCTTAAATTCCACATATGAGTGAAATCATTCAGTGTTTGTCTTTCTCTGACTGATTTTGCTTAACATGATACCCTCTAGAGCCCTCTGTGTTGCAAATGGCAAGATTTCATTCTTTTTCTTGGCTGAGTAATATTCCAATTGGTGGCGCGTGCGCGTGTGCGCGTGTGTGTGTGCATGCGCACGAGCACACACACATACAATTTCGTCTTTATCCGCTCATCTGTGGGTAGACACTTAGGTTGCTTCTGTATCTTGGCTGTTGTAAATACTGCTGCCATAGACATAAAGGTCCATATATTTTTTTGAATTAGTGTTTTTGTATTCTTTGGGGAAATAGTAGTGGAATTACTGTTACATGGTAATACTGCTTTTAATTTTTTGAGGCAGGGTGGTGAAACATTTTAAACATACAGAATAGCTGAAGACCTACCTAGTAAGCAGCCGTGTGTCCACACCTGAAGTCTATAATGACTATTTTGTTATATGTGCATTTTCGTGATCTCCTTTTGTTCCTTCATCTATCATTCAGATTGTGTGTTGTTGTTGTTTTGAAACAATCCAATTGTTTTTAATATGGAATTTTTTTCTTAAGACGCATTTCTCAGAGCATACAGTTTTAACCACGGGGAAGCGCGTGCTTGGTGCTATTTTGTGTACTCACGATGCTGTAAAAGCACCATATTTCATCACCCGTAAAAGCTCCCTGTTCACACTACCTGATCACTCCCCACTAACCCTAACCCCCTTCCCCGGTCACCTGATCTGCCTTCTGTCGCTTCGGGTTTGCCTCTCCTGGGTATGCCGGGTGAAAGGAGTAGCACCGCTTCCTGCCAGCCTCTTCCGCCCAGCGGTGTCGTTGAGGTCCGGCCAGGCTGGAGCGTCCGTCGGCACCTGGTCCTCTCTATGGCTGTTAGCAATTCTCTGGGTACCGCAGCCGGCTTACTCATTCCTCAGCGGCTGCACATTTGGGTTGTTTCCGGCTTTTGGCTCAAACGAATACGACTGCTGTAATCACTCGTGCGTGAGTTTCTGCGTCGACCTTTGTTTTCATCTCTCTTGGTTATACCTCCCGGAGTGGGATTGCTGGTCTGTGATGACTCTGGGTTTAACCTTTGGAGGAATTGCCACACTGTGTCCACAGTGGCTGTACCGATACACATTTCCATCTGCGACACCTGAGGTTTCCAGTTCGTCCACATCCTCCCCAATATTTACTATTTTGGCCTTTTTGATTAGAGCCCTCCTAGTGGGTGTGAAGGAGTATCTCCTTGTGGCTTTGATTTGCATTTTCCTAATGACCGATGACTGGAGCATCTTTTCATGTGTTTATTGGCCCTTTGTCTATTTTCTTTGGAGAAATGTCTATTGAAGTTCTTTGCCCATTTTTATTTATTTATTTATTTTTTAAAGATTTTTAAGTAATCTCTGCACCCAACATGGGGTTGGAACTCATGACCCCAAGGTCGAGAGTCACATGCTCTACTGACTGAGCCAGCCAGGCGCCCCACTTTGCCCATTTTTTAATTGGATTGTTTGTCTTTTCATCAATTCCATCTATAAGTATCATTTTTTGTTTTATGTAGTTGGGATCAAACATAGATACTAATTTTATATCTGGCTTTTCTTTTGCTGAACATGTAACATTAGCTTTTTCTAAGTGACTAAAGACTCTTGAAACATGGGAAGCGTGTTTTATGAAATGTTCACTTCTGCTGTCCTGGGTGCCCCAGGCCCTGCCTGAGCAGTGGGGTGACAGCACACGGAGGTTAGGGTGGCCCCTGCTCAGGCCTGCCTGCCTGCTCCCTGCAGAAGTCCCCAGCACTCAGGACGTGCATGCCAGCCCCAGGGATCCCCGGATGTCTTTGGGCCCTCACGTGGCCCCCACCTCAGGTGAGAAGCTCAATGGAAACCCCCAACCCAGAGCCCAGGAGATAGAGGTTGAAGGTGGGGCAGGTGGTTTGGGGGGATGGAGAAGGTGGGTCTGGCATGGACAGATGGAGGTGAGCAGCCAGTTGGATACCTCATGTGTCTTTTCCTTCTTTCTAGATTCCAGAGACCACTGGTGGCTCCCCCAGGAGCAACCCTCGGTCCAGGGTAATCCCAGAGGAGCCCAGGGCCTCCACCTGCCAGGCCTAGCCCCCTCTCTGCCGCAGTCCCCACACCGGCAGCCCCTGCGGTCTGGCCTGGCACCCCAAGACTGCAGACACAGCCCCTATGGGTGCTGCCCTGATGGCCACACCACATCTCTTGGGCCCCAGTGGCAGGGCTGCCCTGGAGCCTCATGTCAGCAGAGCAGGTAGGGGCCTCTTCCTCTTCACCAGGTCGGAGAGGGAAAGGTGTGTGCTGTTGGGGGGGGGGATGGGCGCGGTTGGTATCTGACGGGGAGGCCTGCGACTCTGCACAGAGAAGGGGGTGGGGGTGGGGTTTGCAGAGCTCAGGAACAGGACTCTGGAGGTGTCTCTGGCTTCTGTGCTTGTGTGGTCTTGGGGACTCGGCTTTCTGTCTCTGATCTTCCTCATGTGCAGAATGGGGGTAAAAAATCTCGCTCTTGCTGCAGAAGTCGGCCTGTTGAGGCTCTGGGAAGGCACATGGGTATAATTCTAGCTTTCAGATCCAAACCAGTCTACTAGTGTCTCTGGTGCTGGAGTGCTGAGAGCCCAGACTTTGGGGCCAGCAGTCTGGGGGGCGGGGCGGGAGTCTCTGCTCAGCCACTTACCGGCCGTGTGCTGGGTGATGGGGCCAAGTTCCTTAACTTCTCTGATCTTGGCTTCCTCTGCTGAGATGTGGGAACACTGACGGCCACCGCCAAGGTTGCTGTGAGGACAGAACCGTCCCACGGTGCCTGGTGCATGGAAGGTGCCCTGATCCCTTCCTTCCCCGCTGCTGGCCGATGGAGCTGAAGCAAGCGCTGGGGTCCATCTGCTGTGACTTTGTGCAACCTCCCTGGGGACCTGCTACGTGCGCAGGCTCGGCGAGTTTCCGCCCTGTTTGGGTGGGGGGTGCAGTTGAAGATCCGTCAGGTATCAGGGCTCCGCCTCTGCCTGCTGGGTTACTGCTGCCTCCCTGGCAGCCTCAGGGGGTTGGTGGACGGCCTGTGTGCAGGGACACGCGGTCTCCCGCTTGGATCCTCGCTGCTCAGCCCCCAGCTTGGGGAGCCTCGGAGCCTGGTCCTGGGATGCAGGCAGCTTGGGGGCCCTGGAAGGGTTGGGGATCGGGGGTGGGTGGTGAGGAGACAGCTCTGTGATGCCTGTCTAGGTACGGGTGCTGTCCCGATGGGGTGTCTGTGGCTGAGGGGCCCCATCACGCTGGCTGTGCAGGGTCTTACAACAGTGACAGCGCCGCCAGGAGAAGGCCGGGGTCAAGAGCGGTGGCTTCCTCGGTAAGTGATGGGCCAGGAATCCAGCTCCCAAGCCTGCTCAGTGCCGCTATGATCCAGGCTCTCTGTCACTTGGGCTTTGGAGAAAGGAGGTCCTTGAAGGCTGCCAGCCCACAGAGCTTCTGAGATGGATCTGGGCTGGAGTGGGGGTGTGTGTGTGCAGGGGCTTCATCTGATCTTGCCCTGGCCTCATCTCCCCTGGGGCTGGGGTTGCGCATCATGGGCTCATAATTCTGTCCCTCCCTCTTCCTGTCCTCCTTCCCCAGGCAGCCTAGAGTCCCTACCACGAGCCAGACCTATTCCCAACATCCTAACTCTGGGCTTCCTCCCCAGGCCTCCGAGGCCCACCAGTCCCAGGCTCAGCAGAATGAGCCCAGTGAGTGCCGGGGCTCCCAGTTCGGCTGTTGCTATGACAACGTGGCCTCTGCTGCTGGCCCTCTTGGGGAAGGCTGTGTGGGCCAGCCCAGCTATGGTGAGTGGGTGCCCCTCCATCCTTCGTGGTGAGTAGGCTCTGGTCCCCCTTGGTCCCCCTTGGTCCCCCACACCTGCACAGAGCCCCACCGGGAGCTTCCTACTAGCTCGGTGATTCATTCATTTCTTCAGATATTTACTGATCACTTACTAGGTGCTGGGTCAGAGAACGGTGCTATGTTGTTCTCGTTTCCAACAGTTTGCACTTGAGACCACCTGCCTGCTTGTGGGAGTCGGGGAGAGCTGTAGGCAGGGACCCCACAAAGGAGGGCGTGTCCTGCCCATCCCCCACCCCGGAGCTCGGCCCCCTCTAGAGGCAGAGATGGAATGGTGGTCAGGCCAGCATGGACAGGGTGTCCCCACCCTGCCTGGATGCGTCCTGGAGGGAGGTACCTGAGGCCAGAGCATGGAATGTGTGGGTGGCACTGCCAGGGACTGTCATGGGGAGCTCAAAAGCCAGATGGGCTGGTGGTCAGGGTCGGCAGGAGGCTGGGCCCCTGGGTGGGCTTTAAGCAGGGCCAGCCACAGTCACACAGAGAGGAAGAGCAGGCTGTGCTGGGGAGGTGGGAGGTTGGAACGGGCAGGTGGGGGCGGCTGCAGGTGGGTGCGAGACTGGTGAGGGGTCCTGGGAACAAAGGCGGGCCCCTCACTGGGCATCTTCACAGATGTTGCTGGGAGCTGAGGGCTGGGGTCTTATCCTGAGCTAAGCACGTCAAAGCCAAGCCCTTAGACTGCTCTGTGCGTGCACGCTTGGGACCTGGGTCAGGCATGGGGAGGAGAGGGGCACGAGGGGGCCAGTCCAGGTTGCTCATGGCCCGGACCTTCTGGAGGGCTCTAGTTCTGTGGGTGGAGGTGGATGGGCTGATTCTGGAGCCCAGGTAGGTCTGGGCAGGGAGTGGACTCTGCCCCCAGTGCCAGGTCAGGCGCCTGGGCAGGGGTGTAGACGTCCCATGAGCTGGGAAGGGCCTGGCTCCTAAGTCTGAGGCAGAGGGGATGGTGGGTCCTTGTTGGCAGGGCTCTGCTGGGCAGCGTCCGCGGCTTGATGACACTCCCCCTCCCTGTCCCCTCAGCCTACCCTGTGCAGTGCCTGCTGCCCAGCGCCCACGGCTCCTGCACAGACTGGGCTGCCCGCTGGTACTTCGTCCCCTCCGTGGGCCGGTGTAACCGCTTCTGGTACGGCGGCTGCCACGGCAACGGCAATAACTTTGCCTCTGAGGAGGAGTGCGTGAGCAGCTGTGGGGGGCCTCAGCCTGCACCCCGAGGACCCGAGCCCGGGGCCTCTGGCCAGAGCACCCGCATAGACGGCGCCGGCGGCAGTCCTGGGGGCCAGCAAGAGGCCGGCTGGCACAGGACAGGGACCACAGTCCAGACGAAGCCCTGGCCTTCCGGTGGTCTCTGGAGGCGAGACCAAGAGCCGGGGCCAAGGGAGGAGTCCCACAGCCAGGTCTTCGGAGGATGGCCCTGGGGCGGGGAGCTGGGGCCCAGTGCCCCTGGACTGGGCGGAGATGCCGGGCGACCAGCGCCGCCCTCCCACAGCTCTTCCTACAGGTGAGGCCTCCCTCCCCCAGGTCAGGGGCTAGGGACCCCAGGCCAGGGGCTGCATGTGTCGGAGCTAAACCCTGAGGTCTTCGGGCCCTCCCTCCCCATCCCTAACCTCAAGTCCTCCAAGCAGCCCTGCCTGGAGGGCCTCGTTCCTGCCATCGTACGCATGGGGAAGCTGGCGTTGGAGACAGGAGACTTGCCAGTAGATGGTGTTGCCATCTTGGTCAGACCTTGCTCGTACACCCCAGGTCCTGTCTGGTGGGAAAAACTTACAGGCTTCATGACCTTCGGCAAGTCCTCCAATTTCTCCAAGCCTCAGTTTCTTGACCTGTAAAATGGTGATACTCTCTTTTAGATTTAGCGTGGGTTCCAGTGTCTTGGGACTGTGTCATGAGAGCTTTGGGGAGAGTAAAATGAAATAAATGAAACTTTAAATTCCAAAGGAGTCAAGCATGTGGTGTAGTTCCCCACATGTACCTGGCGTGAGCGGTGTTTCCCCGGCCTCTCCATGCGCTGGGCTTTGCACCTACCCTGCTGCTATCACGGGACCAGGTTGAGGTAGCAGCGTCCAAGGGCATGGTGGGGAGGATGGAGAGGGGGGAGTCCCGAGGCCACGGACTTCTGGAGCTTGGCCTCACAGGGGACCCTCTGACCCCGAAAGTGCCAGAGACAGGATGGGCGCCAAGCTCTCTGTGGTGGGACCCTGATGAGGGGGAGTCCCCAGTCCTGGCACTCAAGCCATCAGTGCAGGTCCTCACCCCCCACTCCCCAGGGTCAGCTTGGCGGGCCTGCAGCCGTCCCTGGTACAGGCGGCCCGGGGCCAGTTGGTGCGGCTCTTCTGCCAAGATGACACCTCCCTGGAGCCCCACGCCAGGTGGCAGAAAGACGGGCAGCCCATCTCCTCTGACAGGTGTGTGTGTGGCAGCTGACCCCCCCCCCACCCGCCAGCGGCAGCCCCCTGATGTTCCCTGGGATGGGAGGGTGCAAGCAGGGCTACAGTCCCCTCTGGGAGGAGTGTGCTGGGGCCTGACGTGGGCTGGGCGTATTGTCCTCAGGAGCCCACAGCTCAGGCCCCCTCCTCCTCACTCAGGCACAAGCCGCAGCCCGACGGCTCCTTGGTCATCAGTCCCCTACGGGCAGAGGATGCTGGCATCTACAGCTGTGGCAGCAGCAGGCCAGGCCGTGACTCTCAGAAGATCCAGCTCCGTGTCACAGGTCTCCAACCCCCCCCCCCCCCCGCCCGCCCCAGGGATTCTCATGGGCCCCAGGTGGGAGGCCCTGGCTGGGAGGGCCTGAGCCAGCGGGCTCCTACACTGGAGGGGCCCTTCCTGCTGGCAGGGACCTGTGCTCCAGTCAGGCCGAGGTGGAGGTCTTGCCCCTGGTGGTGCTCATTTTTCCACGTGTCCCTGGCCAACGTCATGGCCCCCCCTTCCTTCCACCACATTCTCCCCACAGCTCACCCCTTCTCCTGGCCTCATGACAGGGGGTGATGTGGCCGTGCTGTCTGAGGCTGTGCCAAGGCACTTCCCTCAGACCAGGTTCCCAGCCCAGGGCCACAGTCCTCGGGACTCCAGCCTAGTGGGGGACAGAGGGAGCCTATGGGCATCCTCCTTGCAGCCTCGGCCCACCACCAGGTAACAGCACAGCAGTGCCGTCCTGCTCTCAGCCTGCCCCATTGGACGGCCAGGGGTGATGGGGGTCTCCGTGGCAAAGGAGGGGAGGGTGGGTGGGTCACAGGGCTCTGCCCGGTGAGGACGAGGGAGACGTGGCTCCCTGAGCACGGCCTCTTAGGAGGAAGGGGAGCCCTCTGCCCCTCCCTGAACAGTTGAGGGTGGTCTGAGGCCCAGGACACAGGCTGAGGGAAGGAAGCACTAGGAGACAGAGGGCCTGCGAGGGCCTGGAAGGAAGTTTATAGAGGGGTTGCAGAGGGCTGGAGGGCCCAAGTCGAGGACCGAGTAGCAGAGGTAGAGGGCAGGGAGGTGACCGTCAAGATTCTGGTGCAGTGGGGGCAGACGGTGGGGAAGGCAGGGAAGCCGGAGGTGGCTTTTAGACTGCTCCAGGTCATTGTTGGTGGTGTTCTGACCAGAACAAAGCCGCTCTTTTAGGAAGCTCAATCTGGCAGGAGAGAAGAAGGCCGGGGGGGCAGGGGGGCTTGTGTAGATGGCTGTGGGGTGCTCGCTCTGCAGGCTGCTTCTGGACAGGAACCAGCCTGGGGTAGTGGACGCCCAACCAGGCCAGCGGATCTGGTTGACCTGCCGTGCTGAGGGCTTCCCACCCCCAGCCATCGAGTGGCAGAGAGACGGGCAGCCCCTCTCTTCCCCCAGGTTTGTGTTCAGCTCCTCTCTTAGCCCTCCTGTCCCACCCCCAGCCCCTGACCCTGTGCAGGCCTGGGGGAGGGAGCTGCCAGGTGACCCCTCTGGTCAGGCCTGCAGGACTCCAGGAGCAGTAGTGCTCCTTGAGCAAACCACCATTTGGGTCAGTATGGTTAGTGGACAGAGGCGATGGGCCACATTGAGGTGGGGGCTTCTTTTATCCCCGTTTCACACACAGGAGCTTAACGCCACACAGCTCCTAAGTGGCAGAACCGAGATTTGAGCCTACGGAGTGAGTATAGCAAGAATTAGAAACCCACACCAGAATTATTTTGTATCTGGAAACTTGAAATGATTTTTTTATTGTCAGGCTTAAAAGTCAGGCAGCTCCGAATAAACGCGAGTGCCAGCAGCTGGAGGGCCTCAAGGCCTCCGCTCAGATGGCCCTTTGCTCAGACCCCACGGAACAGTAGGGGCCACTCAGCCCCTCCCCAGGCAAAGGAAGACCCTGCCAGCCCCCTGGGATGGAGCCACCTGACTGTTCTTTGTCCCTAGACACCAGCTGCAGCCCGATGGCTCTCTGGTCATCAGCCATGTTGCTGTGGAAGACAGTGGCTTCTACGCCTGTGTTGCTTTCAGTGGGCAGGACCGAGACCAGAGATGGGTCCAGCTCAGAGTTCTGGGTAAGGTGGCGGTCCTGAGAAGGGTGAGTGGGGCTAGTGACCTCTGAGGTCAGGTGGCACAGGTGGGGCAGGACTGACGAGTGGCCAACAGTGCTTCCTTCCTTGGGCCTACTAGGGGAGCTGACCATCACAGAGCTGCCCTCTACTGTGATGGTGCCAGAGGGTGACACGGCCAGGCTGCTGTGTGTAGTGGCAGGAGAAAGTGTAAACATCAGATGGTCCAGGTAAGGCTCTACTGCACACAGGCCTGACCCTCAGGCCCTCACACCCGAAGCTGTACAGGCCAGAGAGGTGGCCCACCTCTCTGCAGGGATATTGCGGTTCCCGCCCTTCATTCTTCAACTCCTGCCTCCAGCAGAGGGGGCGGCAGCACCCTCTTCCCGACACGATGAGGCCCCACAGGACTGCTCTCTCTTGGTTGGGCTACACCAGGGTTTCTCAGTCTCGGCACTATTGATATTTCAGACTGGATAATTTTTTTTTTAAAAGATTTTATTTATTTATTCGACAGGATAGAGACAGCCAGCGAGAGAGGGAACACAAGCAGGGGGAGTGGGAGAGGAAGAAGCAGGCTCATAGCGGAGGAGCCTGATTTGGGGCTCGATCCCATAACGCTGGGATCACGCCCTGAGCCGAAGGCAGACGCTTAACCGCTGTGCCACTCAGGCGCCCCAGACTGGATAATTTTTTTTAAGATTTTATTTGAGAGCGAGCGAGCAAGGACACAAGTGGGGGGGGGGGCAGAGGGAGAGGGAGCAGCAGGCTCCCCGCTAAGCAGGAACCCAATGAGGGGCTCAATCTCAGGACCCTGGGATCATGACCTGAGCCAAAGGCAGACGCTTAACTGACTGAGCCCCCAGGCGCCCCGACTGGATGACTCTTGATTGTTGGGGCTCGTCCTGCGTGCTGTAGGATGTTCAGCATGCAGGCCGTCTACCCACTAGATGCCAGGAGGACTCCCTCTCAAGTCACGACAATTGACAAAGTCTAGAGACGTCTCTTAATGTCCCCTGGGTGGCATAATCTGCCTGTGGGGTTGAGAACCACGGGGCTATACTCAGCTTTGGGGACTTCAGTGGTCTTTTACCCCAGATCAGTTGCTCTTTTATTCATTCTTTCAGCAAACATTTCTTTGCCCCCTTCCTCCTGACTGTATGTCAGGAATAGCCTAGGCTCCGGGGATCGTGGTGTCATCTGAGCCCCCCAGATACTCCCAGACAGGAGATGACCCAGTGTCCCCTGAGCTCCAGAGGTTTGCCCTCAGTGCCATCTGTGCACAGAGGACTGAGGCTGCCTCCTCTCTGGGGGAATCAAGGAAGGGGTGGCCACACACGTGACTTTGGCTGGGCCTTGAAGACTGAGGAGGGGAAGGCTGTTCTTGACCAAGCCTCAAAGGTGAGTGTTGCAGATGACGTCAGGATGGGAAGGGGCCTGCGCGCAGTAGGGAGGGTGGCCAGGAGCCTCTGTAGGCTTCTGAGCGGCTGTGCTCCATGCAGACCTGCCCTGGTCAGGTCCGGCCTTCGATGATTCTACCAGGCCTGTATATTCAACGTGGCCTCTCCCTGATCTTTCTAGCAGTAAACATGTTCAGGCCTCCCCTCTTCAAAGCAAGACGAAAGATACCCTTCTCTGACCCTGCATGTCCCTGTAGACTCTGGCCTCATCTGGAGTCTCCCCTTTGTGCACAGCTGTTCATGGTGGTTGTCTCCACCTGCTGACCTCCCTACTCACAGCAGCTCACGTCCACCCCCACTCCAGGGATATTGCCCTGTTCCCAAATCTTTTGGACAAATATCAATCCCCACATGACCTGCAGTGTTCTTCCGCTGACCTCTTGCGCCTCCGACATGCTCCCTCCCCTTGGTTCCAGGAAACTGCTGTCCTCTGGTGTTCTTCCTCTTTTTGCTGGCTGCTGCTGCTGTTTTTCTGGCTGGCTCATCTTCTCACACCAATCCTTCAGAGGCTGGGGCACCTCAGGGGCTGTCCGTGGTCCTGGGGTCTAACTTCACCTTGGGTAACCTTGTTGGCATGTGGTTTCCAGGCTCATCCAGTGCTGATACACTGTCTGGATCTAGACATCAAATCCAATGCCCCCTGGTATCTCAGGACACCCAAAATGCAAAATGGTGGAGGGGCACCACTATTACCCAATAACCCAAGCCCGGAGCCTCTGTCATCCTTCATTTCTTTGCCCCCACCTCGCACATCTGAACTTCACCCATGTGTGCATGTCTGCCGTGGCCACTTTCCTGCTGTCTGCTTTCAGGCTTGTCCTTGCCCCAGTTGGCGAGCCTTTCCAAGGGCCGAAACTTGGTCAGTCTTGCTTAGCCCTCCCCCTGCACCCCCCCTAGGGTCCAGGCCAAACTCCTGTCTAGGCTGTGTCCACTTCCCTCCCTCCTCTGACTTCCTCAGGGAAGGCACCCCTAAACGCCTGTACCCCAGCCCCATGCCCTCAAGGCAGGGAGCGCTATGTCCCTCACCTAGCACAGGGCCTGGCACCTCATGACTGCTTGAAAGACCTTCGTTGATGAAAAGCGAGAGCAGGGTTCCTTTGTGGCTCAGGAGGCAAATTCATACTAACTTAGATCAGTGTGCTCAGTCAGGGTGAGTTGACTTCACTTTTATTTTGCTCTGAGAATGCTGTTTCTGACACCCTGACCCATCTCTTTCTTGAGGGTCATCTGTCCACAATGATTACCTCCTCCCTTTGTCTCCTGGGCCCTGGCCAGCTCTCCCAGTGTCTTCTCCCCTCCAGGAATGGGCTGCCGGTGCGGGCTGACGGGCACCGTGTCCACCAGTCCCCGGATGGCACACTGCTGATCCACAAGCTGCAGGCCAGAGACGAGGGCTCCTACACATGCAGCGCCTACCGCGGAAGCCAGGCCGTGAGCCGCAGCACCGAGGTGAAGGTGATCGCGCCGGGTAAGAGGCCGACGCCAGGGACATGCTTGTCCCGAGAGCTGGCTTTGTGCTGCCCAAGGCGGGGGAGGGCACGCTCTGCGGTCTGGGGCGCTCTTGCCCGAGTCCTGGCTCACGTTGCCAGTTCCTGGTAGCAACACCTGTGGCAAGGGACTCAACCTTCCCGAGCCTCCCTCCTCACATGTGCAGCGGGCGGCACCACGGCTGAGGGAGCTGTGCTGTGGGTGAAGGAGATGGTGCCGATGATGGGCATCTGGTAACAGCTAATAGGTGATATCAAATATCATTTGGACTTACTGACTTTGAGAAATAGGATTGACCTGAATTTCACTATAATACTCAAGGCAGACCGTTACATGTGTCCATTCTAATCAGGGTGGCAAAAAAATGGTGCTGTGATTGAAAAGTGCCTTTAGGACTCTGGACCATATAGCCCAGGAAGGAAAGGGCAGGGTTGGTATCACCCGTCTTACAAGTGAGACAGATACCCGGAGACCTTATGTGACCTTCCCACGAGTCACACAGCAAATCAGGGGCTAAGCGGGACTAGAGCCTAGTCCTCATATTTAATATTGTTTTCCTTAAATGATAATACTCGTAACTGGGCAGAATTTTACTTGCATCATTCTGTAGTTTGATATCTTAGCTTTATGTTCTCCAGCTCTTGCTCAGAGTTATGTATCAGTGGACCCAAGGACTCTGTTGTAAAACAGTTTCATAGCATTAAGACAGAAATGCTGCTAGAGCTGTTACATGACACAGTGCTGGGACACAATTAGATGCAATCCAGTTTGAGAGCTGTTACGATGGGAAAATCAGTGCATCTCAGCATTGCTAAGATAGACTGTGGTTTAATGTTGGATTCACAAGAGCTCTATAGTCAAGCCAGAGGGCAAGGGGGACAGGAAGGTCCTTGGTCTGGGGTCACTGACTGACCAGCAGGGCAGTGCCTCGGGCCGAACTGCCGGTTCTCATGAGGCCTGAAGCAGACTTTTCAGGAGCCCTCTCCTGTGCTGTCTGCCTGGATGCTCACAGTGGTCAGGGCCGCAGCACTGCACCAGGAGAGCTGCTATACCCAGGGGTACTGGGCCTGCTGCCTCCTGCCTGCTACGCTGCATGTGGGAAGTGGCCAGCGCTGGAGGCTGAAGGTCTGTGGTAGGAATGTTGCTTAGTGAATCAGACTGACATGTAGGCTTCCAGTTTCTGAGCTCCTTAGGACAGCCACTGGGACTTGACTTGAGTCCCCAAGACCCAGCTCAGTGTGATGTGAGCTGGGTGATGTGCTTGGCTTGATGACTGAGTGCAGGTGTGCAGGAAGCATGACTTTCGCAAAAGCGCTAACCCTCGGGCGCCATTTTTCACCTCCGCCCTGCCCAGGAGATTGATCTCTTGTCTACATACCAACCAAACTTAGGAGACTTGAGACAAACCAGAATGCAGATTTGTGTGAGAAAGAGAGCTGTCAGAGGACATGTTCATGTTTGTGGCTCATTGTAGACACATCTACATGGGAAGCCAAATTATAATCAGAAACCTGTTTGATGGCAAAGTCTGGTGGGGCTCCTGCTGATGTGTGGTCGCACGCCGAAATGTCTGACATGACCTGCCCCCTGGACAGGACACCTTTCTCCTGCCCTCTGCTGGATAAGTGTTGCTCACCTCCTGTTTTGTGGGCACCTTTCCTGACTAGAAGCTGTCTTTCCCCTATTTCATTTTGTTGATTATGCTTTTTGTGGGGTCTCACTGCTTGAGGCTGCCTCGCTGCCTGATTCGTGGTCTGATGGCAAACTGAAATTAGTATTAATGTCAGGGTAGCGGGCCTTGAGCTAGTCCTGCTCTGGTGTAAAGGACATGCTTCTGTTGAGGACTTGCCAACCTTCTTGCCTAAAAGACCGGGGTGAGAAACAGAAAAATACTGTAGAGATAAAACATAGGGGCTCACTCACTTTTCTGAATGAGACGGAATGAGGCTATGAAGCAAAATATGGTGAAGCACTCAAATTTTAGCCATGGTCACTGTGTGCCCAAGGTGCAGTTCCCATCTCCAGTTCACGTGAGGAGGCACAGGCAGAGCGCTGAAGTAACTGGGCCAAAGTCACCTGGCTGGCGCCGGCTCCAGCGCTGACATGCTTAACCACCATGCTGGGCACCTAACCTCTGGGCCCTTGACAGGCCCCGGGGCTGCCACTGCTGAGAGAAAGTCCATATCAAAGTTATTGATTTTTTTTAAAACAATATGCATAAATGGTATTTATATAAATGTAGGTACAACTGACCCCTGAGCCAGCGATGAGGGGTCCCCACCCTCTGTGCAAAAATCCACACAGAACTTTGACTCCCCCAAAACTTTACTAATGGCCTGTTGACCAAAGCCCTACTGATAAGTTAGCACATGTTTTATATGTATTATATACTGTATTCTTACAGTAAAGTAAGCTAGACAAAACGTTAAGAAAATCCTAAGGAAAATACAGGTACAGTACCGTACAATATTTAGTGAAAATTCAAACCCCTGTTTAAGGATCAGCTGTAGTTAGTACTCTCATTATACTGCTATTTCACACCTGTACAGAATCAGGTACTAAGACTACTCAGGTATAATCTTTTTGTTGTATTTTGGGAGGAAGCAGGGGGAGAGGAGATGAAGATGAGCCCCACGAGGTCTGACTTTAGGGAAGGTGCTATTCAGGCCTAAGCCCAGCTGAGTCAGAAGAGCCCTCTCCGGAAAGAAAAGGAAAGTTAACTAGATGAGGCCACTTCAGCCCTAAGATGAAGCAGTGGAATAAAACACCCACAGGGATTTTTTTTTTTTTTAATCTCCGTGCCCACTGTGGGGCTCAAACTGCCGACCCCGAGATCAAGAGTCACTCGCTCTACAGACCCAGCCAGCCAGGCGCCCCTCTCACAGGGATTGTTAAGTTACTGAAGCTCCTAGCACATTCAGAGGGGGCAGCAGCCAGCATTTTGTGCTTAGTGCAGTGTTAGGCTGTTCTCCTAGTTACCTTGCCTCATGCGCGCTTGCTCTCTCGGGGGGAAGTGGGAAAACTGGGAAGATGGGCAACGAAGTGACTGAGATAAACGGGCTACTGACGGCACAAACCTTTTGCGGTTAGAGGAAATCAGCAGTGAGAGAAAAAGAGAGGACAGCTCTAGCCCAACTCAAAATTTTACTTAGGGCTGATCCCCCCACCCTCCCTTCCCAATCCAGGGGCTAAGGCAATTGTCATTCAGCTCCTCAGGTCACAACAGCAAGGGTAGGGAGTTAATTTCAAGAGCTGTGTCACCCTGGGTCATGAATGCCTGAGAGTCTGCGCTGGGCTGAGGCTGCGGGACCACTGCATGCCCAGAGGGGGCCCACGGGGGGTGGGGGAGGGGACGCACACAGGTGTTAAAGGCGTCCGACTACAGGGCAACTGCACTTTTTGGAAATCTGGCAGTTCTGCTGCTTTCCTCTTAAGGCAAAGAAAGGGTCGGTGGGACTTTTCCGCCTCCACAGTGTCTTCACCCCTTTGTCTCTCCTGTTGTCTCCGCAGCACTGCCCACCCAGCCCAGGGACCTGAGCAGGGAGTGTGTGGACCGGCCAGAGCTGGCCAACTGCGATCTGATCCTGCAGGCCCAGCTGTGCGGCAATGAGTATTATGCCAGCTTTTGCTGTGCTAGCTGCTCCCGCTTCCAGCCTCCCGCGCAGCCTGTCTGGCAGCAGCGATGAAGGCGTGCTGCAGCCCCGGTCCTGAACAACTCTAGGGCTGTGGTCTCCGGCTGGCAAAGGGCTCTACCCTTCAGAGAAGGGTCCTTGCAGCCCGGCCCCCCGCCGTGTTGCGCCGCAGCAGAAGCTGGCACCCACCTCCCTCTCCGGCACCGCAGGCAGCGGTCAAGAGGAATCTGCTTGGATAAGGACACCCTTTATGGCTTCCCTCTAGCATTTTCTGTTATACAGGATCAATTCACTGGGTTCTAAAGTAAGGTATCAGGGTTCTCAATTCATTTAAAGCTGGGTGGGGAGCTGTGTAATAATGGTTTCAAAGTTAACATGTATCTCACACGGCGCACACTAATTCCTACCGTGTCAGGCAATTTTTCTTTGCTAGAACTCCCATCGCATCTAGGGTCAAACGATGCTCCACTGCTCTAGTCCACCTCACCCTTCCAGGCAGTATGGCAATCAGCTCCAACCTGTACGTACAGTTAACGGCATGTTTGTGAAAGCTCTTGCCAAAGTCAAATACGACACGTAAGGCTCAGGAGAGGGATGTGGGATGAAGGAGCAGCAGCGGATGATGAGAACACGACAGAACTGGGGGAGCTCCTTCCTGTCTCTCCTCAGGAAGCCAGTGCCCGAAGCCCTCCTCCTGAGGCCGACATGCAGAGCCTGCTTGTGAGGGTCCCCTCACTCCTGTATCAAGCTGACAGACCTCCTATGTGCAGTGACCAGCTGGGAGCCTCTCCTCCCCAAGCAGGAATCTGTGAGGCAGAACCAGACTATTAAAAATAAGCATCAGCACAATAGGGGAGCAAAGAAGGGGAAGGCAATATATTAACAACGAAGTGGTTTCAGAAATGGTTTGAGTTGGAAGAAGTCCCTCTCCATCTCTCAGAACCTCCAGTTCCTCGCTGCTAAATGAGAGCCTGGATTCAATGAGCTTCCAGGGCCCTTTCCACTTTAACCTTCTATACATCCTCCAGAGGACTGGCTGGACCTAAGTGATTGACAGGTTATTCTGGGACATAGGAAAGATAGGCCTTACAGGGAAAGCTGACTTATTTCCAACACACGGGCTGGAAAGGAGACCAACTGCATCAGGGATGAGTGATACTTTGTGGTCTACCTCTCATTCAACACAGGAAACATGGGTTAAGGGCAGAGGTATTTTTTTCTTCCCACTTAAAAAAATACAGAAGAGGACCCCCTTCCATTTACCATGGTTTTGCTGGTTTTGCTATACAAATTGGAAACTAAGGGCTACTTTCTTGGACTCCCCACTTCTCCCCAATTGGCAACACATTCAGAAGGTAAGTTAGCTAGCTCTTCTCAGAACTAGTCACAGAGTAGTGGGCTAAGGTTAGAGGAAAGAGTAACACTCAAGCTAGACCAGTGGTTCTCAACCTCTTCCATATTGGGAACTTAAAAAAAAAAAAAAAAAACACCAACCTGGGTGTTCACCCCCCCCTCCGCCTTTGATTTAACTGGCTTGTAGTATGGACCAGCGTGAGGATTTTAAAAGCTCCCCAGGTGATTCTAGTATGTATCCAAGGCTGAGACTCATCACTCCAACAGGGCCTTTCAGAAGGTGAATCTTGTTCCGGTGTATTTTCTGATTACTAGGCTGGGGGGTGGAGGGTGGGGCTGAGAGTCTGTACCTCTACTCAGCTCCTAGGTGCAGTCCATGCTCCTGGTCCAGACCACACTTGGAGCAGCAAGAATCTGACATCAGAGAGATGCTTAGGATCAACCAAAGCCTAAAGTATAAACACAAAAGTGAATTTTAAGAATATACTAGTCCTGATGGGCAAAATAGATGAAGGGGATTAATCCAGAGGTACAATCTTCCAGTTATATGTCATGGAGACGGAAAGTCTACCACAGGGCATACAGTCAATAATATTGTAATAACATGTATGGTGACCACACTTATTGTGCTGAGCACCACGTAATGTACAGAACTGCTGGATCAATATGCTGGACACCTGAAACTAACACTGTACGCCAATTATACTTCAATAAAAAATAGTAGTCCCAACAAAAGATTATCTAGCCACCAAATCAGAGTTCTGTAGCAGCAGCAGAATGGAGCAAGAACAGACCAAAAAGAACTAACAAACAGTGAACACATTTGCTAATAAAGAAAAGGGGAAAGACCAGCCCTTCATGGGCAAAAGCTTCTACCACGAACATTTATTTTTGTTAAAGCAGATTATAAATTCTCATCAGTACAAATATATATAACTTACATTTGATTGTAAGGCCAACGTTCAAAAGTAAAAATGAGATGGGATCTCACGTTGTTACCAGAGGTCAAGAGGCCACAACTGGCAACGGGATGTTCTGCTCACCACAAGTACGGGGGCGGACGCACACACGGCTAATAAAACTAGAATCTCCATCCCCACAAAACTTGTGGGGACAAAACCTAAAGGACAAAACAAAACCCACCAAGACCCACATGACAAACCAACACAGTAACCTGCGTTCCCGTAGATGGATGTGATTACGTCATTGTCACCTTAGTGTTAAGTAGAGGATTAACATAAATTGCAGCAGTATATAAAAGAAAATACATATTCTCTATAGTGTATTTAGATTGATTCCATTAAAATAATGACATTAGAATTTCATCACAGGTTTAAAACCAGGACAATACTGCTCTTTCATTTTCTTTAAAACTACAACCTAGTGACTGTATTGGTCATATGCATGATTGTTGCTGCAATGTGCTACTTACAATGAACGATACCAAATAAGCTAGGGATCCCATCTGCAACTCCCAACCTTTCCTCTCTCCACTTCAACAGGCATCACTGATAAATCAATCTTATGTACAATTTCTTACAGCTAACCCTTTTACCTTTGGCAAGATTACTTACAACTCATACAACTTTTTTAATATTGAGAACTATTTAAAATATTCTAAATGCATAAAAATAAAGATTTTGGCTTTTTTTGGATATATATTTATATTTATTCTTAAAGTGGAAGCTCAACTTTACTCCTAAAATATAGCTCTGTTGGGCAGCTGCTGCTGTGCCCTCCTGGGAATTCTGGCGGCACAGCCTGCCTCTCGTCCCCAGCCCAAGCACAGGCCACCATGTTCTTGATCTCTAAGACAGGCCAGTACTGAGAGGCGGCAGGTGAATGGCCTGAAAAACAAAGGGAGATTGTTTTGCTTCCCGTTGTGTTTTATATTCCAGTAAATGTGCTTTGAATACAGATTCCTGTTCAGATACTTCTGCCTCTCTGTTGCCAGAGATTTGTAAGGGGCTGAGGGAGGAGGAGGGGAACAGAGGGCAACATTTCTTTGACTTCTTTAGCCTAACTGCAAGACAACTCTTCTCTAGGAATGTTTTTTCCATTTTTTTCAAAATCACCTCTCCTAGCACTCTCTGTCTGGACATGCTCCTTGGGACCTTTGGGATTAGTGAAAAGTATACTGATTGGGAACACAAAGTTCCCTTTGCTCCTTTGACCTCTGCCCCTGCCCTTGCCTAAGTACGGACAAAATACATAAGCCATAGAGACTGCTTAAAGTTCAATTTCAAACGTCTTCTGTAAGTCACTGGAGAAAGGATTGGTGGGAGAGGGGTTAGTACGCTGCTTGGACTTGCTTTCTAATGCAGCCCACTGGGCTTCAAAAGGATCTACTGGGCAGGTGCCTGCAGGAACCTCTGTGTGCTTATCCCCTGAGGCCAACCTGCCATCGTCTACACCATTGAAAGCTGCAGAACCGTTGAGGTGCTGAGCAGGTGGCTTAAAGAAGGGACTGGCAGTAGTACTGCTTGTCTCATACTGAGGGAATGTCTGCTGCTTGACCAGGCTGGGAGACTGATGGGGGTGGGCGGCTTGCGGGTGGCCTGCAGTGCCAAACACGTTGGCTACCATCTGGGAGGGAGTGATGCCCACCACAGGCACATTAGGGGCTGGATAGGGCATCCCATTGGCCACAGGATAGGACTGGGCAGGGACAAAGGCTGGCTGCAGGGGTGGGACCACACCCACTGGCACGGGCTGAGAGGCGAGGAATGCATTCCCTTGGAAAGGCGGCGCTGGCTGGGTCATGGCAGTGGGTGGAGGCGGCTGGAGAACTGGCTGCAGAGGAGCAGCTGAGGCCTGGGGCTGCTGAGCCCGGACGCTCTTGGACACCTCTTCTAACCAGCGGTCAGCCTCAGAGGGAGTGCGTCTGTGACCAGCCTGGAAGAGACCTGGAGATGCAGCACCAGAAGATTGACCCCACTCGGTCCCTGGGAATGAACAAGATGGAGAGAGACAAAAGAATCAATCTTTTGGGGCTTCCTTCCTGCCTGATAACCTTGGTTACCTGAATGATCCTAACATGTGGAACAAGTACTCCGATGGGATACTTTGCAGTTCTGGCCGGTGGGAGAAAAGTCTCTATTACCAGCCGACGAAGTGTTGTTTTAGGACAACAGGAACCTGTCAGACCATGCTGCTGTCTCGGCCACACTGAGAAGCTGTCTAGATAGGGCTCGACTGCATGGAACGAAGGCAACTGGCTAGCATCAGAAACCAGCTTGCACATGCCCTAAAGAGCCCAAGGTGATTCACCTTCTGCTTTAACAGAATAGAAAGAAAATAACCAGTGACTTTGTGCTGTACCTCGTGGCCCCTGTCTCACTTCAAGACACATGTTATCCTTCAGGTGAACTGCCTTCATTACTATTTAAAATTTGTTCTGATTTTACAGTTAACAAATGTTCACTGTAGGAAAACTGGAAAGTACAGAAAAGCAAAAATGAAGTATTTTTGGCAGCCCTTCCTGTAGGCCTGCCACGGGCATGTCTACACATCTCCAAATTCAGTGGTCGACTCAAGGCAGGGCCCAGGAATCTGTATTTTATGAAAGCTCTAGGGGGTGGCTCTGTTTCATAGTCCTAAGAACTATCGAGTCTCATCTCTTGAATTCCTCTCCTTAACCATCTTTTCCTAATAGTAGTGTTTTTCCAGGGGGGAGCATACTGTTCCTGAAAGGATTCCTCCCTGGTTCCCACTCAGGTAAATAGCTGATTGCTGAACCGGCATCACTCATCTGATCCCAGAATCCTCACCACCATCCATGGCCACCTTACCCGAATGTGTGGCTGCAATTCCCTTGTTAGCAGCATCAGGGGCATGGGCCCAAGGGTTGGTTTCACGCACAGGCATTGCTACGGGTGCTAGAGCAGTATGGGCTGGCTTAGCAGCAAGCACATGGAAGGCTGAGTCAGTGCCATTAGCTACAATGGGAGCAGACAACATCGATGGAGTTAATTCATGCAGGGTGGACGGGTGACCCCCTGGAGCTGGGTCGGTCAGGCCAATGTGCGATACTGGTGGAACAGATAAGACAGAAAAGATGGTGTTGGGATAACCATGCCATCTTGCAATGGATACACAAACCTTTTGGCAAAGAGGGAATTAGAGGTTGTAATTAAAACAGCTATACTGATAAAAATGTCAAATGACTGTTCTAGGAAAATATGTGTAGAGGGGGAGAGGGAATGAAACCTAGAAAAACAATTCCCAATTAAGTTGAACAGAGCTGCTTTGTCTTACAAGCAGCAAAAATCTATTCTAGATACAGCTTAGCCTTTGGCATAATGATGTAGATAAAGCATTTCCTTCTCCTACCACTTTTCCAAAGGATCAAATTATGCCAACAATAACAATGGGTTAAATATAATGATCCCTTATGATCATTAATAATACTTCATTAATAGTACTTCACTGTGCATCATCCTATTTAATTCTCTCAAAAACTCCGTAAGGCTGGTATACTCATACTATAAATGAGAAATCAAACTTGGTATAGGTTTTCATTTGCTTAATAAATGTGTAATTCACTACAGAATTTCATCTCTCTTTTTTGAAGATTCTTCCCCTCAGTAATGTTCATACTATCTCAAAGTAATACTATTCTTTCCTCTCTCTTTTTTAAAATCTCTTAACCCTGCTCCTTTACTCCAGACATCTATTTCATCAGTTTCTGTTCCTGAGCCCAGCTCTCTATCATATTTAGTATGCAGCAGACAAGCAGGCAGCTTCCCCTGCCCTACGTTTGAATCATTCCCTCTTTAAGACTAGGCAACCATGCTTATGGCATTGGTACTATTTACCCCAGGGCTCGTCTAAAAGACCAGCTCACCCATAGACTGGGAGCCCCTTAAAGCAGGGAAAGGACTATGTTCTAGTCAGTTTTGTACATCTCATTATAAATAGGTACAGAGGCAGCAGAACGTAACAGGTATGATATTCAGAAAGACCTGGGTTTAAATCCTGGCTGTGCAATTTGGGTAATTTACTCAATCTCTCTGAGCCTCATTTTCCTTAACTGTAATGCTTACCTCAAAGGGTTGTTGTGGGGATTAAATGAGATGAGAAAATGCATGAGTCCTTTCCAAGGTGTGGCAGGCACTGTGCTAATAAGTGTTCAATAAATTGTGCCTATTATTGGTATTGTAAATATGTGTCAGATGAAATGAAAAGCCATTTGGTGCACATGATTATAATGGATTTGTTGTTGTTGTTGTTATTAAAAAGAGACTCTCTGAAGGAAAGCATATAGTAGCTTCCTCTGAAAGGAACGGGGTACTGTCTCCACAGCAAAACTTCTGAGCTCTTTCTCAAAAGAAATGAAGAAATGGTGTTTATAAGAGTTCAAATTCTACAAGTCTGTAATTTAAATTATATATAGACTCTCTGTGGACTTCAGAGTCAATACCAACTATTAACTCGGCATCTATGAAAACAACTTTTAGTATCTCCTCAATGCCTTTACAAAGGCAAATTTTAGGACACTTGTTATAGTAGATGAAATGAACTAAAGAGCCAAAAGAAATGCCTTTTTTCTTTATGAGCCTCTTGTGACAGGGTGGAGACTAGGTGAGTCCAGGCTTCTCAGCCTCGACACTACTGACAATCTGGGCCAGATAATCTGTCGTGGTGAGGGCAGCTATTGCGTGCACTGAAGGACGTTTTGGAGCACCCCGAGGCTCTATGCAGATGACAGGAGCAACCACCCCCCAGGCTGTTACACCCAAAAATGTCACCAATGAATGCCAAATGTTCCCCCAAGGGGGCAAAATTGCACTGGATTGAGAACCACTCTGCTAAAGAAAGCATACACTGGAACCAACTCTGAGGACTGCTGCTTCTAGAGAACTAGCTGGATACTCTGACACTTAACAGTTAAGTGGCAAATAAAGCCGTGGGTTGGGGACTACAAAAGCTCCTAACAGAATGGGAGCAAAGATGACAGGTACGTGCAAAATGATGAATGCAGACACTCTAGGACCCAGGAGTGGGGACAGAGCACAAAGACATTGTGGAACAGGCGAATTAACGAATCTGAGACATTATCAGACAGGGAAATTAATGGGTCTGACCAGCTCCTGGGAAGCTCAGGATGCCAACCTAGAGTCAGTGAGCCTGTGCCATAAGTACAAGCTCCAAAGAGAACAACTGAACGGGTCAAGAGGGCACCAACCTTGAAAGGCAGGAGACTGCGGTGCTATCACTGTCACTGGTTTGGTCATTGGGGCAGATGAGAAGGGATCCTCGGAGGGTGTGCTGAAGGCATTGGTGATCTGTGAGCACAGGGAGCTGATACTCTCTGCCTCTCCTTCTACTTCTGGCACTGCAAGGCAAATAGAAAATGGCTCCAGACAGAAAAACTGAATAATCCTGAAATATAACAGTATGACACAAGGTGGCATTTTATAATGCACCCTTATTTGTGAAAGGAAAAGTCTCCACTGTCAAGTGGGTCTATAAAAGCAGCTTCAAAAAATTGATATAAAATGTCAACAATTCATGTACTAAGGACTATCTTCCTCCCTGCCAATCCCCAGATTTATTTCCTTTCCTATGTGAAACTACCGAGAACTTGGTGTTCTGTTTTTGTGCCAGTTAGCTGGATCTTTCTGGAAGACAACTGCAACCTGTTTGTTTTCCAACTAGTTCCCAAGGTCTAAGTACAGTTCTGGAGCCACTTAGTAACTCCATCAGGAAATGGGTTAAAATGAGGCGTACCAGTGCAGCTCTTTTGCTCTGTAAGAAGCTATGACAATGTCATCACTCGTTTTTTCCCAAAGTAGCAAAGTATGGGGCCCCTGGGTGGCTCAGCTGGTTAAGCATCCAACTCTTGGTTTTGGCTCAGGTCATGATCTCAGGGTTATGAGACTGAGCCTGCGTCAGGCTCCGTGCTGGGCGTGCAGCCTGCTTAAGATTCTCACTCTCCCTCTCTCTCTGCCCCTTCTCCCACTTCCCCCCCGCCAAATCTAAAAAAATACAAAAACAAAAAACACCAAAGTATTAAGTATATGAACTGTGATAACATGAAAAAGCAAACTGAGGTCTAGGACCCCAGAGGTTTTGTTCTTAATGTTGATGCTGGGATACTTCTGGGGAAGCTGAAAATGTGTGCGCTGAACCTTTGTTTTGCTCAGCTATGAATAGTTTTTGTTTCCCATCTGCTCCAGAGGGAGACTGAAGACAAGGTCCTGAAAGCATCTGGAATTTCCCCAAACAGGAGCTGAGAGCTGGAAAGACAGTTGGTAATCATCTAGTCCATCTAGTCCAATTGTTGTGTAGGTCTAGTCTCATCCGTCAAAAAAAAACCTCTCTGGACTTTTATATACCATCAGTGGGAGTGTCTTAGTGAAACACAGCTTCCTCATATCCTGTTATGGCACTGGCTCGACATGTCTCAGAGCAAAGTAAAATAGAGCCCAACAAAAGCACTGACCAGATCTGACACTTTAGCTCCGGATCTTATGATGAGGACAGAGCTACCAGGGCTGGCTCAGCCGTACAGGGGCCACACAAAGGCCTGTGTGGCAGTTCTGAAAGGTAATGAATATGTGTGAGCAAGCCCACTGTCTCTGATGAACAACAGATTTTCGAGTTAAACAGGAAACCCGTTTAGAGTTTCCTCTGTATGGAGCCAACGAGCCACAAGGACAATGAGCACTTATCCATTTCTTCTGGTACATCTGACAGTAATGCTATTTGAATAGATGTGTTTCCAAAGCCTTTTAAATTAATTCTCTGTTGGGTCCCAAATGGTAGAATAAGAACAGAAACTTGAGACCCTTGATGTTTGGAAGCAGGCTGGCTGAGAGGCAGTGTACTTCCATCAGGACAAACCGCAAACCTTGTAGCTCAGTCTACGAATTCCCATCGTGGCTCTGTTACCTATTTGTTGAAGAGAGATGAACAATTCACGTCCCCCTCCACGAACCTTAGTTTTCTCCCAGTGGGTAGTAACACAAGATATACATAACCATCAACCGGCCTCAGAGAGAGGGGGTGGCTAGTTCGATGGGATTAGCGTCTCCACCGGAAGTGACGATAATGCTTCAGTGCTAGAGCACCAGAGAGTCCGGGGGATGCTGTATTACCTGCATTCTTTATGGGGAAATCAGTCTTCCTCTGCATAGTGGAAGGCAACTCGTTGATGCGCAGGGATAGCTGGCGTTTAAAGGGTGACATCTTCTGGCTAAGAGCAGGAAATCCTCGGAAAGAGCCTTGGCGAGCAAGTTGTTCAATGGGCGCATGCCGGCGTGGGATGGCATGAGGATTGTTCGTCTCCAGAGAGGCAGCGGCATCCGAAGTGGGAGAGGTGGGAGAGGACGGGGATGGGGCAGCACTGCCAGGGGCCACTGATGAACCAACAACTGTCTTATCTGTTTCAGCTCAAGAAAGTCAAGAGAAAGAGGACCTTAGCAGTCTTCAAGTAATTCCAGCTTATACAGCCGAGGAACTCAAAACCCTCCTAGTTCCTTTTACCCATGTCCTTCCCGGCGTTTCTTAAAGGACAGGTTAGAAGCAGGGCTCAGATCTCCTACATTTCAGACAGATAAAAGGTTTAATATCCTACTACATGTCATGGCATATCTACTAAGACACAAATATTAGATCTTTGATTCTCTTGCAGTGATGCATAACTTAAGACTTGAAGACACTGACCAAGATTTAAAAAAAAACCCCAGCACCTACGAACTCCTAATGTGACGTCCTTTCAAGAACGATGATTCATAGTTCTCAATGTTTGTTCACTTGGTTTTTGGGGGAGAGACGACTTTGGGAGTGCCAGAGTCAAAAAGGTTCAAGCAAGTATAAGTTAGATTAGATGTTAAAGAATGTCATAAATCAGTCTTTAAATCACAAACAATGTGCATTTGTGGCTCATCAGAATAAAAGCATACAGAGGTAAAATTTTAAATTGGATTACACCTAAATACAAAACTATTTCCCTGTGAGCACCCGCTGAGTCCCATTCTGACTGTGGTAAATCTCTGCCTCCGCTCACCATCCTCTAGATGTTACAGGACTCAAACACCTTGGCAGTCGCTATGTGTAACAAAGAGCATTTTTGGGTGGTATTACAGAATATGCTTCCAGTCTGAAAAATCACTGAAGCACACTAAATAATAGCTATACATATTAAATTTTCTGATAAAAATAGCATTTTTAAAAATTCTTTGGTATCTGGCACAAATGTTTAAAAGAAATTTTTAAAAATCATAAGAATTTAGTTTCAAATAAAATATGTATCTTTTTTTGGCTTAAGAATTAGAGTTGTAAAAAAAAAGCACGGAAAAAAATAAAAAAAAAGAATTAGAGTTGTTTGGGTCAGTAGTAGATTAACAGTGTTCTCTAAAATGGCTGGTTTAGAACTGAAAGGATATAGTAAAAAATGAGCAAGATTTTATTAATGTATATTTAAACTGAACTGTTTAATTCCAAAACATTCCTTGTTGGTTTCAACTCCAGCTGTACACAAGAATGCGAAGCATTTTCCCTAAGCCCTATCACGTACTTCTCCAATACACTCAAACCCGACTTTGGACGACAGACTCCTGAGTAACTTGAATGCCTGCACAGGCATTTCTGCTATGCTGCCATGTGTACCTGCAAAAAATTCACACTCTGCAAAATCACACACTAAAGTTAACAGGACTATGGGAACAAGATGGGTTAGCCTCTCAAAATCTATGGACTTTTCTCACTGAAGCACTAAACACAGCCATCATCTAATAAAAAGGGCACTGCTGTGAAATCTCTGCCTGCATTTGTACCCAGCATCACTATCAGTGGGCCCTCTGCAGCCTAAAGCTGGAACTTGTACTTCTTCCTTCAAGATGTAGGTCCTTGCTAGCATTTGCTTCTCAGAGAGATCAGATGCATCAGAATCAGAAGTCCATTCCAGGATGCAGATCTCCCCAACTTTGTTTTTAAACATGGGAGGTAACAGAAGGTTTAAAAAACTTTTTTAGATTTACAGTACCAATGACTACGAATTAGCTCAAACCACAAATAAGTCTGTTTTTACACAAGGCAAAATGTTGGGAACTCCAGCTTAAAATTATAATTTAATAGATCACTCCGGCTAAAATTAAATGAATAAATTATCTTAAGTAATGCTTATGATACTTCCTTGTAGTGGGCACTGTGCTTTTGCGAGCAGCCCCCGACACCTCCTTATCAGTCAGGCTCCCTCAGTGCAGCTTCTTCAAATGCATTCTCAGCCTCCTCCCCAAGATAGCTTCTGGTAATGCAAACAGTAAACAACTTGGAAGCCACCAAACAAGCCATTCTAAAGGAAAGGCCTTTGTTTAGGTTTTCAGGTTTGTTTTGAAGGTCTTCATGTATCGCTAAGAGTTCTCTCTGACTGTGAGAAAGCTTACTGCTGTGAGCTTCCACATATTAACCTGCAGGGAAAAACAGCTCAAGTAAACGCAAGTTGTAGCAGAACCGACTGTACCTTTCTTGGCATCTTGGATTTGTTTCATAATCTCCTCTCTTTCTGCTTGCTCGGTGGCTGTTGTGACACGGAATGATCCTTCTCTTGTAAAAGTGGTCCGACTGGCATCAAAAGTAGCAGTCACTCCACATTCCTTCTCCCGCTTCTGCTTCCGTTCTAAACAGGCTGCAAAAGCACAGCCTACTGCATGACTCAATCTTTCACCCTGTACATAACAGAAGGTTTAAAAAACTTTTTCAGAGTTACAGTACCAACAACTATAAATTAGCCTGGACCACAAATAAGTCTGTTTTTTACACATGGCAAAATGTTGGAAACTCCAGCCTAAAAATTGTAATTTAATAATATGGCAAATTAAATGAATAAATTATCTTAGGTAATGCTTATGATACTTTACTGTAGTGGGCACTGGGTTTTTGTGAGCAGCCGCTGAGACCTCCTTACCAGTCAGGCTCCCTCTGTCACTGATGTTAGCTCCGGCCATCAGCTCAGGAGACACCACTCAAGGTCTGAAGCCCTAAGTCTTGACACAAATCCTGCATTTGTCATTTAGGGGAACAGTGGTAATATGTACCAAGCATTTCTAAGAAACTACTAGAAAGGCAAGGCAAGTTTCAGGAGCCTAAATAGACTGTCACCATATCTAGGAACAAAAGATGCAAACTTAAAACTTTGGATAAACTAAATACAACTCCAGAGATGACTGGGGAAATATGAAAAGGAAAGCTTAGCTTTCTCAGTCTCCCCTTTCCAAATGCTCCCCTCCCCAAGCACCCTTCCCCATTCTAGCCCCCCATCACTTTGATGCTTTCTCCCTTACTTTGCCTATCTTCTCGCTCTCTCTTACTCCAACTCTCCCTCCCAACCACACACAGGCAATAGTTAAAGCAGGTTTTCATCCATACTCCCTACTTATAAAGGAATTAAACAGATAAAATTGATTTGTGTGTGGGAGGAAAAAAGAACTTATATAAACTAAATATTGTTTTAAAGATATACTGGATAACCTACAGTAAAATTTAATAAACTCAATGGATTATTTTTATCAGGGCTATCTGTATTTTAAACCATACCCCTAATTGTGGAATAAAAAAATTACAGATAATACAGTAACTGCTGGCATCACTAATAGTGAGAAGAGATATTTGAGAACAGGGAGTCCTTTGTGGAATTTTCAAAATCACACCATGTAGGCAGCTACTCCTACATATGGTTCTGAGCATGTAACTTCCCTGAATTTTATATGCCAATATCAGATACCATAGGAAATTATGAAATGCCTTTTGTCAGACGAATATAAACTGTAAGATTCACAAAACTGCTTATTAAAAATGGACAGTTATTTTTTATTCATCCACATGAGTTTCCATCTAACTTCTTAGGAGGATGATATAAGGGTAGGGCAGTGAAGCATGAAATAGGAGGGAGTACAAATGCAGAACCTGTCTGCATTTGAACAGCTCTGTTACAAGAACAGAGTTAGAAGCTTATTATTTCTCCTAGGCCTAGGGCAGAAGTTCTTGAAGACAGACCCACCCCAAGCCCCATCTGGCACCCAATGAATTTAGAAAAACTCTGAGGGTGGGGCCTAACAAACTATTTTCATTTTATTTTTATTTTTTAAAGATTTTATCTGTCAGAGAGAGAGAGACTGAGCATACAAGCAGGGGGAGCAGCAGGCAGAGGGAGAACCAGGCTCCCAGTAGAGCAAGGAGCCCAGTGTGACCCTCAATCCCAGAACCCGGGGATCCTGACCCAAGCCGAAGACAAACGCTTAAATGACTGAGCCACCCAGGAATCCCAGCTGACAAACTGTTTTAACAAGCCCTCCAGTGATTCTGATATAGGATGACCACTGGCCAAGGAGATTCAAAGAGCCTGAAGGACCAGGATTTGACAATAAAACAGTGTTTTAATTAATGTAAGGGAACTTTTTGGATTTTGTTTAGTGATAACAAATTACACTGCTTTATGACTTACTTAAGGTCTGAGAGACAGAAGAAGAAAGTAGTTTATTTACTTCAACTAGTTCTCAAAGCACTGTGTCAAACCAAGGAGGAACAGCTTTGAAAATATTAGCCATCATTTTTAGGGCCATGACTGTGTGCCAGACCCTATACTAAGAGTTCTTTTACTAATTATCTAATTTAGTCTTCATAACTGTTATCTCCATTTTATAGAAGTGGAAAGTAAGGCCTAAAGAATGTTAAGTAACTTGCCCCGAATCTCACAGTTACTAAGAACCAGAACCAGGCCTGAAACCCAGATCTGAGTCAGAGCCTGGACTCTTTTAACAGTTTAAACCACTGTCTCCAAAAGCTTTTTTTTTTTTTTTTAATTTTTTAAAGATTTTATTTATTTATCTGAGAGAAAGAGAGAGAGAGAGAAAGAGAGAGCACGAGCAGGGGGAGGGGAGAGAGGGAGAAGTGGACTTCCCACTGAGCAGGGAGCCTGATGCAGTGCTCCATCCCAGAACCCTGAGATCATGACCTGAGCAGAAGTCAGATGCTTAACCAACTGAGCCACCCAGGAGCCCCTCTCCAAGAGCTTTGAAAAACATTTTGGTAAATTTTAGAGTATGGCCACCACTTGCCTTTCAGATAAACCCTGGCAAGAATTTATTGAGTTGTAGCCTTCAGGAATGGCTATACTGCCTTACTCTGTCTGGACTTTAAAAAACTCAATAATTATAATTATACACTCAATGCTCTACTATAGTTAAGATCATCATCATCCAAGAGACTTGTCTTTTATGTCAGAATTCTGGGTAATTTACATGAAAGACGATAGGTTAATTCTTCTTCTTTTTTTTTTTTTTTAAAGATTTTATTTATTTGAGAGAGAGAGCATGGTGGGGGCGGGGGGGGGGGCAGAGAGGGAGAGGGAAAGAAGCAGACTCCCTGATGAGCAGGAAGACCAACACAGGGCTATCATGACCTAAGCCAAAGGCAGACACTTAACGGACTGAGCCACCTAGGCATTCCTAATTTTTCCCTATTTTTAAACAAAAGCAAAAATTTCTACTATGCAGCAATTTCTGGCATAGTTCATTGTACCATAATTTAGTCTTTTTTTTTTCTATTTATTTTTCTTTTCTTCTTTCTTTTCCTTCCTTTTTTTTTTAAGTAATCTCTACCCCCAACATGGGGCTTGAACTCATGACCCTGAAATCAAGAGTCACATGTGCCACAGACTGAGCCAGCAAGGCATCCCAGTATTTCTATTTCTTTATTAACTGAAAATATATCCCAACTCAGTTCTTTCATTTGTAGAATTCCTTTGGCAATAAATGTATAAGCACCTTTTAATGCCAATGTCTTTTTTTTTTTTTTTTTAAGATTTTTAAAAATTTGAGACAGAGAAAGTGACAGAAAGAGAGAGAGAGAACATGAGCGGGGTGAGGGGCAGAGGGAGCAACAGACTTCCTGCTGAGCAGGGAGCCTGATTCAGGGCTCAATCCTAGGATTCTGGGATCATGACCAGAGCCAAAGGCAGATGCCCAACCGACTGAACCACCTAGGTGCCCCTAATGCCAATATCTTCTACCCAAATGTATTAGCAAACAAATACATGTAAGAATCTTGAAAAGAGTTTTTTAAAAATTATGTTCAGTTAGCCAGCATATAGTACATCATTAGTTTTTGTTGTAGTGTTCAACGATTCATTAGTTGCGTATAACACCCAGTGCTCATCACATGCGCCCTCCTTAATACCCATTACCCTAGTTATTTTTTTAAACATTTTAAAAAGATTTTATTTATTTTATTTATATTTATAAAAAATAATATTTTTATTATTTAAACATTTTTTTAAAGATTTTATTTATTTATTCGACAGAGACAGCCAGCGAGAGAGGGAACACAAGCCGGGGGAGTGGGAGAGGAAGAAGCAGGCTCTCAGCGGAGGAGCCCGATGCGGGGCTCGATCCCAGGAATCCGGGATCACACACTGATGCGAAGGCAGACGCTTAACAACTGAGACACCCAGGTGCGCCCCCCCCATTACCCTAGCTCTAATAATGAAAAGTTCCAAGTAAAGGTTAGCCGCCACCATCACCAGAGCACTTTTACTTTCCTTTAATGACCTTGGATCTTGGCTAATCGTGTGACCTCTGTGAGCTGCAAAGTCACACCAAGAGTGCGAACTACCTAAATAAAAGGAATGAAAGCAGGCTAGTTTAGGCACTTCCAAGTGCTTTAAGAACAGGTACTTACAAAAAAAACGTAGTGGAAATTGCTTGGCTGAGCCAACCCAGGGTGAGTTTAGCTAGCTGAGGCTAGTCATGATGGAATCTACACTGTTGGACTCACCGTGTCCTTGACAGCCATGAAGCAATGACAGATCCAGCGCCGAGTGGTGCCGTCACGGCATATGTAAGAGAAGGCTCTATCAAAGTTCCTATCTGGGGCACAGAAAGAAACTTTTTCTATTGTCTGGTCAACTATGAGGTCCTAGAAAAAGGGAAACACAAAGGAATAGAGGATTTACCAGGTTATTCAAGCTTCTCAGAATAAACACAGGATGTTCATTTCACAATACAGAGTCTCTAAAATTAATGCATCGAGACTATGAAATAGTGAGATCTGAGGTCAGCAGTCTGAATACTAAGAATGTGATGTAGAAGAGATCCCGAGAGGCACTTTGCCCAGATGCTTCTCTCACTTCATCTCCACGTTCTAAACATACGCTTGCTGATTTTAGTTTTATCATAGTACATTCCATGTACAATTTGATAATATATGTAAACTAATATATTTCATCCAATTCCCATATAACTTATATTAACTTAGTGATCATTTGAGTATGATTTTCTTTATTTACTTGCTAAATGGCATTGTATCTACACAGCATAAACATTACACAAAATGTTTTTGAAAATCTTGAGGTTCTTTATGTGATACTCCCACAGCCCAGAATCCCTAGATGCTGAGATGGGGCTGTAAGTGCTAAAACAAATGACCAAACAAAATGGCTTTTATAAAGCATCACTATGAGAATTTCCGTTGCTCCAAAAACTTGCCAGCCAACTTTTAAAAATTTTGCAATTCTGGTGGCTGGTTATGATTTTATTTTTCATAACCTTGATTACTATGAATTTCCTCTTTAGCAATATGATTCTTCAAGTCTTTTGGATTGTCTGTCATTTTTCTTATTGATATGCAGGGGTTTTTATACATTCTAAATATGAGCCCTTTATAGATTATATACATTGAAAAATTTCTTTTCTATTTGTGATGGGTCCAAGGGTGAAAAGGCACCAATTACTCTTTTCACTAAATGTGGAAAGAACCAAACTAATTAATGCCAGCGCTATAAGTAGCCACCAGGGGGCAATACCACTTTCGAACTGGTATAAAACAAAAACCACCTCGATGTACAACACATTTCATCTAAAACGCTAAAGAAAACTATACAAGTTCTTAACAGCAAGCTAATTAAAATGATCACTGTTTCCAATAATAATGATGATGATGATGATGATGGTGATGTACATTAAGACTACTGCTTCTCTTGAACTTAAGAAAAGGGGGAGGCTCAGATGGAAGGTCAAAAGAACTAATGCAACTATATTAATAGTTATACTTAAAATGTATCAGATAAGTTATCCATCAAAACTGCTCTTTAGCTGCCACACTACCTCCCCCTTACAGTGACATATGTTTTTGAAAAATTGCCTTCTTGTTAAAATTTCTCCAAACTTTAGGTCTCTTAGGAAATTTTAATTAATGATTAAATGTGCTTATATAACACTTAATGCTCTCTAAGGTCAGAGTCTATGTCTCTGTTCTTCTTCAGGCATGTAGGATCGCTTTCTTTCAAATGCAAAATGCCATCTATGATATGAAATATTGTATAGATTCTAAGTAAATGTTAACCAAATGAGCCATTTACTAGTCCTTAAGATTTTGCTTAAACTGGGTTTTTAGTTAAACAACGGGTTAATCATTTCTAACATCACTTTCTAAGAATATAGTTCCCTTTATTAAGGAACAAGAAGAAATTTCAGATGTGGTCCCTTTTTTTTTTTTTTAACTTTGGTAAAAGGTCTATCATGTTTTACAGCAAATTTGTGGGGTAAATGCAAACGCTTACTACACTAAACATGCGATTATGTAAAGCAAAATGTTGAGAGAATTCTATTTTTCATAAGGCAAATGAATAACTAAATTTGTTTTCCAAACACTAGTATCTCAGAGACTGTACTTTGGACAAAGTGGAAGGATACAGAGTGACTAAAGCAGCTTAACGGCATTATATTTTATTATTAGGGATTTAAAAAAAACCATGAGCAGTAACATTTAAGCTCATAAAATTTTTACCTTAGTTTTCTCATCCACAACTCTGAGTCCATCTGCTGACACCCACAGGACTGCCTTAACTGCTTTCTTTCCAGTCTTTTAAAGAGAAAGCAAAAAGGAAGGGGGGAGACACAAACATATAATATTAAAAAAAAAAAAAAAGGTCATCTTCCATAGAAAATACTGACTTCTGCCTTCCAAAAGTCACAAGTACAGATGGAGTCCAAGTTCAGGAGGGGTGCCCAAAGCCAGATACTCAAACCAAACTGCAGAAACATTCAGGAAAAAACAAGCCAAAGCCATTATTTTAGAAACACAATGCAAAACAATAAGATAAAATTAAGTAAAGGGGAAGGGACAGGTGGACTCAAAACCAAGATATCACATTCCATAAAGGGCAAAGAATTTGCAATTAGATTCTTCACCCCTTTAAAAAAATCAACCAAGAAAACCAAGAGTCAGATAAATATTAAATACATAAGGAGTTACACCACAAGTAGCCTCTACAAATGTATTTACAGTAAAAAGTATTACATAGGTCTAAATTGAGATGCTGACCTATCCTTTGACTCCAATGTGTACAGCAGAACCCTTGGTCATCTGAAATTTTCATGTTAAGCACCCAAGAAATCTTCATTTTTCCTTTAACAACCTTTAAAGACCATTATTTCTTCTCTCAGGATTAACACAGAACTGGTTTAGTTTTTAATTTGATATTAAATTCATGAAGACATTTTGGGGACATAGGAGGATTAAAAAACTTGAAAAAATACTAATATTATTACATGAGTTCTTTTTACTGGCTGAGAAAAGACTTCTTTTGGCACACAAGAATCACGAGAAAACAAGCTGGTGTATGCTTTCTCCTGTGATGGAATGAAAATGGGACAGCGGGACTTTGTAATAGTAATTTAATAGTAATCAGCTTCCTGTCTCTTCAACTGCTCCCAGGATACAAGCAAAATAAAACAAAAGCAAAGTAAGGGCTAAGAATAGGTATCAGATTATAAAAAGTATAAATCAAAAGGAATCTGGTAGTAAAATTGCAGCAGCAGCCTCTGGAAGGTCCAGAAGAGGATAAAGAAATATCTACCACTCTCCTCTGCATGTGTCCAAGCCCAGTGCTCCTCCACATTTATTTAAATGAACTGTGTGCTCCACTCCAGGCTCATCATCTCCACCATCACCAGGCATCTGATAAGAGCCTATTACATGCCAGCCAGGGGAAACACAAGAGTTGACAATCCACTGAAAGGTGACACTTAGATAAGCAAAGAATAAATAATACAGTAGTAAGTGTTATAGTAGAGCAGCAAGCAATGTATAATGATGCCAGAAAGGAGGCATGGTCAAATCTATTTGTGGAATCAGGAAGGTTATTTGAAGGATTAGATCAGAGTAGGTACTGAAATAATTTTTCTAGATGCACAAGGTAGGGGTAGGGAGGCAGGGAAGTGACAGAGGTAGTGGATGTGATAGGCAGAAGCAGGAGAGCAGCACAGGACCATGGAAGCAAGCAACGTAGCAAGTCTGGACTCTATAAATACTTCAGTGTGACTTGAGAGTGAGACTGGTGAGCAAGGAGCAGTGGGAGATAAAAAGTAGGAAGACTAGTCATGGAGGGCCTTGTATGCTTGCCGAAGAATTCTATCTTAATTCTGTGGGCAATTAGGAGCTACTAAACGAATTTTTAAATGCATTTTAAAATATCACTGTGGCAGCAGTGTAGATGGATTGGAAAGAGACTGACAGGAGGCAGACAGACCACAACACGATTCCAGATGACAGAATGAGGGTTAAGCTCTCTTTATTGAGATAAGGGTAGAGATGAGAGAGTTTTAAATGCAAAACATAAGTGAGAAGCCAGAGGATGCCTCTCAGATTCCTGGCTGGGGTAATTAGGTAGAGAGTCTCGGTCCCACAACTAAGAGAACAGAGGAGGTGCAAAAGCAAGTTTAAGGGGGGAAGAGTAAGATTTCAGTTTTAGAAAAGCGAAGTTTGGGATGCCTATGCAATATACATCGGTAGCGATGTATAAAAGGTAATTGGATACATAGATCTGAATCTCAGCAGAGAATTCTAAGTTGGAATTTTAGTTTTGGGAAATATCAATCATAGGAGTAATAAGAGGGCAAAGGACAGGAGAGATTATCAACAAATAATTGGGAGAAGATGAGTCTTTGAAATATCAGAAAAGGAAAAACCAGAAGGACAGGAGAATGGAGAGACTAGGGCTATTGAAACTAAGGGAGAAGGGTTTCAAGAAGTAGTAGGGGGTCTAAAATGTCAAATGTTGCAAAGTGATCAAGCAAGAAGAGATGTGAAAAGTGTCCACTGGACTTAGCAATGACGAAGATGTGGTAAAGTGGTAAAGGCTGTCATAGTTAATTTTATGTGTCAAATTGGCTAGGCTATTATTGCACAGTGTTTTTTGTTTGTTTGTTTGTTTTGTTAAACAGTAATTTAGATGTTGCTCCGAAGATATTGTGTAGATGTGATTAACATTTACAATCAGTTAACTTTAGGTAAAGGAGATTACCTTTGATAATATGAGTGGGCTTCATCCAATCAGTTGAAGACTTTAAGGGTTAAAAACAGGTTTCCCTGAGAAGAAATTCTGCCTCAAGTCTCTAACATAGAAATTCTGTCTGAGCTTCCAGGCTGCTGGCGGACCCCACAGGTTTCAGACTTGCCAGCCCCAATAATTACATGAGCCAATTCTTAAGTCCCTACCTCACTCTATATGTACAGACAGATACCTAAATATATACATATACATATGTGTGTGTGTATATATATGCACAAAGAGAGAGAGAAACAGATGGTGGTTCTATTTCTCTGGAGGTCCTAATACAGAAGTGGAAGTCAGCCTAGGATAAGTTGAAAAGTAAAAGGCAAGAAGTGTCTGTAAATATTCAATACTCTCTAAAAAAGCTTTCCTAAGCTTTTGCACAGCAAAGGAAACCATCAATAAAACGAAAAGGCAACCTACTGAATGGAAGAAGATATTTGCAAATGATATATCTGATAAGGGGTTAATATCCAAAATACATGAAAGAATTTACACAACTCAACACCAAAAAACCCAAATAATCTGATTAAAAATGAGCTGAGGACTTGAACACTTTCCCAAAGAGATACTGATGGCCAAAAGACACATAAAAAAGATGCTCCATATCACTAGTTATCAGGGGGATGCAAATCAAAACCACAGTGAGATATCACCTTAGACCTGTCAGAATGCCTAGAATCAAAAAGACAAAAAATAACAAGTGTTGGTGAGGAGGTAGAGAAAAAGGAACCCTCATACACTGCTGGTGGGAATATAAATTGGTGCAGCCACTGTGGAAAGTAGTATGGCAGTTCCTCAAACAATTAAAAACAGAACTACCCTAAGATCCAGCAATTCCACTACTGGGTATTTACTTACCCAAAGAAAATGAAAACACTAATTCGAAAAGATCTATGCACCCCTATGTTTACTGCAGCATTATTTACAATAGCCAAGACATGGAAGCAGCCCAAGTGTCCATCGATAGATGAGCGGATAAAGAAGAGGTGAGATACACACACAGAGAGAGGAACATTACGTAGCCATAAAAAAGAACAAGATCCCGTTATTTGTGACAATATGGATGGACCTACAGGGTATTACGCTAAGTGAAATAAGTCAGATAGAGAAAGACAAATACTGTATGATTTCACTTATATGTGGAATTTAAAAACAAAACAAACAGCAGAAACAGATCCATAAATACAGAAAACAAACATGGCTGACAGAGGGGAAGAGGACGAGGGCATGGACAAAATGGGCAAACGGGAGTGAGAGAGATAGGCTTCTAGTTATGGCACAAGTAAGTCATAAGGATAAAAGGTGCAGCACAGGGAATATAGTCAATGGTACTGTAATAGCATAGTAATAGATGGCAGCTACGCTTGTGGTGAGCATAGCATAACAGGATTTGTTGAACCACTATGATGTACACCTGAAACTAACGTAACATTGTATATCAGCTATACTTCAATAAAACAATTTAAAAGTTGGAAAAAAAAGTTAAAAAACAGGTGCTGGGACCCCTTCCACACAGCAGTGGGTACCTTTACAGAAGAGATTCGAGTGGGGCTTGGACAGTCACCTTTGGCTTTTGCACCCAACCAGATGATTTGCCTTCAGGCTCACAGCCTTCAAAGCACTTCACTTGATTTTAAGATTTTATTTTTAAGTAATCTCTACTACCCAACGTGGGGCTCAAACCCACAACCCTGAGATCAAGAGTCACACCCTCTACTGAGCCAGCCAGGCACGCCAACTTCATTCGATCTTTATCTGTATTGGTCCAGGCTCTTGAGTCAAGAAAGCTTACAAGGCAGCTTTGACTAAAGATGATTTCCTTGTTTAAGAAATTCACCTTTCAAAAAGACATGAAAAAATAGTATCACACACACACACACACAAAAGTATCACCAAGATTGTTACTTCGACAAATGGAGAATAAATTTGTAGAAGAAAACAAGGAAAAGCCATCTCAGATGCAAACACCTGAGACTGCTTTTTTAAAAAAACCTTAGTCATGGGGCACCTGGGTGGCTCAGTCGGTTAAGTGTCTGCCTTCAGCTTGGGTCATGGTCTCAGGGTCCTGGGGTCAAGCCCCACATCGGGCTCCCTGCTCAGTGGGAGGCCTGCTTCTCCCTCTCCCTCTGCTCCTCCCCTCCTGCTCAAGCTCACTCTCTTTCTCTCTCTCAAATGAACAGATAAAATCTTAAAAAAATAAAGTAAAAGGAACCTTAGTCTTGGGGCGCCTGGGTGGCACAGCGGTTAATCGTCTGCCTCTGGCTCAGGGCGTGATCCCGGTGTTCTGGGATCGAGCCCCACATCAGGCTCCTCTGCTGGGAGCCTGCTTCTTCCTCTCCCACTCCCCCTGCCTGTGTTCCCTCTCTCGCTGGCTGTCTCTATCTCTGTCAAATAAATAAATAAAATCTTTAAAAAAAAAAAAAAAAGGAACCTTAGTCTTTTAAAGGATATAGAAGCAGCAGAGAAGTCTTTACAGACCCAGATTTACCCAATTCCACCACCAGAGGTGGTTTCTCTTGAGACTCTTCATTGGGCAGCAAAAGAATATATTGTCAAATGGGAACCGTTTCTTTTAGGAAGAGCACCATACACTATTGGTGTTGAAAATGAAAATGAAGCAGAAAGTACCATTCCAAATGAGGTGCAGTGGTAACTTCTTCACACAGTCTTTCAAAAAACCTGTTTAGTACGGTTGAATATTAAAGAATATGCAGGTCATTTTAGGAACTTTAAAAATCGAATATGCTCATATTGTTATTACCTCCTCAATGACAATGAAGATATGAGAATCTACTGACAAGTCTTAGGTTATCACTCTGAGACCTACTACTTCACAGTCATGAATTTGCTTTCTTCCAAAACCATGGAAGTGTTAAGAGCTAACACTGAAAGATGGACTGTTTATTAAGTAAGTCACTAAATGAAAAAACTATGATAAAAAATAAGTAAGTTTTCTACAAAAAGAAGGAGAGCTACAGGGCAATGAGAGGCAGAGGATCAAGGAAGATCTTTTAGAATTATGATAAACTAGCATGATATACTAGAAACAGAATGGGCTTTGGTATAAGATGAATAGTCTGAAATCAGTGCCACTGTTCATAAGCTAAGCAAGTTACAGAGCCCTCTGAGCTTCCATTTCTTCATCTATAAAGTATCTGTAGGATTGGTAAAAGGATCAGAGATATATACAGCACCTGAAGCTGAAAGAGGGTAATAAGTAATTGATAGCCATTTGTCATCAATAGTAATTTAAAAAAACTTCTCCCAACAATGAAGCTCCTTGAAAGACACACTTTCAATAGTGAGAACATATCATGCTTACATGATGAATGAGAAAAGCCACTGGAAAATGGAGACTGAAGGCCCAAGAAAGAGAAAAGTCCTCTAGGAGGTGGGATAGGATGGAGCTAGAATACAGGTTTTAGACTGGAAGAGGGATGTCCCTTCCGTGAAATGGAGTGATAGAGTGAAGCTGAGTAAAAAGAAGACAGATTTATAAAGGAGGGAGTTCAAGCTGAGGAAGTTCACTCTGGAGAGCCATACATTTAGCTGAGAAGGAGATGAGATTACCTGCTTTACTCTGCTGGGGAGAGGAAGACAGACAGGCACACTGAGATGGTAAACATGTATAACAGCAGTATAGGGGCTGCACAGCATAGTAACTTGGAGCATAAACTCTGGAACCAGGCTGTTGTCTGGGTTTGAATTCTGGTTCTGACACTTACTAGAATGACCAAGGGCAGATTACTTCTCTAAGCTTCAATTTCCACACCTGTATAATGATGTTAATTTCACATACTTTATGGGATGATTATGAGAATGAAATAAGTTGATACATGTAAAAAGGTTTAGAACCAGGGTGATTATATAATTTACTGTTCAAACTGGACCCTTTGAAAGTGAAAGGGGGCACTATTAAAACCCAGAAACAGGTGTTATCCTGGGACTATTTCAGACAAATTGGGACTGTAGTTACCCCACCACCAAGAGTAACTGCCCATATTTAACTAACTCTTACATAGCACTGAGGAGTTTGCTACAAGGTAAGCTCCATGAGGGCAGGGGTTTTTCCATCTTTATTGTTCACTGCTGTATCCTCAGAGCTTAGAACAATGCCTGACACAGCACGAGAGTTAAAGAAATATTTCTCGAAGGAATACATTTGCCAAATTATCTATTGTAGGGGATAGGAGACAGTTGATCAGTGACACAGAAGACTGCCAAATGGCACTGAAAATCCTGTGTAAGGAACTGAAATGTGCAGCTTTATCAAGCCATTCATTGTGCAATCGTTGCCTGCAGTGTTCAGTGTCTAAAGCAACAGACAGGACTAATTCCAGGTTGGGAGAATGAAAATAGAAAAAAAAAAATCAAAGATTATTTGCTTGATTGATTTAAAAAAGTTTTCATCTAATGTGGGGCTCAACTCGTGACCCTGAGATCAAGAATTGCAGGCTCCTCTGACTGAGCCAGCCAGGTGCACCTCAAAGGTCATTTTTGAATGGAATTGTTCATTCAGTCTCCTTACCATATATAGCAAAATGTAACATTTTCTTGGTCCAATTATACTGTTACGAAAACATCTCTGCGTTTTGAGGTATGTCTATATAATAAACTTTATGGTGCTGTACTGAGGCACTGTATTTGTCATAGTTCATGGCCTTTGATTTTCTAAACGGGGGAAGAAAACATAACATGGATTCTTCTTGCATTTGTTCCTACTTTGGGTGCTGATTCTTAGATGTCTCGACAGTCTGCCACAATATAGTTACTTCAAACAGGTATTGAGATATTAACACTCAAAGATACCTGCAGTTGAATTCAAATCCAGACTTCATCATACAAATTCTATAGCAGCAATGCTTCCGTACTATTTGTGCACTTTACAGTCTTTCGTTCCGATCATATAAACTAAGATCCTCAGCACTTTTCAGAAAATTATAAAACTCATAGAAGAAAGTTTTTGTTTTTGTTTGCCTTAAAACTGTCTATTTAATCCACTATCCAAGGAAATAAGGTCAAAGCTAACAAAAAGACTGAAATATAAAGATAACCCAGAGTAAGTATTAAATATAGAATTCAGGTACATCTTAGTGACGCAAACACCCTTTTACAAAAAAAGACTACATAATGCTTCAGAAACTAATAAAATGTAGTAGCTAGGGTAATGCAGATGTGAGACATGAAGAATTATTTCATCACTTGTTCCAACACTTTCTATTTCAAAAATAATTTCACGGTTATAGGTAGAATTCACACTGACTAGTCAATTATGAAAAACACAGTTTTACAACAAAAAGGAAACCACTTATTCTTCAAGCAAAGAAGATGGGTTTAACATGCACAGAACTTCAGTAACTTCAAATTTAAATTGGTAAAATCTGGGGCGCCTGGGTGGCTCAGTCGTTAAGCGTCTGCCTTTGGCTCAGGGCGTGATCCCAGCGTTCTGGGATCGAGCCCCATGTCAGGCTCATCCTCTGGAAGCCTGCTTCTTCCTCTCCCACTCCCCCTGCTTGTGTTCCCTCTCTCACTGGCTGTCTCTCTGTCAAATAAATAAATAAAATCTTAAATAAATTGGTAAAATCTGGGGGTGCCTGGGTGGCTCAGTCGTTAAGCGTCTGCCTTCGGCTCGGGGCGTGATCCCAGTGTCCTGGGATCGAGCCCCGCATCGGGCTCCCTGCTCTGCTGGGAGCCTGCTTCTACCTCTCCCACTCCCCCTGCTTGTGTTCCCTCTCTCGCTGGCTGTCTCTCTCTGTCAAATAAATAAACAAAATCTTTAAAAAAAATAAATTGGTAAAATCTGAAAAGGATCAGGCTAACCTATGAGTGAAAGATGATAAATGTCAAGTATAGCTGAGCTATTAACCACTCAACTCTCTCTATATCCAACTTAGAATTTTAAATTAACATCTGCCGAATAAACACCTTTTATTATGGGCAGACATAAACCAATACAGGAATTAAGCAGGCTCTGACACTGGAGAAAATGATAGCAGGCAGTGGATCTATTACAAACTGCTGAATTAGGACACTTGTACTGCAAGTAAGAGAAATGCACAGGTAATCTTCAAATGAAAACACCAATGAAGAAACACAAAGTGGTTGCAAAAATGACGCAGAAATAGTAACTTGACCTCAGTACACTGAAAGATCACTTTCCTCTAAGTATAAAAGGTACTCACAATAAAAGGCAATTGAAATAGTTAATTACAAAAAGAACTGCCCTCTACCTACCTATCCCCAGAGGGTTTTTTTGTTTTTGTTTTTGTTTTTGTTTAAAGTAGATCCCACTTAAAAAAAGAAAAAGGATGATGATCACATGTTAGTGGTATTCCTGGTAGGCAGATAGTCACAGTTGCTCTTCCACTTTACATATTGGTATCATCTAGGGAAGTACTTCAGATAAGTTTTTAAACTGTTTAAATCAGAGACTGGCAAACTTTTTTAATGAGGACCATACGTCAGATATTTAAAGCTTTGCAGGTTATAGAGTCTATGTCACAATTACTCCACTCTGCCATTGCAGCACAAAAGCAGACATGGACAATATATAAACAAATGGACATAGCTTTGTTCCAATAAAGCTTTATTTACAAAACAGTGGGCCATAGTTTTGCCAGCCTCGGATGTAAATCTTCATGGTTCCTGGAAAGTGATCATTAATTAAATCTTTTTGGAAAGACAATTCGTTACATTGAAATAATAGACCTGTCTGAAATTATGCCCCTGAATTATTCTTTCTTTTCTTCCTTCCCTCCTTCCTTTCCTTCCCTCCTTCCCTTCCTTCCCTCCTTCCTCCCTCCCTCCCTTTTCTCCTCCTCCTCCTCCTCCTCCTCCCCCTTCTCCTCCTCCTTTTTTTTTTTTTTTTTTAAAGATTTTATTTATTTATTCGACAGAGACAGCCAGCGAGAGAGGGAACACAAGCAGGGGGAGTGGGAGAGGAAGAAGCAGGCTCATAGCGGAAGAGCCTGATGTGGGGCTCGATCCCATAACGCCGGGATCACGCCCTGAGCCGAAGGCAGACGCTTAACCGCTGTGCCACCCAGGCGCCCCTCTCCTCCTCCTTTTTGAAACAAATGTGCTTAAATGCTATCTAATGTTTTAAACTGCAACTCAGGGGGCACCTGAGTGGCTCAGTCAGTTGGGTGTCTGACTCTTGATTTCAGTTCAGGTCATGATCTCAGGTTTGTGAGATGGAGCCCTGCCTCAGGCTCTGTGCTGGGCGTGGAGCCTGCTTAAGATTCTCTCTCTCTCTCTCTGCCCCTCATCCTACCCCTCTCTAAAAATAAATTTAAAAAATAAATAAACTGCAACTCAGATCTCAGTGCTGTCCAACTCCAAAGTTCTATGAGTCCCAAGACCACCAATGAGAAAAGAATATGTAATTAATCAACATAACTACAACTGTTATTTAAGGGCAAGATAATTCTGCTGGGCGTATGATAGATAAGAGCAAAAGGTTAAGCAGCTGTTCTAATGTTTAACCCTAAGCAAGAAACACTATAAAGACACATGGGAAGCATAATATGGCATAACTATGAAATGTTAAGAAGCAACTGCAGCAAAAAAACCAATCTGGGCAGGAGAGGCAGAGCAAGTTACTCTTTCTGAGCAACAGTGATTTCCCATTCTATTGTCTACAAACCAAAATGATTTTCAAGCGTCCCCAATGTGTAAAGAATCACTGGTCAGTCTTTCTGTCACACCTACACATAGAGATAACCCAGTCATTACAGAGTACAGAGATAATGACACACTAACAGGCAACATGAGATGGTATGCCTTGTAATAAATGAACAAGAAACTTCTTTTCTTTCACAGAAAAATTGGCTTTTTTTAAAATCTGAAAAGGACCTTAAAGTCTATCACTTGATATTTGAATTTCTGAACAGAATCATGTAAAGAACAAATTTTGTTTCCTAATTCCCAGATACAGTGAATACTCTGTAAAGAACAAAGGAGCAAAGGGGAAAGAAACACAACTTTCACCAGTATTTGAGACTGGCATTATCTCTAATGGCTGCTTCATTTACACTACAGTAATCCTTTTAATCTGGGACACTAACATACACTGTATTTCCTGCACTATAAGTAAGAGGAGACTTGAAAGGCTTTCAGGAAAAAATAAGGATGGTAGCAGACAGCATGCAAGATGAAGCAAAAACCAAAGGAAAGATTTCTGGAGGTAATTCAGTGCTTCCAGTTCGCCACATCACTTTTAATTGAGGGGAGAGGGGAACCTAGGGACTATTCTAATATTAAGTTCATATTTCAAATATATATATAATACCAGACAGAAAATTCCACAGGTTTCAACCTGCCTGAAACCAAATTCATCATACCCCTCCTCATAATGAATGGCTCCCCAATCATCTTGGTCAATCATACCCAAAGCTTGGGTCATATTTTCTGATTCTTTCTGTATATCCCTAGTTTGAATGAATGAATGAATGAATGAATGGGAGCATATTTTTCTCTCATCCCAGTGGTCCTGTAAATGCTGTTCCTTCTGCCTGAAATGCATGTCTCCTCTAACTTAGTTTAACTAGAAGTCATTGCATTGTATATCAGCCTGAGGTGTCACCTCCTCCTAGAAGCCTTCATCATAACCTCTCACATTCATTCTTCCTTTCTGCTCCAAGTAATACCTGTTCTTGTCACATGTTTTGGTAAACATTTCTTTACCTGTCTGGTTCCTCCCACTACAGGGTGAACTTGAAAGCAGTGCATTTGTCATTCATTCATTTGTTCATTCACTAACTCAAATATTTTGGAGCAGCTACTGTGGAACACATACTACTTGAGGCACTGAAGATTCCGCAGTGAAAATAGGTGAAGATTTCAGTCTTAAGAGAGCTTATGTTTCAGTAAAAGAGATGAATAAGTAAACTGTATGGTATGACAAATGGTGATAAGCCCTATCGGAAAAATAAAGCAAGGAAGAGGAATACTGAGTGTGTGTACATGGAGGAAGGTGGTATTTGGAATTTAAAATAGGGTTCTCAGTGAAAGCCTCATTCTTAGTGAATGCCTCACTGAGAATGGGGCGTTTGAACAAAGAATGGAAAGACATGAAGAAGCGAGCCATGCGTATATCTGGCTTCACAGTAGCAGTTATAGCAAGCACAAACAGCAGAAGCATACCTGGTGTGCTCAAGGAATAGCAAGGAGGCTAGTGTGGCTGGAACCGAGGGAGTGAGAGTAGGAGAAGATAGGAAAAGGGACAGAGGGAATTAAAAAGACTTCGGCTTTTATCCTGAGTAGGACAGGAAGCTACTGGAGGATCTGGAGCGTGGAGCAACATAATCAGCCCTCTGTCTTAAAAAGATCACTCAGGCTGATATCTTGAGAACAGATGGCAGGGGGGACAAAAATGAAAGCAGGGGAAGAAGAACACTACTGTAATGACTCAGATGAGAGGAGAAACCGGCTTGGACCAGGGCAGTAGTGTGGCAGTCGTGAGACAGGAAATGTTGATGAGATATGGATACAGAGTATAACAGAAAGAGAGGAGTCAAAATTAGATCCAGGATTTTTGGCTAGAGCACAGGTACAGAGTTGCTCTATACTGAGATGGGGAAGATTAGGGGAGAGTAGTTTGGGAGGGACAGATTAGGAATTTGTTTTGTGACATGTGATGCAAGTTGCCTGGTGTAAAGTGTTTAATGATGATGACGATGATAATAATACCTAACACTTATCCACTGTGGTAGGGTGTTTTGTACACTTCGCTTATATTTACTTATTTAATCTTCACAACAATCACATGAGGTTGGTATTAGTATTATCCTTTTTTTTTATAGGTGGGGAAATTGAGGTACAGAATAGTTAAGAACCTTTCCCAAGGTCACAAAGCTAGTAGGTGGCTGAGCCACGATTAAATGCAAGCACCTGACTCCCTAGAGTCTATGCCCTTAACCCCTATGCCATATTGCTTCTACGATGGAAATACCACCAAGGAGTTCAGAGAAGATGTCTGAAGATAGAAGTTTCAGTCATCAGCATAGAGATGGTATTTAAATCCATGACACTGCATGAGATCATCAAGGGAGAGGTGTAGGTAGAGAAGAGTCCACAGACTGGGAAGCAGGCAGCGTATGAGGGAAAACCAAGAACATGATCCCTGAACTCCAAGTGAACAGCGTTTCATAGCAGGAGAGGAACAGACTACGACAAATCTACTAATAGGTCAGATATGGTGGTAGTAGGATCCTTGGAATAACGATACAGAAGAAAACTTAATAGGAACAGCTTTGGTGGAGTGGTGAGGGTAAAAGGCTGATTAAATAGGTGTAACAGAGGAAGGGAGAGCAGAAACTTAAGGCACGAAGAAACATTTTTTTAAAAAAGACGATTTGTTTTGATCCACTATAGAAAGAAAAACTGAAATGGAAAAGTGTGCGGGGAGCATTGCTGGAGTAAGTTTAAGAGCTGGAATAGTAAGACTCTAGTGGAGAAGCTGGCCTCGGCTGGGAACACAGACAGTTCATCCCTGCATAGGAGGGAAAACAGAGCATACGGGCATGGATGTAGGTCGGTGAGGAGCTGTGGTGGCGGCACATGGGAGAGTTTTCTTCTGATTGATTCTATGTTTTCAGTGACATAGGAAGCAAGGTCATCAGCCAAAAGAGAGAACAGAGTAAGAAATTCTGGAGGCTTAAGGAAAAAGGAGGAGGTGTCAAATAATTACCTAAAAATGAGACAGTAAATGAATAAAAAAAAAAATGAAGACTGTCTTGATCCTCTTTGTACCTCAACAGCCTAGCAGAGTCCCTAGTGTGTTTTAGACGCTGTGACTTCAGCTTGAGAACCACTGTGTTTCTTGGGTTTTTTTTTTAAGACTTATTTATTTGAGAGACAGAAAGAGAGCACATGAGTGGGAGGAGCAGAGGGAGAGAGAGAGAGAATCTCAAGCAGACTCTGTGCTGAGTGCAGAGTCTGACATGTGGTTCAATCTCATGACCCTGAGATCAAGACCTGAGCTAAGTTCAAAAGTCAGATGCTTAACCGACTAAGCCACCCCGGTGCCCCATTTCCTCACTTTAAAGAAAAGGATCCAGAATGTAGGTAAGCACTAAGTATGATTTGTTATAGAGAAGAAAATCTGGGAAATCTCAACTAGAACGCAGATGTGAGTACACGTACTTAAGAGTAGTCATAAATACCACACAGTGTTTACTGTTTAGAATTAGGTAAAAACAATATAACCACATATTACTTTTCAACCATGCGTTCTCCAAAACATAATCATTTCTAATTATGCCATTTAACAACTGAAAAAGTGTAAGAACATGAGAAAAATATATTTGGCAGTACATTAACAGGATCTGCTAGAACAGATATAATATTTTTGGTGATTTTTATATAGTTAAAGTGCCCCTCCCCCCTTCAAAGTGACATAATAGCTCAGGGAAGAATTCACAAACTCAGATGCCTACAGGATTAAGAGCAGGCAACAAAATGAGTGAAACAGGCTGCATGTAAGGACAATAGAGAGTTGCAGAGATTGTGGCCAACAGGCAACCGAAGGGTACTGTGGCTACTCAGCTCAAGCCACTGCTGCCACATAGAAAGCATTCCAGTTTGTCAGATCTTCTAATTCTTTTTTTTTTTCTTAAGATTTTATTTATTTATTTGACAGAGACAGAGACAGCCAGCGAGAGAGGGAACACAAGCAGGGGGAGTGGGAGAGGAAGAAGCAGGCTCCCAGCGGAGGAGCCTGATGTGGGGCTCGATCCCATAACGCCGGGATCACGCCCTGAGCCGAAGGCAGACGCTTAACCACTGTGCCACCCAGGCGCCCCAGATCTTCTAATTCTTAAGATAGATATTCTACTTTTTATGTGAAAACTTTCAGTGTTTGAAATTTTGGCAACTAACTCAAACTTATAAACTGTGCTCAGGCATACAAAGCATGTTTGTGGGACGCATTCAGGCCCTTGAGCTATCTGCTGTACTTCTGATGAGAGAACATCAATATGGAGTAGGTGAAAAATACTGCACCAACTTTCAGAAAACCCTGGTTTCAGGGTAGGCACTGCCCTTTACTACTAACTGGGTGACCTCTTTGAGCTTGTTTATTCATTTGTAAAATGTAATTTCATGAACTATCCTGTTTTAATTCATTGAGTAGTTGTGAGTAGCAGATTAGAAAGTAGGTCAAAGCCTATCATAAAGCTCTGTGTAAATATAAGCAAATAGCTGTGAGATAATGGAAAATATATATTGGTCTCTGCCCCTGGTTCTGGGCACAGAGCTTCTGAAAACCTTATACTTTCCTAATTTCCCAAGCGATAAGAGCACTGTGAGCATCCCTTGTTCTAAAATGTGGTCTTTGACTCCATCCCTGACACAGAGCTCCTAAAGCCCTTGTAAATTCCTAAGTGATAAGAGCACTAGGAGCAACTTTTGTTGGATGAGACAACTCTGGGTAGGCTGCTAGATAAGGGCTGCTCATCAGAAAGAACAAGCCATGATGAGCAGCTTGGAATTTTTAGCCCCACCTCATATGCCATCCTCCAGAGAGGGAGAAGGGCTAGAAATGGAATTAATAATTGGTCATGCCTATATGAAGAAGCCTCCAGAAAACCCCAACAGTACAAGGTTCAGAGAGCTTCCAGGTTGGCAAACACATCATACCAGGAGAGTGTCACACTCCCTCTCCACAGGGACAGAGGCTCCTGTGCTTGGAATCCTCCCAGACTTCACCCTGTGTAGCTCTTGGTCTGGCTGTTCTTCTGTTTCTGTTATCACATATTTTAAATAAACTAGTAAATGTAAGTATTTCCCTAAGTTCTGTGAGCTGCTCTAGCAAATTAAACCTGAAGAGGAGGTTGTGGGAACCTCCAATTTGTAGCCAAACTGGACAGACATTGTAGGTAACCAGGAGACCTATTACTTACGGCTGGCATGTAAAATAGTGTGGAAGCAGTCTTATGGGACTGAGCCCTTAACCCGTGGGATCAGACACTATCTCCAGGTAGGCAGTGTTAGAACTGAGTTAAATTGTGAGATAACTAGCTGATGTCACAAAAAATTGCTTGGTGTATGGAAAAATATCTCATTTGGAGACCAGAAATGAAGTGTTTTGTGTGAGCAGTAAAGGAAACACACAAGAGAAAGACTCACAGGAGATAACTGAACTGAATTTTTCTAATATGATGGCTTTAAAAAGAGAACTAACGGGTAGCCTAAGAACATTTCATATCTCTGTATTCAGTCATTTCCTCATAAAATGTAAATGCAGATTACTTAGCTCATGGAGTTCCTCAAATATATTAAAATTATAAAATCTTTTTCAAGTGTTAACTGCCATGTAATTACTTGGTTAATCAAGTATTTGCTTGGTATGTCCAAATAAACTAACAAACCTGTATACAGTACTTCCTAAAAAGCTGAGTACATTTTTGGCTCTCCTAACAACAGTGAGCAATTTAATGTAGCTAGTTTGGAAAAAGTTATTTCAGGTTTTCAGGTTTTTTTTTTTTTCTTTCCTGTTTTAAGATGTGTATAAGCGGGGCGCCTGGGTGGCACAGTCGTTAAGCGTCTGCCTTCGGCTCAGGGCGTGATCCCAGCACTCTGGGATTGAGCCCCACATCAGGCTTCTCCGCTAGGATCCTGCTTCTTCCTCTCTCACTCCCCCTGCTTGTGTTCCCTCTCTCGCTGGCTGTCTCTCTCTGTCAAATAAATAAATAAAATAAAATAAAATAAAATAAAATAAAATAAAATAAGATGTGTATAAGCTTACATGGGCTAAATAATACAGTTCTGTAAACAGACTCAGGTTTATCTGTTCCCTATGGTGAACGCTTATGGAGGCACTCCTCCCATCAACTGGTGCAGGAATAGAGAAGTGACCGGTTGGTCAGATTCAGGAAACAACTTAGGAAAACGAGGAAGCAGTCCTCCTGGTCATGATTTATAAATTCAGATTCAGGTCTAATAATCCTTTCACCTCTACTTTTATGTAAATACGTTTAATGGAAACACCTCTTGATAATTGTTGTTCTCTTTATCTTGGACCACTAAATCATACATGCTGTGAAGGCTAAGAAAGTCTCAAAATTTATAAGAAACTTTTTAAAAAACTCCCTACCAATAGTTAATAATATTGTAGTAACTTTGTATAGTTACAGATAGTAAGTACACTTATCATAGCAAGTGTCTCGTAATTACTTATAAAATTGCTATCTCGTACACCTGAAACTAATACACGTCAACTATACTTTAATTAAAAAAATAAACTCCCTATCATATACTGTTCTATGAGATTCTCCATTTTTAGTTTTCATTAAACCAAAATTGGCCTGGCAAACTTGACAAACCAAGTCTCTTTCACCAGCCTATTTCTTGTAGCTTAGTGTGGAAGTGAGCTGAATGATGGCATCTTGAAAGATTTAAAAGGCTCCATTTTAAAAGGTTTTTCAAAAAAAAATAAATAAATAAAAGTTTTTCATTTAAGAGCACATTTCTGGTAAGATTATGGGTAATGCTTTTTCCCTGTTGGTTTTCCAAACTCTTTAAATGACTTAGTATAATTTAAAAAATTGTATGTTAGAATAAAATCACCCTGCCAATAAAAAGAATTCTCCCCTCAATAACAAAAGAATTCTGACAGTCGCATTTGTTCATAGATGCTATAATGAGACTGTTCAGCATCATTTGTTCCCTTTTTAAAAATTTTTTAAAAATATCTTATTTATTTATTTGAGAGAGAGAGAGCGCGAGCAAGTGAGCACACAAGCAGGGGGAGTGGTAGACAGAGGGAGAGGGAGAATAAGGCTCCCCGCAGTGCAGGGAGCCGACTTGGGGCTGGATCCCATCATGACCTGAGCTGAAGGCAGACACTTAACCGACTGAGCCACGGGGTGCCCCACCTCCCACCTTTTTAAAAGTTGTAGTTTAAATTCCAGTTAGTTAACATACAGTATAATATTAGTTTCATGTCAACAATTGAGTGATTCAACATGTCCATATGACAGCAGTGCTCATCTGCTTAGCATCTTTTAAGGAAACCCTGTGAGAGTAAAATTCAGTAGTATGATTTAAATATCTCCAAATTAATAAAATGTTAGTTTGAACCACTGAAAAAGACTCTTTAAAGCCTTAATAAAAAAGTAAATTGACTAGAGGTAAAAATCCAAAGTTAAATTACTACCTTCAAAGAACAAAGAAAGTGAAATGAGTTTATATGAAGCTATTTATTAGCATCTTTTAAGGTTAAATCTTTTATTTTTTAAAAGATTTTATTTTTAAGTAATCTATATACCCAGTGTGGGGTTCGAACCCATAACCCAAGATCAAAAGCCACATACTCCACCGACAGAACCAGCCAGGCACCCCAAGGTTAAGTCTTTTAAACTTTGGTTGTAACTAATATGAAAACAGAATAATTATAAAGCATAGTGATTAAGAATGTGAGCTCTGGAGTCCAATTATCTGGGTCCAAATTTTAGCTTCTACCACTAATTATGTCTGTGAATTTGGGCAGGTCACTTCCGTTTCCTCATTGTAAAACAGGGAGAATAATAATTTCAGCGTTATTTTAAGGATTAAGTGAGATGATTCCTAATTTTCTTTCTCATGCCATATAACATTTATCATGTTGCAAAGTGCAGTGAAACAGCTAAGAAGCACAGTGTGACCCAATTCAGCTACTCTGTAGGTACACCATGACTCCATTCTGTATAGCAATGAATACTGCCACTTTGGGATTGATTTCAAAGTGAGAGCTAGTTTTGTTCCCTAACGCCATGTTTTACAACTTTTTAAGTCTTCTTGTGGTATGTTTTTTCTATAAACCAAGTCAGTATTTTCTATAATTAGCCATCTATACAAGGTCTACACAGGTTTGTTTTACTAAAGTAGACATATTAAAAACTGATCACTTGGAATCTAGTTTAAATTGTATAATAATTATGGTGATGTGAAAATGCTTTGAAAAATTCTATTTGGAAAAGAATAAATATCTACAAAAAAACTTCCTTAACAATTATAATGCATATTTATACAGTTGACCCTTAAATACCATTGCACTGTGCAAATTTACTTATATGCAATTTTTTATAAATACAGTACAGTACTGTAAATGTATTTTTTCTTAAGATTTTAATAACATTTTCCTTTCTCTTGCTTACTTTACTGAAGAGTACAGTATGTAATACATATAACATATTAAATATGTGTTGATCAGCTATTTATGTTACTGGTAAGGTTACCAGTAGGCTATTACAGTTAAGTTCCTGGGGAGTCAAAAATCATACAGGAATTTCTGACTTCAGAGAGGTTTGGAGGCTCTGACCCCTGGCACTGATGCAAATGTCTATAGGATTAATTCTTTCTAGATATGGACCTGTTGATTTAACTCAAACTCAAAATGTCTACTAAGAAATTTTATTGCAACGAGTGGGTAAATGATATGACTTTCTCTTTCAGACTGACAGCAGTAACTGAATCAAGCCATTCAATCTAAAGTCTCTTCAAATCTGTTTATAAACACATTTATAAGTATAAAGGTGACATACCTGAACGTGTAAAAACCAGCCACAACTAACATATTTACTTGAGAATAAAATGGAAACTATTAGTTCTTTATTTTTTTTTCAGGATTGTCATCTACTTTATTTTTTTATAATAATTTTTTATTATGTTATGTTAGTCACCATACGGTATATCCTTAGTTTTTGATGTAATGTTCCATGATTCATTAACTATTAGTTCTTTAAAACAAATTTCCAAAGTAACAAAACCACCCAGTAAAAAAAAAAAAATTGATGGGATTTTTATATTCGCATTAACTCTTAGTAATTTATATCCAATGACAGTAGTGTTTTCTTATACTGTTTCAGTCTAAATTATTTTCTAGCACTTACTTAAAACTAAACAATGATAAATTCTGACACAAAAATGTTAGAAATGTATTTACCTATTTGTATATATATTCTTAATTCTAAGGAAATCGGGACATTAAATAATCATTACTTGAAAAGCATTTACAGAAGGAACATACCACACAATGACAGATTATTTGGTAGACTACTAATGAGGATAATTTTTCTCAGATTAGCATCCCAGGCTAAAAATGATAGAATCCCCAAAGATAAGTTTATGTACTTCCACTCACTTCACCTGAAATTTAATTTAGATTGAAAAAAAGCATTTGCATTGAATATAAAATCTGGGGTACATTCAATTTCCACTTGAACTTAATATTTCTTCCCATTTCTCTGTCAATACTGAGCACTAAGTAAAACCCACTTGTTAAAAATCCACCTAATATGCTAATATGAACAGCTTTGCAAGATCAAATTAAATTTATTTTAATACCTAGCCTTGAGGACATAATACTTTTTCAATCTATTTGCTTTCTTTATGGAATTTTAGTATGAACAGACACACAGTTAATATCATAGATAGCAACTTTCCAATTTATTAATTTCCATATATCAATTCCTATATTATAAAGAAATGAATGTCAGTGCTATACTAGGGGTGTAACTCCTTATAAAGCAAGCACGAATGTGGCATCAAACTTACTTTTCCAAAGAAGCCTTTGAAGAACTTCCTTTCCTGGAGGAACAGGGGGACAAGTCGAGCGCTATTATTGTATGGGCTAAATGTCCCAGGGTTTCACACCAATAAGCACATACAGAAATGGGGTAAAAGGCAAAGTAGGAGTAGGGGAGGGCGTGAGAGTTTTAAAGAGTTATCCATACCAGGAGTGACAGGGAAAAAGGACGGTGCATGAAAATGCAGGGAAACATACTGTATGGCCTAAGAATCCATGGAAAGAGAAGAAATCAGAACCCGCACCCGTGCAGAGCAACTAGTTAGTTTAGTAGTCTCTATTTACTTTTGAAACAGAGATTATCCAAATTTGGCAGCAGGGAAAAAGATTAAGACATATTGGTTTGGTGAGATTTGTATTTTAAATTTCCTAATACTGAGTAGTAAACACATTTTTCAATTTCCATATACATTTTTCAATTTAAAAATCAGTGGTCTACTATATGGAAGTCATCAATTAAAAAAAAAAACAGTCCACATTTGAATAACCACATAATCACATAAAAAATGCAACCCATAAAATTAAATTATGAGTGTGCAGCAAGAATTTTTGTCAGACTTTTTCTTACCAAGTTCAAGATTTCACTTAAAGAATCCTTACTCATCCATTGGGATCAATTTGTAAGTATGTGTATGTGTGGGCTGATCAATTCCACAACAATCATGGGGAAATAATAGATATGTTCTATTCCAGAAAATAAATTGTCTTTAAAGAACACAAAGCTAATGCTTTCACTGCAGATGAAAAAAATACATCTGGGAACCAAACAACATCTGTGGACCACAACTGAAATTTTAAAAATAGGGTTTTGTTTTAAAATGCTACTGTTTTAGGGGCGCCTCGGGGTGCAGTCGTTAAGCGTCTGCCTTCGGCTCAGGGCGTGATACCAGCGTTCTGGGATCGAGCCCCACATCAGGCTCTTCCGCTAGGAGCCTGCTTCTTCCTCTCCCACTCCCCCTGCTTGTGTTCTCTCTCTCACTGGCTGTATGTCTCTGTCAAATAAATAAATAAAATCTTAAAAAAAAAATGCTACTGTTTTAGAATAAACAAACCTGCATTGGCTGTTATAAGTATGTAACTCTGAAACTATGTAGCTAAGAGAGACATAGCTATCTATGGTTCCAGCACCAATTCTTAAGCATGTAGAAACTTTAAAGCTGGCCACCATTTAAGATCAGAAGAACTTATGCAAAGTAGATGTGTTCTAACCCAAGCTACCTTAACTTTACATTTCCTAACTTTGGTTGAACTATTTAAGCCTTTAGTTTTTATAATCAGTTTTTAATGTTGGATAAGTATCTAGAAAAAGACAACTGTACAGAAATTTTACTCTCTCAGACAATTTATAAACTCATTCACTACTCTCAAACGCTGAAGAGTTTGTTTTCTACCTAAGTTTTGAAAATCCCAAACAGCATCAAATATTTCCAAAAAATGTTTTGAGCTTAAGCTGGAAAAACAATAAACTGGGGTAGTTATTGCAATAAGACTGCTTATTTCTACTGCCAAGTTTGGTGACCCTAGTTTTGTTAGACTGTGAGTGACCACCAGCTTTTAAAGATGCAGCCAAAGTTAAAAGATTCACAATTCTTGAGGGATTGTGAGGTAAGGGAAAGAGATCTGTTAATATTTAGTTCAGCTCCCAGAAAAGCTCTTGTTAAACATGTAGTCTGCCCTCTTTTCATAAAAGACCTCAGTTGTTAATGAAAAAAGTTGACGTGCAAAATGCATTAAAAGATAGTAATTAGAGAATATTAGTGCTTAAAAAAAAACAAGTTATGATTCTTTTACCTGCTAAAACAAGAACATATATTAAAGCAAATATATCAAATAGTGAATAAAAAACCAACATATTAGAAACTGTCAGTATAATGAAACTAGTCTAAAACCAAGACAGAGAGGGAGAGACATTTAGAGACAATGGGAAGAAAAGACCTTTTAAAAGGAAGAGCATTTTGGACCAATGTCAAGCAAGATAACCAAGGCCCAATACACTTTTTACAAAATAGACTGATAAATGACAGTACTACTCACCCTGCAACTGACTATGTCAATAAAGGTACTGAAAATGGACAATAGTCATTTCTGTCATTTATCCAATACAATCTAAGTCCCAGTGTGGCTATTTGTGCACTTATATCACAAAGTAAATGAGTTGGAAATAGCTATAACTAACTTTTATATCATACAAAAAGAATTTAAACATATTTATGCTCTGAGAAGCAGATTTAAAACTTAATCTTGAAAAAAAAGGCGATCTTGTTTAGTTATAATATCTTTTCATTTGAGAATATTAATTATGCAAGTAACTTCTTGTTGATGTTACAGTGATCCTGAATAGTAAGGGACTAATTTGAGGATAAATAAGAACTATACTTGCAAATTATCTGGCTTCTTCAATTATTCACAAAAAAAGCTCCAGAATGTCACATTTTTAGTTCAAACATCATTCAAGTGATAGGTTTAAGATGTTTGTTTTGCTACTTAACTCGTACATCTGAGCTATATAATTCTTTAAATTTTAAAACTCTGGCATTCAAACTAGTTCCATAAACATGTTATTTCTTCTTTAATCTGTAAGCTTATATACTTCTACATTTGCTTCCATTTATTTGAAACTCTAAGGAAGAAGACATAGCTTTTGGTACATAACCATCTGGTACAGCAGATTATAAATGTTTGTTAGATGAATGTTTGGTAAGGCAGGGAGGCAACTAGAAATTTCTGTATAGTAAAAATATGAAAAGAAGACAAAAATCTCAAATATTTGTGGATGAATATGGTCTGAGAAGAACAACATCCTGAAGACTTCCAACTTTCTGCAAACTTCTCAGTATAGCATTAGAAAGAGTATTTATAGGAGGAAGTTTTACTGAGTATAATAAACAGAAAATTGACTCCAGTTACCCCAAAATTCAATCTAATTTTTTAAATTCATGTTTACCTATGTGAAATTATACCTAACATTTACCCCAAGTTTCTTGGACAGCATTAGTCTGAAAAATTTTAAAGAACTTCTTGAATGAAAAGTTCAGAAGTGGTCAATTTCCCCCCAAAGTTCTGAAGTTTAAGTATGTACAGAAAAGCAATCAACATACATAAAACTTCATATTAGTCATAAATGACCATAGGGAAATAAGGATCATTTAGAGATATACAAAAAGGTTTCATAAACTTTAAAACATTAAATGTAAGATATGGTTATGATAATTGTTATGAGATTTGACTTGACCATATTGAGGACTGAACTGTTTTCTATATAGTCCAGAATTAATGTTTGAGTGGCTACTATGTGCCAGACACTGTTCCAGGCACAGGTATAATTTCTTAAATGGCAATTTGGTTTCTATTTCTGGTGAAAATAAAGCTTATTAAATTTAATTGTCTAAATAGTCTTATACCTCAAATAATCATGCTTATAGTTTATAATCTTCATGGTTAAAAAAAAATAAAAAGGTGGGACACCTGGGTGCCTCAGTCAGTTAAGTGTCTGCCCATCAGGTTCCCTGCTCAGTGGGGAGCCTGCTTCTCCCTCTCCCTCCGCCACTCCCCCTGCTTGTGCTCTCTCTCTCTGACAAATAAATAAAATCTTTAAAAAATAATAAAATAAAAAAATAAAAAGGTAAAATCCACTCAATTAAAAAAATTATTTTTTAGGGGCGCCTGGGTGGCGCAGTTTTTAAGCGTCTGCCTTTGGCTCAGGGCGTGATCGCGGCGTTTCGGGATCAAGTCCCACATCGGGCTCCTCCGCTGGGAGCCTGCTTCTTCCTCTTTCACTCCCCCTGCTTGTGTTCCCTCTCTCACTGGCTGTCTCTATCTCTGTCAAATAAATAAATAAAATCTTTTAAAAAAATTATTTTTTAAAAAGTTTATTTACGTAAGTAATTTCTACACCCAATGTGGGGCTCAAACCCATGACCCCAAGATCAAGAGTCACATGCATTTCCGACTGAGCCAGCTAGGCGCCCCTAAAAAAGTTAATTTTAAAACTAAATGGTGAATAGTGGTTATCTCTGTGATTATAAAAAATTTTACATACTGTTTTTATTCATTTGTATTTTACACAATGAACTTATCCTATCTATATAATGAAGAGATGCTTCTAATTAAGAGTAGGCTAAAAAAAAATAGTTAAGAGGATTCACTGCTCATTAAACTAAATACCATTTAATATCTTCTGTGCAAATGAAAACCATCCCTAGTTTCCCCTTATTTAGAGAGTGAACATGAAGCCATACTCTGAATTAAAAGACTTTCTAAAGGCTCATTCCACAATGACCTTCTACCTGTAAGTTAAGTAAGTTATAAAATTTTGATATCTATTTGTAATTTGTTTCAGGTCTATTTGTCTATTCACTGATTTGCCTGTTGTTTTCAGTTATGATGTTTAAATATTCTTTAATGACTAGTAGGACAAATCACTGTATTACTTTTAAAATTTTCTAAGCTAAACTTATTATTCTAGTGAACTTAGAATTATTCTGTTAAAGAAGAGATTGAATTTATGTTTCTTGGAAAATTACACTGTGTGAGGCTGCATTTAACTGGAGAATATATTCAGGTAGACATGACAAGTCTATAAATTAGAGCTTCACATACCATAATAGATGAAAATAAGTCCTTTTAACATTAATGATGATTAGAATAGGAAGGGCTTCAATCATTTAAGAATTTAAATGACCAAAATCTGAGGAAAATGGTACATATGTAAGTATGTATATGTACATGTCTCTACATATTGGTTTATTTTTTTAGTTCCTTGTATACTATAATCAGTTATTTTTCTCCTCCTTTCCCTTCTACAACAGATTCACAGACATTTGTTCCAAAACACAATACACTTCTCTAAGTTTGTTGTTTCTTTAATCTTGTATCTTTTATATTGAGGGATTATAGATGAGATGTCATATAAAATGTACCAAGCAGCAGAAAAGTTTTGATTAAGCAAATTGAGGGGGAAAAAAAAAAAAAAGCTCTCATTAGTAGCCAAACTTGTGGCAGCCTACCATACCAGCAAACCCAAAGCAAACAAGTATTTAATGCTGTCTGGGGCAAGGGCATGCAGAAGTAATGGTTAAAGCTTTCATAGCAAAGGGAGGAAAAGGCCACACACTGGAGAGAAGGAAGGTTGTGAAGAAGACTGTCAGAGTTGATGAGACATTCTTCAAACCTATCCAAAATATGATATCGACACTTAAATGTGAACCTTTATGAACTCTGAATCCATTCTCTCCTTTTATTAAATACACAAGCATGTGCCTGGGATTTATTCTATGGTATAACAGGCAAAGAAAACATTTATCCTGGAAAAGGACTTCCCATTTCAAGTATGCTGAAGTTTGTGCAAAAGGCAGGGGAAATACATTGTTTATGTTAGAGGGGTGTACAGAAGGAAACTGGAGAGTAGTAGTCAAGATAATAAGCCCTCCCCCAACCGTAAACCTCACTAGCCATCATCACAGATAACTCTATCTTCTGCTGCTTCTTACAGTAAATTTAACACCAGTAATTTATAACCCAGTTATCACAGTTAGGTTAAGACACTAACTGTAACAGTTTTCTCTTGGTTTTAGGACATTATTCACCTGTAAGATTTCATACCACTTGTTTCATACCACTTGTTTCATTATCCAAAAGGTACTTTTGTCTGGCCTAAATTGACAAAGTAGGTCTTTATAATTTACGCCTTTGGATGGATAACATGAGATGCTCTTTATTAGAGAGCCCACATCTTTGCCTTCAGAGAAACCCTGGTCTTATTGGATAGTGAATCACTAAAATTTACTGAGCAAAATCTCTTAAGAAAATATTTCGGTATATAAATCAACAGTGGCAACCATCAAATACATACAGCTTTCAGTCTTTTTACAGCATCTTCACAGATGTGCATTCCTCTTGACTCATCAACTTCTACATGGCCAAGGTACTGCAGAAAGAAGAAAAAAGGGTTACTGCTATGCTTACTGAGTAGCTACCATAAGGTAGGTATTAGCTGGAAGAAAACTGAATATTGAAATTTCTGCACTCAAGAAACTGCCACTGTATAAGAGTTAAGATGTTACTTTACTTACCCTCAGTGTCCTCATATGAATGAGATTCAGAATAAATGTCTCAAAGAATTGTTATAGAGAAGTGAAAAAGTAGATGGTGGGCACTAAATGTTACCTAAATTTATTGGATCTGAACATAATAGCCTATGCTAGACACAGTTGCTTTATCTCTGAACAAAAATAATCCTAAAACAAACTGTATGTATATATATGTAAATATGTATACACACATATTGAAAAAGGCACAAATAAAAACAACAGTTATTCAAAGGCTGAAGAGATCCCATATTCCTCTTAGGGGAACACATAAGAGCAAGGCAGAAAACTAAACAAATTTTAATAAGCAATACATTTAAGCTTTAAAAGATGTGCAGAATTTGAAGAGGCAAAAATCGAAAGGTTGGGAAACTATTTTAGGTAGAGAGAACTTAATAAAAGTTATAGATGTGGAACAGCATAACTGTTATCAGCAAGGATTCCTGTTTGGCTAGGATATGAGGCATGTACAACTGGGAATCTGAATGCTGGAATGAGTCTCTACTTAATTCTAGAGTCGAGAGAGAGATAATAAAGCTTCCCCCCCCAAAGTAGTAATGCAATTCAAATTGTACCTTAGTATGGGAATAGCCTTGGGTAAGATAAAGCAGAAGGGATGATGAAAAAATTACAAAAGTGCTCTCTTCTCAAAGGAAATTTATGGTCTGGTTCTGGGTACAATTGAGTAGACCCACTCTTCCCTGTCCCACTCATTGAATGAAACCTTAAAACCTGAACAGAAAACATGGAGCACCTATTTCGAGTCTCTTTTGTAAAGAGTAGAAAAGATGAGTCCAAGAAGAATACCGGGATCCAAAGTATTTCTGGATTGGCAGGGAGTTTACCTCCCACTCTCCTCCTCCATTTTCCCCCTTCCCCTTTTTGATACTTCCAACTTGAACTTAACACAGCCAGAAATCCAAAAGTGTGTGCTGTGGCAAAGAAAGAACTCTGGGAAAAGCACTCTAGCTGTGGCTCAAGGATCAGATAAGGAAACGCCTTATCCTCAGAGAGAGTATAGGAATCTCCCTCCCTTTTATTTATCTGTTTCCATTGTCCTCTCACACCCCAGCTTCCCAAGATATCCTATGCTAGTGGTAGCAATGGAAACCTGCAAGAGCCACATCTCTGAGAGACGGGAACTTTCCTCTCGTCACAGTGAAATTGTGATTCCAGGAAGATGGGACCAATGCCCTTTCTGCTTTTTTCCCCTCTTTTGTCTATCTCCCATCATTTGGCCCTGCATGGAGGTGCATTTCACTGTGAAACTCACGGTAGAGCAGAATAACAAGAGCCCCAGGAAACACAGGCATAGACAGCTTAAGTAACTTGCCCAAGGTCATTCAGCTAGTGAACACTCAAACCCAAGCAGCTTGATTCAGAACACTCTTACAGGGGCGCCCGGGTGGCTCAGCTGTTGAGCATCTGCCTTTGGCTCAGGGCGTGATCCCGGCGCTCTGGGATCAAGCCCCACATCAGGCTCCCCCGCTGGGAGCCTGCTTCTTCCTCTCCCACTCCCCCTGCTTGTGCTCCCTCCCTCACTGGCTGTCTCTCTGTCAAATAAATAAATAAAATCTTTTTTTTTATTAAAGATTTTTATTTATTTATTTGACAGAGATAGAGACAGCCAGAGAGAGAAAGAACACAAGCAGGGGGAGTGGGAGAGGAAGAAGCAGGCTCATAGCAGAGGAGCCTGACGTGGGGCTCGATCCCAGAACACCGGGATCACGCCCTGAGCCGAAGGCAGACGCTTAACCGCTGTGCCACCCAGGCGCCCCAATAAATAAAATCTTAAAAAAAAAAAAAAAAAAAAAAGAACACTCTTATAATGCTTAACATGGAATTTTTTCATTTTTACTAAAATCTTTCCAATACTAAGTGCATAAAACCAATAAATTAAAATCAATTTAGGAAAGCACTCGACTTCAGGTAACAAAATACTTGAGGCATCTATCATAAAGATCATAAACTAAGACCAAAATGTCTAAAGAATTATAACAGCTGTAATTCTGAATGAACACTATATAAACAGCAAGAATGCTCACCTTTTAGTGAATCAAATAATGTACTATATATAAATAGTTCTAAGTTGAAAGAATATAATCTCTTTAGGGCAAATCTGAATAATACGAAATCCAATAAGATAAATTTACATATTCTATTTTGGGTTCTCATATGCAATGAATTTGGCTACAAATTTTACACTTTCTATCTAGATCCACATTTAGTTACATTCTTTGGTTTTACAGATGACCAACAGTGGTAATGTTTTCTGAAACTCAACATCACTGAAGCCATTATGGATATTGAGTATACATAAGAACCTCAAATTTTAGGGGCGCCTGGGTGGCTCAGTCGTGAAGTGTCTGCCTTCGGCTCAGGGCGTGATCCCGGAGTCCTGGGATGGAGCCCCACATCAGGCTCCTCTGCTGGGAGCCTGCTTCTTCCTCTCCCACTCCCCCTGCCTGTGTTCCCTCTCTCACTGGCTGTCTCTCTGTCAAATAAATAAAATCTTAAAAAAAAAAAAAAGAGAGAACCTCAAATTTTAGAGAATTTCTAAACTACTACATTAAAAATAATATATAGGGGCGCCTGGGTGGCACAGCGGTTAAGCGTCTGCCTTCAGCTCAGGGCGTGATCCCGGTGTTATGGGATCGAGCCCCACATCAGATTCCTCCGCTATGAGCCTGCTTCTTCCTCTTCCACTCCCCCTGCTTGTGTTCCTGCTCTCGCTGGCTGTCTCTATCTCTGTCAAATAAATAAATAAAATCTTTTAAAAAAATAAAAAATAAAAAAAATAAAATAATATATAATGTTTCATATCAACAAGAAAGGATGCTGATAGCAAATTTTCACCAGTGTACCTCTATCTGGCTCACTACAGGATAGCTTTAACACTAGATTCCATATTTAGTCATCTTTGCTTATCTTTTTTACATTAAATTAGAAAAATTTTAACTCAAAATTATAGGCTATCAGAAATGTCAAGTGTTTGGTAGTTCTGTCAACTAGTTCTAGATTTTCAGAATGATTTCACAGTCAGAAATAAGGAGTACGCCCTCACTGAAGGCTGCTTTCCATCAGATGCTACAGTGATAGGTATATTACACTCAAATTCTGGAAAGCTCTATTTTTTTTGGCTTAGAAGATAATGATGAATGGATGTTTAGATACCTCTTTGGATGAATTAAGCTCGAAAAAGGATTTCTTTGTGTTTTGTTGATATTTGAACTTTTTTCAAAGACCAAAAATAAATTCTCAATTTCCTGGTCCAATAAGTAAAGAAAATAAAGCAGTGGAAAATAGTAACCTGCATCACTGTTCTGACATTTTAAGAAATTCTGACATCTCGCTCTTAGCACCTTGTCATATATACTGCTAAGTTCTTTTAGTCTGTTTTGGTTTTTTTACTCTATCCCTACTTACTGACTTGAAATGCCAAATATATATTATTAAAAACTACTCTATCCTGGACATTCTATTTTGTTCTATTGTTATTCCTATTTTAATACCACAACATGTTCATTATAGTTTAAGAACGCTTTAATATGTTTTGGAATGATCACTTTCACTAATTTTAATTATTTCCTGGCTTTAATCTTTGGTATCGGGGCGCCTGGGTAGCACAGTCGTTAAGCGTCTGCCTTCGGCTCAGGGCGTGATCCCGGCGTTCCGGGATCAAATCCCACATAGGGCTCCTCCACTGGGAGCCTGCTTCTTCCTCTCCCACTCCCCTGCTGTGTTCCCTCTCTCGCTGGCTGTCACATAAATAAATAAAATCTTAAAAAAAAATAATCTTTGGTATCAACTTTGGAATAATTTTGTTCAATTCCTGTCCAAAAAACCCTTGGTGGGTTTTTGCTTTTTTTTTAAAGATTTTATTTATTTACTTGAGAAACAGCGAGCCAGAGCGCACAAGTGGGGTGGAGGGACAGAGGGAGAGGGAGAAGCAGACTCCCCGCTGAGCAGGGAGCCTGACTTGGGGCTCAATCCCAGGACCCTGGGATCATGACCTGAACCAAAGGCAGACACTTAAGCAGCTGAGCCAGTCAGGTGCCCCAAATCCTTGGTGTTTTAATTAAGATTGCCTTGAGTTCACTAGTTTAGAAAAACTGACATTATAATACTGACCTATTTCATCTAACAGTATTTATTCAAGTCTTTTATGTCTCTGAAGTTTTATGGCAGCCTTCGGATACACTCTTGTACATTTCTTTCTAGAGTAGTAAGCTCATTCCACAGCATTGCACCATTTAACATTCCCATCAAAATGTATGAGGGTTTCAATTTCCCCACATGGTCACCAGCACTTTATTTTCTCTCTTTAAATTATACCATCCTCCTAACAGGTATAAAGCAGTATCTTGTGATTTTGATTTGCATGCTCCTAATGACTAATGATATTGAGCATCCATCTTTTCATGTGCTAATTGGCCATCTGTGTATCTTCTTTGGAGAAATATCAATTCACATCCTTTGCTCATTTTTTCTTCATTTGACCTATTTATATTTTATTTTTTTAGTTTTTATTTAAATACCAGTTAGTAGTGTAATATTAGTTTCAGGTGTACAATATAGTGATGCAACACTTCTATACATCTCCCAGTGCTCATCACAAGAAATGCATTCCTTAATCCCCATCACTCATTTAGCCCATTTAGCCTGTCCCCCCACCCACCTCCCCTCTGATAACCATCAGTTTGTTCTGTATAGTTAAGAATTTGTTTCTTAGTTTGCCTCTTTTTCCCCTTTGCTTGTTTCTTAGATTCTGCATTAAAGTGAAATCATATGGCATTTGTCTTTCCTTATTTATTTCACTTAGCATTATACTCTCTACCTCCATGTTATTGCAAATGGCAAGATTTCATTATTTATGGCTGAGTAATATTCCACTGTATATAGACACCACATCTTTATCCATTCATCAATGGATGGAGACTTGGGCTGCTTCCATAATTTGAATATTGTAGATAATGCTGCTATAAACATCTGGGTGCAGGTGTCCCTCTGAATTAGTATTTCTGTATTCTTTCGGTAAATAACTAGTAGTGCAATTGCTGGATCACAGCGTAATTCTATTTTTAACTTTCTGAGGAACCTCCATACTGTTTTCCAGAGTGACTGCGACAGTTTACATTCCCACCAACCCTGCAAGAGGGTTCCCCTTTCTCTGCATCCTTGCCAACACGTGTTGTTCCTTGTGTTGTGTTGATTTTAGCCATTCTGACAGGCGTTAGGTGATACCTCATTGCAGTTTGGATTTGATTTGCATTTCCCTGATGATAAGTGATGCTGACCATCTTTTCATGTGTCTGTTGGCCATCTGTATGTCTTCTTTAGAAAAATGTCCATTCATGTCTTCTGCCCATTTTTAATTAGATAATTTATTTTTTGGGTGTTCAGTTTTTTAAGTTCTTTTTACATTCTGAATAGAAACCCTTCATCAGATACGTCATTTGCAAATATCTTCTCCCATTCCATAGGTTGCCTTTTAGTTTTGTTGACTGTTTCCTTTGTTGTGCAGACGTTTTTTATTTTGATGTAGTCCCAATAGTTTATTTTTGTTTTTGTTTCCCTTGCCTCTAGGAGACCTAGAAAGAATTTCCTGTGGCCTATTTCAAAGAAGTTACCACCTGTGTTCTCTTCTAGGATTTTTATGGTTTCAGGTCTCACATTTAGGTCTTTAATCCATTTTGAATTTATTTTTGTATACAGTGTAAGAAAGTGGTCTAGTGTCATTCTTTTGCATGTTGCTGTCCAGTATTCTCAACACCATTTGTTGAAGAGACTGTCTTTTTCCCACTGGATATTCTTTCCTGCTTTGTTGAAGATTGACTATATAGCTGTGGGTTCATTTCCGGGTTTTCTATTCTGTTCCATTGATCTATGTGTCTATTTTTGTGCCAGTACCATACTGTTTTGATTACTACGGTTCTGTAATATAACTTGAAGTCTGGAATTGTGAGGCCTCCAGCTTCTTCTCTTTTAAGATTGCTTTGGCTATTTGGGGTCTACTGTGGTTCCATATAAATTTTAGGACTGTTTGTTCTAGCTCTGGTAGACAATGCTGTTGGTATTTTGATAAAGATTGCATTAAATGTGTAGAATGTTTGGGTAGTATAGACATTTTAACAAAATTCGTTCTTCTAACACATGAGCATGAAATGTCTTTCCATTTCTTTGTGTCATCTTCAATTTCTTTCATCAGTGTTTTATAGTTTTCAAAGTATAGGTCTTTCACCTCTCTGGTCAGGTTTATTCCTAGGTATTGATTTAAATGAAATCTCCTTTGTCTCTCCTCCTGGAGCTCTCATTAGGCCTGTTAGTACTACGGGCCTTTTTAATTTGTTCATCCATTTCCTCATCTCTTTTTTGGATTTCCTCTTTATCACCTTGTGTTGCACTCTGGGTAACTTCATCAAATCTATCTTCCAGTTTATCAACCCTCTTTTCAACAAGCCTAATCTACTATTGAATCTATCCACTAAATTGCAGTAACAGTATTTTTCATTTTTTAGAAGCTTAGATTTGATTCTTTGTCAGATCTATCCCTTCTTTCTCACGGTCTTATTTTTGCCTTATGGGCTGAATTCATTTATGTCTCTAATGATTTTATATATACATATTTTATAGTAACCTCTATAGTCTATTAATTCAAGTTCTTTCAGCGCTAATCTTCTTGTCCTTTATTGTATAATCCTTATTGTATCTGCTACATATGATTTATAACTTTTTTTTAATTCTAAGTTCATTTTTACAAAGCTCAACTTTTCTGGAAAAAATTCATACATTTTGGATTATGGAGTGGTTTTACATTGGCTTCTAAAAGGTACCACAGGTGTAGTAGTAGCCTGACCTATGGTACATTAATTTGAGGATTCTTACACCATGCCAGTTATAGCATACGAAGTCCAGATCCACAGCTTCAATTTTTGGTGGGAGACTCCTTTTTTTCACCCAGGGTCTGAGCACAGGTAAGCTTCTATTTTTTTAATTTTTGTTTTTTGGGTTTTTTTTTTTGTTGTTGGTGGTGGTGGTGTTTTGTTTTGTTTTGCTTTTTCTTCTAGTTCTCTATTTCACTGATTATAAATCCCACTGAAGGTGCTGGTTCTACGCTGCGTTCTCAGTTCTAATGCTCTGTTTTTTATGAGACCAGGACCTTCAGAATGAACGTTAAAGCGAAGGTTCTAGCTTACAAATCTATCTCCTAGACTAGTGCCATGCCAGCATGATTCCTGCCTTGCTTTCAAATTCCCTCTTAATTTCTGGTAACTGGAGAAATCTGTCTTTATTGAAAGCTCAGCTGTGCTTTGAGAGAATTTCTATGTTAGCTTAATCCATGTTTTGCCAGAGTCAGAAGACCTATAATATTTCCCAACAAAACTAACTGGTTTGTCTATGTATTGATTCTAGTGTATCTTATAAGTAGTCAAAATACTGGTGTTCCCTATCATTTTAAACAGGGTTTTTTTGGTGATTTTCTAGGCTTTTCAGAGAGATAACATCTGCAGAAACAAACGACAAAAAAAAAAAACTGTTGCTTGAATTCCCACTTTTATAGTTTTTATTTTCTTATCCAAAGGCACTTATCACTATTTGGAAATCAGTGTTGAATAATAGTGCTACTTAAGAGCAACCTTATCATCCTCCTAAATTCAATGTAAATGTTTCACTCTGCATGACTCTGGGACAGTTTTACTTATTTAAAGGATGTATTATGCTATTCCTATTTTGCTAAGAAGATTTATTGGGATTGAATTATATTTTAGACTTTTTTTTTTAATAATAAAGTCTTTTTTTTTTTAAGATTTTTATTTATTTATTTGACATAGAGACAGCCAGTGAGAGAGGGAACACAAGCAGGGGGAGTGGGAGAGGAAGAAGCAGGCTTCCAGTGGAAGAGCCTGATGTGGGGCTCCATCCCGGAACGCTGGGATCACGCCCTGAGCCGAAGGCAGACGCTTAACGACTGCGCTACCCAGGCACCCAGGCGCCCCTATATTTTAGACTTTTTAAAAAAATTAGATGTAATCCACATCACATAAAACTAACCATTTAAAAGTGAATAATTCAGGGGCGCCTGGGTGGCTCAGTTGTTAAGCGGCTGCCTTTGGCCCAGGGCGTGATCCCAGGGTTCTGAGATCGAGCCCTACATCGGGCTCCCTGCTCTGCTGGGAGCCTGCTTCTTCCTCTCCCACTCCCCCTGCTTGTGTTCTCTCTCTCGAGGCTGGCCGTGTCTCTCTGTCTCTGTCAAATAAATAAATAAATAATCTTTAAAAAAAAAAGTGAATTATTCAGGGGCGCCTGAGTGGTTCAGTTGGTTATGCGTCCAACTCTTGGTTTTGGCTCAGGTCCCAATCTCAGGGTCATGGGATCAAGCCCCGTATTGGACTCTGTGCTCAGTGCAGAATCTGCTTAAGTTTTTCTCTTCCTCTTCCTCTCCCCCTGCACTCTCTTTCTCTAAAATAAGTCTTTTCAAAAAAGAATTTCAAGTGAATAATTCAGTGGCACTTAGTACATTTAAAATGTTGTGCAGTCACCACCTTTATCTAGTTCCAAAACATTTTCTTCACACCAAAAGAAAAATCTGTATGCATTAAGCATTTGCTACGCATAGCTGCACTTCCCCAAAGCCCCTTAACAACCAATAAATAGCCTGCATTCTGTCTTTATGGATTTACCTATTCTGGATATTTCATATAAACGAAATCATACAATATGTGACTTTTTGTGTCTGGCATATTTCACTTAGCATATTATTTTCAAGGTTCACCACACTGTAGTATGCACCATAGTTTGTATGTCCATTCTTCCACTGAGGGATATTTGGGCTGTTTCTACCTTTTGGCAACTATGAATAGTGGTGCTATAAACACGAATTTGAGTTTTCAGTTCTTTGGGGTATATAACTAGCAGCAGAATTGCTGAGTCATATAATTCTATGTTTAGCTTTTTGAGGAACCACCAAACTGCTTCCCACAGAAACTGAACCATTCTACATTCCCACTGATAATGCATAAGAGTTCTAGTTCACCACATCCTCACCAATACTTATTTTCCATTTATTTGTTTGTTTGTTTGACGTAGAGCCATCCAAAGTGGGTGTGACGTGGTACTTCATTGTGGTTTTGATAGGTATTGCCCTAACGACTAATGATGTTGAGTATCTTTTCATATATTTGTTGGTCATTTGTACAACTTCTTTGGAGAAATTTCTATTCCAGTCCTTTGCCCATTTTTAAATCAGGTTCTTCTGTGTACACACACACACACACACATATATATATAACATAAATATATAAAAATCTATCTCCTGGATACTAGACTTTTATCAGACATGTGATTTCCAAATATTTTCTCCCATTCTGTAGTTGTCTTTCCACTTCTTTGATAACTTCCTTTGGTGCACAAAAATTTCACGTTTTAATTAGATCCAGTTTATCTATTTTTTCTTTTGTTGCTCATGGTTTTGGTGTCATATCTAAGAATCTATTGCCAGATCCAAGGTCATGACAATTTACCCCTATGTTTTCTTCTAAGAATTTTATGGTTCTTATTCTTATATTCTTATGTTAACTTTTAATTTTCTGTATACAGTGTAAGATAGGGGTCTGGCTTCATTTTCCTTCTATGTGGAAATCAAGTTGCTCCATCACCATTTGGTGAAGAGACTATTCTTTCCCTGCTGAATGTTCTTGGCACCCTTGCCAAAAATCAGTTGGCCATACATGTACAGGTTCATTTCTGTACTCTCAATTCTATTACATTGTTCTACACATCTGTCCTTATGCCAGTACTACATTGTTTTGATTACTATAGATTTGTACTAAGTTCTGAAATCAAGAAGTCTGAGTCCTTCAACTTTGTTTTCATTGCAGTGATGAAGTCCTTTTCTTCTCAGGTCCATCAACGTGATGAATTATATCAAATTTCCTAATACTAAATCATTTATGGAATCCTGAATTAAACCCTATTTCAGTCTTTAGTATACTTTTAGATCCCACTTGTTCTATTTTTCTGCCTACTTTTTTCATTTATATCCACGTGTGGAATTGGTCTATGGTTTTCTTTTTGTTTTGTGCTATCTTTGTTATAGCAGGATTCTGTTAATGTCATAAAAAATCTGGAAACCATTCTCCCCCCCCCATATGCTCGTGTATAGTTAAACAGCATAAGAATTTTCTTTCTTTCTTTTTAAACAATTATGCCTTTAAAAAAAAGAGAATTATTCTTTGAGGTTTTTAAGGAACCAAACTGTGAAACAATCCATAATCTGTCTTCTGGGGGAAACGGTTTTGGGGTTTTAAAAACACTCTCTGGGTGCCTGGGTGGTGTAGTTGATTAAGCGTCCAACTCTTGGTTTTGGCTCAGATCATGTTCTCAGGGTCTTGGGATTGAGCCTGCGTCAGGCTCCATGCTCCATGTGGAGTCTGCTTGACATTCTCTCTTCCTCTCCCTCTCACGCTTGTGCTGTCTCTCTCAAACAAATAAATAAATAATAGTAATAATAAAATGAGAAAGTAGGGTTTTACAGTCTTTTAGTTACTGAGATATGAATATAGGTTTCAAAGTGTTTGCGAGGGATTTCATCCTATCATTTTGATCAATCCAACTGGTCACTTATGGGTATTTATGCCAGAAAAAAAAAAAAAAAAAAAGGTGAGGGAGACTTAATGGAAAGGACAGAACAAAAATATCTCCCATACAGACTGACCTCTTAACTGCATAATCTATTTTGGAAATGCAGAGATGGAAATCAGTGTTGTGTTTTCCTAGCCGATGAGAAAAACATGCCCAGTGAGATAAACATTATTAAAGAGGTCTCTCTTCTTCTCTGAGACACTATCTCACTGAAGAATTGCAGCTGATTTATGCTTTAATGGCTAAAATATTTGACACTGGGACTTCTTTTGTCTGTATGCCTTTTCCAAACTCCGTCTGAGTAAGGGACTTTTATTTGCAAAAATGAACTTTAGAAAAACTAGTGTGTGGAATTTCATTCTTGGATGAATTAAGTCATTTTTCCTTTTCTGGAAAAAATTATTTAAAAAGTAGTCCCCCCCTGTTTGGGTAATGTAGGCCATGAGAAGAAATGCACACAGCTCTGATATGAGAGAACATCTAGTCAACAGTTCCCAACATTAGCAAAAAATGACATCATAATCAACTTATAAGAAGGTGTAAGGCAGGGGCGCCTGGGTAGCGCAGTCCTTAAAGCGTCTGCCTTCGGCTCAGGGCGTGATCCCGGCGTTCTGGGATCGAGTCCCACATCGGGCTCCTCCGCTGGGAGCCTGCTTCTTCCTCTCTCACTCTCCTGCTGTGTTCCCTCTCTCCCTGGCTGTCTCTCTGTCACATAAATAAATAAAAAATCTTTAAAAAAAAAAAAAAAAAAAGAAGGTGTAAGGCATATTATCTGATATATATAACCTGTATTATATTGCAAATATAGGATGCAGATGTATAGAACATGATATCAAAACTTGTTTGGGGTCTTTAATCAAAGAGGAGTAGTTAAGTCAAATTATAATGGATTACTTTTATGTATAAATTTGGAGTACAATTACATTTGAACAAGTCACCTGACCTAAGTATATGTATTAAATCTAATCACAGCAGTTTAAAGCTGTAAAGAACTTAAAGAGATTCAAAACCCTCACCTTTGAAAGGTGGCACTAGGTGTCAAAAAAAGTTAAGTGATTTGCACAAGGTCATATAACTAGTAAATTAACAGAGCCAGGAATAAACCTTTGATCTTTTCACTTCTAGATCTTTCTTCTTTCAACTATCTATCTTCTTTTTACTATCTCACATTACTTCTGCAACTCTCCTATTTAAGTAATGGTGTATAGTTTACTGGTCTTATATACTAACAATGTCATTCTTCTTAAAAAAAAAAAGGTTGATCAAATAGGAACGGTCATCCAATTTTGGTAATGTTGTTAATGGCTCAATATTTCGTTCACAAAGGAAATTACCCTGACTTTCTAGTTAAACTATACAACTGCTAACCAAGCAGTAGACAAGGGGGATTTTGCTTTATAGAAATATTATAGCTGATAAGTAAAGAAAGGGTAACAGAATTAAAGTATCATCATTTTGCAACCCTTAATGAATTAATAATCCCGGGCAATGATCATGAATGGCTATAGTCATCACAAATAGATAATCAGCTATTGTGTGTCTTCTGATAGTACATGCCATCAATGAGGTATTCCTAGAAAAAAAAAAATCAAAGCTAAATCTGATCAAGTCTCTAAAAACCAACTCACAAGAATTACAGGAAACAGAGAAACATGTTAAAAATGAATTTTGGGCATTTTCAATTTGCTGAAGAGTGAAGAATTAGAATTCCGGACCAACCAGAGGAATAGGTTCCAGTGAACACCAAAGTATTTCAGTTTAAACACAAGAAAAGAATGTCCTAAAGGGAGATGTAAACCAGAAGTAGACAGAGCCTTGCTAAAACTGTAATCCGGCCTCAGTTCTGTTAACAAAAAACCTAACAACGACAATATGAGAAAGGAAAATTACCATCCATTCTGACTCAAAAGCACAGATGCGAAATTTTGGAACAAAATATTAGCAAAGAGAATCCTGAAATATACTCAATAAACTCCACTTGACCATTATAGATACTGATCAAGTTGAGTTTATTCCAGAATGTAAGGTTAGTTGACTATTCAAAAAAAATCAAGTAAGTATAATTTACCACCTAACAGAATTAAAGATAAAAATTATGTAATCATCTCAAAATTCAGTTTCCATTCATAATTTTAATAATTTTTAACCATGAACAGAAGGGAACTTGTTTAATCTGATAAACTATGGTAAGACTGAAAATGAGGCAAGAATTCTTGTTATCGCCAATTCTACCCAAAGTTATAAACATCATAACATAAACATGCAATGAAGGGACATACATACGTACACACATACATACATAAAAGTATAAGGATTAGAATATAAGAAATACAATAATAATTATTCACAGATTATATAATTGTATTAGTAGAAAACCCAAAAGAATATACAAATAAATTACTAGAATAAGTGAGTTTAGCAAGGATACTAGATATAATTTTAACATACAAAAGTCAATTGTATCATTTTGCAAAATATACAAATATCAAATCATTGTTGTACACCTGAAACCGATATAATGTCATATGTCAATTATATCTCAATTTTTAAAAAGTCAATTGTATTTCTATAATAGCAATAAGCAGAAAATGAAATTTTTAAAAAGTTACTGTTTGTAACAGAATCAAAATTAAATGCTTGATATTATCCTTCATTCATGAATCTACTCTTCTACCAATGGTCTTTCCCAAAATAACGTATGGCAAGTCTATCCTTCCCATTTCTCAGATCAAAAACCTTGGCACCGCCCTTGACTTCTCTTTCTCTTGATTGACACTCACAAATTTAATCCATCCATAAATACTATCAACTCTATCTACAAAATATATCCAGAATCTGACCCCTTCTTACCAATTCTACTACCATCACCCTGATGGAAGCCATCATCATCTTTGTCTGGATTTTCACAATAGCCACTTAACTGATCTCTCTGCTTCCACCTTTGCTCTTCTCTACAGCTGATTTTCAGCACAAGAATCAGAGTAATCCTTTTAAAATATAATTTATATAAAGTCATTCCTCTGCTCAAAATTCTCCAATGGCTTCCCATTTCACTCTAAATAAAAGCCAAAGTCCTTAAAATAGTCTATAAGACCCTATACCAGTGGTTTCTCAAAGGGGAGTATTTAAGAAATATATGAAGGCATTTTTGGTAACAATGACTTGGAAAGTTACTCCTAGGTAGTATACATAGATGATATCCTGCTTCCTGTATGACATCTGAATGCACTACTGGACACTTAGAATGGATAAAAAACTTGTCATTATTTAGACTCCAACTCCATTTTACATATATACATACACACACAATTAGGGTTAGGGTTAAATTAATAGTTTCCTTAGTATGTTAGGGGTCAGAGGTGGAAAAAAGGAGGTAGGTAATTCTTTTACATCTTACAATATTTCTTCTACATGAATTAGTCTTCTTATATTTTTAGTTTTTTTTGGGGGGGGGTCAGTTTTCGTCATTTATATAACCCAAGAGTATTACCAATTTTATCCATGTTTTCAAGTTTATTTGCATAGAATCTTAATTTTTAAAATGTCATTGATATCTGTGAGTTTTTTCCCATTTTACTTTTTATTCTGTGCATTCGTGCTTTTTTTCTTGATAAAGTACATTTAACAACTTCTCATTTGGCATTAACACTATGCACCAAAATCATCATCTTTTTTTTTTTTTTTAAAGATTTTATTTATTTATTTGACAGAGAGAGACAGCGAGAGAGGGAACACAAGCAAGGGGAGTGGGGGAGGGAGAAGCAGGCTTCCTGCCAAGCAGGGAGCCCGATGTGGGGCTCGATCCCAGGGATCAAGACCTGAGCTAGAGGCAGACGCTTAACGGCTGAGCCACCCAGGCGCCCCCACCAAAAATCTTCTGAAATACAGACTATACCTGTTATATGGTAGGTAAACCATGGATCAGGACCTAGCTTATTAGAAATACTGAAATAGTAAGAGCTCTACTTTCTGTACCATGGCTCTTTGGTTACATGCAAAATAAGAAAAGCTTGTGTGATACTGTGATTTACAAGAAATACAGATTTTGTCATTCAGATGACCACAGTATATTTCTTATATATATTTGGTCTTGGTCCACAGTTCCTGACTCACAGCTGCCCAGATCCTTGGAATTTCCTGAGTATTGAAAGTGATAAAGGTGTCTTTTGTTATGTAAAGGAGGCAACTTTCGGAAAGTATCTAAGGGTGGCAGCTGGTTGCCTCGAGGACCAACCATGTGATTAAAGGATGGGCTCTGCCAGTCCCACCTCCCAACCTCTGGAAAGAGAAGAGGGACTGGAGACTGAATCAGTCAATGACTTAGTCAATTATGACTATGTAATGATGCTGCCATAAGACAGTTTTAGGCCTTCCTTTTGAAGAGTTTCCCTACTTGGGTAATCACAACACTTCCATATGCCATCAAGCCAGGCCCCAAGCTCCATGAGGATAGAAGCAACTTTATTCAGGACTTCACCCTATGTACCTATCTCACCGTTGATTCATAGCCTTTATCATGTCCTTTCATAAACTGTTAAATGTAAGTGTTCCCCTGAGTTCTGTGAGCCGGCTCTAGCAAATTAATTAAACCTAAGGAGATCGATGGATCTCCAATCTGTAACTGCTTGTTCAGAAACACAGGTAACAAACAGCCTGGGACTTGTGACTGGTATCTGAAGTATGGGGAGGGGGTGAGGGGAAAGTCTTATAGGCCTGAACCCTTAAAATGAGGAATCGGTCTCCAGGTAAGACAGTGTAACAATTAGGTTGAATTCTCAAACACTCTACTGGTGTCCGAGAATTGTTTGGTGCTGCTGTTCTAATGGCCAACTCGCCCCCCCCCCCCCAAATCTGTTATTAAAATACTATCTCTTGTAATTTCTAACACAATGGCAATCCTTACCTTTTAAAAAGAAGTGGGCCCTAGAACAACTTGGCAGATCGCTTAATCAGCAATATTAGTCCAGGAGGTAAACACACGCAATTCCAGCATTCATATGCTCAATTCTCCATTTGGTCTATCCTATTTGTACATACTAGCACACTTCCTGGTTTAGGATTAAACCTAAAACCAATGGGATAAGAAAGTCCTTCCATCTCACTTAACAGTGAGTTAAATTAGATCAATTTACAAACAACACTAATAAGCATGAATTCTGTATCCAGTCCCTTAAGCCTCTATTCTTCCAAATTTAAAGATTTTATGAAATCCACAATCTACCTAATTGAAGGTCCACTTTAGCATTCTACAGATATTCTACATAATCAGAGAATTAAGATTTTAACTACAAATCAAAGGATCGATGAACTGGCTTAGATTCCACCATTTTAACAATCCCCAAAAAATTTTTTTTAAAGATTTTATTTATTTATTTGTCAGAGAGAGAGAGAGCACAAGCAGGGGGAGTGGCAGATAGAGGGAGAAGCAGGCTCCCCACAGAGCAGGGAGCCCGATGTGGGTCTCGATCCCAGGACCCTGGGATTATGACCTGAGCCAAAGGCAGATGCTTAATCAACTGAGCTACCCAGGCATCCCAACAACCAAAATTAATACTAGCATTTTAAAATATAATGTTAGCAATCAATTACAAGTAGTCTTAGTATATTACTTTAGTTGATGAAGCATACTGTTTTAATCAGAAGATCTCACAATTTTTTATCCCAGGACCCATTACACTGAAGACTACAAAGCATTTTTTTGTATGTCAGTTACACCTACTGATAATTTTACTATATTAGAAATTAAAACTAAGAATCTTACTTTTAAAAATTGAATTCATTGAATAATGATAATAAACTCCATTACATGTTAACAAAAACAACATTTAAAAATTTTTTAAAGTTTATTTAAGTAATCTCTACACCCACCATGGGGCTCAAATCTACAACCCTGAGATTAAGAGTCGTATGCTCCTCCAACTGAGCCAGCCAGGCGCCCCCATTTTTTAACTTTTAAAAGTTATTATTTTTTTAAAATTTTAGTTCCAGTGTAGTTAACTACAGTGTTATATTATGTTCTACTTTTTTGAACACAGGGGATATTATGTTCAAGTTTTAATGTCCTTGTCTACTAATTCTAGCATTGGTTATTTCTGGGCCTATTTCTCTTTGATTTTTCTCCTTATTTTAGGTTATATTTTTCTGCTGCTTTGCATGACTGGTAATTTTGAACTGGATGCCAGACACTGCAAATTTAACCTCTTTGGGTGCGGATATTATTGTATTCCTATAAATATCCATGACCTTTGTTCTGGGATACATTAGGCATTTTGATCATTCTGAGGCTTAATTTTAAGCTTTGTTAGGTGGAGTCAGAGCAGATTTTAGTCTAGGGTAAATTTTTATCCACAACTTAAGCAATATCTTTCTAAGCACTTTCCACAATGTCCTATGAATTAGTGATGCAGGCAGGCCAGGTCTGAGGACCCAGAGGGGGTCCCAGAGGACCAGCCAAGAGGGTCCTTGCCTTCTGGAAGGATGGAAATCAGAGACAAGCCAGCAGGAGGTGAAAGCAGAGTTTATTGAAGATATATACATAAAGAGAAAGAGAGAGAGATATAGAGTATCTGGGACAGTTGGAAAGGAAAAGAGCATGAATCTCCCATAAATGACATTTTTAATGAAAAATAACTGTATTTTCCAAAATGAAACAATTTTGTGAGAAGAGTGGCATTGTTTCACATTTCTGCAAATCTCTCTAACATCTGGCTTAAGAGAAAATTGGATTCTCAAATTTGCATCTACATTCAATCTGTCAGAATATGCTGTTTGGAAGTATATAAAGAAACTATGGCTGGGGCGCTTGTGTGGCTCAGTTGGTTAAGCGTCTGCTTTCAGCTCAGGTCATGATCCCAGAACCGTGGGATGGAGCACCAAGTCAGGCTCAGCAAGGAGTCTGCTTCTCCCTCTCCCTCTGTCCCAACCCCCACTTGTATGCGCATGCTCCCCCTCTCTCTCTTGTGCTCTCTAATAAATAAAATATTAAAAAAAAAAAAAGTATGGCTTCACACAGATATATAGTTGGAAAAGAAAGTACATCAGGATCCCACAAAAGGTTTTGGGAACTTCACTTAAAGAACCACTACATTAATTTTTAGGTAATACCTGACTTCTAACATTAAAATTCCTCCTGTGGGGCGCCTGGGTGGAGCAGTCATTAAGCGTCTGCCTTCGGCTCAGGGCGTGGTCCCAGCGTTCTGGGATCGAGCCCCACATCAGGCTCCTCTGCTAGGAGGCTGCTTCTTCCTCTCCCACTCCCCCTGCTTGTGTTCCCTCTCTCACTGGCTGTCTCTGTCAAATAAATAAAAATAAAATCTTTAAAAAATAAATAAATAAAATAAAATTCCTCCTGCATTAAAAAGATTATCTTGTTATTCTAGCAGAATTGCAAGACAAGTTTTGAAACCTACTTTACTCTAATCATTACTTTAATACTAAATTATTATACTTACATAGGCACCAGTATACTTAAACATACATGGCAGAGATCAAATGAGTTGTCGTTTCGCTTGACTACTGTCCAGTAATCTCATTTCTATTCCTGGTAATTGCATATTCTAGATCTCCCATTCTATGGAGTAGCTATTCCACTGTCTTCAAAAGTTAACTCCACGACTTCTCTCCTTACTCTTCTACAGATCTCTTCACTTCCTATTTCCTTGAGAAAATATGTCTTTAAAATAAAACTCCATCAATCTTAAGCCACCAAAACCATAAATTTAAGTGCATTTATTCCCCGTTTTCCACCTTTGCTACTGTTAAAATAGAAGCAGCATCCTTCCTCCATCTAAAACTAATCCACTCTCTACGCGCTTCTTTATAAAGTCCCTTCAGTTATGTTCAAGTCTCTCCTACATTAAACACAAGATTCAACATAAAATTAAACTACCAGTGATTTATAGACTTTAAATGAATAAACTTTATGGTATGTAAACTATATCTAATAAAATTGTTAAAACAGTTTTAAAACCACAACACACAGAGTTTCTCAACCTCACACTCCCTTTGTTATTCTGCCTTTCTGTTCCCCTTTGAAGACAAACTTTCATTAAAAAAAAAATTAACCACCTTGTTGAGATTTAAGACACATAATGAACCATATATAAAGTTACAATTTGCTGAGTTTTTGTATATACCTGAGAAATCATCATCACAATCAATATAATAAACAGCCATCAACACCAAAAGTTTCCTTGTGCACTTTGTAATACTTCCCTTCCACCCCTTCCCATCCTCACAACCTTGTCTGACAAACTTCTTGAATTAGTAATCTCTAGATTTGTCATCTTCTTCCTTATTTAGCATCCATTCACTCCTCAATCTAGATTCCATCCTCAGGACTCCCTGTACGTGCTATCATCAAAGTCACCACGATTTTCAAATTTTTAATCTAATGAATTTCATTTCTTCCTTGATCTCTTTACAGCATTTGACCACTTTCTCCTTCCTTGAAACCTTGCCTTCTGAGATCATACTCTTCAGGTTTCCCTTTCTACCTCTCATTCTTACTCTCCTTTGAAGATACCCATTTCACTGCCTGTCCCTTCTGTGTTTGACCTAGGCCTTCCCTTCCTCTTACTTCCTCTAGGCAATCTCACTTACTCGTGACTTTAATGGTAAGTTATATATAGTCAACCCTCATTATTCAAGGATTCCATATCTGCAAACTTACCTACTTACTAGAATTTATTTGTAATCTCAAAATCAAAACTCATGGTGCTTGTGGTGAGTGGGGATCTGCATGCACACATCTCATAGGCACCTCAAAAGGAATTCATCTCTACCCTCAAACATGTTCTTCCTCAGTGAGCATGCCCACCACCCTACTAGTTGTCTACATGGGGAACTTTTTACATCAACTCATTAGGTTCAGAATTCAGTGGTCCCTAAAGGCAAGGACAGATAAGACATTATTTTCCCAGCTATATTTGACTGAGGAAATTTATCTATTTTTAGGCTACCAAAAATTATTTCAGGTTCTGACTCTCCTATCCAACCACATGTCACTTGTATATGCGTGCAGGGTGGGAAGGGAAGACAGATAAGGGGTGGGGAGCCACAACATAGCAGAGAGGATGAATGTCTTGTAGAAAGATTTCAAGAGGCCATCTGGAGAAGACCATACAAAGAACACCCTAAATAAGTTCCCCTGTCTGCATAACATATAAATCTTACATCTTATACGTTTATCTCTAAAGTACATCCCATCAGCTGTTTCTTATGACAAATGACAGTAGCACTGAATGATACTGAATCTTCTTTATCTCACACAAAATACTTAAAAGCTGGAGCGCCTGGACAGTTGGTTGAGCGTCTGCCTTCAGGTCAGGTCACGATCCCAGGGTCCTGGGATCGAGCCCCACATTGGGGCTCTCTGCTCAGTGGGGAGCCTGCCTCTCCCTCTCCTTCTGCCTGCCACTCCCCCTGTTCGTGCTCTCTCTCTGACAAATAAATAAATAAATAAAATCTTTAAAAAGAAAATACTTAAAAGCTGTGTACTTCATAGCCAATTGGAAGTGCTTCAATTTACTTTACTTCAATTATTTCAATACTGTATACCAGCCTCTCAGAATCCTGTGAATGAGGTTTTTAAAATATACATATATGCTTATTATTACAAATATGATACATGCTCATAAGAAATGTCACTAGTTCCAAAGGATATACACTGAAAAGTAAAAAGATCCCCAATCCTTCATTCCCATTCTCTAATTCAGATTTACTTGTGTCTTCTTATAGATATTTCTCACATATATAAGCAAATAGATTTTTTACTTGTTAACTATAAACAGAATCATATTATATACATTGTCCTGTGCCTTGCCTTTATCACCTAATAATACACTAAAGTTACCTCTCTGTGTGAGCATATCAGAGAATATTCTTTCATGTTTCCTATGTCAATGACTGTCACCTCTATCATCAGTTTGGGACAAGAAACCAGGTGTCATCCCTAACACCATTCATTCCCTGGGTCCAGTACATTTCCAATTCCTGTTGCCTTTATCTCTTAATTAACTCTCAATTTACTTCATTTCTTTTCTTCTCCACAGTTACCACCCTAGTCCACAGTAAACATTATCTCTCCTTTGGATTACTGTAATAAACTTTCACCAGACTCTTCACAACCACTATGGACTACCTCCAAACCACACCATACCCAGAGTCCCAGTTTAGGAAGATGAAAAGTTCTGGAGATGGATGGTGCTGATATCTGCACAACAGTATGAGCGTCATTAATGTTACTGTACTACACACATAGAAATGGTTAATATGGTAAATTTTATGTTATATATTTTACCACAATAAAATAATGAACCCCATCCCCCCAGCAGGTAGTGGCTTCCTATTATTATTCTTAAGGTCCCAAATTTTCAACATGGCCTATGAGGCCCCACCCTACTTCTTTCCAGGTTCATCTCATCTAACTTCTTATACTCAGCCTTCCCTTTTTAAAATGCATTTATCTCAGTTTATAATCATATATTATTAATGCAAATATCTAATTAAAGTCTGTACTCCCACAAGGAGAATATAAACTCTACAAAAGCAAGAACTGTCTTTTTGTTTACCACTTAGCATATGCCTGGTACACAGTACGTATTCAAAAAAATTTACTAAATGTATGAATATAGATCTACCTTGTTCCCTTTTTAAGAGTGGCAAAGAATTCCACTTAATGTCTGTCTTTTCTCTCTCTCTCTCTTTCTTTCAGCGATAATACAAAGTTTATTGAGTGATAGAGTACAAAGCTCCCAAAGAAGGAGGGGACCTGAGAGGGCTGCCCTGGATGTCATAATTTCTTTAGCAAATCCCAGAATGATGGGCATTTAACTTATTTCCAGGGTTTTGCTGTCAAACAATGCTCATGACCACTTGAGCCAGTGTATCTATGAATGTACTTAAATGTAATTCTTTTTTCATTTGTTTCAAGTTTTTATTTAAATTCTAGTTAGTTAACATATAGTGTAATACTGGTTTCAGGAACAGAATTAGTGATTCACCACTTATATATAATGCCCAGTGCTCATCACAAGTGCCCTCCTTAATTCCCATCACCCATTTAGCCCATCCCCTACCCAACACCTCCCCTCCATCAACCCACAGTTTGTTCTCTATAGTTAAGAGTCTCTTATGGTTTGCCTCCCACAACTTTTTTAAGTTTATTATTATTTTTTAAAAATTAATTTCCATACCCAATGTAGGGCTTGAACTCACAACACCGAGATCAAGAGTTGTATGCTCTTCTGACTGAACCAGACAGGTGCCCCTTAAATGTAATTCTCTTTTTTCTTTTTTTGTTTCTTTTCTTCTTCTTCTTTTTCTTTCTTTTTTTTTTTTAAGTAGGCTCTATGCCCAGCATGGAGCCCAATGCAGGACTTGAAGTCATGACCCTGAAGTTAAGACCTGAGCTGAGATCAAGAGTTGGATGCTTAACCAACTGAGCCACCCAAGTGCCCCTAAATGTAATTCTTAAATGTAAAATTTCTGGTCAAATGAAAAGTGCATTTAAAATTTTAACTGAGGGACACCTGGGTGGTTCAGTCAATTAGGCATATGCCTTCAGCTCAGGTCATGATCCCTAGACCCTGGGATCGAGTCTCGCACTGGGCTCCTTGCTCTGGGGGGAGCGTGCTTCTCCCTCTGCCTGCCACTCCCCCTGCTCATGCTCGCTCACTCTCTCTCTCTCTCTGACAAATAAATAAATAAAATCTTTAAAACAAAATGTAAACCCCAAGTTTTAAAAATAACATAAAATTTTAACTGATATTTCCAAATTGCCCTCCTAAGAAGTTGCAATTTATACTCTAAGTAATCAACAATGTGTAAGAGTTCCCATTTCCACAATACTCAATTCGTATAATAATCAAAATGAGCCTACTCTTTGGGATGAGGTTGGGGGAGGTAGCAGAGAACAGTGTTAGTTTTTAAGTATGAGGGTTTTTTTCATACTTTAATATCATACCCAAAATTTTAAATTAAAATATTTATCATTCCTATAAAAGAAGTTTCAGCAAACAAATTAAGTAGACAAAGCTAAGTGATTAGGAAAATGCTTAGTTATTGACAGACTGTGGGAAAATTTGTGTATTTTATTTTATTTTATTTTTTTTTAAAGATTTTTTATTTATTTATTTGGCGGAGATAGAGACAGCCAGCGAGAGAGGGAACACAAGCAGGGGGAGTGGGAGAGGAAGAAGCAGGCTCCCAGCAGAGGAGCCTGATGTGGGGCTCGATCCCATAACGCCGGGACCACGCCCTGAGCCGAAGGCAGACGCTTAACCGCTGTGTCACCCAGGTGCCCCCCCCCTTTTTTTTTTAAAGATTTTTTATTTATTTAAATTTGTGTATTTTAAAAACCATGCATTTATGGGGCACCTGAGTGGTGCAGCTGGTTGGGCATCCAACTCTTAGTTTCGGCTCAGCTCATGATCCCAGGGTTGTGGGATTGAGCCCCCATGTTGGGCTCCTTGCTCAGCGGGGAGTCTGCTTGAAATTCTCTCTCTCCCTCTTCCCCTCCCATGTGCACACGCACTCATGCTCTCTCTTAAATAAATAAATCTTAAAAAAAAACCACGTATTTATTTAACCTGTAGATTCTACAAATCACTTTTCCTGTCATACAAATTTTTTCCTTTCTGAAGGTTCAGGCTATTTTTCAATCAATGGTGCTGAGGCAGTACAAGGAGGAGAAAATCACAGTAAGAATATTCACACATAAGAAGATGTAGAATGTAGGTGAAAATGTTAACATTTTATATTAGACTAAATTTTTTTCTTGAAGATATTAACATTTTGGTCTAGTTCCTTCTACATTTTTGCACCCACACTTATATCATCTCATAGAATGCTTATATAATTATAAATTGCTCTTCTCACTAAACAGTATAGCATGTACATTTCTTTCACGACTTTTAAATGTTACCCTTTTTCTCCAGAGTGTCAAGTAGTAGTAAGAAAAAACACCTGTATGGCACCCCCTTCGCTACATCTTCACTATGTTCTTAACTTCTTTGAGCTTCCATTTTTTTTTTTTTAAAGATTTTATTTATTTATGTGACAGAGAGACAGCCAGCGAGAGAGGGAACACAAGCAGGGGGAGTGGGAGAGGAAGAAGCAGGCTCATAGCGGAAGAGCCTGATGTGGGGCTCGATCCCATAACGCCGGGATCACGCCCGGAGCTGAAGGCAGACGCTTAACGACTGAGATACCCAGGCGCCCCTGAGCTTCCATTTTCTGATCTGACAAATGAAGGAATTTGTTTAAATGCCCTCTGTACAGTTAACAGTTAAAAGATTTAACTCTTTTAAAAAGATTTTCTAGAACATACCAGGCCTGTATTTAAGAAAACAGACTCCTGCTCCCTCTGCCCTACCACTTAGTAAGTATATCCCACTCAAAATAATTTGATTCTTGATAATTTGGGATTTTTAGATATTTCAGGATTAGTTTCTTTTTTTTTTTTTTTTTTTTTTTAAAGATTTTATTTATTTATTTGACAGAGCGAGACAGCTAGCGAGAGAGGGAACACAAGCAGGGGGAGTGGGAGAGGAAGAAGCAGGCTCCCAGCAGAGGAGCCTGATGTGGGGCTCGATCCCATAACGCCGGGATCATGCCCTGAGCCGAAGGCAGACGCTTAACCGCTGTGCCACCCAGGCGCCCCTCAGGATTAGTTTCTAATCAGAAGTGATCTTATTTGTAGCGATTCCAGATTACAGATCAGAAATTCCTAGTTAAAATACAAAGAGAAAAAAGTCACTAATTATATTTTTCTTATTAATTCTACTTTGAAGCAGAAGATGAAGGGATTAGTTTTTAGAGAGTTTTCTTTTAATTGTCCTAATCAATGGGATTTCACATGTAATAGGCTGTCAATTCTTTTCCACACCTAGAATTATAGAAATATGAGCTCTTACCTTAACAGGAAAGCTACATTTTCCAGTACGAACCCCTTCTTCATCTGTCTGCCACTGATGTGGACGACTGGCCTCTGGAACATAAACATCTTTCTTTCTCCTAAAACTTTGCCGTAGTTTGTTCATTTTAATTTTCACAACCTGCAGACAGAGTAGAAGAAATACAAAAAAGAAGTTATTACCTTCTCACATATTTAAACTTTGGATTACCATGCTGATAAAAAAACTAATGTCCCAAATGAAACATTTTGGTTTAACAGAAAATGAGCAACTAGTATCCTTCCTCCTAGAGTAAGTCTAAGCTCAAACAAATCATTTCACTTTTCAAAATAACAACTATAATACTAGTTCTTAAAAAACTACAATAACCTCTAAGATTTGAAAAGATGTTATTCAAAGAACTTTCAAGCATTTTAACTGTAACAATTCAATGAGTACTCCTATTGATCTACCCCTCAAATCCATTCTAATTCCTGAATAAGGAAATCTGTACATGTAAGCCAAATTATAGACTGCTAACAACTTCTGAAAACTTTCATACTTATTACAAAAACACCTTCCTAAACACTAAAATTTAGGGACCTTTTGGCTTACTATTAGAAAACATTAAACAAAGCAGGAACTATAACCTGTTTATAAAACATCTTTATAAAAAGGAAGAAAATAAAGCTTCTTTTAAACATGAAGAAGAGGGGTGCCTGGGTGGCTCAGTCAGTTAAGCATCTGCCTTCGGCTCAGGTCATGATCCCAGAGTCCTGGGATCAAGCCCCACGTCAGGCTCCCTGCTCAGTGGGGAGTCTGCTTCTCCCTCTGCCTCTCCCCAGGCTTGTGCTCACTCTCTCTCTCTCTCAAATAAATAAATATAACATTAGAATGTACTTTCATATCTACAATCATTACAGAATGAAAGTAAACTAAGAGCTTTCGATTATAAAAGTCCAAGTCTCACCATTAACACTGTAAATTAAAAGGTATTAAACTATAGTCAATTTTTTGTTTTGTTACTGGAAGAGGTAACTCTCTAATGCTTTCAAAGGTACAGGAGAAATCACAAATCTACAGGGAAGGAAGACCTAACTGATAAGAAAGAACAGAACATTCCAGTGAATAAACATAATGGATGTGTCCCTTTACAGAGGAGACCTCAAAATCTAAAACCAATACCTGTAGTTTTCTATTAAGGAACACAGCATTGCTCATTCTTTCCCTGAAGGGATTTAACCACCTCAGCCAGCCTAAGAGAGATCTTAACTTTTGAAAATGATGTGACAAAGCTATGTAAAGGAAACATCCTTTCTGTCAGGAGTGTTAAATAGCAAGGGATTAAACATTAATTCTCACATGACACCAATGAAAGACTTGAAAATCAAAGTTTGCATTCTGAGGAAAATCATTTTGTATCTTAAAATGCATAATGTCACAGCAGAACTATTACTAAATTAGCTAGTTTATACAGACAAGCCAATCTTACCACACATCTTCTTAAAAGGTAAAAATTCTGACAAATGGCAATGTAAAAAGTCCCTGGATTTTCTAAAAATGAATTTACTCTCAAATCAAAACTAATTTATACAGTATATAAAATAGGTATTAAATAATCAAATGACTCGACAAAAAGTAGTCTAGTCCTTTGCCTTTAAGTAGATCACTCCTTCCTAAACTATCTTAAATAAGAGTCTACCTTAATCTAATAGATTTAAAAAAAATTCCATAACCTTCCCTGATAATACACTGTTACTTCTTTATACCACACCTTAAAAATATATGCAAATTCAAATATAAAAAATAAAAAAGCACCTATATCCTTGCTCAAGTTGGCACTCTAAGAATCTTGAGGCAAAAAGCCCATGAGATTCCTTTCTTCTTAATCTTTCTCTTAGTAGGGGGATAGCCCCACTAAGAGTCATCCCCGAATTCACTCTTTCTCTAACCAATAATAACTCCACTGCTTTTGCCTTCTTAGTATACCTTGAAATCATTCCCCCACCCACCACATCAATTCTACTATCCTCAGACAGTTTAGTGTAAATTATTGCAAAAGGCTATTATTTAATGGTCGCTTTGCTTCTAAGAAAGGTTCACTCTAATCTGTTCTCCTGACTACTGCCAGAGTGCTTTCTAAAACACAAATATGACCATGCAATTGCTTAGCTTAAAATCCTTCACTCTCTTCACAACACTTTCAAGATAAAGTCCAAATTCCTAAGCTTGGCAAAACACAGTCATTTTTTATCTGACTTCACTCACCAATCTCCATTCACATGCTAAGCTCCAGCCATACTAAACTACTTACAGGTCTCCAAACAAGGCATGCCCTCTTTCAGAGCATATTTGTACATTCCTCTCTCTGCCTAGAAAGACCTTTCCCTATTATGCTTCTGGTTAAAGTCTACTCATCTTTGAAGTCAACTTGGAGTCTTCAGGGAAGCTAGCATTTTTTCTGACAAGTTCCTAGCTGGCCTGGGTTAGGTCCTTTCACTTCACAGGGTTCCCATTAATATCCTCTGATTACTTCTTTTACTGTACTCATCAAACCTTACAGCAAACTTTCTATTTCCTTAATAGCAAACTGTATCTTATTTGTTTAAGTACTATCCTGCAGTTTAACACAGGACCTCTCATATAAATGGCACACTATAAATTTGAATAAAAGATAAAATAGACCCCTATCATATTTAGATAATATTTACTAGGTAGGATAAATGTAGATATAGAAGACCAGAGAGAATCACTGGTGTTGGAAGGAGACTGCAGATGTAATGGTAGTCCAGGGTCACACTGACAAAGGAACCACTTTGACAAATTCTCTTAAAGGAAGCCATACAACCTCTGTCTAAATAATTTTAGTACAAGTTTATTTGCTCTTTGGGCAGCTATTTATTGTTGTACATTCTACTAACCAATAAGAGAACAGAGTGGAAGTGTCAACTGACTTGATGTCTAAGTATCTTGTGACTTTCAGTACTAATGTGGTTATCAGCGTTTCTACAAGAGTATAACATATCAGTGATTTTCAAACTATGCTTTAAGTAGCCCCAGGATTTCCATGGAGGAGACCCAGGGGCCACTGGTTGTTTGTAGACAAAGAGAAGGAAGTTAGAAGGCTAGATACAACTTATGAGGAGGGACTTTAGGTCCCTTTCACAGCTTCACACAAACTCCACTTTATCTGATTCACATATTGGGATTCCATATACGTTTAAGGAAAGGGTTTCATGGCTGAACATTTTTTTGAAAATGAGTGATATAATCAATAATAGTTCTAAAAATGAACTTGGTAAAATGAAAATATATATTGGTAGTATCTTGCTTGCTACTTCTTAATGGGTAACTACCAATGGCCTGTAAATAATCTAGTAATTAAGGTAAGAATTAACACATCAAAGGAAAGACCAAACATTGTTTTCAAGTAATCTATATATAATGATTTTGCTCACAAAGACAAAAGAGATAACAAGAAAAAAATAGAAAGCGTGTTAATTCAAAGTAAACATTTACTACAGGCCCTCAATAAAGTTAAACTTTATTCCCAAATAAAGAAAACCACACCCCTTGAGAAAGTCCTGGTTTGAACACAGGTAAAGGATATATTTTTGCCAGTTTAAAAACTGAGAACAAAAAATCTTACTTTGTCCTACAAGAAAAAAAAAAAAAAGAAAGAAAAAGAAATGAAATCCCCATTCTGCTAGATAACATTGTCGAATTCAGAAAATCTTTTCAAAGTTCTCATACTCCTTAACTGCTCTGCAAATTTTAACACTATGATTCCAGTTCTCCTCTGTACTCTTCTTTCCTCCTTGCCTCTCCCCACCCCAATAGCTCTATGCTTCTGGTTTATCTTCTTCATCTCTGTTGCTACTGATATCTCTGAGGGCTTCCTCTACTTTCTCCCAACCACTGAGTATATTCCCCAAATATCAGTCCTCAATCTGTGCTCTCTTGTTTACACTTTCACTCTTGGTGAAATAATCAATTCAAACTATTACTCCAACATGATGATTTCCCAATAATACTTTTAAATCTTGCTCTCATATTTAAATTTCTCTATTTGGAAACATTGATGTTGCCTCAAATACATCAATTTAAAGTTAAATCATCACCTCTTATCTCCCCTTAAGTCCTTAAGTCCTCCCCTTCTGACCCAATTTGGGTCAGTAAAAACAGAACTTACTGTGTGCTGGGCCCTATTGCAGATGCTAGCGGATACAGAAATTAATAAGACAACTTGCCTTTAGGTGGCTCTCTCCCCTCATAAAAGGTAATTTCTGCACAATATGGTGAGTGTAACAATAGCACTATATATAGTATGTTCTTAAAGCAGAGTCTAGGTTCAGGAAATATTTCCTATAGGAGATACCGCCTGACTTAACTTTTAAAGGAAGAACAAAAATTAGCCACATATAGTAGGAGGGAAAAGATATTCCAGGTAGAGGCAACAGCATCAACAAACGCATAGATGAAGGAAATCAAATGCTTGGACAGCAATGCAAAAAGAGTGCAGACAAGGAGCCGGTGCTGATTTTACCCTACAGACAACCAGAAGCCACTAAAAGGTTTTACACACATCAGTGTCAGAGTTGCAATATAGTTACATTACTCTGGTGGCAGTATGGAAAACAAATCTGAGGGCAAAAGACTACAGATGAGTTAGAAGGCATTTTAAATAGTCTAGGCAAGTTATGATGAGAGCTTGAACTAGGGCAGTGGTAGTGGTAGTGGTGTAGGCAGAAAAAAGGGGACTAAAGAAAAGTTTAAAAGTAAGAGTGGCAGAGAGAACTGAATCAACATGATATAACTGTGCCCCAGGAAATTTTTTTTTGCCCAGGATGATAAGACTAAACCAGTAATTAGCTTTACTGTTTGCTTCAGGAAATTCTTACAAACTAACTTATCTGGACAAACAGTGTATGCATCAGGGCAAAGAGCTCTCCTGACAGGATAACAAATTACTTTAAGAGCCTTTTCTTATTATGTCCACTAATTCCAAATACCTTGTCACAAACTTTGCCCACCCCAACCAGTTCCCCATCTTGAAGGATGTGCCTTAAACCATGTGAATCCCAATCTCAAAATCCTAGAAATACCCTTTCCTAACTTCCCCTAACTACCAAGACTCTGTCAAAGCTTTCCCTTGTTGCAGTAAGTTTAATAACCTCAGCTTTGCTGAATCAAGAGGATTCTCTTTGTGGGGAAAGTCAATAGCAGAAATTGGTGACTGACTATAGAAGGTGGGGAAGAGAAAGAAATCCAAATATGATGCCTAAGTTTCAGGCCTCAGCAAACTGAACTGTTGAATTTGAGGGGCTTGTTGATAGGGCTTTGAAGTAGAGATGCACGTAAGCCTTGAAGCTCAGGGAGAGGTCACGGCAACCATAGGCAATCAATGTAAGTGAAAACTTTTCCTGTGATGATCTCTTTATTTCCCTCTTCTTTCCTAATAGGAGTTAGGATGCAGTAATTAGAATTAAACCCAGAATACTCAAACATGATAAACAGAGGTGCACACACCACATAATTGGCCAGTATGTACTAATACAGCCATACCAGTGATTGTATTTTTGTAATGCTTACATTCTAGATGGTAAACAGTCACTGTGCTGAGCTCCTCTCCTGGGATCCACCCCTCGACTTTCCACAACTCAACAACTAATAGGTTAACACCTGGTTTAACAGAGTACTAAGGCCAGTGAAGGTTATGATTGGTCAGCAACAGTGTAAGTCAGATTCCAAAAGTCCCATCTCTCTCAGGCACAGTTGTTGGCTCCCTTCAGGGTCCCCAGAGGGTTGCCACCCTGCCTTCATGAGCCCCTGCCTGATCCCAGGTAGGCACAGTGAGGACAATGCAACAGCCCTCCATCCTGCCTACCAAGCTGGCCCCCATTTCTACATGTTCCCCCGTGAGATCAGGAATATACTTGTTAGGGGAGACAGCACCTTAAGCAGTGATACCAGCTCCCCAGTAGTCAAACAGATCAACTAGTTCTTCATTAAGAGTGGATAAAATAGCAAGATCCAATTATATGCTGCCTACAGTAAACCCATTTTAAACATAAAGACACAAATAGGTTGAAAGTGAAAGGACAGAAAACAATACACATTAATACTAGTCAAAATAAAGCTGGAATGGCTATATATTTGCTTCTCAATAATCAATAGAATAAGTTGGCAGAAATCAGCAAGGATGTAAACAGCAAAACTTGAACAACAGTATCAACCAACATGACCTGACTGACAATTACAGAATTCTTCTATTCAATGATAACAGAATATACATTCTTCTCAAGTCCATGTGGAATGTTTACAAACACAGACCACGTTCTGGGCCATGAAACAAGTTTGGGTTCAAAGCATACAAAGTATGAATGACCACAATAGAATTAAATCACCAAATATTTGGAAACTACATTTCAAAATAGCCCATGGGTAAAAGTACAAATCAAAAGGGAATTCAGAAAGTATTTTGAACTAAACGAAAACACAATATATAAAAATGTACAGGATGCTGCAAAAGCACTATCTAGAAATTTATGGCACTAAATCAGTGGTTCTCAATCAGGGATACTCGTCCATCTGGACACATTCAGCAATATCTGGAAATATTTTTGGTTATTGCCAGGGGGGTGCTATTGACCAGGGATACTGCTAAATGCCCTATAATGCATAGGACAGCCCTCACAACAAAACATTATTCAGCTTAAAATGTCAACAGTGCCACTATTGAGAAACCTTGCAGTAACTGTCCATATTTTTTAAACAAGGTCTTACTTAAACCCATGTTCTCAGCTTCCACCTTAGAAACTAAAGGGACAAAGACAGACAAAGTAAGCAGAAAAAAAGGAACTAGTAGAGATCAGAACAGAAAGCAGTAAAGTAGGAAAGCAAAGACAGAGAAAACGAAACCAAAAGCTGATTCTTTGAGAAGATTAATAAAACTGAAACCTGTTGCCACACTAATGGGGGAAAAATACAAATGACCAATATCAAGAATGAGAGAGGTATCATCACTATAGATTCCAGAGACATTAAAAAGGATTATAAAGGAGTATTATGAACAAGTTTATGCTAATAAATTCATGGACAACATGGAACAATACCTTACAAGACCCAAATTACCACAGCTTACTCAAGAAGAAATAGATAACCTAAACAGTCCTATATCTAACCTATTAATGAAATTGAATTTATAGTTAAAAATCTTTCCACAAAGACAACTCCTAGGCTAAATGGATTCGCTGCTGAATTCTCCCAAACATTTAAGAAAGCATACCAATTCCATACAAACTCTTCCCAAAAAGTTGAAGAGGAGGGAATATTTTCAAATTCTATCAGGCTAACATTACCCTGATACCCAAACCAAACAAAAACATTATTAAAAAAGTAAGCTACAAACAAGTATCTCTCATGAGCATACATGCAACAGTTCTAAACAAAAATTTAGCAAATCAAACCAAACCAAACATTAAAAGGATAATATATCAAGACCACATGGAGTTTTTCTAAGAAATGCAGTTAGCTAACATTGAAAAATCAATGTAATTCACCTTATTTGCAAAATTTAAATGTCCCTGTCAATATTTAAGTTTGCAGCTATATCTTTCCTTCTTTGAATTCAAAGATTATATACTGAACTGGGATTTTTTTTAATGAGTTAAAGTCAACTAATTTTAAGCATAATTTTTATATATATTTATGTACACATTTCATAGAGAGTTAGGATCTAGCCCTGATTTTTTTGTGTGTGAATTCCAGTGTTGTACTTCCAACTCCAACTCAAGATGTCTCCAAATCAAATTTATCTTTCCTTTCAAACAAGCTCTTTTTCCTGATTTTCCTATTTCTACATAACACTTTTACATCCATCAATGTTTTAAAATGACAACAAACTCTAGGTTCATCTCTGACACTTTTCCATAATTCTTCTATACCCAGTCCATCAATTGATGCTACTGGAGTATCAGTATCTCTGGCATTCAGTCATTCCTTTCTATTCCTAACAGCCCTGGTTTTAAAAAAAAAAAAAAAATCACTTTAGCCATGAACTTCTGCAACAACCCCTGGACTCCAAGCTCTCTTTCCTATAATCTTCCTACATGCTTATGCCTGATTAATATTCCTAAAATTCAAAAACTGTTGAAGATTCCACAGTTTAATTTGTGAGTCTGGCATTCAGGAGTCTCTAAAATTTGAACCACCTTTTTCTGGCCTCATCTCCCAGCACTTCCTTACAAAATCCTATGAAAATCAAGCCTTTCAAATATGCCACGGCCTTCTCATTTCTCTTTGTTTCTTCACACTGTATTTTCTAATTGTAATATTTTACTTTTGTCTTCTTTCAACTAAAATACTACACCACTGTATGATAATGAATCTGCTTTTACAGTAATTTTACCAAAGCAGTAACAAATGTTACTTGTAAAGAGCACACACACACACACACACACATACCCAGAAAAGTCCGAAGAATGAAATATAAATGGCCTATAATCCCACTAAGCAGAAAAACTTCCATTGACATTGGAGTTTTTTTCTTTGTCCTTTTCTATACATATACTTTTATGTTTTTCTTTTTATTAAAAAGGGATTGGGGCACCTGGCTGGCTCAGGCAGTAAAGAATGCAACTCTTGATCTTGGGGTTGTTAAGTTCTAGTCCCAGGACGGGTGCAGAGATTACTGAAAAATAAAGTCTTTAGTCACCATACAGTATGTCATTAGGTGACTAATATATCATTAAAAAAAAAAAAAAAAGTCTTTAAGGGAAACCTGAATAGCTCAGTCGGTTAAGGGCCTGCCTTTGGCTCAGGTCATGATCCCAGGGTTCTGGGATCAAGCCCCACATCACCTTGTTGGGGGGGGGGGTCTCCACTTAGCACGGAGTCTACTTCTCCTTCTCCCTCTGCCCGCCGTTTGTGCTTTCTCTCTCACTCACTCTCAAATAAATAAAATCTTTTTTAAAAAATGAAGTCTTTAAGAATAAGTAAATAAAAAATAAAAATAAAAAAGTGATCACATAATACCTTACTCTAAGCAAGGCAAATTGGAAAGTCTTTGTCCTTCTCAGAGGAGCATGCTTTTAGAATCATAATTCAGAGAAATAAGATTTATATGCTTTTGTTATAATCAAAACTTCATATTTGAAAAGAGAAAAAAGGTTTCACATTTCTTTAAAGACAAGATTTGTTTCACTCAGCACCTAGTACAGGCATTTGTTTATGTAAATTTTAATTTATATACAAAATACCTCAAACATTTTCATTTAAATGAATTCAATAAGTATTTATCGACTACCTACCATGCCATGCAGCAATAAACAATACAGAACAAAAACCCTGCCTCTATGAAGGAGATAGAAAATAAGTAGACAAATTATTTACAGTGGTGTGCTGAGTGGTAAGATCAAATGATAAATTTTCATTTATTCACTGCATTATTATTTCATTCTTTCCAAGTTTGCAAACCGGGTGTTAGGCATAGCCTTTATTAAAAATTTAATTATATAAATATATAATTAAATAAGTTATTTTAAAACAAAGGCAATAAATACTAAAAACCTCATCACTTCCTAATCATTTTACTATGTTTTATTATCTATGCTGCTGAAGTTATTTATGATTTTGGAGCTATATGGTAGAACAGTTCTGTAATGCTGGGCTACTGTACATCTGTCCACAACATCATGTTCATTGATGTTGGTGGCTTGAAATCGGCTATGGTGGCAGTATTTATACCATGGAACTTGGCAAAAACTATCAATCATAGCCTGTTTTGTGACCGTCTAGATCTAAGAAACTGATGCAGAAAATGTTGACTAAACTCAAAAGTGTGTGGTATCTATAACCATTACATTATGAACAGCACAAAAAAATTGAGAACATATTCTTCTAGTATTTGAAAACTATTAACCAATTCAGCAAAGAAGTTTCCCACGCCATTGACATATCAGTAAAATGTTGGTACACATCTTCATTGTTTCACTTTCATCTTACTCATTAGCTCAAACAGAAATATCAACCATCATAACTACACTCAGAGAACTAGTAGTGAAACACTTACTAGCACACCACTGACTTTTATGTTAGAAGATGGTAAATGCTTGCAGAAAAAGATGAACAGGGTTAAGAGAGGGATTAGAAGTGCTGGAGGAAGGGATAAATTTTTAAGTTAAGAAAGTAACACTTGAGCAAAGAATTGAAGGAGGTAAAAAAGTGAGCCACGCGAGGAGGACGAGAATTCCAGAAAAAGAAAATCTCCTGAGGTACGGGTAGCTTGCCTACAGTATCTGACAAACAGAAAAGGAGGTCAGTGTGTTCAGTGCAAAATGAAACAACAGACTAGGAGAGATGAGACCAGATAGGTTACACAGGGCAAAGTCATACAGGGTCTTACAGGCTAAACACTAATTTTTTCCTCTGAGAGAAATGGGAAGCCATTGGAAGGTTCTAAATAGAACTTATGTTTTGCGTTTGGCTGCTGGCTTAAGAATGGACTGAAGATTACCTTCTTGATTTCGTGGTTGAACCATTCATTGTTTATAGCATGTTATTTAGACTTCACTTATTTGCGTTCTTTGCAGATTTTTTTTCTTGTGATTGATTTCTAGTTTCATACCATTCTGGTCAGAAAAGATACATGATAGGATTTCAATTTTTGTGAATTTGTTGAGATTTGTTTTGGGGCCTAACATGATCTGCTCCAGAGAATGTTCCAGGTGCACCTGAAAAGAATGTGTATTCCGCTGCTTTTGCATGGTATGCTGTGAATATATCTGTTAGATCCATCTAGTCCAAGGTGTCATTAAAGCCACTGGGCACCTGGCTGGCTCAGTCAGTAGAGCATGTCACTCGACCTCAGGGATGTAGGTTCGAACCTCACATTGGGTACAGAAATTACTTGAAAAAAAAAAAGTCTTTAAAAAGAACTAAAAAACCCAAAAAAACAAAGCCACTGTTTCCTTGTTGATTTTCCATCTGGATGATCTGTTCATAGATTTAAGGGGGGGTTTAAATTCCCCTACTATTATTTTATTACTGTTGATTTCTTCCTGGATATCTGTTAATAGTTGCTTTTTTTATTTAGGTGCTCCCATGTTGGGTGTATAACTGTTTACAATTATATCCTCTTGTTGGATTAGTTCCCTTTATTTTATTTTATTTTTTTTATTATGATATGTTAGTCACCATACAGTACATCATTAGTTTCTGATGTAGTGTTCCTGATTCACTGTTTGCATATAACACCCAGTGCTCCCTTTCTGATTACTCCCTTTCTTTATCTCTTGTTACATTCTTTGTTTCAAATTCTATTTTGCTTATATAAGTATGACTAGCCCAGCTTTCTCTGCACTTCCATTTGCATTGTAAATGTGTTTTCACCCCTTCACTTTCAATCTACATGTGTCTTTAGGTCTCAAGTGAGTCTTGTAGATAAACTGGTACAGCCACTGTGGAAAAGAGTATGGCGTTTCCTTAAAAAGTTAAAAACAGAATTACCATATGATCTAGTAATTCCACTACTGGGTATTTACCCCCCAAAAAACAAAAATACTAATTCAAAAAAGATATATGCACCCTTATGTTTACTGTAGCATTATTTACAACAGCCAAGATAGGAAAGCAACCCAAGTGTCCATGAATAGATGACTGGATAAAGATGTGGTATATTTATACAATGGAATACTACTCAGTCATAAAAAAGAATGAGAGCTTACCCTTTGCAACAACATGGGCCGTAGAGGATATAAAGCTAAGTGAAGTAAGTCAGTTAGAGATACACAAATACCATATGATCTCACTCATATGTGGAATTTAAGAAACAAAACAAGCGAACAAAGAAAAAAGACAACAAACAAAAAAACCCAGACTCTTAAATACAGAAAATAAACCGCTGGCTGCCAGAGGGGAAATGGTGGGGGGATGGGTGAAACAGATAAAGGGATTAAGAGTACACTTATCATGGGGTGCCTCAGTCGGCAGAACATCCAACTCTTGGACTCAGCTCAGCTCACGGTCTCGGGGTGCTGGGACTGAGCCCCGCCTCGGACTCTGCACTCAGTGTGGAGTTTGCTTGGGATTCTCTCCCTCTCCCTTTCTCTCTCTAAAATAAATAAATAAATCTTAAAAAAAAAAAGCATACTTATCATAATGAGCAATGAGTACTGTATGGAATTGTTGAGTCAGAATACTGTACACCTGAAACTAATCTAACACCGTATGCTAATTATACTTGAATAAAAAGTGTTTTGGAACAAGATAGAGGTGGTGGTTGTACAACCTTGTGAATGTGCTAAATACCACTGAACTGTTCACTTAAAAAATGAAAAAGAAGAATGGATTGACAAGAACAAGAATGAAGGCAGAGAGACAATTAGGAGGCTGCTATTAAGTAATTCTATACATGATGGTGAATTGGATTCAGATGGTTAATAGAAGAGCTCCTGAAACTTTTTTCCGTAGAAAATGCACTACTCACTGATACAACCTGTTGAAATCACATTGAGACTATTTCAATGGGCGAGAGGTGTATGAGATTCCATTATTAATGCTGAAATTAAAGACGATTTTCTAAAACAAAGTAACAGCTCAACTGTTTCAAATAGGAAGTCTTATCTATAATGATCAAAAAATCAGCTTAACTGTCATACTTTTCATGGTAATTAACCTCACGCTTGACAAAATAAATTTCTTCAACACTGTCTATGTATAGAGTATATGAAGAATTACATGCACATACAGTAATTTCCTCTACATAGGAAAGAACAAAGAACAAGAAGAGATAATAAATATCAGGCATCCATTGTGTGAATGGTACTACAGTAGGAGTTTCATGTGCAAGCTTACAGATTGTTAAGAGATAACTGTCCCGGGGGCACCTGGGTGGCTCAGTTGGTTAAGCGTCCAACTCCTGATCTCACCTCAGGTCTTGATCTTAGGGTTGTGAGTTCAAGCCGCAAGCATGGGGCCCACTTGAAAAAAAAAAAGAAAGAAAGAAAAAAGAAATAACTGTCCCTAACCATGGGAAGCCCGCATTAAAGGGAAGAGGCATTAATTACAAGGTCAGCTCCTAAATGCTCCCTATAAAACATCACAAATAGAAAATGGCAAAATAAAACTCCAAATGAAGGAAAGCTTTCTAAATTGATTCTCTGTAAGAAAAATTTAACTGGTAAGCAAAGGTTCATCTGACTTGTTATACTCAACAACGAAGGAGGTTAAAATTCCTAAAAGAATCATCTTCTATGGCCAGTTCAGTCACATAAGGTATACCACTATTATGTCTTAAAACAAACAAAATTCTCTAATATAGAATAAAGAACAATAATTGTTTCACATGGTGAGCTACAAGCTGGAAATGGCCCTATCTATTGGGAAAACGTAATAAAACTAAAAAGACCAAGAATTAATGGCACAAAAGGTATGATTTCTAACAATGGCTTATCAATACGGTATATGTAGTTGGCTTCGCAGTTATAAAGTTGGATTATTTTTAATATAAAAAAAGTTTTAATAAGAGCTATTGACTACTAACTCTATAACAATGCAAGAGTTTTTCTATAGCGGTTATTTACATTGGAATGAACTACACAGTAAGATTCTGGGAACTATATTTTATACATATACCCCCAAACAAGGCACTAACCTAACAAAAGAATTTCCTCTAATCTATAAATGTTTGCAAAAGATCACCCATCTGAAATTGAAAGACATGCCACAAATTAGGAGAATATATGCCATATATAAACAAAATACTAGTATCCTAATATTTAAAGACTTCTAAAAAATAATAAGCCAATCAAATTATCAGTTTAAAATGGAGTATCAATGGAAAATGAGCAAAATACACTGTAAGTATTTTACAAAGTTACAGAAATGACCAATGAATACATGAAGAAAATGCTCAACCTCAGTAGTAATCACGAACATGCCAATCAAAACACCCTATGTCATTTTACCTCTATCAGTTTAGCAAATATTAAAGATCAAATAAGATATGGGGCAACAGCCACTCATTCTTATTCCCTTAATAGGAGCATAAATCGGTGCAACCATTTTGAAAAGTAATTTGGCATTGTGTAGGAAAGTTGAAGACACACGTACCCTTACAACTCAGCAATTGCACTTCTAGGTATACATCCCTGAGAAACTCTTATTCATGTGTACAAAAAGGTGTACAACATAATGTCTGTGTAGCATTATTTGTGGTTAGTAACAGTTAAAGAACAGTAACACTAGAATCTAATCATCCATTCAGGGAAGAAATACAGAACATTCACACACTGGAATACTACCTAGAAGTAAAAATGACACCTTAATAAAAAATAAATCTCAGGGGCACCTGGGTGGCTCAGTCAGTTAAACGTCTGCCTTCGGCTCAGTTCATGATCCCAGGGTCCTGGGACTGAACCCTGAGTTGGGCTCCCTGCTCATCAGGGAGTCTGTTCCCCCTCTCTCTCTGCCCTCCCCCTGCCTGTGCTCCCTCTCTGTCTCTCTCTGTCAAATAAATAAAATCTTCTTAAAAAAATAAAAAAAATAAATTGATCAAGAAAAAAGGAAGTAAAAATGAATTATTTATAGCCTAAAACATGGAAGAACCTCACAATGTTGAAGAACGAGGGAAGCAAATTGCTTATGTTATGATTCCTTTATACAGACATTAACTAACATTCAGAAAATACTGCCTGCGTAAATATTACGCACTTTGCACGTGATGACTCATTTAATCCTTATAACAGCCCTATCAGGTAAAAACTTTTTTTTTTCGAATTTTATTTATTTATTTATTTTAGATAGATATATATAGAGAGAAAGCAAGAGATGGGAGAGGCAGAGGGGGAGGTTGAGGAATAAGCAGACTCCGTGCTGAGCACAGAGCCCGACATGGGGTTGGATCCCACAATCCTGAGATCATGACCTGAGCCAAAATCAAGAGTAGGACACTCAACCAACTGAGCCACCCAGATGCCCCAAGTAAATTCTATTTTTAATCTCTATTTCATACATGAAGAAACAGGCATGGAGAAGTAACATGCTTTAATCACATGGTGGCATAACCACCTGTCATGAGAATCTGTGCGCTTAGACCCGACATTACGCTGCCTCTCAAAAATATGCAAAACTAAACAACATCTAGGGATACATACATAATTACCAAAACTATAAAGAAAATACAAAAACAATTAAGGGCAACGTTACTGAGGGAAAAGAAAGGGGGACATAACTGGGAAAGGTTCACAAGGGGAGTTCAAAGTTTCAATAATGTTCTAATCCTTTTTTTAAAATTTTAATTCCAGTACAGTTAACATACAGTATTGTATGAGTTTCTGGTGTACAATATAGTGATTTGACAATTCTATACATTACTCAGTGCTTATCATGATAAGTATACTTTTTTTTTTTTAAGGATTTTATTTATCTACTTGACAGAGAGAGAGAGACAGCCAGCGAGAGAGGGAACACAAGCAGGGGGAGCGGGAGAGGAAGAAGCAGGCTCCCAGCGGAGCAGGGAGCCCGATGTGGGGCTCGATCCCAGGACTCTGGGATCATACCCTGAGCCGAAGGCAGATGCTTAACGACTGAGCCACCCAGGCACCCCTTTCATGATAAGTATACCCTTAATCCCCTTCTCCTATTTCACCCATCCCCCCACCTACCTTCCCTCTGGTAACCATCAGCTTGATCTCTATAGTTAATCTATTATTTTTGTCTTTTTTTTTTTTAAGATTTTATTTATTCATTTGACAGAGAGAGAGAGACAGCCAGTGAGAGAGGGAACACAAGCAGGGGGAGTGGGAGAGGAAGAAGCAGGCTCCCAGCGGAGGAGCCTGACGTGGGGCTCGATCCTGGAACGCCAGGATAATGCCCTGAGCCGAAGGCAGACGCTTAACGACTGCGCCACCCAGGCGCCCCTGTTTGTCTCCTTTTTAATATGTTCATTTCTTTTGTTTCTTAAATTCCATGAGTGAGATCATATGGTATTTGTCTTTCTCTGACAGACTTATTGCACTTAGCATTATACCCTCTAGATCCACCCATGTTGTTGCAAATGGCAAGATTCCATTTGTTTCCCTGAGTAATATTCCATTATAGAAAACACTCCATCTTCTTTATCCATTCATCTACTGATGGACACTTGGGCTGCTTCCATTATCTGAATATTGTAGATAATGCTGCAATAAAGATAGGGCTGCATGTATCCCTCTGCATTAGTGTTTTTGTATTCTTTGGATAGTAAATACCTAATAGTCCAATTGTTGGATCACAGGGTAATTCTATTTTTAACTTTCTGAGGAACTTCATACTGTTTTCCAAAGTGGCCGCACCAGTTTGCATTCCCACCAACACTGCAAGAGGGTTCCCCTTTCTCCACATCCTTGCCAACACCTATTGTTCCTTGTGTTGTTTTTAGCCAGACTGACAAGTGTGATGTTATCTCTCATTTGTGATTTTGATTTGTATTTCCCTCATGATGAGTGATATTGATCATCCTTTTCTGTATCTGTTGGCCATCTGTGTATCTTCGTTGGAGAAATGTCTGTTCATGTCTTCTGCCCATTGGATTATTTGTTTATTTGGGTGTTGAGTGGTATATAAAGTTTTTTTTTTTTTAAGATTTATTTATTTGAGAGAGAGTGTGAGAGTGTGTGCGTGCACACCAAGCAGGAAGAGGGGCAGAGGGAGAAGGAGAGAATCCTCAAGCAGACTCCCTGCTGAGCACAGAGTCCGACACAGGGCTCAATCCCAGGACCCTGAGGATCATGACCTGAGCCTATATCAAGAGTCAGACACTCAACCGACTGAGTCACCCAGGCTCCCCATGAGTTTTCTCTTCTGTTCCATTGATCTATGTGTCTATTTTTGTGCCAGACAATACCATTTTGATTACTACAGCTTTGTAGCATATCTTGAAATCTGGGTTTGTGATACCTCCAGTTTTGTTCCTCCCCTTCAAGACTGCTTTGGTTATTCGGGGTCTTCTGCAGTTTCCATACAAATTTTAGGATTATTTGTTCTAGCTCTGTGAAAAACGCTGTTGGTACTTTGATAGGGATTGCATCAAATCTGTAGGTTGCTTTGGGTAGTATGGCCATTTTAACACTATTTGTTCTTCTAATCCATGAGCATGGAATATCTTTTCCATTGCGTTGTGTCATCTTCAGTTTCTTTCATCAGTATATTATAGTTTTCAGAGTACCAGTCTTTCACCTCCTCGGTTAAGTTTATTCCTAGGTATTTTATTATTATTGGTATAATTTTAAATGGGACTGTTTTCTTAACTTCTCTTTCTGCTGCTTCATTATTAGTGTATACAAATGCAAAGGACTTCTGTATAGTGATTTTCTATCCCATGACCTCACTGAATTCATTTATCAGTTCTAGTAGTTTTTTGGTGGAATCCTTAGGGGTTTCTATATATAGAATCATGTCATCTGCAAAGAGTGAAAGTTTTACTTCTTCCTTACCAAACTGGATGCCTTTTATTTCTTCTTCTTGTCTCACTGCTGTGGCTAGGACTTCCAATACCATGTTGAATAAAAGTGGTGAGAGTGGACATCCTTGTCTTGTTCTTGATCTTAAGGGAAAAGCTCTCAGTTTTTCACCATTGAGTCTGATGCCAGCTCTGGGTTTTTCCACATAGGGCCTCTTATATGCTGAAGTATGTTCCCTCTAAACCTGCTTTGTTGAGGGTTTTTATCATGAATGGATGTTGTGCTTTGTCAGATGCTTTTTCTGCATCTGCTCAAATGATTATCCTTTCTCTTGTTGATGTGATGTATCATGTTGATTGATTTGTGAATACTGAAGCACCCTTACACCCCAGGAATAAATCCCACTTGATTTTGATGAATAATTTTTTCATGTATTGTTGCATTTGCTAATATTTTGTTGACGATTATTCCATCTATGTTCATGAGAGATATTGGCCTGTAGTTCTCTTTTTTTTGTAGTGTCTTTATCTGGTTTTGGTATCAGAGTAATGCTGGCTTCTCAGAATGAATTTGGAAGCTTTCCCTCCTCTTCTGTGTTGTGGAATAGTTTGAGAAGAGTAGGTATTAACTCTTCCTTAACTGTTTGGTAGAATTCACCTATGAAGTTTTCTGGTCCTGGACTTTTTTTTTCTTGGGAGTATTTTATTACTGATTCAATTTCATTGCTGGTAATTGTTCTGTGTAAACTTTCTATTTCTTCCTGATTTAGTATTGAGAGGTTATATGTATCTAGGAATTTATCCATTTCTTCTTAGGTTGTCCAATTTGTTTGCATATAATTTTTCATAATATTCTCTTGTAGTCCTGCATATTTCTGTGTTATTGTTATTTCTCCTCTTTCATTTCTGATTTTAAGTCCCCCCCCCTTTCTTTTGATGAGTCTGGCTGAAGGTTTATCAATTTTGTTGATCTTTTTGAAGAACCAGCTCCTGGTTTCATTGATCTGTTTTTTTGTTTTGTTGTTGTTGTTTTAGCTTCTATTTCGCTCATTTTTGCTCTAATCTTTATTATTTCCTTCCTTCTACTGGTTTCGAGTTTCATTTGTTCTTTTTCTAGCTCTTTAAGGTGTAAGGTTAGGTTGTTTGAGATTTTTTTGCTTCTTGAGGTAGGCCTATATTGCTATAAACTTCCCTCTTAAAACAGCTTTTGCTGCATTGCAAAGATTTTGGACCACTGTGTTTTTGATTTGTCTCCATGTATTTTTTTATTTCCTATTTGACTTCTTGGTTGACTCATTCTGTGTTTTTAGTAGCACGTTATTTAAACTCCATGTATCTGTATATTTTTCCAGAACTTTGTGTGTGTGTGTGTGTGTGTGTGTGTGTGTGTGTGTGTGATTGATTTCTAGTTTCATAGTACTGTGGTCAGAAAAGATGCATGGTATGACTTCAGCTTTTTAAATTTGTTGAGACTTGTTTTGTGGGCTAATATGTCATATATTCTAGAAAATGTTCCATGTGTACTTCAAAAGAATGTGTATTCTGTTCTTTTAGGATAGAATGTTCTGAATATATCTGTCAGTTCCATCTGGTCCAATGTGTCATTCAAAGTCACTATATTGATTTTCTGTTTGGATGCTCTATCCATTGATGTAAGTGGGGTGTTAAAAGTCCCCTACTATTATTGTATTACTATTGATTACTTCCTTTATATTTGTTATTAGTTGCTTTACGTATTTGAGCGCTCTCATCATAAATACTTACATTTGTTATAAGTTCTTGTTGGATTATACCCTTTATGATTATGTAGTGTCCTTGTCTCTTGTTACATTCTTTGTTTTAAAGTCTATTTTGTCCAACGTAAGTATTGTTACCCTGGCTTTCTTTTCACCTCCATTTTCATGATAAATGCTTTCCCATCCCTTCCCTTTCAATTTGCACATGTCTTGGGGCACCTGGGTGGCACAGCGGTTAAGCGTCTGCCTTCGGCTCAGGGCGTGATCCCGGCGTTATGGGATCGAGCCCCACATCAGGCTCCTCCGCTATGAGCCTGCTTCTTCCTCTCCCACTCCCCCTGCTTGTGTTCCCTCTCTCACTGGCTGTCTCTATCTCTGTCAAATAAATAAATAAAGTCTTAAAAAAAAATTTGCACGTCTTTAGGTCTGAAATGAGTCTCTTACAGGCAGCATATAAATGGGTCTTACTTTTTTATGCATTCTGTCACCCTATGTCTTTTGAGTGTTTAGTCCATTTACATTCAAAGTAATTATTGACAGGTATATACTTATTGCCATTTTATTACTTATTTATGGTTGCTTTTGTAGTTCTTCTCTGTTCCTTTCTTCTCTTGCTCTCACTGGCTTTCTTTAGCCATATACTTGGATTCCTTTCTCTTTATTTTTCATATATTTATTACTGGTTTTTGATTTGTTACCATTAGGTTTGTATATAACCTCTTAGGCACATAGCAGTCTATGTTAAGTTGATGGTCACTTAAGTTTAAACCTATTCTTTACTACCCACCCCCACCATGTTTTAGGTATATGGTGTCATACTTTATATCCTTTTATTTTGTGAATCCCATGACTGATTGTTATAGATATACTTAATTTCACTGCTTTGGTGCTTCCTACTTTTCTTACTCCTGCTTATGGTCTTTCCTTCCCACTCAAAGACTCCCATTTAATATTTCTTGTAGGGCTGGTTTAGTGATCATGGATTCCTTTAACTTTTGTTTGGGAAACTCTCTTTCTGTTCTGAATGATAGCCTTGCTAGAAAGAGTACTCGTGGCTATTTTTTTTCCCTCTTTTTTAAATTTAAATTAAATTAGCCACCATATAATAAATCATTAGTTTCAGATGCAGACTTCAATAATTCATCAATTGCGTGTAAAACCCAGTGCTCATCACATCATGTGCTCTCCTTAACACCCATCACACCCAACTACCCCATCCCCCGGCTCACATCCACTCCAACAACCCTGTTTGTTTCCTACAGTTAAGAATCTCTCATGATTTGTCTCCCTCTCTGTTGACTTCCCATTCAGTTTTCCCTCCCTTCCCCTATGATCTTCTGCACTGTTTCTTACATTTCACATGTGAGTGAAACCATACAGTTGTCTTTCTCTGATTGACTTGTTTCACTTGTATATATATACACCACATCTTCTTTATCCATTCATCTGTCGATGGATATCTTGGGTCTTTCCATTGTTTGGCTACTGTGGACACTGCTGCTATAAACATTGGGGTGCATGTGCCCCTTTGGATCATTACATTTGTATCTTTGGGGTAAAAACCTAGTAGTGTAATTGCTGGTTCATAGGGTAGCTCTATTTTTAACTTGAGGAGCCTTCATACTGTTTTCCAGAGTAGCTGAACCAGTTTGCATTCCCACAAACAGCATAAGAGGGTTCCCCTTTCTCCACATCTTCGCCAACATTTGTAGTTTCCTGAATTGTTAATTTTAGTCATTCTGACTCGTGTGAGGTGGTATCTCACTGTGGTTTGATTTGTATTTCCCTGATGCCAAGTGATACTGAAGATTTTTTCATGTCTCTGTTGGCCATTTGTATGGTCCAGTTTCATTCTTCTACATGTGGCTGTCCAATTTTCCCAACACATTTGTTGAAGAGACTGTCCTTTTTCCATTGGATATTCTTTCCTGCTTTGTTGAAGATTAGTTGACCATAGAGTTGAGGTTCTCTATTCTGTTCCATTGGCTGTTTTTTTCTTTCCCCTCAGCACTTATTAAATATATCATGCCACTCTCTTCTGGTCTGCATAGTTTCTGATAAAAAATCACTGGAGAGCCTTATAGGGTTTCCCTTGTACATGGCTGTGTTTTCTCTTCCTGCTTTTAAAATTCTCTCCTTAACACTACTTTTTGCCATTTTAATTACTAAGTGTCTTGATGTGGACCTCCTTGTATTGATTTTGTTGGGGGTCTCTGTAACTCCTGGATCTGGATTTCTGTTTCCTTTCCCAGATTTGGGGAGTCATCAGCTATTATTTCTTCAAATAAATTTTCTGTCCCCCTTTCTCTCTCTTTTCTTTCTGGGATCCCTATAATGAAAATGTTAGGTAATGTTCTAATTCTTAAACTGAGTAGTAGATCCACAAGTTTTCATTCCATTATGCTCTATAACCTACATTATATTCTTTTGGATATATCAACTATTTTATAATTTTAATGAGGTGGAAAGCAAGTCATGTAAAATCCTTTCTGAAACTGAGGACAGAGGTGGCAAGTGTAGAAATATAAATACATACATACACATAATTAAGAGACATGTAACAAAGAGTAAGAAAACAAATCACTGGGATGCCTGGGTGGCAAAGTTGGTTAAGCAACTGACTCTTGGTTTCAGCTCAGGTCGTGATCTCAGGGCTGTGAAATCGAACTCCACACTGGGGCTCCACTCAGCACTTGCATTCTCTCGCTCTCAAATAAATTTAAAAAATCTTAAAAAAAAAATAAGATAAATCACATGTAGTTATAAAAGTTAAGTCTCACTTTTATTAAAAAGAATAAAGTCATTGATATTTAGTCTCTCCAGCCAAATCTGGAATGCCCCAGAGGCTTCTGAATGGCCTTTAGAGTTAGAACTCTTAGAGAAATGGGAACTTTTTATTTCTAGATTTTTTTCCCTCCTAAATTATATTTGTTTGCTTTTCTTTGTTCCATAGTCACAACTACACCTCTAACTTTAGGTCCCTCTCATATATAAATTATAAGGAAGAGTGGAAAAGACAGGAGTACACTTTAGAAACTTTACTATGAAGAAAAAAACAACCCAAAACTACAGCACGAATTTGATATACATAAGAGATGTAAAAGACACACTCAGGAAACTTGACCCGGACATTTAAGATTGTTTCCTTATAAGAAAAACAAACAAATGAACAAAGTTAGCCAAAATGGTAAAATTACTCTAATTTTTACAACAGTATTAATTAGCTCCAAATGTAACAATATATAAACTAAAATATAAAACTATGGGTACCATTTTGAACACCTGAAAAAAATATAGTAAACTCATGTATTTCCTTAGATTAGCTAAACTTCTTTTTTCAGGAGACTCTAAACTCACAGGATTATTCCAAAGAGAGCACTAAAAGCAGAAATCACATAAATTCAAAATTATCTTGGGAATACCTTATATCATCCATAAAGTATAACACTATCTTGCAATAAATCCAATACAACCAGGGCTTTTTTCTAGTATGGAACAGTTTGCTATTTTCAACTGAACACAGTTGAAGTAGCTGGCTTATGCTTAGGAGCTATGCCATGAGAAAAGCATCTACCTAGCACTAGAACCACATGGCATGCTCATACTATGGGAGGCACAAAAATGCTGTAGAGAAGAAACTCACTGAGTAGAATAGCAAAGCGAATTTAAATTTAAATTTATTTGCTTTTAACTATTTTACTATTCTTTGAACAAAGATGGTTGAATGTGAATATATACATTTCCACTGTATTATTCCTCACATTTGTGTTCCAGAATTCTACAGGGAAAGTTATGATAAAAAAAAAAATGCACTGTCCATCTGCCAAAAACATTTTTTTGGTTCACTCACTAAAATTTAAGCTAAAAATGCCATATTAAACCACCATTACCTTAAAGTAGAATACTATACCACAAGCATAAAGTATTTCATTTTTAAAATCTTCTTTGATGTCTATTTCTTATGATGTGTAACATGCTTTCAAGTTATAAACGACATTTAGAATGAAGGAAAAAATCCTTTTTAAAAAATTTTTTAAAGATTTTATTTGTTTGAGAGAGAGAGCACAAGCTAGAGAGTGAGACAGAGAGAAAGACAGAGAATGAGCAGGGGAGAGGGGAGAGGGAGAGAGAGAAGCAGACTCCCCACTGAGCAGGGAGCCCAACATGGGGCCCGATCCCAGGACCCCAGGATCATGATCTGAGCCCAAGGCAGATGCTTAACCAACTGAACCACCCAGGTGCCCCCAAATCCCTTTCATTTCATAAAAAAAAAAAAAAAAAAAGTAAGGATTCCTAGACTCCGTGGCCAAAGGATTCAGCAGCAGGTCATCTAGTCAATCTCCTACTCAATTAATGAATCCTAAGAATTCTGGATTACATTAAATATTGGTCTAACTGGCATAATTTCCCTAACAGGAAAAAACCTATAACCCATTAAGTTACATCGCTGGCTCAGTGTTCCACTCAAGCACTGAGCCAAATGAACAGCAACAAAGTACAGCTTCATCACCAACATTAAAGTAAAGATGCCCAATACTAAACTTACAGGATTAATAAAATTCATTTTAAAAGTTCAATTTTGTTATAGAAATTAATTTACAAACGGGGGGCGCCTGGGTAGCGCAGTCATTAAGCATCTGCCTTCGGCTCAGGGCGTGATCCTGGCGGTCGGGGATCAAGTCCCACATCGGGCTCCTCTGCTGGGTGCCTGCTTCTTCCTCTCCCACTCCCCCTGCTTGTGTTCCCTCTCTCACTGGCTGTCTCTCTGTCACATAAATAAATAAAATCTTTTTTTTTTTTTTTTTTTTAAAGATTTTATTTTTATTTATGTGACAGAGAGACAGCCAGAGAGAGAGGGAACACAGCAGGCGAGTGAGAGAGGAAGAAGCAGGCTCCCAGCAGAGGAGCCTGACGTGGGACTCGATCCCGGAACGCCGGGATCACGCCCTGAGCCGAAGGCAGACGCTTTAACGACTGCGCTACCCAGGCGCCCCAATAAATAAATAAAATCTTAAAAAAAAAATTAATTTACAAACAGATGCATGAAAAGGTAGAAAGAACTAAGGGCTGGTTTGGGTTTTTTTTTTTTTTTTTTTTTAAGATTTTATTTATTTATTCGACAGAGATAGAGACAGCCAGTGAGAGAGGGAACACAAGCAGGGGGAGTGGGAGAGGAAGAAGCAGGCTCCCAGCGGAGGAGCCTGACGTGGGGCTCGATCCTAAAACGCCGGGATCACGCCCTGAGCCGAAGGCAGACGCTTAACCGCTGTGCCACCCAGGCGCCCCTGGGTTTTTTTTTTAAACCTACTTCCCAAAAGAAACATTCATTTAGTTCCTATATATACAGAGGTGTTGGTGAATTTGAAATTTGTTTATACTCCAGTTCAACTTTTTTTAGTAGGCTATTTATGTTCGAGTATCCTGAATACAATACTGCCTTATTTCAGAAAACTCTGCCATCTATGGCATTGTCAAAGAAAAAATTTTAAAAGCGAATTATTCTAATTTATCAATAGCTAAAACTAAAAATTGTTTTGCTTTATCAGCTGTCACACCAGAGGTTTAAAAACAACAAATTAATCTTGGCTGTCCAAAAGATTGGTATCTGAGAAGGGAACACTGTCACAGTTTGAAAGTCAAAACTCTCCAGCCACATACTCCCAGCCCTGATTGCCATTTAGACCATGTGTTCTTGACCAGGGCATCATGCATCCTACATGCTCTTCGGATTTAGCAATGCCCTAAGATTATGTACAAATCTGAATGTGCATGTGTCTGTGCACTTTCTGGGGCCAGATTGTTCCACTTTCATCAGAATCTCAAAGGATAATCTAACTACCCCAAATTTAAGAACCGTGGATTTAAACAGTATTTCGTTATCCTTATCTATCACCTGACTTTAATTTTTGGTTTCTGCCTTCCTCATTCTAATCTTCCCACTATCTTGTCCACAAAATTCTTTCTTTGGTTTTGATATGTGGCTGCTTTATTCACTCCTGAAAGATAGTGAGAGAAAACTAGAGCTTCACAAAATGAGGAAAGAACCTGTCTACTTAAAACTGCAGTCAAAGGTGGTTTCAAATCTGAACCTGTAATAATATTTAAGAAACATTTTTTAAAAAGCTATCTCTTCTGAGAACTTTGTGTTTCAGTTAGTTACACAACCAATTTTATCTTTTAGTTGATCTCTTGCCTTTCAATTGAGAAAACAATTGGTGAACTGAATTTGTGATTCAGCTATACTCACCTTTACCTTTTATTTTATTTATTTTATTTTATTATTTTTTTAAAAGATTTTATTTATTTATTTGACAGAGACAGCCAGCGAGAGAGGGAACACAAGCAGGGGGAGTGGGAGAGGAAGAAGCAGGCTCCCAGCGGAGGAGCCTGATGTGGGGCTCGATCCCATAACACTGGGATCACGCCCTGAGCCAAAGGCAGACGCTTAACGACTGCGCCACCCAGGCGCCCCTCACCTTTACCTTTTAAAGCATGTTAAGACTTAACATAAAAATACATATGACCAAAAAACAATAATAACAATATCACCCTTATCCCCACAATACAAATACACATGACTGACTTAAGATGGTGTTCCTTCAAGAATTAAACCTTTACTTATAAAACAAAATGGTTTTCCCCTGATATAGCAAGGACTGATTTAGCAAGGAACATCCTGATGAAAAAGGGCAGAATTGCTGAGAACGCTATCCTACTTTTACACTGACTTCCCTCCTCTAAGCATCTGTTAAGTGTGGGATGAGAAAAAGGTGCTGGAATCTGGAGAGGCAGACTAGAATAAAAATATATTTGGTTCCAAGAATTTAAAAGAGAGAGACAGAAATGTCACTGGAAAAATTACAGAAATAAGAAGGTTAAAAACAGCTCTGCTCCCCTTTAACTGACAAGTAACTTCACATATTATCTACACACATCATCTCTCCAATTCTTTAACCCTCTGGATCTGACTCTTTCATTTCCCTCACAATCCTCTCCCCTTATCCAAGACATTAACACAAGACTTGTAAAATATTCTCTTAAATCAGTCCACTGCTCTTTATCTCCACCATCAGAACCACGGTCTAAAACTTTGCCTCTTACCTGACTAGTATAAGCCTCCTTCTGATCAACTGTGTACAAAGTAGCCAGTGTAACCTTTAAAAATGTAAAATGGATCATAGCAGTGAATAATGATTGCAAGGCTTTCTAAAGCATCTTCAAATTAAATCCAAACTCTCAGCATTTGAGAAGTCAGTATGGCAGAATAATTCACATTGTCCAAGAAAAAGTGCTTGGAACAGTACCCTGCACACCACAAATGCGGAGTAAATGTTAGCATATTAAGGTACAGCTCCTGCTTGCCTCTCTTACCTGGAGGTGACACTCTCCGCAACTATGAGCCTTTCAGTTAACTAAAAGCTCTTTCCCATTTTGGGCCTGCTATTTCCCTCTGTCTGAAAGGCTTTTCTCTCAGTCCCTTCAACAACTTCTGTCTTTCACTCAGATATCAAGTCTCAACCTAAATGCCTACTCCTTGATGAAGTCTTCTTTCCTCCTCTTTCTAAATACCACTCGCTATTATTCTGTATTGTACTACTCTTTTTATTTCCTTCACGCTGTTTATATTTTGTAATTTTTTTTTTGTTTCATTGGCTAAACTCTTGAACATCACCAGATGACTAAGCATCAATCCAATGAATTCTCTAACTTGCTTAATGTAGGAATCATCGGATTCTGTTCTTTCTATCTAAAATGTAGGTATTTATCTCCTCTTACCAACATGCTAATAAATTGGTCACTAATATAAGTATGTCACAGTCCATGCTATGATTCATTATATGTACACACCTCCCTTAATTGTTAATTAAATAAAACCCTGTGTCCAACAACATATTATGCTAGGTGCTGGAACAACAGGAACCAGGATGAGAAACTAAAGATTATTTTCACTCTTAAAGGCTTTAAGATTTTTTACTTATTTATTTGAAAGAGAGAGCAGAGTGAGTGAGAACAGGAGTCTGGTAGGGGAGTGGCAGAGGGAGAGGAAGAAGCAGGCTCCCCGCTGAGCAAAGAGCCTCATGTGAGGCTTGATCCCATCAGGACCTGAGCCGAAGGCAGACACTTAACAGGCTGAGCCACCCAGGTGCCCCACCCTTAAGGTCTTGAATGATACAAGCATAGGATGGGAAAGAAAAAAAAGAGGAGCATTTCAAGTAGGGGATGGGGTGGGATGAAGAGTCATGATATAGATATAAAAATGTATATTTCACCAAAACTAAGATACCAAAGATTGCAGGATATGTTGTATTAAGAAAAAAAATGCTGCCAAAATTAATTAATAATTGTTCCTTAATTGTGAAATATCACCAGTAATAAGATGCATACCAATATGAGAGATGGATCCCAGTTTCAGATATATTAAAGTGTAAGGAAAAGAGGAGGAAGAGAAGAGAGAAGAGGAGAAGGAAAAAGAGGAGGAAGAGAAGGAAAAAAAATGACCAGTTATTAATGTAAAATCAGTCTTCCAAGAATCTCAAAAAATCTCAATGATATGGAATATTGGTTTTCATTTGCCTTGCGTTATTTTTGCTTTTCCCTTTATTTTTAACTTTTCTAAATCACTTTGTACATCTCTTATATACAGCATAGAGTTGAGTCTTGCTTTGTGATCCAAACTGAAAATCCTGGGTTTTTTGAAAGGTGTGTTAAATATAACAAAAAGATAAATCTTTTAAAATCCACGTATTTCAAAACTCCTAACTGACTTGTGGATCATAGGCTGTGACTTAAGAAAGTATAATTGGAAATTATAATAGCAAATTAAAAACCTTAAATACATATAGTTAAAAATAATTAGGGGCGCCTGGATGGCTCAGTCAGTTAAGTGTGTAACTCTTGATTTCAGCTCAGGTCACCATCTAGGGGTCGTGGGATAGAGCCCTGCATCAGACTCTGTGCTGAGCATGAAGCCTGCTTGGGAATTTCTCTCTTTCTCTTTCTCCCTCTCTCTCTATCTCCCCCTCTGCCTTTTCCCCTCCCCCTCTAAAAATAGTAATAATGATGAAAATATTCCATTTCAAACCTTATGAGACACTTATAAATGTATAGCTTTAAATGCCTATATTAGAGGGGCATCTGGTGGCTCAGTCGATTGAGTGTCTGGCTCGTGGTTTCAGCTCAGGTCATGATCTCAGGTCATGGGCTCGAGCCCTGCATCAGGCTCCAAGCTCGGCGCAGAGTCTGCTTATTCCTCTCTTTCTACTCCTCCCCCCTCTTGCTCTCTCTCTCTCAAATAAATAAATAAAATCTTTTTAAAAAAATGCTTATGTTAGAAAAAAGCCTAATAACTGGTGAGTTAAGCATCTATCTGAAGGAATCAGAAAAAGAAAAAAGAAAACCCAAAGAAATTTGAATAAAATTCCGCTTCCGGTAGCACATTAGGATAGATCATTCACCTAATTCTCTCACTGAAAATAGCTAAAAGTGATGGGTAAAATTTTATTTCAAAAAATATTAAAAGCACTGAAGAGCTGGTGAGATCATAAAATAACCAGACCAAAATCTATGAGAAAGCAGAAACTCAAAGAGATAAGTGGCACAATGAAATAGTTTTTATCTTGTATACATCTGCCTAAAAAACCAAGTTAAGCTTTAATTTTGATAATCTCTTGGGAGAGAAGAGAAATCAAAGACTAAGACCCACCCCAAACGGAAAAAATCTAACAAGAGACCCTTTCTCCATAAAGCTGGGACCCGCCCCCATCCAAAAGTTTCACACTCAGGAAGAGTGAACAGGAAAAGCAAACCCGGTCCACCCCTTCATCACCAAAGGACAAGGAAATTTGTCTTCCTGATGCAGAAGAGAACAAGGATACCTAACAGGTTGTAAAGCCAAGCAAGCCCACACACATATTTGCCATCCAAAGTCACCCCATTAGGGTGGTCCAAAACCTCAAAGGATAAATTTAGTCACCAAATTGCAGTAGTTTGAGGTATCTGGGGGAAAAAAACTAAAGGTATATCCTCTTGAAGCAATGTGTTTCCTTCTTGGACCTCAAAGAAGAACCGCAAGTATTTTTTCCAGGGAAAATAAGCAATTCACAGTAAAAGTCTCACAGAGGATAAATAAAAAGAAATCTATACCTAGGTACAGCATATGAAAATTCAGAAAGCCAAAAAATAAAGAGTTCAAAAGCAGCAAGAGGTTAAAAAAAAAAAAGACACATTCACTTAAGGAAACAATTATTAGGCAGCTGATTTATCAATAGCAACAATGGAAACCAACTGTAAGAGAATTATCTTTTACAATGACTACAAAAAATACTGCCAGCCCATAATTTTAGACCTAATGCAATATCTATCAAAAAAAGTGATACAGACAAAAAAAGTGATATAGATTTCAGACAAAATAGCTGAGAGTTTATGACAGAAAATCTCATTGAGAATTCTAAAGAAAAAAAAATCTCCAAAAAGAAAGAAGTGATCCAGATGGAAAAATCTGAAATCCCTGGAAAAATCAAGAGCACACAAAGTTGGAACTGACATCAAATTCAGAGGCTCATTATCACCATTTTCTGCCACATAGACTGAAGAGTAGAAAAGCCAGCTGACAACAAGAGGAAAGGAAGAAGAAAGAAAGAAGGTCCTAGTAGCACTGTAAACCCCTGGGTCCAGCTATTCTCAAAGCCTAGTGAAATCCTGTCCTTGGAAAATATGAGATACCCTAATGTCCCTATATTACACTCTGCTTTTCATTTAAAAAGTGTGTAAAGGAGAAAGGCCAAAAATGTATGAAAAAGAAAACATATAATAGAGAAAATCGAAGTCAAGCACTGGTTTTTGATAAAGCTAAGAAAATACATAAACCCTCTAATAAGACTGATGAAGGAAAACAAAAGCCACAAAAAATATTAGGAATAAAAAAGAGAAATACTAAGCAGAAATTTAAAAGATAAGAATGAACAACTTTATGCCAAATACTTAAAAAACCCAGAAAAAATGGATTCCTAAAAAAGGAAAATTTTTTTCTAAAAACTGCCCTAACTACAAACAGAAATTTTAAATAAAACCATTTAGAAAACTGAATACATACCTCCCCAAAAAATATTAAGCTCATACACTCCCCTCAAAATACTAAGCCCAGACAGCTGAAAAGAAGTTCAACCAAACTTTCAAGAAACAGATCTTTCTAGTCTTACATGAACCCTTAGGGGAGGCAGGAGATAGAAAGGAATTGTTTCCAAACTCGTTCTTTGAAGCTAGTATAATCTGAGTACCAAAACCAAACAAAGATAACATAAGAAATAAAATTATGGGCCACTATCACCCATGAACTTAGATGCAAAATCCTAAATGAAATACTAATAAACTAAATCCACTTGTATATGAAAAAAAAGACCATCATATTAATTTTGGTTCAGTCCAGCGATGCAAGGGTAATTCAACATTAGGAAACCTATAAATGTCATTCACCACCTTAACAGAATAAGGAAAAAGACTGATATGATCTTCTCACAAATACAGAAAAAGTATCTGATAAAATTTAATACTCATTCTTCACAAAAGAACATCTTAGCCAACTAGCAACAGAAATGTCTTTAACCTATACAGTATCTATCAAAAATCTACAGCAAACACTATTCTTAATAGTGAAACATAAGAAGCACTTGCTTTTAAAAATTAAGTGCAACATAAGAATGCCTACTATTAACACTTGTATTGAATACTGTACTGGAAGTCCTAATTAGCACAACAATGAAAAAGAAAAGATGTAACTCCTGGAAAGGAAGACACAGTTTGCATTCACAGTATTTTAATAAAATAATTTAGTAAGGTGACTGAACATAGATCTATATCATATACCAAAAAAGCTTACATAAGCAAAAAGAAATGGAAAGGAAAAACAAAAGAGGAAAAATATACTATTTATAATAGTAACAAAAATAAGGTATCTAATAATTCAAAGAGAAGACCTGAGAGAGATTTATGGAGAAAAAGAAAAAGACTTTACTGAGAGATATTTTTAAGTATTTAAATAACTACAAAGACATACCATGTTCAAGGATAGGAAGACTCAGTATCATGAAATAAAGAGAATTAAATGTATGTGTACATTAAAAGTTACAAAGATCTTTTTTTAAAAAAAGTTACAGAGATCTTGGGCTCATATACAAGGCAAGTCCCATTTTATTCATTTATTTTTTAAAGATTTTATTTATTTACTTGAGAGAAAGAGAGAGAGCGAGAGAGAGAGCGAGCAGAAGCTGGGGGTGGGGGGAGCAGAGGGAAAGGGACAAGCAGACTCCCTGCTGAGCAGGGAGCCAAACATGGGGCTCAATCCCAGGACCCTGAGATCATGACCTGAGTCAAAGTCAGATGCTTAAGTGACTGAGCTACCCAGGGCCCTACAAGGCAAGTCCCATTTTAAAATTATAGCTTTGGAATACTTGCATAACTTGACTCAAATTACTACCATTTATGGCTATTTTTGCAATTGGTATAAACTTCTTAGTCACTAATCACAGATATTTTAACTAAATTGTAGTAATAATGGATATGGCACTTCAGAATTCTTACGGTTGCAAGAAAGAAGCATGAGTGAAGAGTATATGATCAGTACACGGCTGAGTTCTAGCTGAATGTGCTGTGGCCCCATTGGTTCAAAGAACAATCAGTGTGCACATTCAACACAATGTAAGTTCTGATAACTACTCCTGCAAGTGATGAAATGTTACTAACATTTTACATAACACATAAGGTTTTGGTTCTTGATAATTATATGTGAACACTGCCAAAATATCTCCTTAAAAGCCACCTGAAAATGTAAACATTTATTCTGAATATAAATTGCATCTATAAGAGGAAAACAGACAAAACACATTCATAATACAATGATCACACAGGGTTCAAAGGGTATCTACAGTGGACATATGTATGGTCTTTATACATAAAGTACACTTCTATGTGTGAGGTCCATAAGCAGTTGCCCAGTTTGCTCTAACACAGATCTGAAATTGATCAAATGTATGATTTTCCTTAGGTCTAACTTATTCAAATTTAATTTTGGTTTATGTGAATTTTGTGGTATCTTATATTGCTGCTTAAACTTTCCTTATTCAATTTCCTAACAGAATTAGAAGTAATGATCATTTGTTTTACTAGCTGCTAGGAGATGATAATACTAGTAGCTAACATTCATTGAATGCTTACTGTGTGTCAGGCACTGTTACAAGTGCTTTTGTACATATTAAAGAATTTAATCTCCACAACAACTTTACCAGGTGGATATTATTATTATCACCATTTTATAGGTAGGAAAACTGAGGTATAGAAAAAGTTAAGTCACTTTCCCAATGTCACACAAGTAAGTGGAAAAGCTTAGGGATTCATACCCAGGAGTCTGTCTCCAGAGCCCAGACCCTCAATTACTATGTTACACCTCTTTTCACAATATTTAGAAGATACATAAAATTATCATGGACAAAAAATTCACCATTAAAAAAATTATCAGTAACAGTTAAACAACAGTTAAGCAATATTAATAGCAATACAACTAATCATAGGTTGATACTTAACAGCTATTTCAAAGTTTCATGGCTATAATTAAGAAGTTGGACAGACCTGGCTCTGAATCTTGGCTGTGCCCTTTACAAGCTGTGTGACTTTGGACAAGTTTCGTAACTTCACCAAGCCTCAGTTTCCTCATCTGTAAAATGAGAATAATAAACATCTCACAAAATTGTTGTAACATAATTACTGCTACATTGCACTGATAGAGTAATTCCAAACAAAACACAGGTACACAAAATACAAAGAGGAGGTCCTCAATTCTCCCCAGAAAATAGGACTTTATTCTAATGATATAAGAAAGATGACTGCTCCAAGTTACCACAGAAACTATAAAATCCACACACCAATGTAGAACCACAACCTCCTCTAATTCATAACAAATAATTCCCCTAAGAGGTAAATGACTGAATCTTTAAAATTTAAAATACTGTATACACACAAAGAAAGAGACAAGTAGAACAGATATTGTTGTTTGCTGACAACTCCCACAAATTCCATTCCACACATATCCTTTCTAACACTGGTAGTAAGTATTCAAGGGTCCCAAAACATAAAGAGCTGTGTCAACAAGGAGTGATTCTTGGTAATGACAGGAAGGAATTTTTATAAGGAAAAAAAAAAGAAAGAGACATGCCATCAAAGCAGGGTAGAACTATTGTTACCGTCTAAGGAAGGACTATTCCATTTTAATTATCATTTCACTGGTCAAACAAGTTAAACTGTCACTATTGCTGACTTTAGACTCTCAATCAAATAATTTGACAATTAATAAACACATTTCTATCAATATCTGCATTTACCAATAAATTATCTATAATATTATCTATCTGTTATAAGGTTAGGTGTTTATTTGAAGGGGGTAGTTTTAGTAATACAAAAACCTTTTTTATTTTCAATTTATTATTATTATTATTTATTTGCAGTCCTGTTTACTGCAATATTTTTTACAATAGCCAAGATATGGAAGCAACCTAAGTGTCCAACAATAGATGAATGGATAAGATAGATGTGGGGTGTTGTGTGTGTTTATGTATCTATGTATGTAAACAGAACACTATTCAGCCATAAAAAAGGATGAGATTGTGCCATTTGAGAAAACACGGATGGACCCAGAGGGTATTATACTAAGTGAAATAAATCAGACTAAGAAAAACAAATACTATATGATTTTATTTCCATGTAATCTAAAAGCAAATGAACAAACAAAAATAGAATCAGATATATAAATACAGAGAACTGATGGTTGCCAGAGAGGAGGAGGGTAGGGAGTTAGGCAAAATGGATGAAGGGGAGTGGGAAATACAGGCTTTTGAATATGGAATGAATAAATCATGGGACTAAAAGGCATAGCATAAGGAATATAGTCAATGGTACTATAGTAGTGTTGTATGGTGATGGTAGTTACACTTGTGGTGAGCACAGCATAATGTATAAACTTGTTGAATCACGATACTGCACACCTGAAACTAATTTAACATTGTATCTCAACTATACTCAAATTTTTTTAAATCCAGAAAAGTATGAAAAAAAATACCTTTAAATAATCTTTATTTCACTAATTTTAGAACAAAGAAAAACTGTAAGCAATGTATTTGAATATGCCTCATAATTTTCAGAACCTTGGTAAAAACCTTTTTTTTAAAGGAATGACAGGAATAATATTTTACATAAACCCTATAGAATAATTTTGTTAGAAGCTCATTGATACTATTATCAAGGTGAGTTTTTATGAATGTCACCAGTCTAATAAGAATTATATTAAGTATTAAAATAACTTACAAAAATTATTAAAATGATTGTGTGTCATTGTAGCTCAAAGATTTAATAAAGAAAGAACTTCCACTCCCTAAAATATTCCCTCGTAACAAATAATTGCAAAAATGCCAACAGACACATGAAAAGATGCTCATCATCACTAATCCCCAGGGAAACTCAAAATCACAATGAGATAATCACCTCACCTGTCAGAATGGCTAAAATCAACAACATACGAAACAGGAGGTGTTGGTGAGGATGTGGAGAAAAAGGAACACTTGTGCACTGTTGATGGAAATGCAAACTGGTGCAGCCACTGTGGAAAACGGTATGTAGGTTCCTCAAAAAGTTAAAAAATAGGGGCGCCTGGGTGGCACAGCAGTTAAGCGTCTGCCTTCGGCTCAGGGCGTGATCTTGGCGTTATGGGATCGAGCCCCACATCAGGCTCCTCCACTGGGAGCCTGCTTCTTCTTCTCCCACTCTCCCTGCTTGTGTTCCCTCTCTCGCTGGCTGTCTCTATCTCTGTCGAATAAATAAATAAAATCTTTAAAAAAAAAAAAAAAAGTTAAAAAATAGAACTACCCTACAATCCAGCAATTGCACTACTGGGTATTTACCTAAAGAATATAAAAACACTAATTCAAAGGAATACATGCACTCCTATGTTTATAGTGGCATTATTTACAATAGCCAAGATATGGAAGCAGCCCAAGTGTCCACCGACTGATGAATAAATAAAGATGTGGTACATATGTATAGTGAACTATTACTCAGCCATAAAAAAGAATGAAATCTTGCCATTTGCAACAACACAGATGGAGCTGGACAGTATAATGCTAAGTGAAATAAGTGAGAGAAAGACAAATACCATATGATATGTGGCATTTAAGAAACAAATGAGCAAAGGCAGAAAAGAAGAGAGAGAGACACACACACAAAACAAGAAACAGACTCTTAACTATAGAGAAAAAACCGATGGTTACTGGAAGGGAGGTGTGCGTGGAGATGGGTTAAACAGGTGATGGGGATTAAAGAATATACTTGTTGTGCTGACCACCAAGTGAATTGGTGAATCACTAAATTGTCCATCTCAAACTAATATTACACTGTATGTTAACTAAACAGAATTTAGATAAAAACTTTCAAAAAATAATTATAAAAATGGCCTTCGAATTTTCTTAATAAATTCATTAAAATATTTGTCTGGAACATGGCAATCTGATTTTTATAAAGCACCCTTCTTACAGAAGTTTATTAGTTATATAGGAAATGTTTAGGAAGTCCTTAATAAACCTACTGTACACATGTCAAAGGAAATGAATATAGGACAACAAGGTGCTCAATGAGGTTACTTGGTCATGACAGAACTCCAAACAAAAATTCAGGTCCTTCTGCTCTGTATCTTAACAGTTTGGAATTTTTCGATTTAATCAGCATTTCCTTCACTACTTTACTTTCTCTAAGTGATGAGAATATTTTTGTACTTTTTTATGATTCTATAAATAACTGATAAAATCAAGTTGTTCCATCACAACTCCCATATATGAAAAGATGACTGTAACTTATGAATTTTTAGGTAACTTTTTTATCCTTATATAACTTGCAAATACCACCAAGTATTTACATTTTACCCCATTTACTTTGTCATTCTCTCATTCACACCTTTTTTTCTGAACCATGTGAGTAAGTTGCAGACATTGTACCATTTCAGCACTCAATGTCTCCATTATCTTCCTAGGAAGACAGATAGATAACTACAGTACAGCTAACCAAATCAGTATTGTATCAATGTTAAAATTTCTGTTACATAGAGTTCATATTCAAATACCACTAACTGACTTAAAAATGTCCTTTAAAACTATTGCTTTCCCCAGTCCAAAATCCAATTCAGGATCATGCACTGCATTTAGTGGTAATGTCTCCTTAGAATCCTATCATAAGGAACAGTTCCTCAGTCTACATCTTTTAAGACTAATATTTTTGAAGAATACAGACCAATTATTTTGTAGAACATCCTTCAATTTACCTTTGTCTGATGGTCTCTCATGTTTAAATTCAGGCGGTGCATTTTTTGTAGGAATGTCACAAAGTAACACTGGGTCCTTTGCACATATCAAAAGCTGCAAGAGGTTAGTGTGTTCTATTATCAAAGTGATGCTAACTTTGACCACTTGGTTAAAGGGCATCCTAACAAGTTTCTCCACTGTGAAGTTACTGTTTTTCTCTTTGTAATAAGTTAATATTTTGTAAGGAATTATCTTGAGGCTAGGTAAATATCACATTCCTCATCAACCTTTCAACCAATAGTTTGGTACCTGCAAATTATTTTTGTGTGAAAATAGTATTTAAATTGTTCTGGTCATTTTCCAATTTCAACAGTTCTACATTTATATGCAATTTTAAGGAAGAACCTTCCCTTCTCCCCCACTAAGTTATTTACTCAATCTTAAAATAGAAAGTAGTTATAAAAAAAAAGGTTTTAAAATTGCCAAATTATACCATCGCCAAAAACAAAACAAAACAAAACAAAACAAAAAACAGCCTACAAACTAGGGTTCCTTATTTGTTTATAGTTCTTTTTATCTTGAGTTTGAAAATATATACTATGCCCCAAAGTCACCTGGGTTCTCTTCAGCATGGTTACATTATTCATTTGAAACACAGGTTCATATGTTTTCTGTTTATATTTTAGATTTTATCTTCATCTTTATTATATTTTCTGATTTTAAGTATCTAAAACATCAGCATGATAATGTTCTCTGATATTCTGAATTGATGGCAATATACATTGCTACCAGACATTCTCTCTCAACCAGAGCTTGTAATAATAGAGCTCAACAGTTTAGGAAGTATATTTCCCATAAGAAGTGAGCCTTTCTGCAGCCAACTCCAGGTATCCATCATCACCCCACTCAGGCCCAGCTGTTTTCTGGGAATTACTGTTTCTAGATAGTGAAAGAAAGATAAAAGAAAATGGGTGAACCCTACTTGAGCAATCTTACATAGATCATTACCTGTAAAATGGTTTTCAAACTGTGATACTTACAGAGATTCCACAGGGTGTAAGGGGACAGGAACGAATGGAGAGAACTCCAAGTCCCAGCCCTGGCTTCACTTAAAGCTGCTATGGTCATATTGGTATAATATAGTGAACTGAAGCCTGAGATTCTGTTCATTCAGCTCACTCAAGCTAGTATTTACTGAGTATCTATGTTGTCCCAGGCAATGTTCTAGGTGCTTCAGTAAAAAACTTTTGTGGGACTTTAATTCTAATAAGTAAAGTATATCATTAGTTAAAAGGTAAAAGTTATGGAGAAAATTCAATAAGATAAAGGTGTTAAACATCAGGGAAGGAACACAGTTTGCACTATTAGGATGTTCAGTTTAGGTGTGAGAAAGGAAGCCTTTCTTTTATATAAATAACTTTTTTAAGTTTGAAAGTCACTAGAAGAGAAAAGCAGCCAAATTTTCCACTTAGTGCTAACCATGTGTCTACAGGTCAGGGACAGGCCATCAGAAAGAAAAGCATGAAACTTTTTCCCTCCTTCTTTCACAGGATCTTATGCCAAAATCCAGGAATGTTTTGGTTGGTTTCCTCAATCCAGCTCTTCTACTTTGTAAGTAATTGAATATTTCTCCTAGACTCTGGCAAACTCAGAAATATTAAATTTTAATTTTTCTACAAACTAATTTAGTGGGAAATGGTACATGCAGTATCAAGGCTCATACCCCCTCTTTAAGACCCTTAAACTACATTAACCATTATCCTATCCAAATCACACTATCACTCCTGAGTTTACAATCCACAAAAGACTATGATACCTAATCTTTCTCAGTTGTGCTAAGTCATATCACTCACATCTTAAACAACTGAGTTTGTCTGAATCTAAGTGCAGAACTGTATAATAATCGCAGGTAACATTTAATCAGCTCTTACTACTAAGTGCCAGCTATTGTTTTATGAGACTTAATGTATATTACTTCTTTTATACTTCATAAAAACCCTATGTGGTAAGTAACACCATTACCCCCATTTTATAGATGAAGAAACCAAGACGTGGACAGGTTAAATAACTGGCTCAAGGTTACACAGTGTACAAATGGGAAAGCTGGGATTATAACTCAGATAGTTTGTGCCATTACCTGTGCACATTAAATTGATTCTCAAAAAATCTTTATATAATGTGCTTTAAATTCTATCTCGTAGATTCAGCCAATTCAGACTATAGAGGAAAAAAACCGGTCTTCCAACACAAATATTATTTTTCAAAGCTTTAACTGAGTATTTGATCAGCATGCCATGAGGGAGCCAATTATTAACAAAAATGTGATGAAAAATATTAGCAAACTGAAACCAACAATGTATAAAATAAAATTATACACCACAACCAAGTGGGATTTACCTTAGGTATGTAAGGCTGATTCAACATTCAAAAATCATTTAATGTAATCCATTACATTAACAAGTTAAAAAAGAAACATCACATGATCATATCGATACAGAAAAAGCATCTGACAAAATCCAAATTCATTCATGATAAAAACTCTTCAGCAAACTAGGAATAGAGGGGAATATCCTCAATCCACAAAAACCTAGAGCTAACATCATACTTAATGGTGAGAACCTAGAAGACTTCCTGACAAGATCAAGAACTTCGCAAAGATGTCTCCTCTTACCACTCCTTTTTAACATTATATTGGAAGTCCAGGCTAATGAAAAAAGACAAGAAAAGGAAATAAAATGTATACATACTGGGAAGGAAGAAATAAAACTGTCTTTGTTCACAGATGACATGGTTGCATAAGCAGAAAATCCAAAAGAATAAAAAAAAAAAAGAACTTATGGAACTAATAAGCAATTACAGCAAAGTTGCAAGATACAAGGTTAATACACAAAAGTCAATCAATTTCCTGTAAACCAGCAATGAACAAGTGAAATTTGAAATTTAAAACAATACATTTATATGAGCACCTGAAAAAATTAGACACTTAGGTATAATTTAGCGCAATTTACCAAAATATGTATAACATCTATATAAGGAAAATTATAAAACTCTGATGAACGATATTAAAGATAAGCTAAATTAATGTAGAAATATTCCGTGTTCACGGATGGGAAGATTGACAAGATATCAATTGAGCTACTTGAGCTATAGATTCAGTACAATTCCAATCAAAATCCCAGCAAATTACTTTGTGGATATGACAAACTCATTCAAAAATTTAAAGGCCGTGTCAACTATACTCAAATAAAAATATTTAAAAGTAATAAAAATAAAATGTTAAGCCCACATACAGTTAACTGATCTTTCATATAAAACAGCAAAAGTGAGACAATGCAGAAAATAGTCTTTTTAACAAATGGTACTAGAACTAAGAAAAAAAAAGAATTTAGACATAGACTTTACACCCTTCTCTAAAAATTAACTCAAAATGGATCACAGACCTAAATATAAAATGCAAAACTATGAAACTACTAGAAGATAACAGGAAAAAACCTAGATCACTTAGGGTATAATAATGACTTTTTAAATGCAAGACAAAAGGCGTGATCTGTGAAAGAAATAATGGAGAAGCTGGACTTCCTTAAAATTAAAAACTTCTGCTCAGCCTAAGACACTGTCAAGATTCAGCTACATGCAAAAGAATGAAACTTGACCACTCTCTCATACCATACACAAAAATAAACTCCAAATGGATGAAAGACCTCGATGTGAGACAGGAATCCATCAAAATCCTAGAGGACAGCATAGGCAGCAACCTCTCCGACATCGGCCACAGCAACATTTTTCATGATACATCTCCAGAGGCAAGAGAAACAAAAGATAAAATGAACTTGTGGGACTTCATCAAGATAAAAAGCTTCTGCACAGGCAAGGAAACAGTCAAAAAAACTAAGAGGCAGCCCACGGAATGGGAAAATATATTTGCAAATGACGCTACAGATAAAAGACTGGTATCCAAGATCTACAAAGAATTTCTCAAACTCAATACACAAGAAACAAATAAACAAATCATAAAATGGGCAGAAGATATTAACAGACACTTTTCCAATGAAGACATACAAATGGCTAACACATGAAAAAATGTTCAAAATCATTAGCCATCAGAGAAATTAAAATCAAAACCACACTAAGATACCACCTTATGCCAGTTAGAATGGCAAAAATTGACAAGGCAAGAAACAACAATTGTTGGAGAGGATGTGGAGAAAGGGGATCCCTCCTACATTGTTGGTGGGAATGCAAGTTGGTACAGCCACTCTGGAAAACAGTGTGGAGGTCCCTTAAAAAGTTAAAAATTGAGCTACCCTATGATCCAGCCATTGCACTACTGGGTATTTACCCCAAAGATACAGACTTAGTGAAGAGAAGGGCCATATGCACCCCAATGTTCAGAGCAGCATTGTCCACAATAGCTAAATCGTGGAAGGAGCCGAGATGCCCTTCAACAGATGACTGGATTAAGAAGATGTGGTCCATATATACAATGGAATATTACTCAGCTATCAAAAAGAATGATTTCTCAACATTTGCTGCGACATGGACGGCACTGGAGGAGATAATGCTAAGTGAAATAAGTCAAGCAGAGAAAGACAATTATGTGGTTTCTCTCATCTATGGAACATAAGAACTAGGAAGATCGGTAGGAGAAGAAAGAGATAAAGAAAGGGGGTTAATCAGAAGGGGGAATGAAGCATGACAGGCTATGGACTCTGGGAAACAAACTGAGGGCTTCAGAGGGGAGGGGGTGGGGGAATGGGATAGGCTGGTGATGGGTAGTAAGGAGGGCACGTATTGCATGGTGCACTGGGTGTTATACGCAACTAATTAATCATCGAACTTAACATCAAAAACCAGGGATGTACTGTATGGTGACTAACATAATATAATAAAAAAATATTATTATAAAAAAAAGACACTGTCAAGAGAATGAGAAGACAAGCCACAGATTGGGAGAAAATACTTGCAAAAGACATATCTGATAACGGACTACTATCCAAAATATACAAAGAACTCTTAACACTTAGCAATAAGAAAACAATTTGATTTAAAAGTGGGCAAAGACTTGACAGACATCTCAACAAAGATATACAGGTGGCAAATCAACATTTAAAATGATGTTCAACATCAAATGTCATTCAGGAACTACAAATTACGACAATGAGATAACACTACACACCTATTATTAGAATGCCCAAAATCCAGAACACTGACAACACCAAATTCTGGCAAGGATTTGGAGCAACAGTAACTTTCATTTATTCTTGGTGGGAATGCAAAATGGTACAGCCACTTTGGAAGACAGTTTGGCAGTTCCTTAAAAACTAAACATACTCTTACCATATGATCTAGCAATCCTCTTCCTTGGTATTTATCCAAAGGAGCTGAACACTTACATCCACACAAAACCTGCACATGGTTGTTTATAACAGCTTAATTCATAATTTCCAAAACTTGGAAGCAACCAAGAAGTCCTTCAGTAGGTAAATGAATAAACTGTGATATATCCAGAAAATGGAATAATATTCAGCACTAAAAAGAAATGAGCTACCAAACCAAGAAAAGACACAGGGAAAACTTAAATGAGTCTAAGAGAAAAGGCTACATCTTGTATGATTCCCACTCTATGGTATTCAGGAAAAAGCAAAACTTTGGAGACAGTAAAAACATTGCCAGTGGCTGGTTGCCAAGGGGTAGAGGGTTTCGAGGGACATATAGGCAGAACACAGCTTTTAGGACACTGAAGCTATTCTGTATAATATTGTAATTTTACAGACAGTATGGTCATTATGTATTTGTCAAAACTTACAGAATACGTAACACAAAGAGTGAACCCTAACGAAAACTATGGACTTTGGGTATTAATGATATGTCACCATAAGTTCATCGACGTAACAAATATACCACTCCAGTGTCTAATGTTAATAGTCAGGGAGGTTGTGCATATGTGGGGGCAGAGGGACTATATGAACTCTGTACTTTCTGCTTAAGTCTGCCATGAACGTAGAAGTGCTCTTAAAAGTAAACTCTATTTAAAAAAAAAAAAAAAAAAAGTGGCCAGATCCAAAGAAGTACTTATAATAGGCCAAAAGACTTCTCTCCAGGATCAAGTAGTCAATGGAATCATGTTTGCCCTTTGTATATTGCATATTACCCAGTTATTAACTCACTTACCTGAACTACCAAGCAATCCACATTTCTAAATCTTACCCAAAAATTTATCTCAAAAGACCTACTTCCTCTTCCTATATCAGACAAAAACACCTAAGTGCTGCTTCTTAATTTAGTTCTAGAATGATTTTTTAAACGTAGTTCATAAAAATTGTGAGGGGCACCTGGGTGGCACAGTCGGTTAAGCGCCCGACTCTTGGTTTCAGCTTAGGTCATGATCTCAGGGTGGTGAGACGGAGCCCCATGTCAGGCGCCACCATGCTCAGTAAGGCGTCTGCTTAAGACTCTCTCTCCCTCTGCCACCCCCACCTCCTGTTCTTTCTCTCTTAAATATTTTTAAAAAATAAAAATAAAAAACATTGTGATTTGAACCAGAAAACATATGTTCATTTATTCAACAAATTATGTATTGAGAAGCAATTACAGGACAAGTACTCTTTTAGACTATGGAGATAAGACAGAATGAACCAAAGTCTCTACCCTCCTGGTGGTGTATTTGGGGAGGCTGTAAAAATAATAAAGAAACAAATATATAATACGTTGTATATGAAGAAAATCGGGGTAAGAGGAAAGAAAGTGATGGTGTTAAGGGGGCAGGCGAAAAATAGGACATTCTTTTAAATAAAGAGGTAATTCCGTCTTTGCTATTTAGGTCATATTTGGGCAGACAGATCTGAAGGTATTGGGTAGTGAGAGGGAAAACTCAAGTAGACAGGTGGGAGAAAGCACTCTGGGTCAAAGGAACACCAAGTGCACAAATCCCAAGGCAGAACTATGTCCAGTGTGTCAGAGGAACAGAAAGGCGATGATGATGAAGCTATAGCTTCCTAAGTGAAGGGAGAATAGGAAATGAGGTCAGAAAGGAAGCCAACTGCTTCATATGGCTTTACAGCATATTGCAAGGGGAGAAATCAGGAGTGTGGTAGTTTAGCTTGACAAAATGTAAAAGTTTATAAATAAGATAGTGATACATCAAATTTGCTTTTGAAAATGGCTAGCTCCAAGTCTATCACATGTTACATTCATCTTTAAATAGTCCTAATATCCAAGTCTGGAAGTAGTACCTCCACTGCTTTTTCACTTCTTTTATCATTTACTGCCTTTTACATATTATAACTATTGATGTATGTCATGCCCTATAGAATTTAGGCAACTTGAGAGTAGAATTCATGGTTTATAGTTGTTTAATAGTAAAAAGGGCCACCATTTATTGAGCAAATTTATCAATTAGCTCATTTAATCCTTCTATTATCACTTCCATTAGTATTTAGCACATGAGAAAATTCGGGTTCAGAGATATTAAATAACTGATGCAAAATTATATAGCTAATTAGTAGGGTAACATTTTAACTCAGGTTTGTCTGACTCTAGAGCCAATGTTCCATGTTGTCTTTAATCAACCTCAGTATCTCATTTAGAAGCTTGTTTGCAAAAGACACCTAATATATTTGTACTGAGTAAATAACTAAAATAAATAACTCTGTCTAGGGACAGAAAGAGAATTAGAGTCAGACCAGTGATCACATCAGAATTGGAAAAAAACGGGGAAAAAAAAACATAAGAAAATTCTTAGTAAAGCTTATAAAGAGCTCAGCATAATTTTGCACTTGCCTATCAGTCCAAGTACACTCGCTTTCTTTGATACCTTAAATCCACTATGCCCCTTTTCACTCTAAGTTCTCTTTAATCCATAGTTTTAACAACATCTTACTTTTCCTAAGTTAATTCTACTCATCCTTCAGAGCTCTGCTCAAATATCACTTCGTCAAAGTAACTGTCCTTGACCACCACCTCCCTCACCTGAACTAAATCTCTATAATAAGCAGGTAACAACCTATACTTCTCTTTTACGGTTTATCACAATATAAATAAAGGTGTAGGTAATACTTCTCCGAAAGAATAAAAGCTGCATGAGGGCAGGATCCTAATCTGTCAAGTTCACTGCAATGATTAATATATGCTTAAAATTATTTATAATATTGCTTTATTATAAGTTATTATTCAATAAGTTATTTAATAATAGACATCCATTATAAATTATTATACAGTAGAGTGCATCTGACCAATTCCCCTGGCAAGAAAAACTATAAAAATGGGATTTAAAAACAAACAAACAAAAATAAACACAGAAAGCAGGCAGGATGAGAGAAGCCAAAATACCAGAGAAAAAAGGAGATGTAGAGTTAAGCCTGCCATTCTCCATCACTTTTTCCTCCTGAGGCAACTAGCTGCATTCTAGACGTTTTGACAGTCTCCCAGGGCTGCAAAGACAGAAATCAGAGCTCCTGGCTTATCAAGACAGGCAGGATTTGAGGGGTTGAAATTCCACAGAAAAGGCAACCACAGAAAAATGAGGCTGGATGTTCTGTACTGCATTTGCCCTTAGGGTATTTACTGAATCCTAACCTGTGTGGGGAGCAAGAGGCAAAAAAAAAAAAAAAAAAAAAAGTGCCTATTTTAAAACAAAAAAAGGTAAGCAGAACTCTGGGTAGGCTCACAGTGCTGGGAAAAGAAAAATTACAGTTCAGGGCCTGCCAAGAAGGACAAGCTCTGGCAAATACCCCAGGATTCCATTTGATACCTCTGAAGGACAAAACTCTCAGAGTAAGGGGAAACTGGACTTAAACCAGCCCTTAAGAAGTCTAAAACAAAGCCTCAAGTCATCTCAAGCCTGTATTGAATCAAGGTCATTTGCTTCTACTTTTTAACTACCACTATAAGAAAATTAAATCCTCTCTAGAGAACAATATCATCATCCAGACCATCTATAATTTGTTATATGTACATTGTCTGACATTCATTTTAAAAATTACTAGGAATGCTAGGAGACAGGACCAAGTAACTGAAAGCCAAGAGAAAAAGCAGACAATAAAAAAAGACCAAAAGGGGATCCAGATAGTTTAATTATCAGACACAGACTTTAAAATAACTGAGATTTGGGGCACCCGGGTGGCTCAGTTGTCTAAGCATCTGCCTTCGGCTTGGGTCATGATCTCAGAGTCCTGGGATCAAGCCCCATGTCAAGCACCCTGCTCAGCAGGGAGTCTTTCTACTTCTCCCTCTGCCCCCCCCAACTTGTGCTCTCTCTCTCTCTCTCTCAAATAAATGGATAAAATCGTTTAAGAAATAAATAAATAAATAAATAATAAAATCTGATTAAAATGTTTGGTAAAATAGATGACAAGATGAGAATTTCACCAGAGAACAGAAATCTATATAAACAAATAAAAAATAACTGAAATTCTGGACTAAAAAATACACAAATATAAAATAATAAAACAGATGCTTGTAACAGCAGATTGGATACTAAACTAGAAAACAGTCAATAGAAAATATCCACATGAAGCACAAAAAGAGAAAAAAGGTGGAGAACAGAGAAAAGCACACGAGAGACATAGAGGATGCAGAGAAAGATATAACATACAGCTCTCCAGAATCCCAGAAGGAGTGAGTGAAAGAGTGGGAGAGAAACAATATTTTAAATATATTCCAAATCTGACAAAAGATATCAAGCTACAGATTCAAAAGGGTCTATGGAATTCAAGGTGCTTAGACACAAAAAAAATCACCTAGAAGAATTATTTAAAACTGATGAAAACCAGACATCACTTCACTAAGAAAAACAACAACAACAAAAAGTGGAGTCAGAAGACAATGGGATGTATTTAAAATGCTGAAAGAAAATAACTGCCAAGCTGGAATTCTATGCCCAACAAAAATATCCTTCAGAAAGCTTCCAAATTCATTCTATGAAGCCAGCATTACTCTGATACCAAAATCAGATAAAGACACTACAAAAAAAGAGAACTGCAGGCCAATATCTCTCATGAATATAGACACAATAATCCTCAACAAAATATTAGCAAATGCAACAATACACGAAAAAAATCCAACTGAATCCAACAATACATGAAAAAAATAATTCATCACGATCGAGTGGGATTTATTCTTGGGATGCAAGCGTGTTTCAATATTTGCAAATCAATCAACATGATACATCACATCAACAAGAGAAAGGATAAAAACATGATCATTTCAACAGATTCAGAAAAAGCATCTGACAAAGCACAACATCCATTCATGATAAAAACCCTCAACAAAGCAGGTTTAGAGGGAACATACTTCAGCATATAAGAGGCCCTATGTGGAAAAACCCAGAGCTGGCATCAGACTCAATGGTGAAAAACTGAGAGCTTTTCCCTTAAGATCAAGAACAAGACAAGGATGTCCACTCTCACCACTTTTATTCAACATGGTATTGGAAGTCCTAGCCACAGCAATGAGACAAGAAGAAGAAATAAAAGGCATCCAGTTTGGTAAGGAAGAAGTAAAACTTTCACTCTTTGCAGATGACATGATTCTATATATAGAAACCCCTAAGGATTCCACCAAAAAACTACTAGAACTGATAAATGAATTCAGTGAGGTCATGGGATAGAAAATCACTATACAGAAGTCCTTTGCATTTGTATACACTAATAATGAAGCAGCAGAAAGAGAAGTTAAGAAAACAGTCCCATTTAAAATTACACCAATAATAATAAAATACCTAGGAATAAACTTAACCGAGGAGGTGAAAGACTGGTACTCTGAAAACTATAATATACTGATGAAAGAAACTGAAGATGACACAACGCAATGGAAAAGATATTCCATGCTCATGGATTAGAAGAACAAATAGTGTTAAAATGGCCATATTATCTGGGGTACCTGGCTAGCTTAGTCAGTAGAGCATGTGACTCTTGATCTTGGGGTTGTGAGTTGGAGCTCCAATATTGGGTGTATTTATAAAAATAAAATCTTAAAAAAAAAAAAAAAAAAGCCATACTACCCAAAGTGACCTACAGATTTGATGCCATCCCTATCAAAATACCAAAAGCATTTTTCACAGAACTAGAACAAATAATCCTAAAATTTGTACGGAACCACAAAAGACCCCGAATAGCCAAAGCAATCTTGAAAAGGAAGAACAAAACTGGAGGCATCACAATTCTGGACTTCAAGTTATATTAAAAAGCTGTGTTAATCAAAACAGTATGGTACTGGCACAAAAGCAAACACACAGATCAATACAACAGAAAACCCAGAAATAAACCCACAACTATATGATCAATTAATCTTTGACAAAGCAGGAAACACCCAATGGGAAGGACAGTCTCTTTCTTCAACAAATGGCACTGGGAAAACCGGACACCTACAAGCAAAAGAATGAAACTTGACCACTTTCTCACATCATACACAAAAATAAACTCAAAATGGATTAAGGACCTAATGTGAGACCTGAAACCATAAAAATCCTAGAAGAGAACACAGGCAGCAATTTCTCTGACATTGGACATAACATTTTTTTGGATATGTCTCCTGAGGCAAGGGAAACAAAGGCAAAACTAAACTATTGGGGGGGAGGGAGTTTGGGTGGCTCAGTCAGTTAAGCACCTGCCTTTGGCTTAGTCATGATCCCAAGATCCTGGAATGGAGCCCTGCATCAGGTGCCCTGCTCAGCAGGGAGTCTGCTTCTCCCTCTATCCTCCCCTGCTCATGCTTACTTGCTCGTTCTCTCAAATAAATAAATAAAATCTTTTTAAAAATTTTTTTAAAAATAAACTACTGGGACTACATCAAAATAAAAACTTCTACACAGCAAAAGAAACAATCGACAAACTAATAGACAACCTACAGATATTTGCAAATGACATATCTGATAAAGGGTTAGTATCCAAAATACATAAAGAACTTAAACAACTTGACACCCAAAAAACAAATAATCCAATTTAAAAATGGGCAGAAGACATGAACAGACATTTCTCCAAAGATATACAGATGGCCAACAGACACATGAAAAGGTGCTTAACATTACCTATCATCAGGTTATAATGCTAAGAGAGATAAGTCAGTCAGAGAGTAACAAATACCATATGATTTCACTTATATTTAGAATTTAAGAAACAGCAGAAACCAACAAAGAAGAAAAGAGACAAAAAAACAGACTCTTAACTACAGAGAAACAAATGGATGGTTACCAGAAGGGAGGATGGGTGAAATACATGAAGGGGGTTAAGAGTACTCTTATTTGATAAGCACTGAGTACTGTATAGACGGTTGAATCACTGTATTGTACAACTGAAATGAATATAACACTGTATACTAACTATACTGGAATATTTTTTTAAAAACATGTTTAAGCATAAAAATATTACATTAGGATAAAATTCTCTGAAAAGGAGAATGAAAATAAGAGTTTAATGAGAGAGGTGCCTGGGTGGCTCAGTTGGTTAAGAGTCTGCCTTCAGCTCAGGTCATGATCTCAGGATCCTAGGATTAAGCTCTGTGTTGGGCTCTCTGCTCAACAGCAAGTCGGCTTCTCCCTTTTCCTCTGTGCTCTCTCTCTCTTTTAAAGATATAAGTCTTTAAAAAAAAAAAAGTTTAATGAGAAAGTGGGAAGAATTAAAATTTGTCACTGTTAAAGAAAAAAAAAATCCTTAGGGCGCCTGGGTGGCTCAGTCAGTTAAGTGTCTGCCTTCAGCTCAGGTCATGATCTCAGGATCCTAGGATTAAGCTCTGTGTTGGGCTCTCTGCTCAACAGCAAGTCGGCTTCTCCCTTTTCCTCTGTGCTCTCTCTCTCTTTTAAAGATATAAGTCTTTAAAAAAAAAAAAAGTTTAATGAGAAAGTGGGAAGAATTAAAATTTGTCACTGTTAAAGAAAAAAAAAATCCTTAGGGCGCCTGGGTGGCTCAGTCAGTTAAGTGTCTGCCTTCAGCTCAGGTCATGATCCCAGGGTCCTGGGACCGAGCCCCGAGTCGGGCTCCCTGCTCAGCAGAGAGCCTGCTTCTCCCTCTCTCTCTGCCTGCCGCGCTGCCTACTTGTGCTCTCTGACAAATAAATAAAATCTTAAAAAAGAAAGAAAGGGGGGCACCTGGGTGGCTCAGTCATTAAGCATCTGCCTTCGGCTCGGCGTGATTCCGGCGTTATGGGATCAAGCCCTGCATCAGGCTCCTCCGCTGGGAGCCTGCTTCTTCCTCTCCCACTCCCCCTGCTTGTGTTCCCTCTCTCTGGCCGTCTCTCTCTCTGTCAAATAAATAAATAAAATCTTTAAAATCTTTTTTTAAAAAAAGGAAGGAAGGTAGGAAGGTAGGAAGGAAGGAAGGAAGGAAGGAAGGAAGGAAGGAAGGAAGGAAGGAAGGGAAGGAAGGAAAGAAAGAAAGAAAAAAAGAAAGAAAAAAAAGCCTTCAAAAATGAAGACAAAATAAAAAACGCTTTCAGACAAAAACAGAACATTCACTACCAGTAGACTCACACTAAAAAAAAAAAAAAGGAATTATCTATGAAGAAAGGAAATAACCTCAGGTGGAAGCATGATAACATAGGAAAGAATCAAGAATACTCAAAAGAGCAAATATGTGAATGAAATTAAATAATTATGGATTTAAAACAATAAAAACAAAGCAAAAACAAACACTTGATCTTAGCCAAAAGGCCAAGAAGTGATAAAAGCAAAACAAACAAGGAGAAAATGATAAATGTAATGAAAGGGCAATAAGGTCCTTGTGTTGTCCAAAAAATAACAGCAGTAAACTTTCTGCAAAAATAGCCACAATAATTCCTTCATTCTTTTTGCACACTCCTTTATAACATGACTTTACTACTCTTCCTACTGAGAGGTGGAATCTATTTCTTTACCTCTTGAATTTGGACTTGGCCATGTGATTTCCTTTGGCTAATGGATGTTAGAAAATGTAATACAGCAGAGACTGGAAAAGTGCTTACACATTGGAATTTGTCCTCTCTTGTACTCTTAGAACTTTAAGCCAAAAATTGAATGAGTCTGCCTCCTAGAAAGGCCATATGGAGAACAAACTTCCCAACCCTACCCTGGCCAAAAGCTTGCCAACATATATAAGTAAGGCTATCTGGCCCCAGCCAAACCACCAAGAGACCACAGAGATTAATACAGCCCAAGTCAAACTAATAATCCAGAGTCGTGAGCTATTAAATTATTTATTTAAGCCACTAAGCTTTTTGTGAAGCAAAAACTAGCTGAATACAGAACTAATATATGTAAGTAGATCAGTGGTTCTCAAAACAAGGTTGATTTTGCTCTCCAGGGGACTTTTGGCAATATCCGGAGATATTTTTGGTTGCCAAAACTGGGTGAATGTTACTGGCATCTAGTGCCTAGAGGCCAAGGATGCTGCAAAACATCCTGCAAGGCCTCCAAAACAAAAAATTATCTGGTCCAAAATGTCAACAGTGCCAAGGTTGGGAAACCCTGAAAGCATGACAGAAAGAGGCAGTCTTTAGAACAATCCTACCCAACAGAACTTTCTTCAATGATGAAAATGTTCTGTATCTGTGCTACCCGATATGGTAGCCACTAGCCACACTGGGCTAGTAAGCACCTGAAATCTGGCTAGTTTGAGAGAAAAATTAGTGTTTTTATTTTACTCACTTTTAATTAATTTAAATTTAAGTAGCCACATATGCTAGTGGCTTCTATACTGGACAACACAGCTCTAAAATTGAGATGCTAGTGATACTGAGAATAGTGAAAATTAGATTGGATAACAGTGGAAAAAATGAGTTTGATAAAGTTAAGGCCCCTAGTCACCTGCTACAAATAAAAATTCCAAACATTCTTTTTTTGTTTCAGTATCTATAAATTCCAAAATGTACTACACTGATAAAACAATAAACTGAAAAAACAATTTTTTAAAGATTTATTTATTTGAAAGACAGAGGGGGAGAGAGTACAAACAGGAGGAGGAGCAGAGGGAAAGGGAGAAGCAGATGCCCTGCTGAGTAGGGAGTCCAACACAGGGCTTGATCCCAGGACCCTGAGATCATGACCTGAGCCAAAGGCAGACACATAATCAACTGAGCCACACAGGTGCCCCCTGACTTTTTTTTTTTTTTAAGTTTGAAGTGATTTAAGAAGAACTGCTACATTTTAGAGGCCTCCAAATTGTACCAGATGAAGAGTTTTTAATCAAATAATTTCAGGTAATTAAATATTCACTTACCACATTACTTACTTCCCTACAACAGTTCACTATTCTTTCCTATCCTCTTCTCTACCCCCATCCCAGTCACCACAAGAGAAGGAAGAAGTTGATCCAATGCTGGTACAATTCCATAGATGTTTTTTCAACTTGTCAGCATTAAGTAGGTCAGTTTTCTGCTGTAGTGGGTGTTTTGGCAATAGGTTTTCTTACTAGAATACCGTGGCTACTCTGCCTAGTAAGTGCATACCACAAAGGAAAAAAGATTCTGAAAAACTCCTAAGGAAAGAACGGGCTGCCTGATCTCTAGAAGAAAATCCCCGAGTCCTAACTGAATATCATCAGGAAATTCTGACGGAAAACAAAACAGAAAGAAAATTCCAATTCAAACTTTTCTTCTATGTTACGAAGTCTAAAGATTTTAAAGGCCCTCAGTATCTAGCAACCCACAAAGATTTGAGACTAATATGTACTCAGCCCAATCCTAATCAGTGATATTATAAATCAAAGAAAAGGTAGTAAAGGACATCCAATCTATGAGATGCTTTAAGAATTCTAATAGAAGCAACCTTACCATTAAAACTAAAATTCTGAAAAACCTCCCCTTTATAAGATATAATTTCCTTGTGAGGAAATATTTTTTTAAGTCAGAAATGAGACTTTTAATGATTGTATTACAGCAGAAAGCAAATTTGGTAGAAGTTTATTAGAACAAGTGATTTATACAGAATTTATTGTTACTTCTTTTATTTATTTATTTATTTATTTATTTATTTATTTATTTAAGATTTTATTCATTTGAGAGTGCGTGCGCGCAGAAGGGCAGGGGGAGAGGGAGAAGCAGACTCTCCGCTGAGCAGGGAGCCTAATGAGGGGCTCAATCCCGGGACCCTGGAATCATGTCCTGAGCTGGAGGCAGACGTTTAACTGAGGCATCCACTGTTACTTCTTTTAAAAATCAGTATTGTCTCTTTGCCGTGGGTCTGAGAACTCAGTTTTACATTTTTCATCATTTGTAAATCAAATATTAAAAAAGAAACCTGACAGGTACACATTCATCCAGTTTAATTCATATTAGATCAAAAAATTCTTTCAGGGGCAAGATCAACATCCCCTATTAAGAACAGTGTTTCAAATGAAAGAAAGGCTGAAACAATTATATTTACTGGATTTTTTTTTCCAGAAAATTCCAAGAATTTTGACAAATCTTGAAGTAGAAAATGTAAATCTTGCAGGCCAGATCACTAATTGATGTGACTATAGAGTACACTTAAGCTCACTAGGAATAAATTACATGAAAAAATAATGCATTATGACCAATATTCATACTGCTATAAAATGTTAATGTTCACAATCTATGGGGGTGGGGTGTGTATGTGTGTGTGTGTGTGTGTGTGTGTCCAAAGTCAGCTCCATCCTTGAGACCAATTATCAACTTAAGAGAAATCTCTCTACCTAAGGATGAAAAAAAGCTTGCTTGGAGACAAAAAGCCACTGAACTAACAATATTCTTATTTTCTAATATCTCCATTTCTGTTTGTGTCTTCCTATATCCCAATATCATCTAGGAAGACATAGTTCTTCCAGTCCTCTAGTATTATCTCTATAATTTTCTCTCTTATTATCAGTAATCTATCCATCTCAGAATATATTCTTTTGTTCATTTAAATTCCATCTGAATCTCTTTCATTAACTTATTTGGGACAGAAAATGGAATCCACAAGTATGTTTTGTTTTTGTTTTTTTAAAAGACTATGATATCGTGGCAAAAGCTAATAGATGGTTTGATACAGCATATATACTTTTTGTTCTACAGTTCTTTTGCTCTGTACACCATATCTCCGATAGAGCTGTAATACAGATGAGAGAATACTGGACTTGAAGTCAGAAGACCTGTGCTAAAAACCTCACTGCTACTTTCAAACTATAGGACTTTAAATATGTCACATAATGTCTCTGGCTTCCATTTTATACATATCTTCTCTTATTTTATAAGGTAGGCAAAAACTTAAAGCCAATACTATTCCTATATCTTAGGTAGGAAAATACATACACGACCAAAATTACTTAAAATCATGCCATTAGGGGCGCCTGGGTTAAATGTCTGCATTCAGCTCAGGTCATGATCCTGGGGTCCTGGGATCAAGCCCTGCCATCAGGCTCCCTGCTCAGCAGGGAGTCTGCTTCTCCCTCTCCCTGTGCCCTTCCCCACTGCATCTGCTCTCGCTCTCTCTCTAATAAATAAACAAAATTTTCTATAAAATTAAAAAAAAAATTTTTAAATATGATTAAATAATCACTGTTTAAGATGTGACCATAATGTCTATCTCCTGATTTCCACTGGCATTCTTTCCTCTCCAGTATACTATCTTAAACTATGTTAACAGGGACACTGCTTATGTGTATCACCTTAATTCATAGGCTTACATGACAAAAATGACCAGAAATTAACTATGTTTTATCTACTTATCAACAAAAATGAAAAACAAATGTATCAAAACCCCTAAAACATAACTCATGTTATAAAAGCATAACATTTGAAGATATTTTAAAAACAAACAAAAAAGGATAAAAGACAATGACAGATGAAAAGAGGAGGAATATAAATCCATAATACAAGTATTTGGTCCACCAATTCTATTTCTAGGAATTATACTAAGGGCAAAATACAAGTATACAAAGATATATAATGTAAAAAACATTCACCGTAGCACCATTTAGAACCGTAAAAATTATAAGCTTAAATATTTAAGGAAAAAAAGCAGGGGGACTGGTTGAATAAATTATGACACATCTCCCATGGCATACAATGTAGCTTTGAAAATTATCAACTGCTGGGATGCCTGGGTGGCTCAGTTGGTTGAGCGTCTGCCTTCAGCTCAGGTCATGATCCCAGGGTCCTGGGATTGAGTCCTGCATTGAGCACCTTGCTCAGAGGGGAGGCTGCTTCTCCGTCTGCCTGCTGCTCCCCCTGTTGTGCGCGCTCTCTCTCTCTCTCACAAAGAGAATCTTTAAAAAGAGAGAAAAAGAAAAGAAAAAATTCTGAAGTGTTAAAACAAGCCCCTCCTTCAAGAACACATTAGAATATTGGGATAAAGGGCAAATATGGTCTGAAAAAACATTCTAAAGTTATTATTGCCTTGATTTGCTTTTAAAAAGTAATTTATTTTGAAATTTCATTAAACATGAAAGTAGAATGAGATTTTTGTGTTTATCAAAGGAATTTTTTAAATGGTATCTACTCAAACATCAAAGATCATATCCTTTTTTGAAGTCTTCCCCAAACCAAGCCAAGCTGGAAGCTCCCCCCCACTGTTTACCAAATCACTCTTTCAATATCTTTATTATTGGAGTCATTACCCTGTACTGTCTTCTCTATGAGACTAAGTTCCTTGAGGACAAAGGCTAGGTAGGTCTTAAGCAGTTTTGCACTCCTGATACTTATAACATCCCAGCACACAGCAGACCCTCTATAAAACGCTTGTTGAATATCTACATTCAAACTCTACTTTTCCGTTTATGAGATATACAACCTTAGTCTACCTTAGACAAACCTCTCTCAGCCTCAGTTTTCTTTTTAGCAACAATGGGAACCATGACCTATTTTATAGCATTGTGTGAGGGATTAAAGACCTGTGTATAAACATATTTGACCTGACTGGAATATAGATGGCATGCAAATAATGCTACTTTGCTTTTTTTCTGATGACAGTATATCATAAAAAAATTAAGAGGGTGTCTGGGTGGCTCAGTCGGTTAAATGTCTGACTTCAGCTCAGGTCATGATCTCGGGTCCTGGGATCAAGCCCCGAGTCAGACTCCCTGATCAGTGCAGAGTCTGCTTCTCCCTCTCTCTCTGCCCTTCCCCCCACTTGTGCTCACATGTGCTCTCTCTAATAAATCTTTAAAAAAAAATTTAAAGAAACTCATCTACTTAAAGGGAACATTTCAATTGAATGAATTGTACAGACCATAATCTTGCAGAAATTTAAATTTTAAAAAATAGTTTCCAGCTGCACTTGTTAGGGAAAGTAATAAAACCACTAATTATTCCAAAGGTAAAGGGTCTTGTTCTAGTTCAGACAGGTGGGACTACTGATAATACAGATCAGTAGTTCTCAAGCTTTAGCATACATACATCAGAATCACCAAGAAGGCTTGCTAAGGCACAGAATGCTGGGCCCCACCCCCAAGACTCAGTAGATCTGGGTAGAGGCCCCAGAATTTACACTGCTGATATCTCCCAGCTGTGCTGATGATACTGGCCCAGGGACCACACTTTGAGGTTCACTGATACAGGTAATTCAGCAATCAAGTCCAAAGCCTTTCCCAGGAATTTTTTCTGACACTATGGGGAAGATTATCTCTCCTTCTCTAGGATTGCAGTCATAAAACCAATATAAACTAGAGCTGCTTGCAGCCTTCTTCCCTGACTACATAAAGAAAGCTACCAGTCTCGGAAGGAAAAGAGGTAAAGAAAAACAGAACTGAGAAATCAGGAATAAAAGTGAGAGCTCCTGACAGTCATTTGAGCCCCTAAATCTCTCCTAAATCAGACCTGACTCTGAATTATTCAATTACTTGGGCCAATAACACTTTTCCCCCTTTAAACTGGGTTTCTATCCCCTGGAACTATTACAGCCCTAACTAAAACTGTGGGGAGAAGGGATGGAAGAGATGAAGGCACAAAGTTCTAATAACACACAGTTGTCCATGATACTACTTGAAAGTGAAATACAAAATTTTAGATGAGTTTCCATATTGGCTCTAACCAAATAGTTTTGGGGGGTTTTGTTTGTTTTTTTGGGGTTTTTTAAGATTGATTTATTTATTTGAGAGAGACAGACTCCTAAGTCGACTCCATGCAGAGCGCAGAGCCTGATGCAAAGCTCAATCCCAGGACTCCAAGATCATGACCTGAGCAAAAATCAAGAGTCAGACGCTCAACCGACTGAGCTACACCCAGGTGTCCCTAACCTTATAGTCTGAAAGAAGCTACCACATTTGATGGGTTTCTTGGAAACTCATTTCCTCACTAGAATTTGTGACCAAAATCCTTTCCACAGGTTTACACTTAAATTTCAATGGGTACTGCAGGAAATGAGACCGTTGTGCCTAAATCAATACCTAACCTCACTTAACCTTATTAGCTATAATTTACAGTGAATAAGATCTCTAACTCTAGCCACATAGTGTCATAATTCATTTGGCCTTTATCAACAATTAAAATGTGTGATTTATTCCTCCATTCACTTATTAAGTCTCTATTACATAAAGATACCATGGTAAGTATGTCCAGCAGGTAGAAGCTCACAAGACAAACAACCAGACTTACGAGCCATCTACACTGAGATGACAAGGGAAGCCAGGAAACTGGTGAGTCTGCCAAGGAGCTGTTCTGCAAAGATCCTCAACCTGGTTCATAGACAAGCTTTGGCAAGGCAGGGTGTGTAGGGGGATAACCTATAAAGTCCCCAAAGTGCAGTTAAAGTTTAATAGGTGCATTTTTCTGGTAAGAGGGGTCATGGCTTACATTAAATTCTGAAAGGAGGACAAGACCCAAAAAAGGGTTAAGAACTACTGATCTAAGGAGAGGAAATATCAAGAAGAGAGCTATAAGGAATACTTCATTCAGGCACCTGGGTGGCTCAGTTGTTGAGCATACAACTCTTGATTTTGGCTCAGGTCATGATCTCAGGGTGGTGAGATTGAGCCCCTCAGCAGGGAATCTGCTTGAGATTGTTCCCCCTGTCCCTCCCCCACTTGCACCCTTAAATAAATAAATACATCTTTTTTTAAAAAATGAATACTTACTATTAAGAAGAGAAATTGAAAGGCATCTACCAATTACTAAGTACCTATGAGAATTATGCTGTGCACATTACATATCATATTGCATTTAATCCTGATAATAACCTTGTGAGAGGCATATCAGTAGTTCAATTTTACAGATAAGAAAACTGAGGCACAAAGAAATCAGGTGACTTGACCAAGGCTAAGAAGCTATCCAAACTACCACACTATACTGGAAGGGAAGATGAAACAACAAAGAACTGGGGGCTATCATTTCAACTCCAATGTTCCTCTTTCCTTCAGAGCAGAATCACTGAGAACTAACTGCTCAGGTCAAGAACACAAACTTTGGAGACATCACTTCAAACGAAATTACGTTACTTTACTTAAATTAAGACATTAAATTGTTAAATAATCAAATTATTTCTGAGGTTGTATAATCTGGAATCTTGGCAATTTGGCAGACCCTATTAATACCATCATAAAATTAAGTTTTGAGTTCAAAGCATTCATTCTGGGGGGGGGGGGAGTCCCTTAAGGATGAAGGTTTGGGATCAGGGCCAGTTTTAGCGTTCACAACTATTCCTCAATAAAAGTTCAAAATGAAAAAACGGGAGTGCCAATAATCAGGGCCAATGAAATATGGCAACGCTGCTTAAATTAGCCTTCTTTTCACCAATACTTATAAATTGTGGCTCCTAGACTAACAAAACTCTTTAAAATATTTACCACTTATTGTCTGTATAAGCCAAGAAGAGTCACAAGTTCTTACTGGGATCTTTTGCCCCTTCTAACAGCTTAGCAATATTTGTAGCAACTTTCACAGCAAGGAGATCTTAACATATTTTAAAGTGGTGTTTCAGGGGCGCCTGGGTAGCGCAGTGGTTAAGCATCTGCCTTCGGCTCAGGGCGTGATCCCAGCGGTCTGGGTTCGAGCCCCACATCAGGCTCCTCCACTAAGAACCTGCTTCTTCCTCTCCCACTCCCCCTCCTTGTGTTCCCCCTCTCTCGCTGGCTGTCTCTCTCTGTCAAATAAATAAATAAATAAATCTTTAAAAAAAATAAAATAAAAAAAAAATAAAGTGGTGTTTCAGAACTATATAATATGCCAAAGGTAAGAAGCATGGGTTAATCATTCACAGGGGGATTGAAGGTAGGTACTCACAGGTATAGCCACACAAGATGCTAGATGTCTTCTGCAAGCAAGGCATAGTGGTTTTGGTTTTTTTGTTCATTTGTTATTGTTTGTTTGTTTTATGTCTCAACTGTCCTCTTCTTAAAAGTAGAAATAATATTAAAATAATTTATTGTTGAAGACAATGCCAGTGAAATGAGTTCTAGCATGGATAAATGGATATCGATGCAGCTAGAAAAGAAGATATTTAACATAACTGTTTTTCTCTACATGGAACTAGAACCTAAAATGAAATTGATGTAGACTTCATGTGGGAATGGAAACTAGTACAGCCGTTTTTGAATACAACTTGGCAATATCCACCTAAACACACTTAAATGAACATATAGCTAGGAACTTATTACACAGAAATCATCAGACCAATCAGATAATTAATGGTATATCTATACCACTGGTTCTCAAGCTTTAGCATACATCAGAATCACGTACAGAGCTTGTAGGGAACCATAGACTGCTGGGCCCAATAGAGAGTTTCTGATTCTGTAGGTCTGGGCAGAGGCCAAGAATTTGCATTTCTGAAGTTTTTCCAGGTAACACTGATATGGCTACTCCAAGGACCACACTAAGAACCACTGATCTATATACACTTCTACACTTCTACGAAGCCATTAAAAATGAATTTGATCTCTATTTATTGATATAATGTATAAATGCAGTAGTGTGCTGAAAAACTGGCTCTGGATAGAATTAGGCAAAAAGAAGGAAGCCTTGATTTCTATCATTTGCCAATTTCCATGGTGGAACTACTCCCACCATAGCTAACATCAAGTTACCAATGATTTGGGCTTGCATAATTCTTTAACTACTGGTTGGTACTGGTGAGCCAGTGCACACCATCTAGAAAAACATCTAAAAGGATTAAAGTATAATTGTAATAGCAGTTATCACTGAGTAGGATTATAGGAATTTTATTTTCTTTATAGTTTTCTATGTTTTCTCAACTATTTTACAACAAATTTTTACTTTTATAATAAAAGGCTATTAACGTTTTAAAAAATAAAAAGAAGTTATCAAGTTAGATGAGTTCTCTATAGTTGAAATTTAGCAGCCCCTCTATCGGAAGAGACAAGGATATTTACATACATGTCTATCCACTCTTCCACTCTCCTTTGTTAACCAGGCCTTGACAAAGTGAGAGAGAGAGAGAGAGAAAGAATAAAGCCTAACTGGGAAGTCTTTAAACTCTAGCCCTGGAACATGGAGGGCTAGATATTGTCTTTATAAAATGAAGTGTTAATAGCTGCCCTAGAATCCAAGCAGAAAATAAACTGAGAGAGCCTCCAACTTGCCATTATAAATCCAGTTTCACAAAGGGAGCAAGAGCATAATCCCTCTAGCCTTGCCTCATCAAAATGGAGGCTTAGGCTTGATTAACAGTTCATCAAAGTATTGTTAATGAGAAAAAAAAATAGCACATATGTCCCACAATATAAAATTAAATAACTTAAAGCCATAGAATGAAATGGTATGCACCCATTAAATGGTAATGTAGATACATTCCCAGCAACACAGGAAAATGGTCATATATCATTGTGAAATGAAAAGTGTACGTTACAGAAAATAGCATACACAGGTATGTGATCCTATTAACAAAAGTATGTATTTGTGTATGAATTTATATGTGTATGAATATTTGAAAACCAGAAAGAGACAGCCAATGTTAATAGCCATTATCTCTAGATTAGGATATTACAGATGATCCGAATTTTTAAAAATATCTACAACAAAAAAATAAAACAACAAGAAAAAAAGAAAGACAAATTTAAAAAATATCTACAACAAATCTGTATTATTTGGGTAATTTTTTTAGTCAACATGCAGGGAAAACCCAAATGGTATCAATAAATAGATGCCAAATCTCACTCTCAATCACCGAAAAGTAAATTAAAACAAAACACTACTTGGGGCTCTTGGGTAGCTCAGTCGGTTAAGCATCCAACTCTTGATTTCCACTCAGGTTGTGATCTCAGGGTCCTGGGATCAAGCCCTGCATCAGGCTCCGTGCTCCGCACAACGAAGGCTTGGGATTCCCTCTCCCCCTCTCCCTCAGTGTCTCCACCCCCCAGGCATGCTCGCTCTCGAGCTCTCTCTAAAATAAAGAAAGGAAAAGAAAAGAAACACAAAACACATTATATCCATCAGATTGATAAGACTAAACAGATGGATAAGACCAAATGCTGGTGACTATTTAAGGAAATAGGAACCCTAATAGACTACTGGTAGGAGCATAAATTGGGTTACCGTTCTGGAAAACAATCTAGCAATATTAAGTGAAATTAAGTATGTGTATGGGCCATATGTCAGTAATTCCCTTCCTCAGTATATACCACAGGGAAACCATTGCATAATTCAACAGGGAATATGTGTAATAAAATGCATAATAGTACTATTTATGTTAGTTTTCAAACTACACCTAAAGATTCATTAAAGAAACAAGTAAATAAAATGTAGAAATCCACATACAATGGAATATTATACAACAGTCAGTAGTTATACAGTAGATTTCAAATATGCTTAAATCTTGGGGCACGTGGGTGGCTCAGTTGTGTAAGTGTCTGACTCCTGATCTCGGCTCAGGTCTTATTCTCAGGGTTGTGAGTTCAAGCCCTGCACTGGGCTCCATGCTGGGAGCGGAGCCTACTAAATAAATAAGTAAGTAAATAAGTTTAAATCTTAAGATAGTGTTGAGCAAAAAAGAATAAGTGAGATTCACAACACAATACCATTATGCCAAAGTCCAAAAATTCAAGCCAAGTTTTATCTTATATAACCAAAAGCTCACCTTCACAACTAAATTTAAAAGTCATTTTGTTGGGGTGCCTGGCTGGCTCAGTCAGTGGAGCATGCAACTCTTGATCCTGGGGTTGTAAGTTCAAGTCCTACATCAGGTGTACATATTACTTAAAAATAAAAATCTTTATTAAAAAAGAAAGTCCTGTTTTCCACAGTAACACTGTCCAGTTTCTGCAACTGGTTTTTGGAACAGATGAAAAATTTTCACTACTAATCAACAATATCCCTTTTACTACAAATAAAGTAAACCTCAAATAAATTTCTAAAGTAAATTCAATGACTGATTCCCTACCTATTATATGGATCCCAAATTACAGAAATCATAACTAAAAATAGCAGGAACCGATACTTTTTACTGAGAGTTTACATGGTGCCTCACTGTATATATATAATCTTTATTCCTTTGAACAATCCTGAGAAATAAACACTGCAGGTTAATAAACTATCTCGGCGAGACTGCATGATTTGCCTAAGACCACACATTTATTGTGTAGTGGAACTAGGAATCAAATCAAGTCTGTTGACTATGAACTCCATGCTCTTCTACTCTAGCACAACATCTACCCACCAAACAATGATAAATAATATCTCCCTGTCACACCATCAATGCAGCAGGCACTATATTAAGTACTTCACACAAAGTATCTCCTTCCCACTTCACAATTACCCTAAAAGTCAGGCATTATTAATTCATATGAGAAAATAGATGCTTACATATTCAAAAACCTGCCCTGGGTCCCAAAATTCAAGCTAAAGTTTACCTTGCATAACCAAAAAGCTCACCTTCACAACTAAATTTAAAATTCCTTTTGTTTCCTACAGTACCCAGTAAGATGTCACTATGTAACTGTAAAGCTGAACGTGCTGAATATCATACTGACGTCAAATGAATTTCTGAAGTAAAATGAATGCAATCATATAATTGTGACAGATGCTGTTAACTGGCTGCCCCAAAAGCCATTCCTAAATCCTTTCTTCCTCCTTGCATCTCACTACAGAGGCCAAAAGGCTACTTACCTGGGGCGCCTGGGTGGCTCAGTCATTAGGCGTCTGCCTTCGGCTCAGGGCGTGATCCCAGAGTCCTGGGATCGAGCCCCACATCAGGCTCATCCACTGGGAGCCTGCTTCTTCCTCTCCCACTCCCCCTGCCTGTATTCCCTCTCTCACTGGCTGTCTCTCTGTCAAGTAAATAAATAAAATCTTTAAAAAAAAAATTGAAAAAAAAAGGCTACTTACAGTTAGAAGTGACCACAGGACCCAATTTTGGTCCAGGAGACGTTAGAAGTAACTTGCTAGAACGCTAACAGGAAAGCTTTTGCTTGGTCTGGACCTTTTGCCTTCCTCCTTAAGTGTGGGTGGAAGGCTGGAGTTGTAGCTATCTTAGGACCATGAAGGCCAAGCAAATCACAAAGATATGGGCCCCAACATTGTTGAGCCACTGAAGCAACATGAGCAACTGCCTACTTCCAGGCTTATGAAAGAAAAACAGACCTTTCTTTGTTTAAGCCTTGTAGCCAGGTTTTCAATTACTTTACAGTTGGATACAATCCTTACACATCATCATTATCAAAAACTACCACAACTGTAATTTCTTGACTAATAACTAAAACCAAAGTTACATGCTAGTCCTGAATCAGTTTGACAAAGTTATAATCTCTTGATAAGGATTATTCTAAGTATCTGCTCAGACAGCTTTAGGAAATCTGAGCTGAGGGAAGTGACAGAAAACAAGAATGTAGAATCAGGAAGCATCCTGGGCTCTGAATTGCACACATAGTGGGAGCTCAGACATTCAAAACTATCACCAAGAGTGCATCATCAGGAGGGCCATCTCCTCAAACAATAACTTAAGCCTTCAGGAGTCAACTTCAGAACAAAAGTCCTGGAACATTAAGACTACTGTCCCCCACAAATTCATATTGCTAGTGTTCTTAGGCATTATGATAATGGTACTAGAGTTATACAGAAAAATAATTTGCTTTTATTAAATGTTTATTAAAGTATAGTGTCTTTTCTTTTTTTAGAAGATAAACTAAGTACTTAGGGGTGCAGTATCCTGATGCCTGCAATGTTCTTTCAAGTGGTTCACAGACAAGAGAATACACGCATATTAGAATATATCTATGTATCTATATAGATTATAGATATATAGATATAAAGCAAGTATGGCAAAACATTAAAGTTACTGAATTATCAGAGATATACAGATGTTCGATGTACTATTCTTTCAACATTCTTATATATTTGAAATGTTCATAATAAAAGCTGGTGTTAATGTTAGTTTTCTGGCTTGAGTATTATGCTATAACTATGTCAAATATAACCACTGGAGGAAACTAGGTAAAAGTCACACTGAACCTCTCTATCTTCTTTTTACAACTTCCTATTAATCTAAAATTATATCAAAATAAAATGTTAAAACAAAAGCGTTGGGAAGACTTTCCGTTTGGTAATAGAGTAAACAAACACCTCCATTTATCTCTCAATGAACTAAATTATAAAACCTGGAAGGAATGCATGAACAGCTATCTGAAGACCCTTAGAAGTAAATATTACAGGCAGATCTGGGAAGAGCACCAGAATTCAAAGTATCACTGTACTTGCTGCAAGTTTACCATTTTTTCCGTCTAGTATTTCCCAGCCTAAACACAACATAATCCAAAACTCGTAAGTGAGCACTATGGCATAGGTGGAAAGAAATACAGGAGAAGCCCCCTAGCCCCGGCTCAAACCTAGGAAAGGGAACTTCTAAAGCTCAGAAAAAGATGGGGCACCTGGGTGGTTCAGTCGGTTAAGCATCTGCCTCTGGCTCAGGTCATGATCCCAGGGTCTTGGGATGGAGCCCACATCCGGCTCCCTGCTGAGCAAGGAGCCTGCTTCTCCCTCTCCCTCTGCCTGCCGTTCCCCTTGCTTGTGCACGCTCGCTCTCTCTCTCTCCTCTCTCTGTCAAATAAATAAAGTCTTTAATAAAAATAAATAAAGCTCAGAAAAAGAGGGGTGAATCCCTTGGGAATTTATTCTCTCTTTCTACCCATCCTCTCATGTTCCAGTCCCCCAAGGTCTTCTGTGGTGGGTACAGCAGCAACAGCAAGAGCATCTGAAAATAGAAAGCCTCCAGGGGCAAAAATTCCGAGGGGAACCCTTGCCTTCAAGTGGGCAGACCAAACTTCATTTTGTTTTTTTCCTTTTCTTTATGTCCAGAGGGAAATGACTCCATAAGTTGTTTATGAACTCCTGAGCTCACCCTCAACCTGTGTAGGTATGGACCTAAAGTAAGTAACGTAACAAAAAATTTGAAAACTGAGATAACAGGTAGGCCTCCATCCATAAGGCATCACCCTCAAGGTCATGCAAGTGCCTCACCTACAAGGCTACTACCCACTCACTTATACAACAAGTATTAGATGAATAAGGCGCCTTCTTTGTCCTCAAGGAGGTAGCATTCTAGGAAAGGATGCAGACACACTAATAAATAACTGCAATTTAGTTTGAGAGCTGCTGTAATAAAGGTACATACCAGATACAGAGCTATCACAGAAAATGAAGCAATTAAATTGACTTGGATAAGCCGGGGAGCACTTCGGAGAAGTGATTTAGCTGGAGCTTAAATGGTATATCACAGTACCCCTTAAAAAGGCAAGGTGGGCAGGAAACAGCATTCTAGGCAATGGGAAAGAGTTGGCAAAAGCTCAAAGGCAGAACATCATATATTAAAGGAACTACGAGGAATTTGGTGAGAATAATCTAAAAGGTAGCACTGAGCTATAAGACTGAAATGTACCTAGAAAACAAAAAGGAAGTACAGGTCTGTTAAGGTACAGCTCCTTAAACATCACATTAAGAAATTTAGCTTTTTTCACAGGTAATAGAATATAATTTTAAGTGGTACAATCAGACCTGTGACTAAGGATAATTCTAGTTGTTTTCTGACTGTTCTGGACTAGAACACTGACCTCCAAACTGTTTTGATCCCTTAACTATTACTAAAAATATTTGAGTATATCCCTCAATATATGTATATTTATATTACATCTAGATATATTATACTCTACATATGTATATATATTAAATATACAAAGGAGAAAATGTTTAACTGATGAGATAGTGGCACCTGAGTGGTGTAATCTGTTAAGCATCTAACTCTTGGTTTCGGCTCAGGTCATGATCTCAGGGCTGTGAGATCAAGCCCTTGCATAGGGCTCCACACTCTGCACACAGTCTGCTTGAGATTCTCTCTCCCTCTCCCTTTACCCCTCCAGCTTGTGCTCTGTCTCTCTAAAATAAATAAATAAATTTTTGAAAAAATTGAGATGATAAATATAATAGCCAAGAAGTAGGAACAATTCAAATACCCAACAACTGATGAATTAATTTTTAAAATTGGTATATCGAGGGGCACCTGGCTGGCTCAGTCAGTAGAGCAGGCGACTCTTGATCTCAGGGTTTTAAGTTCAAGCCCCACATGGAGTGCAGAGATTACTTAAAAATAAAATCTTTTAAAAATAAATAAATAAAATTTGGTGTAACTATACAATGGAATATTCAATAATAAAAAGGAACAATGCTGGGGTGCCTACATGGCTCAGTTGGTTAGGTGTCTGACTCTTGATTTCAGCTCAGGTCATGATCTCAGGCTTCATACTGGGCATGGAACCTGCTTAAGATTTCTCTCTCCCTCTGCCCTCCACTTTCCTTCTCTCTCTCTACAAAAAAAAAAAAAAAAGGAAATTCTGACAGGTACTACATCAAATGTCCTTGAGGACATCACACTCAATGAAATAAGCCGGTCACAAAAAGACAATTCTGGATGATTCCATTTATATGAGGTACGTACAGTAGCCAAATTCACAGACAGAATCCTGGTTGCCAGGGGTAGAGGGAGGGGAGAATAAGGTAGTTGTTGTTTAATAGGTATAAAGTTTCAGTTTCACAAGATGAAAAGTTCTAGAGATTGGTTGTTCAACAATGCAAATATACTTATTAATATTACTGAACTGTACACAAAAAAATAGTTAATGTGGTAAATTTTATGCTATGCCAATCATTTCCTTACCACAAATTTTAATCACTTTTGTTAAACATTTCAAACATAAAAGGTGTTATATTTTTTAATAATGGGGGGTGGGGAGTTCAAGACAAGAAAGTCACACAACTTCTATTTTGCCAAAAATCTGTATAAGCATGAACCGAATGCCATTTTTCAAATGAGTCATTATAATTTTAGAAATCAGAGTAAGTAGGATAACCACTAATCCCGAAGAAATATAATTTCTGCCTTCCATAATTATTCAAAAATATTTTTTGTATTTTAAAAGAATATTTACATATTCATCTTTTCAAAGATTTTATTTGAGAGAGAGGGCGAGCACGAGCAGTATGCAGAGGGAGAGGGAGAAGCAAACTCCCGGCTGAGCAGGGAGCCCAATGTGGGGCTCGATCCCAGGACCCCGAGATCATGACCCAAGTCGAAGGCAGGCACCCAAATTACTGAGTCACCCAGGCGCCCCAAAAGTCATTCGTCTTCACAAGAGAACCTTATCATTTACCTCCTTCCATGAATTGAATAGAGTGCCACAGAGTAAACACCAGCATATTTGCAATTTCTATAGGGTGTTTTAGAAGTTTTTATTGTTGTTTGTTTTAGCTTCAGTCAGAAAACAGTATTTCACTCACTCAAGGGATTTTTTTAAGCCCTTAGGCACAGGCCTTGCAGAATGGAGGCAAGATAAACCCAGAAAAGATGTTAATCAGCAATTTACCTACTCAAACTTCTTAAAAGCAAAAGTGGGCTTTAAAAATGCTTAAAATAAAAAAAGAAGGCAAGTTAATGCTTACAGGCTTTATATATGTCTATACATATATGCATGTATCTGTTGTTGTTATTTAAGACACAATATTTTACACTACTCATTATTTCCAATCTATGTCTACTGGAAAACATCATGCTTTTAGATGAAAAAAAAAAAATTAAAACAGCTTTCCCAATTATTATACCTTTGAACTAAAATAAAATATACCATTTCACAAGCTCTGTCAATTCTGATTATTCACAGTTAAGGGCAAACTTCTGAGATTACCTCTATTGTCACAAGAGCTGGTTAAGTCCTTTCCCATTATAAGATATCTGTGAGTAGTTGGGAAATAGAACTGAACCATCTCTGCCATATTAGGCTCATATCTAGACAGCAAAAAAATTGTTCTGGGCCTAAGAGATAATGAGTGTGACAGTGTGTGTGTGTACACATACATACGGGTATATATTAATTATAGCTTATTTCCCACCTATAGTGAATGGACCAACATCTCCATGTAAGAGGACTATCTAAAAATATTATCCCATTACATTCAGGAATTAAGTACTAACTATATTCAAACCTGCCAAAGGCGATTCATAAAACTGCTAAGTGTGACCAATAATACAACCAAATAGGGGCATCTGGGTGGCTCAGTCAGTTAAGCAACTAACACGTGATTTCAATTCAAGTCCTGATCTCAGGGTCCTGAAAGGCTCCAAGTTAGGCTCCCTGCTCAGCAGGGAGTGTGCCTGAGATTCTCTCCCTCTGCTCCTCCCCCACTCATGCTCGCTCTCACACGCTCTCTCTCTCTCTAAAATAAATAAATAAATCTTTTTTAAAAATAGTAATAATACAACCAAATATTCTACAACTTTGAAAGTTTTCTTGTTCCACTGAAATTTTAAAATATTTACCAGAAATTTAGCAGGTAAAATTGTACAATCCTAAAAAAGATTAGTTTTCCTTAAAAGTAGCAGATAGACAAAACAAATGATGCATACAGAAACACTGACACTAGTTTCTCAAATCTATCATATCAGAAACCAGCTTCCCAAACAATTCTCCAATTATTAAAATAAGGAAAAAAAAAAAAGTAGCCTTTAAACTAAAATAAAAGCCATTTTTTCAAAAACAAAAAATCCAAGCTACAAATCTTATTTTGCATCTTGTTCATAAATTTTTGTCTCCATTTTTCAGTTTGCTGCTTTATTGATACAAAAGAAAATTCAAAATCTATCTCACCTCTTCCTGTTTAGGCATCTTATTTTCAGCATCATACTCTACTTAGACAGGGAAAAACACACAAAATTCTTACTGGACTCATACACCATAATTTCTGTCAATATTCCTCTTTTTATATATTACACATATTATTTATACTCTTATCTTAAAAGTAATACAAACTGTGACACATTATATTCTCCAAAGATGGCTACAATGGCAGATTCCATCCTATGAGCTCTTCTAATGAGATGCTGATATTCCTCCCTTCAAGCGGTGTGGTCTATATCTACCCCCTCTTCTGAACCTAGGTGGACCTTTAGGACTACCTCAACCAGCAGAAAAAAACAGAGTACCATTATGTGACTTCCAAAACGAAGTCAAATATGCCATGCAACTTCACCTTGCTCTCTTGGGATGCTCTTTCTTGGAACCGAGCCATCATGCTGTGAGGAAACCAAGCAGCCAAAAGGAGAGGTCATGTGTAGGTGTTGTGGCTAACAGCCCAGGCTTAGGTCCCTACCAAAAGCTAGCATTAACACATATATGAGTGTGCCAAGTGTTCAAATGATTCCACCACCCAGCCTCAAGCCACCCCCACCCTTTCAGCTACTTCATCTTAGGCCACATATTAACAGAGACAAGCTGTCCCCACTAAGCAGGTCTTGTCCAAATTACAGATACATGAGCAAAATAAATGACTGGTATGTTTTTAAACCACTAAGTTAGGGGTGGTTCGTTATGTAACAATAGCTAACTAACACAAGCTCATAAATACAATTTGAAAAATGCACAAAAAGAGAAAGAAGAAAACTTTCAATTACCCTAAGTTTCACCACTGTTAACATTTTGACACATATTTTACCATCAAGAAAATATTTTGCCCCACTCAATTAATATTCCAAATGCTTTGTTTTTACCAGGATAAAGGGCTAAATTTTTTAAGGTAGTCAACTGTTCTCATCTAACAAGAAATAGAAAGGAAAAAACACTAGCATTCATTCTACTTATCTTTACTATCTGTTTCACATACCTGTCCTTAGTGAGGTGTCTGAGGATGGTTGGTACACCAATATTCCAATCTATGGATGTGAATCAAGACCCTGGGTCAAAACAACAGCTACGCTGGACCTCCTCCCTGGAAGAAGCTGCTGAAGCTCCAAATCTGAAATTTTTAAGGAAAGAAAATACTAAATATAAACGTTTCCTTTTTTTAAGATTTTATTTCAGAGAGACAGAGAGTGTGCGCACACTAGAGAGCATGAGCGGGGGGAGGGCCAGAGGGAGAGAGAGAAGCAGACTCTCCATTGAGCACAGAGCTGGACGTGGGGCTCAATCCCAGGACCCCAAGATCAAGACCTGAGCTGAAGTCAGACACTTAACCGACTGAGCCACCCAGGCCCCCCTAAACATTTCCTTTCAATCATTTATAATTCCATCTTTACAGCTGAATGGGGGCTGGTAGAATGGATTAAAATTACATGTAAGCAATGCATAGGTTTCACTGAAGGTGGAGCTGGATAATGTGGATTCAAGTCCCAGCTCTACTGCTTACTAGATATATGATCTTACTTAAGGAACAAATTCTCTGTGCCTAAGTGTTATCATGTGATGAAGACTAAAGTGACTGGATCAAAATTTTGGGCTGGTAGTCAGAAGACCTGGGTTCTAAACTCAGTTATTCTGCCTTGCTATAAGAACTTTGATACTTCTCTGAGCTCAGATACATCATCTCTAAAAGAAGAGGGTTGAATCAGATAATGATTCCTGAAACCTAATCCTTAAATAGATGCTAGCCATGACTGAAAATTGATGTAAAGTTACCAACTGTGCTTACTCTGAGATTGTTCTTCCTACTTTTTCTGGTATTAAAATGGCTTCTTTTATGAGACGATGTGATGGACAGTACTAGTTGTTTTATAAATAAGAGTCAAAATCAAAAGCTGTAGCCCTGTGTAAGCAATACAGAATTCTTTTTAGAAATTCTAGTGTCTCTATGATTTCCATGAGCTCTAAAATCCCCTCAATTTCATTCTATGTATTGATTTGCTACTCAACTAGTATTTTTTTAGGTACCTAACATGTGACAGGGACTCTACTAGTTGCTGGGGGAGCCCAAAAATAAATAAGATTAGTCCCTGCTCTAAAAAATCTCCCAATCTTATAGGAAAGCAGATACGTAAACCTCAAAGACAATATAACGGGTTAAGTTTTCTAATAGAGGCTTTGCACCTTTTAAGAGGTAAAATAGCGGAATGAATGCGTTTTTAAATTAAGTAGGATTTTTTTTTTAAGATTTTTTTTTTAAAGTGATCTCTACATCCAACATGGAGCTTGAACCCTGGGATCAAGAGCTGTATGCTCCGCTGACTGAGCCAGCCAGGTGCCTCAAATTAAGTAGGCTTTTAAAGTGAGTTTTATAGTTGTATGAGGAATTCCTTAACCTCTTTAAATTATAATTTCCCGATTTGCAAAATAGGAATGATTACAGATAACACAGAGTTGCAGTAAATAGATAAGATGCTAAAAACAAAGGCCAATCCACCCAAAAGTTTGGCTTATATACTTTCCCGAAGACAAATTAAAAATGTATCATGTATTAATGATCAGCACAAAAGGGATCATTTACAACACTGATTTATACTCAGGGGTACCTTTCTCCACTAACCTCTAAACAACTGAAGGGGTACAACCAAGTTGCTCCATTTATATCCCTAGCACCTAGTGCAATTCCTTATAAATAGCAGGTATTAATAAATAGTTTATTAGAAAAAAAGACTGAATGAATGGCTTCTTTTTGTAGGATTTAAGTTATAAAAGCTGAAAGTAAAAATTCTTAAGGTTTCATTCAAAACTAATTTTAAGTGTATATTTTAAGTACTCAACCTGTCATATTGGAACCTGGATATGCAGGCTTGTTTTATTTTATTTTTTTTTTAATTTTTTTTTATTATATTATGTTAGTTACCATACACTACATCCCTGGTTTGCAGGCTTGTTTTAAAAAGCAAAATAGGGGCACCTGAGTGACTCAGATGGTTGAGCATCTGCCTTCGGCTCAGGTCATGGTCTCCAGGTCCTGGGATGGAGGCCTGCATTGGACTACAGGCTCAGCAGGGAGTCTGCTTCTCCCTCTCCTTCTGCCTCTTCCCCTGCTCACGCTCTCTCTCTATATCTCTGTCTCAAATGAATAAATAAAACCTTAAAAGAAAATAAATAAAATAAAAAGCAAAATAAATTCACCAATGTAATAGTGGTGTTGCTGAATAAGAAGAGGAGTGGCAGCTAACATTAATTAAGTACTTACTATGTGCCAAAAAACTCTTCTAGGCACATTCCATGGATTATCTCACTTAATCCTGACAAGAACCCTTATGAAATGAACCATTTATGTGATCATTTTATAATAAATGGACACAAAAAAGTCAAGTTACCTCCAATATCATAAAACTTCTAAGAGGTAGGGTTAGGATTTTTAAAAAAAGAAAAAAAAATCCAGCTGCATGACTCCAGAGTCCCCTTTTTAATTTTTATTTAACTAAATAACTTTGTTTGAAAAAAAAAAAAAAGATTTTACCAGAACTAGGAGTATTTGCTTCTAACCTTTTTTTTTTTTTTTAACAGAACAAGGAGTCATTTCCTACGTGCACTAAACACAAATACATGATACAGTCCCTCCCCTTGAAGGCCCTATGCATCAATGTGGTGATACTATTAATCAGAGGTAACATGAATAAGTAATATCCTAATTTGATTTTTATTACTTTAAATTTTTAAAGGTTTTATTTATTTATGAGAGAGAGACAGAGAGAGCAACAAGTGGGGAGGAGAGGGAGAAGCAGGCTCCCTGCTAAGCAGGGAGCCAGATGCAGGGCTCGTCCCAGGACTCTGGGATCATGACCCCAGCCAAAGGCAGATGCTTAACTGACTGAGCCACCCAGGTGCCCTTATTATTATTTTTTTAATTTAAGTAGGCTCCATGCCCAGTGTGGAACCCAACGTGGGGCTTGAACTCACAACCCTGAGATGAAGACCTAAGCTGAAATCAAGAGTCAGATGCTTAACCAACTAATTTTATTCCTTTAAATTTAATTATCTCAATGTTAGGTTTATCTGTAATTTCTTTTTCATTTACTTTATTTTTTATATATATTTTTAAAGATTTTATTTATTTATTTGACAGAGAGAGACAGCCAGCAAGAGAGGGAACACAAGCAGTGGGAGTGGGAGAGGAAGAAGCAGGCTCCCAGTGGAGCAGGGAGCCCAATGCAGGGCTGGATCCCAGGACCCTGGGGATCACGCCCTGAGCCGAAGGCAGACACTTAAAGACTGAGCCACCCAGGAGCCCCTCTTTTTCATTTACTTTAATTCCAGGTATTACTATCTTGAGTTTTCAGGATATATAGGAAAGGCTTATGCGGTCCTAAAGGAAATATCAATTTAAAAATGGAAGATAACAGAAACTTATTTTGTATGGAAATTTCCTTTCAAATAATCACATTAAAAAAAAAAAAAAAACACAGAATAAGAACAGCTGAGGGACACCTGGGTAGCTCAGATGGTTAAGCGTCTGCCTTTGGCTCAAGTCATGATCCCGGGATCCTGGGATTGAGTCCTGCTTCGGGCTCCTTGCTCAGTGGGGGCCTGCTTCTTTCTTGGCCTGCCACTACCCTGCTTGGGCTAGATTGCTCTCCCTCATTCTTGCTCGCTCTCTCTGACAAATAAATAAAATCTTCAAAAAAAAATAAGAACAGCTGAATTTTATTTCCAATACATGCTCTAGAAGAATTTCAGATGTAACTCGCAAAATATATTTTTAGGCAACAATGTATTTCACTTCATTTCTTCACTGGCTTGATTCTAGAACAGACTATAATGCCTCTGATGTTTTATTTGAGTTTTAACAGTTGTGTTAAAAGAGAAATAAAAAAAATACTACAGAGAAATAACAATAGATATAACATAATAAATGCTTTCCAAATATACAGAAATCTAATTGTTACTAGAGAGAACACTTGACATGTATTTGATTATAATGAGCCACTATAATTAAAACAAGTCATATTCTGTCCACAATTACATTCTACATCTTTCTGCCTCCATAACAACACAATAACCTAAAATTCTCCTTACTATACTGCAGCTATTTTCAAGGACGCCAATATTCCAATAACACTAACCAAGGGGCCATAAGAAGTTATGAAGGTTAACAGTAATTTTCCCAATATCTTCATATTGGAGGCTAGATGCTATATTTAAGGGGAAATATGACTATGGATTATTTCTAAAACAGTACCAGAAAAGGAAAAAAAAAGGTTTAAATTTCTATTTTTTTAAAAGATTTTATTTATTTACTTGAGAAAGAGAGAGAGAGAGAGGGAGAGAGCACAAGCAGGGAGGAGAGGGAGAAGCAGGCTTCCTGCTCGCAGAGAGCCCGATGTGGGGCTGGATTCCAGGACCCTGAGATCATGACCTGAGCCAAAAGCAGACGCTTAACCAACTGAGCCACCCAGGTGCCCCAAAAGTTTAAATTTCTAAAAACACAAATGGAAACACTAGCATTGTGAATTCACAGCACTAAATAAAAAGCTGCTGGTTCCAAGATTTGGTCTGCCAAACTTTTCCCCATGGATAAATGTTCAACACCCATTAAACATTTTACACCACTCCAAGACTAAGAGTCTTCTGCTATTCTATGAAGAAAAATGAACTCCCAGTTTGGTTTACGTTCCAAGTAGCTGTCCCCAGAGGAACAGATCGGAGAAGGGCAACTTAAGCACAACATTGAAGCTTTATTGAGACCTGGAAAACAAAGAAATCTTACATACTTCCCACATAGAATATGCCTATGGGAAAAAACTATATTATCTATTTTTTAAAAAAATTTTACATTTTTTTAAACTATAATCACTATGCCAATTAGAGTAAGTATAAGGGGAGGAAGTCTTTCCAATTACAATTAATTCCTCCTAGTCAAAACTTAACTCATAAATTGTTTATCATACCTGAAGTTCTTCATCTCTTTCACTTCTAATATCTTTTCAAATGTTTTAGACCCACCCACCACCCAATCTCAATTCTGAATGCCATTCAAAAAATAGGTGATTATCTCCTTAATACCCCCTCTTAATATATGATCATTAACAGCTCTTATATGTGATGTGCTACTTACAACTCCAAACCTGTGTTCCATAGTTCCAAACCGTTCTTCTCAAAATGGTAGCACACTATTATTTTCTCTTAATTATATACAAATTCCTTGCTACTCAAAATGTGTTTCACAGACTGGTAGCATCTCAGGTCCTACCTTAGATCTACTGAACAGAATCTATATTTTAACAAGAACCTCAGGTGATTCATACACAGAAAATTTTGAGAGTCACTATGGTAATTCACTCATTCAGGGTCCCTTTCCTCCTGCTTTACAGTTCCTAAACTATAATTTGGCATATAAGGAATCAGATCCTTTCTCTTTTGAGCATATTAAGATCTACCAAAATGAAGTGAGGAATAATCTTTAAATAAGATTACAGTTTCTTCACAACCTTCTTTTCAAAAAAGATTGTAAGTTCTATGAAGCCAGAGATTTCAATATACCCTCAAGACCAAAAGAGTGTCAGGTGAATATTTGTAGAAGAATCAGAATAGATACCAGATGATCCCTAAAGTCCTCTGACTTTTAAATCTTTGGCTCTTCCATTCGTTATGTAAGCAAAATTCTATCTAAGGAAGGGAAGCTAAAAAATGAGATCATCTAAATGTACAAAATAAAAAATATGCCACTTTAAGTGACTTGGTCCAAGTCAATAGGCAGGTAGGTTCACTATTAAGTTCATAAGGCTCAAAAACATTTTTTCATATCATTTTTTTTAAGTTTTAATTTATTTATTCATTTTAAGTAATATTCCACACCCAACGTGGGGCTCGAACTCATGACCTTGAGATCAAAAGTCACATGCTCTTTTGACTGAGCCAATCAGGTGCCCCAATATCATATAATTATTACTGGATTTTATTATTATATTTTAGGTCAAGTAACAATATTTCCTCTACATATACACTATCATCCAAGTAGCTAGCAAATGCAGAGAGCGTGAGTTGGGCACTTAGAGCTTAAGGAAGCCTAAAATGTACACATTGCTGGAAAGAATGTGTACATGAAAACTGAAGATTACATGGTATGATTAGTTTCCTCAAAGCCAGGAGAAATAAGTGCCTCCAATCTTTACTGTGCTTACACTGAAATACAGGGAAGAAATGAAAGGGAAAGAAAAGAATAAAAGTACAGAAAAGACACACACAAAAAAATTAGGGACCAGATATGGCAACAAGATAGAGAAAAGAACAGAGGTTAATAGTAATCAAAAGTCTCAAAGAATGTGATTTAGGGACTTAGAAAAGGCAAAAGCGGCTACAAAAGCAAAGAGCAGAATACCAAGTGAAGCAGCATCCATTTCAGAAACTTCCAATGATGACACAATGCAAGAAATTTTGAGGGGCACCTAGGTGGCTCAGTCGGTTAAGCGCCTGCCTTCGGCTCAGGTTGTGATCCCAGAGTCCTGGGATCAAGCCTAGAGTTGGGCTCCCTGCTCAGTGGGGAGCCTACTTCTCCCTCTCCCGCTCCCCCTTCTTGTATTCTCTCTCCCTCTCTCACTCTCTGTCAAATAAACAAATAAAAATCTTTAAAAAATGAAAAATAAAATAAAAAATAAAAAGAATATTTGAGAACAAGTAAATTTTAGAGTATCTCTGGACTGAGATACCTGTCTGGCTCAGGTGGTACAGCATGTGACTCTTGATCTGAGAGTCATGAGTTCAAAGCTTGGAGCCTACTTAAAAAAAAAAGGGGTGTTTTAAAAATATCTCTGGGGTTAATGTATCATTTCTCCCATCTACAATAGCCTATATATCTGAATTAATAAGGAACAAGGAAATATAACCCTAACCCTCAGAGATCAATAAAAAAGCAAATTACTTTGTTTTCTTTTCATTGAGTCTAGAAAAATTTTCATCGATCTCTATGAAGATTTTCATTAAAAATAAAAATGGTTAGGACCACCTGGGTGGCTCAGTTGGTTAAGCACCCGACTGTTAGTTTCGGTTCAGGTCATGGTCTCAGGGTTGTGAGATCAAGCCCCCCGTTGGGCTACGCGCTCAGCACAGAGTCTGCTTGAGATTCTCTCTCCCTGTCCCTCTGACCCTCCCCCCTCCCTACCCCCACACACACTCTCTCATGCTCTAATTAATAAAATCTTTTAAAAAAATAAATGTTAAAATAAAGTTTTGATTCCTCACCTACCTTCTACATATTTTCCCTATTTATATTAGATTTAGTCCAAAATGTGCAGAGATTTCTATTTCTAAAAAACATTTTCTAGAAATCTATTACATGCAAAAAAAAATTACATAAAGGTTACATTAGGGTGGGGAAAGAACACCAGAACAAGGGACCAAAACAGAAATCATAAGGAACTATAAAAATGGAAAGCATCTAGGGGTGCCTGGCTGGCTCAGCTGGAAGAGCATACAACTCTTGATCTAGGGGTCAAGTATGAGCCCTCCATTGGGTGCAAAGATTACTAAAAATAAATAAATAAACAAACAAACTTTCTTTAAAAAGTAAAACATCTACACTGCAAAAAACCACTATGAAAGAAAGTTAAGACATGAATGACAAATTAGGAAAATATCTACAATATAAAACAGAGATTTAATACCCTTAATGTATAAGAAGCTCAGCATGGGCAGAAATACATGAAAATACAGCTTACAAAAGAAGAAACAAAAGCATAAGCACAAGATGTTAAACTGCGCTAGTAATCAAAGAGATAAAAAAAAAACTTTAAAAAAATAATTTGCATTTATTTGAGAGAGTGAGCAAGTGAGCGAGAGAATGTGAGCAGATAGGGGCAGAGGGAGAGTGAGAAATAGACTCTCCCCACTAAGCAGGGAGCCTGACATGCAAGGCTCAATCCCAGAACCCTGTGATTACGACCTGAGCCGAAGGCAGACATTAACAGACTGAGCCACCCAGGAGCCCCAAAGAGATGCAAATTACTACCATTTCATATTGACAGATACTAAAAATATCAGTAACAGCCATTGTTCTATAAGGTATATGGAATCTAGCACTCCTATTCACTACTATTGAGATTATATCTAACAACAGTTTCTCATTATAAAAGCTTTCAGGAAAATAATCACATTTCAAAATATGCCCATCTTTTGACCCGACAGCCCCACTTCTAAAAAATTTTTCTAACTAAATGGATGTGTACAAACATATATGGACATAAGAGCTATTACATATGCCCAGTACACAGCAGGTGTTCAGTAAATATCTGATGAATAAATACTATTGTTGAATGATGAACAGTATTGTTTATAACAGCAAAACTACTACCATTACAGAATGTCTACAAATAAACCATGGTATATCCATATTTTGAAATTCTCTACAGCCATTAAAAATGATAATGCAGATCTATAGTTATTAATTAGAAATTCATCTACAACAAATTACAGATGTTGAAAAAAAACAGTAAAATGTATGGTGGTTCCTCAGAAAAAATAAACAGAATTACCATATGATCCAGCAATTCCGTTTCTGGGTATATACCCAACAGAATGGAACGCAGGTACTTAGATATTTGTACACCAAAGTTCATAGCAGTGTTACTTATAAGAGCCAAAAGATGAAAACAACCTAAATGTCCACTGATATATTAACAGATAAACAAAATGTGGCATATACATATAACAGAATATTATTCAGCCTTAAAAAGTGGTATTTTGACACATGCTACAACATGGATGAACCCTGAAAACATTATGCTCAGTGAAATAAAACCAGATAGGAAAGGACAAATACTATATGATTACACGTTTTTGAGATATCCAGAGCAGTCAAATTCCTATCATAAAGACAGAAAGTAGAATGGTGGTTGCTGTGGGCTGGGGGGAGTGGAGAATGAGGAGTTAGTGTTTAATGTGTACAGTTTCTGTTTGGAAAGATAAAGCTCTATGGTTGCACAACAATGTGAATGTACTGAATGCTACTGAACTGTACATTCTAAAATGGTTAAAACAGAAAAAATGGTTAAAATGGCAAATTTTATGTTAGTATACTTTACTACAATAAAAAAATTATAGAGACACCTGGGTGGCTCAGTTGGTTAAGCATCTGCCTTCGGTTCAGGTCATGATCTCAGGGTCCTGGGATCGAGCCCCGTGTCAGGATCTTCTGCTCAGCAGGAAGCCTGCTTTTCCCTCCACCTGACCCCCAGCTTGTGCTCTCTCTCTCTCCCGATCTCTCAAATAAATAAATAAAATCTTTAGGAAAATAAAATTAAATTAAAAAGTATAATGAAAACCATAACACGTCTTCTAGACCGGAATAAACACTGTGTTTATTATTTCTGAGTCCTATGTTCATAAAAAATGAGATTAAAAAAATGCATTACTTTGGTTATTCCTATTCCCAGTCCTATTCAGTACTCCCTACACAAGTCATCAGGAATAGTACCAAATGCATGCCGGTCAGAATGGATAAAATCAACATCACAAGAAACAACATGTGTTGGAGAGAATATGGAGAAAAAGGAACCCTTGCGCACTGTTGGTGGGAACGCAAGCTGGTGTAGCCACGGTGGGAAACAGTATGGAGGTTCCTCAAAAAATTAAAAATAGAACTACACTACTATCCAGCAATCCCACTAGTGGGTATTTACCCAAAGAATATAAGAACACTAATTCAAAGGGATATTTGTACCCCTATGCTTATGTTTATAGTAGCATTATTTACAACAGCCAAGATATGGAAGCAACCCAAGTGTCCATCGATTGATGAATGGATAAAAAAAGACACACACACAAATGGAATACTATTAAGCCACAGAAAAGAATGAAATCTTGCCATTTGCAACAACATGGATGGAGCTAGAGAGTATAATGCTAAGCGAAATAAGTCAGAAAAAAACAAACACCATATGATTTCACTCATATCTGGAATTTAAGAAACAATACAGAAGAGCCAAGGGGGGGGAAAGAGAGAGGGGGCAAACCAAGAAACAAAGTCTTAATTATAGAGAATTGATGGTTACCAGAGGGGAAGGGAAAGGGGGGATGGGTTAAATAGGTGATGGGGATTAAGGAGTGCACTTGTCTTGAAGAGCACAGGGTGATGTATGGAACTGTTGAATCACTATATTGTACACCTGAAACTAACATAACCCTGTATGTTAATGAAGTGGAATTAAAATAAAAACCTATATTACAAAAAAATAGTACCAAATGTAAATATTCTTCCTCTGAGGTTCAAAGCATAGCTCTGTAAATTACAGTTTGCATACATATTCTTAATAGACACCAAATCAGAGTTAAAACATGTAGCTTCTGTGTTTTTTACTAATTACTTAAAATGAAAGTCAAATTCCTATGTAAATTAACTCTCATACTCTTCAGCAAAAAATTCAAGCTATCTAGAATATAGCAAAGACCCCAAGTAACAGGAAATATCTCAAACATCTGAATATGGACATTAGAAAGTCAACAGAAAACTGAAGAATAAACTACTGAGATCTGAGCCTTTGAGACTATAAACTACAGTTTATAGTCAAAATAAGTAAAAGGAGGAGCCAAGTCTGATATCAAAGTAAACATCAAGAATAGAAAGCTCCAACCAAACCTATCTTCCCCCTCCCATCCTCTGAGAATGGTCTGACTCTGGCATAACTGAAAATATCTGGTTAGGTCATACCTAGGGAATTCATTCCATAGAGGAGTGGCAGGTACTTAAGGGGTCCTAGCTGAATCTTTATTGAGCTCAAGGACCAGGTGTTTCCAGGTGTGGGAGCAGTGTTCCTGCTTAGCCAGGTGCACTCTCACCTCATGAGATGCTGCCCTCTGGCACACTCTGTAAGCAAAGGGAAGTCAGGTCAACACACTGCTCTCCACAAGAAACGAAGACAACGATTTTAAACTGTGAAAACATTTAGGTCACAATTAGCACTTAGAAAGAGAGAAATAAAACAGAAAAGATGAGTGCATCACATATATTAAGGATGAATACTGATCTACGGATCCTCATTTTTCTTTCAACTCTGTGTGTATGGGGGAGGGTCATCATCGAAAATGTTTAAAATTTGGGGCACAAGCCTGGCTCAGTTGGTTAAGCATCTGCCTTGGCTTCGGTCATGATCCCAGGGTCCTGGGATCAAGCCTTGCGTGGGGCTCCCTGCTCAGTGGGGAGTCTGCTTGCCCCTCCCCCCAGCCTGTGCTTTCTCTCTCTAATAAATAAATAAAATCTTTTTTAAAAATGTTTAAAGGGGTGCCTGGGTGGCTCAGTTGGTTAGGCGTCTACCTTCGGCTCACGTTCTGATCTGAACCGTTTTGGGAGCCCCACACTGGGCTCCCTGCTCAGTGGGGAGTCTGCTTCTCCCTCTCTCTTTGCCCTTTCTTCCCCAGCTCGTGTTCTCTCTCTCTCTCTCTCTCTCAAATAAGTAAAATCTTTTAAAAAACAAAAATAAATAAATAAATAAATAAAATGTTTAAAATTCACTGTTGTAGAGAAATGTTTGTAAATGTGCACCCGAAGATAAGCAAGAATATGTTTGTAATACCAACAAAATGGAAAAAAAAACAATGTCCATCTTTAGGAGAAAAGATAAATTGTGGTACAGTCATACAACTAATACATATACCTGAGAAAATAAATAACAGTTATACACATTGATATGGGTGAATTTTAAAAACACAATATTGATTAGCCAAAGCAAATAAATATATGTAGTAAAACAAAACAAGAATATATGTGTACTATGGGGCACCCGGGTGGCTCAGTTGTTAAGCGTCTGCCTTCGGCTCAAGTCACGATCCCAGCATTCTGGGATCCACCCCCGCACCGGGCTCCCTGCTCGGCGAGAAGCCTGCTTCTCCCTCTCCCACTCCCCCTGCTTGTGTTCCCTCTCTCGCTGCCTCTCTGTCAAATAAAAAAAATAAAAGTCTAGGGGCACCTGGGTGGCACAGCGGTTAAGCGTCTGCCTTCGGCTCAGGGCGTGATCCCGGCGTTCTGGGATCGAGCCCCACATCAGGCTCCAACACTAGGAGCCTGCTTCTTCCTCTCCCACTCCACCTGCTTGTGTTCCCTCTCTCGCTGGCTGTCTCTATCTCTGTCGAATAAAATAAAATAAAATAAAATCTTTAAAAAAAAAAAAAAGGAAAGGAAAGAGAAGGATAGACATCTATAACATAGGTCAAAACCAACCTCCTAACTCTCCCTTGAAAGGCAATGTAGATTTCCATTAAATACAGGCTCCATCCAGGACACTCCACTAAAACAAAAGATTTTTGTTTTAAGAGCACAAACTGGGGCGCCTGGGTGGCTCAGTCAGTTGAGTTGTCTGACTCTCAGCTCAGGTCATGATCTCAGGGTCATGAGATTGAACAATCAAACACCCCTCCAGGCTCTATGCTTAGCCTCAGCTCAGAGTCAGCTTGAGTTTCTCTCCCTCTGCCTCCCTGACCCTCCCCCTACTCACACATCATGTACTCTCAGGAAATAAATAAAATCTAAAAAAAAAAAAAAAAAAAGCACAAACCTGAAATGAGATGCAAGTAGGTAATTTATCTATCCTCAGTTCTCAACACTTAAGATAATGCCTAACATAATATAAAAGAAAGAAAAGTAATTTAAAATAATACATTGTAATATTTAAATGCTCAGGTATAACCATCCCAGCATTCATACTACTAAGGAAATCGACACTTGCATGCATATACGAAATACCATGCACATGACATCTACAAATGTAGACTGACACAAATGAATTGTATTAGAAAATCAGATGCCAAAAGGGTCAATGCCATTGGTAATATGATTTTCCAAAACAGTTAACAACTCTTGTTAAAGTTTTGAAGAAACAAAGTACAATCTGCCCTCAGTTTACTAAGTAGTTGCATTTCTGGAAAATTCAGTGTCTATTAAAACCATGCAAAAAAATACTTTGTTTAAATGTGCTTAAATGTATAGCAGAATTAGCATCAGATAAGTACAAACATGTTTCTCACCTACAAGAGCTGGGAAAATGTTAAAAAATCATGCAGAACTGTCTCAGACATTGTGGAATGTATGGCATTCCTGGCTTCTGCTCATTAAATGCCAAGGCTGCACCCACCCCACCCTAATCATTGTGGCAACCAAAAGTGCACCTTAAAAGATTCAAAGATTCATAGGGGTCCTGACCCCACTGAGAACCAGTGACTTCTAGAAAGGCTAAGTCCCAATATGGTTTCCAGACAGCCTTTATTTTCACAACACCATAAAGCTAAAGGAAATGATAAAGCCTACCCAATTTCTAACTTTGGCAAAGAAGAGTGGCGCCTGGCTGGCTCAGTTCTCGGGGTCGTGAGTTTGGGCCCCATGCTGGGTATAGAAATTACTTAAATAAATAAAACCTTAAAAAAAAAAGAAGAAATCCTTATTCAGTGAAGAAATTATTAGAGAAAGTATAAAGGCAGATCAAAACCCAAGGATCCTCACCCTAAATGAAAGTGATACATCGAACCAAAGTTTGGCAATTTTTTCACCCATCTGATAGCAATCTTTGAGGACAGTGTTATTTTGCAAAATAAAACAAATGTCCCAATTGAAAAACACTGTAACACTCAAAAAGTATGCCATAGTTTACAAAGCATTATTTAATTTTAATCTAACAATTTTATAAGACAGATACCATTATTTTTTTATATTACTTTTAAGAACAATCTCAAAAAAGGTCAAAGTCACAGAGCCAGTAAACTGAGAGATAAGACTTCAAGCCCTCTGATTTCAAATCCTGTGTTCTTTCCATCAACTATACTGCTGCACAAAGATTCAATATGGCAATACAGATAAAAAGAAATTCGTAAGGGGCATCTGGGTGGCTCATTCAGTTAAGCATCTGCCTTCTACTCAGGTTATGATCGACTCAGGGTCCTGGGATTGAACCCCACATTGGGCTCCCTGCTCAGTGGGGAGCTCACTTCTCCCTCTGTCTCTGCTGCTCCCTCTGCTTGTGTTCTCTGTCTTGCTCACTCACTCTCTCTCAAATAAATAAATCTTTAAAAAAAAAAAAACAAAACCCACAACTCATCAGTCAATACAAGAAAAGTGTTAATGGCAAAAGATCAATATAAAGCCTCTTGAACTATTTTGATATATCATAGACAGCTGTACTACCTATAGTAGTTATTTCTCAATATGAGAATTTTTTAAAGATTTTTTTAAGTAATCTCTACACCCAACGTGGGGCTCAAACTTACAACCCCAAGATCAAGAGTTGCATGCTCTACAGACTGAGCAGACAGGCGCCCCAGAAGAAAGGTAAAATTTTAGCAATTACCATGACATATAGTATCTAATTACTTTCTAATATCAAAAAGATTCTGGATCATAATTTTAATCAATCTTCAACTTAATCAAATATTCCAGAATCTCACTACAGATTCTGACAGTTAAAAAGTTAACAAAGTCTTTTTAAAAACCTTTCCATTTAGGGGTGCCTGATGACTCACTAGGTTAGTTGACCAAGTCTTGATTTCGGCTCAGGTCATGATCTCAGGGTCCTGGGATCCACCCCTACATCTGGCTCTACACTCAGCGGGGTATCTGTTTGAGGATTCTCTCTCCCTCTCCCTCTGCCTCTGCCCCTCCCTGCACCATGCGCTTGCTCTCTCTCAAATAAACCTTAAAAAAAAAACAACAACAATCCTTTCCATTTTGGGGAGAAATACATAACCATTAAGAACTTCATGAAAATCTCAGCTTAACCGAAGTGTCTCTAATGTAGTCGCTAGATTAGTCATCTCAGTTCATTTGAGAATGACAACATGAAGGATGGCTTATTGAATTATAACTCATTCGTGACTGGTAGATTAACTTTAAAACTCTAAATGGTGTTAGTGCTATGGTTCTTAATTGATAATACACTTCCATAGTTCCAAACATCCATATGCACACAACAGTTTATAAGACAAGACAAAAATAAAAGCAAAGGCATACCCAGGGCTTGATGTAAGAGGAAAAAGGAAGTAGTATGTCTTATTATTTCAGCTGAAGAAATACGGAAATAAGATCATTTATCAGCAAGTACAATCTTCTTAGACACATTTCCAAAGGGCAGAACTAATATACTAAGGCTTCCCTAAAAAAGGGTGGACAATAACCTACATGACTCATCCCTCCACTAATTCAAACCCAAAACCCAAGAAGAAAGAATAATTTGACATTTCTATTTTAAAAGAAAAAAAATTTTTCATTTATGCTTCTAAATTCATGTGTAAGGTTTAACTGGCTGGAGTGAACTCTTTAGGAGTTACAACATGAAAGCATATTAGTTATAAACTACACACAAAAGCTGAAAGTCTTAAAATTTTATTTTTAAGTAATCTCTACACCCAACGTGGGGCTCGAGCTCACAAACCTGAGATCAAGAGTTGCATACTCTACAGACTGAGCCAGTCAGGCACCCCTGTCTTATTATATTTTATCCCTCCTTTTTGTTCCTCTTTCCCAAAGAGGAACTTTACTCAGTCATAATTGTGGTTGTCTAAGCCAAAGTCTCTACTTGAAACAAGACCTTATTTTCTCCCTCATGCACAGTTACTTCTATTTTCCTGACTTGAATTCACTTCATTACAACTTCCATAATCTCTGTGATATCTATACATACTGCACTAACTTTTTTGATTAGTAGCTAATGGAAAGTATATGCAATAGAGCTTAAAAGAATTATCAATCACCTGAATATTTCTAAAATGTTACCACAAATAGAAAGAATTAAGCACTTTGACACTTTATTATATTGAAAAGAATTGCAAGTCATCTTGAAAAACCTCCAATTCAAAGTTGCTAAGACATAGATTAAAATTAGATTTAAATATATCACCCAAAACCCTCAAAACATGCCATAATCCCCAGATACATTTGCAGAAATTTCAAATACTGATTGACAAGTGTTTTAGGGTTATTATATATTATACATTATACATAGATATCTGTATCTATAGATATATCTGTCTAAACACAGAAACCAGTAAGGAATTATAGGACTCGCTTGAAAATATAATAGCTGACATACATAAAGCACCTATTGTATGATAGGCATTGTTCATAGAATTCAGATACAAGTGTGTATATAACCTCATTTCATCAGCACAAAAAACAAGAGATAAGGGCTATAATTCCAATTTTAAAGATGAGAAACTAACTGAAAGATTAAAAAGGGTTCTAGTTGGTGCAGTAAATTCATCCAAAAACAATATACAAATGTGTCAAATACATAAATAAACAATGCATAAAAAATAACATACATATCTTTCAAGCAGTGATAGGGATCATAAATCCAAAATGGTAAGCAGTGCTGAAGCCAGGAGCCCACCAGAGTCCTAGTTCAAAAACAAGCAGTGGCAGCTGGGAGTCTGGCTTCCCTGGGGAACAGGGACTAAAAGTGTTCCATATAAGTAAGACAGAGGATTTATCAGAGCTAGGGCTGGGGTAGGGCTCCCTTCTAAAGAAAACAACTTGGGGTTTTTTGGCTCAGTCAGTGGAGCATGTGACTCTTAATCTCAGGGTTGTGAGTTCAAGCCCTGCGCTGGTTGTAGACATTCCTTAAAAATAAAAAATTTAGGGATGCCTGGGTGGCAGTGTTGGACTCTTGGTTTCAGCTCAAGTCATGATCTCAGAGTCGTGAGAACAAGCCCTGTATCAGGCTCCGTGCTCAGCTCAGAGTCTGCTTGAGACTCTCTCTCCTGCTCCCTCTGCCCCTTCCCCACAGCGTGCATTCACTGTCTCATCTGTCTGTCTCTCAAATAAATAAATCTTTAAAAAATAAAATAAAATCTTTAAAAAAGAAAAAAAAACAACTTGCCAACTCTGCCTGGGGCTTACAGTAAATAACTTATAGTAAATAACTCCCACGAAGGTTGCAGGACACAGACACAGCTTCAAAATCAAGACAGTAACCAGGACACCCATTAGCTCTGTAACTGGTTCTGCAATATCCACACTATCACCAATATCCCTGAGAGGAAGGAACTCTAAGCCTGGTTCTAGAACTGAGGTCCAGAGGCAAGCATAAAACTTCTAATACAAGGAGGGAAGTGAACATAGAGGGACAGCAAAAGCTCCCTCTCAATAATATCTGATAAATCTGAAAAGGGGTTAATATTCAAAATATATAAAGAACGTATACAACTCAACACCAAAAACACCCCAAATGATCTGATTAAAACAGGCAGAGGACTTAAATAGGCATTTTTCCAAAGAAGACATACAAATGGCCAACAGACACATGAAAAGATGCTCAAAATTACTAATCACCAGAGAAATGCAACCCGAAACCACAATGAGATATCACCTCACACCAGTCAGAATGGCTAATATCACAAAGAAAAGAAGTAACAAGCGTTGGTGAGGATGTGGAGAAAAGTGAACCCTCATGCACTGTTGGTAGGAATGTAAATTGGCGCAACCACTGTGGAAAACAGTATGGAGGTTCCTCAAAGTCAAAAACAGAAATACTATATGATCCAGTAATTCCACTACTGGGTATTTACCTCCCCCACAAAAAAAACCAATATTATTCAAAAAGATATATGCACCCCTGTGTTCAATGCAGCATTATTTACAATAGCCAAGGCATGGAAATAACCTCGCTGTCCATCAATAGATAAATGGATAAAGAAGATGTGGTGTAACACACACACACACACACACACACACACACACACACACACACAAGAATACTACTCAGCCATAAAAAAGAATGAGGTTTTTTGCCATATGCAGCAACATGGATAGACCCAGAGGGTATTATGCTAAGTGAAATAAATCAAATGTTAAAAGACAATTGCCACATGATTTCACTTATATGTGGAGTCTAAAAAACAAAACAGAACAGAAACAGGCTTATAAATACAGAGAACAAACTAGTGGTTGCCAGAAGGGACGGGGTGGGGGATAGGCAAAATACGTGAAGGGGATTAAGAGGTACAAGCTTCCAGTTAAATAAGTCACGGATATGAAAAGTACAGCATAGGGAATACAGTTAATAACAACTTTGTATGATGACAGATGGTGACTACATTTACTATGATGAGCACTGTAAAATGTATAGAATTGTTGAATCACTACATTGTGCACCTGAAACTAATATAACATTGTATGTCAACTGTACTTCAATAACAAAAACTTAAAAAAATAGAAAAATAAAAAATAGAAAATAATAAAATTGCACTTTCCATAATATATACAAGACAACTAAATCTGCTGTTGTATCTGAATGACGTTCCATTCTCCATTTCCTACATGTGTAACTATTAAGCCTTTTGGTGCTTCCTCACACCCCTGGGTATTTATAAAATAAATCCTCATTCCTTAAGGTAAGCAGAAAAAAACCTACCACTCTTAAACCTTTCCTACCTTCCCAACAAACCAATAATCATGATAATCTGAAAAGGCTGGAGGTGTTTTTTTTTTAAGTTTTTATTTATTTATTTAGTAATCTCTATACACAACATGGGGCTTGAACTCCCAAGCCTGAGATCAACAGTTGCACACTCTTCTGCGTCAGGAAGTCACCCCAGCAAAAGGTTGTTTTTTAAATGCAATAAAGTTACAAAAACCTATTTCTAACTGGAAAACTTTGACAACTCCAAAACTAAGCATCCAGTTTCCCACAGCTAAAGAAAAGTGTCTTTATAACTAAACTTGTTGATTATGTCTAAGCAAACTTCAAGTGATGCAGGATCTCTCAAATTTAGCCTTCCTATTTATCAACCAGACACAGTCCTATTATCAACCAGACACAGGACTTTCCTACCACTAGGAAGGGAGTGGTTTCCAGCTTTAGGATGACACAATTAAAGGGTTCCAAATAGGAATTAAAAATAGTCTCTAGAAGGAATAGCTCAGAATAAAAAGTGTGTTTTAAAAAAACAAATATCAAATTAGTAATCCATCACTTAAATTCTAGACCTATCTCTGCTAATAACTAGCTGTGTGACTTTGGCTAACCTAACCTAGACTTCAGGGTCTTTTTTTTTTTTTAAGGTTTTATTTATTTGTCAGAGAGAGAGAGAGCGCGCGCATAAGCAGGGGGAGCAGCAGGCAGAGGGAGAAGCAAGCTCCCTGCCAAGCAAGGAGCCTCATGTGGGCCGACCTGAGCCAAAGGCAGACACCGAACTCAGACACCCAGGTGTCCCTCTTTTTCTCTTCTAACATTGTAACATTCTTTTAAACATATGATAGGAGTGTTTGCTATACATAGACAAATTCAGCATTTACATGTTTCTAGAGATTCAAAGAACTTTATAAATGCTAATGATGCTTGTCTACCACTCTCTCCTTCCCAAAAGTCGCGTAAGTAGAATCTAAAGACAAACATTTTTTTTTTTTAATAATGATTTTTTATTATATTATGTTAGTCACCATACAGTACATCCCCGGTTTTCGATGTAAGGCTCGATGATTCATTAGTTGTGTATAACACCCAGTGCACCATGCAATATGTGCCCTCCTTACTACCCATCACCGGTCTATCCCATTCCCCCACCCCCCTCCCCTCTGTAGCCCTCAGTTTGTTTCTCATAGTCCATAGTCTCTCATGTAAAGACAAACATTTTCTTGAGACAGTTTTCCAAAATACCTTTTAATATGGTAACATATTATATGCTAGAACTTTGAGGTATAATTTATAAACACTGAAATTCACTTTTTCTTTAAGGATTTATTTGAGAGAGAACTCACTCATGCACACACACATGGGGGAGAAGAGCAGAGGGAGGAGGGAGAAACTCAAGCAGACACTGCTGCTAAGCACGGAGCCCCACTTGGGATTCAATCTCGTGACCCTGAGATCACGACCTGAGCTGAAAGTAAGAGTCAGACACTCAACCAACTGCGCCACCCAAGCAACCCTGAAATTCAAGTGTACACTTCTGAGTTCGAAAAATACATACAGTCATGTAACCACCACAATCAAGATACAGAACAGACAGAGGCAATATAGAATACCTCAAAAAAGGGGCACCTGGGTGGCTCAGTCATTAAGCGTCTGCCTTCAGCTCAGGGCGTGATCCCAGAGTCCTGGGATCGAGCCCCACATCAGGCTCATCCGCTGGGAGCCTGCTTCTTCCTCTCCCACTCCCCCTGCCTGTGTTTCCTCTCTCGCTGGCTGTCTCTCTCTCGCTGTCAAATAAATAAATCAAATCTTTAAACAAACAAATAAGAATACCTCAAAAAAATTTCCTCGTGCCCCCACCCCCAGCAACCACTAGTCAGTTTTCTGTCCTTTTAGTCTCATTTATTCCAAAATAGCATAAAAATGGAATCACACTGTATGTGGTCTTCTGAGTCTGGCTTCTTTTACTTAGCATAAGGCATTCGCTATCCACCTATGTTGCTGCATGCACTGCCAAATAGTATTCCACTGTATGAAGGTTCACAGTTGCTGTACATTTGAATTTGTCTCCAGTCTGGGGCATTAGCATAGAGGTTTCAGCTTGACTTAAGTTTTCATTTCACTTGAGTAATAAATACCTATTAGATCATCACAGTAAATGTGTGTTTAACTGTATATGAGAACCTGCCAAACTGTTTTCAAAAAGATTGTACCAATAAGAATTTTTTAATGGTTTTAAGGAAAAATGAGTTTAGATCTCATGTCACAAATTTCACAGAAAGATCCTAAACAGAACCAGATATTATTCAGAGGAAATTATTTTCCTGTGTCCTATATATAGAAAGCAGTTAACGAAGGAAGTTAATTTGATAAATATCCATATTTATCAAATAGACAAAGATTTTTTAATAGACTTTAAAATGCCAAGTTTGAAATCACACTCATAAACTCTATAGGTCAGTGTGTGTGTTTAAATCCATCTGGCTAGAATATGGATTTAAACTATCTATTTAGGGGCGCCTGGGTGGCTCAATTGGTTGAGCAACTAACTCTTGGTTTCAGCTCAGGCTATGATCTCAGGGTCGTGAGACTAAGCCCCCAGGTGGGGCTTTGCGCTCAGTGGAAAATCTGCTTCTCTCCTTCTGCCCCTCTTCCCAGTGCATGCACCGGTACTCTCTCTCTCAGATAAGTCTTTAAAGAAAAAAAAAAGGGGGCGCCTGGGTAGCGCAGTCGTTAAAGCGTCTGCCTTCGGCTCAGGGCGTGATCCCGGCGTTTCGGGATCGAGTCCCACATCGGGCTCCTCTGCTGGGAGCCTGCTTCTTCCTCTCTCACTCGCCTGCTGTGTTCCCTCTCTATCTGGCTGTCTCTCTGTCACATAAATAAATAAAATCTTTAAAAAAAAAAAAAAGACCCAATTTAAAAATAAAAAATAAACTGTCTATTTAGAATGGGAGATTCTGCGGGGCACCTGAGTGGCTTGGCCGGTTAAGCGTCTGCCTTCAAGATCATGATCCCAAGGTCCTGGGATTCAGCCCTGTGTTGGGCTCCCTACTCAGCAGAGTGCCTGCTTCTTCCTCTCCCTCTCCCTCTGCTGTATCCCCTGCCTGTGCTCTCTTGTTCTCTCTCACTCATGCTCCTTCTCTTCCAAAAAAATAAAATCTTTGAAAAAAAAAAATAGAATGGGAGATGCCAAGTGGCTAAGTCTACACAAATACCAGTTATTTGGGACATAAATGAGAAAGACAACATATAATAAAAAATTTGATCTTTTCAACGCACTTGTTCAACTGGCCCTCAAAAATAATTCTTAGTTCTTAATGAGACCACCTGCTTATGAAACTCTCCACTTCCTTCCTATCATTCCCCTGGCTTCACTTGTCTTTTTTATCCAGTATAGATTTCACAGTTCATCAATATAATCACTCCTTGCACTCAATTCAATGTTTCCCATGTCTCTCTCCTTCATACTCTCCTAGCAAAACTCCAGTTGACCTTCTCCATGACCATGACAGCGGTGGAATATTGCAGAAAATCACATATCCAGTCAGACTGATTATTGTCATAAATCCACAACTAACAACCTCAATCACGGCAATACTTTTTTTTTTTTTAAAGATTTTATTTATTTGAGAGAGAGAGAATGAGAGAGGGAGAGAGAGTTCACAAGAGGGGGTGGGTCAGAGGGAGAAGCAGACTCCCCACTGAGCAGGGAACCTGATGGGGGACTCGATCCTCGGACTCCAGGATCATGACCTGAGCCAAAGGCAGTCGCTTAACCTACTGAGCCACCCAGGCGTCCCACAGCAATACTACCCTTAAAGCTCCCTGTAGTGGCTGTTTTATAACTTTTCCTCAATCCTTAAACACTTCACCCACCTCTCCATTTCTCCCACTGCTTAATTTACAATACCTTCATTAAGAAAATAGAAGCCATCAGATGAAAGTTCCCTATTTTTTCTACAACTAAATCTATAACACCCCCCCAAACTGAACCAGTAATCATCTTCTCCCCTACTTTAAAATGAATAAGCATCTTGATTAATTTTTTTAAAGATTTCTTTTTTATTTTGAGAGAGAGCAAGTGAGCAAGCAAGAGCAGGGAGAGCGACAGAGGAAGAGAAGCAGAATTCCAGGCAGACTCCACACTGAGCTCAGAGCCCAACATGGGGCTGGATCCCAAGACCCTGAGATAAAGACCTAAGCCAAAACCAAGAGTCGGATGCTTAACCAACTGAACCACCCAGGCACCCCTCTGATTACTATTAAATGACCACTGAAGTTTGCTCTTTGTATTATCCCTTTCACTTAAAGGTTTCCTTCCTTCCATAATTCACTCTCTCCTGTATCATCAATCTGTCCTCTTCTAAAAGATCATTCTCATTATCATGTAAACATGTACCATTACCTCCTGTATTTACATGTTTTGTAGAGTATCCCATCATTCCCTACACAGCTATGCTCCTCCTCCCCCATTTCTGTTACCCTTTAGAGCCACACTCCTCAAAAAAGTATCAGCTCTCACAGTCTCTAATTCCCAACTTTCCATTCACTATTCAACCTGCTCCAAACTGGTCTACCTCCACAAGCTCACTGAAACTGCCCCTTAAACAGATGGCATACTTAAAGGAATAAATGAAGACAGCTTAATGGAGAACAATTTACCGAAGTGTGGTCAGATTAAGGTAACATATATAGAGAGCAATCAAGAAAAAAAGGAAGGAAGGAAGGAAGGAAGGAAGGAAGGAAGGAAAGAAGGAAGGAAGGAAGGAAGAAAAAAAAAAAAAAGAGGCCGTTACCTTTTCTGAACTCCTAGAAGGTACAAGCTCTCACCTCTCTGAAGCCTGAAGTTATCAGAACCAGAAAAGGCTATGGCGATGGAAAAGGTACCCCGTAGCTACAGGTAGAGGTATGCAGTTTTTGCGTAAACTGCAGCCACACAGGGAAGAAGAACGGGAATAAATACCCTAATCTCTTTTTCCTTCCACTGCCCAATCTTCTGTCAACTGTATCTCCACTGGCTGAACACAACATGAAGCCAGAAGGCAAAGAAGCCTGGGTGATGTCAACCATAGAGGTCAGCCTTCTGAAGCACAAAGAAGGGAAGAAAAGGGCAAAAACAGATCTGAAAAGACACAGAGAGATGACCAACACAAGATCATCAATAACTTCCACTTTGATAAATCAAACTGGCACTGTTCCTCTCTTGGCCTCCATGACATGACAAATCCTGGATTCTCTCCATATAAACTCTCTTCTCCTCCCTCACTAGAAGGAATATTTGGAGTTCCTCTCAGCTCAGTACCAGACAGCTGATCCTACCCTTTCCCCATGGCTCTCAATACCATCTATACAATGACAATTCCCAGCATCACCTCTCCTTAAGCTCCAGCCTCCCATATCCCAACACTATCATTTAGATGTCAGTTGGAAATTCACAGATCCAAAACAATGATTCTCATCCTCTTAAAAAAAAAAAAAGTTCTTTTCCCAGTCCTATATCTCAATAAATACCAAGCCAGAAATGTGGGAAATAGCTTTGATTCCTTTGATTTTTCTTTTTTTTTTTTTTTAAAGATTTTATTTATTTATTTGACAGAGATAGAGACAGCCAGCGAGAGAGGGAACACAAGCAGGGGGAGTGGGAGAGGAAGAAGCAGGCTCATAGCGGAGGAGCCTGATGTGGGGCTCGAACCCACAATGCCAGGATCACACCCTGAGCCGAAGGCAGACGCTTAACCACTATGCCACCCAGGCGCCCCTGATTTTTCTCCTTCACATCTAATCCATCAGTAAATCTTGAAAATTCTAAATGTATCTGAATTCATCCATTTCGATCTCTACTTCCAACACCCTTCTAAATTGCTCTTCCTGCTTTCTCTTTTGCTTCTCCCTACAATCTATCGGGTAATAGTCATGATGATCTTTTAAAAATGTGTATCATAGGGTGCCTGGGTGACCCAGTCAGTTGAGCATCTCACTCTTGCTTTCAGCTCAGGGAATGATCCCAGGGTCATGAGGCTGAGACATGAGTCTCCACTCAGCGGGGTGTCTGCTTCTCTCCCTCTGCCCCTCCCCCAGCTCACTCAAGCTCTCTTTCTCGAAAATAAATAAATCTTTTAAAAATGTATATCATATTTATCTTATCCTCTGCTTAACATCCTTCAATGGCACCCCATTTAGAACAAGATCCCAATTCCCTACAGCAACCTACAAGGCACTTCATGATTGACCTCTTTATTTATGCCTATCTAAGCTCATCTTACAAGCTCACTAAGCTTTCCTCACACTCACTAAGCTGTTGCCTGACTTCAGTTCCTCAAAAATTCAAGCTCTTTCTTACTTTACTCTTTCCACAAGCACAAAATACTTCCAGCTCTGTGCATGGTGGTTCCTTCTAATTCTTCATACCAATTCAAATGTCAACCCTAAGTGTGGCCTTCGCCAACCAGATCAAAACTGGTTTCCCTGTTATTCTCCCACCATAGAATACTATTCATTATTTTCATTGCATATTCTCAAATGGCAATCTTCCTCTGTACTTATTATTGTGCATCTCCTTCCCCTACACTATAAGCTTCACTGAGGGCAGAGATGATTAAATTAATTCAATTCCAACACCACTGAGGACCCACTACATGCAAGGAACTGTGGGAGTTACAAAGAATAAGTCAAAGTGACAAGGATCTTGTTCCCAGTAGGTACATAATCTACTTAGGGAGAAAAATGTATATGTAACTATAAATGCAGAGCAGATAAAATGCCATATCATACTGCTACAAAGTGCTATGGGATCAAAAGGGAAAGACAAAAAAGTAGAAAAAGTGATAAGAAAGCCCTCATATAAGAAGATGGTTCTATTATGGCTTAGAAGGTAACAGGGGGAAAAAAAAGCATTCAAGGCAGACCAAAAAGCCTTAATAAAAGGACAAAAATGGAAAAAAGTAAAGGACAGGGGCGCCTGGATGGCTCAGTGGTTAAGTGTCTGCCTTCATCTCAGGTCATGATCTCAGGGAACTGAGTCCCACTTCTGGCTCCTTGCTCAGCGGGAAGTCTGCTTCTCCCTCTGCCTGCTGTTCCCCCTGCTTGTGCTCCCTCTTTCTCTGACAAAAATAATAAATAAAATCTAAAAAAAAAAAAAAAGTAAAGGACATATAAGAGGTTAAAAAGATCAAACCAGCTACAGCATAGAGAAACTGTAGAGTTCCACTGAAATCATGTTTGATGATGTTAGTTAGGAAACAGAAAACAAAATTTTCAGTGAGTGTGCTATAGAACTCAACCTTACACACTACAAAATGAGAATATGAAGTATTTTCAAGTAAACAAAAACTAATGTCCTTTCCAGGTCTGAAGTTCAAACGATGGCGCTCATACAACACAACTAGTTTTAAAGTAAAAGTGCTCATTAAAAGCATATTTCATCAATTTCATGTGGAATTTATCATGACTTTTAAGGTGGTTTTAAACTGTCTAAACAACAATTTTTCAAAAATCCTACTTACTCTTTCCAAAATTTTAATCCAAAGGGAGTATCAAAAGAGGTGGCAGGCAGGGAGGCCAGGGGTAGGACCATTCAAGATATTTAATATTACACCCAGCCCAAATTTGAAAGTAACTTAATTAAATACTCCCAAAAGAAAAAGGCAAGTTTTTTAGCAATATTTTCAAAAGTCATAATTTTATGACTGATATTAACTTGTAACACTATTATTCATAAGCCTTTAGAGGGTAACTGGCTGTTGTTCACTGTATTCATTCACTAAGACTATACTGATTACCGATCAAATACCCAGAAAGTCTAAGCAGAATACACAAAAATCACAGAATTTTAGAGGTGAACAGAGATTTAGAAAAATAACCAAGATAATTTTAAAGAATAACAAAGTGGGGGTATGAAGCCTCACCATACCAGATATCTAAATCTACTACAAAGCTATAGTAAATAAAGACAGTGTGATACTGGCTCCGAGATAGGCAAACAGAGCATAAAAACAGGCCCACATTGGGGTGCTGGGTGGCGTAGTCGTTAAGTGTCTGCCTTCGGCTCAGGGCGTGATCCCGGCTTTCTGGGATCGAGCCCCACATCAGGCTTCTCTGCTAGGAGTCTGCATCTTCCTCTCCCACTCCCCCTGCCTGTGTTCCCTCTCTCGCTGGCTGTCTCTCTCTCTATCAAATAAATAAAATCTTAAAAAAAAAAAAAAAAACAGGCCCACATGTAAATAGAAATATGACATATGACTTAAGATCCTTACTGAAAATCAGCAACAAATGGATACTACTCTAAAAACAGCATTGGCACACTTATTTTTGATATTAAAAAAGCTGAATTATTTTAAAAAACCGAATTATATTCATTATATTATTCACTATAATTTCAGAATAATTTGAACATTTCAGTATTAAAAACCTTTAAAGATCAAGTCCAATACCATCACCTCATAAAAGAAAAATAAAGACCCAGAGAAGTTAAAACATTTAGCCAAATCACAGAGTGGGGCTACACAGGAATTAAATTCATATCTTATGATTTCTTTATTCAAGAATTTACAGGGGCACCTCGGTGGCTCAGGTGGTTAAGCGTCTGCCTTCAGCTCAAGTCATGATTCCAGGGCCTTGAGGTTGAGCCCCATGGTGGGCTCCCTGCTCAAGAGGGGGAAAAAAAAAAACTTAAAAAAAAAAAAAAAAGAATTATTGACATTCTTGGCATACCTGGCTGGCTCAGTCACAACAGCATGTGACTCTTGATCTCAGGGTCATGAATTCGAGCCCCATGTTGGATGCAGATTACTTAAATAAATTTAAAAAAAATTTTTTTTTAAATTTACATTCTCTCATTTAATACACACCAAATGCTTCCCATCTACCCCAATTTGTTTAAGTCACCCATGATATCAACAATACCAAATCAGAAGTGGAAGAAGACAAAAAAGGTGTGGCAAAATAAAAAGCTAATTTATACTTTCATTTCCTTCCATCCTCAAACCTTCTTTCAAGGAAACTGACCAAATAAATATATGGTTATCTGGCTGGATCAGTCCATAAAGCCTATAACTCTTGATCTCGGGGTTGTGAGATCCAGTCCCACACTGGGTGTAGAAATTATTTAAAAATAAAATCTTAAAAAAAAAAAAAATCCAGCCCTCAAAGATCAATCTTACCTAAATCCAAACTAAAGACAAAGAGTTTCAGTATGCAGGAGATTCAGGAAGAAAAGAATTTTAAGACTGTGATTCTTGTGTCAGCGCTTCAAAAGTATCTATGAATATCATATATTTAAGGAGTGCTGTTATTAGGCCCAACATTTTTCAGGCACAAGCTCCATCAACCTCATATCTCACTCAGTTTGTTTCCAGAGGATGTTAAACATTTACATTTAGAGATTTTCACAAAGACCAGTTAAACAAACACGGCCGAAGACTGTCTGAAAGTAGTTGTTCCAATTCCAAGGCTCAATTAAGGTATAGACAGAAATGACATCTCTAGGAGAGCACTCAATCTCAAGTTACTAGGGTTGTTCATCTGTTAATTCAGATAAAACTTTCCTTCCATAAATCACCCCCCTGGGATACATGACAGGAGTACTGATAGTGAAGTGAGGGAACCTTGTAGAGAACCTATTTAAAATTAAAATCCCAATTTAAACTATGACCACCACTACCACAGAAGGATATGCTCTATAAAGAACATAAAATTGACTGTATTTAACCACTTGAGCACTGAAGGGTAAGAATATGACCTCTGGAGCCAGACTGCCTATGTTTGAGTCCTATGATTTGGGCAAATGCTTAACCTCTTTGCCTCAAATTTCTCAACAGGAAAATAAGGATAATAAAGACAGGGACACCTAGGCGGCTCAGTCGGTTAAGTGTCTGCCTTGGGCTCAGGTCATGATCCTGAGGTCCTGGGGTGTTATACCTGCTTCTCCCTCTCCCCCTGCTCCCACAACTTGAGTTCACTCTCTCAATAAATCAAATCTTCAACAACAACAATAATAATAATACCTACCCTCACAGGAGTTATTGCGAGAATTAAATTAGTGCGTGTAAAGCACTTAGAACAATGCCTGGAATACAGCATCAGCTGCTGCTAGTATTACTACTACCACCCAATCCCACTACTAGACTATCAGTTCTCACACGTGGCTCAAATACGGGCTAGTTTCCCAGCCAGATCATGCAATTTTAATGTTCCTGAATCAATGATTCAATATACCAAATTCAAAAAACAGCTCTACAAAACATAGCCTCAAATCTTCCTTTTAAATCATTTACTTACCAAACAAAATTCTCACAAATATTAATGAACAGCATAAGTTTACTTATCTCCAAGAAATCTATGAATTATCACTATGATATGGAACTTCTGAAAAATCTTATGCTTGAAATAAATCTTTTTCATTTTAATTACAAATTGAGCTCTGATCTTACAAATCAGATTAATAAATCTAGATCCACATATAGTAATAAAATATACTGAACCTTTTACTAACATATTTACTATTAATCTGGAAATTTGCCCTTATAAAGATTTAACCAAAAAAAAAAAAAGAGAGAGAGAATGCTCAACATCTTTATTCATCTGAAAATGCAAATAAAAACCATTCTAAGACATCATTTTATACCCACTAGACTGGCTAAAAAAAAAAAAAAAAAATCAAAGAAATTAACAACCCAGGTGGTGGCAACGATAGGCAGGAACTGGATCTCACACACTGCTAGTGGATAACCATTTGGCAATTTCTTATAAAGCTAAACATACATCTACCCTGTGATGCAACAATTCCACTCTTAGGTAGTCAACCAAAAGAAATGAAACATGTTCACAAAAAGACTTGTACAAGACTGTTAATAGCAGCCTTATTCATAACAGGCAAAAACTGGAAATAACACAAATGTCTACCAACAGGAGAACAGAAAACAAAGTGTGGTATTCAAAAAATGGAATACTGTGCGACCTAGGAAGTTATGTCTTTTTATTTTCTTCAAATTCTCATTTTATTTAATCCCTAGTTGAAGCTAATTTTTATTCTGAAAATAAACTTATTTTTCGTTTAGTAACTCACTTGAGTTTTTTTGCCACAAGATAAACTTTTGAGGAATTTTTTAGTTGGTGCCATAAGTAGCAAATGACACCTGGCTGGCTCAGTCAGTATAGCATGCAAGTCTTGATCTCGGGGACTGTGAGTTCAAGCCCCACACCAGGTAGAGATTGCTTAAAAATAAAAAAATTAAAAAAAAAAAAAAAAAGAGGAGGCAAATAAATCTCAGGGTTTTATCAAGTGATACCACTTTTTATTAAGTAAAACTCTTAAAAGTATGTGCACATACATATTTTTTTCTTATGTATTCTTGGTGCATGTTCCTACTAAGTGTTCCCTCCAGAAATTTTCCATGTATATACAAAAAAGAAGACTCGCTTAAAATGGCTACTTCAATGGAAACAGTGTCTTAGGGAGATACAAGTTGGACTTAAGGTACATTGAATACTTAAATTGTGGTCTAGCAATGGTTTAAATGGCACTGTATTTAAAAGGGCATATAATCACTGTAACTATTTCCTTAACAAAAAAATAAATATACAAAACAAAATGAATCTCAAAAATATGTTAAGCACAGAAGCCAGATAAAAAGAGCATATATCCCATTTATATGAAATTCAAGAACAGACAAAATCAGAAGGCAGTTGCAGGGAGGGAGGGCAAAACAAAATTTAAAGGGACATTAACATTCAGCAGGGAGTCTGCTTCTCTCTCTCTCTCTCCCCCCCTTCCTCTGCCCCTCTCCACTGCTCGTTCTCCCTCTCTCAAATAAATAAGTAAAAAGAGAAAGGGACATGATCATTTATGTAAATTAAGTCCACCTTTGAATATTATCCATCCCTAAATCCCACATAAAAATTAGACACCACTCAAAAAAAAAAAAAAAAAAAAGGACAAAGAACAGGAACATAACTTCACTTAAAGGAAATACTTAAAGGTTAATGATAATATTTAAAATGTTCCACTAGTGATAAAATACAAATTTCAGAAACCAGTTACTATTTTCTCCCTATCAAATTAGCAAATATTTTTCCATGATAACACTGCTGGCAAGAGTATATATCTCGAGCTCATACACTGCTAATGGGAACGTAAATTTGTACAACCTTTCTAGAAAGCAATTATGCAATGTTTTGCTCTCTTGAGAACCCTCAGAAATGCACATCTTGATAATTCCACTTATAGGAATCTATCTTAACAATATAGAAATGTGGACAAAGATCTGTGTTTAGCAATATTCAATGAAGTTCTGTTTATAATAATTGGAAATTAATAATCTGAATGTGAAAACTATGGAAATTGGTTGTATAAATGATGATATATCCTTTAATGGAATACTCCTCAGCTGTTTTAAACTGTTTTCAAATAATTATAATGATATTAAAGTGTATGTTAAAAAAAGCAGGTTCCAGGGGTGCCTGGGTGGTTCAGTCAGTTAAGTGACCAACTCTTGGTCTCAGTTTAGGTCTTGGTCTCAGGGTCGTGGGTTCAAGCCCTGCGTTGGGCCACATGCCCAGTGCAGGGCCTTAAAAAAAAAAAAAAAAAAAGCAGGTTCCAAAATTATGTGTTCAATAAAAATCTGCATGAGGAAAAATAGATGATAAATGTTAATGTCATTAAAAAAATAATGAAGGGTCAGAGCACCTGGGTGGCTCAGTTGGTTGAGTGCCTGGCTCTTGATTTTGGCTCTGGTCATGATCTGGGTGGTGGGATCAAGCCCTGCCTTGAGTCCTCATCGTGCTGCACCCTCAGAGTGGAGTCTGCCTGAGGTTCTCTATCTCCCTCTGTGCCCCCATCATGTGCACGTGCGTGCGTGCGCACACACACACTTGCTCAAAATAAATCTTAAAAAAAATAATGAAGGGTCAATATCATAGAAACTATGATTATATTTCAGTGTCTGGGCTTTCTTGTAAAAGAACAAGTGATACCCCACACTAGCTAGGTCTACTAGAGGGGGAAAAAGGGACCAAAAAAATAAGAACATTCATTGAAGGAACACACCATTAGTATTATTTCAGATATGAATAGCCAACTTATCAAATGAAGTCAAAGTCCTTCAAGGTACGTTAACAAATCTATAAGAAAAAGTTACAGAATTCACTACAATGCAAATATATATCAATCATGTTTAATTTGAACTAGAGAAAATAATTAAGTGATTTAGTTATTTTCCACAGGACTAAGCTCAGCTCTTTTACAAAGCAATGAAAAAGGGAAAGGCACAGCAAGAAGTCAAGCCAGCAACCTGATTTCCCAGGAAATTAGTTCTTACTTGGCAAAGTACTGTCCTCATATTCTAAAAAAGCAGAACTCTACAAAGAGAAATGAGACACACAAAATTCAAATAGCATGTAAAAGATGTACACTTTTCCCTTTGCTCTTAAGAGCTCCAAAAAGAAAAAAAAATAATGCATATTAAAACATAGGAAAAAGGAACTCAATTTAGAGTTAAAAGTTTTGGTTTTTTTTTTTTTAAAGATTCATTTATTTGACTGGGGGGAGGGGGGCAGAGGGAAAGAGAGAATCTCCAGCAGACTCCCCACCAAGCTCAGAGCCCCAACATAGGGCTGCATCTTACAACCCATGAGATCAGGACCTGAGTGGAAGTCAAGAGTTGGTCACTTAACCAACTGAGCCACCCAGGATCCCCAAGTTAAATGTTCTTTAAACAAAGAATCAGTTTATCTCAAAATGCTAAATAAATCACACAAACTGTAAAAGAATTATATTTTTGTTATATTTTAAATGAAAAGGAAAATACCATGCTATTTCTCACTTTCAACTAGGATTACATGGAAAACTGTAATACTAATTATACTAATTCTTGATTTTGAATTTACCAAGGTTAATTAAGATCCTTATAATTTTTCCTCTATGTTTTTTTTTTTTTTAAGATTTTATTTATTTATTTGACAGAGAGAGAGACAGCCAGCGAGAGAGGGAACACAAGCAGGGGGAGTGGGAGAGGAAGAAGCAGTGGAGGAGCCTGATATGGGGCTCGATCCCAGAACACTGGATCACGCCCTGAGCCAAAGGCAGACGCTTAACGACTGTGCCACCCAGGCGCCCCAATATAATGTTTTTAATCATCACTATAGAACATTTCCTTGAACTTCCAATTTAAATAATAAGGCCTTAGTATTTGATTTTCCCTCAGAAAAAGGCTACGTGTTTAATTCAAAAGAAGTGTCTTTTTTAGATAAAAGGGTATTAGGATAGGTGAGTTAAAGAGCGGACGGGCACCTGGGTGGCTCAATCAGTTAAGCCTCTGACTCTTGGTTTCGGTTCAAGTCCCGATCTCGGGGTATTGGGATCAAGCCCCGTGTGTGTCATCCCTGCTCAGCAGGGAGTCAGCTAGATTCTCTCTCCCTCCACCCCTCCCCCCCTCACGTGGGTGTGCATGCTCGTGAACACACTCTCTCTCTCTCTCTAAAATAAATAAATTTTGGGATGCCTGGGTGGCTCAGTTGGTTAAGCTTCTGCCTTCATTTCTGGTCATAACGGGATCAATGGGGTCATGGACTGGTCTCCTTGCTCATCGGGGAGCCTGCTCCTCCCTCTGCCTGCTTTGCCTGTAGCTCTCCCTGCTTGTGCACACTCTCTCTCTCACACAAATAAAATAAAATCTTTAAAAAAATAAAATAAATCTTAAAAAACAAAAAAACAAAAAAAAAAATAAAGAGGGAGGTTGGGAGAGAGTGGAGAAAAAAAGAGGGGGAAAAAAAAGAGGTACAATAGAAACTATTCTTCCCTTAAGTATGATGTTTAAAAATCTGACCCTGATTTCCATTAAAGGTCCAACACTGAAGCTTGTGTAGAACTACGGACACAAGGCTGCACTGTAAGCAGAAAAATGACACCTGAACTTCACTTAATGTTCAAGTATGAAATAATATAAGGATGAAATTACACAATCATATATTTATTTTTTTAAAGATTTTATTTATTTATTCGACAGAGATAGACACAGCCAACGAGAGAGGGAACACAAGCAGGGGGAGTAGGAAAGGAAGAAGCAGGCTCATAGCAGAAGAGCCTGATGTGGGGCTCGATCCCATAACGCCGGGATCACGCCCTGAGCTGAAGGCAGATGCTTAACCGCTATGCCACCCAGGCACCCCTACACAATCATATATTTACATCAGTGGATTCACTTATAACCCGTTCTTGCAACTCTTGCAATGCTTCCCTTGGCACCATGATCCCAACTGCCACACTAGACCAAAAGGCCAACAAACAGCTACCTGGAAGAATTAGTAACAAAGCAGAATATATTAAACTTTTGTAACAGAGGTGCCTGGCTGGCTCAGTTGGAAGAGCATGTGACTCTTGATCTTGGGGTCATGAGTTACAGCCCCATGTTGGGGGTAGAGATTACAAAAAAAAAAAAAAACTTTCAAAGAAAGGAAGGAAGGAGAGGAAGGAAAGAAAGGAAGAAAAGGAAGGAAAGAAAGAAGGAAAGAAGGCAGAGGATGGAAAGGAAGGTAGGAAAGGAAAAAAGGAAGGAAGAAAGAAAATATTTGCAAATCCAGTATCTAATAAGGGACTTGTGTCCAGAATGTATATTTTTTACAACTCAAACTCAATAATAAAAGACAAATAACCCCATTTTTAAAATGGGCAAGGGATCCAAAAAAAAAAAAAAAAAAACAACCCATTTCTCCAAAGAAGATAAACAAATAGCTGATAAACCCATGAAAAAATTTTCATCATTAGCCATCAGGGAAATTCAAAACAATACCACAAGGAGTTATCACTTCACATCTACTAGGATAGCTATAATAAAAAACCAAAAGTAATAACAAGTGTTGGTGAGAATGTGGAGAAACTGGAATGCTCATTCCCACTCCTGGTGGAAATACAAAATGGTATATATAGCTGCTTTGGAAAACTGAGTTACCACATAAGCCAGCAATTCTACTACTACTAGATACATACCAAAGAAATGAAGGGGCACCTGGATGGCTTAGTCGGTTGGGCCACTGACCCTTGGTTTCCACCGGGTTATGATCTCATGGGTCGCGGGATGAAGGCCCGGTCAGACTCTGCACTCAGTGAGGAGTCTACTTAGGGTTCTCACCCTCTGACCCTCCACGTGTGTGAGCTCGCTTTCTCTCAAATGAATAAAGAAATCTTAAAAAAAAGAAAAAAGACATGTCCATACAAAAACCTGTATAGGAATGTTCATAGCAGCTTTGTTTGAATAGCCAAAAACTGGAAACAATCCACTGTGTATCAACAAGAGATTTTTTTAAATTGTGATGTAACTATATATTGGAATACTACTCAGCAATAAAAAGGAATAAATTTCTGATGCACAAAATAACATGGATAAATTTCAAATAAATTACATAGAGTGAAAGAAGCCAGACCTATCAGAAAAAGTACATACTACAATTCTCTTTACATAAATTTCAGAAAATGCAAAATAATCTATAATGATAGATTAGTGGTTACCTCTATGGGTGGAAAGGGAGAGATATATTACAAATCGGCACAAGGAAACTTTTAGAATGGTTAAGTATGTTCCTTATCTTGATTGTGGCGGATAAATAGGTAAAAACTCATCAAACTGTGTACTTAAAATATCTGCAACTTCATTGTATGTCAATTATACCTGAATAAAGCTGTCCAAAAACAAAAAAAGAGAGAGAGAGAGAGAGAGGGAGAAAAAAGAATGCATTTGCCGTGGGGGGGGGAACAGAAGTATGTCAGGGTTTCTGAAATGGCACACTTGGGTAAGGAAAAGGTAGAAAAAGTACGCTGAGAGCTTTTAAGGATGAACCTTTTTAAAAGTCAAAATAGGAAAAAAAATAAATTTTCTAAAAAAGTCAAAATAGTAACTAATCCTTATATGATAATAGCTGAATATTCAACATTCACTGACAGAGCAAATAGTCAAAACAACCAAAGCTACTATGAATTCGGTCTAGTCTTCAAAATAAAAATTTAATTCATCTCAACATTTATATAATATAGATAGTATATGTAATATATACGTATGTATATGTATGAAAGTAGTAAGTTGTAAGTATATATATGTTTTAAGTATAAATTTTAGAACTTACTACTTTTGTCTATAGGTAATATTTGATGAGCAAATGAATTAATTGTACAAAACATCCACCCCAATTCAAAGAGTTTGAAGAGTAACAGATTGAGAATTGCTGATAAGGATATTCAATGCCAAGGATATTCAATACTTAAATATTAGCTTAAAAGAATAGAAGCCAGGGGCGCCTGGGTGGCACAGCGGTTAAGCGTCTGCCTTCGGCTCAGGGCGTGATCCCGGCGTTATGGGATCGAGCCCCACATCAGGCTCTTCCGCTACGAGCCTGCTTCTTCCTCTCCCACCCCCCCTGCTTGTGTTCCCTCTCTCGCTGGCTGTCTCTATCTCTGTCAAATAAATAAATAAAATCTTTAAAAAAAAAAATAGAAGCCAGATCTAATGAAAAATTTACCTAACAGGTTCCATACCTATACTTCATAACCAAAAGAATTTTGGGATTAGTTATAACATTGCTAATCTGGGTGTAAATAATTAAGAATTTCCTGTGACCTTAAAGGCAAAAAATACAGCTGAATTAAAAGAAAGAGTCAGGTTATTCAACAGATGGGACTAAAAATAAGACAGTCAAGAAGAATTCAAGATTGAAGTTTAAGTTTCATAAATCAACTTAATATTGTATTTCTCTGTGTTACTGGCTTCCCTGGCTTTGCCTTTATTCAGGAGCCAAGCAGTGTTCTACAGCTTTCAATCTTTCTTCCTCCCTAAGTAACCGGGAAAAAAATCTGATAATCATTTTCCTAATTAACTATATGTACCTTAATATAAATAAGTTACTACAATTAAGATTTTGCTATCTAATCAGAGAACTTAGGACTTTGAACCTGATTAGAAGAATATAAAGAATCAGCAAGCAAGTGAGGAGAAACAGATCTGGTGGTAAGAAAAGGGGAAGACACTGAACACTAATTATTAATACACCAGCTCCTTGGTAACCCATTTAGATGACAGGGGGTCTCTTCCCACTGCTTAATCCTAGACTCCACTGGGAAGGACAAGTGGTATGGTTTGGCCTAGTTACAAGTGCTACGGACCTATTCCCAAGAGCTGCAGAAGCAGAGACAAGTGTCCAGCTTTCTAATTCCACATGGTCCTGCCCAGGCTCCCATCCTCTAGGACTAGCAATTCTCAGTCTATTATTCACTTGCATTCTGACCTGCTTTCCCGAGTGGAAGATAACAAAGGAAGAGTTATGGCAAGCAGTGGAAACTGCACAGAACAAAAAAATATGTCCATGGGAGAATGCTGCAAATAGGATCATCCTCCTTTACATATGTCACTCTAGGAAAACTGCCAAGAGTGGCTCACTACTCTAGACATACTTCCTACAGCTCCTCCAGACTCCTCCTTAAACACATGTCAGTGTTCTCCTCATTCTCCGTTAGTTTCAATCCTCCTTTTGCCCTGAGATTTCCGAGTGTGTATTTTACATTCTCAAAAATACATAGCAGTATCATAAGGACATCCTACTTATCAGAACCTTGTCTCACATCTGAACAAACATCCTAAAGCTTTATATGGTATTTCTAACTTTAATAATGAAATTTCCAATAGGATATATTACTGAAACAAATTTTCTTGGCAAATAAAAGGATTTATTTTAATGTCAAGATAAAAAAAATAAGATAGCAAAATTCTTTTTTAGTATTTAAGGAGTACAATTGTTTCCTTTCTCCTTAGCCCTATCAAGGAAACATGTATCAGAGTTCAGAAATTGGGAAAATTCAAGAGCCATTCTGTGGAAATCAAAATCTATCAAACACAATAGATGCTTTGGCAAGCCCAAAATAAAATGCTGGTTTTCAAGTACCCTATTAAATAAACAACTTTTTTTTTAAGATGATAAACTTACCAAGGGACCTTTTCTGATAAAAGTCGTTCCCTCAGCAAACTGAAAACCAAACATAGGTTTCTGTACTTTTACAGAACTAGATTTTCAGGCACCAACATTTCCATTAGGATTTACTGTATAAAGGCTAGAAGCAGAGAGAGCAGATCAGAAGCTATTTATAAAAGAGGATAAAACGCTACTGAAATAGAAAATAAACTTAATTAACTAGTGTTAATTGAACTTCTATTTTTTAAAATCATTTACTTGAATTTTCTTTGATATATGAAATTAAGTCTCACTAAATTGTACAGTCAGGAACATACAGCTTCTTTGGGATTTAAAAACCACCATTTATTCAACTACAGATTAATAAATCTCACTGTAAAGTAAGTTGAGCAAGCAGAGCTATTCATAGATAAGTGTGATTAAATTATGGGTGAATAAGTCAATTGAATAAAGTCCATTTATTAAAAAGCAAGTAATCAAACCAGTCAATGTTCACAATTACAAAGAATGAACTTTCATATTTTCCCACAATTATTAAGATTTTACATTCCTCCATCAGTTAGTAAAAAACTGAATGATCTCTACAAATGTACCCACCAACTGCACAAGTGATTTACAGAACAACCATTTTGGTGGTAGGGATACTCCATTTAACGCAATGCAAGGAATTAAAAAGCTTTCATCCTTGGAACCTTTGTCACAAAAATCAGTAAATTTATTCTGTGAAAAGACTGCTTATGTTTTTCAATTCAAATATGTAATGATTATATGTTTTGTAGTCTTCCAAACAAAAATAAAATTTTTAGTGAAATATAAAAATCTGAGAAAAATTATTTTTGAGAGACAAGAAATTATGTAAAAATCCTAATGCGGGGCGCCTGGGTGGCTCAATAGGTTAAGGGTCTGCCTTCGGCTCAGATCCAGGATCCAGTTCTGATTCAGGCTCCCTGCTCAGTGGGGGTCTGCTTCTCCCTCTCCCCCTGCTCATATCTCTCTCTCTCTCTCTCTCTCTCCCCCTCCAATAAATAAATAAAAAATTTTTTTAAATCCTAATGCAAAGACACCAAGAGTTTCTTCACAATTTCATAAAACATTAATGAGAGGGTTACATAAACCCCCTGAATTAAAGATTTTAAGGAGAACTGCAAGAATCTCTGTTTCCAATACTGCTTTCTCTGGTCTTATATCCACAAAAACTAATGTAACTCAACTCTGTCTAAATATAAACCATCTAGGTTTTTATAGAAGAAAATCAACCCAAGAACAGCACAGAAAATACATATATATTCTTAATATCGCTTTAAAAAGCTACCGTAGATTACATTTAACTCCCTCAAACAAGTTAAATTTACAACATATGCCACATCCAGTTCATTCTCAAGGGAGAAAAACATCAAAACAAAAGCTCTTGTTCAATAAACTATTTACTTTGTAGTTAAGCCTCTATCCCAGGTGCATTTTACTGTGGATTATTATCACTTTCTTCGCTCTTATTAAAAAACCTAGAAATCTAAAATACACAAGTATATCTGATTCCCTTAAAAACGCTTTTATATTATATGTTTTGTATTAGTGTAAGGCCATGAGAACCTTTAAATAACTTTCACTCTCTTTTAAAAAGACGATGCTTTTCTCCTTTGAAATGTGTCTTATTTGGCTTTTGGTTATTTTCTATAAATGAACTGTTCTCAAACCAGTCCATTTCAGCGTTACTTGTTTACTGCCAATATGTCTATGTATACATAGGTTTTTTTACAGACAGTGCTTTACAGTAAGTACAGTGGCATAAAAAGAAAGGGTAAACAAGAGGGCACAAGTGAAACAAACGTGTACCGCATCTGAGAAACACCACTCGATTTCATTTCTCTGCCTCAAATTTCCTTAAGTCCTCATACCAAAGATTCTCAATATCTAAAAAGAGGCACAACGCAGTATGCGATAAGGCAAACACAAGAGAAACCGAATCAGAAGCTGAAGAAACTTAATAGAATGTATCACCACCAGAGACAAATTACCAGAAAAAGAAAAATAAAGATATAAATAATAAACCCGGTCCTAGAAATCCCCTACTGAAGGGTTACTTTTGCTCCACTGGATGGCTCGAAACAGTTTTTTAAACTCTTTTGACTGTAAGAAATATACTTTACATTGTGACCTAGTACACACACGAGAAAAATTTCCCAATTATTTTCCTTACCGAGTGCAATTCTGTTCTATTTCATTTTATTTTCAATGCTGACGGTAACCCACTAAATTGATTTTATAAATTACTAATAAATCATGATCCACAGTTTGAAAAACACGGGCTTCACAGAGGGTATCCCTTATATTTGGATCATTTGTGCAATCTGCGTCTACCTGTCTCTAGCAGGGTAGACAAATATTTTAAGATTGCTACATTATTACTGTTTTCATTGAAGCAAGTGGTTTTTAAAGTGTGATCCTCTGACCAACATAAGCATCACCTGAGATTAATGCAAATTCTCAGGATCAAGCCCAAACTTACTGAATTAGAAACTCTGGAGGGGGCCAGCAGTTTGTATTTTACCAAGCCCTCCAGGTGATTCTGGTGCAAGCTAAAGTTTGAGAACCACAGCATTAAAAAAAAAAAAAAATTAAAAATTAAAAAAAAATTTTTTTTTAAACCCGGTCTTTTTCCTCTATTTAACAATCCAGTCAGTAAGTAACCAGGGCTTACTCCCTGGCAGTCACTATTCTAAAAGTTCTACAAATATTAACTCATGTAAAAAAAACCCTATGAAATAGACTACTATTATCCCTATTATATAGACGAGGAAACTTGCACAGAGAGGTTAAACTGTCCAAGCTAACTAGAATTCAATATTTTTTCTAATTTGGCCAGGGTTTCATGACTCCCCTCTTTCTTTCCCTTAGTTTCAGCTACTCCTCCCCTTTTCCCTTCCAATTCACCATCCTGTCAATGTCCTCGTTTTCTAATATCATTGGTGTCATCCTAAAAATTTTTTTTTCCTAAAGCACTGGAATGCAAGTCACTTAACCCTACTTTTAGCTTTTTCCCTTACATCTTAGTATTAATAAGAAGCTGAAGTTTCTTCTATTTCTGAAGTCCTTAAAATCTACTAATGGCCACACTGTTAATTTCTCCTATCTACCGTTCTGGCCAGTTTCCACAAGACCACCACTCTCTTCCTGAGCAACTTTCTCGTTCCCTCCTACTACGCCCTATCTACTACGCGCTTCCTACAAGGAAATTATTTCTCCCCGCCCACCCCTGTGTCATTTTGCTTGACTCCTCTCCAACTGAGGCAACTTCCACTCCCCAGTAGACCCTTCACCCTAGTCTCAAATCCGAGCTACTCCTAGAGGATCCCTGGTCGCCCGCGGATGCTCAGACCCAGGAGCTCCCAGTCCAGTCTTGGGTATCCCATCCCAGACCAGCAGTGGGGGCAGGGCGCTCCGGTTCCACCCCAGCTGTTCAAGGTCTCCACAGGTCCCACCCTCCTAAAACCCGCGGCTCCTGACTCCCCCGGACCCCTCCACCCCCGGACAGCCGCCTTTCTCAAGAGGGTCCTCAGCCGCCCCTCGCCCCGCCTTTCCTCGACGCCCTCGCTCGGACCCAAGCCGCTCACTGTCACCCCGAACTCCGACCGCTCTCGGTCTCCCTTCTCCCTCGGACCCGGGCCACTCCCAGTTTCCCGGCCCCCCAGCTCTCCCCGCTCGGGCCGCTCCTGGGATTCCCGGGTTCCTCTACTCCCTCGTACCCAAGCTGCCCTGGGTGTGTAGTCCCGAGTCACCCGGTCCTCGGACCAGGTCGTTGCCAGTCACCCCGGGTCACCCCCCCCCCCCCGGGACCCCGTCCGCTCCCGTCTGCCGAGGGATCTTACCCCTCACACACCGGCCGCCGCTCAGTGCCCCAGACCCAAGCAACGGGACGTCCCAAGGGACCTCCCGGCCAGAACCGCTTGGGTCCGGCCCCAGCCTATCTTGCCAACGCGAACTCCGCCGCCGGGAACCGGGCCATTCTCCCACCAGCCCAGTCAGCGCGAACTCGCCGCCGCCGCCGCCGCCGCCGCCGCCGCCGCCGCCGCCCTGGCCCCGGCCCGACCCGGCCCACAGTCCAGGCCCCCTTCCTCTGGCCTCCGCCTCCAGAGCGCCGAGCTGGAGTTTCCGCCCTGCTACGGCCCCCAGACCTCAGGCCCGCGTTACCGGCACTCACCTGACGCTGCCCCCAACCAACTCCAGCGCCACTGCCTCTACCTCGGCCGCCAGTAGCCACCAAGCGCCACCACCTCCCCCATGACAACAGGCCCACCCCATTTCATACTTTCTACCTCTCCATTGGGTAGTAGGGCGGCGGCTTTCTGCTTTAATTGGCTACGCTTAGCCGTCCGTCATAGCTTCCTCACCGCCCCTTTTCCTGGACCCGGTATTAGCCCCCGTCCGGACCTGGAGCGCCTAGAACCAAGCTTTAGTTGTCATTGGTTGGTGGTTGGGCAGTTCGAAGTTATGATAGGCTGCCAAAAGTGTCTGTTAAGTCAATTGGCAAGCGATGTAGTGGTCATGGTTGGTTCAAGCTTGGGCACAGTTTGGTTGCGCAGTAGAAAGCAAGGAAGGGGCAGACGCTCACAACCGAGGTTACCGGGGAAGGGTTAACTCTTTGTTGTAGAGTTCACTCTGTATACCCATCCCTTTCGCCAGTTCCCTTCCTATAAGGAGAAGTTTATCACTGCTAGTTTATAGGGTAGTACTTACAAAATACCAACACCAGAGACTGTGTTTAAGGAGTGTTTTCCAACTCCTTGGGAGAAAAGCACTTACACAGATAAAAATTTCTTCTTCAAGTCCCCAATACACCCAATTTCCTTGAAGTTCTTTCCAGAAGTCTCCATGCTAAAGGGCAAAGCGCAACCATTCATTTACCAGAAATCTGTCACTTCTGTTGCAGTTATAACGTCGTTATTAAACTGAAGTGGCATGTTGAGCGTTCTCTAGCTTCCAGACTCACCCCTGGCTGGCTCCTGTCAAGCGACCAAACAGCCATCAGCAAGTTTGGACTAAAGGGGCCACACTTACCCTTGTGATGCTCTGGAAATGAGAATTCGGTTCCCCCCACCTTCTCCCAACTTGATTTTTATGTTCAGCAGTTCTTAAATAGCCCTACTAGATGTGTGTCAGTTACTTGAAAAGCTTGTCTTTTTTTCCCAACCGCTCCTCTTCCTAGCAGTCTAAATTAGGACCAGTGAATGAATTGCAGCCCTTTTCTTACATTGGCACAATGCACAAGAATAAGTGATTGCATTTTTAATTCATTTGGATATAAGTCACAGTACGCATTTTTGAGAAATCTGGTGTTGCTATAAAAACTCTTGTGCTCCTAGAAATATATCCGTCATTAGATTTTGCTTTTTTCATTTCCACCCACTTTTCCTGCTCCTAAATAACAAAAGGCTGGCCTGATTACTCTTTAAATTTCCAAGTCAGATTTAAATGTACCTTCCTCACAACTCTACCTATAAAACACAAACCCATGGACCATGAAACATACCCAGGGATGGATTGGACAGGTCAAAGAAGTACCCCCTCACAAGCATTACATTATGGTTGGGAAATTCCTGTGGGACTGAGAATCTGGACTTCAGAAATTTTGTGCTTTGCCCCTCTGTTCTTCCTGCTAACTCTTTGTCCCATATCTCTTCTATTCACTCTTCTGTTCTTTGCAGAGCAAGCTACGAATAGTCTAAAACTGCACTGTTTGTTAACCAGGAAAAAAAAATTGTCTATTTTCTAGCTTATATTTTTAGTCAAGTTTGAATAAACTACCTGTCACCAAAACTAAGCAGAAATTATTCCTCCAGTAACTATAACAATAAGGTGTCTTTTCCTCGTTATTTTCCTGAACTTTACTCCCCCTTCCCTCATCCTCACCTTCCAATTTAGAAATAACCTCCCCTTCAATGACTCATAAAAAGCCTGTAAAAGGAAAGTGGAAAAGACGAAATAACTTCAGAGATGTCTGAATCATTCAGCTGAAGGAAAGATCAGACATTGACCATGATAAGATGGAAGCCAAGACATAAGGCAAGCCTGAGCTAACAACCATAACAAATGAAGTAACATGCAAATGTGAAGATTCCCCAATGAGAAGGAGGTATCAGTATGTCCTTTACACAGCCTTTTAATATATTACCAGTTTTCTTCTCTCTAGTCTTGGCAGTATGCCCTACCTACCAATTTTAGAGCAAGTTCGAAGGCAATTAATGTCCTGGCAGATAGGAAACAATAACGTCATAGGAGGGCATGGGCATTATTATGGTACTTGGGGTAATAATGGCTCTTGTACAGCCCTAGTGACTTGGTGCCATAGAGAACATAGAATTATGCCAGTCTCACTAAGAGGACTTGCCATCAAGTTCAGGAACTCAACAAAATTACTATCACAAAACTAGGAATACTGCCACAAAGGTCAGCTATTCATTCTATTCCACACACTGAAAAAAAAAAGTATTCATAAATGTTTTCACTCATACATACATATATACACTTCTACCACTACCATTCCTTGTGAAAATCAGATAAGAAAAGAAATGTAAAATAAACATGTTCAATCCAGTAAGAAGAGAAAAAAAATCTTAAAGAAGGAAGGTTTTCAGGAACATTCTTTGATCCACTAGAAAGCTATTTATTGTGTTATTAAAGTCCATGCAGGGGGCGCCTGGGTGGCTTAGTCAGTTAAGCCCTGGGGACTGAGCCCCACATTGGAGCTCTCTGTTCAGCCGGGAGCCTGCTTCTCCCTCTCCTCCTGCCTACCACTCCCCCTGCTTGTGCTCTCTCTCTCTCTCTCTGTCAAAAAAATAAATAAAATCTTTAAAAAAATAAATAAATAAAGTCCATGCGGTGCTGGGAAGGTTATTGCTTGTACCCCACATTTTTACTTTGCACACACAAAGTGACCTTATAACGTGATGAATCCAGCCAGCCTCTCTTTTCCTTCCTGTGCTATGTCTTCACCACTCTTCAGACCCCATCTTAGAAAGCAAGAACACTGGAGTCAGGGAGTCTGCATCTTTGTGTTGTGAGGCTGACTGTGGAGGTGGTGCAGATGATATCTGCTCAGAGCCACTTGAGCAAGACCAGGACAGCAGGTATATTAAAGGCAAAAATAGACTTTGTAAATCCCGATTAAGTAGACAATGAAGGACTTGGAGTGATGTCCTGATGTCTAAGGAGTAGCCCAGTTTGCCCTGGGCTCCAATGCATGCTGAGGCTACTTTCTGCTCTCTTTTCATCACATCACTTTTCAAGGGAGCAGAATCCAGGTTTCCTTTCATTGTTCTTATAGTCCAGGGGGCAATCTCACTGGGGAAAAGCTCCTTTTGGGGGTTTGTTTTTTGATCCCCCCCCCCTTCCTTGGATTCTACACACAATTCCAAATGGATTAGAGAAACACACAACTGGTAGAGAAGAAAATCATTCAGATAGTAGACAAGAGCCAGAGCTGCCTGCTTCTAGTAGTTGGAAGCAAGCCAAGATATTTGATAAGAGATAGTTCCCTGAATTAGGGATCCCTGAAGATGGAGACTGACAGGGATGAAAGGATTAGAGAGGAGGGGTTGGGGTGGGGGTTGGGAGGAAGGCCAGCAGAGAAGAAAGTAAGGGAAACTAGACAGAGCCAGGTGGCCTCAGACTGCTGAGTCAGCTTAGAGTCCTACCCCCATCTCCCTGCTGTGGACTTTACACCAGGTTGCACAATTACACCAACAAAGTGCAGCCTCTGTCACTGGTCGAAAGGAGAACCATGTCAGAACTTTACCCTATGGGATCTTTGCTCTACTGCCACCTGGAAATCCTCCCTGCACTCAAAGCCTGCTGCTCTGGCATCAGGGCAAAGCTGACGAGATCCATGCAGCCAGCCAACAAGTATATCTTCATTTGATTTTATGAAGGTGACCATTGGCATGAAGCTCTGGATGAAGAAAGGGAAACTGTCTGGAGGATGTTTTCACTGTCTCAAACTGGGGAGATTCCAATACAGAGAAATGCCAAGCTACTTTCCATGCTGGAACAAATGCACTGTGGTTTCAAAGTTCAAGGCTATCTTCCATGGATGGGAAGAAGCTAAGAAAGAAAGAAAGAAAGAAAGAAAGAAAGAAAGAAAGAAAGAAGTGAAAAATGGTGTTCTCTCAGGTAGAACCATTTGCTTTCCAATGCTAGGGCTCATAAGATTTTTTTTTCAAGATTTTTATTTATTTATTAGAGAGAGAGAAAGAGAGAGGCGAGAAGGGGCAGAGAGGAGAGGCAAAGGGTAAGAATCTCAAGCAGACTCCACACTGAGCATGGAGCCCCACACAGGACTCAATCTCACAACCCTGAGATCACGACCTGAGCTGAAATCAAGAGTCGGATGTTTAACGAACTGGTGCCTCCATATGATTTTTAAATAGCACACCAGACCTCCTCATTATGTAATGCATGCATTTTCATCCTCAAGAAAAATGTGCGTACCCCTTTACCCACCTTGCATTTTATAGATAAGACAGCTTGAGTGCTTGTAAAATGGATGGGCCACAGCTCCTAGCTCTGCCATTATGCTGTTGAATGGAGCCCCTGGTTACTATCACTAGATCTATGGGTGGACCAGCCACTCTTCCGCAGCAGGGAGTGGGCTGTGGAGCACCATTTAAACTTTTGTCCATCCCTGTTCTACACACAAAGAGTTTCCTGGAAACATGGCTATGCTCCAAAGATTTCAGAGAGTAGAACGCCTTCTAGAACTCCACTTTTCCAATCACTTGGAATCACATAAGAAAATAGACTTTAACTAAGACTCTTGAACCTAAATGTGTTCAAATCCTGGCTCTGCCATTTACTAGCTGTGTGACTTTGGAGAAGCTGATCCATGTCTCCAAGTTTCAGTCTCTTCATCTACAAAATGGGATGTGTTAGTTATCTTTTGCTGTATAACAAATTACCCCAAAACTTAGTAACTTAAAACAACATTTATTATCTCCATTTCTGTGGCAATCCTGATGCAGCTTAGCTGAGTCCTCTGGCTCTGAGTCTCTCACAAAGCTGCAGGGACCTCAAGGCTCAGTTGGGATGGATCTGCTCTCAGCTCACATCATTGTCGGCAGACCTCAGTAGCTCACAGGCTTTAGAGGAAAGCCTTAGATCCTCCTGAGGTATTGATATGAGGCCTCCCTCAGTGCCTTGCCATGAGGGTCTCCCCATAAAGCATCCCAAAGCATGGCAGCTTATGTCATTAGAGTAAGCAAGCAAGAGGGCAAGAGGGCAAGAGGAAGGGCCATTGAGAGAGAGACTGCTAGCAAGACAGAAATCATAGTCTTTTGTAATCTAATCACAAAACTGATATCCCATCACTTTTACGACATTCTATAGAATGTTAGGTCCCTCCCACACTCAAGGAGAGGGGATTATGCAAGAATATAAATACCAAGAGGGGGATCGTTGGAGCCATTTTAGAATTACCATACTTTAGGGGTGCCTGGGTGGCTCAGTTGGTTAAGCAACTGACTCTGGATTTCAGCTCAGGTCATGATCTCAAGGTCATGATCTCAGTGTTGCGAGACAGAACCCTGTTGTCGGGCTCCCGCTGGGCGTGGAGACTGCTTAGGATTTTTCTCTCTCCCTCTCCCTTTGCCCCTCCCCAACTTCTAAAAATAAAGAATTAGCCTACCTTAGGAAACAAAATAATAACAATACCTCTTTGTAGGTTTCATTTAAAGAATAAATGAGAGGGGCACCTGGGTGGCTTAGCTGGTTAAGCGTCTGCCTTCAGCTCTGGTCATGATTGAGCCCCATATCAGGCTCCTTGCTCTATGGGGAGTCTGCTTCTCCCTCTCCCTCCTCTTCTGCTCCTCCCACCTACTCGTGTGTCTCACTTTCTCAAATAAATAAATAAAATCTTTAAAAAATATATAAAGATTAAATGAGAGAATGTATTCAGTTCAGGTCCTGGCACATATTTTATAACTGGCATATGTAATAACTATTATTACTATTAATGCAATGGTACATATAGTAATGTAATAGTACAATAGAAATGAAATGGAATGATTGATTTTCTCTCCCTTCTAGCTATTAGAACAAAACCTTTATGAGGAATAAATGAGATAATCTACATAATTCGGGACTTACTGAACACATAGTATGTACTCAGTAGCCATTAGTTATTATTAGCTTTATATGAGTGTGTGATATCTGGTTTCCTCTCAAAGCTACTGAATATGCTATGACTATGGTAACTTTTCTGGGATGGACTTATTTTCAAATATTTTGTCTCATTTATCTATGCACACCCTACACTTGCCAGACCATAATGTCGGAGTTGGGGTTCCTAAAATATGGCCAACAAAGCTAAACTCCAGCCTAATTTCCTGCCTGCCCTATGCTAAGAAATGTATACCCAAAACCGGCAAGATGGGCTAATCATCACGCCCCCTCCTATATACAGAAATCTGAACCTGGGTCCATGGAAGTTCCAGAGAGGGGGAAGTGTTCCCAGAATGAGCAGGGACTTGGTTGTGTGGACTTTGTCCCTTTCCAAAAAAGGCTGGTCACTGTGCAGTCTGCTAAGTCAGTCCTTAACTGAAGATAAGAGAAAGGGGGATCCCACACAGGCTCTGTGGATGGAGTAAGGGCCCCCAAGAGGACCTTCCCATAGCTGGATTGGGAGCAGTAAGAACCAAGATACTAAAAGAAGAGCAATTTTGCAATTAGAAAGAGGGAGGAAGGGGTGCCTGGGTGGCTCAGTCAGCTAAGCGGCTGCCTTCGGCTCAGGTCATGATCCCGGGGTCCTGGGATTGAGCCCCACATCGGGCTCTTGGGGAGCCTGCTTCTCCCTCTCCCACTCCCCCTGTTTGTGCTATTTCTTTCTCTGTCAAATAAATAACTAAAACATTTTTTTTTTTTCAAAAAGAAGGAAATAAAGTGGGAGGAAGAGGGACACTGGGCTGGATCAGTCAGAAGACTGTGCGGCCCTTCATCTCAGGGTCGTGAGTTTGAATCCCACGTTGGGTGCAGAGATTACTCAAACTTAAGAGAAATTTTTTTTTAATAATTAAAAAAAAGAAAGTGGAAGGAAGAGAGTCCAGTTTGCAATGTGAAAGAAAGATCACTAAGAGGTTGGAGTGAGCCAGCAGGGCTGGGTCGAAGCTGGCATCCTTATAAGGAAGGAGGATATGGAGGGCTGGCCTGTGGCCAGAGAAAATGAGGAACTATAATCAAGGAAACCCCATTATTTTGGCTTTGAGTCATTTCTCAGGGCTCACTCATGATTATACGAGAAAAATGGGGGGGGGGGTTCCTAAAGGATAAATAATCTTTGCACCAAAAACACTATAGAAAGACAAAGGTCCAAGTGCACTGCTCACCTGATCTCACCTTTTTAGGCCAGGGGTATCTGTTCCCAAACGCTCTCTCTCCCCACAACCCCTTCTCCACCTGCCCGATAAGTGTTCGTGTTCTTTCCTTCTGTCCATGTTCCATGAGGAAGAAAAAACAATCCTCACAAGGAAATGCCTTAGGATCCTTAGACTGGAACTGTTGCTTGATGCACTCAAGCAGTTACTGGTGTGGTTGCTATACCGTTAGAGCTCAATAAATACTCACAGATGAAGACACTTTACACCTCTGCCTCCGCCCTGTGTAGCTGTGATTTAAACAGGCCCATGGATTTTCAGAGATGCACTAGCCCTGGACCCTTCTCCCCCTGACATGTCCCCAGACATTACCAGATCTGTGCATGGAAAGGTTCAAAGCAGAAGTTGCTGGGAAAGTTCTGTGAGGTTCAAGGAGCGGTGTGTAGCAATACCGAGTTCCTCTTCCTGTGACTGCTGTCTTCTCTCCTTCTGTGTTTCCTCTGCGTTTGAGAAAGAGGAGACTTGTAAGGTTCAAGACATGTCAGTAGCCAGAGAAAACCTCCGTCTGCTCCTCTGCAGGGTGGCCGACTTGAGAAAGGAGAGAGGGGGTGGGGAGATGAGGACTTGCCCCCCCGGAAGCCTGGCTACACAATGGGGATGGTGTATTTATTTACTCAGCCCTTTCCTACAGGCAGCCAGGACAGCAGCCATTTCATTTTGCACTCAGGAAGTGTATTTAGTGGTAGGCTTTCTTTCTTTTCCTGTTAGTTTCCTGCACGAGGACATCAGTGTCTTCTCAGGGCAGCAGCTGATAAGAGGGATGTTGTCTTTCGAGTGGAGACGGACAAACATATTTCCCGTCTCAGACCCGGACCCTTTCAAGGGCACAGAGCATTGGGCTTGGGTGTGGAAACCAAAGAACCTGACGGGGACGCCCCCTTCCCTGGTGCCGTCTTCCTCTCCCTACGGGGTACAGTCTTCACATCCTCCGCTCGTGTCGAAGCTCACACTTTTCCGAGGTAGCGTCCCGCCCTACAGAAGCAGAGCTGGAGGCAGCGTATTTGGCACAGCCGGGGAGTTACCTTGCAGGGCTAATACGAGGAGGCAGCTTTGGGTTTAACATTATGTTCGGGGGCAATTACACAAACAGTGTAGGTTTACCCTCGGTTGGATTCCATGACTAGTCCCTACTCACCTACTCACCTACTCTCACGTTCGAAGTTACGACTGCCAAGGAACCTCTGAGACCTCCTCTCCCAGCCACCACGGAGTTGGGCGCCCCTCTTATACACACGACACTTCCTCATTGGATACACACATCCCACATGTCAACTGGCTTCGAGCCTACCCCTCCTGTAGCATGTCAGCATTGTGATACCAAGAACCACATCCACGCTGGTCAGAGCTGCCTCGCACGGGGCCTGGCCTGCGGGAGTTCCCTAAATATTTAGTGAATGAATGAGTCAGGAGTTGTCTGGAGGAGCAGCCCCGCCACCCTACACCATCATTTATTCTGGGGTGGTGCTCTGGGAATTATAAAAAAGGCATGTGCTAATTACCATATAATGATCACTGGTGGTTACAGTAATTAGTAGGATAAAGCACAGTGGCGGAGCATGACTAAATAAAGCCCTCCGCCAGTGGGTATGGGCCCATCCCTGCGCCCTGAATCTGGAATCCCACTGCCTTTCTCTGTTGGACTCCCCTGGACAGAGTTACTCCTTTTGGGGGAAGTTCTGTTCGGCGTGGCCAACACTGGGGACAGGGAGAGCTCAGTTTCCTCTGAGTCAGTGAAACCATTCTGGTTGGGATATTAAATTAAAATATGGGGCCAATGGTGGCCCTCAGGCTCTGACACAGATTTCCCTTTAAGGGTCTGCACTGAGTCATACCTTCTCCAAATTATAAATAAATAAATAAATAAATAAATAAATAAATAAATAAAGCAAGCTAACTCCTCCAGGATGAGCAATCGAAGCAAAAATTCTTCCCATTGCGGCCAACATTCATGGCCTCGGCCCCCACTCTGGGAACAAGAGGGCAATCTGAGAGGGGAAAAAAAAAAAAGACTTTTCCTTCCCATTGCTTCCTCCCTCCCAAGCTCTGAGCCTGTGGCTTCCTGTTGCTGAGGGGAGGTGAGAATGGAGAGAGGGAAAGAGGAAGAATAAGCAGAGGGCACAGTACTTTGATGGCCCCGGGCTGTGGGGGGAGGTGGAAACTGGGAGGAAGGATGACAAGACGTGAAGAATCCCTGTAGATTCTTCGACACTTTTCGCATCCCAGACAACCGAGGCATAGCCCAGTTGCCAGGACACCGGGGAAGCAGAAATGCAGTCAGTGGGAGTTAATGACAGCAAAGGAGCAGGCCGTGTGGGAGCGCTACAAACCGCTTAAGACTGAGGGCAGCCCAGAGAAGGAGACACTGAGTGTGAGACCTTGAATCGGGAGGCCCACACTCTAGTTTCAGCTCGGTCATCAATTTAGGGGAGGACCTGAAGTGAAAGATGAATGTCAGAGATGTGGCTTAATCAGCTAGCGAGGGGACGGGCAGATGTTTGTGAGATGCCCTGAAATCTCTAGATGAAAAGAGCTGCCAGGAAAAGTTATTGTGTTGAGTGTTCCATCACATGGAAGCCAGAGCCTCTCTAAGCTCCTGTACTGGAATCAGGAGCCACAGTATTTTCATCTTGGGTGGACCAGTCCCTAGGGATCTACTTTCTAACAACCTTAGCTGAGGACAGGGTCATCGTTGAGGTCCGTAAAGAATACAACCAGAAATCTCATCTCTGGACTATTAGAAATTCCCAGCCAAGCTCTAATACTTTTTCTTAGATCCTGGCCAGGCCTCACTTGCCTAGAGGGGTGTACAAGCTATGACCTGATCATGCTTCTCTCTCTCCATATCTCTCCCAAACTCTCTTTCTCCTCTCTTTCTCTTTTTCCCTTGTACATAAGGCCACTTAGAAACGTTGACTCATCAAGGGACAGTTGGAGATTCCAAAATGATCACCCCAATTGTGGCTCTCCATCGCCAACCACTCAGCCTTTTTGTTTTAAAGGAAGTGGTTAAAACAGACCCTTTTTTCTTTTTATTTGGCAGGTATGTGACCCTGGCATTCTTCTCAATTCAACACATTGTATGCTTTCCTATAAATACTTCCGCCCCACTCCCTTCTCTGGTTTCTTTCTGCAAACCATTCAGACTGTCATTCCAAAGGGATGTTAGTCATTGAGCAATTCAGTAAAAGTATATTTCCCTTCCTGATCTCTTCAAAGTTAGCAGGCTGTCTAGACTCATAATAAGACTTTAACCCAAATCTGCAACAAGTACTTACCTGTCCTGAATGACCTAAGCAGCAGCCACCCCAGGTCACAATTATCACAGGAACAGATATTATTTTTCTGCTATTGCACAAAGTGGACAAAGGTTGTCTAGCTGATGCAGAATGGATCATTCGATAAAGCCAGAGCTGCTTGTAAACAAACAAACAAACAAACAATCACGAGAATGGGCATGTAACTGGTAGGCATGCTTTAGGAAGAAAGCTGAGCCAAATCTATGGTATCACAAAGAGCGTGGGTATAAGATCAATATGGACTCATCTTTGAAATCCCCAAACTCTAGGATTTCAATGTCATTTACAAACTTCCTGTAGAAATAAGCTTAGTACTGATAAAAAGGAATATTACGTCACACTGTAAATAATAAATGCATGACTTTCTTATCCAGGGAGGGAATATAATCAGAATACAGTAAATATGGGGGCGCCTGGGTGGCTTAGTCATTAAGCATCTGCCTTCGGCTCAGGGCGTGATCCCGGCGTTCTGGGATTGAGCCCCACATCAGGCTCCTCCGATGGGAGCCTGCTTCTTCCTCTCCCACTCCCCCTGCTTGTGGTCCTCTCTCGCTGGCTGTCTCACTCTCTCTGTCAAATAAATAAATAAAAATCTTAAAAAAAAATACAGTAAATATGTGAATTGCAGAGCCATATATGAGCGAACCAGCCATTTTTCAACCCTGGTCCTATGTCACCATCCCAGGCCCCTCTCTTAGTTGCAGGGATTTCACTTCACTAGGCTGGAGTAGGATCCAGGGATCCGTATGTTATTTTTGCAAAGCTCCCCCAAGTGATTCTGATTCATAACCAGGTTTAAGTTCCACTGCTCAGATAACCTTTTCTACAAGGCAAGAGACTATCGAATGGCCTGTGGGTTTGACCCAGCCCAGTAATCCCTATGAGCCTAATTGTCCAATGGCTTGGTTAGAGACAGGCACGGCTGGTATCCTTGTGACACGGAACAAACTCCAAAGCGACCTTTAGACTCTGGATCCACTGATCAAATCCAGTAGTAAAACAATCCTCTGGTCCTTGACTCATTTAGAAACTTCTCCAAGATTTGAGACTTGCCCACCATAGGGATGAATCAGTGGGGCTTTTTAGAACATGGTACTACCTTTGGAAGGAGATATTCAGATTTGCTTACCAGAGTAAGGTGCAGACTTCTTGCAACATTTCCCTTGTGGCTCTTTTTGCAGTGTTTAGCACAGTACATTCATTTGTGCATTCAGTAAATATTCATTGATTAAAAATTAGATATGTGCTCTATCTATGCTGATAGTTTGTTAGTGAGGATATAGATAAGTAAATGTGACAGTGTTAAAACGGACCAGATGTGGTCTCTAGCCTCTTAGGGGCCTAACAGGCTCTCAAAAAATTTTTTCTTTTTAAATTTTATTATAGTGGCTGAGTACAGAGGAACAGCCATCCCAGGAAATTCTACCTAAGGGTCATTCCACCCTCTTAGGAACAAAACATTTGAGCTCTTCAGAAGAGATAGCTAGCCCAACATCAAGAACAGTAAAATAAGATTGCCCTCTTTTCTTTTTAAATGTACCTAGAAATGAAAGGTAGAAACGGACTTCCAGAGGACAAATGCTATGCCTTATTCACCTTGGGTTCCCTAATACCAGATACATACAGTACCTTGCTCATGGTAAGTGGTTTTGAATGAGAACATGAATGAATGAAGCTTGAGTCTCAGTTCTGCTACTTACTGTACGTCCTGTACAAGAAACAGAATCATTCTGACCCTCTGCTTCTTCATGATTGGGACAACAGCTACCTTGTCCACTTGATGTAGGATTAGAAATCACATGTTTAAAGAGTCATCAGCACTGTGACTGCCATAAAGCAGGTACTCAACAAATTGTGGTCATGGTATTTAGTTGTTACCCCGACAACAGGTAACCAGAAGTTTCTAGGAACAATTTGCATGGTCAAACCGACACCTAGTGGTGCAATCTTAGAACACACATCAAAAGTACACACATTGCTGTTCTGAAACTTAAACTGGAGAATCACGAGGGGCGGCGGAGCACCTGCCTCACACAAGCAACATTATTTCATTCTTACCAGTTCTTTTTCTTTTTCTTTTTTTTTTAAGATTTTATTTATTTATTCGACAGAGATAGAGACAGCCAGCGAGAGAGGGACCACAAGCAGGGGGAGTGGGAGAGGAAGAAGCAGGCTCATAGAGGAGGAACCTGATGTGGGGCTCGATCCCCTAATGCCCAAGGCAGACGCTTAACCGCTGTGCCACCCAGGCGCCCCTTACCAGTTATTTTCTATCCTGATTGCATATTAGAATGACTCGTGAAGCTTTTAAAATTTATGGATGCCTGGAGTTCACCTTCAGAGATTCTGACTTAATTTGCTGGAGGTATGTATGGCACAGGCTGCAACATTTTTTAAAAAGCAGTTTTCATATGCAACCAGGTTGAGAACCACAACAATAGACCTATGAGATCATTGTACGTTCCATGGTACAAATTATCAAAGTAAACCTCAGAATGGTAAAGTAACCTGCATAGAGTCTCAAACATTATTATTATTATTATTATTATTATTATTATTATTATTATTGCTCAAACTGTAGCAGAAGGAAATTTAAACTCGAGCACATTATTTTTCTACCACATCACATCATCTTTGCAAAGACTTTTAGAAGTCGGATGTGCTCCGCTTAGCTTTTGTCCATGAGAGTCTCAAACTTAGGGGCATTAGGGAATCCCACGACCCTATGGGGTGAAGTACTGCAAACAACAGTTTGGTGGTGACGGGGTAGTGCGGTCCAATGAAGGCACTGATTTCCTGACTCCTCCCTCTTCCCAGAGCTCTAAACTCAACTGCTCTGGTGATGGATAGACGAGCAACGTGAAGTTATTTGATTCTGAAGTAAACAGCTACAAGATAAATTTAAAACTTTTTTTTCTTTTCTGAGATCCTGAGTATGTTAGAGAATTTACGCAGATTGAATTAATCATCTATTACTGAGTTTCAGGAAAGGGCTGCCTGTACCGCTACTGCACTTGCACGTCCGGCCAAAACTGTTGAGGTGAGAGATCTCAGCAGGTAAATGAAAACGAAAGGGTCTAAACCCTAACATGTAAGACTGTGTCTTAAACTGACCTCCCACAGAAGTTCTAAGGGGATGGATGGATGTTCTTGAAAGGCGTACAAAACATAACCTCTTCCAAACCCATCGTGTAGAAAGTGCCAGTTCAGCCCAGGCATGCAGAATGAACGGGACCTCACTGGGTCAGTGAGGAGGGCTGTGGCGTCTTACAGAGATGGGATCCGGGCCACTGCCTGGCTCCGTGACTTGCTGGGATGATTTCCCTGAATTTTGAGAAATGTTTCTTTGGTCCGAGCTGGGCAGCATATGGGAGCAGCCTGAGGGTGCTAAGGTTCAGCCAAGTGGGCAATATTCTAGAAACCCACCATGTGAAAAGCCTACATCAGGGGTCACAAACTGTCAGCCCAAAGACAGAGTTTGGCTCACAGATGTGTTTGGCACAGTATTGGCTTATAGTGTTTTTCTTTTTTCTTTTTTTTTTAAAGAGATGGGGGAGGGGCGGAGGGAGAGAGAATCTCAAGCAGACTCCACGCCCAGACGCGGGGCTCTGTCTCAGGACCCTGAGATCATGACCTGAGCAGAAATCAAGAGTCAGACACTTAACCAACTGAGCCACCCAGGTGCACCCCCCTTTCTTTTCTTTTGAGAGAGAGAGAGAGCCAGCGGGGGGGGGGGGAGTATTTTTAAGTTAGTTGTCAATATTTAACATTGGGGAGATTTCATGTAAAAATCTCAATTTCGTGTGTGAGATGTAATGTAGAGAGACTTGACTGTCCTGGTCACCTGCCATACCCTCAGTCTAGAACAGTGCCTGGAACATAATGACTGTTTAATAAGTATTTTTTGAATAAACGTTATTGAAAAACAGTCCTATAAGAGGAATTATTATCTTCATTTTACGGTGAACAAAAGAAATATCAGAGAATTCAAGTAATTCACCTAAGTTCACGCAATTGATAAGTAGCAGAATACTTGGACTCAGAAGTTTGACTCCCAAACTGGTGTTCTGTCCGTTGTGCTGCACTGCTCAGTGTCCCACACTGGTGGGCCTTTCAGAATCATAAAAAAGCTTTCAATTTAGCCTTTTTAGAGACAGTTTTATTGAGATATAATTATATACCATACAACTCACCCATTTAAAGTGTACAATGCAATGGTGTTTTGTATATTCACAGGGTTGTGCAACCATCACCACAATCTAATCTTAGGACATATTTGGCTCCCCTAAGAGAAACCCCCTTAGCAGTCAATTCCTATTCTCCTCTCCCTCCCCATTCCCATCCTGTCAGCCCCAGGCAACCACTAATCTACCTTCTGTCTCTATAAATTTGTCTGCTCTGGAAATTTCGTATAAATCATACAACATACAACTGGCTTCCTTCACTTGGTAGGATGTTTTCAAGGTTCAGCCATGTCGTACCTTGTAGCAGCCCCTCATTCTTCTTCCTAACAATATTTTATTGTACAGATATAGCAACTTTTATTTATCCGTCCATCAGTTGATGGACAATTGAACCGTTTCCTCTTCTTTGCTACTATGAATAATGCTGCTATGAATATTCATGTCAATTTAGATTTTTGCTATTTCAAAAGTTAGTCATTGTCATGTTTTGTGTTAAAAGCAATCATTTAAGTGCATACATTAAAAATCTACCATCCTTTTTTAAAATACAGTTTTGGCACCTTGTTTTTTAAAATAGAGCTGGAGTCTCAAAAACGTTAGAGTATCCAGCTCATTCATTCTTGACCCCTGAGAGGGTCTGATGCTGCCTCCAAACAGACAAGCCCATTTTATTCAACTACAGAAAAAAATTCCTCAAAGTGAGAGAAATTGTCTTATGCTTCCTGGTGTATCCATGATGAGTAAATAACACATACATTTGGTATTTGCTGACAATACAGATCATCAAGAAATGATGGTAGGGTGGTAGGATTAAGTGATGACCAATAGAAGATTGTGGAAGGACAGAGAGTAAATTCTAAGACAGATGCTTTCCTTTTGACCCACAAGCCCCACTTTGCTATTGGTCTGGTCAAGAAGCTTGCTGTGGATGGTAATTCACTAATGGATGCTAACTTAGATGTGAATCTTGCTTGAAAAATGGAAGTTTTCTCTAGACCTCAACTAAGAGAAGGGCAGCATGGTGTTTCTCCCACATGCTGGGCCAAACAGAAGCTTCCTTTTATTTTATTTGTATTTGTATTTATTTATTTTTTTAGACCAAGGAAGAATTTTTTTTTTAAGATTTTATTTATTTATTTGACAGAGAGAGGCAGTGAGAGAGGGAACACAAGCAAGGGGAATGTGAGAGGGAGAAGCAGGCTTCCCGCTGAGCAGGGATCCCGATGCGGGGCTTGATCCCAGGACGCTGGGACCATGACCCGAGCCGAAGACAGACACTTAACAGCTGAGCCACCCAGATGCCCCTATTCTTTATTTTTTAAAAGATTTTATTTATTTGAGAGAGAGAGTGCGCACAAGCAGAGGGGAGGGGAAGAGGGGGGTGGGGGAGGGACAGAGGGAGAAGGAGAGCAGACTCCCCGCTGAGCAGGGAGCCCCCACAAGGGTGGGGCTCCATTCCAGGACCCTGCAATCATGACCCTTGTCTAAGGTAGACACTTAACCAACTGAGCCACCCAGGTGCCCCCAGAAGCTTCCTTTTAGAGCAGGACAGGGAGTTGTCACTCGTTTAATCAACCAGTGGAGTTTCATGAATGTTGTGGCAGAAGAAAGTGAGAGGAGAGGTGAAAAGAGGAACAAGGAAAAGGAGATAACTGAGAAGAGAATGTCCTTCAGATATCTCAGTCGGGAGGAACAGGCGAGGCTCTTTATAAAGGATTTGTGACACTCTTGGAGTATTTTGTCATTGTAATATTTTGTTAATATCAATAGATCAGCAAAAGCATGAGGGTAAGGAGAGTGGATGTCCAGCTTCTATACTGCAATATAACAAGTAAACCAGTTTAGAATCAGGAGAGGAAAAAGGAGCTGTCATGGACTGCTACCAAGCTCATTCCTTCCTCCAGCTTTTCTCCTGTCCTTCCGCTCACCTACAAGGTCTTCCCTCTGCTCCTCGGTACTATCCAAGTCCTGTGCGTGGCCTGAGATGTGAGCGAGCTCCTGGGTCTCCATGACTACTCCAGCACCTCCCACCCCCACCCCGACTCCTACAGCACATCTGCTGGGTGTCACACATTTCCTACTAGATCAAGCATATTGCCTTTGAAAGATCCTTATATGTATGTCTTATAAAACCCCTTGTAAACTCCTCGAGCACAAGGGCCGTTTCTTCTGCGGCTGCTACATCTCCCACAGTGCAGACCTTCTAAGAGACCTCTGTTTGGCCTTGCTGACTGACTGAAGAGTTCACTTGGGCTCTCTTGTTCTTGCCAGCAATGCAGAGTGCACAATAAAGCCCTTTCACTAGGAAATGACAAAGTCAAAGCTAGAGGGGCTGAGAAAGTACTCGTACAGAATTCTTTATTGTCTCAAATGCCTCTTGGTAGCCAGATCCCAGAATCCTCCTGTTTAATAGATGTGGAAATAACCCCGATATACATGACGGAGGTTTTTGGATTCCTATTTCACTTGGATGGAATGTGTAAAACAATAAATAAAAACGTGGGCTACAGGAGTCAGGAAAAGGAAAGGTTTTCTGTTATGCAGTTAACTGATACTCCCCCAAAATTCTTTTTTCCCTGTGTCCCATAGCTGTGAGGCATTCATAGTGGAAATTATTGCTTTTTATATTGCTGGTGATAACAGTGCCAATAGAAGAGAGAATGTGATTAGGGGAAGAAAAAGGGAGCGACTCACATTGCCTGTGTTTTCATCTCTAAATGTCCCAAAGCTTTTTAAGGTGTAAATAGCAATCAATTTTTAGAAAAGAAAGCTGGAGTCACACTACTTTGAATACTGGGTCTCTCCTCTTCCATAGTGATTTATTTTATTTTTTTTTAAATTATTATTATTATTATTATTATTATTATTATTATTATTTTTGGTATCGTGTTGAGACAGGGAAATTGAAGGGACCCCACCAAAAAAAAAAAAAAAGCTGGTTTTATTCTTTACTCCTTTTCCTGTTTCTATTCTTGCTACGACCTGCACTCCCACTCTGCATCATGGCTTCTAGTACAAATAATGTATGTCTTCCTTGTAAAGGTCAAGGAGTTAATGATTTCTTTGGAATCTTGCAGCACAATGGATAGTATCTAAGGACTGACCGGGTGGGGTGGTCATGTACATTTTTCAAGACCACTGGCTCCAGACACCAAAAGCCCCGGGTCCAGGGCATAAGTGATCTATGGAGGACACGTGAGCACTCATCCTTGTTTTGACCAGTTCCCGGTCGCTGGAGAGGACTGGTAGACCAAACTACTGTCCTTGATAAAACCTCCAGACCCCAAGCAAAGACAAGACTCATGCTCCTTTTCCTTTCGGAGTCTCCCAAATGCTCCATCTGTATCTGCACTCCCTATGCCTTCAGTAAACTCTGCTCTCACTTCCTGCTGCCTCGATTTTGATTTCTATCCTGTGTGAAACCAAGGACCCTCTTGGTTGATGCTGCAGGACCCCCTCTGGGTCCTTCACCTGGCCTGCCTGCATCAGTACGCTCTTACAGAATCCCATCTAATGAAACCTATGCAGTCTGCAACTCTGCCATCATGGCTAAATCTTCAACATGTGACGGTCTGTTGAGGTTCCTGAGAATTGTCAATCGGCATTGTGAAACTGCAGTGATGCTTCCAAGGGATCTCGAAGTGTTCATGCCCACCTGTGTGGGGCAAGGGAAAAGAATCATGCCAGCTTGGTCTTCTTGTAACACTCTTGTAAAGAACTTGCTCTAGAACAAGACTAGACTTGTAGATTTTTAAAAAAAAAAATCACCTAAGCCATTTCTTTCCTAGACAAATGGTATTCTAGTTTGGGTTTCAGAGGCCTCTTTATATAGCTTGCAAAGGATGATGGGTCTTTTAATATTTCTACTCTAGTAAAATGTGGAGCTCTGACCTATCATTAGTACATAACCTTTCTAGGGTATGGAAAACTACGCTCAATCACCTAATGTGATATCAATTTTCTTTAACGCTCTGTGTAAATGGTGCACGTTAAAAAACCAGGACTACTGTTAAACAGATTTTTCTTTATAAACATAATGACAAAGAGACTGTACAACATCAATTTAAAAAATAGAATGTGACTAGGTCCACTGCTGTCTGTCTTGAAGCAAGAGGTCTCATCCTAGAAATGATCACCTTTCCTTCCAGGAGAAGAGGACATGACCCTGGAAAAAATCTCTGAATATTTACCCAGCTAGAGGTCCGGGCTGTCAGATCCAAATGGCCCCATCATAATCCTCTTTTCCCGGGCAGTGCGCAGATCTTTCACAGAAGACAATTGACCTCTGCTTTTTGTGTGTAGGTCCAGGACTGGACTCTGTGACCAGGGATTTGGTGTGCGGGGCCTCACGGGCTGCAGAGAAATATTAACACATGAGTGCCTATGCTGAACATGTGGTCTCATGCAAAAGGGAGACCCAAAGATAAAGCCTCTTCAGCCACGGTTTATCAGAACAGCTCTATGAACTACTATAATATATAAGAAAATAGAATTTATCACTTCAAGACCTGCCCTCCCTTGACCCCAGTCAGAAGCCGAATGTGGCAAATATGCCTGAATTTCCCACCCAGAGGGCTTGGGCATCTGTGTGATAACCGTTAGGTTAGCCTGCGTTTTTTATGTCTTTACTATTATGCAGAAGCAGCCGCAGCGGTGAGACACTCTTGGAGCTATGACTAAAAAGACTTATTCCTGGGACGTGCTGAGGAGGTGGGTTCACTCAGGATGAACAGCCCCTGGGGACATAGCACTGCTCTATTTCAACCCCATAAACCAGTGTGGTGATGGCCAGGGATGAGCTTGTACCTAGGTTACAGTATCCTCAGGAGTCTAGGTAGTTCTAATATCAATCAAGGTTTCTGCCTTACTCCATGGGTTAATAAGAGGGATGTCCTCCGTGGAGAAAAAAGGACCCTCACACTCTGTTGGTGGGAATAGAAATTGGTGCAGCCCCTGTGAAAAACAGTATAGAGCATTCCTGAAGAGTTAAAACTAGAACTACAATATGATCCAATAATTCCACTACTGGGTATTTACCCAAAGAATACAAAAACACTAATTTGAAAAGATACATGCACCCCTATGTTTATTGCAGCCTCATTTACAATAGCCAAGATATAGAAGCAACCTAAGTGTCCATCAATAGACAAATGGATAAGGTGTCGCACACACACACACACACACACACACGAATATTACACAGCCATAAAAAAGGATGAGATTGTACCATTTCCAACAACATGGATGGACCTACAGGGTGTTATGCTAAATAAGTCAGACTTGGAAATACAAATCCCATATGACTTCACTCATCTGTGGAATCTTAAAAAAAAAAAAAAATTGAAGGGGCACCGCCTGGCTGGCTCAGTCAGGTGAGTGAGCGACTCTTAATCTCGAGGTCTTGAGGTTGTTAGTGCAAGCCCCACGCTGGGCCTAGAGCCTACTTAAAAAATACAAATAAATACAAATAAAAAATTCTTAAATGAATAAACAAAAACAAAAACATAAAATGAATTAATAAACAAAAAGCAGAATCAGACCTAGAAAGAAAGAGAACTGACGGTTTTTGCCAGAGGGCAGGAGGGTGAGGGGATGGGCACAATAGGTGAAAGGCTGTGGCAGATACAGGCGTCTCTTTCCATCCCCAGGTCCACTCCAGTGTGAGGACCTTACATGTACACTGGTGGAGAAGTTTGAAAAGTCTACATAATGTATGATTTCAGTTAAGTGACATTCTCGAAAAAGCAAAACTATAAAGACAATTAAAAGATGTGTGATTGCCAGGTGTTTGCGGGGAGAGGGGAGGGTGGAATAAGTGAAACACAGGAGATTTTTGGGTAAACTATTCTGTATGATACCGAAATGGTGGATACGTGGCATTACACATTTGTCAAAACCCACAGAACTATACAGCACAGGGTGACCCTTAATGCATGCGGGTATTAAAAAAATCATTTAGGAGATCAAGGGATCCCAGGAAGGAAAGAGACTATGACAAGATAGCTAGAACCTCGGGGCGCCTGGGTAGCGCAGTCGTTAAAGCGTCTGCCTTCGGCTCAGGGCGTGATCCCGGCGTACCGGGATCGAGTCCCACATCGGGCTCCTCCGCTATGAGCCTGCTTCTTCCTCTCCCACTCCCCCTGCTGTGTTCCCTCTCTCGCTGGCTGTCTCTCTGTCACATAAATAAATAAAAAATCTTAAAAAAAAAAAAAAAGATAGCTAGAACCTCAATTTAAATCCATAGTTTTGTTACAGATGATGTGATGATGATGAAAAATATTTTCAAGCATAAACAGATAGTATATTAGAATAAAATTCTGTGTGGAAGTTATCTCCAAATGGAAATGTAAGTTTGTAAGTGTCAAAAAGAGAATCCTTTTCCATTTTAAAGAAGAGCTTTGTTCGTTTTATTTTTTTTAATGGATGATGGTTGGCATCAAACTATGATAGTATGTCTATTTAATTGGATGCACTTAAAAGAGTGACATAACAGTTTTAGTTTAAAATAGCAATGTGGGAGGTGCCTGGGTGGCTCAGTCGGTTAGGCATCTGTCTTCAGCTCAGGTCATGATCTCAGGGTCCTGGGATCAAGTCCCATGTGGGGCTCCCTGCTGAGCAGGGAGTCTGGTTGAGATTCTCCCTCTCCCTCTGCCCATCCCCTGCTCGTACACGTGCTCGTTCTCTCTCTCAAATGACTAAATAAAATCTTTTTTAAAAATAATAAAATAGCAATGTGTAAATGCTGGAATAAATTAGATCCTTTGGGTCTATTTAAACTTAAAATGAAAATACTATAGTTTTTTAAGATTTTTTTTTTATTTTTAAGTAATCTCTACACCCAACATGGGCTTGAACTCGTGACCCCAATATCAAGAGTCACATGTTCTGGGGCGCCTCGGTGGCTCAGTAGTTAAGCGTCTGCCTTCAGCTCAGGTCATGATCCCAGGGTCCTGGAATTGAGCCCCGCATCAGGCTCCCTGCTCAGCAGGAAGCCTGCTTCTCCCTCTCCCACTCCCCCTGCTTGTGTTCCCTCTCTCGCTGTCTCTCTCTGTGTCAAATAAATAAATAAAATCTTAAAAAAAAAAAAAAAAGAGTCACATGTTCTACCGACTCAACCAGCCAGGTGTCCCAAAATGAAAATACTTTGGATGTCAATTTAAAAAGTTAATAAGGTAACAAAGCTTTTCACAATTCTTTTAGAGGGTATATAAGCAAAAGAGTTGGAAGTTCAATATTCTAGACAGCATATTTCATGATTTATATCAGGACTTGGCAGACTTTTTCTACAAAGGGCCAGAGAGTAAATATCTTAGGTTTTGAGGGTCAGACGGTCTGTCTCAAAACTACTCAACTCTGCTGTCGTAGCATAAAAGTAGCCACAGACAGTTTGTAATGAATGAGTGTGGCTGTGTTCCGGTATAGGTTTACTTATGGGCACTGCCCATTTGAGTTTTGTATACATTTTATGTCACAAAACATTATTCTCCTTCTGATTTTTTTCAACCATTCAAAAATATAAAAATCATGCCTAGTCCACAGAGTGTATAAAAACAGGAGACAGGCTGGATTTGGTCAGAGGGCCACAATTTGTTGGCCCCTGATTTATAGTAATTTGGTAAATTAGTCTTACAAATTTGTGAATCAGTAGTCTCAAAGCTAGACTGTAATCTGTCTCATATTTGCCAAAGTAAAGGCCTAGTCCTTGAGGCCTTTAAGCGAAATAAATCAGAAATATATGAAGTAAAACATGAAAGTTCTTCTATTGCCAATAATCGCATTCCCAGAGGCGACCTGTGTCTTCAGTTTGGTATGTATCTTTCCAGATATTCAGCCGTGCAGATTCACATACATGTGCACACAACATACATGGCTTTAAAGAAACCAGGGTGCCTGGCTGGCTCAGTCTGCAGAGTACGTGACTCTTGATCTCGGGGTTGTAAACTCAAGCCCACATTGAGTGTAGAGATTACGTAAAAATGAAAAAAAAATTTAAAATAAGTAAAAAATAAAGAAACCATATATAAATGTATATGAGTTGGATTTTTTAAAAAGATTTTATTTATTTATTTGACAGAGAGAGAGAGAAAGAGAGTGCAAGCACATAAGCAGGGGGAGAGGCAGGCAGAGGGACAAGCAGACTCCCCACTGAGCAAAGAGCCCCATGTGGGATTCGATTCCAGAACCCTGGAATCATGAGCTGAACCAAAGAAAGAAGCTTAACCAACTGAGCCACCCAGGTGCTCCAAGAGTTGTGTTTTTTTTTAACAGAAAATAAGACAACATATATATTGTTCTGCAATTTGATATTTCAATTTACTATATATACATATTTTTTTAGGTGGGGAGGGACAAAAGGAGAGGTAGAAAGAGAATCTTAAGCAGGCTCCACACCCAGTGTGGAGCTCATTCTCACAACTCTGAGATCATGACTTGAGCTGACATCAAGAGTTGGGAACTTAACCAACTGAGCCACCCAGGCACCCCTCAATTTACAATATATTTTAAACATCTTTCCTTGTCATTCTTTTTAACAATTGCCTATTAATAGGCATTTGAATCATTTCCAATTTTGAAATTATAAGCAATGAACATCTGTGTATCTTTGTACACATGGATGAATATTTTTTTTATTTTTTAAAGATTTTAATTTTTTTTAAGATTATTTATTTGAGAGAGAGAGAGCACCAGAGAGCACTAGCAGGGGAGGGGAGGAGGGTCAGAGGGAGAGGGAGAAGCAGACTCTCTGCTAAGCAGGGAGCCTGATAAGGGGCTCAATCCTAGGACCCCAGGATCATGACCTGAGCTGAAGACAGACGCTTAACCAACTGAGCCACCCAGGATCCCCTAAAGATTTTATTTTTAAGTAATCGCTATACCCAGCATGGGGCTCGAACTTACAACCCTAAGATCAAGAGTTGCATGCTCTATCGACTTAGCCAGCCAGGCCCACATGGGTGAATATTTCAAAGGATAGATTCCTAAAAGCCCAATTACTGGGTTTAAGACATTCCAATTTTTATACTGATGCAGTCATCCAAAAGTTTATACTAGGATTACTCAATCTTGATATTATTGACATTTGGGCTGAATAATTCTTTGTTGTAGGGCTGTAGTGTACATCGTAGAACATTTGTTGGCATCTCTGGCCTCTATCAGTTATATGCCAGTAGCAACTCCCCTGCTGTGACAACCAAAAAAAATGTCTCCAGACAACGCCAAATGTCCCGTGGGAGCAAAATCACTGGTTGAGAACCATTGCCCTGGACATTTGTTTTCTTTTATTTTCCTTTTATTTCACTTTTTTCCTATTCCCCTTTCAACAACCTCTCATATTACCCTGGCTTTGTGAAGGAAAAGTACTCAAAGGAACTTGTGATTCAGTATATATCACCTGTGAGATAATAGAAAAAATATATATATTGATCTCTCCCACCACCCATTTCTGGCATAGAGCTATTGAAACCCTTGTAATTTCCTAATAATAAGAATACTAAGAGCATTTCTTGTTCTAATATTTGTCTTTGACCCCTTCCCTGACATAGGGCTCTTAAAACCTTTGTAAATTCTTTTTTTTTTAAAGATTTTATTTATTTATTTATTTGAGAGAAGAGGGGGGGAGAGAAAAAGAACGAGCCAGGGGATGGGACACCTGGGTGGCTCAGTCAGTTAAGCGTTTGCCTTCGGCTCAAGTCATGATCCCAGGGTCCTGGGATCGAGTTCCACATCAGGCTCCTTGCTCAGCGGGAAGCCTGCTTCTCCCTCTGCCTGCTCTGCCAGCCGCTCCCCCTGCTTGCACTCTCTTTCTCTCTCTCTGACAAATAAATAAAGAAAATCTTAAAAAAAAAAAAAAAAAAAAAAAAAAGAACGAGCCAGGGGAGCGGCCCAGAAGCAGGCTCCCCACTGAGCAGGGAGCCCAATGTGGGACTCGATCCCAGGACTCTGGGATCATGACTTGAACCAAAGGCAGACGTCCAACCGCCTGAGCCACCCAGGCACCCAAAACCTTTGTAAATTCTTAAGTGGTAAGCGCACCTGGAGCATCTTTTGGTCTATTGAGGTAATCCTGGACGGGCTTCTGGGTTGGGGCTGGTCACCAGAAAGATCAAGCCATGATTAGAAACTTGGGATTTTCAGTCCACCCTCCTCCTTTTGAGAGGGGAGAGGGGCTAGAAACCGAGTTGAGAATTAATCATGCCTGTATGAGGAAGCCTCCATAAAAATCCCAATAGTATGGAGCTCAGTTTCTGGTTGGTGAACACATCCACACCAGGAGTGTGACACCTACCCCAACTCCACCAGAACAGAAGCTCCTGCTGTCAGGACCCTCCCAGACCTCCCCCCATGTAGCCCTTGGTCTGGCTGTTCATCTGTCTCCTTTCTCATATCCTTAATAAACTGGTCAACAGAAGTGTTTCCGAGTTTTGTGAGCCACCCTAGAAATTAATTGAACCTGAGGAGGGCGTTGTGGGAACCTCACAACCCCCTTTGATTTGTAGTCAAACTGGACAGAAGTTCAGGGTAACCTGGGGACCTACTACTTATAATTGGCATCTGAAGTAGGGTGGGAGCAGTCTTGTGGGCCTGAGCCCTTGGCCTGTGGAATCAGATGCTATCTTAGGTAGATAGTGTTAGAGTTTAGTTAAGTTATAGGACTCCCAGCTGGTGTTGCAGAGAATTGCTCGGTGTGGGGAAAAGCCCTCATGTATTTGATGACCAGAAGTGACAGAAGTGAAGTGTTGTGAATGTTCTGTAGGCGAAGGGTAAAGCAGACACATAAGACAGACACGGGAGGAGGAAAAAAACCGGGTTTTTCCTTATACAAGAGGGGAAAACGGAGGTTTTTCTAATACATCACCCCTCTGTTATTGAGACAGGGAAACTGAAAGGACCCCAAGAAAAAAAAGCTGGTTTTATTCTTTGCTCTTTTTCCTGTTTCTATTCGTCCTACGACCTGCACTCCTGCCCTGCATCATGGCTTCTAGTACAAATAATGTATGTCCTCCTTGTAAAGGGCAAGGAGTTTATGATTTCTTTGGAGTCTTGCAGCACGATAGTATCTAAAGGCTGCCGGGTGGGGTGGTCATGTACGTTTTTCAAGACCACTGGCTCCAGGGCATAAGTGATCTATGGAGGACACCTAAGCACTTATCCTTGTTTTGACCAGTTCCTGGATGCCTGAGAGGACACATACACCAGACCACCAACCTCAATAAAAACTCCAGACCCCAAGCGAAGATGAGACTTATATTTTTCGAGTTTCCTAGACACTGCACCTGCACTCTCCTTGTCTTCAATAAACTCTGCTCTCACTTCCTGCTGGCTCGAGTTTGATTTCTATCCTTCTTGAAGTCAAGGACCCTCTTGGCTGGTCCTGAGGACCCCCCTGGGTCCTTAGACCCAGACAACTGGTGTCATTATGGGCGAAAGTATGTTCCCCTCCCTCCCAAATTCATAGGTTGAAGTCCTAACCCCCAGAACTTCCAAATGTGATATTTGGAGATAGTCTTTAGAGGGGTAATTAAGTTAAAATGAGGTCATTAAGTGGACTCTAATCCAATATGACTGGTGTCCTCATAAAAGAGGAAATTTGGACACAGATTTGTTCAGAGGAAAGACCATGTGAAAACAGGGAGAAGACAGCTTTCCACCAAGACAAGGGGCCAGCTCTCAGAAACCAGCTCTGCCAATACCTCGATCTCAGACTTCTAGTCTCCAGACTTGTGAGAAAATAAATTTCTAAGTCACCAAGTCTGTAGTATTTTATTATGACAGCCCTAGCAAACTCATATACCCTCCCAGTGTATTTGAATTTTAAATAAAGAATGAGTGAAAAAGTCAATGATTGATCCAAAGGAATAACTATCTAACAATGGATTTGGGCAGGGGAGATAATTTGGGGCATTTTCCTGAGAGGCTTCAGATCATTCTATGTAAACTTAAACATGGAGTTGGCTTTATTCAACTTGTTTTCTATAGCAGCTTCTCTGATGAACAATTATTAACTTCTATAATCTTAATGTCAGGTTCCTTTGATTTTTTTTTTTAAAGGGGAGTTCTATTGATTCAAAAAACCAGAAGAGCAAGGCAGGCAATGATTGGAGATCACAAAAAATGAGATGAGTTTGGGAAAGTGAAGTTTGTTGCTTAGAAAACACTATATCTTTTTTAGGGGCGCCTGGGTGGCACAGCGGTTAAGCGTCTGCCTTCGGCTCAGGGAGTGATCCCAGCGTTGTGGGATCGAGCCCCACATCAGGCTCCTCCACTATAAGCCTGCTTCTTCCTCTCCCACTCCCCCTGCTTGTGTTCCCTCTCTCGCTGGCTGTCTCATCTGTCGAATAAAAAAAAAAAAATCTTAAAAAAAAAAAAGAAAACACTGTATCTTTTTTAAACCAGTTTTTTTTTTAAGGATGTTACTTATTTATTCATCAGAGAGAGAGAAAGACAGCGTGTGCACAAGCAGGGGAAGGGGCAGGGGGAGAGGGAGAAGCAGGCTTGCCGCTGAGCAAGGAGCCCGATGCCGAACTCGATCCCAGGACCCTGGGATCATGATCTGAGCCAAAGGCAGACTCAACGGACTGAGCCATCCAGGTGTCCCTGAAAACACTGGGCTTTTGTTTGTTTGTTTGTTTTTTGTTTTTTAAGATTTTCTTTATTTTTTGCAGGAGAGAGAGAGAGAGAGCGTGAGCACAAGCAGGAGCAGCAGCAGGCAGAGGGAGAAAGAGACCCCCCTCTGAGCAGGGAGCCCAAGGCTGGGCTCCATCCCGGGATCGTGGTCATGACCCGAGCCGAAGGCAGACACTTAACGACTGAGCCACCCAGGTGCCCAAAACCACTCTATTTTTAATCTAATCGCACAAGTGATTTGTCACAGCACTCCAGCTGGTCTTAAGCGTTAACTTGCTTCAAGTTAACACACTCCTTGCTTGCTGACTTAAGGCCCTTCATCTGTAACAGAACGAATTTACTTTCTTTGAGATTTGCAGGCTTATGGGGCCTTGGGGAATAAAGGACCAGGCCACCACAGAGATCAGCAAGTCCGAAGCCCCCTTAGCTTTTTAATTAGCCCAGTAATCTTTTAGCAAAATGTTATTCTTTTAAAGGTGTCACAAATGACTTTACTGGCTTCTCTTTGCACATCTGCAGAACTTGCCCTCCTTTGCAGAAAGAACAGAGTACTTACTCATGCACTACCCCTGGGCACCAAGGAACCAGAATTCTTTTTTTTTTTTTTAAGATTTATTTATTTGAGAGAGAGAGAGAGAACACTTGCACACAAGTGCCGGGGGAGGTGCAGAAGGAGAGGGAGAGAAAGAATCTCAAGCCGACTCCCCACTGAGCGTGGAGCCTGATGCAGGGCTCCATCTTACGACCCTGAGATCATGACCTGAGCCGAAATCAAGAGTCGGATGCTTAACCTACTGAGCCACCCAGGAGCTTTGGAACCAGAACTTCTTGCATAGCCTCCGAGTACCAAGATATCTCTAGCTGGCATCACTGCGTCTGTAATCAGGAAATGTCACAGACCACTGCACTGCCTTAACTGATTAAACCCCTTTAAAAATCTTGGGCCAAGCAGAAGCCTGGGAGTTGGCCTATTCAGGTGGCCAGCCTCCTGAATAAAGCTCACATTCCTCTCCAAAAAAGATTAAAAATATTCTGAGTATTGGCCTTTCGAGGGATGGGCAGCCAAACTTGGGCTTCAGTAACGAATGATATATGTTTTATGTAGAAAACCCAGAATGTACAAACAAGCAAAGAAGAAGAAAATAAAAATCACCTGAATCCCACCATCCGAAGATAATCACTGTTAAATATTGTGGCATAAAGACTCCCCAACTTTCTTGAGTAGTATGTATTCCTAGAAAAAAGCATCAGGCCTCAGTGGAGTCACTTTGGCTAAAACCCACCATGCTTCCCCACCTAACCTAATTGTACTTCCAGCCACTCCCAGCAGTGGATTTTACACCAATTAGTCTGGAATTTCCAGATCTGCACCAATGAGGTAGTCTGCATAAGACCCCTTGCCTTCCCCTAAGGGAAGGTAACCTTACCTGAAATAATCCACCCTTTTAACTTCTTTGTCCCACCTTCTTTCCTCCAGTAAGAAACCTGCCATTTTGTACAACTTGGAGTTCCTCGCTACTTGCTAGATGGGATGCTGCTTGATTCATAAATTGTTGAATAAACCCAATTCGATCTTCAAATGTATTCAGATTTTGTTTTTTAACAGTTTGGATGTATGTATGGATAGATAGGTACACACATACACATTACACATATGTAAATGTCCCCCAAATGGGGTCCTACTACAATACTTGTCTTTTTTCCCCACCCAGTGATACATTAAGAACATTACTCCATGTCATTCTATTATATTTCTGAAGATGGTTATTAATATCTGCTCTTATAGTGAGAACTAAGTAGCACCACAGGAAGAGTGATGAAATTTAAAATAAGTTTCCAGAAGACACCTCTCAGTCACAAGGGAATCTCAAAGACAGATAGCAACAACATTCTTTGAGAAAATCACAAAATGTTGAAAAAAGAAAAAGATGAGGTCACAGGAAGAACTGGGAGGAGGAGATGTTTGTACAGGATGTGGAAAAGATACATTTATAGTCCTCTTCTGAATTTATACCCTAGTTTTGTGAGCCAAGGAGCACAGCTCAACCCCCTAGTTCACTGCAGGATGTGTCCCTAGTCTATTGAAAACCACTCCCTCTGAAAAGGCAATTAAAGCTCCCAGTGACAAAAGAGACCTGCCCTCTTCACCATTTCCCCAAGGGATCTGATATTATGGCCTTGCCAGCACACACAGCCTGTGTATCACGAAGAGGGCTCTGCCTCCTGCTGTCCTTTCTAGACACTGCAGCCCTAATCTAGAGCACAGGATTTGGGAGAATATCATTTGGTTTCAGCTCATACTGCTCCCCCAACCCCCACCCCAGCTCATACTTTGACTCTTGGTCTGGTAACTGTAGAGTAGTTCCTCCCACAATGGCCTTGTCTGATATGGTCCCTGCTGATTTACTTAAACTTCCACAGAACATATGCAAAAATAATCTTAATCTCCCCATCCCAGCTGTCACCTTGCCCAGTTCAAGAACTTCCTGTCTCACCCCACTCCAAGGTCCTCCAAAACAGGTTTGGGGTACACAAGCAATCTGACAGGGCTTTGTTCCATAATAATAAATTATTATTACTGTAGCTATCATTTTTTAAGTGTTTAGCTCTGTACCAGACCCTGTGCTAAGTGCCTTATATGCATTATTTTATCCTCACAACAACACAATGAAGTAGGTTCAATTAGTATTCCCATTTTACAGATGAGATTACTGAGACCTGAGAGAGTAATTTGACTCAGCTAATGCCACAGTTAATGAGTGAGAAAGTATCAATTCTGGTTGGTCTGCTTCCCACAAACATTTCCTGTGCACCTCTTGTATGAAAGGCAGTTTACTAAACTCAAGAGAAAAAGGCATATGGAAGTCCTTTCCCTGAAATCCCACCATCCTTGGAAGAGTTTACAATTTAGAAAGGAAAATGATAAGTATATAATATACCCATACAAGACACAAGGTGCTAAGTTCACATGAAAGGGTCAAAGTTCTCTTGTGATTAGAGAGATGCGAGGGCCTTGGAGGAGATGGAATGTGAAATTGGCTTTAATAAGGGTTTTCACAAAAGACGTTTGGAGGACAGCATTTAGGGGAAACATCATGAGTAAAGGTATGGCGAACATAGGCAAGGAAGAGCAAATAGGTGAACTTCTAGAAGCAGAGCTTAGGGGAGTTGTGACTGATAAAGGTGTAACATTATATGACTTCAGAACCTAGCTAAGAAGCTTGGATTGGTCAATCAAGTGCCAGATGGGTTTTGAGTGGGGCAATGGCAAATCTGGGGCCACAGCTTGAGAAAAGTAATGTTGTCGCTACCTGTGTTATAAACTGGCATAGGGAGAGATCAAAGTTAGAGACCAGTTGGGAGACTACTTATAATAGACCAAGGTTTCTTGGTCTCAGCAGTAGTGACATTTTGGGTCAGATAATTATTTGGTGGGGGAGTAGGTGTTTGCACTGGTCTCTCCCCACTGCATATTTTAACATTCCACCCCACCCCCAGGGTTTCCTGGGAGGCAAAATCACCCCAGTTGAGAACCACTATAATAGACCATATTACCGTCAAAATTTAAAAAGGTGAATGTGACACGTGAGCAGAGGTAAAACCTAAAAGCTTTGGCAAGTGTTTGGATAGGAGTGTGACTGAAGAAAATGGAAGGATCAAACAGATGTAGTCTAACATACTCCTAACTGCTTGCAACACTGTAAACTCTTCAGAAGGGCAATTTGGTAAACCCTTTTGAAGGGAGTTTGGTAAAACCTATTAACAATTACAAAAGCTATCTTGCCCTTTGACCCAGCAATTCCATTCCTGGAAATTTACCTCAAATGATTCCAATGAAGACATAATCTTCACGTACAAAGCAACAATATTTACAGGGGGTAGTGACCGTGCTGTTCACAACAACTGCACCCTCATGCCTACCACATTTAATAGTGCCTGTTAAATGAGAGGCTCAGATCTAAGAGGTCAATTTAAGATTCAGAGAAGGTGTGATAGAAGATTTTGAGGAGAAATGTCGTAATGAAACAAAGCCCCAGATGGGGTGGAAAGGGCAGATATCAAGAACGCAAGGAAAAAAAGCTCATAACTTCGTTCCCATATCATAGAGAGAGCAATCACTGAGATTTTGTTTATCCTTGCATTATTATTTTTTTAAGGTAGGCTCCACCCCCAATGTGGGGCTTGAACTCACAACCCTGAGATCAAGGATCACACACACGCTCTGCTCTACTGACTGAGCCAGCCAGGGCTCCCTACACCCCCAGAAGACTGAGATTTTTGTATTGGTCAAAGGAAGGAAGGACATTAGGGAGTCAATCAGTGACGTCATCTGCTGAGAAAGGAGACCCGGTGGACCCGAGGTTTGAACTTTGCCTGAGGAATCTCGATCTATGCCCAAGAACATTCCTTGAAAGTAAGAATTGTGCGCTTTCCCGTGCAAAGTTGCTGGGGAACACGCTGTTCAGAAATGAGGACGTCCTAGGGAATACTCCAATATACAGAGATTAAAGTAGGAAAGAAGAGTTAATTAAGTAGACAACTTTCTCCCTCCCGGAGTCCCCAGCAATTTGGTTTTTAAATTGCCCTGCAGATGTGGAACTCTTGTTAATTCGGCAGGGACACCGCTACTCCCGTAACAAGCCGGGCACTGCCAGCTGGGCGAACGGGAGGCTCCGGGTAGAAGAATGGCAGGCGTGGCCAACCGGGAGGCCGATGGAGGCCGCGCCCCCTTCCCAGAGTGCCTCGCAGCCGCTCCCCGCGAGATCCCTTTTCTACCCAGCGCGGCGGGCCTGGGAAGGGGCTCCCGCCATGGACGGGCTCCGGGCTAGCGCCGGGCTGTTAAGGCGCGGGAGGTTGAGACGCCGGCGCCAGCCACAGCCACATAGCGGGTCGGTCCTGGCCCTGCCCCTAAGGCCCAGGAAGATCCGAAGGCAGCTAAGGAGAAGCGTGGCGTCCCGCATGGCTGCACTGAGGGCCCAGACGCTGCCCAGCGAGGACTCGGAGGACTCGAGGGTGGAGTCGACGGTCGACGATCCGGGGGACCCGCTGCCTGGTGGGGCGGCGGCCATCCCCGATGCGGCCCGGCGAGAGCCGTATGGCCACCTGGGGCCTGCAGAGCTGCTGGAGGCCTCGCCCGCGGCCCGCTCCCTGCAGACCCCCCGCTCCCTGGTGGAGGCGCAGACCCCGCCGGCCCGCCTGGTGGAGGCGCCTGCCCTGCCCGCCCGCCTGGTGCCGGCTTCCGCGCCGCCCGCGCGCCTGGTGGAGGTGTCCGCCGCGCCGGCCCGCGTGGTGGAAACCTCGGCCCTGCTGTGCAATGCCCAGCACTTGGCGGCCGCCCCGCCGTCCGTGGCCCCCGCCACGCTGTCGGGGCCGCAGGTGGATAGCACGGGCGGGGAGCTGGCGTTGGACTCCCCGCTGCAGCGCATCCTGGCCGAGCTGAACCGCATCCCCAGCAGCCGGCGGCGGGCAGCGCGCCTCTTCGAGTGGCTCATCTCGCCCATGCCGCCCGACCATTTCTACCGGCGCCTGTGGGAGCGGGAGGCGGTGCTGGTACGGCGGCAGGACCACGCCTACTACCAGGGGCTTTTCTCCACCGCAGACCTGGACTCCATGCTGCGCCACGAGGAGGTGCAGTTCGGGCAGCACCTGGACGCTGCTCGCTACGTCAATGGGCGGCGCGAGACCCTGAACCCGCCCGGCCGCGCGCTGCCCGCCGCCGCCTGGTCCCTGTACCAAGCCGGCTGCTCCCTGCGCCTCCTCTGTCCGCAGGCTTTCTCGACCACCGTGTGGCAGTTCTTGGCTGTGCTCCAGGAGCAATTTGGAAGCATGGCAGGCTCCAACATTTACCTCACGCCCCCCAACTCGCAGGGCTTTGCCCCCCACTACGACGACATCGAGGCTTTTGTGCTGCAGCTGGAAGGTAGGAAACTCTGGCGTGTGTACCGACCCCGGGTCCCGACGGAGGAGCTGGCCCTGACATCCAGTCCCAACTTCAGCCAGGAGGACCTCGGTGAGCCGGTGCTGCAGACCGTGCTGGAACCTGGAGATTTGCTCTATTTTCCTCGGGGCTTCATTCACCAAGCCGAATGCCAGGATGGAGTGCACTCTCTGCACCTCACCTTGTCCACGTACCAGCGCAATACCTGGGGCGACTTCCTGGAGGCCGTACTGCCTCTGGCAGTGCAGGCTGCAATGGAAGAAAATGTGGAGTTCCGAAGGGGTCTTCCCCGAGACTTCATGGATTACATGGGGGCCCAGCACTCAGATTCTAAGGATCCACGAAGAACGGCCTTTATGGAGAAGGTGCGGGTCCTGGTTGCCCGCTTGGGACACTTTGCTCCTGTCGATGCTGTGGCTGACCAGCGAGCCAAAGACTTCATCCACGACTCTCTCCCCCCTGTGCTGACTGATAGGGAGAGGGCACTCAGTGTTTATGGGCTCCCAATTCGCTGGGAGGCTGGCGAACCTGTAAACGTGGGGGCCCAGTTGACAACAGAAACAGAAGTGCACATGCTTCAAGATGGGATAGCTCGGCTGGTGGGTGAGGGAGGCCATTTGTTCCTCTATTATACGGTGGAGAACTCCCGTGTTTATCATCTGGAGGAGCCCAAGTGCTTGGAGATACACCCTCAGCAAGCTGATGCCATGGAACTCTTGCTCCGCTCCTACCCAGAGTTTGTGAGAGTAGGGGACCTGCCCTGTGACACTGTGGAGGACCAGCTTTCCTTGGCAACCATGTTATATGACAAGGGGCTGCTGCTCACCAAGATGCCTCTAACCTGAAGTAGTCTCTCGTTGCTTGCTGGAAGCGAGACCGTGCTGATTCTCTCTTCACCACCATTACCACCTTTTTTTGCGGGACGGGCAGAGGGAGGGGATGGGAGGACTCACGTTCTTACCTTGAGAACCATTTATCTTTATGACTGCTTACATTTACCTTTATGACTGCTTTAATGTCACAAATTTCAGACGGTTTTCTAGGAATCACCCCTTCATCTAGACACAAAAGTAAAAGCAGAAGTTGGAGGTGGAAAAAAAGGAGCTCTTTCTGCAGAAGTAACTTTGATCCCTGATCATTTCCGAGCACCAGCCTCATCATCACCCTCAGGCTTCAGTGTATTGTGTAGCACTTGCTGTGTCATTCTGCTTGAGACATGAGACGTTTTTATTTGGAATTTGCATCCTTCATTTGAGTTCTCTTTCCTCAGTTTGGGGGGAGGGTTGGGGTCAGTATCCTGTTTGTTACTGTGACTTTGTATGAATGTTAGAAAAGTTATTAAAGTGCCAAAGAATGTTTCTCTTTTTTAAGGCTAGATTATTATGTGACATGGTTTGAAGGAATTGGGTGGGGGGGAGATAGGGAAAATCTATAATGGTTGACGTGAAAGGTAAGTTGGGGTGGTTGTAGGATTGGGGCCAATTCTATAACTTTGGGGGCCATTTATTTTAATTCTGCTGCTTGCACCCCAAACAGCACAATCCTATTGGGAAAGTTAAGAGTGTATTGTGTTTTTGCTCAGTGCTTGCTTGCATCAGTAGCTGGCATTGCTCCCAAAGGGGCAGCATGTCACCTACTTGTGCCTCAGTCAACCAGCTTGTAGCAAGCTGGCCAAGAAGGAAGGCTGGTGTTCAAGTTACTTTCCACTCTCATTTTTTTCTGGCAGTTGGAAGAATCTTCCCCAAACCTGGCCAGTGAATATTCTCATGGTTGGTGGAAGACAGCCTGGTGTACCAGAGAGAGCACTGGACTTGGAACCAGAAGACCTGGGTTTGGGGTGGTGGCTGGTAGGCAGCTGACTGACTGATCTGAGGCTGCTGCTACACCTTGGGCACACAGATTCTGTAAGTATATTTTGGTGCAGCTTGATGTCTGCACTTCATTTAGGTTGTGTCTGGAACTTTAAGAGCCTATCACCATAACTGACAGCTGCAGTTATATAAGGTTGAGAACTTTATGAAGTTTTTTTTAAGTTGCGAAAGCGTGGATGTACATAAAGTGATAGCTCTCTCTCCAGCCCCACTTTCCAGAGATAACTGCTATTAAAAGTTAAACTTAAAAGGCTTTGTTTGGATGCTTAAACCTAACAGTAGTTTTTGTTTTGTTTTATACCCTTGTTTTCCTGACCTCTCATTTTTTGACCTAATTTTCAAATCCATTCAATTAGAACTACCTCATTCTTTTTTTTTTTTTTTTTTTAAGGGACAAAATAGCAAATAAATAAAAGCCAGGGAGCAGGCAGGAAAAAAATAAAATAAAAGAACTGAGAGAATGGTGGCCAAAAACGAAAGGTAGCAGCCTTTCCTGCCTAATCCTACAGGGCTAGAAACGAAACTCCCCAAATGTCCAGATACCAGAAGAGGCTTAAAGGAGTCAAGACATATGACTCGCCCCTTGGAAACCTACCCTGAAAAGTTTCTTGTAGAAAAGTATGGAGTTTCAGTGGGTTTTGCCCCTCCTTGGGTTGCAAGTAAACACGTTTTGTTTCTTCCTTCACTTTTGCTATGACCCTCTCCATCTTGAATATTTTCTGTGTCAGCAAGTCCTTTTGGCTTAGTGTTTGAATCTAGATCAGAAGAAATGTTGAAAAAAACAACTGTATTAGGCTGCAAATCATCCAAAACCATTAATAAAGTAACTTACTGCATTGTGCTTGTTGGTGTTAGGTGGTACAATGCCTCAGCATACTTCTGCTGTAGGTTGGACATTTTTTACACCCGTTAATGAAAAATCTACTTCAGCTTTTTGGGCGTGATGAAAGAAACCTGCTTAGAAATGCTTGCTTGGTGTGAAGCTGGTTTTGTGAATTATATGAAGAAAGAATCTTACATTTTTGAAGTCTTTGTCCCTCTATTTCTTCATCTCATCTAACAACTTTGAAAAATTAGAACCACCTGTTCAGCTAGAGCATTCCTTTGGTAAAACCCCAGGTTAGGGATTAAGGAAAGTTAAAAAGGAAAAAATCAAGGGGGGCTAACTCCAGTCACTCATTCCTTCTCTAGGTCTACTTATAAAAAAGAACAACTTGGGTTTAGTTGATGGTGGGGAGAAAATGGGAAGGGAAGGAAAAATAAGTATTTTGGAAAAAACCCATTTTGAGGGTTACTTGATAGGGCTAATAGGATTATTGTTTTTACTGTCTCTTTACTAGGATTTTATAATCTGATCTTGCATAAATGTTTTGTATCTTCAGAAAATATGGTGCCTGTGTGGTTGTAGAAAGTATTCCTGCGATGGAGAAAAGGGTCTGAGGAACTCTTAAGAGCCCTGAATTTTCTCTTGAAAACATAGCTTGCACTTACCCTGTTCTTGATCTCCTGAAGCATTTCTTGGTTTCCTTCATTTTCTAAGTTGAGTATCTTCATTGCCTGGTGAATTTCCCTGAAAGATAAAAGGAACTTCTTAGATCATTCTTTTTTTTTTTTTTTTTTTTTTTTTTTTTTTTAATTTAGAAAGTTGGGGGTGGGAAGGGCAGAAGGAGAGGGAGAGAGAATTCTAAGCAGGCTCTACACCCAGCACGGAGCCTGACCCAGGGCTCAGTCCAATGACCCTGAGATAATGACCTGAGCTGAAATCAGGAGTCAGATGCTTAACCAGCTGAGTCACCCAGGTGCCCCAGATTGTTCTTATTTAAAAAAAAAAAACATAAGGGTGGAAAATAGAGGAGTAGGAATCAATCAAGAATCCTAAATTCCAATCCTGACTGTGGTTTTGCTAAGCCTTATCTGCAAAAATGGTATGATGCTTAGCTTATAAAGATGTTATGTAGTTTTTTAGATGATATATTTGAAGATACTAATGGTACCATTTATTGAACACTTTTATGGTGGATACCTAACATGTCCTCTCTTTAATCATCACCACAGAGCCATTAAGCAGACTATTATCTGCATTTGATGTCTGAAAAAATGAGCTCAGAAAGTTTAAGTAACTTACCCGTGTTCACAGAGCTAGTGTATGCCTGAGCTGGGATTCAAACTCTGTTCTTTTTGACTCTAAAGCTTGTCATCACAGTAGGCACTTGATAAATGTTAGCTGAATAAATGAATCATTTAAAACCACCTGGGACAGAGAACGGGTATGTGAACTACATGACCTGACTTTCCATTTACTTTAGGCCAGTTTTTCTGTTACCCACTTAGGTAGGTGGGTGAATGGCACAGGTGAGCCTGTACTTTTACAGCCATTAGGCATCCTGGAAAGGCAGGGATATATTGTGTTAACAAGGATGGGAGAGTTGGCAGTACAAGAGGTAGTGGCAGGAATCAGGTTTAGAGCTTACTTTAGAACAGCCTCATGGTTCTCTAGGAGCAGCACATCTAGGAAGGTGTCCCTGACTCGGTCCCCTTGAAGATTGAGGGCTAGGATGCTACGGCAAGCTTCTAGTCGAACACCTGGTGACTCTTCATAATGGATGGCCCAGAGCAGGAGGTCTGTTAGCTGGGGACTCACTTGGCCAATCTGACCCAAAGCTGCAGAGATTAGAGGGCAGCATGTTGCACGGTCACTTAAGATGGAGTTGGCCATATTCTAACATCCGGAAATGGCCTTATTAACAAATAACAGTAATAATATGTAGATAGCTGCCTGCTAAATTAAGTATTGCAAATATTAAACTAGTTTGTTAGTATTTTCTCTTTTGGATGACAATTCTCATTAGAATTTTAGGGATGGGTTAGAGTAGGACATCTCCAAAGAATTCCTCTGGGGATGAGGAGGGAGGATCCATTCCAACCTTGCCCATTAAGATGTGAGAATACACTAATTTTTATTTTATTTTATTAAAGATTTTATTTATTTATATGCCAGAGAGAGAGTGCACAAGCAGAGAGAGCAGCAGGCAGAGGAAGGAGGCTCCCCACTGAGCAGGGAGCCAAACGTGGGACTCGATCTCAGGACCCTGAGATCATGACCTGAGTCGAAGGCAGACACTTAACCATCTGAGCCACCCAGGTGCCCGAGAATACACTAATTTACTTATTTATGTAGGGATGAGATATGGGACAGTTATCTCAGAAGACCAGCCTAGTCAAGGCAAGATAATGGGAAAGGAGACACAATTACTTAACAGGTTTACCTAAAGCAAAGATGGTCAATGAGAGAAGCAATGCCAAAAATCCTTACAAAGAAACTAGGAAGGTTTGAGGGCAGGGTTTGAAGTATGCAGCAGTCTTAAATCTGGTCTTTTACAGAGTCTTATAGTTGAAACCTCCATGGGGTGCCTGAGTGGCTCAGTCGTTAAGCGTCTGCCTTTGGCTCAGGGCATGATCCCAGAGTCCTGGGATTGAGCCCCGCATTGGGCTCCCTGCTCGGCTGGGAGCCTGCTGCTTCTTCTCCCACTCCCCCTGCTTGTGTTCCCTCTCATGCTGGCTGTCTCTCTGTCAAATGAATAACTAAAATCTTTTAAAAAAACAAAAAAACAAACCTCCAGAGCAAGTGTATCCAGTAATGGATACCTACTTAGAACTTAGTACTAATTCTGTTGGCAGGAACTGTCTTCTTCACCCTTTGCCTTAACAAGTTTGATGTAAACCTAGACTTAGGATCCTTAATGAAAGAAAGAAGAAAATAATCTTCAATTTCTCAGGCAAGAAGTTCTGAGGTGTAACCATCCCTTCCCCTACATTCTGTCCCCTTCCTAGAGAGAGTCTGGGGATTTATACTAGCATGTGGGAAGGCATTTGAGCTTGAAAAGCTGGGGCCACTCCCATATTACCTTGAATGGCAAAAGCCTTGATTTTCCAGTAAGGATCCCTCTGTATCAGATTCGAAAGGCACTCAAGGACCTGGTATGAATACAAAAGCAGTGTTGAGAAGAGAGGATCAGAGCAAGAGTAAACCAGAGACAGGGACCCCTCTTATCTCTAAAATGTGCTATCACTGAAAAATTGGCTTCTATCAGTTCTAGTGACAGATGAGCTGGCAGCTGAATTACTAGCCTGCACACATAGTGTATTAACTGAATTATCTCCTATCTAGATTGATTTTCCTCAGCCTGCAGTTCTGTGGTCATACAGGCTTCTTTAGAACACCTCCAATCAGGTTTTCCCCTAATAACTAGGGATTATAACTCCATTCACTGGAGTTGATCCTAAAGCCCGTAACTGAGGTGAGGACAGGATTCAAGGATGTGCTCTAGAGTTAAGTCTGGGCTGGCTGGGACCTAATGTGGTCCTGACTCATTCATGTGGCCAGTCTACCCCCTCACCTTCCTGGTTCTGATCTTCCATTCTGTGTGTCCACAGAATGGTGAGTGTAGTATGCACAACAAGGGAAGCTCAGGGTAATGCCCTCTTCGGGTTAATCAGGTAAGATGGGAATGTGTTTCTTTGACTCACCAGCTTATCGCGGATCTGCAGGGCGCCTGCTGCCAAACAGGCTGCCCGCCGAACTGCCATGAAGTCATCAGAGAAGCAGTTCAGGAAACTTGGGAGAAGCCTGGCAGTCATGAGCTTGAGCCCACCGATCAGGGAGAGAGCTTCCACACGCTCCTGGAAATTTCCTTGACTCAGCTTGACTCTGGAAGGCACAAGTGCTTTTATTTTCCCTCAAACTTTTGGCATTCCCACCACCACCCCCACTAATGCCCTCAAGATAAAATCTAACCTCTGAAGGCTCTCCATTACCCATTCCCACCCTTTCCTAGTCAGCCTTCTGCTCATGAGGTTAAGTTTCACTGGGGAGAGATCTCAACTGTCTTACTTAACTTCAACCCCTATTACTAGCATGTGCTGGGCACTAAACTATGTTGAATGGCTCAGTAAAGGAAACTTTCGTGTACCTCTTGTTATAGTCAAGTTCTCTTCACTGTCCTCACGTGTGCCACTCTCATTTTTGTATTTGTATTTGGCTCCCAGCCTGGAATGTCTTTCCTTCTCTCTGCCTATGCAGTCTAATCCATCCTCCATGAAAGTTGACCTTACTAAGCATTTGTGTATCTTGCCTACATAATCAGAATCATGTCATACTTTTGAACTCAAACATCCAAAACAGTGCTTAACACCTAATGGACACTCCGAGTCTTTCCTTAGCCACATTGTTAGTGTCTATAGGGACTGGTAATTTTTTATTTTTAAAATAATCCTGCAGTGGGACCCAGTACAATGCTGACCATACAAAGCAGCACAATAGATGTTGGCTGGCTGGATCCCAGGCTCCCTGAACCCTTAAGAATAGAAACGTTTTCACTGAGTTCATGTTAACTAGGTCTTACCTGATGGTGTTGTGCAGCTCTTTACCAAAGCTCATTCGCCCCAGAGCTTGGGCAGCTGCGTGTCTTACTTCCTTATTCCAGTCCCTCAGCATCATCTGGATCAACTTATGTTTCATATCCTACAAATAGGAGTAATAATTAGCTGCCATTTATCGAGTGTCAGTTTTGTGCTTGGTACTGTGCCAGGTGTTTTTGCCTATCACTTAATCCTCCCAAACAATCCAATAAAGCAGATTACCATTTACAGATGACAAAATGGAGGGTTCGGTTTACTTGCTCAAGGTTAACCGGTTGGATGCTAGAGCCAGGACTCAACACCCAGTCTGTTCTCTAAGCTTATGCTTTAAACTGCTATACTCTGTCGGGACCAACGTTATCTGTACTTGAAGGACTTAACATTTGACAGTTATACACTAATAGAGTGATACTCATCCCAGTTTGCCTGGGACTTTTCTGGGTTTAGCACTGAAAGTCTTATGTCCTGGACAAACCAGGACAGTTGGCCACCCTATATATTAGTACTTCATTCAGAAGGGAAGAGACCAAGATTACTACAGTTGTAGTTCATGATTGTGCCAATGTACCCAAGCTATTCTCCCTGCCCGGAACACCTCTTTTCTACCCCTACGTGCTGGAATGCTTCCTTACTCTCTTAGGGTTTCTCTCAGAAAGCATCTCTGTGAACTCTCCTCTGCCCTCTGTAAGCATAGGAAATCCCAATAATGCTTTACAGCTGCCTCTCTTATTGCTATTTATAACATTTACCAAGAAAAGACAGTATTTTTGCATATGCAATGCTGGCATAGTGCGAGCATGTAGGATGTGGTCAGACACTGCTTACTGAATGAGTGAAGGACTGATGGACATAGTGCCTTTCTTTCATCCCAGCAACCTGATGTGAAGTTCTCATCTTTGCCAGATGAGTCCCCTGCCTGCTCTGCATGTCTTTCTTTCAGTTGGCAGTCCTGAGTGACAAGTGCTAAGGAGGTGAATGTGCAAATGAGTCAGATGTTGTTCAAATCCAGATTCCGATTGAGTGAGACCGAGGTGAGATTCTGCCCTTCTCACAAGCTCCCAGGTGATGCCTGTGCTGCTGGTCAGGACTTTAGAGGAAGGGTCCATGGCAATAGGGCAGAATTAACCCAGACTAAAATGTCTTCAGATGATTATACTGAATCACCAGATTTTGTGCTTTCCACTCAAAATGTGAGGGTCCAAGGGTGGAGGGTGTTAACTTCTCATGGGAATGGCGGTGGTCTGGGCCATTTTAGAGGTACTGAGTGTTACAAGGAAAAGATACAGTGGCACATAGGAAGAAGGGAAACGCCCCATCTGGACAGCTGAAGATGATTAGAAAATAATGGCAAGAAGCAGGTCAGGTGAAAGCTCAAATAATGGTCAGGGTTTCCTCCACCTGGAAGTCCCTCTTCAGTTCCATCCAAGTCTTGCCCAGCTGTTCCACACTCCTTCCCAAAACTCTGATAGTTTCAGCCTACACTAATGTCTCTCTCTAAAGAAAGTTATAAGAGTGTACCGTACACTTATCATTTGTTCTTGAATCATTTGTGTATGTTAGTATCGTTATAACAACTATAACGTGGGAAAGTAGGGACTGTGTTTTATACCTTCTCTATGTGCTGAACACTCAGAGCCAACAGACACTAGTATGGTTGGGGTGTTGGGTAGTTTAAGTCAGTGCTTCTCAAACCATCTGATGAAGGATCAGTTTTGGCGGGGGGGGGGGGTCAGTGAGGAATGTCACTGGCTGGTACTTATACAGTACATTCATGTTAAGGCAATGTCAAAGTACTATAAAATTTTCTAAATTCTCCTAGGGTTTTTTTTGCTTATTTCATTGTGATGAGTTACAACTGGTGAACTGCCACCATGCTAAGAAGCAAGTGCCTTGAGTCAGAAAGACATGTTGGCATATGAGATAATTCTGGGTTAGGACTAAGGTAGCAAGGTAGAGACAAAGATCTGCTTGGTAAGAATGGAATACTGAATAGCAGCAAAAAGTGGAAGGGCTCCCCAGCCTCCTTTTGCTTAGACTTTCTGTCCTGGAAACACAGAAGGCTTACCAAACTGACATTCCCGCCGATCTGTGAGAGAACCCGGCAGGCTACGATCCGGTCCTTCCACTGGTAGCTGTTCAGCTCCACAGCAAGCATGGTGTGTATCAGGGTCTGAGGAATGGAAGACTTACGTGGATATTCCTGATAACTTTTAGAGATGCTGGAGCGTTAAAGAAGTGTTGAATCCTAACATGGCATTCAGCCTAATTAATGTCACAAGTACATAAGATGCCCATCCCTAGCAAAGGAAAGAGTGGCTTTACAAGATACGGGGCACTCTTCTATCTGAGCCAACTGACTTTGGAATCATAAATCAGGGAACAAAATACAGATTTAGTAACCTGAGCAGAAAACTCCCAGGGCCCTCTCTTTAACTATCTTTACTCCTAAGATGATTTGTATATGCCTCAATCTGTGAGTTTCACATTTCTACTGAAAGTAAACACATTTGTAGGTCTGTGCAGTTTTCAATGGTAAACTGGCAGAAACAAATTCTACATATCACAACTCTTCTTGCATACACAGAAACCATCTGCAACCCACTTCTCTCACCTTTGTCTCAGGTGGCTGGTGTCTCTTTTCCTTCTATACACACCTCTATACCCCAGTTCACCCAAACACTTAGTCCAGTCTTTTAACTATACTTACCACCTTACTCAACCACCTGCATTTTTGATTCTTTACATGAACTGACCTCAGACTCAAATGTTCCCCATAACTTGGTTTCTTTCTCTGACCCTGTAATGAATACATACTGTCTTCTCACTGAGATGGCTCAGGAGCATACAAGACTGGTGCTCAGTGTCGTCATTCTTCTTATTAAACAGCTGCTGGAGGATCCTCTTAATCACGGGGTATGTGGCAGCACCTTCCAGAGCCAAGCACTGAGCTGCAGCCCAGCTGTCCACGCTATTACCTGTCGGGTGGGGTGAAAAATAGCTATCTGTTCTCCCTGCAGAGAGAACAGCCTCAGGGTTGATACCCAAGGCTGTTACCTGCCTGGTATCTTACTCCCCTGTGCCCCACTCAGTATAGAAGACAAAGCCTGTATTTAAATGGATCATATAAAGGTTTTAAATATAGATTGAAAATCTTAACCTGTAAAGTCGAATCCTAAAAGGCTCTTGTTGGATAACAGCAGTAGGCCCTTATGTCCTGGGTGAGAGATACAGTTGTTCCTTTCCCTAGAGGTTGGGAAGCCTGGAGTGGAGACTCTTTTCTTTTTTTAAGATTTTATTTATTTATTTGAGAGAGAGAAGTCAAGAGAGAGCATGCAAGCAGGGGGGAGGGGCAGAGGGAGAAGCAGAATCCCCCTGAGCAGGTAGCTCATTGTGGGGCTTAATTCCAGGACGCTGGGATCATGACCTGAGCTGAAGGCAGAGGCTTAACCGACTGAGCTACCCAGGCACCCCTGGAGTGGAGACTTTCTTAAGACAGGTGGATTAAGTTGTTGAGGGTCTATATGCAGAAGGCCAAACCAGTCAGCCAGTTATCCTTGTCTGCCCATCTCTCCAGTGCCCCCAGGACGGGAAGGAACAGGTACTCTTTCAGAGAGCAGCCAGGCACGTTGGGCACCTGACAACTTTCTTGCTTGTATTACTCCCAACAGTGTGGATGATGCTAGTAAGTTAATGTGCAGATGGAAGCATGATGTGTTCAAGTGGTGATTTAATTTTCAGAAAGTATTCTTTAATATTGTTACATCATCTTTTTAAATTAAAAGTAAATCTGTGTGGAGCACTTGGCTGACTCAGTCAGAAGACCATGATCTTGGAGTTGTGATTTTGAGCCCCATGCTGGGTGTAGAGATTACATACATACATGTATAAATCAATTTTTTTTTTTTTTTTAAGTGAGTTTGTGGGACACCTGGGTGGTTCAGTTGGTTAGGCATCCAACTCTTGATTTCAGCTCAGGTCATGATCTCAGGGTCGTGAGATCAAGCCCCATGTCGGGCTCCACACTGGGTGTAAAGCATGCTTAAGATTCCCCCTCTCCCTCTGTCCACTCCTCCCTCCCCCACCTCGCTTTCACTTGCTTGCTTTCTCAAATTTGTGTGAACGGGGGCAGATGTCTAGGCAAATGCATCTGTGAAACACTTAGCCACCCAGGTGCCACTAGGTGGCAGTGCACCTATTTTGTAAAAGTACCTAGGAAGCACTATCTCTGGATGTTGATGAACATAAACCCAAATCCCCCAATACAGTAGACCTCACAGAGCATGATATCAGAGAAGAAAGGATTAGGAAAAGCTGACGGTGAGATGTCCTGTCTTTAACCCATACTCCTAGGTCAGAAGTGACAAGGAGTTACTCACCCTTCAAAAGGACACTATGCATTATGTCCCGGGCAAGGGGATTATGCGACTGTATGGCATATTGGCATAGTGCCGCCGCCATCCGCACGTTGGCATTTTTGTCCCAAAGAGCAGCCTTCAGGGCGGGCTGTAGAACCTCTGGCAAGTCCCGGACAGATGGGGCTTTCGCAGTCTCCTTGTCTGTGACCAAAAGAGAACCAGGTAAGAGGGTGCTAGCCCCTTTGATTTTTACCTGAACAGTTTCTTTCCCATAGCCACATAGCGGTCGACCTCAGTCTCAGTTGCCGGTGCTTACTGCTAGTTAATGTAATTGGAGTTTAGCTGAGCCTCTGCAATGGGCAGGCTTCTGTGGCTCACTTCTGTGCTGGGTATGCCTGTTCCCCATCCTTGATCACCTGGCCTCTAAAGAGCTGCATTCAAGCCACAGGAGGTTTCCAGCTAGACTATGGCAACCTTCACCACTAGTTTTAGTGATGAAAATCAACCTATTTACCATACATATTTTTATATTCTTAATGATAATAGCAATTATACTTAGATGGTGCTTTGCCATTTATAGTGTTTTCATATTCATTTTCTCATTCAGTCTGACAGTCCTCATTGAAATAGGCAAGGCAGGCATTAACCGCAGAGCTCACCTGAAATATGTCATTTCAGGAGTCTTTTTAGATCGAAACAGTCAGACTCACAAGACTCACAGACCACACAAAGCACCAATCTTCCGAAGGATCTAGGATAGGACACAGTTTGCCAACAGGGCAGCATCAGGTATTCCTTCTGGCCAGAGTTCTCGAGGCACTTTGGGCAGCATTCCACAGAGGCTTCTGGGGACATGTGCTATGGTCCACAGGAGTTGAGTATGTCTTATAACAAGTCCATAGATCTAGTCCCAGGGCCTATTAGAAGTCATGGCACTCGTGGATGCCCAGGAGATGGCACCTCCTTAAGGCATTTCTATTTCACTTACAGTTTTCCCAGTCCAGATGTGATTTATCAGAGTTCATGTCTACTATAAGCTATGTTGCCTATAAAGATCAGGGCAACAAGTAGGCATTTTAACTAAAGCTCAAATTCTCAAGTAGAAGGGGAAAGGGTCTGTTTACCTTTTGTCCACAATTATCCTCATTTTAGAGAGAAGGAATTTGAAGCTCACGTAGGCTAACTGACTCCTCAAGAAGTGGCAGAGCCGGATCTATGACTAAGATTTTAGGATTTCTAATCTGTCTTATTATTGCTGTGGGCTGCTATGCCATTTGTTAGGAACAGGCTAGATGGGAATAGGTGTATTTTATGGGAATATGTAGAAGACAAATGAGTATTTCAAGCAGTAATGAGTAAGACACTTTTCTTAGGGAAGGTATGGGAAAGAAGACAAAGGTTAAAATCTAGACACCTAAGACATGTGAAAGGGATTACATGAAGACATAATTCTGGGGGCAGACAAGTGTTCTTTGTATGTATGTGGATTGGGGATAAGATAATATCTGTGGCTGCCTATTGAAGGTTTTCTCTGTGCCAGGCACTGCAAATATATCATCCAATTAATACCCAAGGAAATAAGCAGTTATAATAAAAAATGTATATATGTGGGGGCCACCTGGCTGGCTCAGTTGGAAGAGCATGTAACTCTTGATTTTCGGGGTCACAAGTTCAAACCCCATGTTGGGCGTAGAGCTTATGTACAAAAAAAAAGTATATATGTGGAAGCATATAGCGGGGACAATGAACAATGTCTGGATGATAAGGCAGGGAAAACTCAGAGGAGGCGATAGCTGAAAATTAAAGGACAAGTATAGAAGTTAATCAGATAAAGAGAAATGAAAGAGTTTTCTGGCAGATGGGGCAGCAAGTTCGAAAACTTGTAGCAAAAATGCCCACATCTGGAACTCAGTAGCTAGGAAATAAATGAAACTTTAAAAACATGACACTTTTCTAGAAGTAATATTGGTCCCTGCCATTAAGGAATTCCTTATCTGGTAGGAATAGCAGAAGAGTAAACGGACTGTTAAGATAGAGTGATACATATTAGGACAGAATATTGTTAGGATGCTACCAGCAGCAGAAGGGAAAAAGCATTAGCCCAGGCTTCACATAAAAGGTATCTGAGGGCATCTGAGAAATAAGTAAGCCAGTTGGTTTCATGTCCTTTCAATTGCACTTGATAGTTTTCATCATCTGGGCTCTATGTCTTGTTAAACTGCCTCCTCAGATTACGGTTCTGGCTATTGTTGATGGGACATTTTCCTTAACTACTTACTGCTAGTAAAAAGAAAAGCTATTGACATTTCTTTTCCAAAAGATTAAAGACCATTGGAAAGGATGGCTAAGTCCTTAATTCATTTTATAAAGCTAGCAAAAACTAAAACTTAACAAAAATAAATTATTCATTCCACTTACAAATGTAGTAAAACATTCTAAAATATCAACAAATCAAACCCAGTGGAGTAATAAAAGAATAATATAATCTATTAGATTCTAATTTCTAAGAATTTAACAACAGAATTCATCATATACACAAATTAAAGGAGAGAAAATAGAAAATGACTGGAAAAATTCAACACTCATTTTTATAATAAATAGAAAAGCCTACATGTATGTTGGCATATTATTTCCAAAACCATTGAGAAAGATGTGAAATGCCAAACTGAACATTGGTTACCCTGGGGAGTGGCACAGGGTGGGACTGGGACTGGGAATTTTGGGGGAAGGGAATTACCTCTTATACTCCTCTGTTGACTGATGAATACACAAAGAGGGAAGCAGAATCAGTAGAATCTGTTGGTTATTTGGTTATGGGAAGAGGAAGGGTTTGTCCAGGATGACTCCCAGGGCCCTGGCTCAGAAACTAGATGGATTGTGGGGCTGCTGATGGACGTTTGGAACTTGGGGAGGGGTCTATGGGTGAGGGTGATTAGTTCAGTTCGGGTTTCAGATGTGCTGTCAAAAGAAGGGCTAAAATAGGAGGGGAAATGTGTGTGTGTGTATATATATATATACACACACACACACACACACACACACACACACACAGTATATATAATTTGGGGCTATTACAAATAGGATCTCTCGGGGTGGAACAATGTGAACTTCCTTGAAGCTACTGAGCAAACAAAAGATAATGAAATGTAGTGCCTAAAGCACTGGACCAGAAGTCAGGAATTTTAATTTCATCTCTTGCTGATAAGCTATGTATATTAAGGCCAGGCTCTGGGCCTTGGTTTTGATTCTAAAATGATCTCAGATAAGCTCAAAGGTCCACACCAGTTATCATTGTCTACAGCTGTATGAGTTGCTTATATTCTCAAGCAGTTAAGTTCTGGTTCTCACTTGAGTCCCCCTGGCTAGTGACAATCCGGGGCCGTTCTAAAGCAGCTGTGGCACATGTGATGATGGCTTGGATCCGAACGTCATCGTGTACGTCCACCAAGCCCCGCAGCAGGCCCTCTATCGTCTCATGGTGCCACTCGATGACTATGCCGCAGAGAAGAAAATGAGAGGAAAACCGTCTGGTTAGGGTTAGACAGGCCCCTTCCTCTTAGCACAATTCAAGCAAAACATTAGCTCAGAAAAATAAAGGGCCCCAGGGATATGGGGTCCTTTGGGAAGTTATTTCTCTGATGATCCATGTACCCTGTTGGGGAGTTCCCAAACACTGCTACGTGTCCCCCCTCCCCCATCCCATCTTATATTCTGTCTCTCTTTGCTTAAATAACTCTTCATTGTTACCATTTGGGAAATAAAAGGGGGTGATAAAACAGTGATTAAGGGTACTTTGGGGGCGCCTGGGTGGCACAGCGGTTAAAGCGTCTGCCTTCGGCTCAGGGCGTGATCCCGGCGTTATGGGATCGAGCCCCACATCAGGCTCCTCTGCTATGAGCCTGCTTCTTCCTCTCCCACTCCCCCTGCTTGTGTTCCCTCTCTCGCTGGCTGTCTCTATCTCTGCTGAATAAATAAATAAAATCTTTAAAAAAAAAAAAAAAGGGTACTTTGTTGTCAGGCATACCTGGTTTGGAATCACCGTTATTAGCTGTGTGACCTTGGATAAGTAACTTAACCTCTCTGAGCTTAATATTGCTCATTTATAAAATGGGAATGGTACTAGAACCTACCATATTGAGTTACTTTGAGTATTAAATGCGTTAACTGGACAAAGTATTTAACAAAATGCCTGGCAAGATACTAAGGACGCAACTGTTAATGACTGTGGTTATCATTAGGTTGCCTTTGAGGTCTCTTCCATCTGGCTTTTGAGATCTTCCTCATTTTATTACTAATTTCTCTCTTTGTAGGTGTCAAGCTTTCATTTCAGAGTTCCTTCTAGTGGGTTTTACTCAGAAAATCTTTCAGCCCTTTTTTGTTCATCTGATCCAGTATATGCGATGGACTGCCTCTGTTTGTCCTGCACTAAACTAGTCTCATGTTCTGCAAGCCAGCAGCCCTGAGTCCTCAGATCTTACAGCTTTAAACAGTCCTGGCGAGGCCCTTTCTCTGCCCCAGGCACTCAGCCTTCTACTCCCATATTGCCAAAGGCAGAGTGGATAGATGAGAATCCCAGCTCCACATATGAACTTTGGAGCGGCATTGTTTATACCACAGCCAGCTACAGTTTCTTTTGATCACTACATTTCCATTGCTTGGGCAGCATATTTCATCCTTCCCTTCATGCATCATTTATTGAGCACAAAGTTTCAGAGGCTGTAAGACAGAGTCCCTGTCTGTGAAGACTCCTCGGTGTAGTGAGTGTATACATATTACTGAAGTTAAACCCACCTATGCAAAAAGCCTCCAGATATCTGTCAACTATCATTGTGTGAAAAGCTCTTCTCTAGTGACACCTTGATGAGGTAACCAGATTTGTGTTTTCACAAGAGAGGGATGGATTTTCATAGAACACGAGTCCAAGGGAAGAACCTCCTCCCTCAAATGTTTACTAACATCTCCGGCCCCACCCCTGCCCCTTCACTCACTCAGAGCCCAGGCAGTCTTCCATTCCTGCAGCATCCTCTGCAGGACCTCCAGTTCCCAAGTCACATCCTCCTTCAGTGACTCTTCGTGCTTCTTCAGTCTCCTGGTTTTAATGGCAACATCCTCCTCACCCACCTGGAGCAGCAGATCCTTGACTGGAGTGGGCAGAGCCGTCCAGCGCGGGGCTCCTTTCACAGGCCTGCAGGCTGTGCAGTATGGCAGTGTGAGGCAGTCTGACCCCACTGCCCTGGGCCCTGTGTTCCCAGCTAGCATTACATCCTACTCCTGACCAACACCAAGGCAAGACAAAACTCCTGAGAACAAACGTTCCCAAAATTATACAGGGAACTAAGTACAAGTCCCAGAGGGAGTTAGGAAAAGTCTGGATGACAGACATGATAAAGCCGTGATGTGGGGGGGGGGGGGGTGGTGCTGAGATTGTATAAACCGTTTTATACATTTAATCTTTAAGAACAAAATTTGTTTATATGTAATAAGGTTTTGCTCAAAATTCAATATCTGATATATTGCAATTTAGAGTAGTGTAACTGTCCATTCCTAGTTTATTAGGTTTTCTTTTCTTTTCTTTTCTTTTTTTTAAGTTTATTTATTTATTGGGGCACCTGGGTGGCTCAGTTAAGTGGCTGACTCTTGATTTTGGCTCAGGTCATGATCTCAGGGTCCTGGGGTGCCCAGCAGGGAGTCACTTGAGGATTCTCTCTCCCTCTGCCCCTCCCCCTGCCTGTGTACACACACTCTCTCAAATCTTTTTTTTTTTTTTTTTTTAAGTTTATATATTTGTAAGTAATCTCTACAGCCAACACGGGGCTCGAACTCACAGGACCAAGATCAAGAGTCACATGTTCTGACTGAGCCAGCCAGGTACTGACTTTTTTTTTTTTTTTTAAAGATTTTACTTATTTATTTGACAGAGATAGAGACAGCCAGCGAGAGAGGGAACACAAGCAGGGGGAGTGGGAGAGGAAGAAGCAGGCTCATAGCGGAAGAGCCTGATGTGGGGCTCGATCCCATAACGCCAGGATCACGCCCTGAGCCGAAGGCAGACGCTTAACCGCTGTGCCACCCAGGAGCCCCCAGGTACTGACTTTTTATGTTTCTTTTTAATGTTTTTAATTTGGGAGGAGGAATGCTGCTACAAACTGCTAAGTTTGAAAGATTTTAGCATCTCTGAGTTTTTCCTCATTATGACAACAGCTTGAAATTTGAGGACAGAAGAACATATTATAAAAATACAGTTATAGTTGTTAATATAAAAACCAGTTATAGTTATGTTTTCTAGACCTCGTGGTCTCCCTGGTGTCAGATTCAGAAAGCCTCTTCCTATGAAGAGCAGTTGTGTGGAGAAGGCAAAAAATATAAACACATTTCCAGATAATCAAGTTCATGATCTATGGCGTTGCTTACCAGTCTCATGCTCTAATCTGTCACTACCAAAGGTGTGTGTTTCTTCCAAGGTTTCATTCTAACTAACGTGTTTAGATTTGTTCTACATCTGTTCTTTCCCCTGAGCAAGAAAGGCAATACCATTTCTTTCTTCTAATGTAAAAAGAGTCTGTGAGACTCCAGGGCAGTTTAGCTCAGATGCCATTCAGACCATACCCTCCGAATGGTTCTCCTCCAGCTTGGTCATGCTGGGGGAGCTCCGTCACCCTGTTGAGGGCTGGCTTCCTTTGCAGTATAGGGTATGCAGCTAGAGAGGCAGAACCACCTCTGGACAGGTCAGCTCCCAGTGAGTCGATACTATGATACTCCCCCATTTCTCTCCTCTCAGCCTGCTTGAAATCCCTCCCACAGAAGTGAGAAGAGGCTGGGTTAGTCTAGTCCCTTTCCTCCTATATCCCCCTGCTCAGGGAGTTAAAAAAGGATGTGGTGAGAAAGCCTTGAGTCTCTGGTATTTAACCTGTGTGGGAATAAACATGTACAACTACCAACATTAATTTTACTTCCAGTCCTTGAGTTCTAGGCAGGTATAAACATCCACTAGCCACATTCCACATCAAAAGTCCTCTGAAGGGGGGCGCCTGGGTGGCACAGCGGTTGAGCGTCTGCCTTCGGCTCAGGGCGTGATCCCGGCGTTCTGGGATCGAGCCCCACATCAGGCTCTTCCGCTATGAGCCTGCTTCTTCCTCTCCCACTCCCCCTGCTTGTGTTCCCTCTCTAGCTGGCTGTCTCTATCTCTGTCGAATAAATGAATAAAATCTTTAAAAAAAAAAAAAAAAAAGTCCTCTGAAGGGAGCACACACACAACCCTTTGGCTTTCTACGGGATAAAAGGCACAGTATGCTTTGTCAGCAGAAACAAATGGTGCCTTTCACTTTGTACCATAAGACCTCTGCTTACTATAGAACTGTCACGATCTGGGTATACTAGAGTGTTTTATATCACAACTTGGGGGAAATTAAGGCTAGGTAGCAAGAAGTACACTTTGTATCTTGAGAATTTTCCTCATTTTAAGGAAATCATCATCTAAATTTTTCAATTCAATCAAAATGGAGAGTAAAAAAAAAATCTACCCACACCTCCTAACTCCAGGAAAATCCCCCCCCCCTTTTTTATCTTTTTTAGGTTCTTTCATACCTAGTATTTCCTGGATGAGACGATGAGTGAATTAGTTATAAGATGGTGTGTCTATGTTACTATTCTGACTTGACTTCTCCCAGATCAATTTCAAATTTTTTAAAAAATATTTTATTTATTTATTTGTGAGAGAGAGCACAAGCAGGGGAGCGGCAGGCAGAGGGAGAAGCAGGCTCCCCGCTGAGCAGAAAGCCCGACGTGGGACTCAATGCCAGGACCTCGGGATCACAACCCGAGCCAAAGGCAAGATGCTCAACTGACTGAGCCACCCAGGCGTCCCTCAAATATTTATATTTTTAAAGGTTATTTATTTGAGAGAGACAGAGAGCACGAGCAGGGGAGAGAAGCAGAGGGAGAGGGAGAAGCAGCCTCCCCACTGAGCAGGGAGACCAACATGGGGCTCTATCCCAGGACCCCAAGATCAGACCTGAGCTGAAGTCAGATGCTGAAGGACTGAGGCACCCAGGCGCCCCTATTTAATTTTTTAAGGAGGCTCCACACCCAACGTGGGGCTTGAACTCCTGACTCTGAGATTAAGAGTCACACACTCCCACCAACTGGGCCAGCCAGGCCCCCCCAATTTCAAATACTATTTAAAAAAAGTTTGGGAAAGATTCTACAACTTCTGTTTGTTAAATGTTGTATGTTCTGGGGGAAAGAGGGTGGGCATCTAGCACAGTAGGGGAAAAGTGTCTGTGAAGCCAGTGAGACAGGTGGTGAGGCAGCTGAATTCAGCAGGGGGATTTGTTTTTTATAATAGATGTGAGGTAGAATTCACATACTATAAAATTCATTCTTTTGAAATGTATACAATTCAGTGGTTTTTAGTATATTCACAGAGTTGTACAACTATCACAATGTCTAATTTTAGGATATTTTTATCACCCCAAGAAGAAACCCTGTGCCGATTCCTCCCTTCCCCTAGCAACTGCTGGTCAACCTTCTGTCTTTGTGGAATTGCCTGTTCTGGGGGGGGTGGGGCATACACAATAGAGTTGCCTTGTGGGGAAGGTAGTATACTAATAATAATTCCTTGAGATTGAGCACTTAATGGTTTATAAAATGCATTCACAAAGTCACCTAGTATCAATAAATATCACAAAATCAATAAGTATATCCCAAGTGCCTTGCTGTAGGAATGATCAGAGTCTCAGCTCTATGAAGCAGGTGAAGCCCAGAAGGTGACTTGCCTAGACCCAATCCAAGGCTTTGCTGGGGTGTTTTCTCCACTAGTACCATTAGTTTCTGCATACAAGGGGGCCCACTGGAACGTTGACACGGCAAAGAAAAGTCATGGGACATGGAAGAATAGTCTCTTGGAGGATGGGCACTTTTTGTTTTATAAGTTCATTTCTTGGCCATCTCCCTTCCCTCTATCTGTCTCTCTTACAGAATTAAGAATGATATGCTTATAAAACAGAAATTTAGAACAGAGGATAACCCTAGTACCTGAGGCAGGTATGGGCCTGAGAATGGAATGGGAAGGTAGAACCAGCCCAAAGGGACAAGGCAGAGTGCTGGATTAAGGGTTTGATGTATTTCCCCTGGAAGCATGGGAAGAAGATGGGATCTGCCTCATTGGTAATTACCGGCCATAAATCTCTTGATTACACCTAAGTTTGATCTGATTTCAACTGAATGGTTGTTCCACAAGTGCTCTCCTTAGTTAAAGTTAGTGTTTTATAATTTTATGAGTTGATTTTTAGTTAGTAGGAAGGGACTCCCCTACATACCGGTGATGCCCCGCCTATAAAACAGGGTCCTTAAAGAAATAGCTCCATTTCTGGAGTACCTGGGTGGCTCAGTGGGTTAAATGTCTGACTCTTGATTTCCACTCAGGTCATGATCTCAGGGTCTTGAGATCGAGCCCCGCTTGGGGCTCTGCATTCAGCAGGGAGTCTACTTTGAGATCCTCTCCCTCTGCCTCGTCCCCCTGCTTGTGCACACGCTCACATGCGCACGCACGCGCTCTCTCTCTCTAAAATAAATAAATCTTAAAAAAAAAAAAAAACAGCACACTTTCCTCATCACCCCTATTACCCACTTCCTGCTTACGTGCTTCAGGAACTGGCTGGGAAGTCCACCTTTCTGGGGTCTCAGGGAAGACTTTAGACAGCTGCTTCTTGTAGCAATTGAGATTTTCCAGGAAAATGTGGTCTCTCCTCGCACCAACCTGGTGGATGATCCGGACTCGATCTGTGAACAGATAAAGACATAAGGAGTCCCTAGTACCACCCTCCTTCCTCTCTTGCTGGGTTTTCAGTCACCAGGATCAGACCCAATTTCCTTTTGCCTTACTCTTCAGCCCCAAACACTCATGAATTACCATGATGTTGGGGCATCCTTGACTATTGCTTGGAAATAGGAGCTGGTGGTCTCAGAGAGGCTTGGAAGCCAAGGCAGAACCTGTCTTAACTTGAAGGCATTGTCCCCTATGAAAAGCTACGTCCCAATAAAGGGGTTATCTAATTCATTTCTTATTAGTCATAAATAACTGCATCTGAATAACTCTTTTAAACATTTAAGAACACTTTCAGTTGACAGTTTAGGAACAAGATGGGGGCAAGGAAAAACAGCTTGGAACATGCAGACCTAGATCGTGTATCTTGGAATCCCAGGCATAGAAAGGATAGCAAGATGGAAGGGGAAGGTAGTGGACATTTATTGAGCATTGAGCAAGAAGCATTATAGATGCTTTCCTGTCTATTCTTTCCTTGAAGTGCTTTTTTTTTCTTTTTTAAGATTTATTTGAGAGAGAGAAAGCAAGATAGTGAGAGAGAGCATGAGCAAGGGCGAGGGGGAGAAGCAGACTCCCGGCTGGGCAGGGAGTTTGACACGGGGCTCGATCCCAGGACTCTGAGCTGAAGGCAGACACTTAACTGACTGAGCCACCCAGGCGCCCCTTAAGTGCATTTTTGTTAATATCATTTTACAAAAAAGGTTCAGAGGGATTATATAATTTGCTAAAGTTAGTAGGGAGGGGCTTACACCGGATCCTCTCCAGACTCCAAAGCGTGTGATTTTTTTCTAACATAGCACCTTAAATATCTCAAAGGGAGAGAAAGGAGAAGAGCAGAGAAGAGAAGAGCAGAGAAGAGTAGTTGTTCTCCAAGCCAAATCTTGTTTGCTTTACAACCCCACACTCCACAACCTCCTTAGTGAGATAAAGGGATAGAGCAAGGGGGAGGGAGAACAGATTCCTCCCCCCCAGATACCTGCCTGCCCCCTGCCAAAAGAACCTCCCTGAGCTAGTCACAAGGGGATGTTGCCCGGAACCCCTTGGTCATCTAGGGCCACTTATCCACACTCGTGACTATTTCATTCCCCGGCTGCCTTCCACCTCCCTGCTCCATGTCCGCCTCAGCCCCCAGCACAGCACCCCAGCTCTATTACCAAAGTATATCTCCTGTTCGAAGATGTTGTCTGTGGAGTAAGCAAACTTTCCAGCTTGAGGATTCACCTGCCGGAAGTGGCTCTGCTTTGGGGGCTGACAGAGGTTCTTCTTTCCTTTGATATCCTCAGCAGTCTCATTGTTGCCAGGCATTGTTTCAGCTGTCTGCACTTGTGGCAGGTAATTGGGCAATCTTAGCAGGAGGGAGAGGGGGAAAAGTGAAAGATAGGAAGTAGGACATGGACCTCTGGCCTTCCTTCAGACCCATATGAGCATCTGGAAACCACCTATGTTTAACTATTGGCCTTGCTACCAAAGTGCCAAATGAACATTCAGACCCGCCAGAAGGGCCTCTCTGCAGCCACCTTCTTCCAGTGGAGCCACTCCTGCAGCCACTGGGCAGCATGGTAGAGTGGTCAGGCTCCCAACAGTACAGTCACTTTTTTTTTTTAATAGCTTAGGAAGTTTTTTTTTTAAGATTTTATTTATGTATTTGACAGAGAGAGACAGCCAGCAAGAGAGGGAACACAAGCAGGGGGAGTGGGAGAGGAAGTAGGCTCCCAGTGGAGCAGGGAGCCCGATGTGGGGCTTGATCCCAGGACTCTGGGATCCCGCCCTGAGCCAAAGGCAAACGTTTAAAGACTGAGCCACCCAGGTGCCCCCCCCCCAGCAGTACCTTTTTTTAATATGATTCCCTTAGAGGTTGCATGGACTTGAGGGGAAGGGAACCAATTCCTACATCACTTCACTTTATCATGTGTGTGGTTATTTAATGTCTGTCAACCCCATTGAATAGATCATAAGCTCCTTAAAGGGTCCATGTCTCTCGTTTACATTGTATTCCCAGCACTTTGCAGAGCACCTGGCAAGGAGGAGGAAGGCAGTTTATGTTTGTCCAATAAATGGATCCACTTAACTTTTAGTTTACTTTTGGGAATCAGATATTATAATAGCTCTGGTCTTCCCTCTAGCTACAAATGAGAAGGAAGCACTCCAAGAAATATGCGGTAATCAGCCCTCACGTTGTTTAGTTCTCTGTCTGGCTGCCAGTCAGTTTCTGAGTCACTGACACGTTGCCTCCTTATTCAAAGTGAGACAGAACCGAACCTCAGAGCCTTGAGGTCTCTGCCTTCTCACTCTCAATATGAATACATTTCTGAGAGCACCTAGGTAGCAAAATAGCTCAGTCTGCTAGGAAAGGCCAAGAACTGATCCCTTTAGGGGCACCTGGGTGGCACAGCGGTTAAGCGTCTGCCTTCGGCTCAGGGCGTGATCCTGGCGTTATGGGATCGAGCCCCACATCGGGCTCCTCCGCTGGGAGCCTGCTTCTTCCTCTCCCACTCCCCCTGCTTGTGTTCCCTCTCTCGCTGGCTGTCTCTATCTCTGTCAAATAAATAAATAAAATCTTAAAAAAAAAAAAAAAAAGAACTGATCCCTTTAAAGGCAGTGGTTCTCAACCAGGAGTGATTTTGGTCCCTTAAAGGGAATGTGTCAATGTCTGAAGACATCTTTGGTTGTCACAACTGGAGAATGCTGCTGGCATCCAGTGGGGTGCTGCTAAACATCCTACAAGGTACAAGACAGCCCCCCCAACAAAGAATTATTCAACTCAGGATGTCAGAAGTACCTGGTTGAGCACCTTACTTTAAGGAGATCGTAGGGAACAAGCTGGCAGTGGAGAACACTAGAGGTGGGTGGGACAGTGTGTTCTGAAATAAGGAATGTGAAACAACCCAGGAGTCCTGAAAGGGGACCCAAGGATTCTCACAGTGTGCCTGAGGCCCCAGCCAGTGTACCTATAATAAACAGGAAGCAGCAGCTCCGGCTTCTGTCTCTCCTGGGGTGGCAGGATAACACTTTCATCCTCAAATTCTGCTGTTTCTTCTTCCTCCAGCCGTTTCAGTAGCTCCAGGTCACTGGTGGAAGTAAGCTCATCCCGGATGTGGCTCCAGTCGTACTGCTGGCGCAAGAAGCCCTGCCACTTGCTGGGGGGGACCCCAGGCCTCAGGGGCCGTTTGCTCTGGATCCATCGGGCGGTGCGCTTGTTCAGCTTTTCCAGCACGATGGCTTCCCAGGCTCTGGCCTCCTTCTCAGGAGGTGGCAGCCAGGCTTCCCTCTCCTCCAGGTTCACATCTGGAGAAAGTGACAGATCCAGCATGTCTGGATCCCTGCGGGAATGAGGGATGAGAGGGCAAGATTTTTCCTGGACCACACTTGCTGGCTTTGATTCCTTCAGCTGCTTCTTAAGATTGGCAGACCTTTCTGTCTTCACAGCCTGGGAGGTGACCCTTGCCGCGGGACCTGAAGAACGCAAGAACTTGAAGCCAGTGGGTTTCTCACATCGGGCCCTGCTGATCTGGGGAGGCTGGATGATGTGGTCTACATTGTAGAGATGGTCGAAGTTGTACTGGCTGTAAGGGATGCTGGGAAGCCCTCGCTGCCATACCACCTCCTGAGAGAAGGTAAGGTTTGTAGCGGCCTTTTGCAAATATTGGTTCTTGAGGTGTGCACAGCGATGTGGGCTAAAGTGGAAGACTGGAGGTACACTGGACAAGGAGGCACGCTCCTCATTTCCTGGTTTTGGGTGGGGAAAATTCATGCCCCATCCCAGCCGTGGGGGGAGTGACTGATGGAAATGGTGGGAAAGAAGAGTCTTTCCCTGTTGGGTTCTGGTCATTGTTTCCCAGCAAAAGCTTCCTTCCACACTGCCTGGTCCAGGTACAGGGCTTGGAGGCATGACCAGGTATCTGTTGAGGGAATGGAAGGAACTGGTGAGAGCTCTAAGTCAGTAGAAATCGGTAGCCTGTAGCAGTACAGAAAGGAAAGAAATGGGAAGACAGATGGGGGAGTGGGGGGCAGGGGTGTGGGGAGAAGGCACATGAGTTAGAAGAACAAAAGAAAGAAATGGTGCAACATTCTAAATATTCCTTGTATCAGCCCCTTGCTTCCAATTCTCCCGTTTGTCCCCAAAGCTCAACCCCTCCTCTTCTTATGAGGGATTACATTACTGCTTTTCAGCCGTATCCTTGCTTCTAATTTTTCCTCAAATGTTGCTTTCTGCGTGTTTAAAGGGTTTATAGTGTAAAGTTCAGACAACTCAGCCTGGCATTCAGGGTTCTGCATGAGTGTGATCCCAGTTTATGACATTCTCTGCTCATAACCTCTCAAGTCTCTGAACTCATCTCTGCATATTCCTCCCTCTACACAGTGGAGCTTCCTTCTGTGCCCTCTACTTGCAGTAGCCTTTGCTCCATACTTGACAAATTCTATCCATTCTTCCAGGCCTAGGTCAGTTCCTACCTTCTCCAGAACTTTCTTGACCTATCCAGGCCTCCATGTCCCACACAAATTTATAAATCACTCCTCGTCTGTACCAGTTTGTTTGTTTTTTTAATTCCAGTATAGTTAACATACAGTGTTAAATTAGTTTCAGGTGTGCAATCGTGACTGCGTACCAGTACTTTCAACTCTCAGTCCTATGGCACCTCGCGTTGTTAGTTATTTGGCTCTCTAATTATATTGCCCAAGGACCATGTCTTCTGTCTCTGCTGTCTTTAAAAATCACCCAGTACCTTTCCATATTGCTACACAGTCTTCATTGTTAAAGTGTTTAACAGCTACAGAATATTTTACCAAGTAGGTAAATCACCTTTTCCTTAATTATTGGGCAAGCTGTTTCCAGGTTTTAGCTAGCATGGAAAATACTGTAGAGAACAAATGCCTGCATTTAATGCTTTTTTTTTTTTTTAAAGATTTATTTTATTTTAAAGAGAGAGTGTGTGCATGCAAGCAGGGGGAGGGGTGGAGGGAGACAGAAAGGGAGAGACAATCTCCAGCAGACTCCTCTCCAAGTGTGGAGCCTGACATAGGGCTCCATCCCAAGACCCTGAGATCATGACCTGAGCTGAAACCAAGAGTCAGATGCTTAACCGACTGAGCCACCCAATGCCCCTACATTTAGTGCTTTTTAAAATAATTTTCCTTTTGAAGTTCTTCCTTGGTCTAATAATGATAATTGACAATTATGAAGTATAGACATACCTCAGAGATATTGTGGGTTTGGTTCCAGACCACTGTAATAAAATGAATATCATAATAAAGTGAGTCAAATGAATTTTTTAGTTTCCCAGTACATGTAAAAATTTTTACACTGTATTGTAGTTGACAGAATGTGCGATAGCATTATGTCTAAAAACCAACATACATACCTTAATTTAAAAATATTGCTAAAGGGGCGCCTGGGTGGCACAGCGGTTAAGCATCTGCCTTCGGCTCAGGGCGTGATCTCAGCGTTATGGGATCGAGCCCCACATCAGGCTCCTCCGCTATGAGCCTGCTTCTTCCTCTCCCATTCCCCCTGCTTGTGTTCCCTCTCTCGCTGGCTGTCTCTATCTCTGTCAAATAAATAAATAAAATCTTTTAAAGAAATAAAAATAAAAATAAAAATATTGCTAAAAAATGTTAACCATCATCTGAGCTTTCAGTGAGCTGTGATCAGAGATCACCATGACAAATACGGTGATAATGAGAAAGTCTGAAAGAGAGCGAGAATTACCAAAATGTGACACGGAGACACAAAGTGAGCAAATGCTGTTGGGAAAATGGCACCGATAGGCTGGCTTGACACAGGGTTGCCACAAACCTTCAATCTCTCAAAAACGGAGTATCTGTGAAGTGCAGTAAAGTGAAGCACAATAAAATGTGGTATGCCTGCACTTTGTCAAGGGCTTTACACGGGAAGATACTATGGTTTTTAATGTGTATGGAAAGAAGCGGAGGCTCCGAATGGGTAAATGAATTGCTTCAGGTCACACAGGCCGTAAGTAGAAGAGCCAAGTTTTAAACTTTGCTGCCAGATTGCAACTCCAGAGCATTTAATCTCTGTGCCACACTGGCTTTCCAGTACCTTCTCTCTTTAGGACTCGATTTGGTCCACTTTCTTCTGTCTATTAAATCTGACCTGTGGGTATATTTCTTTTTGTTATGAGCCTGCTTTTATCTAGATGTACTAGGCCAGAACTGATAACCTCACTCAAATTAACTCATACATGATTAGTATGATATCAGGAATTTTTGCACAGAAGATAATTTAGTTGTTCAATCTATTCATAACTATGAAGGCACCATGGCCATAAGGGCATGGAGTATTTTAAAAGTTAGACTAAAAAAAGTTATGGCAAGGGTAGAAGGTGGTCACAGGTGATAATTTTCTGAAACAGTGCCTACTCTCACTGGTTGAAGAAGAATGATTAGATGTAAACAATATTCATGTGCTCATGCCTCGTGTATTACCTAGAACATTTTATCGTCTTTTTTAAAGATTTTATTTATTTATTTGACAGAGAGAGAGAGCACAAGCAGGGGTAGTGGCAGGGAGAGGGGGAGGGAGAAGCAGGCTCCCTGCTGAGCAAGGAGCCTGATCCAGGGCTTGATGCCAGGACTCTGGGGTCATGACCTGAGCTGAAGGCAGACACTTAACCAACTGAACCACCCAGGCGCCCCACATTTTTATCATTCTTAACATATCAGTGCGTCAATTCTTGCTTCTAAGGCAGGGGCCATTTTGATCCTAAACACTTGAAAAACAGATGAGGACTGGTTTCACCCCAAGGCGACTATACAGAATGATTTGGGGTGTCCCACATATATATACCCTTTAGCAGGTGGCATACAGAATTTTTGGTTACAATCCCAGCATCCCAGAAAGAATACCATATTAGCATTATCAGTTATTATAAATCATCAAGGTATAGTTATTCTCATCTAGTATGATGGCTTGTTGAAAAGCGGGGAACTCCTCATGTGTTTTGAAAAGGAATGAGGACAGGACAAAATGTCAAAGGGTTTGGTCAAAAGAGGCTTATCCTTGGGGCGCCTGGGTGGCTCAGTTGTTAGGCGTCTGCCTTCGGCTCGGGTCATGATCCCGGGGTCCTGGGATTGAGCCCCACATCGGGCTCCCTGCTCAGTGGGAAGCCTGCTTCTCCCTCTCCCACTCCCCCTGCTTGTGTTCCCTCTCTCGCTATGTCTCTGTCAAATAAATAAAATCTTTAAAAAAAAAAAAAAGAGGCTTGTCCTAGATGGACTTAGGGTCAGAAAACAAGTGTAAGGCCAGGTTCTGCACTTCCCAGCCCACCTGGTTTGCCTCGGTGTGCCAGTCTGAAAATAGAGTTTGATATCTGTTCTAATTTATTGTTGATATGAAGCTCAAAATTAGGGAACATGTATGAAAGATTTTTTGCAAGCTTCATAGTATTACATAACTGTGAAGAATTATCACTGATTTAGAGCATGGACTATGGCCCTAAAGGTAAGTCTCTGGGGTCCCACAGTTAGATGGTGCACTGGGCACTTAGAGAACAGGTTAGGAATACTAGGGCCCTTGTCAGTTAAAAGAGAAGGTGGATAGAGAGGGAAGAAAAAAACCTATGTATGGAGTTTGGAGGCTCCATATTATCCAAACTTTAATGTTACCTAGACCAACATTGAGGCAAGGTCCTCTCCCAACAAATGGCCCCTTAAGAACCAAAAGCAGGGGGTGCCTGGATGGCTCAGTCGGTTAAGCTGTCCAACTCTTGATCTCAGCTCAGGTCTTGATCTCAGGGTTGTGAGTTCAAGCCCTGTGTTGGGCTCTGTGCTGGGCATAGAGCCAACTTAAAAATAAATGATTTTTTTAAAAATGTGCCAAAGCAGAGTGGCACGTCCCAGGTGCCTTTATGTACACACAGCATAAGAAACTGAGGGGCGCCTGGGTGGCTCAGTCAGTTGGGTGCCTGCCTTGGGCTCAGGTCATGATCCTGGGGTCCTGGGATGGAGCCCCATGGCTGGCTCCCTGCTCAGCGGGGAGTCTGCTTCTCCCTCTCACTCTGCTCTTCTGCTCTCCCCCCACCCCCCACCGCTCATTCTCTCTCAAATAAATAAATAAATAAAATCTTAAACATACAAAAAAAAATGAATACACAGCAACCTGTAGTCAGTGAAACCTGGCATAACTGCAGGTCAGGTAATCTGGTAAACAGCAATCACCAGCATTACCACTGCACCTCTAGGAACCTGGCTAGACAAGCAGGAGTCAGGTTGGAAGGGTTAGGCCATATGCCTCCAAATAAAACCTAATAGAAGAATCCAGATTCCAATGAGTGATATCTCAAAGGTTCCAAATTTAGTACCACCTTTCGGTTCACCTTCCCAGTCCCCTGCACTCATCCCCTGGTCTGGAACCTTTATTCTGCAGAAATAATTGAAGGGGGCTGAATAATTCCTGCTAAAAAGAGTAATGCCTTGCTTTTTCCTTGTTATTAAAGCAGCAGAAACCACCACAGGAGGCTAAAAAGCAATAAACTTCATAATAAGCACAGTATTTCTGAGAGTTTTTAAAAAGTAATAGACTCTCACCTCCACCCACAGTCTGAAGTTTTAATGTAGGGCCCAAGAGGGGACAGTCAGCTTCCAGGACAGTATTAATGGTTAAGGACCTTCTTGAGGAGCTTGTTAAAATGCAGAATCCTGTGTCCTACGTCCCAGAGTATTGATTCAGTCGACCGCAAGTGAAGCCTAGAAATTTGCATTTCAACCAGCTCTCACAGGTGTTTATACACATTAAATTCAGAGAAGTCACAGCCCCAATAGGTATCTGTGGGGGGAATGAAGGAAGCTTGGTGGTGGGGAGAGCAGGATCAGGGAACACAGCCTCTTAACCTGGCTTGTTTCAGACCTCTGCCCCTGCTGCCTCTTTCTCATCAGAAAGTTCCTTCATTTTCCCCCTCTACTTTCTAATTCCTGCCCTTCCCATGCACTCACACAGATCTACTACTGTCCCCTGAGATTACTACGGAAACTCTGCCATAAACATGATTCTGTTCTCTTTTATCTTACAGATTTCAAAACTGAGGCCCAGAGAGAAGAGACACTATGAAGATCACAGTACTGGTTAATCCCTGAAGCAATCCTGACCCTTTTGACACCTAATCCAAATCCAAAATCTTTCCAACTACTTCAGACTTCTTCTCATCATTCAGCTGATGCTAAAAGCTCTTTTCAGACACTGGTAAAGTAGCAGCGTCTTGAAATTACCTTCAGGATGGACTCCCGCAACCCAGTCTTCAAGGGGAAGCAAGGTTCTGCATCCTAAACCTCCCTTCGTTTCTTAGGTTCCAAAGCTGTTTATATTAGTTACCAGGCAACCTCCTCTTTAGAATTCCGTGGGTCTACTGACAGAATTTGCGGGTTCGGGGCACCTGGGTGGCACAGCGGTTAAGCGTCTGCCTTCGGCTCAGGGCGTGATCCCGGTGTTATGGGATCGAGCCCCACGTCAGGCTCCTCTGCTGTGAGCCTGCTTCTTCCTCTCCCACTCCCTCTGCTTGTGTTCCCTCTCTCACTGGCTGTCTGTCTGTCGAATAAATAAATAAAATCTTAAAAAAAAAAAAAAAAGAATTTGCAGGTTCAATCATTGGTATCCTCAGCTATTTATTTAATTTCCTTTTGAAAACAACTTTGGGAAACTGCATTGTTATTTATTGATTGATGGCACAATGGACTTCTTGGTCATCCTTTGAAAATAAACCTCTAAGTCTGTGCAGCTCCATATTTTTCCCCCACAAGCGTTCATAAGTCCTGCTGTGAAAGAGGCAAAGCAGGGAACACACGAACACCCAGCTCTGGCATGCTTCAGATTACTAGGCTAATAGAACAAATAGTAAAGTAGAATGGGTCTGTCTTTGGGATCTTTTCCAATCCCCTTTCAGCTCCACCTCCACTTAATCTCCTTTGATCACACAGTTCAATTCCATCTCTCCTGCTCCCCAAATCCTGGCTAGATGATCAGCTGGTGACACTGTTTTTACAAAGGGACTCTTCAAATTTCATATTTCTACTAGTAAAATCCCGGCCTCCAGAATACTGGTCTTCAGGAGTTCGCTTATGAAAACAATTTGTCCTGACAGCAGGAAGGATTTCTGGGCATGAGATTCTGTCTGTCTTGTTGGCCTCGGGCTGTTCAGGTGGTCACCGTATCTTGCTGACCAACTTAAGCACTCACTTTAGTGCCTGCGCTCAAGCTGTGCTCAGACCCTGGGACCCTTAAATAAAACCTTTAAAAAAAAATAAAAAGACCCTGGGACCCTTACAAAAGGGTAAAAAGGCATAGTATGAGATGAAAAGACTGAAAAACTTAAAAATTCAACAGAATTACATGTGATCTAGCAATTCTACTACTTATGAGTATATACCCAAAAGAACTGAAAGCAGGGGCTCTTAAACAGGCATTTGTACACCCATGTTCATAGCAGTGCATTCACAGTGGTCAATGTGGAAACAACCCAAAACCCATCAATAGATGAATGGATAAAATGTATTGCATACATACAGTAAACTATTGAGGCTTAAAAAGGAGGGAAATTCTGATACATGCTACATATATGGATGGACGTGGAAGACATGCTAACTGAAATAAGACACATAAGGACAAATGCTGTATGATCCTACTTATATGAGGTACCTCGAATAGTCAAATTCCTAGAGACAGAAAGTAAAATAGTGGTTTCCAGGGGCTGCAGGGGTTTTCAGCTTGGGCGATGAGAGTTCTGGAGATGGATAGTTGCACAATACTGTGAGTGGACTTAACTATACACTTAAAAATGGTTAAAATGATAAATTTTATGTTTGTATAATATTTTTATTATACATTTTTAAAAACCATATTTAATTATGAAAGCCATGTTATTTCTTTTTCTTTTCTCTCTCTCTGTTTTTTGTTTTTCTAAGTAGGCTCCATGCCCAGCGTGGAGTCCAAGGCGACCCTAAGATCAAGACCTGAGCTGAGGGGCGCCTGGGTGGCTCAATTGTTAAGCATCTGCCTTCGGCTCAGGGCGTGACCCTGGAGTTCTGGGATCGAGCCCCACGTCAGGCTCTTCCGCTGGGAGCCTGCTTCTTTCTCTCCCACTCCTCCTGCTTGTGTTCCCTCTCTCACTGGCTGTCACTCTCTGTCAAATGAATAAATAAAATCTTTAAAAAAAAAAAAAAAGACCTGAGCTGAGAGCAAGAGTCAGATTCTCAACCAACAGAGCCACCCAGGCATCCCAACATGTTATTTCGGATAGAAATTCTGGATAAAGAAGAAAATTAAAACTACCCAAAATACCCCAAAGCCTATGAAACAATAGTTTGAATAACTGTTGACTGATCTTTTTTTTTTAATGTATTGATACATATTTTTTAAGGTTATACAGATCTCTACCTGCTTTCAGTGTCATGCAAGTTTCCCCATCATATTCGCTATAACATCTTTAATGGCTACATCTCTTGTTTATATGACTGCATCACAATTGATTAAACCAAATTTATATTGCTAGTTTGTTTCTAACTTTTCCTCTATTAAAACAACAATATGATAAGCATCTTTATAGCCAATATATACATACATTCATGAATACTTACTTAGGAGAAATTCCTAGAAGTGGAATTGTGAGTCAAAGGGAATACAACTTTTAAACATTTTTAACCAGATTGCTCTGAAAAGGTCATACCAGTTTATGCATTCATCAACAGTATGAGTATCTGTTTTACAAATCTTTAACATAGGACATATCATGTAAGAACAATTAAAGCATAATGGTTCAGAGCACAGACTGGAATCTGATTGCAAAGATATAAATCCCAGTATTTCAGGACACTTGGGTGGCTCAGTTGGTTAAGCATCTGCCTTCAGCTCAAGTCATGATCCTGGGGTCCTTGGGTCCTGGGATCAAGTCCTGTATTGGGCTCCTTGCTCAGCAGGGAGCCTGCTTCTCCCTATGCCTGCTGCTCCCCCTACTTGTGCGTTCTCTCTCTCTCTCTCTCTGACAAATAAATAAATAAAATCTTTAAAAATAAATAAATCCCATTACTTCTAGTTGTTTGATTTTCAGCAAATCAGTTCACCTCTCCCTCCTGGCCTTAATTTTCTCATAAGGGTCTTGAAAGGATTAGGAACTATTATTATTTACTTTCTTTAGTTTCTGTGCACAAAATACACTGAAATATCCCACAGAACCAGTGCAAAACTAATTAGAGCTACAGGGAATTGCATGATTAATAACGAGCAGGACCTGAGAACATTTGAAACTAGGTAAAAAGGCTTGGTTGGGAAGGTCCTTGAGGGTGGTCATGGGGGGCAGTAGCTAACAAGTGTTGTGGGCTTGAATTGAGCTTACACAGCTTGCAGGTTTCTCTAATAAATATGAAAAAAAAATCATGAATCTAAAATCAAATACAGTCTTGGAAAGGGCCTCAAGTTAAGTTTGATGAAAAATTCACCACTAGGTGGAACCCATCCCCACTAATGAAGAAGGGGAGGGAAGAAAGATGTCCCAGATGAGAGGGACATAACATTTGCCTAGTACAGAAACTCGACAATGCAGTATAATAACGATGATCTCATTTGGCTATTTTTACACCTACAAGGAACGAAGCTGTGGTCACACAGCTAGTAAAACTCCAGGCCCCTTAAATGTGGGGATGGTGTGGAAGATAAAGCTATACACAGGTAATTCACAAGCAAAACACCATGATGCACACTTTCCCAAATGTCTTATGATAATTGAGAGTAAACTACTCAACAAACTGATAAAACTCAATTCCAGTCCTGCAGTCCTCTTAGCTGTTAAGAATCTGGCGACAGGAGGGGCGCCTGGGTGGCTCGGTCAGTTAAGCTTCCGCCTTTGGCTCAGGTCCCAGCCCCGCCTTGGGGCTCCCTGCTCCGCGGAGAGCCTGCTTCTCTCTCTCCCTCTGCCCTCCCCCCGCCCTACTCGTGCTCTATCTCAAGTAAATGAATAAATAAAAATCTTTTTTAAAAAAAGAGTAGAAAAATAACAACCCACTCAAAATTAATTTTTTAAAAAAATTTGGCGACTGGAGACTTTCCTAGCTGCCAAAGTTCTTCAGAGCCAGCCCTTAGTTTGGCAAACAGTGCACGGGCCAAGGAGCTCCTGAGAAGCAGAACTGGAGAAGTCTTCCCCCACATGAAGTGCAGGTTTTTCAGTATGTAAAGCAAGTTCCTGTGTGTTATTTTCGCTCTTGCTTTCAAAGGTAAGTCACTGACCTGGTGGGACAGGAGTCTGGCCCTCCCAGCTGAATCTGGTAGGCTACCCAAACCCCAGGCGGCGCTTAACATGCAGATGAGGCAGTCCGCCACTAGAGGATCTTTGAGCAGTTTCTAACTTTTCTTCACTGCCTCCGTTCTGCTGATTCGAGGACCGAAATCAAAAGGCAAAATGGTGGCCTCCTCTGGCGCTATCCTGCGAGCTTCTGGACTCGGCCGATGGGGCCACCTGCCAAGGTCTCCAAAGCTGTGGTCTGGTGGCCGGGTCTCTTGGGCCCCTGCCCGAAAGACAGCGACCTGGAGCCTGCAGCCCGCGGGCCGCTGCCGCTGGGACGAGCCCGTGCGCATCGCCGTGCGGGGCCTGGCGCCGGGACAGCCCGTCACGCTGCGCGCCTCCCTGCGCGACGAGAAGGGCGCGCTCTTCCGGGCCCACGCGCGGTACCAAGCCGACGCCGACGGCCTCCTGGACCTGGAGCGCGCGCCCGCGCTGGGCGGCAGCTTCGTGGGGGTCGAGCCCATGGGGCTGCTGTGGGCCCTGGAGCCGGATAAGCCCCTGATGCGGCTAGTGAAGCGGGACGTGCAGACGCCCTTCGCCGTGGAGCTGGAGGTGCTCGACGGCCACGAGCCCGACGCCGGGCGTCTCCTGGGTCGGACGGTGCACGAGCGCGACTTCCTGGGGCCCGGGGTGCGGCGGGAGCCGGTGCGCGCGGGCCGGGTGCGCGCCACGCTCTTCCTGCCCCCAGGTGAGCGCCCTGCGTCCCAGGCTGACCTGCTTGCCTTTCTCTTGTCTCCTGCACTTCTGCCGACAGTAAGGAGGTAGCTCCCAACATTGTAGAGGTCTGTGGGGGCCTCAAAGTGGGCCCTGGTGGGAAGGTGGCTCTGCCTCTCCAAAACTGAGAGGTCGGTTGGAAGACAGCATAAGGAAAGGGAAAAGACAGTTTTAAGTGAAAACAAAGACATTTATAAGGTAGTTCCAAGTCTTTTTTTTTTTTTTTAAGCTTTTATTTATTTATCTGAGAGAAGAGCACAGAGGGAGACTGAGAGGGAGAAGCCGACTCGCGGCTGAGCAGAGCCCATTGTGGGGCTCCATCCCAGGACCTTGAGATCGTGACCTGAGCCTAAAGCAGATGCCTAACCGACTGAACCACCCAGGCAGCCCAATAGTTCCAAGTCTTTAATGATTATTTTTAAAAATATTTTATTTTTAAGTAATCTCTACACCCATGGTGGGGCTCAAACTCACAACCCCCAGATCAAGAGTCCCATGCTCTACCGACAGAGCCAGCCCCTTTAATGATTTTTTAAATGATATGTTTAAAAATATATGGGGCACCTGGGTGGCTCAGTCCTTAAGCGTCTGCCTTCGGCTCAGGGCGTGGTCCCGGGGTCCTGGGATTGAGCCCCGTCTTGGGCTACTCTGCGGGGAGCCTGCTTCTTCCTCTCCCACTCCTCTGCTTGTGTTCCCCCTCTCGCTGGCTATCTCTCTCTCAGTCAAATAAATAAATAAAAATCTTTAAAAACTATATATGTATATATATATAGAGAGAGAGAGAGCAAAATATAGCAACTTTGCTTCTAACTCTCACAGTATATTAAGGTTTAGGAAAATTAGCATGAAGGGGGAGGCTGGGTGGCTCAGTGGGTAGGGCATGGCTGTCTTTGGCTCAGGTGGTGATCCCAGGCTCCCTGCTCAGTGGGAAGTCTCTGCTACTCTCTCTACTCTCTCTCTTTCCCTCTCTCACCCTGCCCCTCCCCCCACTCATGTGCTCTTTCTCTCTCAAATAAATAAATAAAATCTTTTAAAACAACAAAACCCAAAAACAGTTTTATTCATTCAGCAGTTGAAGAACGGGTTTCCAGGCTGGGTTTCAAGTCTTTGGAGATGATGATTAAAGTCACTACAAACTTGCATACGTGTTTTTGTGAGAACACAAATTTTCATTTCTCTTGGGTGAATACCTAGGAATGAGATTGCTAAATCACATGGTAAGTGCGTGTTTAACTTTGTAAGACATTGCCCAGCTGTTTTCCAAAGTGGCTGTATCATTTTGCATTTCCACCAGCAGTGTATGAGCGTTCCACTTGTTCTACCTGCTCTCAGGCATTTGACATTGTCAGCTTTAGGGGGCGGGGGGGGGGTAGTGGTAATGATTTTGCTCTTTTCATTGTCTGCTTGTAAATTATTTTTAATTACAAAAGTAAGGCATGCTTTTTGTAAAGAATCTGTGGGGCTTTGAGGCTCTGGGTATAGGGGAAATGTGCATTGAGCCTATGCCACTGTCTGGATCTTTGAAAACCAGAGATCTTCTAGCATTTCTGATTGTCAATAGAAAACTTTGACATCACCAAGTAGGCAACACAGGGCTTTTGACCCCACTGCAGAGAGTTTCGGGAATAGTTCAGTTTTGTGTTTTGTTTCTTCCAAAGAACCGGGGCCCTTTCCTGGGATTGTGGACATTTACGGAATTGGAAGTGGCCTTCTGGAACATCGAGCTAGTCTACTGGCTGGCAAGGGTTTTGCTGTGATGGCTCTGGCTTATCATAACTATGAAGACCTCCCCAACGGCCTGGAGATCCTCCACCTGGAGTACTTCGAAGAAGCTGTGAAATACCTGCTGGGTCACCCTCAGGTTGGAACTTCTCTAGGTTTTATGATCTATGTATCAGTGTCTTCATAACTGCTCTTAATTTTCACAAAATGTGACAAATTCACCACAGCCACTCCCAGTCCCCCACACATACTACCATTTAGAGTCACTTCTCATAGACCGTTTCTATGCAGTTTTATGTTATCGTATTTCCTGCTAGCAAAGATGTTCTTAGTTGGTTTGGAATTTTAAATCCCCGTACTTTACAGTATATCATAATAAGCCCAAACATATTTGAGAACCCTGGCTTTGATACAGGAAGTAGAGGGAAAGGGGACAGGAAACACTATCTCCAGAAGGCCCTAGGTTAAATGTGCATAACAACCCTCTCTTCCTTGTGGCCCCTCCGAGAGCACAGTGTTAAGTATTCAAGAAGAACTGGGCAGGGGCACCTGGGTGGCACAGCGGTTAAGCGACTACCTTCGGCTCGGGGCGTGATCCCGGCGATCTGGGATCGAGCCCCACATCAGGCTCTTCTGCTATGAGCCTGCTTCTTCCTCTCCCACTCCCACTGCTTGTGCTCCCTCTCTCGCTGGCTGTCTCTATCTCTGTCAAATAAAAATAAATAAAATCTTTAAAAAAAAAAAAAAAGAACTGGGCCGCCAAAGAACCTAGGTACTAGGAAGTGTTTTGAGAGTTACAGGCGCAGGATATCAGAGGATCAGGTGATAAACCTTGCTTATTTTACAATTCAGAGCTCAGTGGATGGGAAGCTTTGGAACTCTTAAAAAGGTGATAGTGTGCAGTGGCACCAGCATGAGATGTGGATAGATAAGAGTTAAATGTGTTTTGATTTCACCAATTGCCAGCTAGCCCCATGACCTTGCTGCCTCTCTTTCCTCCTCTAAAAATTTGGGATGATAATATATCATTTAATTTCCTAGTACTTTTCCTCTGGGGGGAATAAATGGTTGAAACCAGTCAGGGGTGCTGTTGTAGAAGCCATAAGGAGAAAAAGACTGCTGTTGAGAGGTGACTCGGAGGGCCATTTATAATAGATGTTGGTAACTGTGACAAGAGCAGTCCTTGTGGGATAGTGCAGACCCAAACTACCTTGAGGGGATGGGGTAGAGAAGGGAAGACAAAAAGAACAACTCAGACAATTGATCCCCACAAATTTTGCTTTGAAAGAGAGTAGAAAACTAGGGCAGAGTGTATGTGAGGTCGAGGGTTTGTTATGAAAATAGAGCATTAAATACGCCCATGGGAATGGGCCAGTAGAGAGGAAAGTGATGAGGAAGGAGAGAGATGATGTAATTGCAGGAGCAAGTCCTGGAGAATGAGAGTGAAGGAGATTTCCAAGTGTAGGCAGCAGGGGCACCTTTGATAAGCACAGAGGTACTTGGGAAACCCAAGGGAAGGCAGAGAGCTTGAGCTCCTGTGGAACTAACTAGATCCTGCAGGGTCAAAAGAGGCGGAGTTCCTACTGGAGAGCTGTGCATTGAGCCTATGCCACTGGTGTGAAGAGCTGACACTGAAAGAGAACAGGGTTAAAGGTTAAGAGGCTTGAGGTTGTAGGAGAGGTGTGACATGGTCTTTTGGGTAAGTGGAAAGCAAACATAAGTGAATGTGGCAGGATGGATGGGAAACATGGATGCTGAGAAGCCAGAGTTGTATATCCGCCACACGGTTGCTGAAGTCACCAAGAATGATGATGGAGAAATTGTAGGAAGGAAGATAGGAGGAATACCTGAATACCCCAAGATTGCAAAACTTGGCAAATGGTAGAGCCCAGATTCAGGCTCAGTTTAACCTATTTTCCAATTCTAGGCACTGCTCATCACATTGCACTGTTCATGGCCTCATTCTCCTTCCTCCTCTGTCCTTTTCTCAGGTAAAGGGTCCAGGAGTCGGGCTGCTGGGCAGTTCCAAAGGAGGCGAGCTCTGCCTGTCCATGGCCTCGTTCCTGAAGGGCATCACCGCCGCTGTCATAATCAATGGCTCTGTGGCCAATGTCGGGGGAGCCTTACACTACAAAGATGAGACCTTGCCCCCTGTAGGCTTTGACCTAAATCGAGTAAGGCTGACCAAAGATGGGTTGGCAGACATTTTGGATGTCCTGAACAGCCCTTTGGAAGGAGCAGACCAGAAGAGTTTCATTCCTGTGGAAAGGGCTGAGAGTGCCTTCCTGTTCCTTGTAGGTCAGGATGACCACAACTGGAAGAGTGAATTCTATGCTAATGAGGCCTCTAAGCGCTTACAGGCCCATGGTAGGGAGATGCCCCAGATCATCTGTTACCCTGGGGCAGGGCACTACCTTGAGCCTCCTTACTTTCCATTTTGCCGGGCTTCCCTACACATCTTGGTGGGTGGTCCTGTCATCTGGGGAGGGGAGCCCAGGGCTCATGCCATGGCCCAGGTGGACACTTGGAAGCAGCTCCAGACTTTCTTCCACAAACACTTGGTGGGGAAAAGTTAGGGGGACTCTCCTGAAAATTTAACCCACTATTTGAAGGTTAGGAGGTGAAACTAATATATGCTAAGCAGCAAAAGTTAAAGACAGTTCACCAGATGTATTATTAAAACACTTTTATTCCTTTCTCTTTAAATGACATCACCATTAAAAATAGTCTCCATATGGGACACCTGGGTGGCTCAGTCAGTTGAGCGTCTGCCTTCCGCTTACATCGTGATCCCAGGGTTCTGGGATTGAGTCCCACATGGGGCTCCTTGCTCAGCGGGGAGCATGCTTCTCCCTCTGCCTGCTGCTCCCCCTGTTTGTGCTCTCTCTCTCTTTCTCTCTCTCACAAATAAACAGAAAAAAAAATCTTTAAAAAAAACATAGTCTCCATACAAATTATGTCAGGAATGAAAAGAGAGCCGTAAGTATAAGCAACTTTTATTAAAGGTTAAATATTGGAACATTACAGGTGAAGATGCCGTCTCCTTTCAGTGTTCTCACCATTGTCACTACTGTCAGGGAGCAAGAATTACTGTGCTGTCATAGGTCTTTCCAGCTGGACTAAGAATCAGATTGACAAGAGACAGATTAACAGGAGAAAATCAATTCTGATAGCATACGCACAGGAAATCCACACAAACATGGAATTCCAAAGACACTCAGGCAAAACGAGGTATGTACGTCATCCTGAACTAAGGAGAAAAGATTAGGGGTCTAGGACTTCGAAGGGAAGGAATGCAATTCACAGGGCAATAAGAAGAGCAGATGTTTGATAATTAGATGTTTGCCCTACCATACAGATGGGTCACTCAGATACAGCTTATCTCTCTTAATAACCCTTATTCTGGGAAAGACCCTCAGTTTAGATTCTTCCATGTAATTAAGGGAAGGGCAGAAGTTTCTCTTGAGCCCGCAGGGTCTCACTTGCCTTCAACTCAAAATAATCCAGCCAAAGTGGCCCATCAATCCCTAGGCTACCATCATCCTAATAAATAAAATAATCTTTGTGATGATTTTCATGTGTGTCCTTTCACAGATTCTGCTTTAACATGCATATATATAGCAATTAAAAAAAGGTGTTTTGTTGTGTAAATGTTATTTTAAAAATAATGATTTTACAAAACAAGTAAGTGGTGGAAAGAGGCAGCTTTTACTTCACACAAACCTGATGCCACAGCAACACATGGAACTGACAGTGGTTGTAGTCCAGGAAGGAGACCAGCTGGGGAAGGAAGTATGCTTCCAGGGCACCAATGTTATGCCAGTCATTTAATCCTCACAACTCTGGGAGGCAAGGGAAAGAATATGTGCAAACACAGCTCTTGTTCATAACCTTTTTTTTTTTTTTTAAGATTTTATTTATTTGATAGAGAGCACACTAGAAGGGGGGAGGGGCAGAGGCAGAGGGAGAAGCTGACTCCCTGGCTAGGCAGGGAGCCCCACCCAGGACTCAATTCCAGGGCCCCAGGATCATGACCTGAGGCCAAGGCAGACCCTTAAGACTGAGACACGCAGGCAGGCGCCCCGTTCACAACATTTTAAAGCAAATGTAATCTGCTAGAGTCAGTGATTGCTGTTAACAGTTGTTGAGCCAAAGAAAGATGACCGAGATGCCAATCTAAAGCTCTTCTCCCTAACGATGAAAATTCAGATATTTGCATGTTGGGCATTATACACTAGCAAGGTTGTTTCTCATACTTAATTAGGAAGGCTTAGAAATTGATGGTTACATCCATGGGCCCTAAGATAAACTTCCAGAGCAGAGATGTCTTCAAGAAAATATTTACAAATAACATTTGGAAACATTTTACAATTATAGAAAAAGAACAGGAAGATTATTAAGATGTAAACATGGCGACTGGATCTTTTTGTTTTTTAAGATTTTATTTGTTTGAGACAGATATACAGAGAGAGAGAGAGAGCATGAGCAGGGGGAAGGGCAGAGGGAGAGGGAGAAGCAGACTCCCAACTTGAGCTGGGAGCTGGACATGGGGCTCGATCCCAGGACCCAGTGATCATGACCCGAGCAGAAGGCAGACAACCATCTGAGCCAGCCAGGCGCCCCTGGATCTTTTTTCTTAACATGGATTATGACTTATATTATTTATATTTCCCTTCCTCTCCTGTTTTATCATGGAATTTTCTAAATCGGGACATTATGGAGTTTCCTGCCTCAGATTCAGACAGCACCTAAATAAATAGCGTGTTGTCTGGAAAAAAAGCTCTTAAGTAAGGTGCTAACTAGAGAGTTGTGGTCTCTGGCTCTGCCAAGCCAGGACTAAACCAGAAGAAAACTGAGAGCCAGAAGAAACAAAAACGTATGAAACAGTCGAAGATTATTTGTTTGTTTTTACATGAAGAAAATGTGGTGCTTATAGTTTCTAGTCTCCACTCACCTGGGTGGGCTCAGGGATGCCTCCCCACCCCTGGCCAAGAAGGGAATAGTGGGTGGGGGGCTTCCTCTCTGTGTACTGCTGATTGTGCTTTCTGCATGCTTTCCTCAGCACATGGGCAAGAAAAACCAGACTGGTTTAACTATAATCCCCAAGGTAATTTCTTCACCGTTTATCATGCTGGAACACTTGGTGTCCTCAACGATTCTAGAGCAGGTTCCTGAGAGAGCCTCAGGACAGACACAAAAATGTTAAGAGCATGGATGACCATGTCCCTTGTAGACTGGGCCTTGCAGCAGACACAGGGAGGAGAGGAGCCCCTCCTTTAATTCTCCCCCCTTTTTAAAAGATTTTATTTATTTATTCCACAGAGAAAGAGAAAGCCAGCGAGAGAGGGAACACAAGCAGGGGGAGTGGGAGGGGAAGAAGCAGGTTCCCAGCGGAGGAGCCCAATGTGGGGCTGGGTCCCAGGACTCCGGGATCACGCCCTGAGCCGAAGGCAGACGCCCAACAACTGAGGCACCCAGGCGCCCCTCCTTTAATCCCTTCTGAACTAAGATGGATGTAGAAACAAGTGGGGGAAATACCATTTCACTGTAGAGGTAAAACAGAATAAAAGTGCCATAGGGACAGTATTATATAAGGATGGGACAAACCACACCTAACTTGGTGGAGAGGTGGGGAGGACTTAAAGAGAAGTGGCATTTCAGAAGGGACTTGAACTACAGGTAGGATTTAAAATTGGTTTATGGCTTTTTCTTTTTTAAGGAAATGTATGTTTATTGTAAAAATTTAGAAAATACTGAAAATTCTAAAGAAGTCAAAAGGCAGGCAGCTCTACTTAGTTACTCGCTACCAGAGTGTACAGTATGGAAAGGGGGACAGGGAGTACCTCTATAATGAAGAAGCATAACAAACACTACCTTAGCCAGGTAAACATCAGGGATAAATTGTGTTGATACCACATAACCTTGGTATGACCGGTGTGTTGCAAGTGGCACTTCTCCTCTGCAGTCTTCCACCCAAGAACCCATAACCCTAGTTTCATCATGAGAAAAGCTTCAAGCAAGCCCAAATTAAGGGACGTTCTGCAAAATACCTAACCACAATACTCACAACTGTCAAGGTCATGAACAACAGAAAGTCTGAAAAACTGTCACAGCCAAGAAGAGCCTAAGGAGACAGACGAAATGTAATAAGGTACCTAGATGGGATACTGGAACAGAAAAAGGACATTAGGGAAAAACTAAGGAGATACGGATAGAACATGGAGTTTAGTTCATACGAATGTATCAGTATTGGCTCATTAGTTGTGACGAATATGCCATATTAATATAGGATACTAGCAAAAGGGGAACGTGGGTGCTGGGTATACGAGAAACTCTGTTATTTTTCAACTTTTCTGTAAATTTAAAATGCTTTAAAATAAACTTTAAGTATTCAAAAAATAAAACACAATTAAATGTCCTTCCAGATTTTTTTCTATATATGTACATGTACTCATATTTTAACCATGTGTATAGATTTTTATCCTGCTTTCCTCTGACCTAACATCATACACTGAGCATGATACCAAAACTTCTGAATGTTGACAATATTTCATAATCTATAATTACTTAAGAGGTTTTCTATTTTGGGACATCCAGGTTTTAAAAACAAGTTAGCTGGGCGGCGCCTGGGTAGCGCAGTTGTTAAGCATCCGCCTTCCGCTCAGGGCGTGATCCCGGCGTTCCAGGATCGAGTCCCACATCGGGCTCCTCCACTGGGAGCCTGCTGCTTCCTCTCCCACTCCCCTGCTGTGTTCCCTCTCTCGCTGGCTGTCTCTCTGTCACATAAATAAATAAAATCTTTAAAAAAAAAAAAAACAAGTTAGCTGTAATGATTAGTGTTGTGATGATTACCTTTGTAAATTCATTTCTAGATCTCAGACCATTTCCTCGGGATGTAGAAGACTTCCCTGTTAAGACAGAGTAAGGCTGGGAATATAAGTTTTTCCTTTAAGGATAATGAATAGGTTCTGTAGAGTTTAAAAGAAGATTCTAGTTCAGCAGGTTTATAGTTTTAAGGAAAAACAAGTTGCAAACTTAATTTATTTCCTAGCATCTCTGTATAGAAGCTATTGGTCACTACTTGACTAACATTTTGCTTTTATTTTATGTTTGTATGTATGTATGTATGTATGTATGTATGTATTTGACAGAGAGAAGGAGAGAGAGAGAGTGCACAAGCAGGGGGAACAGCAGGCAAAGGGAGAGGGAGAGGCAGGCTCTCCATGGAGCAGGGAGCCCAATGCAGGGCTTGATCCTGGACCCTGGGATCATGACCCAAGCCGAAGGGAGATGCTTAACGACTGAGCCACCCAAATGCCCTTAATTGTTTTTTATTAAAGATTTTATTTAAGAGAGAGAGAGCATGAGCGGGGAAAGAAGCAGAGGGAGGAGCGAGAGAGACAAGCAGACTCCCTGACAAGCAGAGAGCCTGACCTGGGGCCTGATCCCAGGACCCTGAAACCACGACCTGAGCCAAAGTCAGATGTTTAACTGACCCAAGAACCCGTTTTTGTTTTCTTTAAAGATTTATTTATTTTAGAGAGAGAGAAAGAGAGTACACATGCGTGTGTGTGAGCCTGAGTGGAGGGAGGGTTTAGAGGCAAAGAATCTTAAAACAGGCTCCCAGCTGCGTGTGGAGACTGACATGGGGCTCGACTCCATGACCCATGAGATCATGACCTGAACCGAAACCAAGAGTCTGAGGCTTAACTAACTGAGCCACCCAGGCACCCCACATTTTCCTTTTAAAAGGAGAAGAATTTAGGGGGTGCCTGGGTGGCTCAGTCCATTAAGCATCCAACTCCTGATCTCACCTTAGGTCTTGATCTCAGGGTCGTGAATTAAAGTCCACTGTCGGGCTCCACACTGCACATGGAGCTTACTTAAAATGTGTGTGTGTGTGTGTGTGTGTGTGTGTGTGTGTGTGTGTGTATGCCAATTGTTTTCTTTCTTTTTTTTTTTTAAGATTTTTATTTACTTGAGATAGGGAGACCCCATTGGGGGTGGGGCAGAGGCAGAGGGAGAAGCAGACCACCCACTGAGCAGGGAGCCTGATGTGGGGCTCAATTCCAGGACCCTGGGATCATGACCCGAGCTGAAGGCAGCCACTTAACCGCCTGAGCCACCCAGGTGCCCCATGCCAATTGTTTTCTTAAATCATACATACAATGCATATTGTGTTTGTTTAATCAATATCTCTGACAATCAATGGTACCTTGTAAACCTTGACATAGTTTTATGGAGTCTCAGTGCCAAATTCTACAATCCTCGATAAAACTTCTTTTAAATTTCTGTAAAGTGAAGATTTTTCTCTGTGAGAACTAGCCCAAGTCTTAGTTGTAGAAATCAGTTCTTGGTGAGGGGAAGATGGCAGACTAGGAAGATCCTGAGATCGCTCCGTCCCATGCTTACAACTAGGTGTCACCCACATCCAAGTCACTGAACCAGAGAGCCATGGAAACCCTGGCAGAACAAACTCCACAACTAAATATAGAGAAGAAGCTGTATCCAAAAGGTTAGGAGTGCCACAAAGGCAGAGGGAGGCTGCCTGCAGCAGGGAAGGAGCTGGGTGTGTAGAGGGGGCAGAGACACAGGCCCTTGCACCGATCCCCATAACGTTTGGCTTTGAGAAACAGAGGGGCTGAATTCTTAGAGTTTGTTTAGTGAGTGGGACTTGGAGCCTGGAGTTTTAAAAGTCAGCTGACTCAGCACTTCCACCCAAGAGGGCAAGGGGTAGCTGGGCTGCTGCCCCTAGAGCGCAGCCTGTACAGAGAGGCAACACAAACACAGCAGATTATGCAATGCCAGGGAGCAAATGGGGGACAGGTGTATTCACGCTGATTTCCTAGCATGTTGGGGGCCCTGGAAAACGAGGAAGCTGGCAGGAACCATTTTCATGCCCCACCTCCAGCACAAACACAGGACCATCTGCGGGAGGCTGGGCTGCACAGAACTTGCTGCATAACCTGCGAGCAGCGCACCACACACTCGCCCACTCCAAGCCTACCTCCTTGGCCCTGGACTCAAGACAAATTTTGTTAAAACTGTACACCAGTCCCGCCCAGCCACAGGGTGCACAGCTGCTGCCCTGAGCTGCCTCCAGTTGGTGTGGGGCACCCAGCCACTGCTGTGTGCTGTGCCCAGCTGCCACCCTGCGCCCCCAGCCAATCCTACACGCTACACCCAGCCAGGCCCCGTCACTGCCCAACTCAGAGCCCAGTCTCACTTCTGGCCACACACATGCCTGGGCCCTAGCCACAGCAGTGCTTCACAGCACTTCAAGGATCTTCCATAGGACTAGTGGCCCAGCACAAACGTTGCTACCACCTCCTCCCGCTCTCAAGTTCCCTGGTGGGCACGCCCCCTCCGGACTGGCCTGCCTGAGTCCCACCAACACTACACAGAGTAAGCACAGCTCCAAACAGGCAGAGAGTCAGGGCAGATGATTACACTGAAAGGAAAAGTGACTCAGACACAACAGCAGGGCAAAAGCAACACACAGAGGAGACTCTCCCGAAGTGGCAGGTTCTGCTGAACCGGGGACCCTGCCCTGCAGGGCACTCCAGGACCTCCTCTTCATAAAGTCACTACTTTCAAGAACAAAACACACAGCTGACTTTCTTAACGGAGAGAAACAGACACAGAGAGGCAGCAAAATGAGGACACAGAGATGTATCCCAAATGAAAGAACAGGACAAGGCCACGGCCAGAGATCTACGTGAAATGGACAGAAGTAACATGCCTGATAGAGAATTTAAAGCAATGATCATAAGGATACTCACTGGACTTGAGAAAAGAGTGGAAGACATGAGTGAGACCCTTAACACAGAGATAAGGCATAACAGAGCAGAGATAAAGGTCTCAATAAGCAAAATGAGAAACACAATTGGAATGAACAGCAGGATGGAAGAAGCAAAGGAACAAATTAGTGACCTAAGGAGACAGAGTAATGCAAAGTAACCAGGCTGAACAAAAGAGAGAAAAAAGAATTATGCAAAAGGAGAATAGACTTAGGGAACTCAGTGACTCCATCAAACATAGTAACATTCGTATTATAGGAGTCTCAGAAGAAGAGAGAGGAAAGAGGGCAGAAAACGTATTTGAAGAAATAATGGCTGAAAACCTCCCTAATCTGGGGAAGGAAACAGATATCCAGAAACAGAAGGCACAGAGAACTCCCATCAAAATCAACAAAAGCAGACCCACACCAAGAGATATTGTTATTAAATTGGCAAAATATAGTGATAAAGAATTTAAAAATTTTTTTTATTATGTTATGTTAGTCACCATACAGTACATCCTTAGTTTTTGATGTAGTGTTCCATGACTCATTGTTTTCGTATAACACACAGTGCTCCATGCAATACGTGCCCTCCTTAATACCCATCACTGGCCCAGCCCATTCCCCCACCCCCCTCCCCTATGAAACCCTCAGTTTGTTTCCCAGAGTCCATAGTCTGTCGTGGTTCGAATGAACCCCTTCTGTTTACCCCCCCTTCATTCTTCCCTTCCTTCTCCTACCGATCTCCCTGCTATTTCTTATGTTCCAGAAATGAGTGAAACCATATGATAATTGTCTTTCTCTGCTTCACTTATTTCCTTAGCATAATCTCCTCCAGTCCCGTCCATGTTGCTGCAAATGTTGGGTAATCGTTCCTTCTGATGGCTGAGTAATATTCCATTGTATATATGGACCACATCTTCGTAATCCATTCATCTGTTGAAGGGCATCTCAAATCCTTCCACAATGTAGCTATTGTGGAAAATGCTGCTATGAACACTGGGGTGCATATGGCCCTTCTCTTCACTACGTATGTACCTTTGGGGTAAATACCCAGTACTGCAATTGCTGGATCATAGGGTAGCTCTATTTTTAACTTTTTGAGGGACCTCAAAATTTTTCTTATTTATTTATTTCTCTTATACACAAATATATGTATGTTTAAAAAAGCAATATGCAAACCTATGGCAATTATCTGGAGACCATGAGAAATGAAACACATGGGTTCAGTCTCTGGCGATTAAGAAATCAACATTACGTTTTCCTTCACATACTCTAAGACTTTCATATATGCTATCACGTCTCATCCTCTATCAGAGACTTTTACCATGTTACATACAAGAACTCTGAGACCCAGAGAAATAAAAAACTTGTTGAAGGCTACTGAACTAGTTAATAAAGTCGGAGCTGGACCTCTGATTACACCTCACCACAATGCTGCTAATCACCTTTTGAGTTCCACATTTGGAGTTAGTGAAGGCTCTGTCACTTCTTAGATAACTTCAGTGGCTTACTATTCCCCAAGACTCAAGTTCCATCTCAGCGATATTTGAAAAATACTCCCAGTATTTTGTGAACATGTTGAATTTTGTATGTAAAGCACCTGGGCATTGATAAAGAGTAGCTATTACTGTTGTATGTATAAATAAAATGCTGGGCATCTCTGAACATTATATCCATACTGCTCCTGGGGTCACGTTCAAAAGGTTGACTTTTAGCATCTACTAAGGCTGAACACATGCATTCCCTATCATACAGCAATTCCACTCAGGTATATACCCCACGGAAATGCACATGAATGTTCATCAAAACACAGCTTCCTGAATGTTCATAGCACTATAGTCCCAATCTGAGAACGATCAAAAGCCCATTGGTAGTAACGTTGACAAACACTTGTCCTATCACAAAATGGAACACCACTTAGCAGTGATAATAAGTGATCTACCACTACACCCAACAATATACGTGAATCTCACAAACAATGTTGAGCGAAAGCAGAAAGACACTAGAGACGACACAGCGAAGGATTCACTTCCATAAAATAGCTCATTTTGTTGGAATAGGTTAGAGTACCTTTGGGGACAGGGGAAGTGCCTGGAGCAGGAATAAGGGTGGCTGCGGGAGTGCTGGTAATGAGGTTTCTGGATTCCCGTGCTTGGTTACACAGGTATGTTCCGGTTGTAAAAATTCACTGGACTGTACAATTCGGGGTTGCGCGCTTTTTTATGTATAGTTCACTAAAAGTTTAAAAAAGAAAAAAAGTTGCCCTTTTCAGGGAGGGGCTGGAATTCTAGGAATTTTGCCTAAACTCACTCAGTTCTGATTTCACCACGAATCCATTACCCAACTTTCACTCCAAGAACTGAGGCTGGCCTGAGGGAGACAAGCGTGCCGGAGGCGGGTTCCGCACCACAGCCCGTTTTCTGAACGCCCCGCGCGCCCCGCCAGGACTGGGAGAACGACCTGCTGCTTTTACCTCGGGCCGGTCCCAGGTGCGCAGGCCACGGGTCTGAAACGCCCAGACGCCTCCTGACGCGGCTCCGCCACCCACTGTTCCTGCGCCAGGGGACGCCTGACCCCGTCGGGCCTGCGAAGCGCTCTCCCCCGCCTGGACCGCACTTCAGCCGCTGGCGACCTCCGGCTTCCCCGCTCCAGGTCCAGAAGGCAGCGGCGCGCAGCCGGGATGCTGACGGTGATCCTGCAGCCCGCGGGCCGCTGCCGCTGGGACGAGCCCGTGCGCATCGCCGTGCGGGGCCTGGCGCCGGGACAGCCCGTCACACTGCGCGCCTCCCTGCGCGACGAGAAGGGCGCGCTCTTCCGGGCCCACGCGCGGTACCAAGCCGACGCCGACGGCCTCCTGGACCTGGAGCGCGCGCCCGCGCTGGGCGGCAGCTTCGTGGGGGTCGAGCCCATGGGGCTGCTGTGGGCCCTGGAGCCGGATAAGCCTCTCTGGCGGTTTGTGAAGCTGGACGTTCAGAAGCCCTTCGCCGTGGAGCTGGAGGTGCTCGACGGCCACGAGCCCGACGCCGGGCGTCTCCTGGGCCGGGCGGTGCACGAGCGCGACTTCCTGGGGCCCGGGGTGCGGCGGGAGCCGGTGCGCGCGGGCCGGGTGCGCGCCACGCTCTTCCTGCCCCCAGGTGAGTGTGGGGGGGCTACGGGGGCGCGCGTCTGGGGTCGGTGGCGGTCAGAGGTTTCCGGTACTGCTGCAGGCGGAGTTCAACTCCTCTGTAAGGAGGGAGAAGGTGACAATGACTAAGCCAGAGCCAACCAAAATGGAGTATTTTGACGTGTTGGGCTCTGTGTTACGCGTTTTGCTTGCATTATGTCATTTAATCGCCATAATATCTCAATGAAGTGAGGACTGTTATTCTGCAGATTAAAAAAAAAAAACCACAAGTGAGGGTCAGGATGGATAGGTATGTGGTCTGATTTGTCACTAAGAACTACTCTATAGATCTCATCAGCCCTATCCATCAAGGAAGCTATTGGAGTATCACCCTTCCGTAGTGCTGTGGGTACACTGGGCCTCTTCTCCACTTCTTCATGCCCCGTATGTACCACAGATGACACTTTAGACTCCACTGACTTTCTCACCTGAAGCCATCTCTGGATATTTTTCTTTCCTCTCTCTAAATAGACATCTGAAATATCAGTAGACACACACACAAAGCCAAGGGTAAATGCAACACAACATAAAGCATTATTTCAAGATTAATTTTATGTCCAATCCCCTAACAGAACACTATGAATCAACAGTCTAAAACATGAAATTCCTGGGGCGCCTGGGTGGCTCAGTCATTAAGCGTCTGCCTTCCCCTCAGGGCCTGATCCTAGGGTCCTGGGATTGAGCCCCACATCAGGCTCCTATGCTGGGAGCCTGATTCTTCCTCTGCCACTCCCCCTGCTTGTGTTCTCTCTCTTGCTGGCTGTCTCTCTGTCAAACAAATAAATAAAATCTTAAAAAAAAAAAAAAAACCCATGAAATTCCTCTTTGCATGATGTAGTCATTAGTGAAAGACTTTGTTACTCTCCGTGGTAACTAAAGCTTCTTAGAACCTTGTAGATAACTTAAAGAATCGTATGGAGGATAAACTCTTCAATGAGAAGGTACCTTGTAGGTTTTCCTTTCAAGGTACTTGTATTACTTTTGCCTAGTAACTCGGGAAGCTGGTTTTTTTTTTCCCTCTTTGATACATAGGAACCCACTAAATAGAAAGATCTCTAAAAGGAACGCAAATTGTTTAAATTGTATAATGCCTTTCCTTTATATTGTTCTCTTCTCTAGGACTTGGACCTTTCCCGGGGATCATTGACATCTTCGGAACCGGAGGGGGCCTTATGGAATATCGAGCCAGCCTTTTGGCAGGTCATGGCTTTGCCACTTTGGCTCTAGCTTATTATAATTTTGAAGATCTCCCCAAGGAAATTAACAGCATACACCTGGACTACTTTGAAGAAGCCCTGTGCTACATGCTTCAACACTCAGAGGTTCTCCTAATGTCCTTTATTATATCATTCTCTCTAGAAATACATCCAGAGAGGGTGTCACTTTGCACTCACCGGTGCCAGGTGCCTGGATGCTGCGATTCTTCTTTCACAGAGATTTCTTTTGGAGCCTTCCTTGGCTTTAGGTGCCTATTTACACTTTCTCTGTCAGATGGCTTAGTAAGGCAGAATTAATCGTAAAAATCCATGTGAGGTTTTATTTAAAGGAATTACTCAGGAATTTGCATTTGTTATGCAAAATGAGTTTCTAAATTGTTAGTTCTATATGTTTTTATTTTTTTCCAGATTGATTTATTCATTTGAGAGAGAAAGCATGAGCAGAGGGAAGAGGTAGAGGGAGAGGGAGAAGCAGACTCCCTGCTGAGCAGGGAACCCACTACATCCCAGGACTGTGAGATCATTACCAGAGCCCAAGGCAGACGCTTAACCAATGGAGCTACCCAGGCGCCCCTACATGCGTTTTTTTAATTAAGTTTTTTATTTTAATTCCAGAATAGTTAACATACAGTGTTATATTAGTTTCAGGTGTACAATACAGGGATTCAGCAGCTTATCACAAGTGCATTTCTTAAACCCATCACCTATTTAATCCATCCCCCTATTAACCTCCCCTCTGGTAACCATCAGTTTATTCTCTATAGTTAAGAGTCTGTTTCTTGATTTCTTTTTTTTCCCTTTCTTCATTTGCTTGTTTCTTAAATTCCATATATGAGTGAAATCATGATATTTGTCTTTCTTTAATTTCACTTAGCCTATCCTCTCTAGTTCTATCCATCTTGTTGCAAATGGTAAGATTTCATTCTTTTTTATGCCTGAATAATATTCCAGTGTGTGTGTGTGTGTGTGTGTGTGTGTGTGTGTGTATACACACATGTCACATCTTTATTCATTCATCTATTGATGCACACTTAGGCTGCTTCCATAATTTTGCTATTGTAAACAATGGTGCAATAAACATAGGGGTGCATGTATCCCTTTGAATTAGTGTTTTGTATTTTGGGGGTACATACCAAATAGTGTGATTACTGATTGTAGGGTAGTTCTATTTTTAACCTTTTGAGGAAGCTCCATACTGTTTTCCACAGTGGCTGCGTCAGTTTGCATTCCCACCATCAGTTCATGAGTGTTCCTTTTTCTTCACATCCTCACCAACACTTGTTTCTTGTGTTGTTGATTTTAGCCATTCTGATGGGTGAGAGGTACTATCTCATTGTACTTTTGATTTGCATTTCCCTGATGATGAGTGATGTTGAACATCTTTTATTTAAGATTTAAAAAAAAAATGAGAGAGAGTGCACACAGTATGAGCAGGGGGAGGAGCAGAGGGAGAGTGAGGAGCAGACTCCCCTTGAGCAGGGAGCCCAAGGCAGGGTTCAATCCCAGGACCCTAAGATCATGACCTGAGCCGAAACCAAGAGTTGGACACTTAACCCACTGAACCTCCCAGGTGCCTTGGGTGTTGAGTTTTATAAATTCTTTCTAAATTTTGGATACTAACCCTTTATCAGATATGTCATTTGCAAATATCTTTTCCCATTCCTTAGGTTGTCTTTTAGTTTTGTTGTTTACTTTTCTGTGCAGACTCTTTTTATTTTGATTTTTTAATCTTTAATTTCTGGTATCAGTGTGTTCTCAGATTTTGATCAGAACTTGCCCACGTATTTCAGAAGCTAAGAACTACTTAATTTGACTCTGAAGTCTTACGCTGTTTCTATAAAGTTAATCATTTGCCAGGGTATGTAGATGGGGTCTGATGAGTCACTCGCTTAGAACAGAACTTGGTTCCACACAATTAGGTACCTTGGCACACTGAGACTTAGGTCATGCCCACCTGAATGAGGACCTGAACTTGACAGGCTCCTTGACTCAGCATTCTCTAGTGGATGATAGTCTGGAACATTTGTAATCAAGACCCAGACTTGCCAGTGAGTTTACAATTTGTTTGCCACGTGTTCACCCAGATATTTTTTATGTGGATAGAAACTCTTGAGGGCTGAGGTTGATACTCTGTGGCCAACTCACAAATTAAAGTTAGCACCTCTAGTTATGTTTAAAAAAATGTTTTAATAGGTAATAACCTTTATTATTTTTTTTTTAACTAATCTCTGCCCAGTGTCGGGCTCGAAATCACAATCCTAAAATTAGGACTCATGTGTGCTACCAACTAAGCCAACCAGGAGCTCCATTTTCTTTTTTTTCTGTCAACCTCTAAAGGGACAGCTACTTCCCAGCCCCCATTTTCCCTCTACCCTCAGACCCAAAGTATCAACACTCACTAAGAAAACTGATGTTGATGAAAAATATTGCCATCATAGAACATTTTTCTATGAGATACGTTCTTGACTCCTCTTTCTTCTTCTCTTCTAGGTAAAGGGCCCAAGCATTGGACTTCTGGGCATTTCTTTAGGAGCTGATATTTGTCTTTCCATGGCCTCATTTTTGAAGAACATCTCAGCCACAGTTTCCATCAATGGATCTGGGTTCAGTGGAAAGAGAGGCATACACTACAAGCGGACGTGGATCCCATCATTGGGCCATGATCTTAGGAGAATCAAGGTAGCTTTCTCAGGCCTCCTGGATGTTGTGGATATACGGAATGATATTGTAGGAGGGCATGAGAACCCCAGCATGATTCCAATAGAGAAGGCCCAGGGACCCATCCTCTTCATCGTTGGTCAGGATGACCATAACTGGAGGAGTGAGTTATATGCCCAAATAGCCTCTCAACGGTTACAGGCGCATGGAAAGGAAAAACCCCAGATCATCTCTTATCCTGGGACTGGGCATTATATTGAGCCTCCTTACTTCCCCCTATGCCCAGCTTCTGTGCCGAAAATACTGAACAAACCTGTAATCTGGGGTGGGGAGCCCAGGGCTCATTCTAGGGCTCAGGAAGATGCTTGGAAACAAATTCTAACCTTTTTCTGTAAGCATCTTGGAGGTATCCAGAATATAGCTTCCCCTAAATTGTAATGCATTGGTCTATTATTGACATGAGAAAATCAAGGTCAGATTCTGGTGTTTAAGAATCATATGTGAATCCATTGTCCCCTCGATAATGTTAAATTTATGTCGTGGGTATTAATGACTCATTTTAGGTAACATTTTTAATACGTTATGTTTTCATTAATTTTACTAATGTAACACATGCCTATTATAGAAGATTCAATTAGAAGTATACAACACAAAAAGTAAAAAGCATCCCCTCTGTTAAAATTTGTATTTTCTTCTAGATTTTTTTTTACTTAACACTTTAAGCCATGGATGAAATTTAAAGTTGAACAAATACTAGCTTACTGTTTTTTTCTTTAATCACTGTGGGAGAATTGACATCCAGTGTTTGCTACTGGTTCAAAACTGGTGGCAGGATAGAATTTTCATTGGCCAAACATTACAGAGAGGTGTTGGTATAAGGAAGCCAGGCTGACCTTTTCATCTTGGAGATCAGAGAAGAAGCCTTTGGGAGGAGGAGTTGGGGTAAAGAAGGGGAGCATCTCTAGGATAGTTAAGTCCAAACTCTGTTTCAAGGATGAATGATTATGACTTATTTTCCTGCTTCCTGGCTTTAAGAATAGACTTTGGAAAACCATAGTGTGACATTCTTAGAGGCCTCACTCCTCAGTTTCTTTGACATCAGGGCTGCAAAGCATTGCATAAGTGTATCTGAAGAGAGAGTGGTTGAGAATGTTCCAAAACTGATAAAGACATCAAACCACATTTTCTAGAAGCACTATGTCTTAGCTTGAGTTGCTATAAAATGCCATTGACTGGTGGCTGAAACAACAGATAATCATTTTTTCTGGAGGCTGGGAAGTCCAAGATCAAGGTTCCAGCAGACTTAGTTCCTGGTAATGGCCTTTTTGTGGCTTACAGATGGCTGTCTTTTCCCCCATGTCTCCCTGTGGCAAAGAAAGAGAGCTCTGGTTTCTCTTCCTCTTTTTATAAGGGCACTAATTCCATCATGGGGGCCTTGCTCTCATGCCCTCACTTAAACCTAATAATATCCCAAAGGCCCCACCTTCAAATGCCACTGCATTGTGGTTTGGGATTTCAAAATATGAATTTTGAGGTGACACATTCAGTTCGTAACAACTATACACTTCAAACAAGGCAAGTATAAAGAATACCATATTATCACAGAAAAATTATCTGTGGCAGTTTTACAACATAGCCATAAATCCTTTGCCATTTCTCCCACTAAGAGGTGGAAGATCCATATTCTTTTCTCAAATCTGGATATGCTGCTGTGTCAGTCAGTTGTGTAGAGCATAACTGGTACTATGTAACTTCAGAGGCTAAATCATAAAAGCTACGAAGATCCCACCTTTTCTGCTGGGAACACTTGCTCTTGGAGCCCTGAGCCACCTTAAGGAGGTTGACTACTTTGAGGTTGTGATGATGTGAGGAAGCCAAAAATACATGGAGAGGCCAACTATAGACATTTCCTGTGATAGTCCCAATGGAGCCCAGCCTTCAAGTTATTTCCACCCAGGTACCAGATATGTGAGTGAAAAACCTCCAGATGATTTTAGCTCCTAGCCATTTAAAATCTTCCCAGCAAAGGCTTTGGATATCTGAAGCAGAGCAGAATTGTACCTGTTAAACCCTCTCCAAAACGTGTCTTTATAAGCAAAATGATTATTATTTCACATGACAATGTTTTGGGGTATGTTTCAGTTAGCGATTGCTATGTAAAAAACTCCCTCAAAAATATGGTGGCTTAAAACAGTAACCATATGGGGAGCCTGGGTGTCTCAGTCGGTTGAGCATCCAACTCTTGATTTCGGCTCAGGTCATGATCTCAGGGTGGTGAGATCAAGCCCAATGTTGGACTACACACCAAGCATGCAACCTACTTACCATTCTGTCTCCCTCTCCCTCTGCCCCTCCCCACTGTGCTCACACACTCTCTCTAAAAAGGGTGGGGGAATAGTAACCATTTATTTTTCTCACTCACATGGCAGGGAGGTTGGTAGTGGCCATCATCTGGGAATTCAGACAGTCCTATGGGTTAGGAGGATCTCCCAATTTCTCTCCACATGGGTCGTTCCACTGGCTACTTGGGCTTGGATCCAAGAGTGAGCATCCCAAGAGAGCAAGGCAAAATTGCACAGCATTCTTTTGACCTGTCTTGGAAACTACATAGCATCACTCTTGCCATACTCTGTTGGTCAAGGCAGTCCCAAAGCCCCACCCAAGGTCAAGGACAACATAGAGTTCACCTCTTAAAAGGAGTGCAGCAAGGTTCTAGAAGAATATAGGATGGGAAATATTGTAATCAATTTTTGAAAATCTGCCTTCTGGCCACAATGGTTCACATTCCTCCCACAGTTAGAATACATCCATTCCTCTTCCAAGGCCCCTCAAAAATCTCCTTCCATTATAGTCTAAGATTGAATCACCTGTATCACATCCAGGTACAGATGAGGCTCCTCTGGTATACTTCTTTGGGTACGGCTCCTAGAGTATCATTGTCAAAGTGAAGACCTGTGAACTAAAGAAACAACTGCACACACAGAGAATACAATGTGGGATAGGTGTAAGATAACTCTTACATTCTTGTTCAAAAATGGGGGAAGTGGGAGGCACACAACAGTCACTGGCCCCTAGCAATTTTGAAATCCAGCTGAGAACATGTTGCGAATTCTTTGGTGCTCAGTTAACCCTCTGTAAGTTGTTCTCTGTAGCTCTTGGTTCCACCCTCTGAGTGAAAACCTTTTTTTTTTCCATTAAAAAAAAAAAAAACTGAGTTAGCAACGCCAAAGTCTCCTCAGTCAGCTTCTTAGATGAAAAAGATCAGGAGTCCAAAGTTCTTTCCTTCTCTGCATTCTATTTCAGTTCACATTTGTACTGCTACCAGAACAATTCTCTTAAGAACTATGTGGGTTTTCTAAAAACCTTAATGAGGTTCACTTTATTAGGTAAAACACATCAATATAAGTCTATTTGAGGCAAGAACTTCTGTACCTGGGTCTCCCTGTGAGGATGCTGAGGGTAATACCCTTGAGATTCTAACAAGTCCTATTATTTAATAGTTAGGATCTGCTGGGGACACCTTAAAATCTTCAGAGGGCCTTCTGTCAGTCTGAAATGTTCTACCTTGAATCTTTCTGAGGTCTTTACGAAGGATCTCCCATAGACCCACTCTGGATTTGACTTTGGTCTGAGGTCCTGTCTTAATTAAAGACTAATTTGCCATATGGGGAGGCCGGGAAGGAGAAACAGTATTATTGTCAAACTTGGCAAGTCCTGGTTCCTTCACATGTAACAGGTCATTCTTTAGTTTAATTCTTTCTCTTGCATTTTATCATAGGCAGCAGCAGAAGCCAGCTGGCACTGTCAGTACTCTGTTGGGAAATGCCCTCAGCCAGATTATTGAATTCATTTAGGTGTATCTTCCATTTTTCACATTACTGCAAGGTCAGTGTTGCCTTCGGCTTCCAATAAGTTTTTGTTGCTTTCCTTTAGGCCCTCAATAATAGCCTCCATGGGGTCCTTTAGGCTTTCACTAACAGTCTCCTTAAAGCCCTTCCAACTTCCACCAGCTACCTAGTCCTAAAGGCAACTGTGGTTCCTGTGTATATGGGCATGTCCACAGACTGCTCGAGTTTTCTCACAGCATGATATCTGACCTGCAAAATGAATGTCCCAAGAGAGGATGGCAGAAATACGTGGCATTTTTTAGACCTAGCTTTGGAAGTCGCATAGCATCACTTCAACTGTACTCTATTGGTTGAGATAAACACAAAGATGTCAGTGCAAGGAAAGTGGCTACAGAATCTTACCTCCTGATAAGGGAACTGCAAGATTCCTAGAAGAACATCTGAGATGGGAGTTAATTGTTGCAGTGATCTTTGCAATCTGTCCACAGAATTGTTATGCAGGAACACTGCTGAAAAGAAAGCTAAAGATTAAAAAGCCTTCCCAGCAGCCACAGAAAAAAGACAACCTTCAAAGGAACAACAATAATCCAAAAACTAACGTAAAAACAGCAAAATGGAAATGGGAAGCCACTGGAATGATACCTTCAAAGCACTGACAGAAAATATGTGACAAAGTAGAAGCCTGGGCTAGCAAAAGAGATATTTAAATATGAAAGCATTTATTTTTTATAAAGCTTATTGAAAAAAATTAAATCGAAATAAAGTCATTTTCAGAAAAATATAAATTGAGATAATATAGCATATCTTTTTCTAAAGCAAAAACTAACGAGAATTCTTCAAACACAAGGAAAATGTCTCCAGGGGAGAGCATTTACACGAAGGAAGAAGTGGAATATAATGAAGAGGTTAAATGTGTATATGTGGGGGCGCCTGGGTGGCACAGCGGTTAAGCGTCTGCCTTCGGCTCAGGGCGTGATCCCTGCGTTGTGGGATCGAGCCCCACATCAGGCTCCTCCGATATGAGCGTGCTTCTTCCTCTCCCACTCCACCTGCTTGTGTTCCCTCTCTCGCTGGCTGTCTCTATCTCTGTCAAATAAATAAATAAAATCTTAAAAAAAATAAATGTGTATATGTGTATATAAATCTAAATAAATATATTTTTAAATATTTTATTTATTTGAGAGAGAGAGAGAGAACATAAGTGGGGGAGGGCAGGGCTAGGGAGATGGAGGCTCCCGGGTAAGCAGGGAGCCCAACATGGGGCTCGATCCCAGGATCATGACCTGAGCTGAAGGCACTTAACCAACTGAGCCACCCACATGCCCCAATAAATATTTACAAATAATATATTATGGAGTTTAAAATACACATAGAATTAAATAGCATATGTAGGAAGGAAACAAGTGCAGTGGAAATGTTCTAAAACCACTGCAGTTTTCACAAGGTGGTAAAAATATTAATTTTTATTTAATGTTAACGAATCAAGAGTTATTACCACAAGCTAATGCAGGAGGTAAATGGATTAATTTTTATATAGTTTTAATTTATTATTTAGAGAAAGAGAGAGCACATGTGAGTGGGGAGAGGGGCAGACGGAAAGGGACAAAGAGATTCTCAACCAGACTCCACGCTGAGCACAGAGCCTGACGCCGGGCTTGATCCCACCATCCTGAGATCATGACCTGAGCTGAAATCAAGAGTCAGCCACTTAACCAACTGAGCCCCCAGGCACCCTGAATAATTTTTAAAAAGCTAAAAGAAGATAAAAATATAGAATAAGCAGGATAGAAAATAACTAATAATTTAAACTCAGACAGATCAGTAATTACATTAAATGTAAATGGACTATACATTCTACCAAGGAACAAAATATCAGGTGGATTTTCCTAGTATGTTCAATTTTCTGCTCTACAAAATCAGTTTAGATCATATATAGTATTGATTTCCTGTCAGAGAGTAAGAGATGGACATTTTAACCTCAAGTGAGAGTAGGTGTATGTACAGGGTATAAAGTAAATGTAAAAAATAAATAACAGAATTATGACAGTTAAACCTTGTCCTAAGAATTTGTCATCGATGAATAATGAAATAAAATCTCACTGAAAATTAAAGTCAGTTTAACCAATCTGTGTAAACTCTGTATCTCCTATGTATATTCAAAGTGGATTTATGTTAGGTCTTAATTATATAGCATTTATTTTGTCAAGGTGAAAAAAACCTGCTGAGTACCTTTTTGAAAGGAACTCCAAAAGAAACAGAAAAGCTTTTATTTTCTGTTGTTGCTTCAGTATTCAACTTCACTCAACGAATATTTAGTAAAAGCCTGCTATGGGGTAGGCAATGTTCTAAGTTCCTGGCAAAGATGAACAAAGATAACAAAGTCTTTGCTGTCAAGAGCATTTATTCTAGTTTGGAAGTAAGAAAATAAAATGATAAATGCTGCAAAGAATAAAAAAAATAAGATCAGAGCATGATGAGAGAGGTGCTATTTTAAATATTTTAAATCTAAAATAGACTGGTGAGGGAAGACATATTTGAATAGGTAGTCTTTGAGCAGAAACCTGATTGAGGATGAGGAAATGAGTCAAACTTCAGGCTGAGGGAATTTAAATACGCAATACTTGTGAATAGTCATTTCCTCAAGAAAATATACAAATTGCCAATGAACACATGAGAAGATGCTCAGTATCATTAGGCACCAGGAAAATACAAATTAAAGCCACAATCAGATACCACTTCTTACCCACTAGAATTACTATAATGAAAAAGACAGAAGGACAACCAGCTGGCTCAGTTGGTAGAGCATATGACTCTTGATCTTGGGGTTGTGAGTTTGAGCCCCATGTTGGGCAGAGACTACTTTTAAAAAATAAAATAAAGGGGCGCCTGGGTGGCACAGCAGTTAAGCGTCTCCCTTCGGCTCAGGGCGTGATCCCAGCGTTGTGGGATCGAGCCCCACATCAGGCTCCTCTGCTATGAGCCTGCTTCTTCCTCTCCCACTCCCCCTGCTTGTGTTCCCTCTCTCGCTGGCTGTCTCTATCTCTGTCGAATAAATAAATAAAAATCTTTAACAAAAAAAAATAAAAAATAAAATAAACCAAGTTTTGGTGAGGATGTGGAGAAACTGGGTGCAGGGTTTCTTTTGGGGTGATAAAATTGTTCTGGAATTAGTAGTGCACAACCTTCTGAATATACTAAAACCACTGACCTCTACACTTTAAATAAGTAAGTTGTATGGTATGTAAATTAAATCATAGTACATAAAGATGTTTTTCCTTTTAAGTAGAATACACTTGTAAGATTTGCATTCAGCTAAATAAAAATGGTGATCAAGTAAAAAAAGTCAACGTTTTATGTAAGATTCAAAAATTGGTAAAAGTAAAAAAATATTGTTTAAAGGTACAAACATGGAGCCCCTGGGTGGCTCAGTCGGTTAAGCGTCCAACTCTTGCTTTCAGCTCAGGTCATGATCTCAGGATGATGACATCAAGCCCCTTGTCAGGCTCTGCATTCAGAGGGGAGTCTGCTTGGATTCCTCTCTCTCTCTCCATCTGCCCCCCGCCCCCATGCACACTATCTCTCTCTCTCAAATAAATAAAACTTTTTTGTACAGTATCTATTACCATTGCAATTCCTCTACATCTTCTCATTTATTTTATTTTTTTTTTAAGTAATCTCTACACCCAAAATGGGGCTCAAACTCACAACCCTGAGATCAAGAGCCACATGCTCTACTGACTGAACCAGCCACGTGCCCCTACATCTTCCAATTTTACTTCAAGATTTTATTTTCAAGTAATCTCTACACCCCATGTGGGGCTCAAACTCACAATCCGGAGATTCGAGAGTTGCATACTCTACCGACCAAGCCAGCCAGGCACCCATCTTCCCATTTGAATCTCATAAATACATGAAAGGGTGGTGCTCTTGATACAGAATGATTCTCTTGTCTTATGATGCTGTTCACTACTAATTTCCACACACACACACACACACACACACACACATACATACATATATGTGATACAATATCTTGCCCACTACAATTATAATTTCAGACCTTTAAATTTTATTTTTAAAAATTTTGTCCAAGACTTCATTGATTTGAGATAGAGAGAGAGAGAGAGAGAGCACAGGGAGTCAAAGGGGGAGAGGGAGAAGCAGACTCCCTGCTGAGCAGGGAGCCTGCCATGGGGGTCAATCTCAGAACCCTGGGATCAGTACCCGAGCTGAAGGCAGACACTTAACCCACTGAGCCACCCAGGTGCCCCGACACCTTTAAACTTTAATCACATAAAGACATGAGAAGGGATGATGGGGTTTTTCAGGAGTGTCTCCCATATTATGCCATCCCTTCTAAGATCTTCACTGATCACAGAAACGCCAATCAGTGTCTATATATCTACCTTACTTCACGCTCAGAAAAAAATGAAAAGGCTTTGGTCCACTCTAAGGTGAACTAACTATATATAATCTGCATGAAAATATCAAATTTTTTCTGGATTTTCTTCATAATCCCAGGATTCTGGCTATAGCTTTTATTTGGTCTCAGGTATGGCCAAAGCCTGGAACTCTATGAGCTTTGGCATTGGTAAAAGTAAATACTGCATCGTCACTGTGTATCATAAGCGAATACTGATGGTTCTACTAGTTCCCGGTAATTCTTGCTGGTAGGTCCAAGTGTGTACATGTTGTTCTTGATGATTTGCGCATAAGATATTCTTCTAAGACCCAGCAAATGCCATTCAGTTTATCCAAGGATAGTATCACCTCCTAGATAAGTTCAAGGTCCTATGATAGAGATTCCAGATGTCCTAATTAGAGACCACACTCAAGATGCAACAGACCACCAGTGGAAACAATGCGATGTAGTCTAAATCTATGTAGTCCATTGGGTAGGCCAGAATTAGTTTGTGCCACTGGAGGAAACACTGACAGGACATGAGGCAGGAAAGAAAACTCCAGTTAGCAGGACCTGAGTCTGACTGATACTGACAATAGGATAATAGAAAACTGTGATATTATGAGAGGAAAGTCTATCTGGGTAGGAGTCTTGGAGTTTAAAGCTTAGGGTAAAAAGATGAGGGGATGAGAGCACTGTCTCCTGGCTGTTTTTCCTGGGCTTTCAGGAAATCAGAATAGGCAGGGAGCATTCAGCTGGTCTCTTCCCCAGACCAGATTCTCTGACTTTTCTTCTCAGGATGTTGAAGGGCAAATTTATTTAGTCCTCCATAGAGCCCCTCAAACGTACCCAGTAACAGAGGTAAAAGAAGGCTTCTGAGGGCCAGTGAATAGACACACTATTGAGAAGAGACCAGTGACTCCCCAGAAATCCAGCTCTCACTGTAATATACAACCAGACTTCTGGAAAATCTATGTCGGCTCCTAGGATCATAGGATAAAGGCAGAGGACGTTCAGACTGACCAGGCTGAACTGGAGGAGAGGGGGTCTCACGGTGAGCACTCTCCTCTGAATATGATGTTCCAAGAGTTAGCTGCTGTCTCCGTGTGTGGTGAGATTATGCGGATGACCATGATCCTTCTCATGGGATGTGAGAGAGCAACTGCAGTCTTGGAGAATTAGAACGGGAGTCAGGAAAGATTAAGGAGGCCCTCTGAATCAGCCGGAGCCAGGCTGCCCCAGTTGCCCAAATAATCTACTTTTCACCAAAATGCAAAGAAACTGGCATTCCTATTTTCTCGAAGATTTACATCCTGCTCTTCCAAATAGTTGGAAGCAGAGCTGTCGCAGAGCATGGATGGTGTTGGTGGTAAATAGCCAGAGAATTGGGCAAACAGAAAATGGATTTCTGTGGGGTGCCTGGCTGGCTCAGTAGGTACAGCATGCAACTCTTGGGGTTGTAAGTTGGAGCCCAATGTTTGGTGTAGAGATTCCTGAAAAATAAAATGCTTTAAGGGTGCCTGGCTGGCTTAGTCAGTTAAGCGTCCGTCTTTGGCGCAGGTCATGATCCCAGGGTGCTGGGATCAAGTCCCACACCAGGCTCCCTGCTCAGGGGGCAATCCGCTTCTCCCTCTACCCTTTCCCCCTGCTCGTGATATTGCTCTCTCTCATGCTCTCTCTCTCTCAAATATATAAAAATCTTAAAAAATAAAATAAAATCCTTTAAAGAATTTGTTTTTGTGAGCCAGTGTTTCATTCTGTCCGTACAACTGGGTTTTTTTTTTTTAAGATTTTATTTATTTATTCGACAGAGATAGAGACAGCCAGCGAGAGAGGGAACACAAGCAGGGGGAGTGGGAGAGGAAGAAGCAGGCTCATAGCGGAGGAGCCTGATGTGGGGCTGGATCCCATAACGCCGGGATCACGCCCTGAGCCGAAGGCAGACGCTTAACCGCTGTGCCACCCAGGCGCCCCCGTACAAGTGTTTCTTTGTCACACCGTCTGGTCATTGCTTACTAGTGAGTTGATAAAATTACAGCAGTAAGTGATGTAGCACCTGAGAGACTTAACCTCTCAAACTCCCCAGTAACAGCTGCCACTAGGGTGACAGTCTTGGCAAACACTGAACATAACTTCTGTAATTCCGAGATCTGGGAACCCAGCCAGGAGCTGGCTCACCAGGCTAAGAGTAAAGCTGTTTTTGTATCCAGACAGCAAGTAGTTATTTTGAAAACTATGTTTTCCATTTAATGTCTCTGAACGTAGGGAACTTTTCCTTAAAGAATAAGGACAAGGCCCCTCAAAGGGAGAGACATGTGGCCCTGACGTCCTTTCTCTCTAGACCTTTTACACTATCAGATTCCTCTGGAGAAATCATATGCCTGAGTCCAGCTGCTCTGCACAAGGGAAATATTCAAGTATTTCAGGGGATTTAGATACAGGATCAGAGATAATGCAAAGTCTTGGAAACCTCAATCAAATGGGAAAGACTAAGTGTTCAAGGATATGGAGGAGGAAGGGTCTGAGGTGGACCGGTTTTACTAACTCCACAGGTGGGACAGAGATCAAAGGTATCCTTTGTGGTGATTTCATCACTGCCTAATACTGTTTTTTGTTTCAACCTTTTATTTTGAAATCATTTTAGACCCACAGAAATGTTGCAAAACTCGTACAGCATTCCCTATACCATTCATCCCCCTTTCTTAATGTTAGCACCTTACATAACCATATCACAAATATCGAAGTCTGGAAGTGACCATTGATAGGATACTATGTAACCAAGAGAGTATTACTGCGATTAAGTTATTGCTATCTTGGAGAAAGGACTTACTGAAATGGGATGTATACTGGCTGCTAAAAAATGGAATCAGGGAGCTCTCTTGTCCCACCAAAACTGTAAGCAGGAAATAGTACCAGGCCAGATCATGAGTGAAATCATAGCTCATACTGGAGTAACTGGGAATCCATCCCCACTTCCAACCTTTTCCCCTTCAACTCTCAGTTGGGTTACTGGAAAAGTAGATGGATCTCAGATGTCAACTGAGGATTACAGAAAACTAATGTAATGAATCTGTAAATGTTCTTCTATAGGAAGAGCCTTCTAAATCATCCCTGACTGGGGGGTGTCTGGGGGGGGGGCTCTGTTGGTTAAGTGTCTGCCTTTGGCTCAGGTCATGATCCCAGGGTCCTGGGATCAAGCCCTGCGTAGAGCCCCACGTGAGGCTCTCTGCTCACCAGGGAGTCTGCTTTTTCCTCTCCCTCTGCCTGCCGCTCTGCCTACTTGTGCAGTCAAATAAATAAAATCTTAAAAAAAAAAAAATCATCCCTGATTGGTATCCTTTTATTGATCTTACTAGGGCGTTGTTTTTAATCCCAATACTTTTTTTTCTTTCACATTTTAGACTTGAAGAACAGTTTGCTGTCACTTGGTGGCCTTTACAGTCTTGCCTCCAGGATATTTCAACTCTGTAACATCTGACATAATCTGTTAAATTGATATTTAAACAGCTGTCCTAAGCCTGATTCGGATAGTGAAATGACTCATTATATTGATGGCACACTGATCAGGTGACACTGAAGTAACTGTCTCTGAAGTTCAGCCTTTCCATATTGAGTTTATAACTAAAAGTCAGTGGGCTAGTAAGCATGGAAAAGTTCGGGGGCCTTCTCAAACAGAAACCTTTCCGGGAGTGTAATTATCTGGGGGTAACCAGAGAGATTCTACCAACGTCAGGCAAAGGATATCCATAAAGTCCCTACCCCTAAAACAGGGGCACAAAAATTAATTTTTATGTTTAATATTGGAGATAGTGTGCCAAATATCCAGCTACTTCATCAAGTCACTAAACAAACATCAGAATTTGTATGAAGCCACCCTCTTTCTTAGAGCAGCTGATTCTTTTTCACATCATGGGCAACCCACCCTGGTCTGTAAAGTACTTATTTCTCCAAAGGAGATCCTAAGTGCAGAACTCCCCACAGGAAGGCATTTTGAATGGCCCAGCCCGGGCCTCCTCCTCTTTTTTAAAGATTTTATTCATCCACTTAACAAAGACACAGCTCACGCAAGCAGGGGGAATGGCAGAAGGAGAGGGAGAAGCAGGCTCCTCGCTGAGCAGGGAGCCCGACATGGGGCTCGATCCCAGGACCCCCCAGGCCTCCTTAGCTGCTTTTCCCTCATGTGCCTGGGAGCCATTTCCGTGCCTCTTCACAGCAACCTGGGTATCAGGGAAGGGAGAGGGAGAAGCTATCTTTTTCTTCGCCTTTCTGAAATCTGAGTGCAGATTTCATTTTTCAAATTTATTTCTTTTCTTTCCTTCTCTCTCTTTCTTTCTTTAGGTGGGTGGCAGAGGGAGAGGGAGAATCTCAAGCAGGCACCACACTCAGCACAGAGTCTGATGCGGCGGCCTGAGGTCATGAGCCTGATCTCATGACCCTGAGATCATGACCTGAGGTGCCATCAAGACTCAGACACTCAAGCCACCCAGGCGCCCCTGAGCGCAGATGTCAGTTTGTGCTGGTGGCTACAGCAGCACAGGTAAATTCTGTTCAAGCTGAGTGCTCCTAGATTGACAACAGCCTGCAACACTTTATTTTTTATTTTTAAGATTTTGTTTATTTATTTGAGAAAGAACAAGAGAGAGAGCAAGAAGAGGGAGAGGGAAAGGGAGAAGCCGACTCCCTGCTGAGCACAGAGCCCAACCTGGAGCAAGATCCCAGAACCCTGGGATCATGACCTGAGCCTAAGGCGGATGCTTAACCAAGTGAGCCACCCACGTGCCCCAGCCTGCAACACTTTACACAACAGGTACTTTAAATAGCCCACAGCAGTTACTTCAGGAGGTAGAGTAGTCAAAGTTCCCTGAACTCTGAGATATGGGACCTAGTCTGGCTTCTTTATGCTCAGGTTATAAATACGTATTGAGCTTCCACTCGCTGGGTGTCTTCTGTGTGCTCCATCCACCTTGTTGTGTAACCAAGCAGGCAGACCTGAATGGCTGGGTCAGCTAAAGAAGGGCACTGGCAGAAATCTGAAGGGCAGGAGGAGAGTGAGGTCAAGGTATTTACTTGCTCCCCACTCCTTTCACACCAGGGATTGCTTTCCTCCCACCACCATGGCTACAGCCTCCTGCCAGGCAGCCCTTTGACCTTGAGCCTTCAGGGCCCAAGGTTCTGCACCCAACCTTGTTTGTTTTTTAACCTTGCCAATTCCTTTGGAAATAGTCCCTTTATGAAACTCCCCACAAATTACCCAATTGGAACGTGCCACTTGTTTCTTACCAGAACTCTGACAGAACTCAACACTGGCACTGCCAGTGACCAGATTTGTGACTTGAAAAGCAAAACTCTTGGGGCACCTGGGTGACTCAGTCGGTTAAGCATCTGCCTTTGGCTGGGGTCGTGATCCCAGGGTCTTGGGATCAAGGCCGGAATGGGGCTCCTGTCTCCTGGGGAAGTCAGCCTCTCCCCTGCCCTGTCTGCCACTTCCCCTGCTAGTGCTCTCAAGTGTGCTTTCTCTCTCTAAAAAATAAATAAATAAATAAATAAATAAATAATCAAAAGCGAACCTCTTACTGAGCACCTGCTATATAGCTTCACCAGTGCAGCGTTCTTACGTTAGCCCACGTAGCAGCACAATATGCTTTTTACAGACAAGAAGACTGGATCCACAGCCTTAATTACGTATCTTCCTAAGGATCACCAGGCTATTGCGGAGCAGGATCAGACCGGAATTCAGGTAGATCTCACTCCATAAATATCTACCTGCTCTGAAGCCACCCTTGGTATCCTTAGCTCTAGGAAAAAGGCTCGCTAAAGGATTGAGGCAAGGGAAGGATTAGGCTGTTTCTCCACTGATCATCTAATTATAATCACCTGGGAGCTTTAAATTTATAAGCTCCAGATTCTTGGAACTGCCAGTATCTTTCCCAATCTCAACAGTCTTTGTACCTCTCTTCCACACTTACTGCACCAGTTTGCAGAATTAATAATGAACTCTTAATTTAGCAGCTACTTTCTTCCGATCAGACCCTAGTGGATTGGCACAAACGCTAGGAGACCGCACACGGCGGCTTAGAGTGTCTCACGCGAGTCCAGGACTAGAAGCGCAAAGGTTCCAACTGCCACTGCTTCCCAGGGAGGTGGAGAGACGCCTGGCTGGACACGTGACTGGGAAGCCGCCCTCCCCTGTTCCGTAATCAGGATGGCGGCGAGGGTGATCCTGCGGCCCGCGGACCGCTGCCGCTGGGACGAGCCCGTGCGCATCGCCGTGCGGGGCCTGGCGCCGGGACAGCCCGTCACACTGCGCGCCTCCCTGCGCGACGAGAAGGGCGCGCTCTTCCGGGCCCACGCGCGGTACCAAGCCGACGCCGACGGCCTCCTGGACCTGGAGCGCGCGCCCGCGCTGGGCGGCAGCTTCGTGGGGGTCGAGCCCATGGGGCTGCTGTGGGCCCTGGAGCCCGAGAAGCCCCTGGATCGGCTAGTGAAGCGGGACGTGCAGACGCCCTTCGCCGTGGAGCTGGAGGTGCTCGACGGCCACGAGCCCGACGCCGGGCGTCTCCTGGGTCGGGCGGTGCACGAGCGCGACTTCCTGCGGCCCGGGGTGCGGCGGGAGCCGGTGCGCGCGGGCCGGGTGCGCGCCACGCTCTTCCTGCCCCCAGGTGAGCGCCCTGCGTCCCAGGCTGTTCTGGAGAACCGGGTGGAGTCCTGGGACCCCGGGCGGCCTCTTGCTTTCCTGTGGGTACCACATGATTATGGAACTTTCCTAAGCTCGTCCCCACGCTCCAGAGTCTATCATGGAGTCTGGACAGAAGTTCTTCTCTTAAGTTTCATGGCAGCACTTTCTAGAGTTACTGCCACTCCTTAGCTTCGTGCTGAAAAGTGCATTCAGCATACTCAAAACGTGCATTTATTTCAAGTGCCAGCCAGGCGGCTGTGTTTCAGATACCAGTATTAGGGAATGACTTCTGCTGTTGTGTGAGAGTGATCTTTTCCTCTTTTCACATCAAGCTTCCAAGGAAGCTGAAACCCACATAGGCAGTGCTCCATAATCCTAAAAAAACAGTTGATGGTCACCTGCTCTCATCATAAACAGTCTGTCAGTGATTCTTTTTTTTTTTTAAAGATTTTATTTATTTTTGAGAGAGAGAGTGTGCTCACCAGCAGGTGGGAGGGGCAGAGGGCGAAGCAGAGTACCTGCTGAAGAGGGAACCCAAAGATGTGGCACCCAGTCCCAGGACCCTGAGATCATGACCTAAGCCCCAGGCAGACCCTTAACCGACTTAGCTGTCCAGGCAACCCTCTGTCAGTGATTCTTAAACACTTTTTAAAAAATTTTTTTATTTATTTGACAGAGCACAAGTAGGGGGAGTGACAGGCAGAGGGAGAAGCAGGCTCCCCACTGAGCAGGGAGCCAGTGGAACTCAATCCCAGACCCTGGGATCATGACCTGAGCCAAAGGCAGATGCTTAACCAACTGAGCCACCCAGGCATCCCTGTCAGTGATTCTTAATCTGGCTCGATTTCCCCCCACCCCAGGGGACATTTGGCAATATCAGGAGATATTTGTGGTTGTCACAACTGCAGGGGTGGGGTGGGAGGATGTTATTGGCATCTAGTGGGTAGAGGCCAGAGATGTGGCTAAACATTCACAATGTGCAGGGCAGCCCACACAACAAAAAATGTCTTACTCAAAATGTCTATAGTGCTGCGGTTGAGAAACCCTAGTCTACGTAAAAAGGTGCTTACTAGGTAAAAGGGACCTGGAAACAAGACCCATGACCCAACTCTTAGAACCAAATTCCAGACTGAAACCCCTCCTCTATAGAAATGCTGGAGTTCCACATCTCACAGAATCCCTAAACAATTCCATCATTCTCTAAAACAAGAAGCCCTGCTTTATTCTTACAGCTCCTCAGCAATTCACAACCTTAACTAGGGGCTGCACACTCAGCTGTGAACTCCTGCACCTGGAATTGGATTGAACACATCTCTGTATGTCTGTACTCCTAGAGGCTTGCCCAGCGATGCAGGAGGAGCTCAGTAAGTCATACTGACCAATTCAATAAGAATTCCCCCCAGGGGCGCCTGGGTGGCTCAGTTCGTAAGTGACCAACTCTTGATTTTGGCTCAGGTCATGGTCTCAGGCTCCTGGGAAAGAGCCCCGCCTTGAGCTCTGCACTTAGCAGGGTGCCTGCTTGAGCTTCTCTCCCTCTCCTTCTGCCCCTTCCCCTGTTCCCTCGTGTGAGCACTCACTCACTCTCTGTCTCTAAAATAAATAAAAGCTTAAAAATTTTTAGAAAGAATCTCTCTCCAAAAATGCTTTCACCGCCCCCCATGGTATCTGATGTTCCAGTGAAGTCACTCTTCTGTTAACTATTTCAATGTCTACTATGTGGTCTGTTTAAAAATCGTTTTCTGTCTCAAAGAATTTTGTAAATAATGTGGAAGAGTTCAACCATTTAACAAATACGTATTAAGTCAAGGACCATGCTGCATATGGGATAGAACAGATACTCAAGTCAGACATGGTCCTCACTGTGCTTACAGCCTAATAGAGGACCCAGGTAACTTATACATGTGGCAAGTGCTGTGATAGGGGAAGTAGGGACCCAGGGTGTTGGTGGGAACACATAAAGGCTATCTGACTCAACTCAGCCTTGGAGAAGATCTGGGTAGTCTTCTGGGAAGGGAGGTCTAAACTTTGGTTTGAAAACTGACGGGTCAACCAGGTCATAAAAACTAGAGAGGGGAGGAGAATAGTGTATACCACATTCAGGAGCCAGTGAGAACAGAGCACATTTAGGGATGGTGGTATTTAAGGCCGGGGCAGAGAGTGCAAGGACATGGGGAGTATATCTAATAAACCCTTAAGTGTTTAGAACATTTGACAGCTCTCCAAGTATTCTCAAATTGATCCTTTTTGTTGCGGAAAATTTGTGGGAAATGTACATTTCATCATACGCTATTTCTAACTTTGTGTGTGTGTGTATATATATATACACGAAAATATGTGAAAAATTTTGGAAAAAGTAAAGCATTTGTTCCCCCTCCCTTCTCCCTGAAGATTACTAAAAGATAAAAAAAAAGGCAAAATTGTAGAAAGGGTCTTTTTTCCACCCACTCCCCCACCCCCAACCTTCCGTGCTTCAGAAACTTCTCTTTGCTGACTGCCAAAATCTGAAACTCGAGAATGTCTTTTGAGAGTCTAAAACGCCTTATGATTTGTGGTGCTTTCTAGGTGCAGGGCCCTTCCCTGGGATCATCGATCTGTTTGGAAGTGGTGGTGGCCTTTGTGAATACAGGGCCAGCCTCCTGGCCGGACATGGTTTTGCTGTGCTTGCTTTGGCTTATTTCAGATTTGAAGACCTCCCCGACTTTTTGGATGATATGCACCTGGAGTACTTTGAAGAAGCTGTAGACTTCATGCTGCAGCATCCAAAGGTGGGTTCTGGGGCTTTGCCTGAATGCAGAGGAGAGGGGCTAGAGCGGACACAGGACTGGACGCAAACACCCTAGCAGGACACTGGGTGCTAGGCCTATGTCACGAGACACCAAAGTTCCTTCAAAAGTTACTAGGATTATTTTTTTCATTTCTACCCATCTCTCTCCGATCTCTTAAGACTCAACTGTTTATTTCGCTGTAATTCTTGACCATAATTCAAAGAGCTCTACCGAAATGTTACTAACCTTAAATTCTGGTACTCCATCTACCAGCACGTGGCCTTATACTCCTGAATAAGGGAACTGCTTTCTCTGAGATTCCATTTTTCTCATTTATAAGGCTAATGTAAATGAATAGAGGGAAAAATCTGACTATTAAGAGACATTTTTGGGACATTTGAATAGGGACTGTCCGGGGCTTCTGTCCCGGACCTTTTGTTTTAGGTGGCCACACTCTGGGCTTCCTTTGGGCTGCATCCCTGCCCACAGGGTGAGGGGTCCAAGGGACCCAGGGAATGTATCCACCTGGAATTCACGTGCCTTACACACACATGCACACACACATGCACCAAGCCCTTGTGATCTGGAACCCCAGAATTCTTTGCCAAATAGCACTGATCCTGCTTCAGGCCATGTCTCTTCTCTGGTGTATCAATGTGAATATACCTAAGCCTTAAACATGTAGGCCCTGGTGTCCACATACGTGTGTGAGAGACCCCTCAAGGTGCATGATGGAGCCGGGGATGGGAAAAGAAGGCAGGTGGGCCAGGGACCAAGGACTGGGGCTGACTCTCCCCCAGGCCACATTCCAGTACAGAACTTCTCCCAAGCTTTCAAATTTTCTGTTATGGAGGTACATTTATCAAGGTGGGAGAAAAGAACATATTTAAAGAGTTTGTTCATTTGATTTATAACTTTTAAATCTTTAGGTATGGGGTGTATGGGTCTCTGTGTGTACTCTTGACCCAGTCTCCATAAATATTAGTGGAAGGCCTGTGTACTAGGAAATCGATCGATTCGCTTATTAGAAGACACAGTTGCGCTTTGTGGATTGTTGCATAAGGAAAGAAAGCAAATGACATTTAAGAAAGCTACCTAGAGAATATAAAATCACCATTTGTGTCTTCCATTTACAAATCCTAGGCTTATTCTGTTTCTCTTCCTCAGGTGAAAGGCCCTAATGTTGGGCTTCTTGGCTTCTCCAAAGGAGGTGACCTGTGTCTCTCAATGGCCTCTTTCTTGAAGGGCATCACAGCCACTGTACTTATCAATTCCTGTGTGTCCAACACAGTAGCTCCTTTGCATTACAAGGATATGCTTATTCCCAGTCTTGGCAGTGACCCAGGGAGATGTACAATTAATGAATCAGGATTTTTGCGTTTTGTGGATGTTTGGGACAATCCACTGGAGGAACCCAATCACCTTAGTATTATTCCCCTGGAAAGGGCCCAGGGGCCCTTCCTGTTTCTTGTTGGCATGGATGATCATTCCTGGAAGAGTGGCTTCTATGCTCAGATAGCCTCTGAACGGTTACAAGCCCATGGGAAAGACAGACCCCAGATAATCTACTACTCAGGAACTGGTCACTGTATTGAACCACCTTATTTTCCTCCTTGTAGAGTTTCTGTGCACACAGTGTTAGGCCAAGCAGTATTGCATGGAGGTGAGCCACAGGCTCAGTCAAGGGCACAGGTAGATGCCTGGCAGCAAATTCAGACCTTCTTCCAGAAACATCTCAATGGTAAAAAGTCTGTCCCGTCCAGCAAAATATAACGTTGTAATCATAGACTAGATACTATTAATAAAAATCTAATTCATACAACATGTATTGGGTTTTCCAAAGCACATACGAAACTTTTGGTAACAACATAATTATCTCAGCTTCTTGTCAGGCCCTACTGGATTCCCAGGCTTTGCAACCCTCCTTTCTTCACTGCTATCCCCTTCTTCCCTGAACGTTACCCACCGTACAGGCTTAACCCTGATCTGATCCATAGGATCAATGTTAACCTGTGGGAGAAATGTAAGTAAGAGCAATGTAAGAAGCGCTTGCCCAACTCTCAACTGCTGGCCTAGCTTCGACCTGTGCTCTGGTTGTGAAGACGGAGCTGCTGTATTGCTCAGAGTTCCATAACCCCTCTGGACCCTAACTGACCATATATGAGCCTTGGGGACATACCCACTTGAATCCCTTAAGGAATGGACTCTGCTGCTTTCTTGCCAGTACATATTCCTGAATGTGTATTCAAGACTTGTTTCTGAACCCCACTCTGAAGATTGGGGGCATTGATCTTCTTCATATGGTAAGTTTTGCTTTTATCTTACGAATGCAAAGCTTTGCTTTTGTGAATGAAACCTCAATTTCTTCCTACTAATAATGTATCCTTTACAAAATTCAACATTTGTAACATTTACTTCACAAAGTAAAGCTGAATTCTTTACAGCAAAATTTATTGTAAGCAAAACTGTATTGATATACTGATATAACTGATTTTTAAAAAGATTTTATTTATTTGAGAGAGAGAGAGAGCGCTATAGTGCGTGCACAAGGAGGGGAGGGGTAGAGGGAGAGGGAAAAGCAGACTCCCCGGTGAGCAGGGAGCAGGACATGGGAGTCAATCCCAAGACTCCGAGATCATGACCTGAGCCAAAGGCAGACGCTTAGCTGACTGAGCCACCCAGTTGCCCCTCTAACTAATTTTTTCCCCCATTAATTTGAGAGGGAAAGAGGGAGCAGGAGGAGAAGGGGCAGAGGGAGAGGGAGAGAGAATCTCGAGCAGACTCTGCACCCAGTATGGAGCCCAAGGTAGGGCTTGATCCCACAACCCTGAGGCCAAAACCAAGAGTCAGATGCCTGACCGACTGCACCACCCAGGCGCCCCAGTATAACAGATCTTTAAGACTCCACCCTGCGGGCCCCTGCCTTAATCCTCGGATGTCCTTTTATACCTGCCCAATTAGACTTCCTGCCAGCATCATCCGTTCCTGTTACCATCCTGCTGGGAAGTACTGGGATCAGTCTGCCTCACGTCATTACAAGGTACTGAGCACTATCTAGATTCATAAGAGACCAGAGAGAGGGTCCTCCCCGAGTGCAAACAAATTTTCCTGAGACACATCACAGGGTTTGCTGGGCACATACAAAATCTTTGGCTAGTTTCAGTCTATCCAAACAACTGCCCATTAGTTCTTAACTAATGAAAAGAAAGGTTCCTTAGAGGTAACTTAGTTTTGACCAATTGCTAAAAATATGTGTTGAGTGTAGTTATTCATTATGTAGTATAATGATTTACGATGATGTGAGTTCTTGGAGCCTCTGTTAACTCACTGCCAGGTGAGTTACTACACTCACTGCTACAGTCCAGATGCCTTTGGGATGGGGGATGACAGGAAGAAGTTATAAGGAACATGGCTGGGGGTATGAGAGAAGTGAGGGCCAAAAGGTAGCCCCAGGAGCTAAGCATGAGGATTACAACTAACCATCTCCAGGTACTAAATTTCTACGTATACGGACAGCTCTCCACCTCGATTTCTTCCTTACTGATAAAGTAGCCTAGAAATCTCCTGCACTGACTAAACATATTTGGTCACCTTCCCCTGAGAGTTAACTTTATATATAGGCACCTGTTTCTAAGATTTCAAAAGGAATTTCAGGTTGTTGAAAAGCTACCTCAAATATGGTAATTGTGACTTAGAAGGAAGGAAGAGAATAGGTATCCATGAAATGAAGCCAGAAAAGAGGCTAACGCAATAGCCCTTATTATGAAGTCCTATATACTTGCCTTGACTGGGTCACTCATTTAGTCATATGCTTTCCAATGGCTTATGCAAAGAAGGAAACCTAATCAGTTACACGAAATACAGCATTCGTAACATAAAAGCAAAGCTTAGCCATCAATTTCTTCCAAAGGTCGTCACGCTAAGGAACATTAAGTAACGTAAATGGTGGTATCCTCAACGCTGCCTCCACGGTCGATATAAATTCCAGGCTGCACTACTTATTACCTGGGTGACCTTGGGTAAGTTATTAACCTCTCTAAGCGTCCGTTTTCTCACCGATAAAATGGGGATAATATAATGATAATAACAAACTACCTCTCTGGGCTGTTGTGATTAAATTAGATAATCCAGGGGAAACATTTAAAAAATTATCTATTTATCTTTTAAAACACATGACATTTAAATTTCATTACAGAGAAATAATGGGTCTTAGAAAATCGAAGTGGGGATTCCAAGTTGAAAGATCCTAAGAGAGAGGGAAGAAGTGCCTTGTGGGTGCCTTCCAACTCTGAGATTCTCCGAGGTGCTGGATTCCAGAACTTTGTACTTGTACTTGCATTCTGAGGTTGGACGTGAGAGTCACAGATTAAATTTAACCCTCTTAATTTATTACCCTATTCCAGGCTTCTCCTAGGGCTGATTACAGTTATCAATTTGAAGTATACCCTTCCAGAACCATTTTATAGGCATGTACATACAAATATTTGTTTGAATGGAAAAATTATGGTTTTATTTTGTGAGTCCCGTGCCTTTTCCTTGGGGAAAAAAAAAAGGTCATGATGTGTGTTTTTTCTGCATATAAAAACACATTTTTAATACTTGAGCCAGGCCCCAAGAGGTTATTTCCATAGTGTATACATCTGTAGTGCTGCCTCACCTAAAACGTTTACACTTTAACCTTGGCAGTCTTTCTTAGACCCAGGCAAAAATAATTGCAAGGAAGGGATTTGGCAGAAGCCTCTTACAGGTAGCCTCCTTCGACGAGGCTTAGGGAATCGTGACCCCTGGTGGCCAGGAATGGACTTTAAAGAAAGAGACCGGCCAGCATTCCGTCAGATCGGTAACTTCTCTCCCTCGCCGCGTGGAGCGCTTGGCTGGGGATGAGCTCCTGCCTCTTTAAAGAGGTCCCACTACGGGGACCCCAAAACCATGACCGACCCCGGGCCCTCCTACGTCGCCTCTTCTTGGAGCCCTCTGCTGAGTGGCGCCCCCGGGACCAGCTGGGGCCCTGCCCTCACGACCCGCGGAGGCGCCACTGGGCCACGCCTCTCCCGGCGCCCCACCCCGCCCCGCTCGGTCGTCCCGCCCCCGGTCCCGCCCGGCCCCCGCCTGCTCTGCGGAGCGGGGCCAGGAGCTCGGACTCTTGCGCTGGCCGCCGCCCGGCCTGTCTCTTTGGCCGGAATCAAAGACGCGAAGATCCCGGGGCCATGTGGAGGGCAGCCCAGGCCGTGCTCCGAACCCCCGGAATCCCACTCCTGCTCCGGAGGTCGATGTCCACATCGGCCCCTCTCCCAGAACGCTGCGACCCTGACCGTCACGCCTAAGACTGGGCTGACCTAGGAGCTCCTGAACATTCAAGTGGAGGCTTAGGCCCGAGGCAGCGGGTGACCCTGCGGGCGTCGCCGGCAGCTGCCGAGGCCGCCTCTTCCACTCGCTGGCCCCCTACGAGGCGGACGGCCGCGGGGGCTTGGACCTGGCCAGGGACCGGGCTCTGGGCGGCGAGCTTACGGGTCCACGTGGAGCCCATGGGGCTCCTGTGGCGCCTCACGCCGGTCGGCTCGGAGGATCCCTGCTTCAACCAGATGCCGAGGGGCGTGATGAAAAGCCCCCTCGAAGTGGAGGTGACCGTCCACCACGCGCCGCGCCGGGGTAGCCGGCGGTGCCGCTGGGCCCGGCGCTGGCCTCCGCCCAGGTGCAGCGCTGGTTCTCCAGCCCGGAGCTGCGCGGTGCTCGCCTGCGGGCCGGCCGCCTGCGGGGCGTCTTCTTGCTGCCCCCGGTGCCTGAGGTCTTTTCCGTAGAGGGCTTTGCATGGACTTAGAGGATCGATTTAGGAAAGCTGGCCTGCTTTGCCGGCTGATTTATCTGCTGAAAACAAAACGGGCGCCTTAATTGCTTTATTTTGTCGCCCTAGATGCCAGGTGGGACAGTCACTCTCCTAAATGGTGACTGGGATTTAAATTTAACCTGCTCGGGGACCTCTTTTCTGCCAGCTGCCCCCCCCCTTAAAGTCCTAGGGAGGCCGACGCTAGTCCTTGCGAGCATCTTTGCTATGCAAGCATGACGTTGCTGTACAGTTGCCAGCGTTAAGTATTTGTTTGCCTCTGCAGTAGGTAGAGCTTCGTGTTAATTTGACTTTTCCAGTTATTTCTTGTAAAAATGACGAGAATAGTGGATACAAATCTTTTACCCGTTCAGGCTCCAACATAACTGAAGTCCTATTACATACATTGTTCACTTTTTAAATACTGGTTTCACCTTAGGATACCGATGACCTTTTTGATGTTATTTTCTGACATACTCTAATTCCTTGGAGATCTTCATCATGGTGAGGAAACTGTTCTGTTGCACATTTCATAGATCAAAGCACGATTTCTTTATTTGATAAAAGAGAAAACTGAGTCCTGAAGTGTTTTAGCCAAATCACACAGCTAGATGGTGCTAAAATCGGGGTGTATTCAAATTCTTTGAGAGCCAAACTCTGACCACAAACAGGGGCTGAGTGAATGAGTGAAATAGGTTTTTATTTTTAAAAACCAGTCTGGCTTATTTTCTGCTCTCACTCTCAGGATCCTTAGGAACAACTAAGAATCTTTTAAATGAGAGATTGAAAACGTTTTCATAGTTGAGGGTGGGTGGGCTTTTTTTTTTCCCTTAAGAGCCTATAAGGGCCTAGCAAATTTACATACTGGGAATCCAATTACTGACCTGAAACAAAATAAACAGATTCTCAGTTATTTTGATGTGGTAAGCCTGTGGTTGGAAAAATCTATCGCTGGAATAATTTGAGGATCTGTGTGTTATGTCTTTTTCATGGTTTGCTTTAGGCTTTCTGGAAGTAATCCTGAGTCCCGAGATGTTTGAGATTTATCTAATTTCAAAAAGAGCAGCTCAAGATATGCCAAGATATCTGAATGTTAAGAAAAACCAACCTGTACAAATCATGACCTTAATATCTACACCCTGGCTTTCATTTTGGTGACTAGATGTGCCTTAACTTGTTTCTAGATTTGAAAATTTAGAAACGGCCTTTGGTATTGGAATTTTAGATCTCTTAGTTTGGTTTATATTCTAATGTTCTTGCCTCTTAATCCGTTCTTATAGATTAATCTGGGACTTTTATTGGACTAACACGGAAGAACATATCTGAAAAATACTAGGAGGCAATTGGCTGAGACAGTCTTCTCTTGGAATGGTGAATGAATAACGTAATCTACAATCGGAATGTTGAAAGAGAAATAACATCAACATTAGAAGGAAACAGTTGGACATTTTACTCCCTCTCCACTGTGAGGGAGCAAGAATTTCCTGTCCCCTTCAAGGTCCTTCTAGCTGGATTAAGAATCAAATTGACACGAGACATTAACAGGAGAAGATGAAATTTAATTTTCTGTGTACGGGGAATCCACACAAACATGGAAATTCCAAAGACAGGCAAAATGAGGTATGTACGTCATCCTGAACTAAGGAGAAAAGATTAGGGGTCTAGGACTTCGAAGGGAAGGAATGCAATTCACAGGGCAATAAGAAGAGCAGATGGTTGGAAATTAGATGTTTGCCCTGCCGTACAGATGGGTCACTCAGATACATTTTATCTCTGTTAATAACCCTTATTCCGGGAAAGACCCTCAGTTTAGATTCTTCCAAATACTGAAGGGAAGGGCAGAAGTTTCTCTTGAGCCCGCAGGGTCTCACTTGCCTTCAACTCAAAATAATCTAGCCAAAGTGGCCCATCAATCCCTAGGCTATCATCCTCCACGAAATAATCTTTGTGATGATTTTCATGTGTGTCCTTTCACAGATTCTGCTTTAACATGCATATATATAGCAATAAAAAAAGGTGTTTTGTTGTGTAAATGTTATTTTAAAAATAATGATTTTACAAAACAAGTAAGTGGTGGAAAGAGGCAGCTTTTACTTCACACAAACCTGATGCCACAGCAACACAGTGGTTGTAGTCCAGGAAGGAGACCAGCTGGGGAAGGAAATATGCTTCCAGGGCACCAATGTTATGCCAGTCATTTAATCCTCACAACTCTGGGAGGCAAGTGAAAGAATATGTGTGAACACAGCTCTTGTTCATAACCTTTTCTTTTTTTTTTTTAAGATTTTATTTATTTGATAGAGAGCACACTAGAAGGGGGGAGGGGCAGAGGCAGAGGGAGAAGCTGACTCCCTGGCTAGGCAGGGAGCCCCACCCAGGACTCAATTCCAGGGCCCCAGGATCATGACCTGAGGCCAAGGCAGACCCTTAAGACTGAGACACGCAGGCAGGCGCCCCGTTCACAACATTTTAAAGCAAATGTAATCTGCTAGAGTCAGTGATTGCTGTTAACAGTTGTTGAGCCAAAGAAAGATGACCGAGATGCCAATCTAAAGCTCTTCTCCCTAACGATGAAAATTCAGATATTTGCATGTTGGGCATTATACACTAGCAAGGTTGTTTCTCATCCTTAATTAGGAAGGCTTAGAAATTGATGGTTACCACTGAGATACCACCTTACGCCAGCTAGAATGGCAAAAATACTGGGATAGACCGGTGATGGGTAGTAAGGAGGGCACGTATTGCATGGTGCACTGGGTGTTATACGCAACTAATGAATCATCGAGCCTTACATCGGAAACCGGGGATGTACTGTATGGTGACTAACATAACATAATAAAAAATCATTAAAAAAAAAAGAATGGCAAAAATAGACAAGGCAAGAAACAACAATTGTTGGAGAGGATGTAGAGAAAGGGAATCCCTCCTACATTGTTGGTGGGAATGCAAGTTAGTACAGCCACTCTGGAAAACAGTGTGGAGGTCCCTTAAAAAGTTAAAAATTGAGCTACCCTATGATCCAGCCATTGCACTACTGGGTGTTTACCCCAAAGATACAGACGTAGTGAAGTGAAGGGCCATATGCACCCCAATGTTCATAGCAGCAATGTCCACAATAGCTAAATCGTGGAAGGAGCCAAGATGCCCTTCAACAGATGACTGGATTAAGAAGTTGAGATCCATATATACAATGGAATATTACTCAGCTATCAGAAAGAACGAATTCTCAACATTTGCTGCAACATGGAGGGCACTGGAGGAGATAATGCTAAGTGAAATAAGTCAAGCAGAGAAAGACAACTATCATATGATTTCTCTCATCTATGGAACATAAGAACTAGGATGATCAGTAGGGGAAGAAAGGGATAAAGAAAGGGGGGGGGTAATCAGAAGGGGGAATGAAACATGAGAGACTATGGACTATGAGAAACAAACTGAGGGCTACAGAGGGGAGGGGGTGGGGGAATGGGATAGACCGGTGATGGGTAGTAAGGAGGGCACGTATTGCATGGTGCACTGGGTGTTATACGCAACTAATGAATCATCGAGCCTTACATCGGAAACCGGGGATGTACTGTATGGTGACTAACATAATATAATAAAAAGTCATTAAAAAAAAAGAGCAAACTAAACATAAAGCAAGCAAAAGGAAGGAAATCAAAGACTAGAGTGGAAATTAATAAAACAGAGAATAGAGAAAAATCAACAAAACCAAAAATCGTTTTTCTGAAAAAACTGACAGAATTGACAAACTTTTGGCTAGACAGACCAAGGAAAAAAAGAAAGAAGACTCAAATGCTTAATATCAAGAATGAGGAGTGACTGCTAACAGGCAAGACCTTTCTTTTTTGGGTTAATGAAAATCTCTTAAAATTAGATATGGTGACAGTTGCACAACTCTGAGGATATACACTGAATTGTACACCTTAAAAGGGCAAGTTTTGTGGTATGTGAATTATATTTCAATAAATCTATTAAGTTTAAAAAAAAAAAGAAATTGATGGTTACATTCATGGGCCTTAAGATTAAACTTCCAGAGCAGAGATGTCTTCAAGAAAATATTTACAGGGGCGCCTGGGTAGCACAGTTGTTAAGGTCTGCCTTCAGCTCAGGGCGTGATCCTGGCATTATGGGATCCAGCCCCATATCAGGCTCCTCCGCTGGAAGCCTGTTTCTTCCTCTCCCACTCCCCCTGCTTGTGTTCCCTCTCTGGCTGGCTGTCTCTCTGTCAAATAAATAAATAAAATCTTTACAAAAATAAAAAAGAAAGAAAATATTTACAAATAACATTTGGAAACATATTTACAATTATAGAAAAAGAACAGGAAGATTATTAAGATGTAAACATGGCGACTGGATCTTTTTGTTTTTTAAGATTTTATTTGTTTGAGACAGATATACAGAGAGAGAGAGCGAGCATGAGCAGGGGGAAGGGCAGAAGGAGAGGGAGAAGCAGACTCCCAACTTGAGCTGGGAGCTGGACATGGGGCTCGATCCCAGGACCCAGTGATCATGACCCGAGCAGAAGGCAGACAACCATGTGAGCCAGCCAGGCGCCCCTGGATCTTTTTTCTTAACATGGATTATGACTTATATTATTTATATTTCCCTTCTTCTTCTGTTTTATCATGGAATTTTCTAAATCGGGACATTACGGAGTTTCCTGCCTCAGATTCAGACAGCACCTAAATAAATAGCGTGTTGTCTGGAAAAAAAGCTCTTAAGTAAGGTGCTAACTAGAGAGTTGTGGTCTCTGGCTCTGCCAAGCCAGGACTAAACCAGAAGAAAACTGAGAGCCAGAAGAAACAAAAACGTATGAAACAGTCGAAGATTATTTGTTTGTTTTTACATGAAGAAAATGTGGTGCTTATAGTTTCTAGTCTCCACTCACCTGGGTGGGCTCAGGGATGCCTCCCCACCCCTGGCCAAGAAGGGAATAGTGGGTGGGGGGCTTCCTCTCTGTGTACTGCTGATTGTGCTTTCTGCATGCTTTCCTCAGCACATGGGCAAGAAAAACCAGACTGGTTTAACTATACTCCCCAAGGTAATTTCTTCACCGTTTATCACGCTGGAACACTTGGTGTCCTCAACGATTCTAGAGCAGGTTCCTGAGAGAGCCTCAGGACAGACACAAAAATGTTAAGAGCATGGATGACCATGTCCCTTGTAGACTGGGCCTTGCAGCAGACACAGGGAGGAGAGGAGCCCCTCCTTTAATTCCCCCCCCTTTTTAAAAATATTTTATTTATTTATTCCACAGAGAAAGAGAGAGCCAGCGAGAGAGGGAACACAAGCAGGGGGAGTGGGAGAGGAAGAAGCAGGCTCCCAGCGGAGGAGCCCAATGTGGGGCTGGGTCCCAGGACTCCGGGATCACGCCCTGAGCCAAAGGCAGACGCCCAACAACTGAGGCACCCAGGCGCCCCTCCTTTAATCCCTTCTGAACTAAGATGGATGTAGAAACAAGTGGGGGAAATACCATTTCACTGTAGAGGTAGAACAGAATAAAAGTGCCATAGGGACAGTATTATATAAGGATGGGACAAACCACACCTAACTTGGTGGAGAGGTGGGGAGGACTTAAAGAGAAGTGGCATTTCAGAAGGGACTTGAACTACAGGTAGGATTTAAAATTGGTTTATGGCTTTTTCTTTTTTAAGGAAATGTATGTTTATTGTAGAAATTTAGAAAATACTGAAAATTCTAAAGAAGTCAAAAGGCAGGCAGCTCTACTTTGTTACTCGCTACCAGAGTGTACAGTATGGAAAGGGGGACAGGGAGTACCTCTATAATGAAGAAGCGTAACAAACACTACCTTAGCCAGGTAAACATCAGGGATAAATTGTGTTGATACCACATAACCTTGGTATGACCGATGTGTTGCAAGTGGCACTTCTCCTCTGCAGTCTTCCACCCAAGAACCCATAACCCTAGTCTCATCATGAGAAAAGCTTCAAGCAAGCCCAAATTAAGGGACGTTCTGCAAAATACCTAACCACAATACTCACAACTGTCAAGGTCATGAACAACAGAAAGTCTGAAAAACCGTCACAGCCAAGAAGAGCCTAAGGAGACATGACGAAATGTAATAAGGTACCTAGATGGGATACTGGAACAGAAAAAGGACATAAGGGAAAAACTAAGGAGATACGGATAGAACATGGAGTTTAGTTCATACGAATGTATCAGTATTGGCTCATTAGTTGTGATGAATATGCCATATTAATATAGGATACTAGCAAAAGGGGAACGTGGGTGCTGGGTATACGAGAAACTCTGTTATTTTTCAACTTTTTTTTTTTTTAAAGATTTTATTTATTTATTCGACAGAGATAGAGACAGCCAGCGAGAGAGGGAACACAAGCAGGGGGAGTGGGAGAGGAAGAAGCAGGCTCATAGCGGAAGAGCCTGATGTGGGGCTCGATCCCATAACGCCGGGATCACGCCCTGAGCCGAATGCAGACGCTTAACCGCTGTGCCACCCAGGCGCCCCTATTTTTCAACTTTTCTGTAAATTTAAAATGCTTTAAAATAAACTGTTTAAGTATTCAAAAAATAAAGCACAATTAAATGTCCTTCCAGATTTTTTCTATGTATGTACATGTACTCATATTTTAACCATGTGTATAGATTTTTATCCTGCTTTCCTCTGACCTAACATCATACACTGAGCATGATACCAAAACTTCTGAATGTTGACAATATTTCATAATCTATAATTACTTAAGAGGTTTTCTATTTTGGGACATCCAGGTTTTAAAAACAAGTTAGCTGTAATGATTAGTGTTGTGATGATTACCTTTGTAAATTCATTTCTAGATCTCAGACCATTTCCTCGGGATGTTGAAGACTTCCCTGTTAAGACAGAGTAAGGCTGGGAATATAAGTTTTTCCTTTAAGGATAATGAATAGGTTCTGTAGAGTTTAAAAGAAGATTCTAGTTCAGCAGGTTTATAGTTTTAAGGAAAAACAAGTTGCAAACTTAATTTATTTCCTAGCATCTCTGTATAGAAGCTATTGGTCACTACTTGACTAACATTTTGCTTTTATTTTGTTTGTATGTATGTATGTATGTATGTATGTATGTATGTATGTATTTGACAGAGAGAAGGAGAGAGAGAGAGTGCACAAGCAGGGGGAACAGCAGGCAAAGGGAGAGGGAGAGGCAGGCTCTCCATGGAGCAGGGAGCCCAATGCAGGGCTTGATCCTGGACCCTGGGATCATGACCCAAGCCGAAGGGAGATGCTTAACGACTGAGCCACCCAAATGCCCTTAATTGTTTTTTTATTAAAGGTTTTATTTAAGAGAGAGAGAGCATGAGCGGGGAAAGAAGCAGAGGGAGGAGCGAGAGAGACAAGCAGACTCCCTGACAAGCAGAGAGCCTGACCTGGGGCCTGATCCCAGGACCCTGAAACCACGACCTGAGCCAAAGTCAGATGTTTAACTGACCCAAGAACCCGTTTTTGTTTTCTTTAAAGATTTATTTATTTTAGAGAGAGAGAAAGAGAGTACACATGCGTGTGTGTGAGCCTGAGTGGAGGGAGGGTTTAGAGGCAAAGAATCTTAAAACGGGCTCCCAGCTGCGTGTGGAGACTGACATGGGGCTCGACTCCATGACCCATGAGATCATGACCTGAACCGAAACCAAGAGTCTGAGGCTTAACTAACTGAGCCACCCAGGCACCCCACATTTTCCTTTTAAAAGGAGAAGAATTTAGGGGGTGCCTGGGTGGCTCAGTCCATTAAGCATCCAACTCCTGATCTCATCTCAGGTCTTGATCTCAGGGTCGTGAATTAAAGTCCACTGTCGGGCTCCACACTGGGCATGGAGCTTACTTAAAATGTGTGTGTGTGTGTGTGTGTGTGTGTGTGTGTGTATGCCAATTGTTTTCTTTCTTTTTTTTTTAAGATTTTTATTTACTTGAGATAGGGAGACCCCAGTGGGGGGGCGGGGGCAGAGGCAGAGGGAGAAGCAGACTACCCACTGAGCAGGGAGCCTGATGTGGGGCTCAATTCCAGGACCCTGGGATCATGACCCGAGCTGAAGGCAGCCACTTAACCGCCTGAGCCACCCAGGTGCCCCATGCCAATTGTTTTCTTAAATCATACATACAATGCATATTGTGTTTGTTTAATCAATATCTCTGACAATCAATGGTACCTTGTAAACCTTGACATAGTTTTATGGAGTCTCAGTGCCAAATTCTACAATCCTCGATAAAACTTCTTTTAAATTTCTGTAAAGTGAAGATTTTTCTCTGTGAGAACTAGCCCAAGTCTTAGTTGTAGAAATCAGTTCTTGGTGAGGGGAAGATGGCAGACTAGGAGGATCCTGAGATCGCTCCGTCCCATGCTTACAACTAGGTGTCACCCACATCCAAGTCACTGAACCAGAGAGCCATCGAAACCCTGGCAGAACAAACTCCACAACTAAATATAGAGAAGAAGCTGTATCCAAAAGGTTAGGAGTGCCACAAAGGCAGAGGGAGGCTGCCTGCAGCAGGGAAGGAGCTGGGTGTGTAGAGGGGGCAGAGACACAGGCCCTTGCACCGATCCCCATAACGTTTGGCTTTGAGAAACAGAGGGGCTGAATTCTTAGAGTTTGTTTAGTGAGTGGGACTTGGAGCCTGGAGTTTTAAAAGTCAGCTGACTCAGCACCTCCACCCAAGAGGGCAAGGGGTAGCTGGGCTGCTGCCCCTAGAGCGCGGCCTGCACAGAGAGGCAACACAAACACAGCAGGTTATGCAATGCCAGGGAGCAAATGGGGGACAGGTGTATTCACGCTGATTTCCTAGCATGTTGGGGGCCCTGGAAAACGAGGAAGCTGGCAGGAACCATTTTCATGCCCCACCTCCAGCACAAACACAGGACCATCTGCGGGAGGCTGGGCTGCACAGAACTTGCTGCCTAACCTGCGAGCAGCGCACCACACACTCGCCCACTCCAAGCTTACCTCCTTGGCCCTGGACTCAAGACAAATTTTGTTAAAACTGTACACCAGTCCCGCCCAGCCACAGGGTGCACAGCTGCTGCCCTGAGCTGCCTCCAGTTGGTGTGGGGCACCCAGCCACCGCTGTGTGCTGTGCCCAGCTGCCACCCTGCGCCCCCAGCCAATCCTGCACGCTACACCCAGCCAGGCCCCGTCACTGCCCAACTCAGAGCCCAGTCTCACTTCTGGCCACACACACGCCTGGGCCCTAGCCACAGCAGCGCTTCACAGCACTTCAAGGATCTTCCATTGGACTAGTGGCCCAGCACAAACGTTGCTACCACCTCCTCCCGCTCTCGAGTTCCCTGGTGGGCACGCCCCCTCCAGACTGGCCTGCCTGAGTCCCACCAACACTACACAGAGTAAGCACAGCTCCAAACAGGCAGAGAGTCAGGGCAGATGATTACACTGAAAGGAAAAGTGACTCAGACACAACAGCAGGGCAAAAGCAACACACAGCAGGGCAAAAGTGGCAGGTTCTGCTGAACCGGGGACCCTGCCCTGCAGGGCACTCCAGGACCTCCTCTTCATAAAGTCACTACTTTCAAGAACAAAACACACAGCTGACTTTCTTAACGGAGAGAAACAGACACAGAGATGTATCCCAAATGAAAGAACAGGACAAGGCCACGGCCAGAGATCTACGTGAAATGGACAGAAGTAACATGCCTGATAGAGAATTTAAAGCAATGATCATAAGGATACTCACTGGACTTGAGAAAAGAGTGGAAGACATGAGTGAGACCCTTAACACAGAGATAAGGCATAACAGAGCAGAGATAAAGGTCTCAATAAGCAAAATGAGAAACACAATTGGAATGAACAGCAGGATGGAAGAAGCAAAGGAACAAATTAGTGACCTAAGGAGACAGAGTAATGCAAAGTAACCAGGCTGAACAAAAGAGAGAAAAAAGAATTATGCAAAAGGAGAATAGACTTAGGGAACTCAGTGACTCCATCAAACATAATAACATTCGTATTATAGGAGTCTCAGAAGAAGAGAGAGGAAAGAGGGCAGAAAACGTATTTGAAGAAATAATGGCTGAAAACCTCCCTAATCTGGGGAAGGAAACAGATATCCAGAAACAGGAGGCACAGAGAACTCCCATCAAAATCAACAAAAGCAGACCCACACCAAGAGATATTGTTATTAAATTGGCAAAATATAGTGATAAAGAAAGGATTTAAAAATTTTTTTTATTATGTTATGTTAGTCACCGTACAGTACATCCTTAGTTTTTGATGTAGTGTTCCATGACTCATTGTTTTCGTATAACACACAGTGCTCCATGCAATACGTGCCCTCCTTAATACCCATCACTGGCCCAGCCCATTCCCCCACCCCCCTCCCCTATGAAACCCTCAGTTTGTTTCCCAGAGTCCATAGTCTGTCGTGGTTCATTCCCCCTTCTGTTTACCCCCCCTTCATTCTTCCCTTCCTTCTCCTACCGATCTCCCTGCTATTTCTTATGTTCCAGAAATGAGTGAAACCATATGATAATTGTCTTTCTCTGTTTGACTTATTTCACTTAGCATAATCTCCTACAGTCCTGTCCATGTTGCTGCAAATGTTGGGTAATCGTTCCTTCTGATGGCTGAGTAATATTCCATTTTATATATGGACCACATCTTCGTAATCCATTCATCTGTTGAAGGGCATCTCGACTCCTTCCACAATGTAGCTATTGTGGAAAATGCTGCTATGAACACTGGGGTGCATATGGCCCTTCTCTTCACTATGCCTGTATCTTTGGGGTAAATACCCAGTACAGCAATTGCTGGATCATAGGGTAGCTCTATTTTTAACTTTTTGAGGGACCTCAACATTTTTCTTATTTATTTATTTATCTTATACACAAATATATGTATGTTTAAAAAAGCAATATGCAAACCTATGGCAATTATCTGGAAGACCATGAGAAATGAAACACATGGGTTCAGTCTCTGGCGATTAAGAAATCAACATTACGTTTTCCTTCACAGACTCTAAGACTTTCATATATGCTATCACGTCTCATCCTCTATCAGAGACTTTTACCATGTTACACACAACAACTCTGAGACCCAGAGAAATAAAAAACTTGTTGAAGGCTACTGAATTAGTTAATAAAGTCGGAGCTGGACCTCTGATTACACCTCACCACAATGCTGCTAATCACCTTTTGAGTTCCACATTTGGAGTTAGTGAAGGCTCTGTCACTTCTTAGGTAACTTCAGTGGCTTACTATTCCCCAAGCCTCAAGTTCCATCTCAGCGATATTTGAAAAATACTCCCAGTGTTTTGTGAACATGTTGAATTTTGTATGTAAAGCACCTGGGCATTGATAAAGAGTAGCTATTACTGTTGTATGTATAAATAAAATGCTGGGCATCTCTGAACATTATATCCATACTGCTCCTGGGGTCACGTTCAAAAGGTTGACTTTTAGCATCTACTAAGGCTGAACACATGCATTCCCTATCATACAGCAATTCCACTCAGGTATATACCCCACGGAAATGCACATGAATGTTCATCAAAACACAGCTTCCTGAATGTTCATAGCACTATAGTCCCAATCTGAGAACGATCAAAAGCCCATTGGTAGTAACGTTGACAAACACTTGTCCTATCACAAAATGGAACACCACTTAGCAGTGATAATAAGTGATCTACCACTACACCCAACAATATACGTGAATCTCACAAACAATGTTGAGCGAAAGCAGAAAGACACTAGAGACGACACAGCGAAGGATTCACTTCCATAAAATAGCTCATTTTGTTGGAATAGGTTAGAGTACCTTTGGGGACAGGGGAAGTGCCTGGAGCAGGAATAAGGGTGGCTGCGGGAGTGCTGGTAATGAGGTTTCTGGATTCCCGTGCTTGGTTACACAGGTATGATCCGGTTGTAAAAATTCACTGGACTGTACAATTCGGGGTTGCGCGCTTTTTTATGTATAGTTCACTAAAAGTTTAAAAAAGAAAAAAAGTTGCCCTTTTCAGGGAGGGGCTGGAATTCTAGGAATTTTGCCTAAACTCACTCAGTTCTGATTTCACCACGAATCCATTACCCAACTTTCACTCCAAGAACTGAGGCTGGCCTGAGGGAGACAAGCGTGCCGGAGGCGGGTTCCGCACCACAGCCCGTTTTCTGAACGCCCCGCGCGCCCCGCCAGGACTGGGAGAACGACCTGCTGCTTTTACCTCGGGCCGGTCCCAGGTGCGCAGGCCACGGGTCTGAAACGCCCAGACGCCTCCTGACGCGGCTCCGCCACCCACTGTTCCTGCGCCAGGGGACGCCTGACCCCGTCGGGCCTGCGAAGCGCTCTCCCCCGCCTGGACCGCACTTCAGCCGGTGGCGACCTCCGGCTTCCCCGCTCCAGGTCCAGAAGGCAGCGGCGCGCAGCCGGGATACTGACGGTGATCCTGCAGCCCGCGGGCCGCTGCCGCTGGGACGAGCCCGTGCGCATCGCCGTGCGGGGCCTGGCGCCGGGACAGCCCGTCACGCTGCGCGCCTCCCTGCGCGACGAGAAGGGCGCGCTCTTCCGGGCCCACGCGCGGTACCAAGCCGACGCCGACGGCCTCCTGGACCTGGAGCGCGCGCCCGCGCTGGGCGGCAGCTTCGTGGGGGTCGAGCCCATGGGGCTGCTCTGGGCCCTGGAGCCGGATAAGCCTCTCTGGCGGTTTGTGAAGCTGGACGTTCAGAAGCCCTTCGCCGTGGAGCTGGAGGTGCTCGACGGCCACGAGCCCGACGCCGGGCATCTCCTGGGCCGGGCGGTGCACGAGCGCGACTTCCTGCGGCCCGGGGTGCGGCGGGAGCCGGTGCGCGCGGGCCGGGTGCGCGCCACGCTCTTCCTGCCCCCAGGTGAGTGTGGGGGGTTACGGGGGCGCGCGGCTGGGGGCGGTGGCGGTCAGAGGTTTCCGGTACTGCTGCAGGTGGAGTTCAGCTCCTCTGTAAGGAGGGAGAAGGTGACAATGACTAAGCCAGTGGCCAACCAAAATGGAGTATTTTGACGTGTTGGGTTCTGTGTTATGCGTTTTGCTTGCATTATGTCATTTAATCGCTATAATATCTCAATGAAGTGAGTACTGTTATTCTGCAGATTAAAAAAAAAACCACAAGTGAGGGTCAGGATGGATAGGTATGTGGTCTGATTTGTCACTAAGAACTACTCTATAGATCTCATCAGCCCTATCCATCAAGGAAGCTATTGGAGTATCACCCTTCCGTAGTGCTGTGGGTACACTGGGCCTCTTCTCCACTTCTTCATGCCCCATATGTACCACAGATGACACTTTAGACTCCACTGACTTTCTCACCTGAAGTCATCTCTGGATATTTTTCTTTCCTCTCTCTAAATAGACATCTGAAATATCAGTAGACACACACACAAAGCCAAGGGTAAATGCCACACAACATAAAGCATTGTTTCAAGATTAATTTTATGTCCAATCCCCTAACAGAACACTATGAATCAAATCAAAAACATGAAATTCCTGGGGCGCCTGGGTGGCTCAGTCGTTAAGCGTCTACCTTGGGCTCAGGGCGTGATCCCAGGGTCCTGGGATTGAGCCCCACATCAGGCTCCTCTGCTGGGAGCCTGCTTCTTCCTCTCCCACTGCCCCTGCTTGTGTTCTCTCTCTCGCTGGCTGTCTCTCTGTCAAATAAATAAATAAAATCTTAAAAAAAAACCAACAACGGGGCGCCTGGGTAGCACAGTCCTTAAGCGTCTGCCTTCGGCTCAGGGCCTGATCCCGGCGTTATGGGATCGAGCCCCACATCAGGCTCCTCCGCTGGAAGCCTGCTTCTTCCTCTCCCACTCCCCCTGCTTCTGTTCCCTCTCTGGCTGGTTGTCTCTTAGAAATAAATAAATAAAATCTTAAAAAAAACAAACAAACCAACAACAACCATGAAATTCCTCTTTCCATGATGTAGTCATTAATGAAAGACTTTGTTACTCTCCGTGGTAACGAAAGCTTCTTAGAACCTTGTAGATAACTTAAAGAATCGTATGGAGGATAAACTCTTCAATGAGAAGGTACCTTGTAGGTTTTCCTTTCAAGGTACTTGTATTACTTTTGCCTAGTAACTCAGGGAGCTGTTTTTTTTCCCCGTTTGATTCATAGGAACCCACTAAATAGAAAGATCTCTAAAAGGAACGCAAATTGTTTAAATTGTATAATGCCTTTCCTTTATATTGTTTTCTCTAGGACCTGGACCTTTCCCGGGGATCATTGACATCTGTGGATTTGGAGGGGGCCTTATGGAATATCGAGCCAGCCTTTTGGCAGGTCATGGCTTTGCCACTTTGGCTCTAGCTTATTATGACTTTGAAGATCTCCCCAAGGAAATTAACAGCATACACCTGGACTACTTTGAAGAAGCCCTGTGCTACATGCTTCAACACTCAGAGGTTCTCCTAATGTCCTTTATTATATCATTCTCTCTAGAAATACATCCAGAGAGGGTGTCACTTTGCACTCACCGGTGCCAGGTGCCTGGATGCTGCGATTCTTCTTTCACAGAGATTTCTTTTGGAGCCTTCCTTGGCTTTAGGTGCCTATTTACACTTTCTCTGTCAGATGGCTTAGTAAGGCAGAATTAATCGTAAAAATCCATGTGAGGTTTTATTTAAAGGAATTATTCAGGAATTTGCATTTGTTATGCAAAATGAGTTTCTAATTTGTTAGTTCTATATGCTTTTATTTTTTTCCAGATTGGTTTATTCATTTGAGAGAGAGAGCATGAGCAGAGGGAAGAGGTAGAGGGAGAGGGAGAAGCAGACTCCCCGCTGAGCAGGGAACCAGCTACATCCCAGGACTGTGAGATCCTTACCAGAGCCCAAGGCAGACGCTTAACCAATGGAGCCACCCAAGCGCCCCTACATGCGTTTTTTTAATTAAGTTTTTTATTTTAATTCCAGAATAGTTAACATACAGTGTTATATTAGTTTCAGGTGTACAATACAGGGACTGAGCAGCTCCTCATAAGTGCATTCCTTAAACCCATCACCTATTTAATCCATCCCCCTATTAACCTCCCCTCTGGTAACCATCAGTTTATTCTCTATAGTTAAGAGTCTGTTTCTTGATTTCTTTTTTTTTCTTTTCCTTTCTTCATTTGTTCTGTTTCTTAAATTCCACATATGAGTGAAATCATGGCATTTGTCTTTCTTTAATTTCACTTAGCCTATCCTCTCTAGTTCTATCCATCTTGTTGCAAATGGCAAGATGTCATTCTTTTTTATCCCTGAATAATATTCCGTGTGTGTGTGTGTGTGTGTGTGTGTGTATACACACATGTCACATCTTTATTCATTCATCTATTGATGCACACTTAGGTTGCTTCCATAATTTTGCTATTGTAAACAATGGTGCAATAAACATAGGGGTGCATGTATCCCTTTGAATTAGTGTTTTGTATTTTGGGGGTAAATAGCCAATAGTGTGATTACTGATTGTAGGGTAGTTCTATTTTTAACCTTTTGAGGAAGCTCCATACTGTTTTCCACAGTGGCTGCGTCAGTTTGCATTCCCACCAACAGTTCATGAGTGTTCGTTTTTCTTCACTTCCTCACCAACACTTGTTTCTTGTGTTGTTGATTTTAGCCATTCTGATGGGTGTGAGGTACTATCTCATTGTACTTTTTTTAAACAATTTTTTTTAAAGATTTTATTTATTTATTCAACAGAGATAGAGACAGCCATCGAGAGAGGGAACACAAGCAGGGGGAGTGGGAGAGGAAGAAGCAGGCTCATAGAGGAGGAGCCTGATGTGGGGCTCAATCCCATAACGCCGGGATCACGCCCTGATCCGAAGGCAGATGCTTAACCGCTGTGCCACCCAGGCACCCCTATCTCATTGTACTTATGATTTGCATTTCCCTGATGATGAGTGATGTTGAACATCTTTTATTTAAGATTTTTAAAAAAAAAATTCGGGAGAGAGTGCACAGAAGAATGAATATGAGCAGGGGGAGGAGCAGAGGGAGAGTGAGGAGCAGACTCCCCTTGAGCAGGGAGCCCAAGGCAGGGCTCAATCCCAGGACCCTAAGATCATGACCTGAGCCGAAACCAAGAGTTGGACACTTAACCCACTGAACCTCCCAGGTGCCTTGGGCGTTGAGTTTTATAAATTCTTTCTAAATTTTGGATACTAACCCTTTATCAGATATATCATTTGCAAATATCTTTTCCCATTCCTTAGCTTGTCTTTTAGTTTTGTTGTTTACTTTTCTGTTCAGACTCTTTTTATTTTGATTTTTTAATCTTTAATTTCTGGTATCAGTGTGTTCTCAGATTTTGATCAGAACTTGCCCACGTATTTCAGAAGCTAAGAACTACTTAATTTGACTCTGAAGTCTTACGCTGTTTCTATAAAGTTAATCATTTGCCAGGGTATGTAGATGGGGTCTGATGAGTCACTCGCTTAGAACAGAACTTGGTTCCACACAGTTAGGTACCTTGGCACACTGAGACTTATTTTTTTTTTAAAGATTTTATTTATTTATTTGACAGAGATAGAGACAGCCAGCGAGAGAGGGAACACAAGCAGGGGGAGTGGGAGAGGAAGAAGCAGGCTCATAACGGAGGAGCCTGATGTGGGGCCCGATCCCATAACACCGGGATCAAGCCCTGAGCCGAAGGCAGACGCTCAACCGCTGTGCCACCCAGGGGACCCGGCACACTGAGACTTAGATCATGCCCACCTGAATGAGGACCTGAACTTGACAGGCTCCATGACTCAGCATTCTCTAGTGGATGATAGTCTGGAACATTTGTAATCAAGACCCAGACTTGCCAGTGAGTTTACAATTTGTTTGTCATGTGTTCACCCAGATATTTTTTATGTGGATAGAAACTCTTTGAGGGCTGAGGTTGATACTCTGTGGCCAACTCACAAATTAAAGTTAGCACCTCTAGTTATGTTTAAAAACATGTTTTAATAGGTAATAACCTTTATTTTTTTTTTAACTAATCTCTGCCCAGTGTCGGGCTCGAAATCACAATCCTAAAATTAGGACTCATGTGTGCTACCAACTAAGCCAACCAGGAGCTCCATTTTCTTTTTTTTCTGTCAGCCTCTAAAGGGACAGCTACTTCCCAGCCCCCATTTTCCCTCTACCCTCAGCTTAACTCAGACCCAAAGTATCAACCCTCACTAACTGAATTGATGTTGTTGAAAAATACTGCCATCATCATAGAACATTTTTCTATGAGATACGTTCTTGACTCCTCTGTCTTCTTGTCTTCTAGGTAAAGGGCCCAGGCATTGGACTTCTGGGCATTTCCTTAGGAGCTGATATTTGTCTTTCCATGGCCTCATTTTTGAAGAACATCTCAGCCACAGTTTCCATCAATGGATCTGGGTTCAGTGGAAAGTGTCCCATACACTACAAGCAGACGTGCATCCCATCATTGGGCCATGATCTTAGGAGAATCAAGGTAGCTTTCTCAGGCTTCCTGGATGTTGTGGATGCATGGAATGATATTGTAGGAGGGCATGAGAACCCCAGCATGATTCCAATAGAGAAGGCCCAGGGACCCATCCTCTTCATCGTTGGTCAGGATGACCATAACTGGAGGAGTGAGTTATATGCCCAAATAGCCTCTCAACGGTTACAGGCCCATGGAAAGGAAAAACCCCAGATCATCTCTTATCCTGGGACTGGGCATTATATTGAGCCTCCTTACTTCCCCCTATGCCCAGCTTCTGTGCCGAAAATACTGAACAAACCTGTAATCTGGGGTGGGGAGCCCAGGGCTCATTCTAGGGCTCAGGAAGATGCTTGGAAACAAATTCTAACCTTTTTCTGTAAGCATCTTGGAGGTATCCAGAATATAGCTTCCCCTAAATTGTAATGCATTGGTCTATTATTGACATGAGAAAATCAAGGTCAGATTCTGGTGTTTAAGAATCATATGTGAATCCATTGCCCCCTCGATAATGTTAAATTTATGTCGTGGGTATTAATGACTCATTTTAGGTAACATTTTTAATACGTTATGTTTTCATTAATTTTACTAATGTAACACATGCCTATTATAGAAGATTCAATTAGAAGTATACAACACAAAAAGTAAAAAGCATCCCCTCTGTTAAAATTTGTATTTTCTTCTAGATTTTTTTTTACTTAACACTTTAAGCCATGGATGAAATTTAAAGTTGAACAAATACTAGGTTACTGGTTTTTTCTTTAATCACTGTGGGAGAATTGACATCCAGTGTTTGCTACTGGTTCAAAACTGGTGGCAGGATAGAATTTTCATTGGCCAAACCTTACAGAGAGGTGTTGGTATAAGGAAGCCAGGCTGACCTTTTCCTCTTGGAGATCAGAGAAGAAGCCTTTGGGAGGAGGAGTTGGGGTAAAGAAGGGGAGCATCTCTAGGATAGTTAAGTCCAAACTCTGTTTCAAGGATGAATGATTATGACTTATTTTCCTGCTTCCTGGCTTTAAGAATAGACTTTGGAAAACCATAGTGTGACATTCTTAGAGGCCTCACTCCTCATTTTCTTTGACATCAGGGCTGCAAAGCATTGCATAAGTGTATCTGAAGAGAGAGTGGTTGAGAATGTTCCAAAACTGACAAAGACATCAAACCACATTTTCTAGAAGCACTATGTCTTAGCTTGAGTTGCTATAAAATGCCATTGACTGGTGGCTGAAACAACAGATAATCATTTTTCTGGAGGCTGGGAAGTCCAAGATCAAGGTTCCAGCAGACTTAGTTCCTGGTGATGGCCTTTTTGTGGTTTACAGATGGCTGACTTTTCCCCATGTCCGCGTGTGGCAAAGAAAGAGAGCTCTGGTTTCTCTTCCTCTTTTTATAAGGGCACTAATTCCATCATGGGGGCCTCGCTCTCATGCCCTCACTTAAACCTAATAATATCCCAGAGGCCCCACCTTCAAATGCCACTGCATTGTGGTTTGGGATTTCAAAATATGAATTTTGAGGTGACACATTCAGTTCGTAACAACTATACACTTCAGACAAGGCAAGTATAAAGAATACCATATTATCACAGAAAAATTATCTGTGGCAGTTTTACAACATAGCCATAAATCCTTTGCCATTTCTCCCACCAAGAGGTGGAAGATCCATATTCCTTTCTCAAATCTGGATATGCTGCTGTGTCAGTCAGTTGTGTAGAGCATAACTGGTACTATGTAACTTCAGAGGCTAATCATAAAAGCTACGAAGATCCCACCTTTTCTGCTGGGAACATTTGCTCTTGGAGCCCTGAGCCACCTTAAGGAGTCTGACTACTCTGAGGCTGTGATGATGTGAGGAAGCCAAAAATACACGGAGAGGCCGACTATAGACATTTCCTGTGACAGTCCCAGTGGGGCCCAGCCTTCAGGTTATTTCCGCCCAGGTACCAGGTATGTGAGGGAAAAACCTCCAGATGATTTTAGCTCCTAGCCATTTAACATCTTCCCAGCAAAGGCTTTGGATATCTGAAGCAGAGCAGAATTGTACCCGTTAAACCCTGTCCAAAACGTGTCTTTATAAGCAAAATGATTGTCATTTCACATGACAATGTTTGGGGTATGTTTCAGTTAGCGATTGCTATGTAAAAAACTCCCTCAAAAATATGGTGGCTTAAAACAGTAACCATTTGGGGAGCCTGGGTGTCTCAGTCGGTTGAGCATCCAACTCTTGATTTCGGCTCAGGTCATGATCTCAGGGTGGTGAGATCAAGCCCAACGTTGGACTACACACCAAGCATGCAACCTACTTACCATTCTGTCTCCCTCTCCCTCTGCCCCTCCCCACTGTGCTCACACACTCTCTCTAAAAAGGGTGGGGGAATAGTAACCATTTATTTTTCTCACTCACATGGCAGGGAGGTTGGTAGTGGCCATCATCTGGGAATTCAGACTGTCCTATGGGTTAGGAGGATCTCCCAATTTCTCTCCACATGGGTCGTTCCACTGGCTACGTGGGCTTGGATGCAAGAGTGAGCATCCCAAGAGAGCAAGGCAAAGTTGCACAGCATTCTTTTGACCTGTCTTGGAAACTACATAGCATCACTCTTGCCATACTCTGTTGGTCAAGGCAGTCCCAAAGCCCCACCCAAGGTCAAGGACAACATAGAGTTCACCTCTTAAAAGGAGTGCAGCAAGGTTCTAGAAGAATGTAGGATGGGAAATATTGTAATCAATTTTTGAAAATCTGCCTTCCGGCCACAATGGTTCACATTCCTCCCACAGTTAGAATACATCCATTCCTCTTCCAAGGCCCCTCAAAAATCTCATTCCATTATAGTCTAAGATTGCATCACCTGTATCACATCCAGGTACAGATGAGGCTCCTCTGGTACACTTCTTTGGGTACGGCTCCTAGAGTATCGTTGTCAAAGTGAAGACCTGTGAACTAAAGAAACAACTGCACACACAGAGAATACAATGTGGGATGGGTGTAAGATAACTCTTGCATTCTTGTTCTGAAATGGGGGAAGTGGGAGGCACACAACAGTCGCTGGCCCCTAGCAATTTTGAAATCCAGCTGAGAACATGTTGCGAACTCTTTGGTGCTCAGTTAACCCTCTGTAAGTTGTTCTCTGTAGCTCTTGGCTCCACCCTCTGAGTGAAAACCTGTTTTTCCATTAAAAAAAAAACTGAGTTAGCAACGCCAAAGTCTCCTCAGTCAGCTTCTTAGATGAAAAAGATCAGGAGTCCAAGGTTCTTTCCTTCTCTGCATTCTATTTCAGTTCACATTTGTACTGCTACCAGAACAATTCTCTTAAGAACTATGTGGGTTTTCTAAAAACCTTAGTGAGGTTCACTTTATTAGGTAAAACACAGCAATATAAGTCTATTTGAGGCAAGAACTTCTGTACCTGGGTCTCCCTGTGAGGATGCTGAGGGTAATACCCTTGAGATTCTAACAAGTCCTATTATTTAATAGTTAGGATCTGCTGGGGACACCTTAAAATCTTCAGAGGGCCTTCTGTCAGTCTGAAATGTTCTACCTTGAATCTTTCTGAGGTCTTTACGAAGGATCTCCCATAGACCCACTCTGGATTTGACTTTGGTCTGAGGTCCTGTCTTAATTAAAGACTAATTTGCCATATGGGGAGGCCGGGAAGGAGAAACAGTATTATTGTCAAACTTGGCAAGTCCTGGTTCCTTCACATGTAACAGGTCATTCTTTAGTTTAATTCTTTCTCTTGCATTTTATCATAGGCAGCAGCAGAAGCCAGCTGGCACTGTCAGTACTCTGTTGGGAAATGCCCTCAGCCAGATTATTGAATTCATTTAGGTGTATCTTCCATTTTTCACATTACTGCAAGGTCAGTGTTGCCTTCGGCTTCCAATAAGTTTTTGTTGCTTTCCTTTAGGCCCTCAATAATAGCCTCCATGGGGTCCTTTAGGCTTTCACTAACAGTCTCCTTAAAGCCCTTCCAACTTCCACCAGCTACCTAGTCCTAAAGGCAACTGTGGTTCCTGTGTATATGGGCATGTCCACAGACTGCTCGAGTTTTCTCACAGCATGATATCTGACCTGCAAAATGAATGTCCCAAGAGAGGATGGCAGAAATACGTGGCATTTTTTAGACCTAGCTTTGGAAGTCGCATAGCATCACTTCAACTGTACTCTATTGGTTGAGATAAACACAAAGATGTCAGTGCAAGGAAAGTGGCTACAGAATCTTACCTCCTGATAAGGGAACTGCAAGATTCCTAGAAGAACATCTGAGATGGGAGTTAATTGTTGCAGTGATCTTTGCAATCTGTCCACAGAATTGTTATGCAGGAACACTGCTGAAAAGAAAGCTAAAGATTAAAAAGCCTTCCCAGCAGCCACAGAAAAAAGACAACCTTCAAAGGAACAACAATAATCCAAAAACTAACGTAAAAACAGCAAAATGGAAATGGGAAGCCACTGGAATGATACCTTCAAAGCACTGACAGAAAATATGTGACAAAGTAGAAGCCTGGGCTAGCAAAAGAGATGTTTAAATATGAAAGCATTTATTTTTCATAAAGCTTATTGAAAAAAATTAAATCGAAATAAAGTCATTTTCAGAAAAATATAAATTGAGATAATATAGCATATCTTTTTCTAAAGCAAAAACTAACGAGAATTCTTCAAACACAAGGAAAATGTCTCCAGGGGAGAGCATTTACACGAAGGAAGAAGTGGAATATAATGAAGAGGTTAAATGTGTATATGTGGGGGCGCCTGGGTGGCACAGCGGTTAAGCGTCTGCCTTCGGCTCAGGGCGTGATCCCTGCGTTGTGGGATCGAGCCCCACATCAGGCTCCTCCGATATGAGCGTGCTTCCTCCTCTCCCACTCCACCTGCTTGTGTTCCCTCTCTCTCTGGCTGTCTCTATCTCTGTCAAATAAATAAATAAAATCTTAAAAAAAATAAATGTGTATATGTGTATATAAATCTAAATAAATATATTTTTAAATATTTTATTTATTTGAGAGAGAGAGAGAGAACATAAGTGGGGGAGGGCAGGGCTAGGGAGATGGAGGCTCCCGGGTAAGCAGGGAGCCCAACATGGGGCTCGATCCCAGGATCATGACCTGAGCTGAAGGCACTTAACCAACTGAGCCACCCACATGCCCCAATAAATATTTACAAATAATATATTATGGAGTTTAAAATACACATAGAATTAAATAGCATATGTAGGAAGGAAACAAGTGCAGTGGAAATGTTCTAAAACCACTGCAGTTTTCACAAGGTGGTAAAAATATTAATTTTTATTTAATGTTAACGAATCAAGAGTTATTACCACAAGCTAATGCAGGAGGTAAATGGATTAATTTTTATATAGTTTTAATTTATTATTTAGAGAAAGAGAGAGCACATGTGAGTGGGGAGAGGGGCAGACGGAAAGGGACAAAGAGATTCTCAACCAGACTCCACGCTGAGCACAGAGCCTGACGCCGGGCTTGATCCCACCATCCTGAGATCATGACCTGAGCTGAAATCAAGAGTCAGCCACTTAACCAACTGAGCCCCCAGGCACCCTGAATAATTTTTAAAAAGCTAAAAGAAGATAAAAATATAGAATAAGCAGGATAGAAAATAACTAATAATTTAAACTCAGACAGATCAGTAATTACATTAAATGTAAATGGACTATACATTCTACCAAGGAACAAAATATCAGGTGGATTTTCCTAGTATGTTCAATTTTCTGCTCTACAAAATCAGTTTAGATCATATATAGTATTGATTTCCTGTCAGAGAGTAAGAGATGGACATTTTAACCTCAAGTGAGAGTAGGTGTATGTACAGGGTATAAAGTAAATGTAAAAAATAAATAACAGAATTATGACAGTTAAACCTTGTCCTAAGAATTTGTCATCGATGAATAATGAAATAAAATCTCACTGAAAATTAAAGTCAGTTTAACCAATCTGTGTAAACTCTGTATCTCCTATGTATATTCAAAGTGGATTTATGTTAGGTCTTAATTATATAGCATTTATTTTGTCAAGGTGAAATAAACCTGCTGAGTACCTTTTTGAAAGGAACTCCAAAAGAAACAGAAAAGCTTTTATTTTCTGTTGTTGCCTTCAGTATTCAACTTCACTCAACGAATATTTAGTAAAAGCCTGCTATGGGGTAGGCAATGTTCTAAGTTCCTGGCAAAGATGAACAAAGATAACAAAGTCTTTGCTGTCAAGAGCATTTATTCTAGTTTGGAAGTAAGAAAATAAAATGATAAATGCTGCAAAGAATAAAAAAATAAGATCAGAGCATGATGAGAGAGGTGCTATTTTAAATATTTTAAATCTAAAATAGACTGGTGAGGGAAGACATATTTGAATAGGTAGTCTTTGAGCAGAAACCTGATTGAGGATGAGGAAATGAGTCAAACTTCAGGCTGAGGGAATTTAAATACGCAATACTTGTGAATAGTCATTTCCTCAAGAAAATATACAAATTGCCAATGAACACATGAGAAGATGCTCAGTATCATTAGGCACCAGGAAAATACAAATTAAAGCCACAATCAGATACCACTTCTTACCCACTAGAATTGCTATAATGAAAAAGACAGAAGGACAACCAGCTGGCTCAGTTGGTAGAGCATATGACTCTTGATCTTGGGGTTGTGAGTTTGAGCCCCATGTTGGGCAGAGACTACTTTTAAAAAATAAAATAAAGGGGCGCCTGGGTGGCACAGCGGTTAAGCGTCTCCCTTCGGCTCAGGGCGTGATCCCGGAGTTATGGGATCGAGCCCCACATCAGGCTCCTCTGCTATGAGCCTGCTTCTTCCTCTCCCACTCCCCCTGCTTGTGTTCCCTCTCTCGCTGGCTGTCTCTATCTCTGTCGAATAAATAAATAAAAATCTTTAACAAAAAAAAAATAAAAAAAATAAAAAAAAACAAGTTTTGATGAGGATGTGGAGAAACTGGGTGCAGGGTTTCTTTTTGGGGTGATAAAATTGTTCTGGAATTAGTAGTGGTGGTGATTGCACAACCTTGTGAATATCCTAAAACCACTGACCTCTACACTTTAAATAAGCAAGTTGTATGGTATGTAAATTAAATCATACCACATAAAGATGTTTTTCCTTTTAAGTAGAAGACACTTGTAAGATTTGCATTCAGCTAAATAAAAATGGTGATCAAGTAAAAAAAGTCAACGTTTTATGTAAGATTCAAAAATTGGTAAAAGTAAAAAAATATTGTTTAAAGGTACAAACATGGAGCCCCTGGGTGGCTCAGTCGGTTAAGCGTCCAACTCTTGCTTTCAGCTCAGGTCATGATCTCAGGATGATGACATCAAGCCCCTTGTCAGGCTCTGCACTCAGAGGGGAGTCTGCTTGGATTCCTCTCTCTCCATCTGCCCCCCGCCCCCATGCACACTATCTCTCTCTCTCAAATAAATAAAACTTTTTTGTACAGTATCTATTACCATTGCAATTCCTCTACATCTTCTCATTTATTTTATTTTTTTTAAGTAATCTGTACACCCAAAATGGGGCTCAAACTCACAACCCTGAGATCAAGAGCCACATGCTCTACTGACTGAACCAGCCACGTGCCCCTACATCTTCCAATTTTACTTCAAGATTTTATTTTCAAGTAATCTCTACACCCCATGTGGGGCTCAAACTCACAATCCGGAGATTCGAGAGTTGCATACTCTACCGACCAAGCCAGCCAGGCACCCGTCTTCCCATTTGAATCTCATAAATACACAAAAGCGTGGTGCTCTTGATACAGAATGATTCTCTTGTCTTATGATGCTGTTCACTACTAATTTCCACACACACACACACACACACACACACACACACACACATACATATACATACGTATATGTGATACAATATCTTGCCCACTACAATTATAATTTCAGACCTTTAAATTTTATTTTTAAAAATTTTGTCCAAGACTTCATTGATTTGAGATAGAGAGAGAGAGAGAGAGAGCACAGGGAGGGGAAGGGGGAGAGGGAGAAGCAGACTCCCTACTGAGCAGGGAGCCTGCCATGGGGGTCAATCTCAGAACCCTGGGATCAGTACCCGAGCTGAAGGCAGACACTTAACCCACTGAGCCACCCAGGTGCCCCGACACCTTTCAACTTTAATCACATAAAGACATGAGAAGGGATGATGGGGTTTTTCAGGAGTGTCTCCCATATTATGCCATCCCTTCTAAGATCTTCACCGATCACAGAAACGCCAATCAGTGTCTATATATCTACCTTACTTCTCGCTCAGAAAAAAATGAAAAGGCTTTGGTCCACTCTAAGGTGAACTAACTATATATAATCTGCATGAAAATATCAATTTTTTTCTGGATTTTCCTCATAATCCCAGGATTCTGACTATAGCTTTTATTTCATCTCAGGTATGGCCAAAGCCTGGAACTCTATGAGCTTTGGCATTGGTTAAAGTAAATACTGCATCGTCACTGTGTATCATAAGCGAATACTGATGGTTCTACTAGTTCCCGGTAATTCTTGCTGGTAGGTCCAAGTGTGTACATGCTGTTCTTGATGATTTGCGCATAAGATATTCTTCTAAGACCCAGCAAATGCCATTCAGTTTATCCAAGGATGGTATCACCTCCTAGATAAGTTCAAGGTCCTATGATAGAGATTCCAGATGTCCTAATTAGAGACCACACTCAAGATGCAACAGACCACCAGTGGAAACAATGCGATGTAGTCTAAATCTATGTAGTCCATTGGGTAGGCCAGAATTAGTTTGTGCCACTGGAGGAAACACTGACAGGACATGAGGCAGGAAAGAAAACTCCAGTTAGCAGGACCTGAGTCTGACTGATACTGACAATAGGATAATAGAAAACTGTGATATTATGAGAGGAAAGTCTATCTGGGTAGGAGTCTTGGAGTTTAAAGCTTAGGGTAAAAAGATGAGGGGATGAGAGCACTGTCTCCTGGCTGTTTTTCCTGGGCTTTCAGGAAATCAGAATAGGCAGGGAGCATTCAGCTGGTCTCTTCCCCAGACCAGATTCTCTGACTTTTCTTCTCAGGATGTTGAAGGGCAAATTTATTTAGTCCTCCATAGAGCCCCTCAAACGTACCCAGTAACAGAGGTAAAAGAAGGCTTCTGAGGGCCAGTGAATAGACACACTATTGAGAAGAGACCAGTGACTCCCCAGAAATCCAGCTCTCACTGTAATATACAACCAGACTTCTGGAAAATCTATGTCGGCTCCTAGGATCATAGGATAAAGGCAGAGGACGTTCGGACTGACCAGGCTGAACTGGAGGAGAGAGGGTCTCACGGTGAGCACTCTCCTCTGAATATGATGTTCCAAGAGTTAGCTGCTGTCTCCGTGTGTGGTGAGATTATGCAGGTGACCATGATCCTTCTCATGGGATGTGAGAGAGCAACTGCAGTCTTGGAGAATTAGAACGGGAGTCAGGAAAGATTAAGGAGGCCCTCTGAATCAGCCGGAGCCAGGCTGCCCCAGTTGCCCAAATAATCTACTTTTCACCAAAATGCAAAGAAACTGGCATTCCTATTTTCTCGAAGATTTACATCCTGCTCTTCCAAATAGTTGGAAGCAGAGCTGTCGCAGAGCATGGATGGTGTTGGTGGTAAATAGCCAGAGAATTGGGCAAACAGAAAATGGATTTCTGTGGGGTGCCTGGCTGGCTCAGTAGGTACAGCATGCAACTCTTGGGGTTGTAAGTTGGAGCCCAATGTTTGGTGTAGAGATTCCTTAATAATAAAATGCTTTAAGGGTGCCTGGCTGGCTTAGTCAGTTAAGCGTCCGTCTTTGGCGCAGGTCATGATCCCAGGGTGCTGGGATCGAGTCCCACACCAGGCTCCCTGCTCAGGGGGCAGTCTGCTTCTCCCTCTACCCTTTCCCCCTGCTCATGATATCTCTCTCTCATGCTCTCTCTCTCTCAAATATATTTAAGTCTTAAAAAATAAAATAAAATCCTTTAAAGAATTTGTTTTTGTGAGCCAGTGTTTCATTCTGCCCATACAACTGGGTTTTTTTTTTTAAGATTTTATTTATTTATTCGACAGAGATAGAGACAGCCAGCGAGAGAGGGAACACAAGTAGGGGGAGTGGGAGAGGAAGAAGCAGGCTCATAGCGGAGGAGCCTGATGTGGGGCTGGATCCCATAACACCGGGATCACGCCCTGAGCCGAAGGCAGACGCTTAACCGCTGTGCCACCCAGGCGCCCCCGTACAAGTGTTTCTTTGTCACACCGTCTGGTCATTGCTTACTAGTGAGTTGATAAAATTACAGCAGTAAGTGATGTAGCACCTGAGAGACTTAACCTCTCAAAAACTCCCCAGTAACAGCTGCCACTAGGGTGACAGTCTTGGCGAACACTCAACATAACTTCTGTAATTCCGAGATCTGGGAACCCAGCCAGGAGCTGGCTCACCAGGCTAAGAGTAAAGCTGTTTTTGTATCCAGACAGCAAGTAGTTATTTTGAAAACTATGTTTTCCATTTAATGTCTCTGAATGTAGCGAACTTTTCCTTAAGGACTAAGGACAAGGCCCCTCAAAGGGAGAGACATGTGGCCCTGACGTCCTTTCTCTCTAGACCTTTTACACTATCAGATTCCTCTGGAGAAATCATATGCCTGAGTCCAGCTGCTCTGCACAAGGGAAATATTCAAGTATTTCAGGGGATTTAGATACAGGATCAGAGATAATGCAAAGTCTTGGAAACCTCAATCAAATGGGAAAGACTAAGTGTTCAAGGATAGGGAGGAGGAAGGGTCTGAGTGGACCGGTTTTACTAACTCCACAGGTGGGACAGAGACCAAAGGTATCCTTTGTGGTGATTTCATCACTGCCTAATACTGTTTTTTGTTTCAACCTTTTATTTTGAAATCATTTTAGACCCACAGAAATGTTGCAAGACTCGTACAGCATTCCCTATACCATTCATCCCCCTTTCTTAATGTTAGCACCTTACATAACCATATCACAAATATCGAAGTCAGGAAGTGACCGTTGATAGGCTACTATGTAACCAAGAGAGTATTACTGTGATTAAGTTATTGCTATCTTGGAGAAAGGACTTACTGAAATGGGATGTATACTGGCTGCTAAAAAATGGAATCAGGGAGCTCTCTTGTCCCACCAAAACTGTAAGCAGGAAATAGTACCAGGCCAGATCATGAGTGAAATCATAGCTCATACTGGAGTAACTGGGAATCCATCCCCACTTCCAACCTTTTCCCCTTCAACTCTCAGTTGGGTTACTGGAAAGGTAGATGGATCTCAGATGTCAACTGAGGATTACAGAAAACTAATGTAATGAATCTGTAAATGTTCTTCTATAGGAAGAGCCTTCTAAATCATCCCTGACTGGGGGGTGCCTGGGGGGGGGGGTTTGTTGGTTAAGTGTCTGCCTTTGGCTCAGGTCATGATCCCAGGGTCCTGGGATCAAGCCCTGCGTAGAGCCCCACGTGAGGCTCTCTGCTCACCAGGGAGTCTGCTTTTTCCTCTCCCTCTGCCTGCCGCTCTGCCTACTTGTGCAGTCAAATAAATAAAATCTTAAAAAAAAAAAATCATCCCTGATTGGTATCCATCTATTGACCTTACTAGGGCATTGTTTTTAATCCCAATACTTTTTTTTTTTTCACATTTTAGACTTGAAGAACAGTTTGCTGTCACTTGGTGGCCTTTACAGTCTTGCCTCCAGGATATTTCAACTCTGTAACATCTGACATAATCTGTTAAATTGATATTTAAACAGCTGTCCTAAGCCTGATTCGGATAGTGAAATGACTCATTATATTGATGGCACACTGATCAGGTGACACTGAAGTAACTGTCTCTGAAGTTCAGCCTTTCCATATTGAGTTTATAACTAAAAGTCAGTGGGCTAGTAAGCATGGAAAAGTTCGGGGGCCTTCTCAAACAGAAACCTTTCCGGGAGTGTAATTATCTGGGGGTAACCAGAGAGATTCTACCAACGTCAGGCAAAGGATATCCATAAAGTCCCTACTCCTAAAACAGGGGCACAAAAATTAATTTTTATGTTTAATATTGGAGATAGTGTGCCAAATATCCAGCTACTTCATCAAGTCACTAAACAAACATCAGAATTTGTATGAAGCCACCCTCTTTCTTAGAGCAGCTGATTCTTTTTCACATCATGGGCAACCCACCCTGGTCTGTAAAGTACTTATTTCTCCAAAGGAGATCCTAAGTGCAGAACTCCCCACAGGAAGGCATTTTGAATGGCCCAGCCCAGGCCTCCTCCTCTTTTTTAAAGATTTTATTCATCCACTTGACAAAGACACAGCTCACGCAAGCAGGGGGAATGGCAGAAGGAGAGGGAGAAGCAGGCTCCTCGCTGAGCAGGGAGCCCGACATGGGGCTCGATCCCAGGACCCCCCAGGCCTCCTTAGCTGCTTTTCCCTCATGTGCCTGGGAGCCATTTCCGTGCCTCTTCACAGCAACCTGGGTATCAGGGAAGGGAGAGGGAGAAGCTATCTTTTTCTTCGCCTTTCTGAAATCTGAGTGCAGATTTCATTTTTCAAATTTATTTCTTTTCTTTCCTTCTAACTCTCTCTTTCTTTCTTTAGGTGGGTGGCAGAGGGAGAGGGAGAATCTCAAGCAGGCTCCACACTCAGCACAGAGTCTGATGTGGCGGCCTGAGGTCATGAGCCTGATCTCATGACCCTGAGATCATGACCTGAGGTGCCATCAAGACTCAGACACTCAAGCCACCCAGGCGCCCCTGAGCGCAGATGTCAGTTTGTGCTGGTGGCTACAGCAGCACAGGTAAATTCTGTTCAAGCTGAGTGCTCCTAGATTGACAACAGCCTGCAACACTTTATTTTTTACTTTTAAGATTTTGTTTATTTATTTGAGAAAGAACAAGAGAGAGAGCAAGAAGAGGGAGAGGGAAAGGGAGAAGCCGACTCCCTGCTGAGCACAGAGCCCAACCTGGAGCAAGATCCCAGAACCCTGGGATCATGACCTGAGCCTAAGGCAGATGCTTAACCAAGTGAGCCACCCACGTGCCCCAGCCTGCAACACTTTACACAACAGGTACTTTAAATAGCCCACAGCAGTTACTTCAGGAGGTAGAGTAGTCAAAGTTCCCTGAACTCTGAGATATGGGACCTAGTCTGGCTTCTTTTTGCTCAGGTTATAAATGCGTATTGAGCTTCCACTCGCTGGGTGTCTTCTGTGTGCTCCATCCACCTTGTTGTGTAACCAAGCAGGCAGACCTGAATGGCTGGGTCAGCTAAAGAAGGGCACTGGCAGAAATCTGAAGGGCAGGAGGAGAGTGAGGTCAAGGTATTTACTTGCTCCCCACCCCCTTCACACCAGGGATTGCTTTCCTCCCACCACCATGGCTACAGCCTCCTGCCAGGCAGCCCTTTGACCTTGAGCCTTCAGGGCCCAAGGTTCTGCACCCAGCCTTGTTTGTTTTTTAACCTTGCCAATTCCTTTGGAAATAGTCCCTTTATGAAACTCCCCACAAATTACCCAATTGGAACGTGCCACTTGTTTCTTACCAGAACTCTGACAGAACTCAACACTGGCACTGCCAGTGACCAGATTTGTGACTTGAAAAGCAAAACTCTTGGGGCACCTGGGTGACTCAGTCGGTTAAGCATCTGCCTTTGGCTGGGGTCGTGATCCCAGGGTCTTGGGATCAAGGCCGGAATGGGGCTCCCGTCTCCTGGGGAAGTCAGCTTCTCCCTTGCCCTCTGTCTGCCACTTCCCCTGCTAGTGCTCTCAAGTGTGCTTTCTCTCTCTCAAAATAAATAAATAAATAAATAAATAAATAAATAATCAAAAGCGAACCTCTTACTGAGCACCTGCTATATAGCTTCACCAGTGCAGCGTTCTTACGTTAGCCCACGTAGCAGCACAATATGCTTTTTACAGACAAGAAGACTGGATCCACAGCCTTAATTACCTATCTTCCTAAGGATCGCCAGGCTATTGCGGAGCAGGATCAGACCGGAATTCGGGTAGATCTCACTCCATAAATATCTACCTGCTCTGAAGCCACCCTTGGTATCCTTAGCTCTAGGAAAAAGGTTCGCTAAAGGATTGAGGCAAGGGAAGGATTAGGCTGTTTCTCCACTGATCATCTAATTATAATCACCTGGGACCTTTAAACTTATAAGCTCCAGATTCTTGGAACTGCCAGTATCTTTCCCAATCTCAACAGTCTTTGTACCTCTCTTCCACACTTACTGCACCAGTTTGCAGAATTAATAATGAACTCTTAATTTAGCAGCTACTTTCTTCCGATCAGACCCTAGTGGATTGGCACAAACGCTAGGAGACCGCACACGGCGGCTTAGGGTGTCTCACGCGCGTCCAGGACTAGAAGCGCAAAGGTTCCAACTGCCACTGCTTCCCAGGGAGGTGGAGAGACGCCTGGCTGGACACGTGACTGGGAAGCCGCCCTCCCCTGTTCCGTAATCAGGATGGCGGCGAGGGTGATCCTGCGGCCCGCGGACCGCTGCCGCTGGGACGAGCCCGTGCGCATCGCCGTGCGGGGCCTGGCGCCGGGACAGCCCGTCACGCTGCGCGCCTCCCTGCGCGACGAGAAGGGCGCGCTCTTCCGGGCCCACGCGCGGTACCAAGCCGACGCCGACGGCCTCCTGGACCTGGAGCGCGCGCCCGCGCTGGGCGGCAGCTTCGTGGGGGTCGAGCCCATGGGGCTGCTGTGGGCCCTGGAGCCCGAGAAGCCCCTGGATAGGCTAGTGAAGCGGGACGTGCAGACGCCCTTCGCCGTGGAGCTGGAGGTGCTCGACGGCCACGAGCCCGACGCCGGGCGTCTCCTGGGCCGGGCGGTGCACGAGCGCGACTTCCTGGGGCCCGGGGTGCGGCGGGAGCCGGTGCGCGCGGGCCGGGTGCGCGCCACGCTCTTCCTGCCCCCAGGTGAGCGCCCTGCGTCCCGGGCTGTTCTGGAGAACCGGGTGGAGTCCTGGGACCCCGGGCGGCCTCTTGCTTTCCTGTGGGTACCACATGATTATGGAACTTTCCTAAGCTCGTCCCCACGCTCCAGAGTCTATCATGGAGTCTGGACAGAAGTTCTTCTCTTAAGTTTCATGGCAGCACTTTCTAGAGTCACTGCCACTCCTTAGCTTTGTGCTGAAAAGTGCATTCAGCATACTCAAAACGTGCATTTATTTCAAGTGCCAGCCAGGCGGCTGTGTTTCAGATAGCAGTATTAGGGAATGACTTCTGCAGTTGTGCGAGAGTGATCTTTGCCTCTTTTCACATCAAGCTTCCAAGGAAGCTGAAACCCACATAGGCAGAGCTCCATAATCCTAAAAATAGTTGATGGTCACCTGCTCTCATCATAAACAGTCTGTCAGTGATTCTTTTTTTTTTTTTTTTAAGATTTTATTTATTTTTGAGAGAGAGAGTGTGCTCACCAGCAGGTGGGAGGGGCAGAGGGCGAAGCAGAGTACCTGCTGAAGAGGGAACCCAAAGATGTGGGACCCAGTCCCAGGACCCTGGGCTCATGACCTAAGCCCCAGGCAGACCCTTAACCGACTTAGCTGTCCAGGCAACCCTCTGTCAGTGATTCTTAAACACTTTTTAAAAATTTTTTTATTTATTTGACAGAGCACAAGTAGGGGGAGTGACAGGCAGAGGGAGAAGCAGGCTCCCCACTGAGCAGGGAGCCAGTGGAACTCAATCCCAGACCCTGGGATCATGACCTGAGCCAAAGGCAGATGCTTAACCAACTGAGCCACCCAGGCATCCCTGTCAGTGATTCTTAATCTGGCTCGATTTCCCCCCACCCCAGGGGACATTTGGCAATATTAGGAGACATTTTTGGTTGTCACAACTGCAGGGGTGGGGTGGGAGGATGTTATTGGCATCTAGTGGGTAGAGGCCAGAGATGTGGCTAAACATTCACAATGTGCAGGGCAGCCCACACAACAAAACATATCTTACTCAAAATGTCTATAGTGCTGCGGTTGAGAAACCCTAGTCTACGTAAAAAGGTGCTTACTAGGTAAAAGGGACCTGGAAACAAGACCCATGACCCAACTCTTAGAACCAAATTCCAGACTGAAACCCCTCCTCTATAGAAATGCTGGAGTTCCACATCTCACAGAATCCCTAAACAATTCCATCATTCTCTAAAACAAGAAGCCCTGCTTTATTCTTACAGCTCCTCAGCAATTCACAACCTTAACTAGGGGCTGCACACTCAGCTGTGAACTCCTGCACCTGGAATTGGATTGAACACATCTCTGTATGTCTGTACTCCTAGAGGCTTGCCCAGCGATGCAGGAGGAGCTCAGTAAGTCATACTGACCAATTCAATAAGAATTCCCCCCAGGGGCGCCTGGGTGGCTCAGTTCGTAAGTGACCAACTCTTGATTTTGGCTCAGGTCATGGTCTCAGGCTCCTGGGAAAGAGCCCCGCCTTGAGCTCTGCACTTAGCAGGGTGCCTGCTTGAGCTTCTCTCCCTCTCCTTCTGCCCCTTCCCCTGTTCCCTCGTGTGAGCACTCACTCACTCTCTGTCTCTAAAATAAATAAAAGCTTAAAAATTTTTAGAAAGAATCTCTCTCCAAAAATGCTTTCACCGCCCCCCATGGTATCTGATGTTCCAGTGAAGTCACTCTTCTGTTAACTATTTCAATGTCTACTATGTGGTCTGTTTAAAAATCGTTTTCTGTCTCAAAGAATTTTGTAAATAATGTGGAAGAGTTCAACCATTTAACAAATACGTATTAAGTCAAGGACCATGCTGCATATGGGATAGAACAGATACTCAAGTCAGACATGGTCCTCACTGTGCTTACAGCCTAATAGAGGACCCAGGTAACTTATACATGTGGCAAGTGCTGTGATAGGGGAAGTAGGGACCCAGGGTGTTGGTGGGAACACATAAAGGCTATCTGACTCAACTCAGCCTTGGAGAAGATCTGGGTAGTCTTCTGGGAAGGGAGGTCTAAACTTTGGTTTGAAAACTGACGGGTCAACCAGGTCATAAAAACTAGAGAGGGGAGGAGAATAGTGTATACCACATTCAGGAGCCAGTGAGAACAGAGCACATTTAGGGATGGTGGTATTTAAGGCCGGGGCAGAGAGTGCAAGGACATGGGGAGTATATCTAATAAACCCTTAAGTGTTTAGAACATTTGACAGCTCTCCAAGTATTCTCAAATTGATCCTTTTTGTTGCGGAAAATTTGTGGGAAATGTACATTTCATCATACGCTATTTCTAACTTTGTGTGTGTGTGTATATATATATACACGAAAATATGTGAAAAATTTTGGAAAAAGTAAAGCATTTGTTCCCCCTCCCTTCTCCCTGAAGATTACTAAAAGATAAAAAAAAAGGCAAAATTGTAGAAAGGGTCTTTTTTCCACCCACTCCCCCACCCCCAACCTTCCGTGCTTCAGAAACTTCTCTTTGCTGACTGCCAAAATCTGAAACTCGAGAATGTCTTTTGAGAGTCTAAAACGCCTTATGATTTGTGGTGCTTTCTAGGTGCAGGGCCCTTCCCTGGGATCATCGATCTGTTTGGAAGTGGTGGTGGCCTTTGTGAATACAGGGCCAGCCTCCTGGCCGGACATGGTTTTGCTGTGCTTGCTTTGGCTTATTTCAGATTTGAAGACCTCCCCGACTTTTTGGATGATATGCACCTGGAGTACTTTGAAGAAGCTGTAGACTTCATGCTGCAGCATCCAAAGGTGGGTTCTGGGGCTTTGCCTGAATGCAGAGGAGAGGGGCTAGAGCGGACACAGGACTGGACGCAAACACCCTACCAGGACACTGGGTGCTAGGCCTATGTCACGAGACACCAAAGTTCCTTCAAAAGTTACTAGGATTATTTTTTTCATTTCTACCCATCTCTCTCCGATCTCTTAAGACTCAACTGTTTATTTCGCTGTAATTCTTGACCATAATTCAAAGAGCTCTACCGAAATGTTACTAACCTTAAATTCTGGTACTCCATCTACCAGCACGTGGCCTTATACTCCTGAATAAGGGAACTGCTTTCTCTGAGATTCCATTTTTCTCATTTATAAGGCTAATGTAAATGAATAGAGGGAAAAATCTGACTATTAAGAGACATTTTTGGGACATTTGAATAGGGACTGTCCGGGGCTTCTGTCCCGGACCTTTTGTTTTAGGTGGCCACACTCTGGGCTTCCTTTGGGCTGCATCCCTGCCCACAGGGTGAGGGGTCCAAGGGACCCAGGGAATGTATCCACCTGGAATTCACGTGCCTTACACACACATGCACACACACATGCACCAAGCCCTTGTGATCTGGAACCCCAGAATTCTTTGCCAAATAGCACTGATCCTGCTTCAGGCCATGTCTCTTCTCTGGTGTATCAATGTGAATATACCTAAGCCTTAAACATGTAGGCCCTGGTGTCCACATACGTGTGTGAGAGACCCCTCAAGGTGCATGATGGAGCCGGGGATGGGAAAAGAAGGCAGGTGGGCCAGGGACCAAGGACTGGGGCTGACTCTCCCCCAGGCCACATTCCAGTACAGAACTTCTCCCAAGCTTTCAAATTTTCTGTTATGGAGGTACATTTATCAAGGTGGGAGAAAAGAACATATTTAAAGAGTTTGTTCATTTGATTTATAACTTTTAAATCTTTAGGTATGGGGTGTATGGGTCTCTGTGTGTACTCTTGACCCAGTCTCCATAAATATTAGTGGAAGGCCTGTGTACTAGGAAATCGATCGATTCGCTTATTAGAAGACACAGTTGCGCTTTGTGGATTGTTGCATAAGGAAAGAAAGCAAATGACATTTAAGAAAGCTACCTAGAGAATATAAAATCACCATTTGTGTCTTCCATTTACAAATCCTAGGCTTATTCTGTTTCTCTTCCTCAGGTGAAAGGCCCTAATGTTGGGCTTCTTGGCTTCTCCAAAGGAGGTGACCTGTGTCTCTCAATGGCCTCTTTCTTGAAGGGCATCACAGCCACTGTACTTATCAATTCCTGTGTGTCCAACACAGTAGCTCCTTTGCATTACAAGGATATGCTTATTCCCAGTCTTGGCAGTGACCCAGGGAGATGTACAATTAATGAATCAGGATTTTTGCGTTTTGTGGATGTTTGGGACAATCCACTGGAGGAACCCAATCACCTTAGTATTATTCCCCTGGAAAGGGCCCAGGGGCCCTTCCTGTTTCTTGTTGGCATGGATGATCATTCCTGGAAGAGTGGCTTCTATGCTCAGATAGCCTCTGAACGGTTACAAGCCCATGGGAAAGACAGACCCCAGATAATCTACTACTCAGGAACTGGTCACTGTATTGAACCACCTTATTTTCCTCCTTGTAGAGTTTCTGTGCACACAGTGTTAGGCCAAGCAGTATTGCATGGAGGTGAGCCACAGGCTCAGTCAAGGGCACAGGTAGATGCCTGGCAGCAAATTCAGACCTTCTTCCAGAAACATCTCAATGGTAAAAAGTCTGTCCCGTCCAGCAAAATATAACGTTGTAATCATAGACTAGATACTATTAATAAAAATCTAATTCATACAACATGTATTGGGTTTTCCAAAGCACATACGAAACTTTTGGTAACAACATAATTATCTCAGCTTCTTGTCAGGCCCTACTGGATTCCCAGGCTTTGCAACCCTCCTTTCTTCACTGCTATCCCCTTCTTCCCTGAACGTTACCCACCGTACAGGCTTAACCCTGATCTGATCCATAGGATCAATGTTAACCTGTGGGAGAAATGTAAGTAAGAGCAATGTAAGAAGCGCTTGCCCAACTCTCAACTGCTGGCCTAGCTTCGACCTGTGCTCTGGTTGTGAAGACGGAGCTGCTGTATTGCTCAGAGTTCCATAACCCCTCTGGACCCTAACTGACCATATATGAGCCTTGGGGACATACCCACTTGAATCCCTTAAGGAATGGACTCTGCTGCTTTCTTGCCAGTACATATTCCTGAATGTGTATTCAAGACTTGTTTCTGAACCCCACTCTGAAGATTGGGGGCATTGATCTTCTTCATATGGTAAGTTTTGCTTTTATCTTACGAATGCAAAGCTTTGCTTTTGTGAATGAAACCTCAATTTCTTCCTACTAATAATGTATCCTTTACAAAATTCAACATTTGTAACATTTACTTCACAAAGTAAAGCTGAATTCTTTACAGCAAAATTTATTGTAAGCAAAACTGTATTGATATACTGATATAACTGATTTTTAAAAAGATTTTATTTATTTGAGAGAGAGAGAGAGCGCTATAGTGCGTGCACAAGGAGGGGAGGGGTAGAGGGAGAGGGAAAAGCAGACTCCCCGGTGAGCAGGGAGCAGGACATGGGAGTCAATCCCAAGACTCCGAGATCATGACCTGAGCCAAAGGCAGACGCTTAGCTGACTGAGCCACCCAGTTGCCCCTCTAACTAATTTTTTCCCCCATTAATTTGAGAGGGAAAGAGGGAGCAGGAGGAGAAGGGGCAGAGGGAGAGGGAGAGAGAATCTCGAGCAGACTCTGCACCCAGTATGGAGCCCAAGGTAGGGCTTGATCCCACAACCCTGAGGCCAAAACCAAGAGTCAGATGCCTGACCGACTGCACCACCCAGGCGCCCCAGTATAACAGATCTTTAAGACTCCACCCTGCGGGCCCCTGCCTTAATCCTCGGATGTCCTTTTATACCTGCCCAATTAGACTTCCTGCCAGCATCATCCGTTCCTGTTACCATCCTGCTGGGAAGTACTGGGATCAGTCTGCCTCACGTCATTACAAGGTACTGAGCACTATCTAGATTCATAAGAGACCAGAGAGAGGGTCCTCCCCGAGTGCAAACAAATTTTCCTGAGACACATCACAGGGTTTGCTGGGCACATACAAAATCTTTGGCTAGTTTCAGTCTATCCAAACAACTGCCCATTAGTTCTTAACTAATGAAAAGAAAGGTTCCTTAGAGGTAACTTAGTTTTGACCAATTGCTAAAAATATGTGTTGAGTGTAGTTATTCATTATGTAGTATAATGATTTACGATGATGTGAGTTCTTGGAGCCTCTGTTAACTCACTGCCAGGTGAGTTACTACACTCACTGCTACAGTCCAGATGCCTTTGGGATGGGGGATGACAGGAAGAAGTTATAAGGAACATGGCTGGGGGTATGAGAGAAGTGAGGGCCAAAAGGTAGCCCCAGAAGCTAAGCATGAGGATTACAACTAACCATCTCCAGGTACTAAATTTCTACGTATACGGACAGCTCTCCACCTCGATTTCTTCCTTACTGATAAAGTAGCCTAGAAATCTCCTGCACTGACTAAACATATTTGGTCACCTTCCCCTGAGAGTTAACTTTATATATAGGCACCTGTTTCTAAGATTTCAAAAGGAATTTCAGGTTGTTGAAAAGCTACCTCAAATATGGTAATTGTGACTTAGAAGGAAGGAAGAGAATAGGTATCCATGAAATGAAGCCAGAAAAGAGGCTAACGCAATAGCCCTTATTATGAAGTCCTATATACTTGCCTTGACTGGGTCACTCATTCAGTCATATGCTTTCCAATGGCTTATGCAAAGAAGGAAACCTAATCAGTTACACGAAATACAGCATTCGTAACATAAAAGCAAAGCTTAGCCATCAATTTCTTCCAAAGGTCGTCACGCTAAGGAACATTAAGTAACGTAAATGGTGGTATCCTCAACGCTGCCTCCACGGTCGATATAAATTCCAGGCTGCACTACTTATTACCTGGGTGACCTTGGGTAAGTTATTAACCTCTCTAAGCGTCCGTTTTCTCACCGATAAAATGGGGATAATATAATGATAATAACAAACTACCTCTCTGGGCTGTTGTGATTAAATTAGATAATCCAGGGGAAACATTTAAAAAATTATCTATTTATCTTTTAAAACACATGACATTTAAATTTCATTACAGAGAAATAATGGGTCTTAGAAAATCGAAGTGGGGATTCCAAGTTGAAAGATCCTAAGAGAGAGGGAAGAAGTGCCTTGTGGGTGCCTTCCAACTCTGAGATTCTCCGAGGTGCTGGATTCCAGAACTTTGTACTTGTACTTGCATTCTGAGGTTGGACGTGAGAGTCACAGATTAAATTTAACCCTCTTAATTTATTACCCTATTCCAGGCTTCTCCTAGGGCTGATTACAGTTATCAATTTGAAGTATACCCTTCCAGAACCATTTTATAGGCATGTACATACAAATATTTGTTTGAATGGAAAAATTATGGTTTTATTTTGTGAGTCCCGTGCCTTTTCCTTGGGGAAAAAAAAAAGGTCATGATGTGTGTTTTTTCTGCATATAAAAACACATTTTTAATACTTGAGCCAGGCCCCAAGAGGTTATTTCCATAGTGTATACATCTGTAGTGCTGCCTCACCTAAAACGTTTACACTTTAACCTTGGCAGTCTTTCTTAGACCCAGGCAAAAATAATTGCAAGGAAGGGATTTGGCAGAAGCCTCTTACAGGTAGCCTCCTTCGACGAGGCTTAGGGAATCGTGACCCCTGGTGGCCAGGAATGGACTTTAAAGAAAGAGACCGGCCAGCATTCCGTCAGATCGGTAACTTCTCTCCCTCGCCGCGTGGAGCGCTTGGCTGGGGATGAGCTCCTGCCTCTTTAAAGAGGTCCCACTACGGGGACCCCAAAACCATGACCGACCCCGGGCCCTCCTACGTCGCCTCTTCTTGGAGCCCTCTGCTGAGTGGCGCCCCCGGGACCAGCTGGGGCCCTGCCCTCACGACCCGCGGAGGCGCCACTGGGCCACGCCTCTCCCGGCGCCCCACCCCGCCCCGCTCGGTCGTCCCGCCCCCGGTCCCGCCCGGCCCCCGCCTGCTCTGCGGAGCGGGGCCAGGAGCTCGGACTCTTGCGCTGGCCGCCGCCCGGCCTGTCTCTTTGGCCGGAATCAAAGACGCGAAGATCCCGGGGCCATGTGGAGGGCAGCCCAGGCCGTGCTCCGAACCCCCGGAATCCCACTCCTGCTCCGGAGGTCGATGTCCACATCGGCCCCTCTCCCAGAACGCTGCGACCCTGACCGTCACGCCTAAGACTGGGCTGACCTAGGAGCTCCTGAACATTCAAGTGGAGGCTTAGGCCCGAGGCAGCGGGTGACCCTGCGGGCGTCGCCGGCAGCTGCCGAGGCCGCCTCTTCCACTCGCTGGCCCCCTACGAGGCGGACGGCCGCGGGGGCTTGGACCTGGCCAGGGACCGGGCTCTGGGCGGCGAGCTTACGGGTCCACGTGGAGCCCATGGGGCTCCTGTGGCGCCTCACGCCGGTCGGCTCGGAGGATCCCTGCTTCAACCAGATGCCGAGGGGCGTGATGAAAAGCCCCCTCGAAGTGGAGGTGACCGTCCACCACGCGCCGCGCCGGGGTAGCCGGCGGTGCCGCTGGGCCCGGCGCTGGCCTCCGCCCAGGTGCAGCGCTGGTTCTCCAGCCCGGAGCTGCGCGGTGCTCGCCTGCGGGCCGGCCGCCTGCGGGGCGTCTTCTTGCTGCCCCCGGTGCCTGAGGTCTTTTCCGTAGAGGGCTTTGCATGGACTTAGAGGATCGATTTAGGAAAGCTGGCCTGCTTTGCCGGCTGATTTATCTGCTGAAAACAAAACGGGCGCCTTAATTGCTTTATTTTGTCGCCCTAGATGCCAGGTGGGACAGTCACTCTCCTAAATGGTGACTGGGATTTAAATTTAACCTGCTCGGGGACCTCTTTTCTGCCAGCTGCCCCCCCCCTTAAAGTCCTAGGGAGGCCGACGCTAGTCCTTGCGAGCATCTTTGCTATGCAAGCATGACGTTGCTGTACAGTTGCCAGCGTTAAGTATTTGTTTGCCTCTGCAGTAGGTAGAGCTTCGTGTTAATTTGACTTTTCCAGTTATTTCTTGTAAAAATGACGAGAATAGTGGATACAAATCTTTTACCCGTTCAGGCTCCAACATAACTGAAGTCCTATTACATACATTGTTCACTTTTTAAATACTGGTTTCACCTTAGGATACCGATGACCTTTTTGATGTTATTTTCTGACATACTCTAATTCCTTGGAGATCTTCATCATGGTGAGGAAACTGTTCTGTTGCACATTTCATAGATCAAAGCACGATTTCTTTATTTGATAAAAGAGAAAACTGAGTCCTGAAGTGTTTTAGCCAAATCACACAGCTAGATGGTGCTAAAATCGGGGTGTATTCAAATTCTTTGAGAGCCAAACTCTGACCACAAACAGGGGCTGAGTGAATGAGTGAAATAGGTTTTTATTTTTAAAAACCAGTCTGGCTTATTTTCTGCTCTCACTCTCAGGATCCTTAGGAACAACTAAGAATCTTTTAAATGAGAGATTGAAAACGTTTTCATAGTTGAGGGTGGGTGGGCTTTTTTTTTTCCCTTAAGAGCCTATAAGGGCCTAGCAAATTTACATACTGGGAATCCAATTACTGACCTGAAACAAAATAAACAGATTCTCAGTTATTTTGATGTGGTAAGCCTGTGGTTGGAAAAATCTATCGCTGGAATAATTTGAGGATCTGTGTGTTATGTCTTTTTCATGGTTTGCTTTAGGCTTTCTGGAAGTAATCCTGAGTCCCGAGATGTTTGAGATTTATCTAATTTCAAAAAGAGCAGCTCAAGATATGCCAAGATATCTGAATGTTAAGAAAAACCAACCTGTACAAATCATGACCTTAATATCTACACCCTGGCTTTCATTTTGGTGACTAGATGTGCCTTAACTTGTTTCTAGATTTGAAAATTTAGAAACGGCCTTTGGTATTGGAATTTTAGATCTCTTAGTTTGGTTTATATTCTAATGTTCTTGCCTCTTAATCCGTTCTTATAGATTAATCTGGGACTTTTATTGGACTAACACGGAAGAACATATCTGAAAAATACTAGGAGGCAATTGGCTGAGACAGTCTTCTCTTGGAATGGTGAATGAATAACGTAATCTACAATCGGAATGTTGAAAGAGAAATAACATCAACATTAGAAGGAAACAGTTGGACATTTTACTCCCTCTCCACTGTGAGGGAGCAAGAATTTCCTGTCCCCTTCAAGGTCCTTCTAGCTGGATTAAGAATCAAATTGACACGAGACATTAACAGGAGAAGATGAAATTTAATTTTCTGTGTACGGGGAATCCACACAAACATGGAAATTCCAAAGACAGGCAAAATGAGGTATGTACGTCATCCTGAACTAAGGAGAAAAGATTAGGGGTCTAGGACTTCGAAGGGAAGGAATGCAATTCACAGGGCAATAAGAAGAGCAGATGGTTGGAAATTAGATGTTTGCCCTGCCGTACAGATGGGTCACTCAGATACATTTTATCTCTGTTAATAACCCTTATTCCGGGAAAGACCCTCAGTTTAGATTCTTCCAAATACTGAAGGGAAGGGCAGAAGTTTCTCTTGAGCCCGCAGGGTCTCACTTGCCTTCAACTCAAAATAATCTAGCCAAAGTGGCCCATCAATCCCTAGGCTATCATCCTCCACGAAATAATCTTTGTGATGATTTTCATGTGTGTCCTTTCACAGATTCTGCTTTAACATGCATATATATAGCAATAAAAAAAGGTGTTTTGTTGTGTAAATGTTATTTTAAAAATAATGATTTTACAAAACAAGTAAGTGGTGGAAAGAGGCAGCTTTTACTTCACACAAACCTGATGCCACAGCAACACAGTGGTTGTAGTCCAGGAAGGAGACCAGCTGGGGAAGGAAATATGCTTCCAGGGCACCAATGTTATGCCAGTCATTTAATCCTCACAACTCTGGGAGGCAAGTGAAAGAATATGTGTGAACACAGCTCTTGTTCATAACCTTTTCTTTTTTTTTTTTAAGATTTTATTTATTTGATAGAGAGCACACTAGAAGGGGGGAGGGGCAGAGGCAGAGGGAGAAGCTGACTCCCTGGCTAGGCAGGGAGCCCCACCCAGGACTCAATTCCAGGGCCCCAGGATCATGACCTGAGGCCAAGGCAGACCCTTAAGACTGAGACACGCAGGCAGGCGCCCCGTTCACAACATTTTAAAGCAAATGTAATCTGCTAGAGTCAGTGATTGCTGTTAACAGTTGTTGAGCCAAAGAAAGATGACCGAGATGCCAATCTAAAGCTCTTCTCCCTAACGATGAAAATTCAGATATTTGCATGTTGGGCATTATACACTAGCAAGGTTGTTTCTCATCCTTAATTAGGAAGGCTTAGAAATTGATGGTTACCACTGAGATACCACCTTACGCCAGCTAGAATGGCAAAAATACTGGGATAGACCGGTGATGGGTAGTAAGGAGGGCACGTATTGCATGGTGCACTGGGTGTTATACGCAACTAATGAATCATCGAGCCTTACATCGGAAACCGGGGATGTACTGTATGGTGACTAACATAACATAATAAAAAATCATTAAAAAAAAAAGAATGGCAAAAATAGACAAGGCAAGAAACAACAATTGTTGGAGAGGATGTAGAGAAAGGGAATCCCTCCTACATTGTTGGTGGGAATGCAAGTTAGTACAGCCACTCTGGAAAACAGTGTGGAGGTCCCTTAAAAAGTTAAAAATTGAGCTACCCTATGATCCAGCCATTGCACTACTGGGTGTTTACCCCAAAGATACAGACGTAGTGAAGTGAAGGGCCATATGCACCCCAATGTTCATAGCAGCAATGTCCACAATAGCTAAATCGTGGAAGGAGCCAAGATGCCCTTCAACAGATGACTGGATTAAGAAGTTGAGATCCATATATACAATGGAATATTACTCAGCTATCAGAAAGAACGAATTCTCAACATTTGCTGCAACATGGAGGGCACTGGAGGAGATAATGCTAAGTGAAATAAGTCAAGCAGAGAAAGACAACTATCATATGATTTCTCTCATCTATGGAACATAAGAACTAGGATGATCAGTAGGGGAAGAAAGGGATAAAGAAAGGGGGGGGGTAATCAGAAGGGGGAATGAAACATGAGAGACTATGGACTATGAGAAACAAACTGAGGGCTACAGAGGGGAGGGGGTGGGGGAATGGGATAGACCGGTGATGGGTAGTAAGGAGGGCACGTATTGCATGGTGCACTGGGTGTTATACGCAACTAATGAATCATCGAGCCTTACATCGGAAACCGGGGATGTACTGTATGGTGACTAACATAATATAATAAAAAGTCATTAAAAAAAAAGAGCAAACTAAACATAAAGCAAGCAAAAGGAAGGAAATCAAAGACTAGAGTGGAAATTAATAAAACAGAGAATAGAGAAAAATCAACAAAACCAAAAATCGTTTTTCTGAAAAAACTGACAGAATTGACAAACTTTTGGCTAGACAGACCAAGGAAAAAAAGAAAGAAGACTCAAATGCTTAATATCAAGAATGAGGAGTGACTGCTAACAGGCAAGACCTTTCTTTTTTGGGTTAATGAAAATCTCTTAAAATTAGATATGGTGACAGTTGCACAACTCTGAGGATATACACTGAATTGTACACCTTAAAAGGGCAAGTTTTGTGGTATGTGAATTATATTTCAATAAATCTATTAAGTTTAAAAAAAAAAAGAAATTGATGGTTACATTCATGGGCCTTAAGATTAAACTTCCAGAGCAGAGATGTCTTCAAGAAAATATTTACAGGGGCGCCTGGGTAGCACAGTTGTTAAGGTCTGCCTTCAGCTCAGGGCGTGATCCTGGCATTATGGGATCCAGCCCCATATCAGGCTCCTCCGCTGGAAGCCTGTTTCTTCCTCTCCCACTCCCCCTGCTTGTGTTCCCTCTCTGGCTGGCTGTCTCTCTGTCAAATAAATAAATAAAATCTTTACAAAAATAAAAAAGAAAGAAAATATTTACAAATAACATTTGGAAACATATTTACAATTATAGAAAAAGAACAGGAAGATTATTAAGATGTAAACATGGCGACTGGATCTTTTTGTTTTTTAAGATTTTATTTGTTTGAGACAGATATACAGAGAGAGAGAGCGAGCATGAGCAGGGGGAAGGGCAGAAGGAGAGGGAGAAGCAGACTCCCAACTTGAGCTGGGAGCTGGACATGGGGCTCGATCCCAGGACCCAGTGATCATGACCCGAGCAGAAGGCAGACAACCATGTGAGCCAGCCAGGCGCCCCTGGATCTTTTTTCTTAACATGGATTATGACTTATATTATTTATATTTCCCTTCTTCTTCTGTTTTATCATGGAATTTTCTAAATCGGGACATTACGGAGTTTCCTGCCTCAGATTCAGACAGCACCTAAATAAATAGCGTGTTGTCTGGAAAAAAAGCTCTTAAGTAAGGTGCTAACTAGAGAGTTGTGGTCTCTGGCTCTGCCAAGCCAGGACTAAACCAGAAGAAAACTGAGAGCCAGAAGAAACAAAAACGTATGAAACAGTCGAAGATTATTTGTTTGTTTTTACATGAAGAAAATGTGGTGCTTATAGTTTCTAGTCTCCACTCACCTGGGTGGGCTCAGGGATGCCTCCCCACCCCTGGCCAAGAAGGGAATAGTGGGTGGGGGGCTTCCTCTCTGTGTACTGCTGATTGTGCTTTCTGCATGCTTTCCTCAGCACATGGGCAAGAAAAACCAGACTGGTTTAACTATACTCCCCAAGGTAATTTCTTCACCGTTTATCACGCTGGAACACTTGGTGTCCTCAACGATTCTAGAGCAGGTTCCTGAGAGAGCCTCAGGACAGACACAAAAATGTTAAGAGCATGGATGACCATGTCCCTTGTAGACTGGGCCTTGCAGCAGACACAGGGAGGAGAGGAGCCCCTCCTTTAATTCCCCCCCCTTTTTAAAAATATTTTATTTATTTATTCCACAGAGAAAGAGAGAGCCAGCGAGAGAGGGAACACAAGCAGGGGGAGTGGGAGAGGAAGAAGCAGGCTCCCAGCGGAGGAGCCCAATGTGGGGCTGGGTCCCAGGACTCCGGGATCACGCCCTGAGCCAAAGGCAGACGCCCAACAACTGAGGCACCCAGGCGCCCCTCCTTTAATCCCTTCTGAACTAAGATGGATGTAGAAACAAGTGGGGGAAATACCATTTCACTGTAGAGGTAGAACAGAATAAAAGTGCCATAGGGACAGTATTATATAAGGATGGGACAAACCACACCTAACTTGGTGGAGAGGTGGGGAGGACTTAAAGAGAAGTGGCATTTCAGAAGGGACTTGAACTACAGGTAGGATTTAAAATTGGTTTATGGCTTTTTCTTTTTTAAGGAAATGTATGTTTATTGTAGAAATTTAGAAAATACTGAAAATTCTAAAGAAGTCAAAAGGCAGGCAGCTCTACTTTGTTACTCGCTACCAGAGTGTACAGTATGGAAAGGGGGACAGGGAGTACCTCTATAATGAAGAAGCGTAACAAACACTACCTTAGCCAGGTAAACATCAGGGATAAATTGTGTTGATACCACATAACCTTGGTATGACCGATGTGTTGCAAGTGGCACTTCTCCTCTGCAGTCTTCCACCCAAGAACCCATAACCCTAGTCTCATCATGAGAAAAGCTTCAAGCAAGCCCAAATTAAGGGACGTTCTGCAAAATACCTAACCACAATACTCACAACTGTCAAGGTCATGAACAACAGAAAGTCTGAAAAACCGTCACAGCCAAGAAGAGCCTAAGGAGACATGACGAAATGTAATAAGGTACCTAGATGGGATACTGGAACAGAAAAAGGACATAAGGGAAAAACTAAGGAGATACGGATAGAACATGGAGTTTAGTTCATACGAATGTATCAGTATTGGCTCATTAGTTGTGATGAATATGCCATATTAATATAGGATACTAGCAAAAGGGGAACGTGGGTGCTGGGTATACGAGAAACTCTGTTATTTTTCAACTTTTTTTTTTTTTAAAGATTTTATTTATTTATTCGACAGAGATAGAGACAGCCAGCGAGAGAGGGAACACAAGCAGGGGGAGTGGGAGAGGAAGAAGCAGGCTCATAGCGGAAGAGCCTGATGTGGGGCTCGATCCCATAACGCCGGGATCACGCCCTGAGCCGAATGCAGACGCTTAACCGCTGTGCCACCCAGGCGCCCCTATTTTTCAACTTTTCTGTAAATTTAAAATGCTTTAAAATAAACTGTTTAAGTATTCAAAAAATAAAGCACAATTAAATGTCCTTCCAGATTTTTTCTATGTATGTACATGTACTCATATTTTAACCATGTGTATAGATTTTTATCCTGCTTTCCTCTGACCTAACATCATACACTGAGCATGATACCAAAACTTCTGAATGTTGACAATATTTCATAATCTATAATTACTTAAGAGGTTTTCTATTTTGGGACATCCAGGTTTTAAAAACAAGTTAGCTGTAATGATTAGTGTTGTGATGATTACCTTTGTAAATTCATTTCTAGATCTCAGACCATTTCCTCGGGATGTTGAAGACTTCCCTGTTAAGACAGAGTAAGGCTGGGAATATAAGTTTTTCCTTTAAGGATAATGAATAGGTTCTGTAGAGTTTAAAAGAAGATTCTAGTTCAGCAGGTTTATAGTTTTAAGGAAAAACAAGTTGCAAACTTAATTTATTTCCTAGCATCTCTGTATAGAAGCTATTGGTCACTACTTGACTAACATTTTGCTTTTATTTTGTTTGTATGTATGTATGTATGTATGTATGTATGTATGTATGTATTTGACAGAGAGAAGGAGAGAGAGAGAGTGCACAAGCAGGGGGAACAGCAGGCAAAGGGAGAGGGAGAGGCAGGCTCTCCATGGAGCAGGGAGCCCAATGCAGGGCTTGATCCTGGACCCTGGGATCATGACCCAAGCCGAAGGGAGATGCTTAACGACTGAGCCACCCAAATGCCCTTAATTGTTTTTTTATTAAAGGTTTTATTTAAGAGAGAGAGAGCATGAGCGGGGAAAGAAGCAGAGGGAGGAGCGAGAGAGACAAGCAGACTCCCTGACAAGCAGAGAGCCTGACCTGGGGCCTGATCCCAGGACCCTGAAACCACGACCTGAGCCAAAGTCAGATGTTTAACTGACCCAAGAACCCGTTTTTGTTTTCTTTAAAGATTTATTTATTTTAGAGAGAGAGAAAGAGAGTACACATGCGTGTGTGTGAGCCTGAGTGGAGGGAGGGTTTAGAGGCAAAGAATCTTAAAACGGGCTCCCAGCTGCGTGTGGAGACTGACATGGGGCTCGACTCCATGACCCATGAGATCATGACCTGAACCGAAACCAAGAGTCTGAGGCTTAACTAACTGAGCCACCCAGGCACCCCACATTTTCCTTTTAAAAGGAGAAGAATTTAGGGGGTGCCTGGGTGGCTCAGTCCATTAAGCATCCAACTCCTGATCTCATCTCAGGTCTTGATCTCAGGGTCGTGAATTAAAGTCCACTGTCGGGCTCCACACTGGGCATGGAGCTTACTTAAAATGTGTGTGTGTGTGTGTGTGTGTGTGTGTGTGTGTATGCCAATTGTTTTCTTTCTTTTTTTTTTAAGATTTTTATTTACTTGAGATAGGGAGACCCCAGTGGGGGGGCGGGGGCAGAGGCAGAGGGAGAAGCAGACTACCCACTGAGCAGGGAGCCTGATGTGGGGCTCAATTCCAGGACCCTGGGATCATGACCCGAGCTGAAGGCAGCCACTTAACCGCCTGAGCCACCCAGGTGCCCCATGCCAATTGTTTTCTTAAATCATACATACAATGCATATTGTGTTTGTTTAATCAATATCTCTGACAATCAATGGTACCTTGTAAACCTTGACATAGTTTTATGGAGTCTCAGTGCCAAATTCTACAATCCTCGATAAAACTTCTTTTAAATTTCTGTAAAGTGAAGATTTTTCTCTGTGAGAACTAGCCCAAGTCTTAGTTGTAGAAATCAGTTCTTGGTGAGGGGAAGATGGCAGACTAGGAGGATCCTGAGATCGCTCCGTCCCATGCTTACAACTAGGTGTCACCCACATCCAAGTCACTGAACCAGAGAGCCATCGAAACCCTGGCAGAACAAACTCCACAACTAAATATAGAGAAGAAGCTGTATCCAAAAGGTTAGGAGTGCCACAAAGGCAGAGGGAGGCTGCCTGCAGCAGGGAAGGAGCTGGGTGTGTAGAGGGGGCAGAGACACAGGCCCTTGCACCGATCCCCATAACGTTTGGCTTTGAGAAACAGAGGGGCTGAATTCTTAGAGTTTGTTTAGTGAGTGGGACTTGGAGCCTGGAGTTTTAAAAGTCAGCTGACTCAGCACCTCCACCCAAGAGGGCAAGGGGTAGCTGGGCTGCTGCCCCTAGAGCGCGGCCTGCACAGAGAGGCAACACAAACACAGCAGGTTATGCAATGCCAGGGAGCAAATGGGGGACAGGTGTATTCACGCTGATTTCCTAGCATGTTGGGGGCCCTGGAAAACGAGGAAGCTGGCAGGAACCATTTTCATGCCCCACCTCCAGCACAAACACAGGACCATCTGCGGGAGGCTGGGCTGCACAGAACTTGCTGCCTAACCTGCGAGCAGCGCACCACACACTCGCCCACTCCAAGCTTACCTCCTTGGCCCTGGACTCAAGACAAATTTTGTTAAAACTGTACACCAGTCCCGCCCAGCCACAGGGTGCACAGCTGCTGCCCTGAGCTGCCTCCAGTTGGTGTGGGGCACCCAGCCACCGCTGTGTGCTGTGCCCAGCTGCCACCCTGCGCCCCCAGCCAATCCTGCACGCTACACCCAGCCAGGCCCCGTCACTGCCCAACTCAGAGCCCAGTCTCACTTCTGGCCACACACACGCCTGGGCCCTAGCCACAGCAGCGCTTCACAGCACTTCAAGGATCTTCCATTGGACTAGTGGCCCAGCACAAACGTTGCTACCACCTCCTCCCGCTCTCGAGTTCCCTGGTGGGCACGCCCCCTCCAGACTGGCCTGCCTGAGTCCCACCAACACTACACAGAGTAAGCACAGCTCCAAACAGGCAGAGAGTCAGGGCAGATGATTACACTGAAAGGAAAAGTGACTCAGACACAACAGCAGGGCAAAAGCAACACACAGCAGGGCAAAAGTGGCAGGTTCTGCTGAACCGGGGACCCTGCCCTGCAGGGCACTCCAGGACCTCCTCTTCATAAAGTCACTACTTTCAAGAACAAAACACACAGCTGACTTTCTTAACGGAGAGAAACAGACACAGAGATGTATCCCAAATGAAAGAACAGGACAAGGCCACGGCCAGAGATCTACGTGAAATGGACAGAAGTAACATGCCTGATAGAGAATTTAAAGCAATGATCATAAGGATACTCACTGGACTTGAGAAAAGAGTGGAAGACATGAGTGAGACCCTTAACACAGAGATAAGGCATAACAGAGCAGAGATAAAGGTCTCAATAAGCAAAATGAGAAACACAATTGGAATGAACAGCAGGATGGAAGAAGCAAAGGAACAAATTAGTGACCTAAGGAGACAGAGTAATGCAAAGTAACCAGGCTGAACAAAAGAGAGAAAAAAGAATTATGCAAAAGGAGAATAGACTTAGGGAACTCAGTGACTCCATCAAACATAATAACATTCGTATTATAGGAGTCTCAGAAGAAGAGAGAGGAAAGAGGGCAGAAAACGTATTTGAAGAAATAATGGCTGAAAACCTCCCTAATCTGGGGAAGGAAACAGATATCCAGAAACAGGAGGCACAGAGAACTCCCATCAAAATCAACAAAAGCAGACCCACACCAAGAGATATTGTTATTAAATTGGCAAAATATAGTGATAAAGAAAGGATTTAAAAATTTTTTTTATTATGTTATGTTAGTCACCGTACAGTACATCCTTAGTTTTTGATGTAGTGTTCCATGACTCATTGTTTTCGTATAACACACAGTGCTCCATGCAATACGTGCCCTCCTTAATACCCATCACTGGCCCAGCCCATTCCCCCACCCCCCTCCCCTATGAAACCCTCAGTTTGTTTCCCAGAGTCCATAGTCTGTCGTGGTTCATTCCCCCTTCTGTTTACCCCCCCTTCATTCTTCCCTTCCTTCTCCTACCGATCTCCCTGCTATTTCTTACGTTCCAGAAATGAGTGAAACCATATGATAATTGTCTTTCTCTGTTTGACTTATTTCACTTAGCATAATCTCCTACAGTCCTGTCCATGTTGCTGCAAATGTTGGGTAATCGTTCCTTCTGATGGCTGAGTAATATTCCATTTTATATATGGACCACATCTTCGTAATCCATTCATCTGTTGAAGGGCATCTCGACTCCTTCCACAATGTAGCTATTGTGGAAAATGCTGCTATGAACACTGGGGTGCATATGGCCCTTCTCTTCACTATGCCTGTATCTTTGGGGTAAATACCCAGTACAGCAATTGCTGGATCATAGGGTAGCTCTATTTTTAACTTTTTGAGGGACCTCAACATTTTTCTTATTTATTTATTTATCTTATACACAAATATATGTATGTTTAAAAAAGCAATATGCAAACCTATGGCAATTATCTGGAAGACCATGAGAAATGAAACACATGGGTTCAGTCTCTGGCGATTAAGAAATCAACATTACGTTTTCCTTCACAGACTCTAAGACTTTCATATATGCTATCACGTCTCATCCTCTATCAGAGACTTTTACCATGTTACACACAACAACTCTGAGACCCAGAGAAATAAAAAACTTGTTGAAGGCTACTGAATTAGTTAATAAAGTCGGAGCTGGACCTCTGATTACACCTCACCACAATGCTGCTAATCACCTTTTGAGTTCCACATTTGGAGTTAGTGAAGGCTCTGTCACTTCTTAGGTAACTTCAGTGGCTTACTATTCCCCAAGCCTCAAGTTCCATCTCAGCGATATTTGAAAAATACTCCCAGTGTTTTGTGAACATGTTGAATTTTGTATGTAAAGCACCTGGGCATTGATAAAGAGTAGCTATTACTGTTGTATGTATAAATAAAATGCTGGGCATCTCTGAACATTATATCCATACTGCTCCTGGGGTCACGTTCAAAAGGTTGACTTTTAGCATCTACTAAGGCTGAACACATGCATTCCCTATCATACAGCAATTCCACTCAGGTATATACCCCACGGAAATGCACATGAATGTTCATCAAAACACAGCTTCCTGAATGTTCATAGCACTATAGTCCCAATCTGAGAACGATCAAAAGCCCATTGGTAGTAACGTTGACAAACACTTGTCCTATCACAAAATGGAACACCACTTAGCAGTGATAATAAGTGATCTACCACTACACCCAACAATATACGTGAATCTCACAAACAATGTTGAGCGAAAGCAGAAAGACACTAGAGACGACACAGCGAAGGATTCACTTCCATAAAATAGCTCATTTTGTTGGAATAGGTTAGAGTACCTTTGGGGACAGGGGAAGTGCCTGGAGCAGGAATAAGGGTGGCTGCGGGAGTGCTGGTAATGAGGTTTCTGGATTCCCGTGCTTGGTTACACAGGTATGATCCGGTTGTAAAAATTCACTGGACTGTACAATTCGGGGTTGCGCGCTTTTTTATGTATAGTTCACTAAAAGTTTAAAAAAGAAAAAAAGTTGCCCTTTTCAGGGAGGGGCTGGAATTCTAGGAATTTTGCCTAAACTCACTCAGTTCTGATTTCACCACGAATCCATTACCCAACTTTCACTCCAAGAACTGAGGCTGGCCTGAGGGAGACAAGCGTGCCGGAGGCGGGTTCCGCACCACAGCCCGTTTTCTGAACGCCCCGCGCGCCCCGCCAGGACTGGGAGAACGACCTGCTGCTTTTACCTCGGGCCGGTCCCAGGTGCGCAGGCCACGGGTCTGAAACGCCCAGACGCCTCCTGACGCGGCTCCGCCACCCACTGTTCCTGCGCCAGGGGACGCCTGACCCTGTCGGGCCTGCGAAGCGCTCTCCCCCGCCTGGACCGCACTTCAGCCGGTGGCGACCTCCGGCTTCCCCGCTCCAGGTCCAGAAGGCAGCGGCGCGCAGCCGGGATACTGACGGTGATCCTGCAGCCCGCGGGCCGCTGCCGCTGGGACGAGCCCGTGCGCATCGCCGTGCGGGGCCTGGCGCCGGGACAGCCCGTCACGCTGCGCGCCTCCCTGCGCGACGAGAAGGGCGCGCTCTTCCGGGCCCACGCGCGGTACCAAGCCGACGCCGACGGCCTCCTGGACCTGGAGCGCGCGCCCGCGCTGGGCGGCAGCTTCGTGGGGGTCGAGCCCATGGGGCTGCTCTGGGCCCTGGAGCCGGATAAGCCTCTCTGGCGGTTTGTGAAGCTGGACGTTCAGAAGCCCTTCGCCGTGGAGCTGGAGGTGCTCGACGGCCACGAGCCCGACGCCGGGCATCTCCTGGGCCGGGCGGTGCACGAGCGCGACTTCCTGCGGCCCGGGGTGCGGCGGGAGCCGGTGCGCGCGGGCCGGGTGCGCGCCACGCTCTTCCTGCCCCCAGGTGAGTGTGGGGGGTTACGGGGGCGCGCGGCTGGGGGCGGTGGCGGTCAGAGGTTTCCGGTACTGCTGCAGGTGGAGTTCAGCTCCTCTGTAAGGAGGGAGAAGGTGACAATGACTAAGCCAGTGGCCAACCAAAATGGAGTATTTTGACGTGTTGGGTTCTGTGTTATGCGTTTTGCTTGCATTATGTCATTTAATCGCTATAATATCTCAATGAAGTGAGTACTGTTATTCTGCAGATTAAAAAAAAAACCACAAGTGAGGGTCAGGATGGATAGGTATGTGGTCTGATTTGTCACTAAGAACTACTCTATAGATCTCATCAGCCCTATCCATCAAGGAAGCTATTGGAGTATCACCCTTCCGTAGTGCTGTGGGTACACTGGGCCTCTTCTCCACTTCTTCATGCCCCGTATGTACCACAGATGACACTTTAGACTCCACTGACTTTCTCACCTGAAGTCATCTCTGGATATTTTTCTTTCCTCTCTCTAAATAGACATCTGAAATATCAGTAGACACACACACAAAGCCAAGGGTAAATGCCACACAACATAAAGCATTGTTTCAAGATTAATTTTATGTCCAATCCCCTAACAGAACACTATGAATCAAATCAAAAACATGAAATTCCTGGGGCGCCTGGGTGGCTCAGTCGTTAAGCGTCTACCTTGGGCTCAGGGCGTGATCCCAGGGTCCTGGGATTGAGCCCCACATCAGGCTCCTCTGCTGGGAGCCTGCTTCTTCCTCTCCCACTGCCCCTGCTTGTGTTCTCTCTCTCGCTGGCTGTCTCTCTGTCAAATAAATAAATAAAATCTTAAAAAAAAACCAACAACGGGGCGCCTGGGTAGCACAGTCCTTAAGCGTCTGCCTTCGGCTCAGGGCCTGATCCCGGCGTTATGGGATCGAGCCCCACATCAGGCTCCTCCGCTGGAAGCCTGCTTCTTCCTCTCCCACTCCCCCTGCTTCTGTTCCCTCTCTGGCTGGTTGTCTCTTAGAAATAAATAAATAAAATCTTAAAAAAAACAAACAAACCAACAACAACCATGAAATTCCTCTTTCCATGATGTAGTCATTAATGAAAGACTTTGTTACTCTCCGTGGTAACGAAAGCTTCTTAGAACCTTGTAGATAACTTAAAGAATCGTATGGAGGATAAACTCTTCAATGAGAAGGTACCTTGTAGGTTTTCCTTTCAAGGTACTTGTATTACTTTTGCCTAGTAACTCAGGGAGCTGTTTTTTTTCCCCGTTTGATTCATAGGAACCCACTAAATAGAAAGATCTCTAAAAGGAACGCAAATTGTTTAAATTGTATAATGCCTTTCCTTTATATTGTTTTCTCTAGGACCTGGACCTTTCCCGGGGATCATTGACATCTGTGGATTTGGAGGGGGCCTTATGGAATATCGAGCCAGCCTTTTGGCAGGTCATGGCTTTGCCACTTTGGCTCTAGCTTATTATGACTTTGAAGATCTCCCCAAGGAAATTAACAGCATACACCTGGACTACTTTGAAGAAGCCCTGTGCTACATGCTTCAACACTCAGAGGTTCTCCTAATGTCCTTTATTATATCATTCTCTCTAGAAATACATCCAGAGAGGGTGTCACTTTGCACTCACCGGTGCCAGGTGCCTGGATGCTGCGATTCTTCTTTCACAGAGATTTCTTTTGGAGCCTTCCTTGGCTTTAGGTGCCTATTTACACTTTCTCTGTCAGATGGCTTAGTAAGGCAGAATTAATCGTAAAAATCCATGTGAGGTTTTATTTAAAGGAATTATTCAGGAATTTGCATTTGTTATGCAAAATGAGTTTCTAATTTGTTAGTTCTATATGCTTTTATTTTTTTCCAGATTGGTTTATTCATTTGAGAGAGAGAGCATGAGCAGAGGGAAGAGGTAGAGGGAGAGGGAGAAGCAGACTCCCCGCTGAGCAGGGAACCAGCTACATCCCAGGACTGTGAGATCCTTACCAGAGCCCAAGGCAGACGCTTAACCAATGGAGCCACCCAAGCGCCCCTACATGCGTTTTTTTAATTAAGTTTTTTATTTTAATTCCAGAATAGTTAACATACAGTGTTATATTAGTTTCAGGTGTACAATACAGGGACTGAGCAGCTCCTCATAAGTGCATTCCTTAAACCCATCACCTATTTAATCCATCCCCCTATTAACCTCCCCTCTGGTAACCATCAGTTTATTCTCTATAGTTAAGAGTCTGTTTCTTGATTTCTTTTTTTTTCTTTTCCTTTCTTCATTTGTTCTGTTTCTTAAATTCCACATATGAGTGAAATCATGGCATTTGTCTTTCTTTAATTTCACTTAGCCTATCCTCTCTAGTTCTATCCATCTTGTTGCAAATGGCAAGATGTCATTCTTTTTTATCCCTGAATAATATTCCGTGTGTGTGTGTGTGTGTGTGTGTGTGTATACACACATGTCACATCTTTATTCATTCATCTATTGATGCACACTTAGGTTGCTTCCATAATTTTGCTATTGTAAACAATGGTGCAATAAACATAGGGGTGCATGTATCCCTTTGAATTAGTGTTTTGTATTTTGGGGGTAAATAGCCAATAGTGTGATTACTGATTGTAGGGTAGTTCTATTTTTAACCTTTTGAGGAAGCTCCATACTGTTTTCCACAGTGGCTGCGTCAGTTTGCATTCCCACCAACAGTTCATGAGTGTTCGTTTTTCTTCACTTCCTCACCAACACTTGTTTCTTGTGTTGTTGATTTTAGCCATTCTGATGGGTGTGAGGTACTATCTCATTGTACTTTTTTTAAACAATTTTTTTTAAAGATTTTATTTATTTATTCAACAGAGATAGAGACAGCCATCGAGAGAGGGAACACAAGCAGGGGGAGTGGGAGAGGAAGAAGCAGGCTCATAGAGGAGGAGCCTGATGTGGGGCTCAATCCCATAACGCCGGGATCACGCCCTGATCCGAAGGCAGATGCTTAACCGCTGTGCCACCCAGGCACCCCTATCTCATTGTACTTATGATTTGCATTTCCCTGATGATGAGTGATGTTGAACATCTTTTATTTAAGATTTTTAAAAAAAAAATTCGGGAGAGAGTGCACAGAAGAATGAATATGAGCAGGGGGAGGAGCAGAGGGAGAGTGAGGAGCAGACTCCCCTTGAGCAGGGAGCCCAAGGCAGGGCTCAATCCCAGGACCCTAAGATCATGACCTGAGCCGAAACCAAGAGTTGGACACTTAACCCACTGAACCTCCCAGGTGCCTTGGGCGTTGAGTTTTATAAATTCTTTCTAAATTTTGGATACTAACCCTTTATCAGATATATCATTTGCAAATATCTTTTCCCATTCCTTAGCTTGTCTTTTAGTTTTGTTGTTTACTTTTCTGTTCAGACTCTTTTTATTTTGATTTTTTAATCTTTAATTTCTGGTATCAGTGTGTTCTCAGATTTTGATCAGAACTTGCCCACGTATTTCAGAAGCTAAGAACTACTTAATTTGACTCTGAAGTCTTACGCTGTTTCTATAAAGTTAATCATTTGCCAGGGTATGTAGATGGGGTCTGATGAGTCACTCGCTTAGAACAGAACTTGGTTCCACACAGTTAGGTACCTTGGCACACTGAGACTTATTTTTTTTTTTAAAGATTTTATTTATTTATTTGACAGAGATAGAGACAGCCAGCGAGAGAGGGAACACAAGCAGGGGGAGTGGGAGAGGAAGAAGCAGGCTCATAACGGAGGAGCCTGATGTGGGGCCCGATCCCATAACACCGGGATCAAGCCCTGAGCCGAAGGCAGACGCTCAACCGCTGTGCCACCCAGGGGACCCGGCACACTGAGACTTAGATCATGCCCACCTGAATGAGGACCTGAACTTGACAGGCTCCATGACTCAGCATTCTCTAGTGGATGATAGTCTGGAACATTTGTAATCAAGACCCAGACTTGCCAGTGAGTTTACAATTTGTTTGTCATGTGTTCACCCAGATATTTTTTATGTGGATAGAAACTCTTTGAGGGCTGAGGTTGATACTCTGTGGCCAACTCACAAATTAAAGTTAGCACCTCTAGTTATGTTTAAAAACATGTTTTAATAGGTAATAACCTTTATTTTTTTTTTAACTAATCTCTGCCCAGTGTCGGGCTCGAAATCACAATCCTAAAATTAGGACTCATGTGTGCTACCAACTAAGCCAACCAGGAGCTCCATTTTCTTTTTTTTCTGTCAGCCTCTAAAGGGACAGCTACTTCCCAGCCCCCATTTTCCCTCTACCCTCAGCTTAACTCAGACCCAAAGTATCAACCCTCACTAACTGAATTGATGTTGTTGAAAAATACTGCCATCATCATAGAACATTTTTCTATGAGATACGTTCTTGACTCCTCTGTCTTCTTGTCTTCTAGGTAAAGGGCCCAGGCATTGGACTTCTGGGCATTTCCTTAGGAGCTGATATTTGTCTTTCCATGGCCTCATTTTTGAAGAACATCTCAGCCACAGTTTCCATCAATGGATCTGGGTTCAGTGGAAAGTGTCCCATACACTACAAGCAGACGTGCATCCCATCATTGGGCCATGATCTTAGGAGAATCAAGGTAGCTTTCTCAGGCTTCCTGGATGTTGTGGATGCATGGAATGATATTGTAGGAGGGCATGAGAACCCCAGCATGATTCCAATAGAGAAGGCCCAGGGACCCATCCTCTTCATCGTTGGTCAGGATGACCATAACTGGAGGAGTGAGTTATATGCCCAAATAGCCTCTCAACGGTTACAGGCCCATGGAAAGGAAAAACCCCAGATCATCTCTTATCCTGGGACTGGGCATTATATTGAGCCTCCTTACTTCCCCCTATGCCCAGCTTCTGTGCCGAAAATACTGAACAAACCTGTAATCTGGGGTGGGGAGCCCAGGGCTCATTCTAGGGCTCAGGAAGATGCTTGGAAACAAATTCTAACCTTTTTCTGTAAGCATCTTGGAGGTATCCAGAATATAGCTTCCCCTAAATTGTAATGCATTGGTCTATTATTGACATGAGAAAATCAAGGTCAGATTCTGGTGTTTAAGAATCATATGTGAATCCATTGCCCCCTCGATAATGTTAAATTTATGTCGTGGGTATTAATGACTCATTTTAGGTAACATTTTTAATACGTTATGTTTTCATTAATTTTACTAATGTAACACATGCCTATTATAGAAGATTCAATTAGAAGTATACAACACAAAAAGTAAAAAGCATCCCCTCTGTTAAAATTTGTATTTTCTTCTAGATTTTTTTTTACTTAACACTTTAAGCCATGGATGAAATTTAAAGTTGAACAAATACTAGGTTACTGGTTTTTTCTTTAATCACTGTGGGAGAATTGACATCCAGTGTTTGCTACTGGTTCAAAACTGGTGGCAGGATAGAATTTTCATTGGCCAAACCTTACAGAGAGGTGTTGGTATAAGGAAGCCAGGCTGACCTTTTCCTCTTGGAGATCAGAGAAGAAGCCTTTGGGAGGAGGAGTTGGGGTAAAGAAGGGGAGCATCTCTAGGATAGTTAAGTCCAAACTCTGTTTCAAGGATGAATGATTATGACTTATTTTCCTGCTTCCTGGCTTTAAGAATAGACTTTGGAAAACCATAGTGTGACATTCTTAGAGGCCTCACTCCTCATTTTCTTTGACATCAGGGCTGCAAAGCATTGCATAAGTGTATCTGAAGAGAGAGTGGTTGAGAATGTTCCAAAACTGACAAAGACATCAAACCACATTTTCTAGAAGCACTATGTCTTAGCTTGAGTTGCTATAAAATGCCATTGACTGGTGGCTGAAACAACAGATAATCATTTTTCTGGAGGCTGGGAAGTCCAAGATCAAGGTTCCAGCAGACTTAGTTCCTGGTGATGGCCTTTTTGTGGTTTACAGATGGCTGACTTTTCCCCATGTCCGCGTGTGGCAAAGAAAGAGAGCTCTGGTTTCTCTTCCTCTTTTTATAAGGGCACTAATTCCATCATGGGGGCCTCGCTCTCATGCCCTCACTTAAACCTAATAATATCCCAGAGGCCCCACCTTCAAATGCCACTGCATTGTGGTTTGGGATTTCAAAATATGAATTTTGAGGTGACACATTCAGTTCGTAACAACTATACACTTCAGACAAGGCAAGTATAAAGAATACCATATTATCACAGAAAAATTATCTGTGGCAGTTTTACAACATAGCCATAAATCCTTTGCCATTTCTCCCACCAAGAGGTGGAAGATCCATATTCCTTTCTCAAATCTGGATATGCTGCTGTGTCAGTCAGTTGTGTAGAGCATAACTGGTACTATGTAACTTCAGAGGCTAATCATAAAAGCTACGAAGATCCCACCTTTTCTGCTGGGAACATTTGCTCTTGGAGCCCTGAGCCACCTTAAGGAGTCTGACTACTCTGAGGCTGTGATGATGTGAGGAAGCCAAAAATACACGGAGAGGCCGACTATAGACATTTCCTGTGACAGTCCCAGTGGGGCCCAGCCTTCAGGTTATTTCCGCCCAGGTACCAGGTATGTGAGGGAAAAACCTCCAGATGATTTTAGCTCCTAGCCATTTAACATCTTCCCAGCAAAGGCTTTGGATATCTGAAGCAGAGCAGAATTGTACCCGTTAAACCCTGTCCAAAACGTGTCTTTATAAGCAAAATGATTGTCATTTCACATGACAATGTTTGGGGTATGTTTCAGTTAGCGATTGCTATGTAAAAAACTCCCTCAAAAATATGGTGGCTTAAAACAGTAACCATTTGGGGAGCCTGGGTGTCTCAGTCGGTTGAGCATCCAACTCTTGATTTCGGCTCAGGTCATGATCTCAGGGTGGTGAGATCAAGCCCAACGTTGGACTACACACCAAGCATGCAACCTACTTACCATTCTGTCTCCCTCTCCCTCTGCCCCTCCCCACTGTGCTCACACACTCTCTCTAAAAAGGGTGGGGGAATAGTAACCATTTATTTTTCTCACTCACATGGCAGGGAGGTTGGTAGTGGCCATCATCTGGGAATTCAGACTGTCCTATGGGTTAGGAGGATCTCCCAATTTCTCTCCACATGGGTCGTTCCACTGGCTACGTGGGCTTGGATGCAAGAGTGAGCATCCCAAGAGAGCAAGGCAAAGTTGCACAGCATTCTTTTGACCTGTCTTGGAAACTACATAGCATCACTCTTGCCATACTCTGTTGGTCAAGGCAGTCCCAAAGCCCCACCCAAGGTCAAGGACAACATAGAGTTCACCTCTTAAAAGGAGTGCAGCAAGGTTCTAGAAGAATGTAGGATGGGAAATATTGTAATCAATTTTTGAAAATCTGCCTTCCGGCCACAATGGTTCACATTCCTCCCACAGTTAGAATACATCCATTCCTCTTCCAAGGCCCCTCAAAAATCTCATTCCATTATAGTCTAAGATTGCATCACCTGTATCACATCCAGGTACAGATGAGGCTCCTCTGGTACACTTCTTTGGGTACGGCTCCTAGAGTATCGTTGTCAAAGTGAAGACCTGTGAACTAAAGAAACAACTGCACACACAGAGAATACAATGTGGGATGGGTGTAAGATAACTCTTGCATTCTTGTTCTGAAATGGGGGAAGTGGGAGGCACACAACAGTCGCTGGCCCCTAGCAATTTTGAAATCCAGCTGAGAACATGTTGCGAACTCTTTGGTGCTCAGTTAACCCTCTGTAAGTTGTTCTCTGTAGCTCTTGGCTCCACCCTCTGAGTGAAAACCTGTTTTTCCATTAAAAAAAAAACTGAGTTAGCAACGCCAAAGTCTCCTCAGTCAGCTTCTTAGATGAAAAAGATCAGGAGTCCAAGGTTCTTTCCTTCTCTGCATTCTATTTCAGTTCACATTTGTACTGCTACCAGAACAATTCTCTTAAGAACTATGTGGGTTTTCTAAAAACCTTAGTGAGGTTCACTTTATTAGGTAAAACACAGCAATATAAGTCTATTTGAGGCAAGAACTTCTGTACCTGGGTCTCCCTGTGAGGATGCTGAGGGTAATACCCTTGAGATTCTAACAAGTCCTATTATTTAATAGTTAGGATCTGCTGGGGACACCTTAAAATCTTCAGAGGGCCTTCTGTCAGTCTGAAATGTTCTACCTTGAATCTTTCTGAGGTCTTTACGAAGGATCTCCCATAGACCCACTCTGGATTTGACTTTGGTCTGAGGTCCTGTCTTAATTAAAGACTAATTTGCCATATGGGGAGGCCGGGAAGGAGAAACAGTATTATTGTCAAACTTGGCAAGTCCTGGTTCCTTCACATGTAACAGGTCATTCTTTAGTTTAATTCTTTCTCTTGCATTTTATCATAGGCAGCAGCAGAAGCCAGCTGGCACTGTCAGTACTCTGTTGGGAAATGCCCTCAGCCAGATTATTGAATTCATTTAGGTGTATCTTCCATTTTTCACATTACTGCAAGGTCAGTGTTGCCTTCGGCTTCCAATAAGTTTTTGTTGCTTTCCTTTAGGCCCTCAATAATAGCCTCCATGGGGTCCTTTAGGCTTTCACTAACAGTCTCCTTAAAGCCCTTCCAACTTCCACCAGCTACCTAGTCCTAAAGGCAACTGTGGTTCCTGTGTATATGGGCATGTCCACAGACTGCTCGAGTTTTCTCACAGCATGATATCTGACCTGCAAAATGAATGTCCCAAGAGAGGATGGCAGAAATACGTGGCATTTTTTAGACCTAGCTTTGGAAGTCGCATAGCATCACTTCAACTGTACTCTATTGGTTGAGATAAACACAAAGATGTCAGTGCAAGGAAAGTGGCTACAGAATCTTACCTCCTGATAAGGGAACTGCAAGATTCCTAGAAGAACATCTGAGATGGGAGTTAATTGTTGCAGTGATCTTTGCAATCTGTCCACAGAATTGTTATGCAGGAACACTGCTGAAAAGAAAGCTAAAGATTAAAAAGCCTTCCCAGCAGCCACAGAAAAAAGACAACCTTCAAAGGAACAACAATAATCCAAAAACTAACGTAAAAACAGCAAAATGGAAATGGGAAGCCACTGGAATGATACCTTCAAAGCACTGACAGAAAATATGTGACAAAGTAGAAGCCTGGGCTAGCAAAAGAGATGTTTAAATATGAAAGCATTTATTTTTCATAAAGCTTATTGAAAAAAATTAAATCGAAATAAAGTCATTTTCAGAAAAATATAAATTGAGATAATATAGCATATCTTTTTCTAAAGCAAAAACTAACGAGAATTCTTCAAACACAAGGAAAATGTCTCCAGGGGAGAGCATTTACACGAAGGAAGAAGTGGAATATAATGAAGAGGTTAAATGTGTATATGTGGGGGCGCCTGGGTGGCACAGCGGTTAAGCGTCTGCCTTCGGCTCAGGGCGTGATCCCTGCGTTGTGGGATCGAGCCCCACATCAGGCTCCTCCGATATGAGCGTGCTTCCTCCTCTCCCACTCCACCTGCTTGTGTTCCCTCTCTCGCTGGCTGTCTCTATCTCTGTCAAATAAATAAATAAAATCTTAAAAAAAATAAATGTGTATATGTGTATATAAATCTAAATAAATATATTTTTAAATATTTTATTTATTTGAGAGAGAGAGAGAGAACATAAGTGGGGGAGGGCAGGGCTAGGGAGATGGAGGCTCCCGGGTAAGCAGGGAGCCCAACATGGGGCTCGATCCCAGGATCATGACCTGAGCTGAAGGCACTTAACCAACTGAGCCACCCACATGCCCCAATAAATATTTACAAATAATATATTATGGAGTTTAAAATACACATAGAATTAAATAGCATATGTAGGAAGGAAACAAGTGCAGTGGAAATGTTCTAAAACCACTGCAGTTTTCACAAGGTGGTAAAAATATTAATTTTTATTTAATGTTAACGAATCAAGAGTTATTACCACAAGCTAATGCAGGAGGTAAATGGATTAATTTTTATATAGTTTTAATTTATTATTTAGAGAAAGAGAGAGCACATGTGAGTGGGGAGAGGGGCAGACGGAAAGGGACAAAGAGATTCTCAACCAGACTCCACGCTGAGCACAGAGCCTGACGCCGGGCTTGATCCCACCATCCTGAGATCATGACCTGAGCTGAAATCAAGAGTCAGCCACTTAACCAACTGAGCCCCCAGGCACCCTGAATAATTTTTAAAAAGCTAAAAGAAGATAAAAATATAGAATAAGCAGGATAGAAAATAACTAATAATTTAAACTCAGACAGATCAGTAATTACATTAAATGTAAATGGACTATACATTCTACCAAGGAACAAAATATCAGGTGGATTTTCCTAGTATGTTCAATTTTCTGCTCTACAAAATCAGTTTAGATCATATATAGTATTGATTTCCTGTCAGAGAGTAAGAGATGGACATTTTAACCTCAAGTGAGAGTAGGTGTATGTACAGGGTATAAAGTAAATGTAAAAAATAAATAACAGAATTATGACAGTTAAACCTTGTCCTAAGAATTTGTCATCGATGAATAATGAAATAAAATCTCACTGAAAATTAAAGTCAGTTTAACCAATCTGTGTAAACTCTGTATCTCCTATGTATATTCAAAGTGGATTTATGTTAGGTCTTAATTATATAGCATTTATTTTGTCAAGGTGAAATAAACCTGCTGAGTACCTTTTTGAAAGGAACTCCAAAAGAAACAGAAAAGCTTTTATTTTCTGTTGTTGCCTTCAGTATTCAACTTCACTCAACGAATATTTAGTAAAAGCCTGCTATGGGGTAGGCAATGTTCTAAGTTCCTGGCAAAGATGAACAAAGATAACAAAGTCTTTGCTGTCAAGAGCATTTATTCTAGTTTGGAAGTAAGAAAATAAAATGATAAATGCTGCAAAGAATAAAAAAATAAGATCAGAGCATGATGAGAGAGGTGCTATTTTAAATATTTTAAATCTAAAATAGACTGGTGAGGGAAGACATATTTGAATAGGTAGTCTTTGAGCAGAAACCTGATTGAGGATGAGGAAATGAGTCAAACTTCAGGCTGAGGGAATTTAAATACGCAATACTTGTGAATAGTCATTTCCTCAAGAAAATATACAAATTGCCAATGAACACATGAGAAGATGCTCAGTATCATTAGGCACCAGGAAAATACAAATTAAAGCCACAATCAGATACCACTTCTTACCCACTAGAATTGCTATAATGAAAAAGACAGAAGGACAACCAGCTGGCTCAGTTGGTAGAGCATATGACTCTTGATCTTGGGGTTGTGAGTTTGAGCCCCATGTTGGGCAGAGACTACTTTTAAAAAATAAAATAAAGGGGCGCCTGGGTGGCACAGCGGTTAAGCGTCTCCCTTCGGCTCAGGGCGTGATCCCGGAGTTATGGGATCGAGCCCCACATCAGGCTCCTCTGCTATGAGCCTGCTTCTTCCTCTCCCACTCCCCCTGCTTGTGTTCCCTCTCTCGCTGGCTGTCTCTATCTCTGTCGAATAAATAAATAAAAATCTTTAACAAAAAAAAAATAAAAAAAATAAAAAAAAACAAGTTTTGATGAGGATGTGGAGAAACTGGGTGCAGGGTTTCTTTTTGGGGTGATAAAATTGTTCTGGAATTAGTAGTGGTGGTGATTGCACAACCTTGTGAATATCCTAAAACCACTGACCTCTACACTTTAAATAAGCAAGTTGTATGGTATGTAAATTAAATCATACCACATAAAGATGTTTTTCCTTTTAAGTAGAAGACACTTGTAAGATTTGCATTCAGCTAAATAAAAATGGTGATCAAGTAAAAAAAGTCAACGTTTTATGTAAGATTCAAAAATTGGTAAAAGTAAAAAAATATTGTTTAAAGGTACAAACATGGAGCCCCTGGGTGGCTCAGTCGGTTAAGCGTCCAACTCTTGCTTTCAGCTCAGGTCATGATCTCAGGATGATGACATCAAGCCCCTTGTCAGGCTCTGCACTCAGAGGGGAGTCTGCTTGGATTCCTCTCTCTCCATCTGCCCCCCGCCCCCATGCACACTATCTCTCTCTCTCAAATAAATAAAACTTTTTTGTACAGTATCTATTACCATTGCAATTCCTCTACATCTTCTCATTTATTTTATTTTTTTTAAGTAATCTGTACACCCAAAATGGGGCTCAAACTCACAACCCTGAGATCAAGAGCCACATGCTCTACTGACTGAACCAGCCACGTGCCCCTACATCTTCCAATTTTACTTCAAGATTTTATTTTCAAGTAATCTCTACACCCCATGTGGGGCTCAAACTCACAATCCGGAGATTCGAGAGTTGCATACTCTACCGACCAAGCCAGCCAGGCACCCGTCTTCCCATTTGAATCTCATAAATACACAAAAGCGTGGTGCTCTTGATACAGAATGATTCTCTTGTCTTATGATGCTGTTCACTACTAATTTCCACACACACACACACACACACACACACACACACACACATACATATACATACGTATATGTGATACAATATCTTGCCCACTACAATTATAATTTCAGACCTTTAAATTTTATTTTTAAAAATTTTGTCCAAGACTTCATTGATTTGAGATAGAGAGAGAGAGAGAGAGAGCACAGGGAGGGGAAGGGGGAGAGGGAGAAGCAGACTCCCTACTGAGCAGGGAGCCTGCCATGGGGGTCAATCTCAGAACCCTGGGATCAGTACCCGAGCTGAAGGCAGACACTTAACCCACTGAGCCACCCAGGTGCCCCGACACCTTTCAACTTTAATCACATAAAGACATGAGAAGGGATGATGGGGTTTTTCAGGAGTGTCTCCCATATTATGCCATCCCTTCTAAGATCTTCACCGATCACAGAAACGCCAATCAGTGTCTATATATCTACCTTACTTCTCGCTCAGAAAAAAATGAAAAGGCTTTGGTCCACTCTAAGGTGAACTAACTATATATAATCTGCATGAAAATATCAATTTTTTTCTGGATTTTCCTCATAATCCCAGGATTCTGACTATAGCTTTTATTTCATCTCAGGTATGGCCAAAGCCTGGAACTCTATGAGCTTTGGCATTGGTTAAAGTAAATACTGCATCGTCACTGTGTATCATAAGCGAATACTGATGGTTCTACTAGTTCCCGGTAATTCTTGCTGGTAGGTCCAAGTGTGTACATGCTGTTCTTGATGATTTGCGCATAAGATATTCTTCTAAGACCCAGCAAATGCCATTCAGTTTATCCAAGGATGGTATCACCTCCTAGATAAGTTCAAGGTCCTATGATAGAGATTCCAGATGTCCTAATTAGAGACCACACTCAAGATGCAACAGACCACCAGTGGAAACAATGCGATGTAGTCTAAATCTATGTAGTCCATTGGGTAGGCCAGAATTAGTTTGTGCCACTGGAGGAAACACTGACAGGACATGAGGCAGGAAAGAAAACTCCAGTTAGCAGGACCTGAGTCTGACTGATACTGACAATAGGATAATAGAAAACTGTGATATTATGAGAGGAAAGTCTATCTGGGTAGGAGTCTTGGAGTTTAAAGCTTAGGGTAAAAAGATGAGGGGATGAGAGCACTGTCTCCTGGCTGTTTTTCCTGGGCTTTCAGGAAATCAGAATAGGCAGGGAGCATTCAGCTGGTCTCTTCCCCAGACCAGATTCTCTGACTTTTCTTCTCAGGATGTTGAAGGGCAAATTTATTTAGTCCTCCATAGAGCCCCTCAAACGTACCCAGTAACAGAGGTAAAAGAAGGCTTCTGAGGGCCAGTGAATAGACACACTATTGAGAAGAGACCAGTGACTCCCCAGAAATCCAGCTCTCACTGTAATATACAACCAGACTTCTGGAAAATCTATGTCGGCTCCTAGGATCATAGGATAAAGGCAGAGGACGTTCGGACTGACCAGGCTGAACTGGAGGAGAGAGGGTCTCACGGTGAGCACTCTCCTCTGAATATGATGTTCCAAGAGTTAGCTGCTGTCTCCGTGTGTGGTGAGATTATGCAGGTGACCATGATCCTTCTCATGGGATGTGAGAGAGCAACTGCAGTCTTGGAGAATTAGAACGGGAGTCAGGAAAGATTAAGGAGGCCCTCTGAATCAGCCGGAGCCAGGCTGCCCCAGTTGCCCAAATAATCTACTTTTCACCAAAATGCAAAGAAACTGGCATTCCTATTTTCTCGAAGATTTACATCCTGCTCTTCCAAATAGTTGGAAGCAGAGCTGTCGCAGAGCATGGATGGTGTTGGTGGTAAATAGCCAGAGAATTGGGCAAACAGAAAATGGATTTCTGTGGGGTGCCTGGCTGGCTCAGTAGGTACAGCATGCAACTCTTGGGGTTGTAAGTTGGAGCCCAATGTTTGGTGTAGAGATTCCTTAATAATAAAATGCTTTAAGGGTGCCTGGCTGGCTTAGTCAGTTAAGCGTCCGTCTTTGGCGCAGGTCATGATCCCAGGGTGCTGGGATCGAGTCCCACACCAGGCTCCCTGCTCAGGGGGCAGTCTGCTTCTCCCTCTACCCTTTCCCCCTGCTCATGATATCTCTCTCTCATGCTCTCTCTCTCTCAAATATATTTAAGTCTTAAAAAATAAAATAAAATCCTTTAAAGAATTTGTTTTTGTGAGCCAGTGTTTCATTCTGCCCATACAACTGGGTTTTTTTTTTTAAGATTTTATTTATTTATTCGACAGAGATAGAGACAGCCAGCGAGAGAGGGAACACAAGTAGGGGGAGTGGGAGAGGAAGAAGCAGGCTCATAGCGGAGGAGCCTGATGTGGGGCTGGATCCCATAACACCGGGATCACGCCCTGAGCCGAAGGCAGACGCTTAACCGCTGTGCCACCCAGGCGCCCCCGTACAAGTGTTTCTTTGTCACACCGTCTGGTCATTGCTTACTAGTGAGTTGATAAAATTACAGCAGTAAGTGATGTAGCACCTGAGAGACTTAACCTCTCAAAAACTCCCCAGTAACAGCTGCCACTAGGGTGACAGTCTTGGCGAACACTCAACATAACTTCTGTAATTCCGAGATCTGGGAACCCAGCCAGGAGCTGGCTCACCAGGCTAAGAGTAAAGCTGTTTTTGTATCCAGACAGCAAGTAGTTATTTTGAAAACTATGTTTTCCATTTAATGTCTCTGAATGTAGCGAACTTTTCCTTAAGGACTAAGGACAAGGCCCCTCAAAGGGAGAGACATGTGGCCCTGACGTCCTTTCTCTCTAGACCTTTTACACTATCAGATTCCTCTGGAGAAATCATATGCCTGAGTCCAGCTGCTCTGCACAAGGGAAATATTCAAGTATTTCAGGGGATTTAGATACAGGATCAGAGATAATGCAAAGTCTTGGAAACCTCAATCAAATGGGAAAGACTAAGTGTTCAAGGATAGGGAGGAGGAAGGGTCTGAGTGGACCGGTTTTACTAACTCCACAGGTGGGACAGAGACCAAAGGTATCCTTTGTGGTGATTTCATCACTGCCTAATACTGTTTTTTGTTTCAACCTTTTATTTTGAAATCATTTTAGACCCACAGAAATGTTGCAAGACTCGTACAGCATTCCCTATACCATTCATCCCCCTTTCTTAATGTTAGCACCTTACATAACCATATCACAAATATCGAAGTCAGGAAGTGACCGTTGATAGGCTACTATGTAACCAAGAGAGTATTACTGTGATTAAGTTATTGCTATCTTGGAGAAAGGACTTACTGAAATGGGATGTATACTGGCTGCTAAAAAATGGAATCAGGGAGCTCTCTTGTCCCACCAAAACTGTAAGCAGGAAATAGTACCAGGCCAGATCATGAGTGAAATCATAGCTCATACTGGAGTAACTGGGAATCCATCCCCACTTCCAACCTTTTCCCCTTCAACTCTCAGTTGGGTTACTGGAAAGGTAGATGGATCTCAGATGTCAACTGAGGATTACAGAAAACTAATGTAATGAATCTGTAAATGTTCTTCTATAGGAAGAGCCTTCTAAATCATCCCTGACTGGGGGGTGCCTGGGGGGGGGGTTTGTTGGTTAAGTGTCTGCCTTTGGCTCAGGTCATGATCCCAGGGTCCTGGGATCAAGCCCTGCGTAGAGCCCCACGTGAGGCTCTCTGCTCACCAGGGAGTCTGCTTTTTCCTCTCCCTCTGCCTGCCGCTCTGCCTACTTGTGCAGTCAAATAAATAAAATCTTAAAAAAAAAAAATCATCCCTGATTGGTATCCATCTATTGACCTTACTAGGGCATTGTTTTTAATCCCAATACTTTTTTTTTTTTCACATTTTAGACTTGAAGAACAGTTTGCTGTCACTTGGTGGCCTTTACAGTCTTGCCTCCAGGATATTTCAACTCTGTAACATCTGACATAATCTGTTAAATTGATATTTAAACAGCTGTCCTAAGCCTGATTCGGATAGTGAAATGACTCATTATATTGATGGCACACTGATCAGGTGACACTGAAGTAACTGTCTCTGAAGTTCAGCCTTTCCATATTGAGTTTATAACTAAAAGTCAGTGGGCTATTAAGCATGGAAAAGTTCGGGGGCCTTCTCAAACAGAAACCTTTCCGGGAGTGTAATTATCTGGGGGTAACCAGAGAGATTCTACCAACGTCAGGCAAAGGATATCCATAAAGTCCCTACTCCTAAAACAGGGGCACAAAAATTAATTTTTATGTTTAATATTGGAGATAGTGTGCCAAATATCCAGCTACTTCATCAAGTCACTAAACAAACATCAGAATTTGTATGAAGCCACCCTCTTTCTTAGAGCAGCTGATTCTTTTTCACATCATGGGCAACCCACCCTGGTCTGTAAAGTACTTATTTCTCCAAAGGAGATCCTAAGTGCAGAACTCCCCACAGGAAGGCATTTTGAATGGCCCAGCCCAGGCCTCCTCCTCTTTTTTAAAGATTTTATTCATCCACTTGACAAAGACACAGCTCACGCAAGCAGGGGGAATGGCAGAAGGAGAGGGAGAAGCAGGCTCCTCGCTGAGCAGGGAGCCCGACATGGGGCTCGATCCCAGGACCCCCCAGGCCTCCTTAGCTGCTTTTCCCTCATGTGCCTGGGAGCCATTTCCGTGCCTCTTCACAGCAACCTGGGTATCAGGGAAGGGAGAGGGAGAAGCTATCTTTTTCTTCGCCTTTCTGAAATCTGAGTGCAGATTTCATTTTTCAAATTTATTTCTTTTCTTTCCTTCTAACTCTCTCTTTCTTTCTTTAGGTGGGTGGCAGAGGGAGAGGGAGAATCTCAAGCAGGCTCCACACTCAGCACAGAGTCTGATGTGGCGGCCTGAGGTCATGAGCCTGATCTCATGACCCTGAGATCATGACCTGAGGTGCCATCAAGACTCAGACACTCAAGCCACCCAGGCGCCCCTGAGCGCAGATGTCAGTTTGTGCTGGTGGCTACAGCAGCACAGGTAAATTCTGTTCAAGCTGAGTGCTCCTAGATTGACAACAGCCTGCAACACTTTATTTTTTACTTTTAAGATTTTGTTTATTTATTTGAGAAAGAACAAGAGAGAGAGCAAGAAGAGGGAGAGGGAAAGGGAGAAGCCGACTCCCTGCTGAGCACAGAGCCCAACCTGGAGCAAGATCCCAGAACCCTGGGATCATGACCTGAGCCTAAGGCAGATGCTTAACCAAGTGAGCCACCCACGTGCCCCAGCCTGCAACACTTTACACAACAGGTACTTTAAATAGCCCACAGCAGTTACTTCAGGAGGTAGAGTAGTCAAAGTTCCCTGAACTCTGAGATATGGGACCTAGTCTGGCTTCTTTTTGCTCAGGTTATAAATGCGTATTGAGCTTCCACTCGCTGGGTGTCTTCTGTGTGCTCCATCCACCTTGTTGTGTAACCAAGCAGGCAGACCTGAATGGCTGGGTCAGCTAAAGAAGGGCACTGGCAGAAATCTGAAGGGCAGGAGGAGAGTGAGGTCAAGGTATTTACTTGCTCCCCACCCCCTTCACACCAGGGATTGCTTTCCTCCCACCACCATGGCTACAGCCTCCTGCCAGGCAGCCCTTTGACCTTGAGCCTTCAGGGCCCAAGGTTCTGCACCCAGCCTTGTTTGTTTTTTAACCTTGCCAATTCCTTTGGAAATAGTCCCTTTATGAAACTCCCCACAAATTACCCAATTGGAACGTGCCACTTGTTTCTTACCAGAACTCTGACAGAACTCAACACTGGCACTGCCAGTGACCAGATTTGTGACTTGAAAAGCAAAACTCTTGGGGCACCTGGGTGACTCAGTCGGTTAAGCATCTGCCTTTGGCTGGGGTCGTGATCCCAGGGTCTTGGGATCAAGGCCGGAATGGGGCTCCCGTCTCCTGGGGAAGTCAGCTTCTCCCTTGCCCTCTGTCTGCCACTTCCCCTGCTAGTGCTCTCAAGTGTGCTTTCTCTCTCTCAAAATAAATAAATAAATAAATAAATAAATAAATAAATAAATAATCAAAAGCGAACCTCTTACTGAGCACCTGCTATATAGCTTCACCAGTGCAGCGTTCTTACGTTAGCCCACGTAGCAGCACAATATGCTTTTTACAGACAAGAAGACTGGATCCACAGCCTTAATTACCTATCTTCCTAAGGATCGCCAGGCTATTGCGGAGCAGGATCAGACCGGAATTCGGGTAGATCTCACTCCATAAATATCTACCTGCTCTGAAGCCACCCTTGGTATCCTTAGCTCTAGGAAAAAGGTTCGCTAAAGGATTGAGGCAAGGGAAGGATTAGGCTGTTTCTCCACTGATCATCTAATTATAATCACCTGGGACCTTTAAACTTATAAGCTCCAGATTCTTGGAACTGCCAGTATCTTTCCCAATCTCAACAGTCTTTGTACCTCTCTTCCACACTTACTGCACCAGTTTGCAGAATTAATAATGAACTCTTAATTTAGCAGCTACTTTCTTCCGATCAGACCCTAGTGGATTGGCACAAACGCTAGGAGACCGCACACGGCGGCTTAGGGTGTCTCACGCGCGTCCAGGACTAGAAGCGCAAAGGTTCCAACTGCCACTGCTTCCCAGGGAGGTGGAGAGACGCCTGGCTGGACACGTGACTGGGAAGCCGCCCTCCCCTGTTCCGTAATCAGGATGGCGGCGAGGGTGATCCTGCGGCCCGCGGACCGCTGCCGCTGGGACGAGCCCGTGCGCATCGCCGTGCGGGGCCTGGCGCCGGGACAGCCCGTCACGCTGCGCGCCTCCCTGCGCGACGAGAAGGGCGCGCTCTTCCGGGCCCACGCGCGGTACCAAGCCGACGCCGACGGCCTCCTGGACCTGGAGCGCGCGCCCGCGCTGGGCGGCAGCTTCGTGGGGGTCGAGCCCATGGGGCTGCTGTGGGCCCTGGAGCCCGAGAAGCCCCTGGATAGGCTAGTGAAGCGGGACGTGCAGACGCCCTTCGCCGTGGAGCTGGAGGTGCTCGACGGCCACGAGCCCGACGCCGGGCGTCTCCTGGGCCGGGCGGTGCACGAGCGCGACTTCCTGGGGCCCGGGGTGCGGCGGGAGCCGGTGCGCGCGGGCCGGGTGCGCGCCACGCTCTTCCTGCCCCCAGGTGAGCGCCCTGCGTCCCGGGCTGTTCTGGAGAACCGGGTGGAGTCCTGGGACCCCGGGCGGCCTCTTGCTTTCCTGTGGGTACCACATGATTATGGAACTTTCCTAAGCTCGTCCCCACGCTCCAGAGTCTATCATGGAGTCTGGACAGAAGTTCTTCTCTTAAGTTTCATGGCAGCACTTTCTAGAGTCACTGCCACTCCTTAGCTTTGTGCTGAAAAGTGCATTCAGCATACTCAAAACGTGCATTTATTTCAAGTGCCAGCCAGGCGGCTGTGTTTCAGATAGCAGTATTAGGGAATGACTTCTGCAGTTGTGCGAGAGTGATCTTTGCCTCTTTTCACATCAAGCTTCCAAGGAAGCTGAAACCCACATAGGCAGAGCTCCATAATCCTAAAAATAGTTGATGGTCACCTGCTCTCATCATAAACAGTCTGTCAGTGATTCTTTTTTTTTTTTTTTTAAGATTTTATTTATTTTTGAGAGAGAGAGTGTGCTCACCAGCAGGTGGGAGGGGCAGAGGGCGAAGCAGAGTACCTGCTGAAGAGGGAACCCAAAGATGTGGGACCCAGTCCCAGGACCCTGGGCTCATGACCTAAGCCCCAGGCAGACCCTTAACCGACTTAGCTGTCCAGGCAACCCTCTGTCAGTGATTCTTAAACACTTTTTAAAAATTTTTTTATTTATTTGACAGAGCACAAGTAGGGGGAGTGACAGGCAGAGGGAGAAGCAGGCTCCCCACTGAGCAGGGAGCCAGTGGAACTCAATCCCAGACCCTGGGATCATGACCTGAGCCAAAGGCAGATGCTTAACCAACTGAGCCACCCAGGCATCCCTGTCAGTGATTCTTAATCTGGCTCGATTTCCCCCCACCCCAGGGGACATTTGGCAATATTAGGAGACATTTTTGGTTGTCACAACTGCAGGGGTGGGGTGGGAGGATGTTATTGGCATCTAGTGGGTAGAGGCCAGAGATGTGGCTAAACATTCACAATGTGCAGGGCAGCCCACACAACAAAACATATCTTACTCAAAATGTCTATAGTGCTGCGGTTGAGAAACCCTAGTCTACGTAAAAAGGTGCTTACTAGGTAAAAGGGACCTGGAAACAAGACCCATGACCCAACTCTTAGAACCAAATTCCAGACTGAAACCCCTCCTCTATAGAAATGCTGGAGTTCCACATCTCACAGAATCCCTAAACAATTCCATCATTCTCTAAAACAAGAAGCCCTGCTTTATTCTTACAGCTCCTCAGCAATTCACAACCTTAACTAGGGGCTGCACACTCAGCTGTGAACTCCTGCACCTGGAATTGGATTGAACACATCTCTGTATGTCTGTACTCCTAGAGGCTTGCCCAGCGATGCAGGAGGAGCTCAGTAAGTCATACTGACCAATTCAATAAGAATTCCCCCCAGGGGCGCCTGGGTGGCTCAGTTCGTAAGTGACCAACTCTTGATTTTGGCTCAGGTCATGGTCTCAGGCTCCTGGGAAAGAGCCCCGCCTTGAGCTCTGCACTTAGCAGGGTGCCTGCTTGAGCTTCTCTCCCTCTCCTTCTGCCCCTTCCCCTGTTCCCTCGTGTGAGCACTCACTCACTCTCTGTCTCTAAAATAAATAAAAGCTTAAAAATTTTTAGAAAGAATCTCTCTCCAAAAATGCTTTCACCGCCCCCCATGGTATCTGATGTTCCAGTGAAGTCACTCTTCTGTTAACTATTTCAATGTCTACTATGTGGTCTGTTTAAAAATCGTTTTCTGTCTCAAAGAATTTTGTAAATAATGTGGAAGAGTTCAACCATTTAACAAATACGTATTAAGTCAAGGACCATGCTGCATATGGGATAGAACAGATACTCAAGTCAGACATGGTCCTCACTGTGCTTACAGCCTAATAGAGGACCCAGGTAACTTATACATGTGGCAAGTGCTGTGATAGGGGAAGTAGGGACCCAGGGTGTTGGTGGGAACACATAAAGGCTATCTGACTCAACTCAGCCTTGGAGAAGATCTGGGTAGTCTTCTGGGAAGGGAGGTCTAAACTTTGGTTTGAAAACTGACGGGTCAACCAGGTCATAAAAACTAGAGAGGGGAGGAGAATAGTGTATACCACATTCAGGAGCCAGTGAGAACAGAGCACATTTAGGGATGGTGGTATTTAAGGCCGGGGCAGAGAGTGCAAGGACATGGGGAGTATATCTAATAAACCCTTAAGTGTTTAGAACATTTGACAGCTCTCCAAGTATTCTCAAATTGATCCTTTTTGTTGCGGAAAATTTGTGGGAAATGTACATTTCATCATACGCTATTTCTAACTTTGTGTGTGTGTGTATATATATATACACGAAAATATGTGAAAAATTTTGGAAAAAGTAAAGCATTTGTTCCCCCTCCCTTCTCCCTGAAGATTACTAAAAGATAAAAAAAAAGGCAAAATTGTAGAAAGGGTCTTTTTTCCACCCACTCCCCCACCCCCAACCTTCCGTGCTTCAGAAACTTCTCTTTGCTGACTGCCAAAATCTGAAACTCGAGAATGTCTTTTGAGAGTCTAAAACGCCTTATGATTTGTGGTGCTTTCTAGGTGCAGGGCCCTTCCCTGGGATCATCGATCTGTTTGGAAGTGGTGGTGGCCTTTGTGAATACAGGGCCAGCCTCCTGGCCGGACATGGTTTTGCTGTGCTTGCTTTGGCTTATTTCAGATTTGAAGACCTCCCCGACTTTTTGGATGATATGCACCTGGAGTACTTTGAAGAAGCTGTAGACTTCATGCTGCAGCATCCAAAGGTGGGTTCTGGGGCTTTGCCTGAATGCAGAGGAGAGGGGCTAGAGCGGACACAGGACTGGACGCAAACACCCTACCAGGACACTGGGTGCTAGGCCTATGTCACGAGACACCAAAGTTCCTTCAAAAGTTACTAGGATTATTTTTTTCATTTCTACCCATCTCTCTCCGATCTCTTAAGACTCAACTGTTTATTTCGCTGTAATTCTTGACCATAATTCAAAGAGCTCTACCGAAATGTTACTAACCTTAAATTCTGGTACTCCATCTACCAGCACGTGGCCTTATACTCCTGAATAAGGGAACTGCTTTCTCTGAGATTCCATTTTTCTCATTTATAAGGCTAATGTAAATGAATAGAGGGAAAAATCTGACTATTAAGAGACATTTTTGGGACATTTGAATAGGGACTGTCCGGGGCTTCTGTCCCGGACCTTTTGTTTTAGGTGGCCACACTCTGGGCTTCCTTTGGGCTGCATCCCTGCCCACAGGGTGAGGGGTCCAAGGGACCCAGGGAATGTATCCACCTGGAATTCACGTGCCTTACACACACATGCACACACACATGCACCAAGCCCTTGTGATCTGGAACCCCAGAATTCTTTGCCAAATAGCACTGATCCTGCTTCAGGCCATGTCTCTTCTCTGGTGTATCAATGTGAATATACCTAAGCCTTAAACATGTAGGCCCTGGTGTCCACATACGTGTGTGAGAGACCCCTCAAGGTGCATGATGGAGCCGGGGATGGGAAAAGAAGGCAGGTGGGCCAGGGACCAAGGACTGGGGCTGACTCTCCCCCAGGCCACATTCCAGTACAGAACTTCTCCCAAGCTTTCAAATTTTCTGTTATGGAGGTACATTTATCAAGGTGGGAGAAAAGAACATATTTAAAGAGTTTGTTCATTTGATTTATAACTTTTAAATCTTTAGGTATGGGGTGTATGGGTCTCTGTGTGTACTCTTGACCCAGTCTCCATAAATATTAGTGGAAGGCCTGTGTACTAGGAAATCGATCGATTCGCTTATTAGAAGACACAGTTGCGCTTTGTGGATTGTTGCATAAGGAAAGAAAGCAAATGACATTTAAGAAAGCTACCTAGAGAATATAAAATCACCATTTGTGTCTTCCATTTACAAATCCTAGGCTTATTCTGTTTCTCTTCCTCAGGTGAAAGGCCCTAATGTTGGGCTTCTTGGCTTCTCCAAAGGAGGTGACCTGTGTCTCTCAATGGCCTCTTTCTTGAAGGGCATCACAGCCACTGTACTTATCAATTCCTGTGTGTCCAACACAGTAGCTCCTTTGCATTACAAGGATATGCTTATTCCCAGTCTTGGCAGTGACCCAGGGAGATGTACAATTAATGAATCAGGATTTTTGCGTTTTGTGGATGTTTGGGACAATCCACTGGAGGAACCCAATCACCTTAGTATTATTCCCCTGGAAAGGGCCCAGGGGCCCTTCCTGTTTCTTGTTGGCATGGATGATCATTCCTGGAAGAGTGGCTTCTATGCTCAGATAGCCTCTGAACGGTTACAAGCCCATGGGAAAGACAGACCCCAGATAATCTACTACTCAGGAACTGGTCACTGTATTGAACCACCTTATTTTCCTCCTTGTAGAGTTTCTGTGCACACAGTGTTAGGCCAAGCAGTATTGCATGGAGGTGAGCCACAGGCTCAGTCAAGGGCACAGGTAGATGCCTGGCAGCAAATTCAGACCTTCTTCCAGAAACATCTCAATGGTAAAAAGTCTGTCCCGTCCAGCAAAATATAACGTTGTAATCATAGACTAGATACTATTAATAAAAATCTAATTCATACAACATGTATTGGGTTTTCCAAAGCACATACGAAACTTTTGGTAACAACATAATTATCTCAGCTTCTTGTCAGGCCCTACTGGATTCCCAGGCTTTGCAACCCTCCTTTCTTCACTGCTATCCCCTTCTTCCCTGAACGTTACCCACCGTACAGGCTTAACCCTGATCTGATCCATAGGATCAATGTTAACCTGTGGGAGAAATGTAAGTAAGAGCAATGTAAGAAGCGCTTGCCCAACTCTCAACTGCTGGCCTAGCTTCGACCTGTGCTCTGGTTGTGAAGACGGAGCTGCTGTATTGCTCAGAGTTCCATAACCCCTCTGGACCCTAACTGACCATATATGAGCCTTGGGGACATACCCACTTGAATCCCTTAAGGAATGGACTCTGCTGCTTTCTTGCCAGTACATATTCCTGAATGTGTATTCAAGACTTGTTTCTGAACCCCACTCTGAAGATTGGGGGCATTGATCTTCTTCATATGGTAAGTTTTGCTTTTATCTTACGAATGCAAAGCTTTGCTTTTGTGAATGAAACCTCAATTTCTTCCTACTAATAATGTATCCTTTACAAAATTCAACATTTGTAACATTTACTTCACAAAGTAAAGCTGAATTCTTTACAGCAAAATTTATTGTAAGCAAAACTGTATTGATATACTGATATAACTGATTTTTAAAAAGATTTTATTTATTTGAGAGAGAGAGAGAGCGCTATAGTGCGTGCACAAGGAGGGGAGGGGTAGAGGGAGAGGGAAAAGCAGACTCCCCGGTGAGCAGGGAGCAGGACATGGGAGTCAATCCCAAGACTCCGAGATCATGACCTGAGCCAAAGGCAGACGCTTAGCTGACTGAGCCACCCAGTTGCCCCTCTAACTAATTTTTTCCCCCATTAATTTGAGAGGGAAAGAGGGAGCAGGAGGAGAAGGGGCAGAGGGAGAGGGAGAGAGAATCTCGAGCAGACTCTGCACCCAGTATGGAGCCCAAGGTAGGGCTTGATCCCACAACCCTGAGGCCAAAACCAAGAGTCAGATGCCTGACCGACTGCACCACCCAGGCGCCCCAGTATAACAGATCTTTAAGACTCCACCCTGCGGGCCCCTGCCTTAATCCTCGGATGTCCTTTTATACCTGCCCAATTAGACTTCCTGCCAGCATCATCCGTTCCTGTTACCATCCTGCTGGGAAGTACTGGGATCAGTCTGCCTCACGTCATTACAAGGTACTGAGCACTATCTAGATTCATAAGAGACCAGAGAGAGGGTCCTCCCCGAGTGCAAACAAATTTTCCTGAGACACATCACAGGGTTTGCTGGGCACATACAAAATCTTTGGCTAGTTTCAGTCTATCCAAACAACTGCCCATTAGTTCTTAACTAATGAAAAGAAAGGTTCCTTAGAGGTAACTTAGTTTTGACCAATTGCTAAAAATATGTGTTGAGTGTAGTTATTCATTATGTAGTATAATGATTTACGATGATGTGAGTTCTTGGAGCCTCTGTTAACTCACTGCCAGGTGAGTTACTACACTCACTGCTACAGTCCAGATGCCTTTGGGATGGGGGATGACAGGAAGAAGTTATAAGGAACATGGCTGGGGGTATGAGAGAAGTGAGGGCCAAAAGGTAGCCCCAGAAGCTAAGCATGAGGATTACAACTAACCATCTCCAGGTACTAAATTTCTACGTATACGGACAGCTCTCCACCTCGATTTCTTCCTTACTGATAAAGTAGCCTAGAAATCTCCTGCACTGACTAAACATATTTGGTCACCTTCCCCTGAGAGTTAACTTTATATATAGGCACCTGTTTCTAAGATTTCAAAAGGAATTTCAGGTTGTTGAAAAGCTACCTCAAATATGGTAATTGTGACTTAGAAGGAAGGAAGAGAATAGGTATCCATGAAATGAAGCCAGAAAAGAGGCTAACGCAATAGCCCTTATTATGAAGTCCTATATACTTGCCTTGACTGGGTCACTCATTTAGTCATATGCTTTCCAATGGCTTATGCAAAGAAGGAAACCTAATCAGTTACACGAAATACAGCATTCGTAACATAAAAGCAAAGCTTAGCCATCAATTTCTTCCAAAGGTCGTCACGCTAAGGAACATTAAGTAACGTAAATGGTGGTATCCTCAACGCTGCCTCCACGGTCGATATAAATTCCAGGCTGCACTACTTATTACCTGGGTGACCTTGGGTAAGTTATTAACCTCTCTAAGCGTCCGTTTTCTCACCGATAAAATGGGGATAATATAATGATAATAACAAACTACCTCTCTGGGCTGTTGTGATTAAATTAGATAATCCAGGGGAAACATTTAAAAAATTATCTATTTATCTTTTAAAACACATGACATTTAAATTTCATTACAGAGAAATAATGGGTCTTAGAAAATCGAAGTGGGGATTCCAAGTTGAAAGATCCTAAGAGAGAGGGAAGAAGTGCCTTGTGGGTGCCTTCCAACTCTGAGATTCTCCGAGGTGCTGGATTCCAGAACTTTGTACTTGTACTTGCATTCTGAGGTTGGACGTGAGAGTCACAGATTAAATTTAACCCTCTTAATTTATTACCCTATTCCAGGCTTCTCCTAGGGCTGATTACAGTTATCAATTTGAAGTATACCCTTCCAGAACCATTTTATAGGCATGTACATACAAATATTTGTTTGAATGGAAAAATTATGGTTTTATTTTGTGAGTCCCGTGCCTTTTCCTTGGGGAAAAAAAAAAGGTCATGATGTGTGTTTTTTCTGCATATAAAAACACATTTTTAATACTTGAGCCAGGCCCCAAGAGGTTATTTCCATAGTGTATACATCTGTAGTGCTGCCTCACCTAAAACGTTTACACTTTAACCTTGGCAGTCTTTCTTAGACCCAGGCAAAAATAATTGCAAGGAAGGGATTTGGCAGAAGCCTCTTACAGGTAGCCTCCTTCGACGAGGCTTAGGGAATCGTGACCCCTGGTGGCCAGGAATGGACTTTAAAGAAAGAGACCGGCCAGCATTCCGTCAGATCGGTAACTTCTCTCCCTCGCCGCGTGGAGCGCTTGGCTGGGGATGAGCTCCTGCCTCTTTAAAGAGGTCCCACTACGGGGACCCCAAAACCATGACCGACCCCGGGCCCTCCTACGTCGCCTCTTCTTGGAGCCCTCTGCTGAGTGGCGCCCCCGGGACCAGCTGGGGCCCTGCCCTCACGACCCGCGGAGGCGCCACTGGGCCACGCCTCTCCCGGCGCCCCACCCCGCCCCGCTCGGTCGTCCCGCCCCCGGTCCCGCCCGGCCCCCGCCTGCTCTGCGGAGCGGGGCCAGGAGCTCGGACTCTTGCGCTGGCCGCCGCCCGGCCTGTCTCTTTGGCCGGAATCAAAGACGCGAAGATCCCGGGGCCATGTGGAGGGCAGCCCAGGCCGTGCTCCGAACCCCCGGAATCCCACTCCTGCTCCGGAGGTCGATGTCCACATCGGCCCCTCTCCCAGAACGCTGCGACCCTGACCGTCACGCCTAAGACTGGGCTGACCTAGGAGCTCCTGAACATTCAAGTGGAGGCTTAGGCCCGAGGCAGCGGGTGACCCTGCGGGCGTCGCCGGCAGCTGCCGAGGCCGCCTCTTCCACTCGCTGGCCCCCTACGAGGCGGACGGCCGCGGGGGCTTGGACCTGGCCAGGGACCGGGCTCTGGGCGGCGAGCTTACGGGTCCACGTGGAGCCCATGGGGCTCCTGTGGCGCCTCACGCCGGTCGGCTCGGAGGATCCCTGCTTCAACCAGATGCCGAGGGGCGTGATGAAAAGCCCCCTCGAAGTGGAGGTGACCGTCCACCACGCGCCGCGCCGGGGTAGCCGGCGGTGCCGCTGGGCCCGGCGCTGGCCTCCGCCCAGGTGCAGCGCTGGTTCTCCAGCCCGGAGCTGCGCGGTGCTCGCCTGCGGGCCGGCCGCCTGCGGGGCGTCTTCTTGCTGCCCCCGGTGCCTGAGGTCTTTTCCGTAGAGGGCTTTGCATGGACTTAGAGGATCGATTTAGGAAAGCTGGCCTGCTTTGCCGGCTGATTTATCTGCTGAAAACAAAACGGGCGCCTTAATTGCTTTATTTTGTCGCCCTAGATGCCAGGTGGGACAGTCACTCTCCTAAATGGTGACTGGGATTTAAATTTAACCTGCTCGGGGACCTCTTTTCTGCCAGCTGCCCCCCCCCTTAAAGTCCTAGGGAGGCCGACGCTAGTCCTTGCGAGCATCTTTGCTATGCAAGCATGACGTTGCTGTACAGTTGCCAGCGTTAAGTATTTGTTTGCCTCTGCAGTAGGTAGAGCTTCGTGTTAATTTGACTTTTCCAGTTATTTCTTGTAAAAATGACGAGAATAGTGGATACAAATCTTTTACCCGTTCAGGCTCCAACATAACTGAAGTCCTATTACATACATTGTTCACTTTTTAAATACTGGTTTCACCTTAGGATACCGATGACCTTTTTGATGTTATTTTCTGACATACTCTAATTCCTTGGAGATCTTCATCATGGTGAGGAAACTGTTCTGTTGCACATTTCATAGATCAAAGCACGATTTCTTTATTTGATAAAAGAGAAAACTGAGTCCTGAAGTGTTTTAGCCAAATCACACAGCTAGATGGTGCTAAAATCGGGGTGTATTCAAATTCTTTGAGAGCCAAACTCTGACCACAAACAGGGGCTGAGTGAATGAGTGAAATAGGTTTTTATTTTTAAAAACCAGTCTGGCTTATTTTCTGCTCTCACTCTCAGGATCCTTAGGAACAACTAAGAATCTTTTAAATGAGAGATTGAAAACGTTTTCATAGTTGAGGGTGGGTGGGCTTTTTTTTTTCCCTTAAGAGCCTATAAGGGCCTAGCAAATTTACATACTGGGAATCCAATTACTGACCTGAAACAAAATAAACAGATTCTCAGTTATTTTGATGTGGTAAGCCTGTGGTTGGAAAAATCTATCGCTGGAATAATTTGAGGATCTGTGTGTTATGTCTTTTTCATGGTTTGCTTTAGGCTTTCTGGAAGTAATCCTGAGTCCCGAGATGTTTGAGATTTATCTAATTTCAAAAAGAGCAGCTCAAGATATGCCAAGATATCTGAATGTTAAGAAAAACCAACCTGTACAAATCATGACCTTAATATCTACACCCTGGCTTTCATTTTGGTGACTAGATGTGCCTTAACTTGTTTCTAGATTTGAAAATTTAGAAACGGCCTTTGGTATTGGAATTTTAGATCTCTTAGTTTGGTTTATATTCTAATGTTCTTGCCTCTTAATCCGTTCTTATAGATTAATCTGGGACTTTTATTGGACTAACACGGAAGAACATATCTGAAAAATACTAGGAGGCAATTGGCTGAGACAGTCTTCTCTTGGAATGGTGAATGAATAACGTAATCTACAATCGGAATGTTGAAAGAGAAATAACATCAACATTAGAAGGAAACAGTTGGACATTTTACTCCCTCTCCACTGTGAGGGAGCAAGAATTTCCTGTCCCCTTCAAGGTCCTTCTAGCTGGATTAAGAATCAAATTGACACGAGACATTAACAGGAGAAGATGAAATTTAATTTTCTGTGTACGGGGAATCCACACAAACATGGAAATTCCAAAGACAGGCAAAATGAGGTATGTACGTCATCCTGAACTAAGGAGAAAAGATTAGGGGTCTAGGACTTCGAAGGGAAGGAATGCAATTCACAGGGCAATAAGAAGAGCAGATGGTTGGAAATTAGATGTTTGCCCTGCCGTACAGATGGGTCACTCAGATACATTTTATCTCTGTTAATAACCCTTATTCCGGGAAAGACCCTCAGTTTAGATTCTTCCAAATACTGAAGGGAAGGGCAGAAGTTTCTCTTGAGCCCGCAGGGTCTCACTTGCCTTCAACTCAAAATAATCTAGCCAAAGTGGCCCATCAATCCCTAGGCTATCATCCTCCACGAAATAATCTTTGTGATGATTTTCATGTGTGTCCTTTCACAGATTCTGCTTTAACATGCATATATATAGCAATAAAAAAAGGTGTTTTGTTGTGTAAATGTTATTTTAAAAATAATGATTTTACAAAACAAGTAAGTGGTGGAAAGAGGCAGCTTTTACTTCACACAAACCTGATGCCACAGCAACACAGTGGTTGTAGTCCAGGAAGGAGACCAGCTGGGGAAGGAAATATGCTTCCAGGGCACCAATGTTATGCCAGTCATTTAATCCTCACAACTCTGGGAGGCAAGTGAAAGAATATGTGTGAACACAGCTCTTGTTCATAACCTTTTCTTTTTTTTTTTTAAGATTTTATTTATTTGATAGAGAGCACACTAGAAGGGGGGAGGGGCAGAGGCAGAGGGAGAAGCTGACTCCCTGGCTAGGCAGGGAGCCCCACCCAGGACTCAATTCCAGGGCCCCAGGATCATGACCTGAGGCCAAGGCAGACCCTTAAGACTGAGACACGCAGGCAGGCGCCCCGTTCACAACATTTTAAAGCAAATGTAATCTGCTAGAGTCAGTGATTGCTGTTAACAGTTGTTGAGCCAAAGAAAGATGACCGAGATGCCAATCTAAAGCTCTTCTCCCTAACGATGAAAATTCAGATATTTGCATGTTGGGCATTATACACTAGCAAGGTTGTTTCTCATCCTTAATTAGGAAGGCTTAGAAATTGATGGTTACCACTGAGATACCACCTTACGCCAGCTAGAATGGCAAAAATACTGGGATAGACCGGTGATGGGTAGTAAGGAGGGCACGTATTGCATGGTGCACTGGGTGTTATACGCAACTAATGAATCATCGAGCCTTACATCGGAAACCGGGGATGTACTGTATGGTGACTAACATAACATAATAAAAAATCATTAAAAAAAAAAGAATGGCAAAAATAGACAAGGCAAGAAACAACAATTGTTGGAGAGGATGTAGAGAAAGGGAATCCCTCCTACATTGTTGGTGGGAATGCAAGTTAGTACAGCCACTCTGGAAAACAGTGTGGAGGTCCCTTAAAAAGTTAAAAATTGAGCTACCCTATGATCCAGCCATTGCACTACTGGGTGTTTACCCCAAAGATACAGACGTAGTGAAGTGAAGGGCCATATGCACCCCAATGTTCATAGCAGCAATGTCCACAATAGCTAAATCGTGGAAGGAGCCAAGATGCCCTTCAACAGATGACTGGATTAAGAAGTTGAGATCCATATATACAATGGAATATTACTCAGCTATCAGAAAGAACGAATTCTCAACATTTGCTGCAACATGGAGGGCACTGGAGGAGATAATGCTAAGTGAAATAAGTCAAGCAGAGAAAGACAACTATCATATGATTTCTCTCATCTATGGAACATAAGAACTAGGATGATCAGTAGGGGAAGAAAGGGATAAAGAAAGGGGGGGGTAATCAGAAGGGGGAATGAAACATGAGAGACTATGGACTATGAGAAACAAACTGAGGGCTACAGAGGGGAGGGGGTGGGGGAATGGGATAGACCGGTGATGGGTAGTAAGGAGGGCACGTATTGCATGGTGCACTGGGTGTTATACGCAACTAATGAATCATCGAGCCTTACATCGGAAACCGGGGATGTACTGTATGGTGACTAACATAATATAATAAAAAGTCATTAAAAAAAAAGAGCAAACTAAACATAAAGCAAGCAAAAGGAAGGAAATCAAAGACTAGAGTGGAAATTAATAAAACAGAGAATAGAGAAAAATCAACAAAACCAAAAATCGTTTTTCTGAAAAAACTGACAGAATTGACAAACTTTTGGCTAGACAGACCAAGGAAAAAAAGAAAGAAGACTCAAATGCTTAATATCAAGAATGAGGAGTGACTGCTAACAGGCAAGACCTTTCTTTTTTGGGTTAATGAAAATCTCTTAAAATTAGATATGGTGACAGTTGCACAACTCTGAGGATATACACTGAATTGTACACCTTAAAAGGGCAAGTTTTGTGGTATGTGAATTATATTTCAATAAATCTATTAAGTTTAAAAAAAAAAAGAAATTGATGGTTACATTCATGGGCCTTAAGATTAAACTTCCAGAGCAGAGATGTCTTCAAGAAAATATTTACAGGGGCGCCTGGGTAGCACAGTTGTTAAGGTCTGCCTTCAGCTCAGGGCGTGATCCTGGCATTATGGGATCCAGCCCCATATCAGGCTCCTCCGCTGGAAGCCTGTTTCTTCCTCTCCCACTCCCCCTGCTTGTGTTCCCTCTCTGGCTGGCTGTCTCTCTGTCAAATAAATAAATAAAATCTTTACAAAAATAAAAAAGAAAGAAAATATTTATAAATAACATTTGGAAACATATTTACAATTATAGAAAAAGAACAGGAAGATTATTAAGATGTAAACATGGCGACTGGATCTTTTTGTTTTTTAAGATTTTATTTGTTTGAGACAGATATACAGAGAGAGAGAGCGAGCATGAGCAGGGGGAAGGGCAGAAGGAGAGGGAGAAGCAGACTCCCAACTTGAGCTGGGAGCTGGACATGGGGCTCGATCCCAGGACCCAGTGATCATGACCCGAGCAGAAGGCAGACAACCATGTGAGCCAGCCAGGCGCCCCTGGATCTTTTTTCTTAACATGGATTATGACTTATATTATTTATATTTCCCTTCTTCTTCTGTTTTATCATGGAATTTTCTAAATCGGGACATTACGGAGTTTCCTGCCTCAGATTCAGACAGCACCTAAATAAATAGCGTGTTGTCTGGAAAAAAAGCTCTTAAGTAAGGTGCTAACTAGAGAGTTGTGGTCTCTGGCTCTGCCAAGCCAGGACTAAACCAGAAGAAAACTGAGAGCCAGAAGAAACAAAAACGTATGAAACAGTCGAAGATTATTTGTTTGTTTTTACATGAAGAAAATGTGGTGCTTATAGTTTCTAGTCTCCACTCACCTGGGTGGGCTCAGGGATGCCTCCCCACCCCTGGCCAAGAAGGGAATAGTGGGTGGGGGGCTTCCTCTCTGTGTACTGCTGATTGTGCTTTCTGCATGCTTTCCTCAGCACATGGGCAAGAAAAACCAGACTGGTTTAACTATACTCCCCAAGGTAATTTCTTCACCGTTTATCACGCTGGAACACTTGGTGTCCTCAACGATTCTAGAGCAGGTTCCTGAGAGAGCCTCAGGACAGACACAAAAATGTTAAGAGCATGGATGACCATGTCCCTTGTAGACTGGGCCTTGCAGCAGACACAGGGAGGAGAGGAGCCCCTCCTTTAATTCCCCCCCCTTTTTAAAAATATTTTATTTATTTATTCCACAGAGAAAGAGAGAGCCAGCGAGAGAGGGAACACAAGCAGGGGGAGTGGGAGAGGAAGAAGCAGGCTCCCAGCGGAGGAGCCCAATGTGGGGCTGGGTCCCAGGACTCCGGGATCACGCCCTGAGCCAAAGGCAGACGCCCAACAACTGAGGCACCCAGGCGCCCCTCCTTTAATCCCTTCTGAACTAAGATGGATGTAGAAACAAGTGGGGGAAATACCATTTCACTGTAGAGGTAGAACAGAATAAAAGTGCCATAGGGACAGTATTATATAAGGATGGGACAAACCACACCTAACTTGGTGGAGAGGTGGGGAGGACTTAAAGAGAAGTGGCATTTCAGAAGGGACTTGAACTACAGGTAGGATTTAAAATTGGTTTATGGCTTTTTCTTTTTTAAGGAAATGTATGTTTATTGTAGAAATTTAGAAAATACTGAAAATTCTAAAGAAGTCAAAAGGCAGGCAGCTCTACTTTGTTACTCGCTACCAGAGTGTACAGTATGGAAAGGGGGACAGGGAGTACCTCTATAATGAAGAAGCGTAACAAACACTACCTTAGCCAGGTAAACATCAGGGATAAATTGTGTTGATACCACATAACCTTGGTATGACCGATGTGTTGCAAGTGGCACTTCTCCTCTGCAGTCTTCCACCCAAGAACCCATAACCCTAGTCTCATCATGAGAAAAGCTTCAAGCAAGCCCAAATTAAGGGACGTTCTGCAAAATACCTAACCACAATACTCACAACTGTCAAGGTCATGAACAACAGAAAGTCTGAAAAACCGTCACAGCCAAGAAGAGCCTAAGGAGACATGACGAAATGTAATAAGGTACCTAGATGGGATACTGGAACAGAAAAAGGACATAAGGGAAAAACTAAGGAGATACGGATAGAACATGGAGTTTAGTTCATACGAATGTATCAGTATTGGCTCATTAGTTGTGATGAATATGCCATATTAATATAGGATACTAGCAAAAGGGGAACGTGGGTGCTGGGTATACGAGAAACTCTGTTATTTTTCAACTTTTTTTTTTTTTAAAGATTTTATTTATTTATTCGACAGAGATAGAGACAGCCAGCGAGAGAGGGAACACAAGCAGGGGGAGTGGGAGAGGAAGAAGCAGGCTCATAGCGGAAGAGCCTGATGTGGGGCTCGATCCCATAACGCCGGGATCACGCCCTGAGCCGAATGCAGACGCTTAACCGCTGTGCCACCCAGGCGCCCCTATTTTTCAACTTTTCTGTAAATTTAAAATGCTTTAAAATAAACTGTTTAAGTATTCAAAAAATAAAGCACAATTAAATGTCCTTCCAGATTTTTTCTATGTATGTACATGTACTCATATTTTAACCATGTGTATAGATTTTTATCCTGCTTTCCTCTGACCTAACATCATACACTGAGCATGATACCAAAACTTCTGAATGTTGACAATATTTCATAATCTATAATTACTTAAGAGGTTTTCTATTTTGGGACATCCAGGTTTTAAAAACAAGTTAGCTGTAATGATTAGTGTTGTGATGATTACCTTTGTAAATTCATTTCTAGATCTCAGACCATTTCCTCGGGATGTTGAAGACTTCCCTGTTAAGACAGAGTAAGGCTGGGAATATAAGTTTTTCCTTTAAGGATAATGAATAGGTTCTGTAGAGTTTAAAAGAAGATTCTAGTTCAGCAGGTTTATAGTTTTAAGGAAAAACAAGTTGCAAACTTAATTTATTTCCTAGCATCTCTGTATAGAAGCTATTGGTCACTACTTGACTAACATTTTGCTTTTATTTTGTTTGTATGTATGTATGTATGTATGTATGTATGTATGTATGTATTTGACAGAGAGAAGGAGAGAGAGAGAGTGCACAAGCAGGGGGAACAGCAGGCAAAGGGAGAGGGAGAGGCAGGCTCTCCATGGAGCAGGGAGCCCAATGCAGGGCTTGATCCTGGACCCTGGGATCATGACCCAAGCCGAAGGGAGATGCTTAACGACTGAGCCACCCAAATGCCCTTAATTGTTTTTTTATTAAAGGTTTTATTTAAGAGAGAGAGAGCATGAGCGGGGAAAGAAGCAGAGGGAGGAGCGAGAGAGACAAGCAGACTCCCTGACAAGCAGAGAGCCTGACCTGGGGCCTGATCCCAGGACCCTGAAACCACGACCTGAGCCAAAGTCAGATGTTTAACTGACCCAAGAACCCGTTTTTGTTTTCTTTAAAGATTTATTTATTTTAGAGAGAGAGAAAGAGAGTACACATGCGTGTGTGTGAGCCTGAGTGGAGGGAGGGTTTAGAGGCAAAGAATCTTAAAACGGGCTCCCAGCTGCGTGTGGAGACTGACATGGGGCTCGACTCCATGACCCATGAGATCATGACCTGAACCGAAACCAAGAGTCTGAGGCTTAACTAACTGAGCCACCCAGGCACCCCACATTTTCCTTTTAAAAGGAGAAGAATTTAGGGGGTGCCTGGGTGGCTCAGTCCATTAAGCATCCAACTCCTGATCTCATCTCAGGTCTTGATCTCAGGGTCGTGAATTAAAGTCCACTGTCGGGCTCCACACTGGGCATGGAGCTTACTTAAAATGTGTGTGTGTGTGTGTGTGTGTGTGTGTGTGTGTATGCCAATTGTTTTCTTTCTTTTTTTTTTAAGATTTTTATTTACTTGAGATAGGGAGACCCCAGTGGGGGGGCGGGGGCAGAGGCAGAGGGAGAAGCAGACTACCCACTGAGCAGGGAGCCTGATGTGGGGCTCAATTCCAGGACCCTGGGATCATGACCCGAGCTGAAGGCAGCCACTTAACCGCCTGAGCCACCCAGGTGCCCCATGCCAATTGTTTTCTTAAATCATACATACAATGCATATTGTGTTTGTTTAATCAATATCTCTGACAATCAATGGTACCTTGTAAACCTTGACATAGTTTTATGGAGTCTCAGTGCCAAATTCTACAATCCTCGATAAAACTTCTTTTAAATTTCTGTAAAGTGAAGATTTTTCTCTGTGAGAACTAGCCCAAGTCTTAGTTGTAGAAATCAGTTCTTGGTGAGGGGAAGATGGCAGACTAGGAGGATCCTGAGATCGCTCCGTCCCATGCTTACAACTAGGTGTCACCCACATCCAAGTCACTGAACCAGAGAGCCATCGAAACCCTGGCAGAACAAACTCCACAACTAAATATAGAGAAGAAGCTGTATCCAAAAGGTTAGGAGTGCCACAAAGGCAGAGGGAGGCTGCCTGCAGCAGGGAAGGAGCTGGGTGTGTAGAGGGGGCAGAGACACAGGCCCTTGCACCGATCCCCATAACGTTTGGCTTTGAGAAACAGAGGGGCTGAATTCTTAGAGTTTGTTTAGTGAGTGGGACTTGGAGCCTGGAGTTTTAAAAGTCAGCTGACTCAGCACCTCCACCCAAGAGGGCAAGGGGTAGCTGGGCTGCTGCCCCTAGAGCGCGGCCTGCACAGAGAGGCAACACAAACACAGCAGGTTATGCAATGCCAGGGAGCAAATGGGGGACAGGTGTATTCACGCTGATTTCCTAGCATGTTGGGGGCCCTGGAAAACGAGGAAGCTGGCAGGAACCATTTTCATGCCCCACCTCCAGCACAAACACAGGACCATCTGCGGGAGGCTGGGCTGCACAGAACTTGCTGCCTAACCTGCGAGCAGCGCACCACACACTCGCCCACTCCAAGCTTACCTCCTTGGCCCTGGACTCAAGACAAATTTTGTTAAAACTGTACACCAGTCCCGCCCAGCCACAGGGTGCACAGCTGCTGCCCTGAGCTGCCTCCAGTTGGTGTGGGGCACCCAGCCACCGCTGTGTGCTGTGCCCAGCTGCCACCCTGCGCCCCCAGCCAATCCTGCACGCTACACCCAGCCAGGCCCCGTCACTGCCCAACTCAGAGCCCAGTCTCACTTCTGGCCACACACACGCCTGGGCCCTAGCCACAGCAGCGCTTCACAGCACTTCAAGGATCTTCCATTGGACTAGTGGCCCAGCACAAACGTTGCTACCACCTCCTCCCGCTCTCGAGTTCCCTGGTGGGCACGCCCCCTCCAGACTGGCCTGCCTGAGTCCCACCAACACTACACAGAGTAAGCACAGCTCCAAACAGGCAGAGAGTCAGGGCAGATGATTACACTGAAAGGAAAAGTGACTCAGACACAACAGCAGGGCAAAAGCAACACACAGCAGGGCAAAAGTGGCAGGTTCTGCTGAACCGGGGACCCTGCCCTGCAGGGCACTCCAGGACCTCCTCTTCATAAAGTCACTACTTTCAAGAACAAAACACACAGCTGACTTTCTTAACGGAGAGAAACAGACACAGAGATGTATCCCAAATGAAAGAACAGGACAAGGCCACGGCCAGAGATCTACGTGAAATGGACAGAAGTAACATGCCTGATAGAGAATTTAAAGCAATGATCATAAGGATACTCACTGGACTTGAGAAAAGAGTGGAAGACATGAGTGAGACCCTTAACACAGAGATAAGGCATAACAGAGCAGAGATAAAGGTCTCAATAAGCAAAATGAGAAACACAATTGGAATGAACAGCAGGATGGAAGAAGCAAAGGAACAAATTAGTGACCTAAGGAGACAGAGTAATGCAAAGTAACCAGGCTGAACAAAAGAGAGAAAAAAGAATTATGCAAAAGGAGAATAGACTTAGGGAACTCAGTGACTCCATCAAACATAATAACATTCGTATTATAGGAGTCTCAGAAGAAGAGAGAGGAAAGAGGGCAGAAAACGTATTTGAAGAAATAATGGCTGAAAACCTCCCTAATCTGGGGAAGGAAACAGATATCCAGAAACAGGAGGCACAGAGAACTCCCATCAAAATCAACAAAAGCAGACCCACACCAAGAGATATTGTTATTAAATTGGCAAAATATAGTGATAAAGAAAGGATTTAAAAATTTTTTTTATTATGTTATGTTAGTCACCGTACAGTACATCCTTAGTTTTTGATGTAGTGTTCCATGACTCATTGTTTTCGTATAACACACAGTGCTCCATGCAATACGTGCCCTCCTTAATACCCATCACTGGCCCAGCCCATTCCCCCACCCCCCTCCCCTATGAAACCCTCAGTTTGTTTCCCAGAGTCCATAGTCTGTCGTGGTTCATTCCCCCTTCTGTTTACCCCCCCTTCATTCTTCCCTTCCTTCTCCTACCGATCTCCCTGCTATTTCTTACGTTCCAGAAATGAGTGAAACCATATGATAATTGTCTTTCTCTGTTTGACTTATTTCACTTAGCATAATCTCCTACAGTCCTGTCCATGTTGCTGCAAATGTTGGGTAATCGTTCCTTCTGATGGCTGAGTAATATTCCATTTTATATATGGACCACATCTTCGTAATCCATTCATCTGTTGAAGGGCATCTCGACTCCTTCCACAATGTAGCTATTGTGGAAAATGCTGCTATGAACACTGGGGTGCATATGGCCCTTCTCTTCACTATGCCTGTATCTTTGGGGTAAATACCCAGTACAGCAATTGCTGGATCATAGGGTAGCTCTATTTTTAACTTTTTGAGGGACCTCAACATTTTTCTTATTTATTTATTTATCTTATACACAAATATATGTATGTTTAAAAAAGCAATATGCAAACCTATGGCAATTATCTGGAAGACCATGAGAAATGAAACACATGGGTTCAGTCTCTGGCGATTAAGAAATCAACATTACGTTTTCCTTCACAGACTCTAAGACTTTCATATATGCTATCACGTCTCATCCTCTATCAGAGACTTTTACCATGTTACACACAACAACTCTGAGACCCAGAGAAATAAAAAACTTGTTGAAGGCTACTGAATTAGTTAATAAAGTCGGAGCTGGACCTCTGATTACACCTCACCACAATGCTGCTAATCACCTTTTGAGTTCCACATTTGGAGTTAGTGAAGGCTCTGTCACTTCTTAGGTAACTTCAGTGGCTTACTATTCCCCAAGCCTCAAGTTCCATCTCAGCGATATTTGAAAAATACTCCCAGTGTTTTGTGAACATGTTGAATTTTGTATGTAAAGCACCTGGGCATTGATAAAGAGTAGCTATTACTGTTGTATGTATAAATAAAATGCTGGGCATCTCTGAACATTATATCCATACTGCTCCTGGGGTCACGTTCAAAAGGTTGACTTTTAGCATCTACTAAGGCTGAACACATGCATTCCCTATCATACAGCAATTCCACTCAGGTATATACCCCACGGAAATGCACATGAATGTTCATCAAAACACAGCTTCCTGAATGTTCATAGCACTATAGTCCCAATCTGAGAACGATCAAAAGCCCATTGGTAGTAACGTTGACAAACACTTGTCCTATCACAAAATGGAACACCACTTAGCAGTGATAATAAGTGATCTACCACTACACCCAACAATATACGTGAATCTCACAAACAATGTTGAGCGAAAGCAGAAAGACACTAGAGACGACACAGCGAAGGATTCACTTCCATAAAATAGCTCATTTTGTTGGAATAGGTTAGAGTACCTTTGGGGACAGGGGAAGTGCCTGGAGCAGGAATAAGGGTGGCTGCGGGAGTGCTGGTAATGAGGTTTCTGGATTCCCGTGCTTGGTTACACAGGTATGATCCGGTTGTAAAAATTCACTGGACTGTACAATTCGGGGTTGCGCGCTTTTTTATGTATAGTTCACTAAAAGTTTAAAAAAGAAAAAAAGTTGCCCTTTTCAGGGAGGGGCTGGAATTCTAGGAATTTTGCCTAAACTCACTCAGTTCTGATTTCACCACGAATCCATTACCCAACTTTCACTCCAAGAACTGAGGCTGGCCTGAGGGAGACAAGCGTGCCGGAGGCGGGTTCCGCACCACAGCCCGTTTTCTGAACGCCCCGCGCGCCCCGCCAGGACTGGGAGAACGACCTGCTGCTTTTACCTCGGGCCGGTCCCAGGTGCGCAGGCCACGGGTCTGAAACGCCCAGACGCCTCCTGACGCGGCTCCGCCACCCACTGTTCCTGCGCCAGGGGACGCCTGACCCTGTCGGGCCTGCGAAGCGCTCTCCCCCGCCTGGACCGCACTTCAGCCGGTGGCGACCTCCGGCTTCCCCGCTCCAGGTCCAGAAGGCAGCGGCGCGCAGCCGGGATACTGACGGTGATCCTGCAGCCCGCGGGCCGCTGCCGCTGGGACGAACCCGTGCGCATCGCCGTGCGGGGCCTGGCGCCGGGACAGCCCGTCACGCTGCGCGCCTCCCTGCGCGACGAGAAGGGCGCGCTCTTCCGGGCCCACGCGCGGTACCAAGCCGACGCCGACGGCCTCCTGGACCTGGAGCGCGCGCCCGCGCTGGGCGGCAGCTTCGTGGGGGTCGAGCCCATGGGGCTGCTCTGGGCCCTGGAGCCGGATAAGCCTCTCTGGCGGTTTGTGAAGCTGGACGTTCAGAAGCCCTTCGCCGTGGAGCTGGAGGTGCTCGACGGCCACGAGCCCGACGCCGGGCATCTCCTGGGCCGGGCGGTGCACGAGCGCGACTTCCTGCGGCCCGGGGTGCGGCGGGAGCCGGTGCGCGCGGGCCGGGTGCGCGCCACGCTCTTCCTGCCCCCAGGTGAGTGTGGGGGGTTACGGGGGCGCGCGGCTGGGGGCGGTGGCGGTCAGAGGTTTCCGGTACTGCTGCAGGTGGAGTTCAGCTCCTCTGTAAGGAGGGAGAAGGTGACAATGACTAAGCCAGTGGCCAACCAAAATGGAGTATTTTGACGTGTTGGGTTCTGTGTTATGCGTTTTGCTTGCATTATGTCATTTAATCGCTATAATATCTCAATGAAGTGAGTACTGTTATTCTGCAGATTAAAAAAAAAACCACAAGTGAGGGTCAGGATGGATAGGTATGTGGTCTGATTTGTCACTAAGAACTACTCTATAGATCTCATCAGCCCTATCCATCAAGGAAGCTATTGGAGTATCACCCTTCCGTAGTGCTGTGGGTACACTGGGCCTCTTCTCCACTTCTTCATGCCCCATATGTACCACAGATGACACTTTAGACTCCACTGACTTTCTCACCTGAAGTCATCTCTGGATATTTTTCTTTCCTCTCTCTAAATAGACATCTGAAATATCAGTAGACACACACACAAAGCCAAGGGTAAATGCCACACAACATAAAGCATTGTTTCAAGATTAATTTTATGTCCAATCCCCTAACAGAACACTATGAATCAAATCAAAAACATGAAATTCCTGGGGCGCCTGGGTGGCTCAGTCGTTAAGCGTCTACCTTGGGCTCAGGGCGTGATCCCAGGGTCCTGGGATTGAGCCCCACATCAGGCTCCTCTGCTGGGAGCCTGCTTCTTCCTCTCCCACTGCCCCTGCTTGTGTTCTCTCTCTCGCTGGCTGTCTCTCTGTCAAATAAATAAATAAAATCTTAAAAAAAAACCAACAACGGGGCGCCTGGGTAGCACAGTCCTTAAGCGTCTGCCTTCGGCTCAGGGCCTGATCCCGGCGTTATGGGATCGAGCCCCACATCAGGCTCCTCCGCTGGAAGCCTGCTTCTTCCTCTCCCACTCCCCCTGCTTCTGTTCCCTCTCTGGCTGGTTGTCTCTTAGAAATAAATAAATAAAATCTTAAAAAAAACAAACAAACCAACAACAACCATGAAATTCCTCTTTCCATGATGTAGTCATTAATGAAAGACTTTGTTACTCTCCGTGGTAACGAAAGCTTCTTAGAACCTTGTAGATAACTTAAAGAATCGTATGGAGGATAAACTCTTCAATGAGAAGGTACCTTGTAGGTTTTCCTTTCAAGGTACTTGTATTACTTTTGCCTAGTAACTCAGGGAGCTGTTTTTTTTCCCCGTTTGATTCATAGGAACCCACTAAATAGAAAGATCTCTAAAAGGAACGCAAATTGTTTAAATTGTATAATGCCTTTCCTTTATATTGTTTTCTCTAGGACCTGGACCTTTCCCGGGGATCATTGACATCTGTGGATTTGGAGGGGGCCTTATGGAATATCGAGCCAGCCTTTTGGCAGGTCATGGCTTTGCCACTTTGGCTCTAGCTTATTATGACTTTGAAGATCTCCCCAAGGAAATTAACAGCATACACCTGGACTACTTTGAAGAAGCCCTGTGCTACATGCTTCAACACTCAGAGGTTCTCCTAATGTCCTTTATTATATCATTCTCTCTAGAAATACATCCAGAGAGGGTGTCACTTTGCACTCACCGGTGCCAGGTGCCTGGATGCTGCGATTCTTCTTTCACAGAGATTTCTTTTGGAGCCTTCCTTGGCTTTAGGTGCCTATTTACACTTTCTCTGTCAGATGGCTTAGTAAGGCAGAATTAATCGTAAAAATCCATGTGAGGTTTTATTTAAAGGAATTATTCAGGAATTTGCATTTGTTATGCAAAATGAGTTTCTAATTTGTTAGTTCTATATGCTTTTATTTTTTTCCAGATTGGTTTATTCATTTGAGAGAGAGAGCATGAGCAGAGGGAAGAGGTAGAGGGAGAGGGAGAAGCAGACTCCCCGCTGAGCAGGGAACCAGCTACATCCCAGGACTGTGAGATCCTTACCAGAGCCCAAGGCAGACGCTTAACCAATGGAGCCACCCAAGCGCCCCTACATGCGTTTTTTTAATTAAGTTTTTTATTTTAATTCCAGAATAGTTAACATACAGTGTTATATTAGTTTCAGGTGTACAATACAGGGACTGAGCAGCTCCTCATAAGTGCATTCCTTAAACCCATCACCTATTTAATCCATCCCCCTATTAACCTCCCCTCTGGTAACCATCAGTTTATTCTCTATAGTTAAGAGTCTGTTTCTTGATTTCTTTTTTTTTCTTTTCCTTTCTTCATTTGTTCTGTTTCTTAAATTCCACATATGAGTGAAATCATGGCATTTGTCTTTCTTTAATTTCACTTAGCCTATCCTCTCTAGTTCTATCCATCTTGTTGCAAATGGCAAGATGTCATTCTTTTTTATCCCTGAATAATATTCCGTGTGTGTGTGTGTGTGTGTGTGTGTGTGTGTATACACACATGTCACATCTTTATTCATTCATCTATTGATGCACACTTAGGTTGCTTCCATAATTTTGCTATTGTAAACAATGGTGCAATAAACATAGGGGTGCATGTATCCCTTTGAATTAGTGTTTTGTATTTTGGGGGTAAATAGCCAATAGTGTGATTACTGATTGTAGGGTAGTTCTATTTTTAACCTTTTGAGGAAGCTCCATACTGTTTTCCACAGTGGCTGCGTCAGTTTGCATTCCCACCAACAGTTCATGAGTGTTCGTTTTTCTTCACTTCCTCACCAACACTTGTTTCTTGTGTTGTTGATTTTAGCCATTCTGATGGGTGTGAGGTACTATCTCATTGTACTTTTTTTAAACAATTTTTTTTAAAGATTTTATTTATTTATTCAACAGAGATAGAGACAGCCATCGAGAGAGGGAACACAAGCAGGGGGAGTGGGAGAGGAAGAAGCAGGCTCATAGAGGAGGAGCCTGATGTGGGGCTCAATCCCATAACGCCGGGATCACGCCCTGATCCGAAGGCAGATGCTTAACCGCTGTGCCACCCAGGCACCCCTATCTCATTGTACTTATGATTTGCATTTCCCTGATGATGAGTGATGTTGAACATCTTTTATTTAAGATTTTTAAAAAAAAAATTCGGGAGAGAGTGCACAGAAGAATGAATATGAGCAGGGGGAGGAGCAGAGGGAGAGTGAGGAGCAGACTCCCCTTGAGCAGGGAGCCCAAGGCAGGGCTCAATCCCAGGACCCTAAGATCATGACCTGAGCCGAAACCAAGAGTTGGACACTTAACCCACTGAACCTCCCAGGTGCCTTGGGCGTTGAGTTTTATAAATTCTTTCTAAATTTTGGATACTAACCCTTTATCAGATATATCATTTGCAAATATCTTTTCCCATTCCTTAGCTTGTCTTTTAGTTTTGTTGTTTACTTTTCTGTTCAGACTCTTTTTATTTTGATTTTTTAATCTTTAATTTCTGGTATCAGTGTGTTCTCAGATTTTGATCAGAACTTGCCCACGTATTTCAGAAGCTAAGAACTACTTAATTTGACTCTGAAGTCTTACGCTGTTTCTATAAAGTTAATCATTTGCCAGGGTATGTAGATGGGGTCTGATGAGTCACTCGCTTAGAACAGAACTTGGTTCCACACAGTTAGGTACCTTGGCACACTGAGACTTATTTTTTTTTTTAAAGATTTTATTTATTTATTTGACAGAGATAGAGACAGCCAGCGAGAGAGGGAACACAAGCAGGGGGAGTGGGAGAGGAAGAAGCAGGCTCATAACGGAGGAGCCTGATGTGGGGCCCGATCCCATAACACCGGGATCAAGCCCTGAGCCGAAGGCAGACGCTCAACCGCTGTGCCACCCAGGGGACCCGGCACACTGAGACTTAGATCATGCCCACCTGAATGAGGACCTGAACTTGACAGGCTCCATGACTCAGCATTCTCTAGTGGATGATAGTCTGGAACATTTGTAATCAAGACCCAGACTTGCCAGTGAGTTTACAATTTGTTTGTCATGTGTTCACCCAGATATTTTTTATGTGGATAGAAACTCTTTGAGGGCTGAGGTTGATACTCTGTGGCCAACTCACAAATTAAAGTTAGCACCTCTAGTTATGTTTAAAAACATGTTTTAATAGGTAATAACCTTTATTTTTTTTTTAACTAATCTCTGCCCAGTGTCGGGCTCGAAATCACAATCCTAAAATTAGGACTCATGTGTGCTACCAACTAAGCCAACCAGGAGCTCCATTTTCTTTTTTTTCTGTCAGCCTCTAAAGGGACAGCTACTTCCCAGCCCCCATTTTCCCTCTACCCTCAGCTTAACTCAGACCCAAAGTATCAACCCTCACTAACTGAATTGATGTTGTTGAAAAATACTGCCATCATCATAGAACATTTTTCTATGAGATACGTTCTTGACTCCTCTGTCTTCTTGTCTTCTAGGTAAAGGGCCCAGGCATTGGACTTCTGGGCATTTCCTTAGGAGCTGATATTTGTCTTTCCATGGCCTCATTTTTGAAGAACATCTCAGCCACAGTTTCCATCAATGGATCTGGGTTCAGTGGAAAGTGTCCCATACACTACAAGCAGACGTGCATCCCATCATTGGGCCATGATCTTAGGAGAATCAAGGTAGCTTTCTCAGGCTTCCTGGATGTTGTGGATGCATGGAATGATATTGTAGGAGGGCATGAGAACCCCAGCATGATTCCAATAGAGAAGGCCCAGGGACCCATCCTCTTCATCGTTGGTCAGGATGACCATAACTGGAGGAGTGAGTTATATGCCCAAATAGCCTCTCAACGGTTACAGGCCCATGGAAAGGAAAAACCCCAGATCATCTCTTATCCTGGGACTGGGCATTATATTGAGCCTCCTTACTTCCCCCTATGCCCAGCTTCTGTGCCGAAAATACTGAACAAACCTGTAATCTGGGGTGGGGAGCCCAGGGCTCATTCTAGGGCTCAGGAAGATGCTTGGAAACAAATTCTAACCTTTTTCTGTAAGCATCTTGGAGGTATCCAGAATATAGCTTCCCCTAAATTGTAATGCATTGGTCTATTATTGACATGAGAAAATCAAGGTCAGATTCTGGTGTTTAAGAATCATATGTGAATCCATTGCCCCCTCGATAATGTTAAATTTATGTCGTGGGTATTAATGACTCATTTTAGGTAACATTTTTAATACGTTATGTTTTCATTAATTTTACTAATGTAACACATGCCTATTATAGAAGATTCAATTAGAAGTATACAACACAAAAAGTAAAAAGCATCCCCTCTGTTAAAATTTGTATTTTCTTCTAGATTTTTTTTTACTTAACACTTTAAGCCATGGATGAAATTTAAAGTTGAACAAATACTAGGTTACTGGTTTTTTCTTTAATCACTGTGGGAGAATTGACATCCAGTGTTTGCTACTGGTTCAAAACTGGTGGCAGGATAGAATTTTCATTGGCCAAACCTTACAGAGAGGTGTTGGTATAAGGAAGCCAGGCTGACCTTTTCCTCTTGGAGATCAGAGAAGAAGCCTTTGGGAGGAGGAGTTGGGGTAAAGAAGGGGAGCATCTCTAGGATAGTTAAGTCCAAACTCTGTTTCAAGGATGAATGATTATGACTTATTTTCCTGCTTCCTGGCTTTAAGAATAGACTTTGGAAAACCATAGTGTGACATTCTTAGAGGCCTCACTCCTCATTTTCTTTGACATCAGGGCTGCAAAGCATTGCATAAGTGTATCTGAAGAGAGAGTGGTTGAGAATGTTCCAAAACTGACAAAGACATCAAACCACATTTTCTAGAAGCACTATGTCTTAGCTTGAGTTGCTATAAAATGCCATTGACTGGTGGCTGAAACAACAGATAATCATTTTTCTGGAGGCTGGGAAGTCCAAGATCAAGGTTCCAGCAGACTTAGTTCCTGGTGATGGCCTTTTTGTGGTTTACAGATGGCTGACTTTTCCCCATGTCCGCGTGTGGCAAAGAAAGAGAGCTCTGGTTTCTCTTCCTCTTTTTATAAGGGCACTAATTCCATCATGGGGGCCTCGCTCTCATGCCCTCACTTAAACCTAATAATATCCCAGAGGCCCCACCTTCAAATGCCACTGCATTGTGGTTTGGGATTTCAAAATATGAATTTTGAGGTGACACATTCAGTTCGTAACAACTATACACTTCAGACAAGGCAAGTATAAAGAATACCATATTATCACAGAAAAATTATCTGTGGCAGTTTTACAACATAGCCATAAATCCTTTGCCATTTCTCCCACCAAGAGGTGGAAGATCCATATTCCTTTCTCAAATCTGGATATGCTGCTGTGTCAGTCAGTTGTGTAGAGCATAACTGGTACTATGTAACTTCAGAGGCTAATCATAAAAGCTACGAAGATCCCACCTTTTCTGCTGGGAACATTTGCTCTTGGAGCCCTGAGCCACCTTAAGGAGTCTGACTACTCTGAGGCTGTGATGATGTGAGGAAGCCAAAAATACACGGAGAGGCCGACTATAGACATTTCCTGTGACAGTCCCAGTGGGGCCCAGCCTTCAGGTTATTTCCGCCCAGGTACCAGGTATGTGAGGGAAAAACCTCCAGATGATTTTAGCTCCTAGCCATTTAACATCTTCCCAGCAAAGGCTTTGGATATCTGAAGCAGAGCAGAATTGTACCCGTTAAACCCTGTCCAAAACGTGTCTTTATAAGCAAAATGATTGTCATTTCACATGACAATGTTTGGGGTATGTTTCAGTTAGCGATTGCTATGTAAAAAACTCCCTCAAAAATATGGTGGCTTAAAACAGTAACCATTTGGGGAGCCTGGGTGTCTCAGTCGGTTGAGCATCCAACTCTTGATTTCGGCTCAGGTCATGATCTCAGGGTGGTGAGATCAAGCCCAACGTTGGACTACACACCAAGCATGCAACCTACTTACCATTCTGTCTCCCTCTCCCTCTGCCCCTCCCCACTGTGCTCACACACTCTCTCTAAAAAGGGTGGGGGAATAGTAACCATTTATTTTTCTCACTCACATGGCAGGGAGGTTGGTAGTGGCCATCATCTGGGAATTCAGACTGTCCTATGGGTTAGGAGGATCTCCCAATTTCTCTCCACATGGGTCGTTCCACTGGCTACGTGGGCTTGGATGCAAGAGTGAGCATCCCAAGAGAGCAAGGCAAAGTTGCACAGCATTCTTTTGACCTGTCTTGGAAACTACATAGCATCACTCTTGCCATACTCTGTTGGTCAAGGCAGTCCCAAAGCCCCACCCAAGGTCAAGGACAACATAGAGTTCACCTCTTAAAAGGAGTGCAGCAAGGTTCTAGAAGAATGTAGGATGGGAAATATTGTAATCAATTTTTGAAAATCTGCCTTCCGGCCACAATGGTTCACATTCCTCCCACAGTTAGAATACATCCATTCCTCTTCCAAGGCCCCTCAAAAATCTCATTCCATTATAGTCTAAGATTGCATCACCTGTATCACATCCAGGTACAGATGAGGCTCCTCTGGTACACTTCTTTGGGTACGGCTCCTAGAGTATCGTTGTCAAAGTGAAGACCTGTGAACTAAAGAAACAACTGCACACACAGAGAATACAATGTGGGATGGGTGTAAGATAACTCTTGCATTCTTGTTCTGAAATGGGGGAAGTGGGAGGCACACAACAGTCGCTGGCCCCTAGCAATTTTGAAATCCAGCTGAGAACATGTTGCGAACTCTTTGGTGCTCAGTTAACCCTCTGTAAGTTGTTCTCTGTAGCTCTTGGCTCCACCCTCTGAGTGAAAACCTGTTTTTCCATTAAAAAAAAAACTGAGTTAGCAACGCCAAAGTCTCCTCAGTCAGCTTCTTAGATGAAAAAGATCAGGAGTCCAAGGTTCTTTCCTTCTCTGCATTCTATTTCAGTTCACATTTGTACTGCTACCAGAACAATTCTCTTAAGAACTATGTGGGTTTTCTAAAAACCTTAGTGAGGTTCACTTTATTAGGTAAAACACAGCAATATAAGTCTATTTGAGGCAAGAACTTCTGTACCTGGGTCTCCCTGTGAGGATGCTGAGGGTAATACCCTTGAGATTCTAACAAGTCCTATTATTTAATAGTTAGGATCTGCTGGGGACACCTTAAAATCTTCAGAGGGCCTTCTGTCAGTCTGAAATGTTCTACCTTGAATCTTTCTGAGGTCTTTACGAAGGATCTCCCATAGACCCACTCTGGATTTGACTTTGGTCTGAGGTCCTGTCTTAATTAAAGACTAATTTGCCATATGGGGAGGCCGGGAAGGAGAAACAGTATTATTGTCAAACTTGGCAAGTCCTGGTTCCTTCACATGTAACAGGTCATTCTTTAGTTTAATTCTTTCTCTTGCATTTTATCATAGGCAGCAGCAGAAGCCAGCTGGCACTGTCAGTACTCTGCTGGGAAATGCCCTCAGCCAGATTATTGAATTCATTTAGGTGTATCTTCCATTTTTCACATTACTGCAAGGTCAGTGTTGCCTTCGGCTTCCAATAAGTTTTTGTTGCTTTCCTTTAGGCCCTCAATAATAGCCTCCATGGGGTCCTTTAGGCTTTCACTAACAGTCTCCTTAAAGCCCTTCCAACTTCCACCAGCTACCTAGTCCTAAAGGCAACTGTGGTTCCTGTGTATATGGGCATGTCCACAGACTGCTCGAGTTTTCTCACAGCATGATATCTGACCTGCAAAATGAATGTCCCAAGAGAGGATGGCAGAAATACGTGGCATTTTTTAGACCTAGCTTTGGAAGTCGCATAGCATCACTTCAACTGTACTCTATTGGTTGAGATAAACACAAAGATGTCAGTGCAAGGAAAGTGGCTACAGAATCTTACCTCCTGATAAGGGAACTGCAAGATTCCTAGAAGAACATCTGAGATGGGAGTTAATTGTTGCAGTGATCTTTGCAATCTGTCCACAGAATTGTTATGCAGGAACACTGCTGAAAAGAAAGCTAAAGATTAAAAAGCCTTCCCAGCAGCCACAGAAAAAAGACAACCTTCAAAGGAACAACAATAATCCAAAAACTAACGTAAAAACAGCAAAATGGAAATGGGAAGCCACTGGAATGATACCTTCAAAGCACTGACAGAAAATATGTGACAAAGTAGAAGCCTGGGCTAGCAAAAGAGATATTTAAATATGAAAGCATTTATTTTTCATAAAGCTTATTGAAAAAAATTAAATCGAAATAAAGTCATTTTCAGAAAAATATAAATTGAGATAATATAGCATATCTTTTTCTAAAGCAAAAACTAACGAGAATTCTTCAAACACAAGGAAAATGTCTCCAGGGGAGAGCATTTACACGAAGGAAGAAGTGGAATATAATGAAGAGGTTAAATGTGTATATGTGGGGGCGCCTGGGTGGCACAGCGGTTAAGCGTCTGCCTTCGGCTCAGGGCGTGATCCCTGCGTTGTGGGATCGAGCCCCACATCAGGCTCCTCCGATATGAGCGTGCTTCCTCCTCTCCCACTCCACCTGCTTGTGTTCCCTCTCTCTCTGGCTGTCTCTATCTCTGTCAAATAAATAAATAAAATCTTAAAAAAAATAAATGTGTATATGTGTATATAAATCTAAATAAATATATTTTTAAATATTTTATTTATTTGAGAGAGAGAGAGAGAACATAAGTGGGGGAGGGCAGGGCTAGGGAGATGGAGGCTCCCGGGTAAGCAGGGAGCCCAACATGGGGCTCGATCCCAGGATCATGACCTGAGCTGAAGGCACTTAACCAACTGAGCCACCCACATGCCCCAATAAATATTTACAAATAATATATTATGGAGTTTAAAATACACATAGAATTAAATAGCATATGTAGGAAGGAAACAAGTGCAGTGGAAATGTTCTAAAACCACTGCAGTTTTCACAAGGTGGTAAAAATATTAATTTTTATTTAATGTTAACGAATCAAGAGTTATTACCACAAGCTAATGCAGGAGGTAAATGGATTAATTTTTATATAGTTTTAATTTATTATTTAGAGAAAGAGAGAGCACATGTGAGTGGGGAGAGGGGCAGACGGAAAGGGACAAAGAGATTCTCAACCAGACTCCACACTGAGCACAGAGCCTGATGCCGGGCTTGATCCCACCATCCTGAGATCATGACCTGAGCTGAAATCAAGAGTCAGCCACTTAACCAACTGAGCCCCCAGGCACCCTGAATAATTTTTAAAAAGCTAAAAGAAGATAAAAAATATAGAATAAGCAGGATAGAAAATAACTAATAATTTAAACTCAGACAGATCAGTAATTACATTAAATGTAAATGGACTATACATTCTACCAAGGAACAAAATATCAGGTGGATTTTCCTAGTATGTTCAATTTTCTGCTCTACAAAATCAGTTTAGATCATATATAGTATTGATTTCCTGTCAGAGAGTAAGAGATGGACATTTTAACCTCAAGTGAGAGTAGGTGTATGTACAGGGTATAAAGTAAATGTAAAAAATAAATAACAGAATTATGACAGTTAAACCTTGTCCTAAGAATTTGTCATCGATGAATAATGAAATAAAATCTCACTGAAAATTAAAGTCAGTTTAACCAATCTGTGTAAACTCTGTATCTCCTATGTATATTCAAAGTGGATTTATGTTAGGTCTTAATTATATAGCATTTATTTTGTCAAGGTGAAATAAACCTGCTGAGTACCTTTTTGAAAGGAACTCCAAAAGAAACAGAAAAGCTTTTATTTTCTGTTGTTGCCTTCAGTATTCAACTTCACTCAACGAATATTTAGTAAAAGCCTGCTATGGGGTAGGCAATGTTCTAAGTTCCTGGCAAAGATGAACAAAGATAACAAAGTCTTTGCTGTCAAGAGCATTTATTCTAGTTTGGAAGTAAGAAAATAAAATGATAAATGCTGCAAAGAATAAAAAAAATAAGATCAGAGCATGATGAGAGAGGTGCTATTTTAAATATTTTAAATCTAAAATAGACTGGTGAGGGAAGACATATTTGAATAGGTAGTCTTTGAGCAGAAACCTGATTGAGGATGAGGAAATGAGTCAAACTTCAGGCTGAGGGAATTTAAATACGCAATACTTGTGAATAGTCATTTCCTCAAGAAAATATACAAATTGCCAATGAACACATGAGAAGATGCTCAGTATCATTAGGCACCAGGAAAATACAAATTAAAGCCACAATCAGATACCACTTCTTACCCACTAGAATTACTATAATGAAAAAGACAGAAGGACAACCAGCTGGCTCAGTTGGTAGAGCATATGACTCTTGATCTTGGGGTTGTGAGTTTGAGCCCCATGTTGGGCAGAGACTACTTTTAAAAAATAAAATAAAGGGGCACCTGGGTGGCACAGCAGTTAAGCGTCTCCCTTCGGCTCAGGGCGTGATCCCAGCGTTGTGGGATCGAGCCCCACATCAGGCTCCTCTGCTATGAGCCTGCTTCTTCCTCTCCCACTCCCCCTGCTTGTGTTCCCTCTCTCGCTGGCTGTCTCTATCTCTGTCGAATAAATAAATAAAAATCTTTAACAAAAAAAAATAAAAAATAAAATAAACCAAGTTTTGGTGAGGATGTGGAGAAACTGGGTGCAGGGTTTCTTTTGGGGTGATAAAATTGTTCTGGAATTAGTAGTGCACAACCTTCTGAATATACTAAAACCACTGACCTCTACACTTTAAATAAGTAAGTTGTATGGTATGTAAATTAAATCATAGTACATAAAGATGTTTTTCCTTTTAAGTAGAATACACTTGTAAGATTTGCATTCAGCTAAATAAAAATGGTGATCAAGTAAAAAAAGTCAACGTTTTATGTAAGATTCAAAAATTGGTAAAAGTAAAAAAATATTGTTTAAAGGTACAAACATGGAGCCCCTGGGTGGCTCAGTCGGTTAAGCGTCCAACTCTTGCTTTCAGCTCAGGTCATGATCTCAGGATGATGACATCAAGCCCCTTGTCAGGCTCTGCATTCAGAGGGGAGTCTGCTTGGATTCCTCTCTCTCTCTCCATCTGCCCCCCGCCCCCATGCACACTATCTCTCTCTCTCAAATAAATAAAACTTTTTTGTACAGTATCTATTACCATTGCAATTCCTCTACATCTTCTCATTTATTTTATTTTTTTTTAAGTAACCTCTACACCCAAAATGGGGCTCAAACTCACAACCCTGAGATCAAGAGCCACATGCTCTACTGACTGAACCAGCCACGTGCCCCTACATCTTCCAATTTTACTTCAAGATTTTATTTTCAAGTAATCTCTACACCCCATGTGGGGCTCAAACTCACAATCCGGAGATTCGAGAGTTGCATACTCTACCGACCAAGCCAGCCAGGCACCCATCTTCCCATTTGAATCTCATAAATACATGAAAGGGTGGTGCTCTTGATACAGAATGATTCTCTTGTCTTATGATGCTGTTCACTACTAATTTCCACACACACACACACACACACACACACACATATACATACATATATGTGATACAATATCTTGCCCACTACAATTATAATTTCAGACCTTTAAATTTTATTTTTAAAAATTTTGTCCAAGACTTCATTGATTTGAGATAGAGAGAGAGAGAGAGAGAGCACAGGGAGTCAAAGGGGGAGAGGGAGAAGCAGACTCCCTGCTGAGCAGGGAGCCTGCCATGGGGGTCAATCTCAGAACCCTGGGATCAGTACCCGAGCTGAAGGCAGACACTTAACCCACTGAGCCACCCAGGTGCCCCGACACCTTTAAACTTTAATCACATAAAGACATGAGAAGGGATGATGGGGTTTTTCAGGAGTGTCTCCCATATTATGCCATCCCTTCTAAGATCTTCACTGATCACAGAAACGCCAATCAGTGTCTATATATCTACCTTACTTCACGCTCAGAAAAAAATGAAAAGGCTTTGGTCCACTCTAAGGTGAACTAACTATATATAATCTGCATGAAAATATCAAATTTTTTCTGGATTTTCTTCATAATCCCAGGATTCTGGCTATAGCTTTTATTTGGTCTCAGGTATGGCCAAAGCCTGGAACTCTATGAGCTTTGGCATTGGTAAAAGTAAATACTGCATCGTCACTGTGTATCATAAGCGAATACTGATGGTTCTACTAGTTCCCGGTAATTCTTGCTGGTAGGTCCAAGTGTGTACATGTTGTTCTTGATGATTTGCGCATAAGATATTCTTCTAAGACCCAGCAAATGCCATTCAGTTTATCCAAGGATAGTATCACCTCCTAGATAAGTTCAAGGTCCTATGATAGAGATTCCAGATGTCCTAATTAGAGACCACACTCAAGATGCAACAGACCACCAGTGGAAACAATGCGATGTAGTCTAAATCTATGTAGTCCATTGGGTAGGCCAGAATTAGTTTGTGCCACTGGAGGAAACACTGACAGGACATGAGGCAGGAAAGAAAACTCCAGTTAGCAGGACCTGAGTCTGACCGATACTGACAATAGGATAATAGAAAACTGTGATATTATGAGAGGAAAGTCTATCTGGGTAGGAGTCTTGGAGTTTAAAGCTTAGGGTAAAAAGATGAGGGGATGAGAGCACTGTCTCCTGGCTGTTTTTCCTGGGCTTTCAGGAAATCAGAATAGGCAGGGAGCATTCAGCTGGTCTCTTCCCCAGACCAGATTCTCTGACTTTTCTTCTCAGGATGTTGAAGGGCAAATTTATTTAGTCCTCCATAGATCCCCTCAAACGTACCCAGTAACAGAGGTAAAAGAAGGCTTCTGAGGGCCAGTGAATAGACACACTATTGAGAAGAGACCAGTGACTCCCCAGAAATCCAGCTCTCACTGTAATATACAACCAGACTTCTGGAAAATCTATGTCGGCTCCTAGGATCATAGGATAAAGGCAGAGGACGTTCAGACTGACCAGGCTGAACTGGAGGAGAGGGGGTCTCACGGTGAGCACTCTCCTCTGAATATGATGTTCCAAGAGTTAGCTGCTGTCTCCGTGTGTGGTGAGATTATGCGGATGACCATGATCCTTCTCATGGGATGTGAGAGAGCAACTGCAGTCTTGGAGAATTAGAACGGGAGTCAGGAAAGATTAAGGAGGCCCTCTGAATCAGCCGGAGCCAGGCTGCCCCAGTTGCCCAAATAATCTACTTTTCACCAAAATGCAAAGAAACTGGCATTCCTATTTTCTCGAAGATTTACATCCTGCTCTTCCAAATAGTTGGAAGCAGAGCTGTCGCAGAGCATGGATGGTGTTGGTGGTAAATAGCCAGAGAATTGGGCAAACAGAAAATGGATTTCTGTGGGGTGCCTGGCTGGCTCAGTAGGTACAGCATGCAACTCTTGGGGTTGTAAGTTGGAGCCCAATGTTTGGTGTAGAGATTCCTGAAAAATAAAATGCTTTAAGGGTGCCTGGCTGGCTTAGTCAGTTAAGCGTCCGTCTTTGGCGCAGGTCATGATCCCAGGGTGCTGGGATCGAGTCCCACACCAGGCTCCCTGCTCAGGGGGCAGTCTGCTTCTCCCTCTACCCTTTCCCCCTGCTCGTGATATTGCTCTCTCTCATGCTCTCTCTCTCTCAAATATATAAAAATCTTAAAAAATAAAATAAAATCCTTTAAAGAATTTGTTTTTGTGAGCCAGTGTTTCATTCTGTCCGTACAACTGGGTTTTTTTTTTTTTAAGATTTTATTTATTTATTCGACAGAGATAGAGACAGCCAGCGAGAGAGGGAACACAAGCAGGGGGAGTGGGAGAGGAAGAAGCAGGCTCATAGCGGAGGAGCCTGATGTGGGGCTGGATCCCATAACGCCGGGATCACGCCCTGAGCCGAAGGCAGACGCTTAACCGCTGTGCCACCCAGGCGCCCCCGTACAAGTGTTTCTTTGTCACACCGTCTGGTCATTGCTTACTAGTGAGTTGATAAAATTACAGCAGTAAGTGATGTAGCACCTGAGAGACTTAACCTCTCAAACTCCCCAGTAACAGCTGCCACTAGGGTGACAGTCTTGGCAAACACTGAACATAACTTCTGTAATTCCGAGATCTGGGAACCCAGCCAGGAGCTGGCTCACCAGGCTAAGAGTAAAGCTGTTTTTGTATCCAGACAGCAAGTAGTTATTTTGAAAACTATGTTTTCCATTTAATGTCTCTGAACGTAGGGAACTTTTCCTTAAAGAATAAGGACAAGGCCCCTCAAAGGGAGAGACATGTGGCCCTGACGTCCTTTCTCTCTAGACCTTTTACACTATCAGATTCCTCTGGAGAAATCATATGCCTGAGTCCAGCTGCTCTGCACAAGGGAAATATTCAAGTATTTCAGGGGATTTAGATACAGGATCAGAGATAATGCAAAGTCTTGGAAACCTCAATCAAATGGGAAAGACTAAGTGTTCAAGGATAGGGAGGAGGAAGGGTCTGAGGTGGACCGGTTTTACTAACTCCACAGGTGGGACAGAGATCAAAGGTATCCTTTGTGGTGATTTCATCACTGCCTAATACTGTTTTTTGTTTCAACCTTTTATTTTGAAATCATTTTAGACCCACAGAAATGTTGCAAAACTCGTACAGCATTCCCTATACCATTCATCCCCCTTTCTTAATGTTAGCACCTTACATAACCATATCACAAATATCGAAGTCTGGAAGTGACCATTGATAGGATACTATGTAACCAAGAGAGTATTACTGCGATTAAGTTATTGCTATCTTGGAGAAAGGACTTACTGAAATGGGATGTATACTGGCTGCTAAAAAATGGAATCAGGGAGCTCTCTTGTCCCACCAAAACTGTAAGCAGGAAATAGTACCAGGCCAGATCATGAGTGAAATCATAGCTCATACTGGAGTAACTGGGAATCCATCCCCACTTCCAACCTTTTCCCCTTCAACTCTCAGTTGGGTTACTGGAAAAGTAGATGGATCTCAGATGTCAACTGAGGATTACAGAAAACTAATGTAATGAATCTGTAAATGTTCTTCTATAGGAAGAGCCTTCTAAATCATCCCTGACTGGGGGGTGTCTGGGGGGGGGGGCTCTGTTGGTTAAGTGTCTGCCTTTGGCTCAGGTCATGATCCCAGGGTCCTGGGATCAAGCCCTGCGTAGAGCCCCACGTGAGGCTCTCTGCTCACCAGGGAGTCTGCTTTTTCCTCTCCCTCTGCCTGCCGCTCTGCCTACTTGTGCGGTCAAATAAATAAAATCTTAAAAAAAAAAAATCATCCCTGATTGGTATCCTTTTATTGATCTTACTAGGGCGTTGTTTTTAATCCCAATACTTTTTTTTCTTTCACATTTTAGACTTGAAGAACAGTTTGCTGTCACTTGGTGGCCTTTACAGTCTTGCCTCCAGGATATTTCAACTCTGTAACATCTGACATAATCTGTTAAATTGATATTTAAACAGCTGTCCTAAGCCTGATTCGGATAGTGAAATGACTCATTATATTGATGGCACACTGATCAGGTGACACTGAAGTAACTGTCTCTGAAGTTCAGCCTTTCCATATTGAGTTTATAACTAAAAGTCAGTGGGCTATTAAGCATGGAAAAGTTCGGGGGCCTTCTCAAACAGAAACCTTTCCGGGAGTGTAATTATCTGGGGGTAACCAGAGAGATTCTACCAACGTCAGGCAAAGGATATCCATAAAGTCCCTACCCCTAAAACAGGGGCACAAAAATTAATTTTTATGTTTAATATTGGAGATAGTGTGCCAAATATCCAGCTACTTCATCAAGTCACTAAACAAACATCAGAATTTGTATGAAGCCACCCTCTTTCTTAGAGCAGCTGATTCTTTTTCACATCATGGGCAACCCACCCTGGTCTGTAAAGTACTTATTTCTCCAAAGGAGATCCTAAGTGCAGAACTCCCCACAGGAAGGCATTTTGAATGGCCCAGCCCGGGCCTCCTCCTCTTTTTTAAAGATTTTATTCATCCACTTAACAAAGACACAGCTCACGCAAGCAGGGGGAATGGCAGAAGGAGAGGGAGAAGCAGGCTCCTCGCTGAGCAGGGAGCCCGACATGGGGCTCGATCCCAGGACCCCCCAGGCCTCCTTAGCTGCTTTTCCCTCATGTGCCTGGGAGCCATTTCCGTGCCTCTTCACAGCAACCTGGGTATCAGGGAAGGGAGAGGGAGAAGCTATCTTTTTCTTCGCCTTTCTGAAATCTGAGTGCAGATTTCATTTTTCAAATTTATTTCTTTTCTTTCCTTCTCTCTCTTTCTTTCTTTAGGTGGGTGGCAGAGGGAGAGGGAGAATCTCAAGCAGGCTCCACACTCAGCACAGAGTCTGATGCGGCGGCCTGAGGTCATGAGCCTGATCTCATGACCCTGAGATCATGACCTGAGGTGCCATCAAGACTCAGACACTCAAGCCACCCAGGCGCCCCTGAGCACAGATGTCAGTTTGTGCTGGTGGCTACAGCAGCACAGGTAAATTCTGTTCAAGCTGAGTGCTCCTAGATTGACAACAGCCTGCAACACTTTATTTTTTATTTTTAAGATTTTGTTTATTTATTTGAGAAAGAACAAGAGAGAGAGCAAGAAGAGGGAGAGGGAAAGGGAGAAGCTGACTCCCTGCTGAGCACAGAGCCCAACCTGGAGCAAGATCCCAGAACCCTGGGATCATGACCTGAGCCTAAGGCAGATGCTTAACCAAGTGAGCCACCCACGTGCCCCAGCCTGCAACACTTTACACAACAGGTACTTTAAATAGCCCACAGCAGTTACTTCAGGAGGTAGAGTAGTCAAAGTTCCCTGAACTCTGAGATATGGGACCTAGTCTGGCTTCTTTATGCTCAGGTTATAAATACGTATTGAGCTTCCACTCGCTGGGTGTCTTCTGTGTGCTCCATCCACCTTGTTGTGTAACCAAGCAGGCAGACCTGAATGGCTGGTTCAGCTAAAGAAGGGCACTGGCAGAAATCTGAAGGGCAAGAGGAGAGTGAGGTCAAGGTATTTACTTGCTCCCCACTCCTTTCACACCAGGGATTGCTTTCCTCCCACCACCATGGCTACAGCCTCCTGCCAGGCAGCCCTTTGACCTTGAGCCTTCAGGGCCCAAGGTTCTGCACCCAACCTTGTTTGTTTTTTAACCTTGCCAATTCCTTTGGAAATAGTCCCTTTATGAAACTCCCCACAAATTACCCAATTGGAACGTGCCACTTGTTTCTTACCAGAACTCTGACAGAACTCAACACTGGCACTGCCAGTGACCAGATTTGTGACTTGAAAAGCAAAACTCTTGGGGCACCTGGGTGACTCAGTCGGTTAAGCATCTGCCTTTGGCTGGGGTCGTGATCCCAGGGTCTTGGGATCAAGGCCGGAATGGGGCTCCCGTCTCCTGGGGAAGTCAGCCTCTCCCCTGCCCTGTCTGCCACTTCCCCTGCTAGTGCTCTCAAGTGTGCTTTCTCTCTCTAAAAAATAAATAAATAAATAAATAAATAAATAAATAAATAATCAAAAGCGAACCTCTTACTGAGCACCTGCTATATAGCTTCACCAGTGCAGCGTTCTTACGTTAGCCCACGTAGCAGCACAATATGCTTTTTACAGACAAGAAGACTGGATCCACAGCCTTAATTACGTATCTTCCTAAGGATCACCAGGCTATTGCGGAGCAGGATCAGACCGGAATTCAGGTAGATCTCACTCCATAAATATCTACCTGCTCTGAAGCCACCCTTGGTATCCTTAGCTCTAGGAAAAAGGCTCGCTAAAGGATTGAGGCAAGGGAAGGATTAGGCTGTTTCTCCACTGATCATCTAATTATAATCACCTGGGAGCTTTAAATTTATAAGCTCCAGATTCTTGGAACTGCCAGTATCTTTCCCAATCTCAACAGTCTTTGTACCTCTCTTCCACACTTACTGCACCAGTTTGCAGAATTAATAATGAACTCTTAATTTAGCAGCTACTTTCTTCCGATCAGACCCTAGTGGATTGGCACAAACGCTAGGAGACCGCACACGGCGGCTTAGAGCGTCTCACGCGAGTCCAGGACTAGAAGCGCAAAGGTTCCAACTGCCACTGCTTCCCAGGGAGGTGGAGAGACGCCTGGCTGGACACGTGACTGGGAAGCCGCCCTCCCCTGTTCCGTAATCAGGATGGCGGCGAGGGTGATCCTGCGGCCCGCGGACCGCTGCCGCTGGGACGAGCCCGTGCGCATCGCCGTGCGGGGCCTGGCGCCGGGACAGCCCGTCACACTGCGCGCCTCCCTGCGCGACGAGAAGGGCGCGCTCTTCCGGGCCCACGCGCGGTACCAAGCCGACGCCGACGGCCTCCTGGACCTGGAGCGCGCGCCCGCGCTGGGCGGCAGCTTCGTGGGGGTCGAGCCCATGGGGCTGCTGTGGGCCCTGGAGCCCGAGAAGCCCCTGGATCGGCTAGTGAAGCGGGACGTGCAGACGCCCTTCGCCGTGGAGCTGGAGGTGCTCGACGGCCACGAGCCCGACGCCGGGCGTCTCCTGGGCCGGGCGGTGCACGAGCGCGACTTCCTGCGGCCCGGGGTGCGGCGGGAGCCGGTGCGCGCGGGCCGGGTGCGCGCCACGCTCTTCCTGCCCCCAGGTGAGCGCCCTGCGTCCCGGGCTGTTCTGGAGAACCGGGTGGAGTCCTGGGACCCCGGGCGGCCTCTTGCTTTCCTGTGGGTACCACATGATTATGGAACTTTCCTAAGCTCGTCCCCACGCTCCAGAGTCTATCATGGAGTCTGGACAGAAGTTCTTCTCTTAAGTTTCATGGCAGCACTTTCTAGAGTCACTGCCACTCCTTAGCTTCGTGCTGAAAAGTGCATTCAGCATACTCAAAACGTGCATTTATTTCAAGTGCCAGCCAGGCGGCTGTGTTTCAGATACCAGTATTAGGGAATGACTTCTGCTGTTGTGTGAGAGTGATCTTTTCCTCTTTTCACATCAAGCTTCCAAGGAAGCTGAAACCCACATAGGCAGTGCTCCATAATCCTAAAAAAACAGTTGATGGTCACCTGCTCTCATCATAAACAGTCTGTCAGTGATTCTTTTTTTTTTTTTTTTAAGATTTTATTTATTTTTGAGAGAGAGAGTGTGCTCACCAGCAGGTGGGAGGGGCAGAGGGCGAAGCAGAGTACCTGCTGAAGAGGGAACCCAAAGATGTGGGACCCAGTCCCAGGACCCTGAGATCATGACCTAAGCCCCAGGCAGACCCTTAACCGACTTAGCTGTCCAGGCAACCCTCTGTCAGTGATTCTTAAACACTTTTTAAAAATTTTTTTTATTTATTTGACAGAGCACAAGTAGGGGGAGTGACAGGCAGAGGGAGAAGCAGGCTCCCCACTGAGCAGGGAGCCAGTGGAACTCAATCCCAGACCCTGGGATCATGACCTGAGCCAAAGGCAGATGCTTAACCAACTGAGCCACCCAGGCATCCCCATCAGTGATTCTTAATCTGGCTCGATTTCCCCCCACCCCAGGGGACATTTGGCAATATCAGGAGACATTTTTGGTTGTCACAACTGCAGGGGTGGGGTGGGAGGATGTTATTGGCATCTAGTGGGTAGAGGCCAGAGATGTGGCTAAACATTCACAATGTGCAGGGCAGCCCACACAACAAAAAATGTCTTACTCAAAATGTCTATAGTGCTGCGGTTGAGAAACCCTAGTCTACGTAAAAAGGTGCTTACTAGGTAAAAGGGACCTGGAAACAAGACCCATGACCCAACTCTTAGAACCAAATTCCAGACTGAAACCCCTCCTCTATAGAAATGCTGGAGTTCCACATCTCACAGAATCCCTAAACAATTCCATCATTCTCTAAAACAAGAAGCCCTGCTTTATTCTTACAGCTCCTCAGCAATTCACAACCTTAACTAGGGGCTGCACACTCAGCTGTGAACTCCTGCACCTGGAATTGGATTGAACACATCTCTGTATGTCTGTACTCCTAGAGGCTTGCCCAGCGATGCAGGAGGAGCTCAGTAAGTCATACTGACCAATTCAATAAGAATTCCCCCCAGGGGCGCCTGGGTGGCTCAGTTCGTAAGTGACCAACTCTTGATTTTGGCTCAGGTCATGGTCTCAGGCTCCTGGGAAAGAGCCCCGCCTTGAGCTCTGCACTTAGCAGGGTGCCTGCTTGAGATTCTCTCCCTCTCCTTCTGCCCCTTCCCCTGTTCCCTCGTGTGAGCACTCACTCACTCTCTGTCTCTAAAATAAATAAAAGCTTAAAAATTTTTAGAAAGAATCTCTCTCCAAAAATGCTTTCACCGCCCCCCATGGTATCTGATGTTCCAGTGAAGTCACTCTTCTGTTAACTATTTCAATGTCTACTATGTGGTCTGTTTAAAAATCGTTTTCTGTCTCAAAGAATTTTGTAAATAATGTGGAAGAGTTCAACCATTTAACAAATACGTATTAAGTCAAGGACCATGCTGCATATGGGATAGAACAGATACTCAAGTCAGACATGGTCCTCACTGTGCTTACAGCCTAATAGAGGACCCAGGTAACTTATACATGTGGCAAGTGCTGTGATAGGGGAAGTAGGGACCCAGGGTGTTGGTGGGAACACATAAAGGCTATCTGACTCAACTCAGCCTTGGAGAAGATCTGGGTAGTCTTCTGGGAAGGGAGGTCTAAACTTTGGTTTGAAAACTGACGGGTCAACCAGGTCATAAAAACTAGAGAGGGGAGGAGAATAGTGTATACCACATTCAGGAGCCAGTGAGAACAGAGCACATTTAGGGATGGTGGTATTTAAGGCCGGGGCAGAGAGTGCAAGGACATGGGGAGTATATCTAATAAACCCTTAAGTGTTTAGAACATTTGACAGCTCTCCAAGTATTCTCAAATTGATCCTTTTTGTTGCGGAAAATTTGTGGGAAATGTACATTTCATCATACGCTATTTCTAACTTTGTGTGTGTGTGTATATATATATACACGAAAATATGTGAAAAATTTTGGAAAAAGTAAAGCATTTGTTCCCCCTCCCTTCTCCCTGAAGATTACTAAAAGATAAAAAAAAAGGCAAAATTGTAGAAAGGGTCTTTTTTCCACCCACTCCCCCACCCCCAACCTTCCGTGCTTCAGAAACTTCTCTTTGCTGACTGCCAAAATCTGAAACTCGAGAATGTCTTTTGAGAGTCTAAAACGCCTTATGATTTGTGGTGCTTTCTAGGTGCAGGGCCCTTCCCTGGGATCATCGATCTGTTTGGAAGTGGTGGTGGCCTTTGTGAATACAGGGCCAGCCTCCTGGCCGGACATGGTTTTGCTGTGCTTGCTTTGGCTTATTTCAGATTTGAAGACCTCCCCGACTTTTTGGATGATATGCACCTGGAGTACTTTGAAGAAGCTGTAGACTTCATGCTGCAGCATCCAAAGGTGGGTTCTGGGGCTTTGCCTGAATGCAGAGGAGAGGGGCTAGAGCGGACACAGGACTGGACGCAAACACCCTACCAGGACACTGGGTGCTAGGCCTATGTCACGAGACACCAAAGTTCCTTCAAAAGTTACTAGGATTATTTTTTTCATTTCTACCCATCTCTCTCCGATCTCTTAAGACTCAACTGTTTATTTCGCTGTAATTCTTGACCATAATTCAAAGAGCTCTACCGAAATGTTACTAACCTTAAATTCTGGTACTCCATCTACCAGCACGTGGCCTTATACTCCTGAATAAGGGAACTGCTTTCTCTGAGATTCCATTTTTCTCATTTATAAGGCTAATGTAAATGAATAGAGGGAAAAATCTGACTATTAAGAGACATTTTTGGGACATTTGAATAGGGACTGTCCGGGGCTTCTGTCCCGGACCTTTTGTTTTAGGTGGCCACACTCTGGGCTTCCTTTGGGCTGCATCCCTGCCCACAGGGTGAGGGGTCCAAGGGACCCAGGGAATGTATCCACCTGGAATTCACGTGCCTTACACACACATGCACACACACATGCACCAAGCCCTTGTGATCTGGAACCCCAGAATTCTTTGCCAAATAGCACTGATCCTGCTTCAGGCCATGTCTCTTCTCTGGTGTATCAATGTGAATATACCTAAGCCTTAAACATGTAGGCCCTGGTGTCCACATACGTGTGTGAGAGACCCCTCAAGGTGCATGATGGAGCCGGGGATGGGAAAAGAAGGCAGGTGGGCCAGGGACCAAGGACTGGGGCTGACTCTCCCCCAGGCCACATTCCAGTACAGAACTTCTCCCAAGCTTTCAAATTTTCTGTTATGGAGGTACATTTATCAAGGTGGGAGAAAAGAACATATTTAAAGAGTTTGTTCATTTGATTTATAACTTTTAAATCTTTAGGTATGGGGTGTATGGGTCTCTGTGTGTACTCTTGACCCAGTCTCCATAAATATTAGTGGAAGGCCTGTGTACTAGGAAATCGATCGATTCGCTTATTAGAAGACACAGTTGCGCTTTGTGGATTGTTGCATAAGGAAAGAAAGCAAATGACATTTAAGAAAGCTACCTAGAGAATATAAAATCACCATTTGTGTCTTCCATTTACAAATCCTAGGCTTATTCTGTTTCTCTTCCTCAGGTGAAAGGCCCTAATGTTGGGCTTCTTGGCTTCTCCAAAGGAGGTGACCTGTGTCTCTCAATGGCCTCTTTCTTGAAGGGCATCACAGCCACTGTACTTATCAATTCCTGTGTGTCCAACACAGTAGCTCCTTTGCATTACAAGGATATGCTTATTCCCAGTCTTGGCAGTGACCCAGGGAGATGTACAATTAATGAATCAGGATTTTTGCGTTTTGTGGATGTTTGGGACAATCCACTGGAGGAACCCAATCACCTTAGTATTATTCCCCTGGAAAGGGCCCAGGGGCCCTTCCTGTTTCTTGTTGGCATGGATGATCATTCCTGGAAGAGTGGCTTCTATGCTCAGATAGCCTCTGAACGGTTACAAGCCCATGGGAAAGACAGACCCCAGATAATCTACTACTCAGGAACTGGTCACTGTATTGAACCACCTTATTTTCCTCCTTGTAGAGTTTCTGTGCACACAGTGTTAGGCCAAGCAGTATTGCATGGAGGTGAGCCACAGGCTCAGTCAAGGGCACAGGTAGATGCCTGGCAGCAAATTCAGACCTTCTTCCAGAAACATCTCAATGGTAAAAAGTCTGTCCCGTCCAGCAAAATATAACGTTGTAATCATAGACTAGATACTATTAATAAAAATCTAATTCATACAACATGTATTGGGTTTTCCAAAGCACATACGAAACTTTTGGTAACAACATAATTATCTCAGCTTCTTGTCAGGCCCTACTGGATTCCCAGGCTTTGCAACCCTCCTTTCTTCACTGCTATCCCCTTCTTCCCTGAACGTTACCCACCGTACAGGCTTAACCCTGATCTGATCCATAGGATCAATGTTAACCTGTGGGAGAAATGTAAGTAAGAGCAATGTAAGAAGCGCTTGCCCAACTCTCAACTGCTGGCCTAGCTTCGACCTGTGCTCTGGTTGTGAAGACGGAGCTGCTGTATTGCTCAGAGTTCCATAACCCCTCTGGACCCTAACTGACCATATATGAGCCTTGGGGACATACCCACTTGAATCCCTTAAGGAATGGACTCTGCTGCTTTCTTGCCAGTACATATTCCTGAATGTGTATTCAAGACTTGTTTCTGAACCCCACTCTGAAGATTGGGGGCATTGATCTTCTTCATATGGTAAGTTTTGCTTTTATCTTACGAATGCAAAGCTTTGCTTTTGTGAATGAAACCTCAATTTCTTCCTACTAATAATGTATCCTTTACAAAATTCAACATTTGTAACATTTACTTCACAAAGTAAAGCTGAATTCTTTACAGCAAAATTTATTGTAAGCAAAACTGTATTGATATACTGATATAACTGATTTTTAAAAAGATTTTATTTATTTGAGAGAGAGAGAGAGCGCTATAGTGCGTGCACAAGGAGGGGAGGGGTAGAGGGAGAGGGAAAAGCAGACTCCCCGGTGAGCAGGGAGCAGGACATGGGAGTCAATCCCAAGACTCCGAGATCATGACCTGAGCCAAAGGCAGACGCTTAGCTGACTGAGCCACCCAGTTGCCCCTCTAACTAATTTTTTCCCCCATTAATTTGAGAGGGAAAGAGGGAGCAGGAGGAGAAGGGGCAGAGGGAGAGGGAGAGAGAATCTCGAGCAGACTCTGCACCCAGTATGGAGCCCAAGGTAGGGCTTGATCCCACAACCCTGAGGCCAAAACCAAGAGTCAGATGCCTGACCGACTGCACCACCCAGGCGCCCCAGTATAACAGATCTTTAAGACTCCACCCTGCGGGCCCCTGCCTTAATCCTCGGATGTCCTTTTATACCTGCCCAATTAGACTTCCTGCCAGCATCATCCGTTCCTGTTACCATCCTGCTGGGAAGTACTGGGATCAGTCTGCCTCACGTCATTACAAGGTACTGAGCACTATCTAGATTCATAAGAGACCAGAGAGAGGGTCCTCCCCGAGTGCAAACAAATTTTCCTGAGACACATCACAGGGTTTGCTGGGCACATACAAAATCTTTGGCTAGTTTCAGTCTATCCAAACAACTGCCCATTAGTTCTTAACTAATGAAAAGAAAGGTTCCTTAGAGGTAACTTAGTTTTGACCAATTGCTAAAAATATGTGTTGAGTGTAGTTATTCATTATGTAGTATAATGATTTACGATGATGTGAGTTCTTGGAGCCTCTGTTAACTCACTGCCAGGTGAGTTACTACACTCACTGCTACAGTCCAGATGCCTTTGGGATGGGGGATGACAGGAAGAAGTTATAAGGAACATGGCTGGGGGTATGAGAGAAGTGAGGGCCAAAAGGTAGCCCCAGGAGCTAAGCATGAGGATTACAACTAACCATCTCCAGGTACTAAATTTCTACGTATACGGACAGCTCTCCACCTCGATTTCTTCCTTACTGATAAAGTAGCCTAGAAATCTCCTGCACTGACTAAACATATTTGGTCACCTTCCCCTGAGAGTTAACTTTATATATAGGCACCTGTTTCTAAGATTTCAAAAGGAATTTCAGGTTGTTGAAAAGCTACCTCAAATATGGTAATTGTGACTTAGAAGGAAGGAAGAGAATAGGTATCCATGAAATGAAGCCAGAAAAGAGGCTAACGCAATAGCCCTTATTATGAAGTCCTATATACTTGCCTTGACTGGGTCACTCATTCAGTCATATGCTTTCCAATGGCTTATGCAAAGAAGGAAACCTAATCAGTTACACAAAATACAGCATTCGTAACATAAAAGCAAAGCTTAGCCATCAATTTCTTCCAAAGGTCGTCACGCTAAGGAACATTAAGTAACGTAAATGGTGGTATCCTCAACGCTGCCTCCACGGTCGATATAAATTCCAGGCTGCACTACTTATTACCTGGGTGACCTTGGGTAAGTTATTAACCTCTCTAAGCGTCCGTTTTCTCACCGATAAAATGGGGATAATATAATGATAATAACAAACTACCTCTCTGGGCTGTTGTGATTAAATTAGATAATCCAGGTGAAACATTTAAAAAATTATCTATTTATCTTTTAAAACACATGACATTTAAATTTCATTACAGAGAAATAATGGGTCTTAGAAAATCGAAGTGGGGATTCCAAGTTGAAAGATCCTAAGAGAGAGGGAAGAAGTGCCTTGTGGGTGCCTTCCAACTCTGAGATTCTCCGAGGTGCTGGATTCCAGAACTTTGTACTTGTACTTGCATTCTGAGGTTGGACGTGAGAGTCACAGATTAAATTTAACCCTCTTAATTTATTACCCTATTCCAGGCTTCTCCTAGGGCTGATTACAGTTATCAATTTGAAGTATACCCTTCCAGAACCATTTTATAGGCATGTACATACAAATATTTGTTTGAATGGAAAAATTATGGTTTTATTTTGTGAGTCCCATGCCTTTTCCTTGGGGAAAAAAAAAAGGTCATGATGTGTGTTTTTTCTGCATATAAAAACACATTTTTAATACTTGAGCCAGGCCCCAAGAGGTTATTTCCATAGTGTATACATCTGTAGTGCTGCCTCACCTAAAACGTTTACACTTTAACCTTGGCAGTCTTTCTTAGACCCAGGCAAAAATAATTGCAAGGAAGGGATTTGGCAGAAGCCTCTTACAGGTAGCCTCCTTCGACGAGGCTTAGGGAATCGTGACCCCTGGTGGCCAGGAATGGACTTTAAAGAAAGAGACCGGCCAGCATTCCGTCAGATCGGTAACTTCTCTCCCTCGCCGCGTGGAGCGCTTGGCTGGGGATGAGCTCCTGCCTCTTTAAAGAGGTCCCACTACGGGGACCCCAAAACCATGACCGACCCCGGGCCCTCCTACGTCGCCTCTTCTTGGAGCCCTCTGCTGAGTGGCGCCCCCGGGACCAGCTGGGGCCCTGCCCTCACGACCCGCGGAGGTGCCACTGGGCCACGCCTCTCCCGGCGCCCCACCCCGCCCCGCTCGGTCGTCCCGCCCCCGGTCCCGCCCGGCCCCCGCCTGCTCTGCGGAGCGGGGCCAGGAGCTCGGACTCTTGCGCTGGCCGCCGCCGGGCCTGTCTCTTTGGCCGGAATCAAAGACGCGAAGATCCCGGGGCCATGTGGAGGGCAGCCCAGGCCGTGCTCCGAACCCCCGGAATCCCACTCCTGCTCCGGAAGTCGATGTCCACATCGGCCCCTCTCTCCCAGAACGCTGCGACCCTGACCGTCACGCCTAAGACTGGGCTGACCTAGGAGCTCCTGAACATTCAAGTGGAGGCTTAGGCCCGAGGCAGCGGGTGACCCTGCGGGCGTCGCCGGCAGCTGCCGAGGCCGCCTCTTCCACTCGCTGGCCCCCTACGAGGCGGACGGCCGCGGGGGCTTGGACCTGGCCAGGGACCGGGCTCTGGGCGGCGAGTTCACGGGTCCACGTGGAGCCCATGGGGCTCCTGTGGCGCCTCACGCGGGTCGGCTCGGAGGATCCCTGCTTCAACCAGATGCCGAGGGGCGTGATGAAAAGCCCCCTCGAAGTGGAGGTGACCGTCCACCACGCGCCGCGCCGGGGTAGCCGGCGGTGCCGCTGGGCCCGGCGCTGGCCTCCGCCCAGGTGCAGCGCTGGTTCTCCAGCCCCGAGCTGCGCGGTGCTCGCCTGCGGGCCGGCCGCCTTCGGGGCGTCTTCTTGCTGCCCCCGGTGCGTGACGTCTTTTCCGTAGAGGGCTTTGCATGGACTTAGAGGATCGATTTAGGAAAGCTGGCCTGCTTTGCCGGCTGATTTATCTGCTGAAAACAAAACGGGCGCCTTAATTGCTTTATTTTGTCGCCCTAGATGCCAGGTGGGACAGTCACTCTCCTAAATGGTGACTGGGATTTAAATTTAACCTGCTCGGGGACCTCTTTTCTGCCAGCTGCCCCCCCCCCCTTAAAGTCCTAGGGAGGCCGACGCTAGTCCTTGCGAGCATCTTTGCTATGCAAGCATGACGTTGCTGTACAGTTGCCAGCGTTAAGTATTTGTTTGCCTCTGCAGTAGGTAGAGCTTCGTGTTAATTTGACTTTTCCAGTTATTTCTTGTAAAAATGACGAGAATAGTGGATACAAATCTTTTACCCGTTCAGGCTCCAACATAACTGAAGTCCTATTACATACATTGTTCACTTTTTAAATACTGGTTTCACCTTAGGATACCGATGACCTTTTTGATGTTATTTTCTGACATACTCTAATTCCTTGGAGATCTTCATCATGGTGAGGAAACTGTTCTGTTGCACATTTCATAGATCAAAGAACGATTTCTTTATTTGATAAAAGAGAAAACTGAGTCCTGAAGTGTTTTAGCCAAATCACACAGCTAGATGGTGCTAAAATCAGGGTGTATTCAAATTCTTTGAGAGCCAAACTCTGACCACAAACAGGGGCTGAGTGAATGAGTGAAATAGGTTTTTATTTTTAAAAACCAGTCTGGCTTATTTTCTGCTCTCACTCTCAGGATCCTTAGGAACAACTAAGAATCTTTTAAATGAGAGATTGAAAACGTTTTCATAGTTGAGGGTGGGTGGGCTTTTTTTTTTTCCTTAAGAGCCTATAAGGGCCTAGCAAATTTACATACTGGGAATCCAATTACTGACCTGAAACAAAATAAACAGATTCTCAGTTATTTTAATGTGGTAAACCTGTGGTTGGAAAAATCTATCGCTGGAATAATTTGAGGATCTGTGTGTTATGTCTTTTTCATGGTTTGCTTTAGGCTTTCTGGAAGTAATCCTGAGTCCCAAGATGTTTGAGATTTATCTAATTTTATTTTATTTTTTTTTTAAGATTTTATTTATTTATTAGACACAGAGAGAGAGACAGCCAGCGAGAGAGGGAACACAAGCAGGGGGAGTGGGAGAGGAAGAAGCAGGCTCACAGCGGAGGAGCCTGATGTGGGGCTCGATCCCATAACGCCGGGATCACGCCCTGAGCCAAAGGCAGATGCTTAACCGCTGTGCCACCCAGGCGCCCCGAGATTTATCTTATTTTAAAAAGAGCAGCTCAAGATATGCCAAGATATCTGAATGTTAAGAAAAAACCAACCTGTACAAATCATGACCTTAGTATCTACACCCTGGCTTTCATTTTGGTGACTAGATGTGCCTTAACTTGTTTCTAGATTTGAAAATTTAGAAACGGCCTTTGGTATTGGAATTTTAGATCTCTTAGTTTGGTTTATATTCTAATGTTCTTGCCTCTTAATCCGTTCTTATAGATTAATCTGGGACTTTTATTGGACTAACACGGAAGAACATATCTGAAAAATACTAGGAGGCAATTGGCTGAGACAGTCTTCTTTTGGAATGGTGAATGAATAACGTAATCTACAATCGGAATGTTGAAAGAGAAATAACATCAACATTAGAAGGAAATAGTTAGACATTTTACTCCCTCTCCACTGTGAGGGAGCAAGAATTTCCTGTCCCCTTCAAGGTCCTTCTAGCTGGATTAAGAATCAAATTGACATGAGACAGATTAATAGGAGAAGATTAAATTCAAATTTCTATTTTCGGGGAATCCACACAAACATGGAAATTCCAAAGACAGTCAGGCAAAATGAGGTATGTACATCATCCTGAACTAAGGAGGAAAAGTTAGGGGTCTAGGACTTCGAAGGGAAGGAATGCAATTCACAGGGCAATAAGAAGAGCAGATGGTTGGAAATTAGATTTTTGTCCTGCCGTACAGATGGGTCACTCAGATACATTTTATCTCTGTTAATAACCCTTATCCTGCAAAAGACGCTCGATTTGGATTTTTTTTTTTTTTTCATGTTGTTAAGGGAGGGGAAAGTTTCTCTTGAGCCTGCAGGGTCTCAGTTTGCCTCAGCTCAAAATAGTCCACATGCCAAAAGTGACATATTCTGAGGGGGAACTCCCCTGGACCCCTTCAAACTCAAAATAGTCTTTATATACCCAAGTAGTTAATCTAGAGGCAGCCTGCCCTTGGCCCCTACACCACACATATTGTTCATTTTATATTACAGCATCGTGAGACCTTTAAAATAGCATAAACTTTGTTTACTTAGGGATTTTGGTGACTTTGTATCTTAAGCTTATTGAGAACTCAAAGGGCCCTTTAAAGTTGGATTTTTTTTTTTTAAAGATTTTATTTATTTATTCGACAGAGATAGAGACAGCCAGCGAGAGAGGGAACACAAGCAGGGGGAGTGGGAGAGGAAGAAGCAGGCTCATAGCGGAGGAGCCTGATGAGGGGCTCGATCCCATAATGGTGGGATCACGCCCTGAGCCGAAGGCAGATGCTTAACCGCTGTGCCACCCAGGCGCCCCTAAAGTTGGATTTTTAAATGGTATTATATGTTCATAACTTAAAGGCTGCCAGAACTGTTTGCTTAATCAGGATTTACACTTCAAAACAAAACATTTTCCATATCTTTGGTGCAAATTTTCATATTTTAATTCATTTCATAGAAAAAAAGATAAAAACATTCTTACATTTATAACTTCCAAATAGCCAAAAGAAGTATCTGTTTCAGCCACAACAATAAACATATTTCAGCCAAAACATTTTTTTTTTCAAAGCAACTAGGTGAATGTTTTAAAACAGGGAAAAATATTTAAAAAAATTTTTAAGCTAGAAAATAATAAAAATGTTTTTTAAAAAAATATAAATTATACAATTAGAATTTGCTTTAGAAAATATTAGCTAGGTATCATAGTTCATTAAATGTCCTGTCATCTAATCCCAGATTAATCCTCTTCCTAGTTTATAGGAGATGGTCCTTTTCCTGGCTTGATTGATATGTTTGGTGATGGAGGATTAAATGAATCTTAGGCTAGTCTCCTGGCTTGTTGAGGTTTTGCTACTCTGGCTTTGCCACGTTTTGGCTATGAAGAGGCAGCTAAATTTGTGCAAAGTCACCCAAAGGTGAGTGGGACTGTAGAGAGAAATGTATTTAAAATTAGCTTCTTAGGGGGCGCCTGGGTGGTTCAGTCGTTGAGCGTCTGCCTTCGGCTCAGGGCGTGATCCCAGCGTTCTGGGATCGAGCCCCACGTCAGGCTCCTCCGCTATGAGCCTGCTTCTTCCTCTCCCACTCCCCCTGCTTGTGTTCCCTCTCTCGCTGGCTGTCTCTGTCAAATAAATAAATAAAATCTTAAAAAAAAAAATTAACTTCTTAGGGCCAGGAGAGAGTGAGTAGAGAAAGCAGTACTAATGGGCTGGAAAATTATAACAAATACCTGTTGAAGGAATTAATAAAAGGATAAAGAAATGAATAAATAAGCTGTCTGGTAAATACATATATGCTTTTCCTTTATTGAAGGCTTTGCAAAGACGCCATTAACAATCATGCTTTTTCTTTCTCTCTCTCTCTCTCCCTGTTTGTCTTTTCTTTCTTCAATCTCTAGGGTAAAGGTCCAAGCATTGGAGTGATTGGTTCTGGCAAAGGGGCAGAGTTGGCATTTTCCATGGCTAGCTTTCTCCCAAATATAGCTGCAGTTGTGAGCATCCACGGCCGCAGCTGTAACACAACTACTGCCCTTAGAGGTGGTAGCTTCATCCTGCCAGGACTGCCTTTTAACCTAGACAAAATCTCTGCCATGGATTCAGGGGTTTACGATGTTACAGAAGCACTGGAGGACCCCTTGGACCCAGCCTACAGGGAAAGCCATATCCCCCTTGAAAAAGCCAATGCCCATTTCCTTTTCATAGTCGGAGAGGATGACAGGCATTGGAAGAGTTCTGTTTATGTGGACATAGCTGTGAAGCACCTCACAGAGCATGGGAAGACAAATTTCACTCTTTTAAGCTACCCTAATGCTGGCCACAGAATAGATCCCCCCTACAGCGCTTTTTTCTCTGTATCCCTGGATCCCGTGTTGGGAGTGCGTGTTTTGGGAGGTGGACAGCTCAAAGCTCATGCTGTTGCTCAGATTGAGTCTTGGAAGAAGATCTTGGAGCTTTTGCACTTGCATCTGGGGTAAAGTCTAACAAACCGGATGGTTAAGTTTAGAATATATGCAGAACGAATGAAGGGATAGATTGCATATTTTTAACAAGTGATGACTGAAATCTGGACTTCTCGTGGGCATCTGCAAGCTTTTAAAAGAAGTAAGAATACTTGCTTTAAATTCATCAGAGCCTGTAACTTTGGTTACTATCCATGTTTCTCCATGTTTGGTTTGTTTGAGCTTGAATTCAAGGTAATTGCTAAGCAAAAACCAGTTTTCAATCTGTCATTTACCCTCCCTTCCCACCTACCCTCTCTGTTACCTGTACTTCTAAAGGTTTTTAAAAATGGGTGTATGATAATTAGTTTGCTATTATGTGTCCCAGAGGTTATAAAACTGTTTTGAACAGGGGTGAATACATGAATATAGGTCCCTGGTTTTATGATGAGGAGCCACTGAGCTATGATAACTTTCTCATAATAGAGGCTGGAGTGAATTCTAACAAGATGACTCAGAGGCTAATTTGTGGTAGACTGAAGTCATAGAAGCCTTTCTATTATTAATCAGGTTTTGATACTTTTTTTCTAGTTATCTCCTGTGCTAGGATCTTTAAAGCAAGTTAGAAATCCTAAAACACTTGCTTTAAAACTGCCAGCCAATTACTGAGAAACATGGATTCTCTACAATTCCATTATCTCTGTATTAGTAGTTTAAAAACTTTTCTTCACGCTTTGTTTCAAAAATATATTTAAAAATAGGCACATTCCAGTTCTCCTCCCAAGTTGATAATTACACAAGCAGACAATGTAATTATCTGAGGGAAAGACAAAGTTCATCCCTTCCACTTTCCACCACCCTTACCAAAATTTAATTGCAATTTGTGGATGAGCCTTAATTTATTAAAATAATTTTAACTGAAGTTCTGAGATTTGATTTTAAACTTTAAAAATATGTGTGGAATTAGAAGATGTTAAAAGTTCTGGCCTTCTCATGATTTAGTTTTGGTTTAGGTTTTTTTCTTCCACATAATTGAAGGGAAAGAGTAAAGTATTAATTATCAGCCTTTGATTTTGGTTGATCAGTGGATCTTGTGGTCAGAACTATATTTTGGGCTCTTGGCAGAGGATGAAGTGTTGTCACCCTAATTTGTAGTAATAAGAGTTCCCCTCCCCCAAATTAACATTATTTAAAAAATTTAATACATGTTTCAAGTTATTAACATCAACAAGAGAGTATACATGTCATACTTTACATATATATATTTATATACACACACATATGTATTACTTCCTGATTTTTGGGTTATTCATGTAAGATTTATTTTTTAAAAGATTTTATTTTATTTATTTATTTTTAAATATTTTATTTATTTATTTACCAGAGGGAGAAAGGGAGAGCACAAGCAGAGAGAGCTGCAGGCAGAGGGAGAAGCAGCCTCCCCACTGAGCAAGGAGCCTGATGCAGGACTCAATCCCAGGACCCTGGGATCATGACCTGAGCCGAAGGCAGACGCTTAATTGACTGAGCCACTCAGGCATCCCTAAAATATTTTACTTATTTATTTGAGAGAGAGAGCAAGAGCACAAGGGGAGGGCAGAAGCAGGCTCTCTGCTGAGCAGGAAGCCCTTTGTGGGGCTCCTATCCCAGGACTCTGGGATCACGACCTGAGCCTAAGGTAGAGGTTTAACAAACTGAGCCACCCAGGTGCCCCATTCATGTAAGATTTTTAAAAGACTTAAAAAAAAAAAAAAAAAAAGGACCAAAAACATCGTGAGGGGAGAAATTGGCTTTTTATCAAATAACTATAATGAGAATAATAATCTGGGAAATTGACTATTGAAATTTGTTAGAATGCTCATTCTAATTTGAACTGATAAACCTTTTGACTGTCTAAATAACCTTAAGAATTAATGACTCTCTTAGGCTTTAAGGTCTTAATCTTTTTTTTTAATTTTAGAGTATGTAATTTGAACTGTTTTGCTCAATCGCTAATCATCTGTTAAATGTGACATTTTTTTCTCTTTTATTCAACCCACATTCTTGTTTAGAAAATTAAAGATTCCTGGGTGGGGGAATGGGATAGACTGGTGATGGGTAGTAAGGAGGGCACATATTGCATGGTGCACTGGGTGTTATATGCAACTAATGAATCATCGAACCTTGCATCAGAAACCAGGGATGTACTGTATGGTGACTAACATAATGTAATAAAAAAACATTAAAAAGAATTAAAGATTCATTAACATTTGGTTTGCTATCATTTCACACTATTTTACCTTTACTTTTCAACAGGTCTGCCAGATTTTCTGAATTTGGGGAACGTGTTTCAATAATATTTTTAAACTTTCTCTCAACTTTCTTCTAGGCCTGCAGCAAGAGCAAGTAGAGCCAAAGTCGTAGTCTCTGGTGACCAGCTTTTTGAATCTATTTTGCCATTTTGCAGGATTAAAAAGAAAGGATCCAAGTTATACAATTCTTTTCCTGTGTGAATGTTTTTAACCTTTGAGAATCTGAAACTCAGCAAATGTCTGCTTATATAGCGGTAAATAGTTTATATAGAGGTAAATAAGACATATTCATGGTCAAAGTTTACTCTTCCGATGACCAGGAAGGAAAAGTAACATTCTGAGAAAGCATGGAGATAAAATTGATTTACTAATGATATTTCACCTTTAATGCCAATGCCTTATGATGTAATCCACAGTTTTTAGTAAAAGTATACTCTGTTAGGTTATAAGATATGTTCGAGGATTAGATTCCCATTTCAGCCACATCAACAAAACTGGTTGAGATATTGGCAGGGAAAATTCTAGTTTGGAGAGGTGCAGAGGTGTGGAGTTCTGAAACAAAACAAAACAAAACACTACAAGAAAAAGTCTGGATATATTATGAATACCCATTTTATTTTTTTTAATTTTTATTTTTTAAAAATATTTTATTTATTTATTTGTCAGGGAGAGAGCACAAGCAAGGGGAGTGGCAGGCAGAGGGAGAAGCAGGCTGCCCCCTGAGCAAGGAGCCCTATGAGGGACTCTCGATCGCAGGACCCTGAGATCATGACCTGAACCAAAGGCAGATGCTTAACTAACTGAGCCACCCAGGCATCCCTATGAATGGGATAATTTTAATTTTCTTTAATAAACAACTTAGTTTTTCCTGTTTTTTAATAAATATGATTAAATTACCTTTTTCAAAATGGAATTTGTTATTTCAAAATTTAAAATATCCACATTACAGGAGCTCCCGAATAGCTTAGTTGGTTAAGTGTCAGACTCTTGATCTCAGCTCAGGTCTTGATCTCAGGGTGGTGAGTTCAAGCTCCATGTTGGCCTCTATGCCTGGTGTGGAACCTATTAAAAAAAAAAAAAAATATATATATATATATATATATATATATATATATATATATATCCCCCCACATTGCTGAATAATCAGAAAATAGAGAAGCAAAATGAACCCTGTATTAGTCTGCTCAGGCCGCCATAACAAAATACCAGAGACTGGGTGGCTTAAACTGCAGAAATTTATTTCCTCACAGTACTGGAGGCTGGAATTCCAAAATCAAGATGCCGACAGTGTTATTTTTGGGTGAGGCTTCTCTTGTTGACTTGCAGGTGACCATCTTCTTACTGTGTCCTTAGATGGCCTTTCCTCTGTGACCACCACTCCTAGCATGTCTATTCCTCTTATAAGGACACTAGTTATATTAGGTTAGGGCCCCACTCTTATGGCCTCATTTAACTGAAATTACCTCAACAGCCCTCTTTCCAAATACAGTCACACTGGAGTTAGAACTTCAACATATGGGGGCACCTGGGTGGCACAGCGGTTGAGCGTCTGCCTTCGGCTCAGGGCGTGATCCTGGCGTTATGGGATCGAACACCACTCCTCTGCTATGAGCCTGCTTCTTCCTCTCCCACTCCCCCTGCTTGTGTTCCCTCTCTCGCTGGCTGTCTCTATCTCTGTTGAATAAATAAATAAAATCTTAAAATAAAAAAAAAAGAACTTCATATGAATTTGAGTGGGGTGGGGACACAATTCAATCTGCAGCAAACATTAGACCCTCATAATATTCTTTTAGATATATGTTACGTACAAATGTATGTTACAGTTTATAATTTTTTAAGATTTATTTATTTGAGAGAGAGAATGTGTGTGTGTGTGCACAAGTGGGAGGAGGGGCAGAGGGAGAGGGAGAGGGAGAGAATCCCAAGCAGGAGCCATGCCCAGGATGAGCTCCACCACCCCAGATCATGACTTGAGCCAAAATCAAGAGTCAGAGGCTTAACGGACTGAGCGACCCAGACACCCCTGCAGTATATCATTTTTAAGAAGATTATACCAACTACTTTGTTTGGTAACTTGCATTTTAAATTAGTACATCATGACTGCATGTGAATAGATGCATTTCAGCTACATTTTTAATGGAAGTATATTATTTCATCGTTTGGATGTTTGATAATACCAACTCTTTTTTTTTTCGTTGACATTTAGTTTGTTTTTCTTTTTGCTATTAAAACCTTGAACATAAATCTCTGTACACTTGTCTGATTATTTCTTCAGGATGAAGTCCTAGAAGTGGAATTGCTGGGTCACAGAGGTGCACACGTTTTTAAAGCTTTAAATACTATTGCCAACAGCTAGCTCTCCAGAAAGGTTGTGTCAATTATAAACAGCAATGTATATACGCCTCCGCATTTCTCCATACCCCTCGTAACTCAATATTTTTACAATTTTTGTCTAATTTAATAGGAGGAGGGGAGGGGAGCGGGAAGACACCCCAGTTATATAAAACCAGCAATTTATGCTTTCATTCGCCTCTGGCTCCCGGGAGGGTTTGGGGGAAGGCAACCGAGGAAATTCAGCTGAATTTATTTTCAGTCGGACTGCAGGCGAATTACAGCAGGTGATAAAGAGAAGGACGCGGAGGGGCAAGCTGCAGGAGAAGGGAATTTTTAAAGTTATTTTATGGGAAGGGCAATACTAGAGCGAGGCTTTAAACTTTAGGCAGGTACGTCACTGCAGATCAGCTGAAATTGCTTTCAGTAGAAAGCATCTCCTGACCACTCTGCGCGGTTAAACTCTCGCATCCCCGCTGCCGGGGCTGGGAGGCAAGCGGCCGACCGGCGGGAGGACCGACGCTGTTACCGCGCGGTCCCACAATGCCCCGCACGCACCACCCTGAGGGCGGAGAGAAAGGACCGCTGCCGGGGGTGGGATCCTTGGAGGGCTCCGAGAAGTGCGCATGCGCACTAACCTCGGCGGGCCCTAGCAACCAGAGCAGTGACAGTAGCAACGGCCGGAATGGTGAGTACTCTCTAGGCCTCATAGTCAAAGAGGAGAGGAGATTGGAGGTGGAAAAGAGTGACTGTGGCGTGTTGAGGGTCGGGGGGGTTCTCAATCAGCGGAAGGAAGCCGGTAACGGACGCTAGCTGTGCAGTTGAGGCCTGAGGCGAAAGAGAAGCCCTGGCACGGGGTGGTCTGGGATGAGGGCGGCCTGGGGCGGATTGGAGGTTGGGTTCATGTGGAGGGACTCGGACAGAGAAAGGGAGCGCAAAGAGCAGGAATTTCTCGAAAAAGAGCGGATTAGGGTGGGAAAGGTGATGGAAGGCAGAGTGTGAATAAGGATATTTCTGTACATAGAAGTAATTTTCCCCCTGGCGAGATGGGGCGCGGGGAGCTGTTACGAGAGGAGTGTAACACCGAGTGCAGCAGTATTTCTAACCTGTGAGGTGCCCAGGTTGTCCTCTGAATGACTGTAAGTGCAGTTATTAGGTAACGTTGTAAAGCCCACTCCGATAGAATATATTAGGACAACGTTTCTCAAATTTAAGTATGCACAAATATAGTCGGCTGAAGATTGAGCTTGTTGGAATGCAGATTATTAATTTTTAATATAATGGGATTCAGGAATGTGCATTTCGACAGTGCACCTCAAGTGATTCTAAAATTGGAGGGTGTCCCACCACACTTTGAGAAACACTGCTACCTTGGATTTGACATCTATCAGTCATCTATCCAATCAAAGCCCTTTATGAAGTAGTGATTTTACCTACTGATGCTCCTCAACGCCTACTTAAAATGCGCTTACAGATTTGGTAGTTCCACCTAGTAGTTTGAAGAGGGATGTTTTTGGTGGATTACAGACCCAGTCAAAGTTGTTTAGCAATGTATGTGATTGTCTTGCCGGATGGAGATGTTTATGAAGAATAAGTATAATTAGTTGTCTTCTTTTTGTGATTCCAGTGCTGTTTAAGTGGGCAGAAATTGAGCCCAGGAAATTGAAATGATGACGAAGTCATGCCTGCCCTCAACCACAAGATTAAATACCACTCTTTTAAAAGTAGTTTTCCCCCCACACTTTCCTTACTCTATTCCATAGTCATTTAGCTGAAAACCACTGCCAAAGAAAGTAGAAAGTTCTGGAACCTAGGTTTATATTCAGGTGAAGAAATAATCACCCCTAAATGATTCTGAAAGCATAAACCATGAGAATTACAGAAAATCTTCAAATAGAAAATCAGAACCAATAATTAGATGAAGTTAGCTAAGGCTGGAAACTGGTAGTTCCAGAGCCCTCCAGAAATCAGGCCAACATAGTTTTTTAATTAACAAAACATTAGCCTCCGGGTTGCCTGGGTGGGTCAGTCAGTTAAACATCTGCCGTGCTCAGGTCTTGATCCCAACATTCTGGGATCCAGCCCAGAGGAGGGCTACCTGCTCTGCAGGGAGTCTGCTTCTCCCTCCCCCTGCTCTTGCGCTCTCTCTCCCTCTCAAATAAATAAATAAAATCTTTATTTTAAAAAAACCCTTAGCTTCCATTGTCTTTAAATGATTGTATTTCACATCAAAACCCAGATTTATGGCCTCTCTGAAAAATCAGAAATACCATATTTCACCACTGGACACATTTTCACCCCATTTTTGTGTTACTAAAATATGATAGTGTCATATAATTGGCTGCATCTTTTCTTTCTTAATAGTACATAAAATAAGGGTGTTATTTTCAATAATGGAGTTTTAATATTTGAAGAAATCTTGTCACAAGTCCCACCTGTCAGCTGTTTTCTAATGCCAGAGTAGAGGTTGTCCTCTTTATATGGCCAGCTTTACCCATTAAAGATGTCCACTGGTCCTTTAGGCCTTTCAGTTTTTGACTCCTTATATCTATACGGGAACTTGTAACCTCATAAACCAACTTGTAGGCAACCAGATTGCTTCCAATTTGAAAGTATTCTTACATGTGTCTTTTCATGGACCCATAAAGGGATTTTTCTGGGAAATCTACCCAGAAGTGGGATTTCGGAGTCATAGGGCCTATGCATACTTAATTTCCCTAGGCATTGTCAGACTGCTTTCCACAATGGCTCTGCTAGTTTTGTTTTGTTTTGATTTTAAGTAAGCTTTACCCACAACATGGGTCTTGAACTCACCACCCTGAGATCAAGAGTTGCATGCTCTGCTGACTGGCACCCCTGGCTCTGCTGGTTTTTACTTCCCTCAGTAATGCATGAGAGTTCTACATTCTCACCAGATTTCTAACTTTTGCCAATCTGAGGATGTATTTTAGTATTGCGTTGTTTTGCTCTGCTTTTTTTCTGATTTTCAGTGAGTTCCAACACCTTATGATACTGGATTTCAGTTTCTGTGAATTCTCTGTTTATATTTTTTGCTAACTTTTTCCATTTTTTTTTTTGTTTTTTGAATTTTAGGAGTTCCTTCTATATTCTATATTAGTCTTTTGTTGGTTTTATGTTGAAAATTCTCCCAGCTTTTATGTTAACTCTCCCAACAGTGTTCTTCACTTGCTGAATTCCGTTTGTTCTATTTGTCAGTTTATTCTATTGTGTTTTCTATGTAGATGATCATGTGTGCATAGTGAGTTTTATTTCTTCCTTTTAATCATTCCAATTTGTATTTTCTTTTATTATAGCATTGATAAAGATTTCTTGTACCATGTTAAACAACAGCAATGATAGTAGGGACCTTTGATGTATTTGGGATCTTAAAGAGAATACTTCTAGTGTTATCTTCCCAATTTGGCCCTTCTTGACCACTGTATTTAAAATAAACATACTCTACACACATAGACACATATCCTGATAACTCTTACCAAATTCAGCATTTTTGTTTTTGTATTTTCTTTTTCCTTAGTAATTGTCACCTTCTAATATACTATATAATTTATTTAGTTATTAAATATATTATTTACCATCTGTCTCTCACCAGTAGATGGAAGTTACATGAAGGTGGGGATCTTTGTTTTGTTCATTGGTATATCCCAAGCATGTAAAAGTATGTTTCATACATAGTAGACACTTAATGAATATTTACTGAAATGAATGAATTTCTTCATTAAGTGTGTGTTTGCTATACCTTTTTGGTATGTAGCTTTTATCAAGTAGGGAATTTCCCTGTAACTTTTAGTTGAGAGCTTTTAATATTAGATGTAGAACTTTACTTTTTTTAAAGATTTTATTTTTTATTTGACAGAGAAAGAGAGAGCACACAAGCAGGGGGAGTGGCCGACAGAGGGAGACGGAAAGGGAGAGGGAGAAGCAGACTGTGGGAGAGGGAGGGCTCTATCCCTGGGTCCCTGGATCATGACCTGAGCTGAAGGCAGACGCTTAACTGACTGAGCCACCCAGGCGCCCCAGATGTAGAACTATTTTGTAAAGTACTTTTTCTTCACTTACTGAAATAAATGTGATTTCCCCCCTTTCATGCATTAATAGATGATTTACATTTGTACATTTTTTTTAAACAATTCTTATGCTCCTGGGATCAGCTATTCTTGATCACGATTATTATTCACCATTGGCTTTGGAGTTCTAATGTTGTATCTAGGATTTTCAAATCTGTGTTGAGAAGTAAAGAGGGCCTCTTATCTGGTTATGACATCAAGGTTATTCTAGCCTCATAAAATAAATTGGCAGCTTTCCCTCCTTTTCTGGTTTCTGAAACAACTTGTCTAACAGGCTATATCTGTTGCTTGAAAACTTGGCAGAATTTACTTGTAAAATTATCTAGGCTTGGAGATGTAGGGGAGGAGGATAAGGGTAAATCTCTGATTATCTTTTTAATATTTAAGATTATTATTGGTCTATTCAGATTTTCTGATTCTTCCTGTGACAGTTGGGCATTTTTGTGTTTTTTCTAGAAATGCATTCTTTGTCTAGGTTTTCAATTTTTTTTTAAAGATTTTATTTATTTATTTGACAGAGAGAGAGACAGCAAGAGAGGGAACACAAGCAGGGGAAGTGGGAGAGGGAGAAGGAGGCTTCCCGCTGAGCAGGGAGCCCAATGTGGGGCTCCATCCCAGGACTCTGGGATCATGACCTGAGTTGAAGGCAGATGCTTAACAATTGAGCCACCCAGGCACCCCTTTGTCTAGGTTTTCAAACTTAACTACCATATATCTGCTTATAGTATTTTTAGTTTTAAATCTTTGTGGTATCTGTTATTTCCTCTGATTCTATGTTTTTGTTGTACAGCTCTCTTTTTTCTCAATCGGGCTTGCTAGAGATTTAGGAAACAACTTTTAGTTTTGTTAATCTTTTTTTTCTTCAGGTCTGTTTTTCATTGAGTTATTCCTTTGTATTTTCTTTAGCCTTCTTTGTGTTTTCAATGACATGCTTTTTCAGATATCTCAAATGCTTAGCTTATTTGTTTTCGGTCTCTTATTTTCTCATATTTTTGAATAAATAAGTATATTTGAAGCTGTAAGTTTCCTTTTAAATGTTATATTCCTCAAATTTTGATATTTTTTCTTTTATTTTATTGTTTTACTGTAGTTTATAGTTTACTTTTTAACCCAAGGGTTATTTATTACTATGTCTTTGCTTTCTAGACGTAATGGCATATACAGTTGAGCAACATAGGTTTGAACTGCACTGATCCACTTACATGCAGATTTTTTAAAATAAATATACTGCAATACTGTAAATGTATTTTCTCTTATGATTTTCTCTTTTTTTTCTTTTTTTAAAAATTTATTTGAGAGAGAGAGAGCATGTGAGCTAGGGGAGGGGCTAAGATGGAGGGAGAATCTTTTTTTTTTTTTAAAGATTTTATTTATTTATTTGACAGAGATAGAGACAGCCAGTGAGAGAGGGAACACAAGCAGGGAGAGTGGGAGAGGAAGAAGCAGGCTCATAGCAGAAGAGCCTGATGTGGGGCTCGATCCCATAACGCCGGGATCACGCCCTGAGCCAAAGGCAGATGCTTAACCGCTGTGCCACCCAGGTGCCCCGGAGGGAGAATCTTGAGCAGACTCCACGCTGAGCCCAATATGGGGCTCGATCTCACGACCCTGAGATCATGACGTGAGCCAAAACTAAGAGTCAGACACTTAACCTACTGAGCCACGCAGGCACCCCTCTTATGATTTTCTTAATAACATTTTCTTTTCTCTAGTTTACTTTATTGTAAGAGTACAGTATATAATGCATATAACATGCCAAATCTGTATTAATCAAATGTTTATGTTATTGGTAAGGCTTCTGGTCAATAGTAGGCTGTTAGTAAAGTTTTTGGTGAGTCAGAAGTTATACTCAGATTTTTGACTGGGGGGGGGAGAAGTTGGTGTCCCTAATGCCTGTCTTTTTGGAGGGTTAGCTGTACTTTTAAACTTTTCCTTTTGTTACTATTTAAGAGTTTGTTTTTTATTGAACTCTAGCAGTAATTCAAAGGATGTCTTCCTTTTCTCACATTTAAAGTTTCAAGTGTCATATTAAATTGAATCTAAGATACTATTGATTATAAGGTGCAACGTTATTTTATGTTCTAAGAAAAAAAATAAAAGAAGTTGGAATTAAACCAAGAGAAGTAATTTCTTTTCACTTATAATTTTTATTTTGTACCTACTAACAGTTTTTAAATGTATTTAGGCATGTAGATTCTTATCATATGTCATTCTTTGCAACCATAAGAAAGAATGTATGTATAGAAATAAAATGGTTAATATTTTTCTAGATCATCACCACTGCCACCTGGCCACAGTAATTGTAAATTGTTCCTGGTTGTAAAATGCATCCAAATTTCAAAGATGTTAAAATGTAAAAGATGTAGGGGCGCCTGGGTGGCACAGCGGTTAAGCGTCTGCCTTCGGCTCAGGGCATGATCCCAGCGTTCTGGGATCGAGCCCCACATCAGGCTTCTCTGCTGGGAGCCTGCTTCTTCCTCTCCCACTACCCCTGCTTGTGTTCCCTCTCTTGCTGTCTCTCTCTCTCTGTCAAATAAATAAATAAAATCTTTAAAAAAAATGTAAAAGATGTAGATCTTAGAATCAATGAAATATGATCTATTTTAATATCAAATGTTGAAAGCTATATATTTTTTGTAAACCAAGTGGGAGTGAAGTATATGGGCATTACATCATGATTTCCGTAATTTCTCTGAGAGGCGTTTAAATAAACCATCCTGATTTCAGGAAATTAAAATACTCTGTTTGCATATAAAGTCTCAAAGAAAGAAGTTAATCTTTTCAATGGTAGATGCCAAGGCTAATAATCGTTGCATGAAAATTGAATCAACAAATCATACCAATAAAGACACTCTTGTTTCTTCTCCTTTTAAGGCAAAAGCAACAACAATCAAAGAAGCTCTAGCCAGATGGGTGAGTATATGAATTTTTACCTCTTTTAGAAACCATACAAGGAGAATTATTGGATAGTTATTTAAATCTGACCATGCAGTACAAGGAATCTTTGTGGCACTGGAATTATTTAGCTGTCTTTACCGTGACGGTAGGTATATGAACCTATACAGATGATAAAATCGTATGCACTTATTACACACATACAAACACATTCACACTTGTGCGTAAATGAGTACTAGTAAAACTGGGAAAGTCTGATTAAAATCAGTGGATTATATCAATATCAATATCATATGTGTCCCTCAGTGGTTAAATGGATAAAAAAATTGTGTATATACAGAGTGGAATATTTTTCAGCCACAAAAAAGGAAATCCTTCCATTTACAGCAACGTGGACGGACCTTGAGTGCATTATGCTAAGTGAGATAAGTCAGACAGAGAATGACACATACTCTATGATCTCACACATATGTGAAATCTAAAAAAGCTGAACTCAGGAGCGCCTGGGTGGCACAGCGGTTAAGCGTCTGCCTTCGGCTCGGGGCGTGATCCCGGTGTTCTGGGATCGAGTCCCACATCAGGCTCCTCCGCTATGAGCCTGCTTCTTCCTCTCCCACTCCCCCTGCTTGTGTTCCCTCTCTCGCTGGCTGTCTCTATCTCTGTCGAATAAATAAATAAAATCTTTAAAAAAAAAAAAAAAAAGCTGAACTCAGAAACAAAGAGTAGAATGGTGAATGCCAGGGTTTGGGGTGGGGGGGGGAATGGAGAGATGTTGGTCAAAGGGTGTAAATATCCAGTTACAAGCCAAGTTCTGGGGATCTAATATACAGCATGGTGACTATAGTTAATACTGCATTATATACTTGATAGTTGCTAAGAGAGTGGATCTTAAATGTTCTTAGCACCAAAAAAAAAAAAAAAAAAGGTGATGGATGTGTTAACTGACCTTATTGTGTTAATCATTTTACAATATATACATGTATTAAATCATCACCTTAAACTTATACAATGTTACATGTCAATAAAGCTGGAAAAAATACTAAAGCATATACTAACATTAGAAAAAAACTGTGTTGTAAAAAACATGAATTGAATATAAACTATAAATATTTTGAATAAAACATTCTGTAGAGTTTGAACAGTTGTAATTCAGGATCACAAACAGAATTTCCATTGAGTATAGAGATAGCTCCTCAATTTCTATGCCCAGTGATAACTTTTTTGTGGATATTATCAATAGTGTTTTGTATAATAATGTATCTTTTGCTTTTGAGGCTGAGCTTTGAATCAAAAGTCTTTCAGGAGACTTGGTATCTAGGGAAAACAAGGCGGATAAGATAATGAAATATGTGAATTCTTGTTTTAGCGCTTATTAACTTCTTTGTGCTTTGCATTTAAAAAATTCATTTGTTTGGTGAATGAAAAATCTGTTTTATTAAAAAAGAAAAGTAAATATGGAATAAGCTTAGTATTAGATTTTCTTTGAATCAGATTTTAGGACTTTATTTACTTATAATAATAAGTGGTTGCGTTTTTGTTTTGGGTTATAGGTTCTATTTCTAGATTATATTGTGACCCTAAATCTTCGACTTTAAGATTATTTGAAGACCTTTAGCTCACTCTTTCACTGGTTAACCTAACATTGATTGAGGATCTACTGTGCACCAGTTTCCCTCTCATAACCTACAAATGTATGACACAAAAATAAGTACTAAATGGATGTGTATTAGATCTTTTTCTGTCAACTTATTGTGTATTTTCTTTTTTTTTTTATTGTGTATTTTCTAGTATTGACATGTTATGATTTGATTTTTAGAAATAAGCCTCTGTGTGTCTTATAGTACACTATGTTATAGAAAATACAGGAAAGCAAAGAAAATGGTCCCTGCACTTTAGGAGCTTCCTATTTTGTTAGAGAGAACTAACTTTAAGTATTGAGGTACTTTGAAAATATTACTAGGCAGCATATATTGGTAATTAAATTTTAAATTGTGTACATAGTACTGAAAATCTAAGATAAAATTTAGTAGTAAATTATTGTAGAGCAAATAGCTTTGACCTCAGCTGTGTTGTAAGGATGATATCTTCCAAAATTCTTGGTATTTTGGGGTTCTATCCCAGACTGAACTCTGTATAGAAAAAGCAAGACGAGGAATGCCTGGGTGGCTCAGTTGGTTAAAGCGTCTGCCTTTGACTTAGGTCATGATCCCAGGGTCCTGGGATTGAGTCCTGCATCGAGCACCTTGCTCAGAGGGGAGGCTGCTTCTCCCTCTGCCTGCTGCTCCCCCTGCTTGTACTCTCTCTCTCTCTGGCAGATGAATAAATAAAATTTTAAAAAAGAAAAAGAAAAAGCAAGACGAGATGACAAAATCGTTGATCTTATGGATCTAAATCTGATATTTAAGAAAAGGGTGCTTAGGGACAAAGAACTCTTCCCAAGAAAATGCTGTTATTGTTGTATTTTTGGTTTTGTTTATTGAAAGACTCTTAAAGGATTTTATTTTATTTTATTTTTTAAAAGATGTTATTTATTTATTTATTTGTCAATGAGAGAGAGCGTACAATCAGGGAGAGTGGCAGACAGAGGGAGAAGCAGGCTCCCCGCTGAGCAAGGAACCTGATGTAGGACTCTAGGATGCTGGGATCATGACCTGAGCCAGAGGCAAGCACTTAACCAACTGAGCCACCTAAGCGTCCCAGGGATTTTAAATATTACGGAAATGAAAGTCATTTTCTTTCCTCCTCCTTTCCATTTGTTTGGGACCTAACAATAAATTATCTGAACCAGCCATGTAAAAGCCTGGTTATCAGGGTCAGTTAGTAAATGTCAGTAAGTGAATTGTAAAGAATGCACAGAGTTATAAAATTCTAATAATTGTTTTGAAATAAACATTGAAAAGCCTTAGGATATTCTGGACTTTTTAGTTCTGTATTACAATCAGGGTTGACTTTCTTCCCAACTAATTTTTATCATAGGAAGAGAAAACTAGTCAGAAGCCATCCGAAGCCAAAGAGATAAAGCTTTATGCTCAGATTCCCCCTATAGAGAAGATGGATGCATCCTTGTCCACACTTGCTAATTGCGAGTAAGTTCTCTTGTCTTCTTTCCCTTTCTTTTCTAAATACACACACTAGAGGGGCGCCTGGGTGGCACAGCGGTTAAGCGGCTGCCTTCGGCTCAGGGCGTGATCCCGGCGTTATGGGATCGAGCCCCACATCAGGCTCCTCCGCTATGAGCCTGCTTCTTCCTCTCCCACTCCCCCTGCTTGTGTTCCCTCTCTCGCTGGCTGTCTCTATCTCTGTCAAATAAATAAATAAAATCTTTAAATACACACACTAGAAAAAAATGTTTGTTTACTGTGATCTACATTTCTCTTTCTTTGTTTGTTTGGTTAATGTAATTCCCCCTCTGGCAAGGCCAAACATAAAAGATTATTGGTTTATGGGACTACTAATAAAGTAACCCTGAACAATATAGTATTTTTTTGCAGTAAAATTTCTATAACGTGCCTGGAAAACAGAAGTTTCCTTGTCTCTTGGGAGAAACTAAATAATACAACAAGACTATTATTCTGTCATAAAATCTAATACTTTCTCTTATAAAATTAGCCAGTTGGTACTATACTTACCAGAGGCCTAAGAGATACTGCTTGAATTTTTTTTTCAAATTATAAAAATACATTGTAAAACATCTAGAAAATACAAAAAGCACAAAGGAAAGGAATTAATATCAACCAAAATTGCACCACCTTTTGAGAATCAGTGTTAGCATTTTGATAAAGAGCCTTCTAACTTTTTTTCCTAATTGGGATCAAATTATACTTATTATTTTGTAATTTTATTTCCCCATGACTTTAAGTATCAGATCTATATCAATGCCTCTTAACTTGTTTTCTAAATACATACTTTTTAGCAAGGTTCTGTGGCTAATTTGAGGCAATTATACCATGACACCTTGTGACCGTGCTCTCAGGCTGCATTGTCTCCTTTCAGAGCTGTAAAATGTTATAGAATCACTTGGCGTTCTTTCTGATTTCTTCACCCTGTGTGTTTCGAAGTGTAGTGCACTGACTACCTACATAAGAATCTCTTTATGCAAGAGATAAGGCCCACCCCAAATTTATAGAAACAGTATCTACTGATGAAACCTAGGAATCTGTATTTATAATAAGCAACTTGAGTAACTCTTAGACACATAATATCCGTCTTTGGAATGAAGGGGAAAAGCAAACATACTTAGTTATTGAATGCAAATTGTCCTTTATGATGACAGCACAGCGTATTATATAAAACTCCACCTTAGATTTTTTTTTTTTTTTTTGGCTTCAAAAGCATGATTTCAAAGAGCATTGTTTCAAAGTAGTCAAATATCTTTTTATCATAAAGCCATCTCAAAGACAAACATTTAAAAAAGTTTTTTATCTTGTACCAAAGTACCTTGGAAACTGCTTGGAAAGGGTCAGCCTGTTCATGTTTTTGCTGGCAATCTCTTTGGGCAGGTTGCCTAAACAATAGTTAAAGAATTCATCCCCAGTCATATTCCCAGATTTAGGGCACTCCATTTTTCACCGGTAGATGTCAGGAGTTGGGGATTGCTAGAAAATATACAGATTTGACCAATAATTTATACTGTATAGTAATTGCTTTTGTAAAAAAATGAATAATTCTTCAAGTCATATCAGCAAGGAGAAGATCACATGTTCTAGAGTCAGTTTTTGGAGGGTTTTAAATTTGACTCTGCTCCTTTCTGGCTTTGTAATATTAGGCAAATTGCTTAACATCTTTGTACCTCAGTTTACTCATTTGTAAAATATGGATGATAATAATAGTACTTATTTCACAGGATTGTTGGGATGGTTAAAATAGTTTATGTAAAGTACTTGGAAGAGTACTGGGCACAGATTGTGTTAATAAAATTAGCTTTTATTATATTTTTTGCATGAAATATACTAAAATATTAAATATTTTGTCAAGAAAGCAAGGCTAAGAATGTGTAGTTATGTTCCCTGTAAAATGTTTCTTTCTTTTCTTTCTTTCTTTCTTTCTTTTTTTTTTTTTTTTTTTGGAAGTAGGCTCCACACCCAGCATGGAGCCCGATGCAGGGCTTGAACTCATGACCCTGAAATCAAGACCTGAGCTGAGACCAACAGTCAGACACTCAACCAACTGAAACACTGAGGCACCCCTAACATTTTTTTTATATAATTGAATTATGAGTAGAAAAAACCTAGACATATGCAAACCATTAAAAGTTGTTCTCTCCGGGGGAATCTGTGGAGTGGTTAGGATTACATATGACTTCTTCAGTATACATTTCTGAATGATTTAACACATGAGCAAATAAATATCTTTGCACATGCATATATATAGTTCTGCTTTTTCTCAAAAGGTATCATATAAAATGTATTGTTCTGCTAGGTGGTTTTTAACTTGACCGCACATCATGGACATCTTCCCAAGCTAGTATCCGGAGCCCATAAATGATAACATATCATTTATGTTAGTGATAGCATTGCTTTTCATTATCTATCCTTCATTGCTAGATGTTTATAGATTTTTCCCCATTTTTTTTGCTATTACAATAATATACTAAATTGTCTAGCTTATATATCTTTTGGCATTGGTATTAATATTTCAGTAGGATGTATTCCTAGAAATGAATTACTGGGTCAAAGAACACATGCATTTAAAAAATTTAATAGAGAACACCAAATTACCTTCAGAAAGTTTTTTTTTTAATTTTCTACAATGGATATGTATTAACTTTTGTAATCAGAAAAAAAGTATAACGATTTCAGAATGAAAGAATACGTGCTATGTCTGAGAGGGGAAAAAAGGATTCACTGTAAAAAGAAAACATGACTTAAATATTATCTTGTATGGGCACTTGAGGAATAATTTCTGATATACCACTTATTTATTTATTTTTCTGATACACCATTTAAAATTGTTTTGTATTAATTCAAGTTTTCCTTTGTTCTTTTTAAGGAAGCTTTCACTGTCTACAAACTGCATTGAAAAAATTGCCAACCTCAATGGCTTAAGTAAGTGATTCACAGTAACAGATGGTTCTTGGACTTTCTCGTTATTAGAGTAAACATTCCAGAGACACTATGTAATCCCAGAAGCTGGCACCTGTTTTAACCACAGTAATTGTCAGATGACAGAGAGAATATGTAAACCATGTGTCTTAAATTCACTTATCCAAAGAAAATTAGAACACAAGATCTAAACATTTTAAAGGCATTTTAAAGCTTTTATAGAGTTAGAATTAAATAGAACTAGATTTTTTTAATTACTTATTTTTTGTTCAAATTTGTCTTGTTTCTTACTTGTTATATTTAAATTTTAATTCCTCACCATCATTGTTTTTCTTGTGCTCCTTATCTTTGTTAATGACATTGCCACCATCCCAGTTGCCAAGGGCTCTGATTCCTGCTAGTTTCTTATGGTTGCTGAAATTTGGTGACTTAAAAAAACAGTTCTGAAAAACAACAGGAACAACAAAAGAACAGTTCTGGAGGCCAGAAGTCTGAAATTCATTTCAGTGGACCAAAATCAAGGTTTCGACTGAGCCACGCTTCCTCTGAAGGCTTTAGGGGAGAATCTGTTCCTTGCCTCTTCTAGATTCTGATGGCTGCCATATTCCTTGGCTTGTGAGGGCATCACGCTAATCTCTACCTCTGTGGTCATACTGACTTCTCTTTTGTCTGTGTCAAATCTTTCTCTGCCTCTCTTTTATGAGGATATGTGTGCATTTAGGGAATATCTGGATAATCAAGGATATTCTCCTTATCTTAAGATCCTTAACTTGATGACATCTGAAAAGTACTTTTTTCCCGTATAAGGTAACATTCACAGGTTCCAAGGATTAAGATTTAGGTATCTTTTGGTGAGCAGTTATTTAACCTACCACCCTCCTCCTTTACTTCCCTTAAGACCTACATCCAAGTCCATCACTAAGTCTTGTTAACTCTGTTCTCTGAAGGAGCTCTCAAATAATCTGTTGCTTTTCCATTTCCAGAAGCTACAGCTTTAATTTAGACCCACATTACCTCTCCCGTAAGATTGTGTTTTTCAAACACTTTTGATCACTTTTCCACAGTAAGGAATGTGTATGAATTCATGACTCAGTACATACATTCACATGAATACACATATCTAATATATACACACACAAAGTGGAATAGGTTTGTAAAACAATGTTTAACCTTACAGCATAGTTCCCAGTATAAACGTTTTAAAGATTTTTTTTTTTTTTTTAACAAACCTAACGGGAATAGATTGAGTCATCTTATGCATAGCTTTATTAGTAATCATTTCCTTTCCAGGACTACATAAATACTGAATGCCAGCTTTGAGTAAGGTCCTGGGAGGGGGATGCAGATTTGGAAGAGATGGTAGTAAGATGTAATGCTTGCCCTCAAGGAGCTCGTTATCTAAAGAGACAGAACATATTCCTCACTAACTGTAATAATGGCTAATATTTCTTGAGCATTTGTATGCATCAGGCACTATTCAAAGCACTTTATATATACTAACTCATTTAATCTTCACAATAATTATATGAAGTGGATATTTATTATTATAATCCAAGATAGACTGTTATAAATGTTCCTAAAGAAAGTGTAATTATGATGATGTTTAGAGCAGTCTTTAGAGGGAGAAATGACATTTAAACTTAACATTCTTTTTTTGTTTTTTTTTTTAAGATTTTATTTATTTGAGAGGGAGAGCGTGCACAGGTGGGGGGCATGTGACAGAGGGACAGGGAGAAGCAGACTCCTCGCTGAGCAGGGAGCCTGACACAGGGCTTGATTCCAGGACCCTGGGATCATGACTTGAGCAGAAGGCATATACTTAACCTACTGAGCCACCCACGTGCCCCTAACCTTGACATTCTTAATCTTGTTTCTTATAGGATTTTCCTGTTAGAGGAAGGGGCTATTCTCAAAGAAAAAAAGCACTGCATGAACGAATGCACAAAGTCATAAAAAAAGAATGATGTGTTCAGGTGTGAATAGGGTGGCACTGCTTTTAGATGACTGAATGCAACATTAAGGCATTTGGTCTTCACTAGGCAAAGGGGAACCATTAAAGATCTCTGATTTGGAGGAATGATAATGAGATAATATATTTTTTTAAATGCTTGTCATAACCCACTAAGTTGATTTCATATCACCCATACTTTGAAAAACACTGCTTTATGACTTTTGTGATAGCCTTCTAATTGATCTTTTTGTCTCCTGTCTTTCTGCTCTTCAGTTGACCTTCAACACTAATAACAGAGTCTTCTTTTAAAGAAAAAAAGATTTTATTTATTTATTAGAGAGCACGTGTGAGCACACAAGCCGGGGGAGGGGCAGAGAGAGAGGGAGAGAGACAATCCCAAGCAGATTCCACACTGAACACAGAGCCCCACTCGGGGCTCAATCCTACCACTCCAAGATCATGACTTGAGCCAAAACCAACAGTCAGACGCTTAATTGAGCCACCCAGGAGCTCCCGGAGTTTTCTTTCTAAAAATATTATTCTCATTATCATTAACTTTGATATCATAATTTCTTTCCCTATACAGTAATAAGTAAGATCTTTTTAGCCTTCTGTCACCATTTTCATGTGTATTTTTTAAAAAAAGGAGTTTTATTTTTTTTAAAGGAGTTTTACATATAAAGTTTGATATTATCTTTGGAAGAGTTGCGTATATTTGTCATCTCCAGTTTCTGACATTGTTTCTCAGTCCTCATCTTAGTTGACCTAGCAGCATATTTTGACATGGATGATTTTGTTACCCTTTGAAACAATTCCAATATTTGATTTCTGGAATGCTGTGTCCTCCTGATTTCTTAGGCTACTCCTTCCCAGTCTCATGTCCCCGAATTTTAAGTGTTAGAGGACCCCAGGACCCAGTTCTTGGATCCCTTCTCTTTTCTATTTTCACCTACTCCCTGGATTATCTCATCCAGGTCATGGCTTTACCATCTATATGCTGATGGTTCCCACATTTATACCTCTAGCCCAGGCATCTCCTCTGAACTGGATGTCTAATACACGTCTCATAATTAACATGTCCAAATCTAAGTACTGATACCCTTCTCCAGCCCCAGCTAAACCAACTTTTTGTATGTCTTTCTCAGATAGCAACTGTTCCATTCCTCTTTTTGCTTAGGCCAAATTCCCTGGTAATTTCTTAGCTCCTTTCTCACACATCCCCAAGACCCATTATCTTTCCAATTTCATCTCCTATTACCCTCCTCCCATTCTCTCAGCCAGCTTTTTGTGTTTTGTGAGCACTTCTGATGTGGTCCTGCCTCAAAGCCTCTATCCTTGAAGTTCCTCTGCCTGTAAATGTTCTTCCTCCTCAGATCCTCACGGCTAGTTGCGTCGCTTCCTTTTGGTCTTAGAAGTTACCCTCTATCCAAAGTGTCAACTGCTCCCAACCCCCTGACATTTCATTCTTTTTACCTGATTTTTTTTCGCCTTCACACTTGACAGTATCTGATATGCTTATTTATTATGTTTATCATCTGGCAAATTATTAGCTCAATGTCAGCAGGAATTATTATCTGTATTATTCATTGTTATATCGTGAATGATCATAGCTGTTCCTAGCATATAGTAGATGCTCAATAATTATGTGTTGAATGAATAACTTTTTTTTAAGATTTTATTTATTTGAGAGAGAGTGAGCAAGAGAGAGAATATGAGGGGGGAGGGACAGAGGGAGAGGGAGAAGCAGACTCCCCTCTCAGCAGGGAGCTGCTGCAGGGCTCTATCCTGGGACTCTGGGATCTGACCTGAGCAGAAGGCAGACACTTAACCAACTGAGCCACCCAGGTGCTCTGAATAACTTTTTGAATAAGTTTTTTATTCTGCATGACATAGAAAAAATAAAATGCCTATCTTTCCATATCAAGAAGCTTTAAAGAATAATTGATTATGTGATTTTCTTAACTATTTAATTTTCATGCATTTATAGGTATATGGGATGTGTTAGTTTGCTAGGGCTGCCATAATCAACTCCACAGACTAGGTGGCTTAAACAATAGAAATTTATTTTCTGGTAGCTGTCAAGGCTAGAAGTCCAAGACCAAGGTTTCGGCAGGATTGAGTTCCTCTGAAGCCTCTCTCCTTGGCTTATGGATGACCATCTTTTCCCTTGGTCTTTAATGGGCTTTCCTCTATTTCTGTCTGTGTCCTAATCACCTCTTCATATAAGGACTGGTGCCTTTATAGGCACCAGTTATATTGAATTTTACCTAAAATGATCTCATTTTACCTTAATTACCTCCTTAAAATCCCTGTGTTCAAGTATAGTCGTATTCTGAGGTACATGAATTTTAGGGTGGGGGAACACAGTTCAGTCCATAACACGGGGTGTTGTTTCAACAATTAAAGCACTTTACATAAATTAGATCATTCTTAAAATACTTTGTCCTGAAAGTTAAATGTTTCTCATTACAGAATTTAAAATATTTCATTAAATTAAACAAATTAAAACAAAGTTTATATAACCGTATATGCCTGATACATGCATGCACACACACACACACACACACACACACAAACACACACACATCATTTATTGTGTACTTACTATGGATTAAGCGTTATGCTGAATGTTTTAGACAATTATCTCATTTAATCCTGATATTCTTCTTTTTATAAAGATTATTTATTTATTTATTTATTTGAGAGAGAGAGAGAGAGCGTGTGCGCGCGCACGCATGAGCTGGGGTGGGGTGAGGGGGAGGGAGAGGAGGGGGGGAAAGAATCTCAAGCAGACTGTATGCTGAGCACAGAGCCCAACGCACGGCTCCGTCTCTTGGGCCTGAGACCATGACCTAAGCTGAAACTAAGAGTCTCAACTGACTGAGTCACCCAGGCACCCCAATCCTGATATGCTTATAAGTTAGATATTATTATATTTCCTCATTTTATGTGTGATGAAACTGTGATTCAGAGAGGTTTGGTTGCTTCCCTAGAGAGCTGGGATTGGAACTCAGTTAAGTGAATTTGTGTTCTTTTTTTTTTTAAAGATTTTATTTATTTATGTGACAGAGTGACAGAGAGACAGCCAGCGAGAGAGGGAACACAGCAGGGGGAGTGGGAGAGGAAGAAGCAGGCTCATAGTGGAGGAGCCCGATGTGGGACTCGATCCCGGTACGCCGGGATCACGCCCTGAGCCGAAGGCAGACGCTTTAACGACTGCGCTACTCAGGTGCCCCAAGTGAATTTGTGTTCTTAACCACTGAATTATGGATGTTGTAAAACAGTGGAATCCAACAGAGCTGTCTGCACCATCCCAATATAGTTGCCACAAGCCACATACAGCTGTTAAGCTTTTGAAATGTGGCTGGTGTGATTGAGAAACTGTATTTTAAGTTGTATTTAATTTTAATTAATTTAAATTAAACAGCCACACATGGCTAGTTAACTACCATATTGGACAACATAGTTACAGAAGGTTACATTGTGAAAACTGAGTGTATAACTTATGCATAAGTAATCAACAGTTTTTTAGAACAGACATGAGGTTTCCTTTATTTTGCTAAAAAATCTTTTTTTAATTTTGAAAAATAATACATGTACACGGTTTTATGCAAATAGTTCCAAAAAGGGTTGCAATGGAAACTGTTTTCCTCTGACCATAAAGCAACCACTGCTTCTGTTTTCTTTTTTTCTTCCGGTAATAGCCTATAGATACACAAATAGAACCATCCTTTAAAAAATACAAATAAGCTTTTTTTTTTTTTTTTAGATTTTATTTATTTATTTGACAGAGAGATACAGCCAGCGAGAGAGGGAACACAAGCAGGGGGAGTGGGAGAGGAAGAAGCAGGCTCCCAGCAGAGGAGCCTGATGTGGGGCTCGATCCCAGAACGCTGGGACCACGCCCTGAGCCGAAGGCAGACGCTTAATGACTGAGCCACCCAGGCGCCCCCCAAATAAGCATTTTTAAAGCAAATCACAATTAATTCTTTAAAAGATTGAAAGCAAAAGATTTTTTAAATACTAATTCATTTGATTTCACTTTTAATGCTGTGTGGCTGAGGCAGGCGGGCTATACATAAATATGTTCCTATTTTCTAGTGTGAGTCCTTACACTATACTAGATTTGAAATACATATGCTTCCATATTTAAAGTTCAGATCTTCTTTACTCTTATTTTATCTCTGAAATACTTTTACTAGCCACCAATTTAAAACCATGCATTTGAAATAGCTAATCATTTGTAAACTTAATATTGTCATGATGTGAAATTATAGTTGTAGTGTTTACCTTAGATGATAAGTAAGTCAATTTCCTACTTGAATACCATTTTTTATTAAAACAGCCTTTCTTACTCACTATATAAGTATATCATATAAAATTTATTAACACTTTATTATGCTAGATTTACAACAGTTGTAATATGATTCTTCTAAACAAAAAATTGTGGTTTTTTTTTTTTTCCATTGCAGAAAACTTAAGGATATTGTCTTTAGGAAGAAACAACATAAAGAACTTAAATGGACTGGTACGTTGTTATTTATTTCTTTAAAAAAAGCATGCACTTCTTTCCTTAATATACAAGTAATATTTGTCCATTGCAGAAACTTTACAAAATAGAAAAGCAACTGTAAAAGGTACCTATAGATCACTTACATTTTAAATATTGGTTACTTTTTTTTTTTTTTTTTTTAAGATTTTATTTATTTATTTGACAGAGATAGAGACAGCCAGCGAGAGAGGGAACACAAGCAGGGGGAGTGGGAGAGGAAGAAGCAGGCTCATAGCGGAGGAGCCTGATGTGGGGCTCGATCCCAGAACGCCGGGATCATGCCCTGAGCCGAAGGCAAACGCTTAACCGCTGTGCCACCCAGGCGCCCCTGGGTACTTTTTTTTTTAAGATTTATTTATTTATTTGAGGGAGAGAAAGTGCAGGGGGAGGGGCAGAGAGTCACAGGCAGACTCTGCGCTGAGCAGAGCCTGAGGTGGGGCTCTGTCGCGACCCTGAGATCACGACCTCAGCCAAAACCAAGAGTTGGATGCTTAACTGACTACACCACCCAGGCACCTCATAAATATTGCTAATATTTTGATTGTCCTCTTTCTTGCTTTTTTTCTATCCTTGAAATCATACTATACATATTGTTTTGCATCTCTTTTTTTTACTAATATATAAATATCATTTTTTTTCATGTTATTCATTCATTTAACAAATTCATTTAGTATATTTCCTGAATGGCTACTTTAAGCCCGGTGCTGTTCTAGATATTAAAGATACAGAAGAGTATGAAATGAAGTCCTTGCTCTCCTGGAACTTCCATTACAATAGAGGGAGGCAGACTAGAAAATATTTATATAGCACATATAAAATAGATTGTATAATACAGGTGGTGATGAAAGCAATGAAGAAAAGCAAGGCATATACAAGAGCATAGATGGATGGGAGGTGAGGATGTAAGCTATAGAGCTGACCAAGGGACTGGTGCTCCAGACTGAGGTGGAACAACAAATGCAAATGTCCTGAAACTGAAGCTGCTTGATATGCTTAAGTAAGAGCAGAAGAGTTGAATGAGGGGGGAAGTCGTCCTCAGTGAGGTTGGAAAGGGAGCCAGGAACCAGCCCACATGGAACCTTATAGATCATGATAAGATTTTGCATTTTTTTCCCAGATGGCGTGCATAGCCATTGGAGGTTCTTGATCACAGGATGTAACTTAAGTTTTTTTTTTATTTGAAGATTTTATTTATTTGAGAGAGCACGCGTATGTGCACACGTGCAGGGGGAGGGACAGAGGGAGAGGAAGAGAAGCAGACTCCCCGCTGAGCGCAGAGCCCGCCTAGTGCTTAATCTCACAACCCTAAAATCATGACCTGAGCTGAAATCAACAGTTGGACACTTAACTGAGTGAGCCACCCAGGTGCCCCGTAACTTAAGTTTTTAAAATAATTTTCAACCATATCCTTTTTTAATAACAGCATAATATTCTATTTTACTGATTTACCATAATTTAAGTCAGTTACTTATTACTCATTATTTCTAGTTTGGAGTTGTTACAATAAATGCTATTATGAATCTCCTTTTAGCTATATTATTACATACATCTGTGAATAATTCTTTGGATAAATTCCTTGAAATGGAATTGCTGGGTCAAAAGGTATGAATTTCTTTTAAGGCTTCTGTAGCATATTATCAGGTTACCCTTTGAAAGTTTGTAACAATTTATATTTCTAACAGTAGTGTATGAGGTCTCCTATTTCCCCTTACCAGACTGGGGATTTAAAATTTTTAAAAGTTTTGGGGCGCCTGGGTAGCGCAGTCGTTAAAGCGTCTGCCTTTGGCTCAGGGCGTGATCCTGGCGATCTGGGATCGAGTCCCACATCAGGCTCCTCCGCTATGAGCCTGCTTCTTCCTCTCCCACTCCCCCTGCTGTGTTCCCTCTCTCGCTGGCTGTCTCTCTGTCACATAAATAAATAAAATCTTTAAAAAAATAAAATAAAATTTTTAAAAGTTTTTGACAGTGTATTTTATTTGTATATTTATTGGCCATTTGAATTTCCTTGCAAAGAAGTTGAAACAATATTGTAAATGTAGGCAATTTCAGGAATGATAAAGCCAATGTCTTTTTCTTGTATCTGTTCCCAAAAAGACAATAATTGTTTAATTTAATTTTATTTTAGATTTTATTTATTTATTTGAGAGAGAGCAAGCAAGCTAGCATGAGCATGGGGGAGGGGAAGCAGGAAAGGGAGAAGCAGGCTTCCTTCCCACTGAGCAGAGAGCCCAACGTGGGGCTCCATCCCAGAACCCTGGGATCATGACCTGAGCTGAAGGCAGGTGCTTATCGAATGAGCCACCTAGGCACCCCAACAATAATTTTTTTAAAAGTGCTTACTGTTAGGGGCGCCTAGGTGGCTCAGTCGTTAAGCGTCTGCCTTTGGCTCAGGGCGTGATCCCAGCAGTCTGGGATCGATCCCCACATCAGGCTCCTCAGCTGGGAGCCTGCATCTTCCTCTCCCACTCCCCCTCCTTGTGTTCCCTCTCTCACTGGCTGTCTCTATCTCTGTCAAATAAATAAATAAAATCTAAAAAAAAAATAAATGTTTACTGTTAAATAATTTATAAACGTTCTGAAATTTTTTATGACTCTGACCTTTTCCCCTCACCATCCCCCTCCCCCAATAAGTCTGGCTTGTGCTTCATAAGAACCAGTGGGGTTGAATCTGCAATGCTTCTCAGCAATAACCTCGCCAAACCAGACAGGCTGAAATGGCCATCCCCTCATTGCAGAGGCAACTCTAATACCTGAACAGGTGTCAGTGTTCAGAGTTGTAATTTTGGAATTATCTTGAACTATGTTTACTTACCCACATGAAGTGTTACTAATAAACTTATAAAATACTTGGAAATTCTTAGAGATTACATGCTGGAGTTAAATAAAGGAAGTTTTCTCCCTCAAAATAATAACCAGTAGATGAATTGTGTGCTTGCTAGTTGGATATGATAAGTGAGATCCTTAAAGATCTGTAAAATGAAATTGTTTTTGATGTTCTAAATGACTGATAAATTTAAAGATATTTTGTCTTCTCTCCGTTCTTCTGGGCCTTAGATGGTAAAAATGTCAAGTATAGAGACATTATTCATAACGGGTACAATGCTAATTTGTAGTACAAAAGTTCAGAATTAATTATACTTCAGGCTAAACATTACTTTGAACTATCTGTAAAGGAAGAGTTTGCAAGTAAACATGCTCCAAAATTTTGGGGATCAGTACGACGGATACTTGATGTTCCCCCAGGTATTTACAGAGCACCAGATTCTCAAGTATTGCTGTAGTATATTTCTCCCATAAAATATAATCTATACCTAGAAACCACAAAGAAATTATACATATAGGATTAAAGGCACGTATTACATGGAGCACTGGGTGTTATACGCAAACAGTGACTCATGGAACACTACATCAAAAACTAATGATGGACTGTATGGTGACTAACATAACTTAATAACAATTTAAAAAAAAATAAAGGCATGTATAGAGATATTATCTAGCTGAACCATCACTTGCTTAGATCTGTTCCCTTTCTATAGACTTCTCTCAATACCAACCAGCAGTTTTTTTCCCCAGGGTGTGTGTGTGTGTACACGTACATGTACGTGTGTATACCATGTATACACCATTTTACCAGTCCAGAAGCTTTACTACTTATGCATAGACAAAAGAAAGATAAATTGCATAGGGCTATCGATGCTGGGCTTCAGGTAGGTTCACATACTAACTGATTTATTCACCTAGACACACCAGCCTCAAAGCATGACTTAGAATAGCTGCCTTGGTAAGTTACAAATGACTAATATGTAAAACCTGGAATGTTTAATTGAAGGAAAGGAGTCTATTTAAAAGTACTTAGGAAAACTAACAAGGTACATCACAAGGCCATTTGTATATACGATCTGGTCTCTGCCTTCCTTTCAGATCTCATTCCATATTACTCTTCTTTCTAGTTGGTAATCTCCAGCCACCGGTCTTTCTCTTCCTTGAACACACCGAGTCTGTTCCCACCTGAAGACCTCTGTACTTGCTATTCCCTCTGCCTTCACAACTCTGTTCCTTTAGATTTCTACATTACTGGCCTTCACACTTCAGCGTAGATGTCACCTCCACAAAAGTGTCCCAGCCGCCATATATCTAAAGTAGCCCTCTAGGCATTAACTCTCACCACTTAACAATTTTCTGCATCTTATTATCTGAAATTTTCATTTGTTTGTTCTCTGTCTCTCTGTCATGTCACACACACACACACACACACACACACACACACACACACGAATCCTAATGAGTACCTTAGTTTTGTTCATCAGCATCTGTATTAGTGCTTGATATGTGTAGTAGGCACTCTGTCAATATTTACATGCAGTTTTCAGATTTTATTTTTAAGTAATCTCTACATCCAACATGGGGCTCGAACTCACAACCCCGAGATCAAGAGCCATATATTCCTCCATCTGAGACAGCTAGGGACCCGAATTTTCAGAATTATTAAATGTATTTTCTCTTAGTTTATCCCTTGTCTTTATACTTTATTTGTAGTTGTCAAATGGAATTTTAAATTTTGTCAAATTTATTTGTCAAACTTTATGACTTTTGTGTTTTGTATCTTAATAGAAGGTCTTTACTTCTATATTATAAAAATAGTCTTGTATTTTCTTCTGGTACTTCTATAGTTTTTTTAAGTATAAATTTTTAAAGTTTATATCTTTAATCCATCTGGAGTTTATTTTTATATGTTGCATGAGGCAGGTATCAAACCTATTTTTTTTTCCTTCAAATGGTTAACCATATATTGAAAAATCTCCTTTTCCCACTGTAAATGCCACCTACTAAACTCTGTATGCATGGGTGGGTTCCTGGATGGCCAAGTTTCTTTCTGTTTGTTGTTTTACTTGTGTTTTCCAGCTCCAATATCATGGTGCTTGCATTTTCTTTAGCTTTATAATATGTTTTGATATCTATTTGGATTAGTCCTCTTTCTTTGTTCAAAATGTTTGTTGGCTTTTCTTAGACATTTACTCTTCAAGAGAAACTCGAAAATCTGTTTACCAAGTTCACAAAAATAAATTCCCATTGGAAGTCTTAGAATTACATTGAACTTATAGATTGATTTGGAGAAACTTGATATCTTTATAATATTGAGACTTCCCTTACAGGCAGATGTATTCAGATTTTTTGTGTCTTTCAGTAGAATTTTAGTTTTAATCCCTGTTAGGCCTGTATACTTCTTACAAAAATGTATTCCTAGGTAATTTTTAGCTTTTGTTGCTATGATGAATGATATAATTTCTCTCTAATTACTTCCTGTTTATAATATAAAAACTTTGTTTTTGTATATTTGTAATCAATTGCCTACAAATAGTTCTTAACTGTTTATGAATCAGATCTTCCTAAAGACTTCTAAGCAACATTATGTTATCTGAATTCATTACTTTATATAAAAAGTGAACAATAATAACAATAACCATCATTTTATGTGGTCCAAAATGGAGGTTTTACAGCACTTCATTAAGCCCTTCCCATTCCTATAGTTTCCAACGTAATACTATTTACAGAACACTTTTTTTTTTTTGCTTTCAATACTCATAATGGTTTGTTGACCTCAAAGAGTCATAAACTTCACTTATTTATTTTTTAATCGTAAACTTCAATAGCTGAAAGGGATCTTAGAGCACTTCTTGTCCAACCTCCTCATTTTTTTCCCTTTTTCAAAATTGTGGCAAAATACACATAACATAAAATTTACCATGGTAACCATTTTTAAGTGTACAGTTCAATGGTATTAGGTATATTTGTATTATTGTGGAACTATCAATGCTATCCATCTCCAGAACTCTCTTCAGCTGGTAAAACTGCACCTCTGTACCCCTTGAACAATAACTTCCTTGTCTTCTCCCCTCAGCTCTAAAACCCCCACTCTACTTTCTATCTCTATGAATGTGACTACTATACGTACCTCTTGTAAGTGGAATCATACAGTATTTGTCTTCATGTGATTGGCTTATTTCGCTTAGCGTAATGTCCTCAAGGTTCATTTATGTTGTAGCATATATCAGAATTTCTTTCCATTTTAAGGACAGATAATATTCTATTGTATGTATATACCATATTTTGTTTTGTTTATCCATTCACCCGTTGATGGACCCTTGGGTTGTTTCCACCCTTTAACTATTGTAAATAATGCTTCTGTGAACATGGGTATCCAAAAATCTCTTCAAAACTCTGCTTCCAGTTCTTTCGGGTGTATGCTCAGAAGCAGAAATAGCAGAACGCCTGGGTGGCTCAGTTCGTTAAACAGCTGCCTTCAGCTCAGGTCATGATCCCAGGGTTCTGGGGTCGAGTCCCGCATTGGGTTCCTTCCTTAGTGGGAGCCTGCTTCTCCCTCTGCCTGCCACTCCCCCTGCTTGTGCGTGCTCTCTCTGTCAAATAAATAAATAAAATCTTTTAAAAAAAAAAAAAAGAAGTGGGAATCCTGGATCATATATTTTTAATTTTTGGAGGAATCACCAAACTGTTTTTTGTAGTAGCTGTACCATTCCCACCACTAGTGCACAAGGGTTCCAGTTTCTTCATATACTTGTCAACACTTGTTATTTTCCATTTACTTGATAGTAGCCATCCTAATGAGTGTGAAATGTTATCTCAATATGCCAACCTCATTTTACAGAGTAAGAAACTAGGAGGAGGAATGATTTGTTCACATGCAGAAACAGACCAGTTTGCTAAATACCTGTTTACTCCATGTTCAGTTCTCCAAAGAGCCAGTGTATTTAACGACAGATTTCATTGAACTGATTTACACAAACTTAGCCAGGTTTTACTGGCTGATAGTTACCAGATTGCTTCACCAAAATCCTATCATTATTACCTACTTACAAATATATAGAAAACTGTGTTGCTTGGAATGGTTTCAACACCTTTAAAATTTTTCTGTAAAGTTTTATTTAGTCTTAACATACAGCTGTTTCATCTCAGCTATTGTTTTTGTCAGTCCATCTTTGTAGAATATTAGTTTCATAATTTAGACACTAATCACTTCTCAAATGATTAGAACACATAAAAATAGTAATCTAATTGAGCTGGTTAGCAAATCCTTACATTTACATAAGTACAATAAACAGTGGAATAGATTGAAAATGTATTGAAAAAACTATGTTCTGGGCATCCAAAATCTATACATTTGCAAGTCAGTATACATACATAAGAAATTCTCATTCCACAAAGTCATATTGCCAAGGAAAGAAAAGTCCCCAATCGCACTGCAATTTGGCAATGGCAAAACAGCTACATCCAAATGGCTGAAAACTAAACTAAAACTAAATGAGTACTTGAATGAATAAAACATCACAGACATCTTCAAAAGTTATCCTATCTAAAGGAATTTCTTTTTTTTTAAATATTTTATTTATTTATTCGACCGAGATAGAGACAGCCAGCGAGAGAGGGAACACAAGCAGGGGGAGTGGGAGAGGAAGAAGCAGGCTCCCAGGGAGGAGCCTGATGTGGGGCTCGATCCCATAACGCCAGGATCACGCCCTGAGCCGAAGGCAGACGCTTAACCGCTGTGCCACCCAGGCGCCCCTATCTAAAGGAATTTCTATCCTGTCTTATCCTATCTAAAACAAATTGCTATAATTTATAAGTAGTTAAACAGTTTTTCAGTAAATCAGTGAAAGAGTAAATTCAGCAAATTGGCTCTTGGGCGAATTGACCAACTTGCCTATGCGAAATTGACCGAGAGTCCTCTCCTGCACATGTAAAACAAAGCTAAGCCGCAGAACCCAGAATTGAGCCTAAGTCTTCTAATCCATATTTAGTCAGTATTTTTCCTGCCACCTCACACTTTCTAAATTGGAGACATGAGTTGAATGGAGATGCAGTGAGATGAAATGTATGCAATACAGTTCAAATTATTTGAAGACTGATTCCCCTCTTCTGAAAGATAGGATACATTAATTAGGTCCTTTGGGAGAAGATATCAGAATACTACTAGGTGAGGGGGTTTGGTTAAATCACAAAGTTCTGATATATGTGTGCCAGGATAGACTGATTTAAAAGGTTTTTTGTTTTTGTTTTTTTTACTTTGAAATTGTTGTTTCTTCTACCCAGAAAGTTGAAACTATGATAAATTTTGGGAGTTGGGGTGACACACAGACTACTTCAGGCCACTCCCTTCTCGGCTTCCCCCTGGTTCCACCAGAATGGAAAATGCACTAAGGATCTTTATCCAGGGTACACTTATTTTCCCTGCAGTCTTTGGAGGGAAAGTTACCAGGACATAGACCTAGCCCCACATTCTAGAGGTTACCATGTGGATGTAGGTAAATTCTTTTGGGATAAGAGGGAATTGAGCATGTAATTGGTCCTGCCTAACACTTTTTTTTTTACGGGGGGACAGGCAGGAGGGTAGGGAGAGAGAGAATCCCAAGCTGGCTTCCTGCCCAGCGCGGAACCTGATGCGTGACTTGATCTCACAACCCTGAGATCATCACCTGAGCCGAAATCAAGAGTCAGGCGCTTAACTGACTCAGTCACCCAGGTGCCCCTCATTTCTTTTTTATGAAGAGAAATAATCATTACATTTTGTCTTATGTCTATAAAAGAAGGAAGAGTCTTTTTACCACCATTGATTATATGTAGCATTTAAGAGCCATTATAATCTTTATACCATAGTGGAAAGACTATGGGTTTTAAACTGAATTTTATACATTAAAAAAACAAGAGGATGGATAGATAGTGGATGGATAGATGGACAGATATGCGATAGGAAAAGAATAGGAAAATGTTAATGGTAGAATCTGGGTAGTAGATACATAGGTATTTGTTATAAGATTCTTTCAACTTTTTGTGTTTGAAAGTTTCCATAGTAAATATTGAAACAAAAACCCTGAAATTTAGACCTACCTTTATTATTTGATAGCATTGTGATCTTAGAAAATACCTTTAATCTTTCTATAATAGAAATCAAATAACCTGCTTTGCCTATCTTAAATGTTATAAGGATCAAATCATATAATGTACAGGGAAATAATTTGAAATCTGTGCAATTCAATAGAGGTGATAAAATAGGGCTATTATTTCCCCTTTTGGTGATTTCAGGAGCTATTTTTAGTTCAAATCAGTTTGAAGAGAGGAAGAAAATGTTGTACTTACCTTTTTAATGAGAAAAACTCCCACATAGCCTTCAGCCCTCCTGCCAGTGGACAGGTGGGTTTCAGTTCTCTCTGAAGGCCATCGTCTTTATGTTTATAAGAAAGGGGACAGAGGAAAAGTTTAAAAATAAGCTTGTAAACCAAATTGCTTTCTTTTTCAGGAAGCAGTAGGGGACACATTAGAAGAACTGTGGATCTCCTACAATTTTATTGAGAAGTTGAAAGGGATCCATGTAATGAAGAAATTGAAGATTCTCTACATGTCTAATAACCTAGTGAAAGACTGGGGTAAGCTGAAGCTGGCTCTTTGCTAACCTTCTACCTCCAGTTTAGAGAAAATAGCCCAACAGAGAACAAGATGCAAAACGGGGACATTCTTCCTAAGCACACAGGGAAATAGCTGTAGGAGTTCCTGTCTTTCAGCTGAATGCTTGAAATTTACATTTAAATATTTACTTAAAATAATTATAATTGAATAGATCCTGATCCTATTCATCATGGAAAAATTAAATTATTGTTCAGAGGCTGAATGGAATCAGTTTAAGTTTAATAATTCTTGGGTGGAAGATGTATTTGCTGTCTGTATGACTTCGTTTTTTTATAGTACATTATTCATTCAGCATTTACTAAAGCCCTATTAAGTGTCATGAACTGCGCCAGGCTCTTGAGATATATAGTTGAATAGGATACTGTCCCTATCTTCAAGGAATTCACAACTTAGTGGAAAAAAGAGTAGTTTATAAAATAATAATTATTAAACTGTGTAATGAGTTCTTCCATAGGTATGTGAATGTGTTGATTTGAGAAATCAAAGATGAGGGACGCCTGGACGGCTTGGTCAGTTAAGTGTCGGATTCTTGGTTTCAGCTCAGGTCATGAGCTCAGGGTTGTGAGATCTAGCCCTGCAGGCTCTGTGCTCAGTGCGGAGTCTGTTTAAGACTGTCTCCCTCTCCCTCTGCCCCTGCACCCCTCTCTCTCTCTCAAATAAATCTTTTTTTTTTTTTTTTTAAAAAGAAGAATTCAAAGATGGGTGCCTGGGTGGCTCAGTCGATTAAGCTTCCGACTCTTGATTTCAGCTTAGGTCTTGATCTCAGCGTCATGGGATTGAGCCCCACATCAGGCTCCACGTTCCGTGGAGAGTCTGCTTGAGATTCTGTGTCTCCCTCTCCCTCTGTCCCCCACCCCACGCTCACTTGCTCTCTCTTTCTCTCAAATAAATAAATAAATAGATGAGGGAATGGGTAGAGACAAAAGCTGGACGTATCCCTGGAGAGCGATACATTGGTCTTTGTGATTCTGAACTTCATCCCCTTTTCTCAGTCCATCCTTAGGGAGCATAAAGGTAGGAGAGATAGGTCTTCTTTTTTCTTCCCTTTCCGTAATGTCTTCAGAGAATGACGTCATATGGTATAATTTCCCTTACTTACTTCAAAATCTTAATCAATAAATTGTTCTGAATAGTCACAGACTGAGGGCTAGTGATACTGGAGTTCAACCCCAAAAATCATAACAGGAGAGCTTGCCGTTTTAATATGGGATGTATTCTTTGTACTTGTAGCTGAATTTGTGAAGCTGGCAGAATTGCCGTGCCTGGAAGACCTGGTGTTTGTAGGCAATCCCTTGGAAGAGAAGCATTCTGCTGATGGGAACTGGATTGAAGAGGCGACCAAGAGAGTTCCCAAACTGAAAAAGCTGGATGGTGAGTGACTCTGGGCCAGCTTGGGGCAATGCTTTCTAGGCATAAGGATTGAATTTGTGACATGGAATCATGAAAAGGAGCAAAACTAAAAAAGAAATGGTTGTCTCTCATCTCCAAAGCCCTTTCTTTCCATAGGAAATTTTATAGTCTGGGTTTGAGCCAGGATGAGATGAAAACCTCCTAGGATGCTTAGACTGGTATAAGATCATCCCTAAACCAGAAACTTTTAAGAAAGCTGGGCTTGGGGCGCCTGGGTAGCGCAGTCGTTAAAGCGTCTGCCTTCGGCTCAGGGCGTGATCCCGGCGTTCCGGGATCGAGTCCCACATCGGGCTCCTCTGCTGGGAGCCTGCTTCTTCCTCTCCCACTCCCCCTGCTGTGTTCCCTCTCTCGCTGGCTGTCTCTCTGTCACATAAATAAATAAAAAAATCTTTAAAAAAAAAAAAAAAAAAAAGAAAGCTGGGCTTGTTCTCATGTCACAAAGCTATTATTTTGCAGAATAACTAAACATACATGATAAGCAGTCGTTTTTTCACAACTGGATCAAAATTGTAGTTTTCTCTCTACCCTCACCCTCTAATTTTAGTTAACCAATATTAAAGATAGGTGTCAATGTCAATAGATATTCCTCACTGACTGGGTTCAAGTTCCAGGTCTACCACTTAATAGCTTTTTCGTCATTGTGCAGTTAATTAATTTCACCAGAACTTGCTCTTTTGTAATCTAAAAACTGGACATGATAGAAGTCCCAGATAAAAACTGGACATGATAGAAGTCCCAGACTTCTCTGGATCTTACCTCCTCCTAGGAAGCCAGGCCAGGACCCCAACCGTTCCAGAACCCACAGACTCCTCTCTTTTCTGCCAGCCCAGGGAAATAACCTTTCTAATCGGAAGAGAATCACTATCCCCCTCCTTTTCCACATCATTCTGCATCTTCTCACAAACTGTCTTCCAGTGATCTTAGGCTTTTCAAAGACAAAAGCCAATTAAGTCTGACGGTCTTTCTCTCCTTTCCACATTGCCCCAGAAGCAGTGATCCAGGGCCGAGGAGGCTACCTGATTGAATGGAGGGAAAGGAAAATATTTAGAAGAAAAACTAAGTAACATCCAGCTACGCCATCATCATCCCGTGTACAAATACATGTTCGCCCTCGTGTCTTCAGCACCACACTCATACTGATAGTCACATCCAAAACAGAAGGACCTGGTTGTCTATGGTGGAGGCTTCCTCGTCCCTCAGCCCTTCTCTTCTCTCTTCACCATCCCTGCTGCCTTGTCATTCTATCCTTCCAATATCTTTATCTCCCCATCGCGCCCTTACTACCTCTTTCAGAGCCTCAGTACACATCCCTTTATCCACCCCACCTTACTGAAGTGGTTGTTCTTAAATGGGGCTGCACCCCTATGAAGATACTGGATATTTTGGAATCTCTGGGGAGAGAGTGAACAGGTCTCTATAGCTTGAAAAAGTTTCACAGGTGATTGCAGTATGCCTCCCTGGGAGATATTTGCTCATCTGTCCTCCAATTGAGAATTACTGATGTGAAAAGCTCTTCACTCTCTGTTTTCCTACACCAGAACATATTAACAGCTTGATTGAAGTTTAACTGACACACAGTTAACTGCACATATCTAAAGTGTATAATTTGGTATGTTTTGATATACACCTCTGAGACCATCGCCACAATTAAGATAGTGAATATATGATGGCGACTATAGTTAACAATACTGTCTTACAGCTACTTGAAAGTTGCTTAGAGAGTGGATCTTAAAAGTTTTCAACACACACACACACACACACACACACACAGAAGTAACTATTAAAGTGATGAATGCATTAACTAACATTGTGGTAATCATTCCATAAAATATATGTATATTAAATCATCATATTCATACCTTAAACTTACACAATGCTATCTCATATCTCAATAAAGCTGGGGGGGGGAGGTAATAAACATATGCATCACCCCCAAAAGTATCCTCGTGGCTCTTTGTAATCCCTCCCTCCTGGTCCTTGCCATCATCCCTCCCAGGGCAATCACTGATTGCTTTCTGTCTCTATAGATTAGTTTGAATTTTCTGAGTTTTCTGTCAATTGAATCATTCAGAATGTTCTTTTCTTTTTTACTGGATGCATACCTAGGGGTAAAATGACAGACAATAGATTATCTCTTGTGGAGAGGTACAGGAATAATTGGGAAGAGGCAGACAGGTTTCTAAGATACTGGTAATGTTCTGTTTCCTAAATTGGTAGTGGGTGTACAATCATTGGCTTTATTACTCCTTAAATTATTTATATTGTACTTATATGAATGACTATTTCACAATTAAAAAATAAAATAGAAAAAAGGGGGTAGGGACATTAGAGTCTTGGACTTTAGCTTTTTTATGTGCACCTTTGGATTCTAGAAACCATTTGTCGTCTTTGAGTTTTGTATACGGGGAGTAAAACCCTTCCCTAAACATGGAACAGAACCCCTCATGTAGACCCTGAGTAGAGCAAGCCACATTACAGCCTTTTGGACCAAGTATTGACCTCAAGCCACTCTGAACAGCCCCTAGGAGAACAAGCTCGGTCTCTCCTAGTACCAGAACAGAGACAGCTACAGCTGCTAACTTGCTTACTTTGCTCTTCTTCTGTTGCTTATAAGCAAAACGAGGGAATCTTAAAAAGCTAAAATGAAAAAGATAATGCCAAATATTAGTGGGATGTAGAGAACTAGAACTCTCAGACCTTGCCAGATGGTAATGTAACTTGGTATAACCACTTTGGAAAGCTGGCATTATCTGTAAAAGCTCTACATACATATCCATTATGACCCAGCACTTTTTCTCCTAGCTGTATACCCAAAAGAAATGGGTGTATATGTTTACCAAATGACGTGTGTGAGAATGTTCATAGCAGCACTGTTTTAGTAGCTATGAATTGAAAACAACCCAAACGCCCATCCACAAACAGTAGAATAAATCATGACATATTCATTCAGTGTAATATTAAACAGCACTGAGAATGAATGAACTACAAATTTCACGCAATATAGATGGATCGTGCAAACATAATGTTGAACAACAGAAGCCAGACCCAGAGTGTGTGTTATACCATCCCATTCATATCAGTTTCAAAAACAGGCAAAATAACCTATGGTGTTAGACATTAGGATAGAATGTACCTTTTGTGGGGGGTTAGTGACTGGAAGGGGGCCTGAGGAAGTTTTGGGGGTTCTAATGATGTTCCCTACCTAATCTGGTGCTGGTTACCAGATGTGTTCACTTTGTGTGTATTTATCGATCTGTACACTTACGTAATGTGTGTACTTTGTATGTTATGCTTCAGTAACACTCGCTCTCCCCCCGCGAAAAGATGCTGTGGGGAGTACGGAGAGATGAAACTCTGCTCACTGCCATAAAGAACATAAATATGCATTAAGGAAGGATCACAGGAGAAGAGGCACTGGAGTTGGTTCCTTATTAAGGGTGGGGTTTAGATGGAAGGAGCGTTGGTGGGGGAGACATTCCAAAATGGAGGAACTCTGTTGAACAAGGGTCCAGAGGTAAGAGTGTGCAAGGTGAGTTTGGGAGACTGTGAGTTGATCGGTTTAGCTGGTGCAGAAGGCTGAGGAGTTAAGACAGAACAGTGGACTGGGGTCAAATTGTGGGCAGACTTCAAATGCCAGTGCTCAGAAATGGGTGGCCCTTGGCCCGCTGACAGCCTGCATATGTGTTTTGTTTTTTGTGTTTTGGTTCTTTTTATTTTTTTCCAAATTTGTCCCTATTGTTTAATATTTGGGAGAGTAATATAAAAATCCAGATTTCTGGCAACATTGGGATTGCATATCTTATTGTGAAAAATGAAGAATATTTCTTTGTGTTTAACATACAGTTTTTACGGTGTATAGGGCTTTATTTTTCTGCCTGGTACCTGTAGGCATTTTATTTGCAACTCTGCATTTGGGGAGCCCGATATTCATAAGTACTTATATTAATCCATTTGAGAATTTCCCTGAGAGGCTTTTTGGATCATTTGAAATTAAAGAGATTATTTTATGAGATTATTTTTATTATAGCACACTTCCTAGCATCTCATAGCTTCTCAGGTTAACAGGAAAATATTTTCATTTAGAGGGACGCCTGAGTGGCTCAGTCGATTGAGCGTCTGCCTTCAGCTCAGGTCATGATCCCGGGGTCCTGGGATCGAGTCCCTCATTGGGCTCCTTGTTATGCGGGGAGTCTGCTTCTCCCTCAGCCTGCCACTCCATCTGCTTGTGCTCTCTCTCTCTCTGACAAATAAAGAAATAAAATCTTTAAAAGTATATTTTTTCATTTAGAATTTTAACAGTCTGTTAAGAATGACCAGAAATAATTTTCTTTTTCATTTTAGGTACCCCAGTAATTAAAGAGGATGAGGAAGAAGATAACTAACACTACGTTTTCTGCTTTGTGTTAACTTATTTAAATGTCATAAGAACAATAGATAAGTTTTGTATAATTGTCTATTTTAAAGATTCTGTGTGGGGCAAAAGGTTCTTAAGATAAGACAGATCTCTGATTCCTATCTTTTTTTAAACCTATTGAGTGTTTCTCCCCCCAAACGGTAACACCAACTTCATACATTCTAGTACTTTTTTTAGAAACTCAAATTTTAAATTTTTTGTCTCCAGTTCCAGTTATGTACTACGTGGCCCCATCTACGGAAACTTTTATAGACCAGTCATTTTTAACAACAAAGAACAACAAATACGGTTCTTTATTCAGTTTGTTTAGGGTTTTTTTTTTTTTTCAGACCAGGCATTTAAATATATATACTTAACTTTTGAATCTGTAGACCATCTTTCCTGAAGGTCTGTGTCCTTATGACTCAGAAGCACAAATGTGTCATGCCTTTGGTTCAGAAGGCAGCACGGTGACAGGAAGAGTTCCTCTTAGAAGAAATACAGAGCAGTCCTAGAATCAAGAGTCCCAAAGTCCAATTGGAAAAGCTATGGTGAAAAAAGGAAAAATTAATATCTTGGAGGCCTTATAGCCCATGTTATATATACTTACTTGTTTTTGCAAAAATGTGTGCATTGTCAGCTGCAATTTAGGTTGTGTTTGCACACCTGGCCACTTGAGTCACCATGCACAGTCAGTCACGTTGTGATCCGGGTCGGTGGTTACAATGCCTGTCACGATCATCCCTTGGAGCACTGCTGTGCATGTTCCTCGTGTGGACCTGATCTTAGGCACACTTTTTGTTATAGTCCCTTATATGTTATATAAGGAAATATATGTGAACAGTAGTTATATTTGAATTCCTAGCCTAAATGTTGGCCATTCATATATATCAAAATGTTCTTTAATGACTTTCTTCTGTTGACCCTCATGTTGGGAGAAGTGGTTGCTATAAATAAGAATATAGAACTTAAGAGACGGCATCTGATATCTTTCAATAGATTGAATTTAGAATCTCAAAATATATTTTTAGAATGTTTCTAAGTTAGACAGCTCTTAAAATGAATTATGTAAGTGATTGTGAAGGGGAAAGAGAAGAGATATTTCATTATGGGATCCCAGGCAAATGGCAATATTTTTGAGGATTGCCTTCTCTATGAAGCATGGTAGGTGACTTAACCTCAAAACTGCAAAGCAATAGTTGGATACAGAGCTTAGAATTTGTAAGGAAACAAAATCCTTTTGGAAAGTACGAGGTATAGTAGTCAGTAACCAGATGAAGTCCGTAGCAGGTCGTGACTGAATCACTGACAGATTACAGAAAAGAAGTCAGAGGCGCTCTGCCAAATTGTGCCTAAAGTCCCTCAACCAGAGACTGAGTCATTTCCCCATTTACTCATGTAAAATCAGTCGAAGAGGGGAGAGTCATTTTTTTGAAAAAGTGATTGCATAGTCCTGGGTTTCAGAAAACTTCAGCTATCATTTAAGTAGGAATTACATGATTTCTCTGAGTCACTCTGATCTAAAGGGACCACTGCTTTGACAATCAATTCTGAATACAAACATCAAGAGGAAAAATTAGTCCAACACTTTTTTAGCTTCCTTTTAGTTCTTCCTTATAATCTGATAGGAAGAAATCTTTCCTCCGGCTTATACATTCAAAGCCTTTGGGTATTTCTTGTGTGAACTGTAGACAATGAGTATTCCCCGTGGTGATGTTTAAGTCCCCCAAACTCGGAGGGAAGACCATCGCCTTCACTTGTAGTTTGCCCTTCATCCAGGTGGCAAGCTTCAAGCCATTTTACTATGTATGGATCTATTTTCAAAAGTTACTCTGAAAGTGAGTGTAATAGGGAGGGATGGCTTCATATTGAATCTGTAAAATGGCTTACGATGTTGGTGTGTGGTTTTCTGAATTCTATAATTTAGAAACTAATTTCCCTGGTTCTCCTTGTTTCTTAATGTCTTTTAGTCACTGATAGTTCTCAGAGAAATGTAAGGTGCTTTTCTGTGTCCATTTCACACAAAATTCATATTTAGTTTCACTCAACAAATATTTGAATGACTCCTATGCATCCTTGTCATGGGATTAAAGCCCGAATCCATACCATTAGAAAATGGAAGATAGGGTATATGAGTAAGTTCAGAACATTCTTCCAAAAAAAAAAAAAAAAAAAAAAAAAGCATTCACTCTGATTATTCCTTTAATCATCCTTTACTGTTGCAAATTTAGCTGATATTAAATGCCTTTGGTTTATGGATTAGATACTTGACCTACTTGGAATGGATTCTCTCTGTGCTCCTGGTTTAAAGCATTATGCCATTTTAGTGGGTTTTTTAAATTTAATTTAAATTTAAATTTCTTCTGTTCTCATAATGGTGGTTGAGCTCTAGAATCAGTTCAGTATTTTAATTTTTCACAGGTAACTTGATTTTAGTCTACAAAGGAATTCAACTTTTCTATGTTCCCTGAGTCTGAGCTTATGGGTGTATTACCTGGTCAGACCTTGAAAGGTTTTTGTGTTCTCTGTTCGTAGGATTTTGTTCCTTTAAACCTGAGTTTCTCGATCTTGGCGCTATTACCATGTTGGGTTGGGTGATGTTGTCCTGTGTACTGCAGGCTGTTTAGCACCATCTCTGGCTTCTACTCATTAGATGCCAGTGGAACCCCCTCTTGGTTGTGACATCCAAAAATGTCTTCAGACATTGCCATCTGTCCTCTCTGGCAGAGGGGTAGGAACAAATCCGTCCCTGGTTAAGAACCAGTGCTTTCTACTAACATTCCTTTTGTCCAGGGTGCATTTATTTTCACTCTGCAGTCCTATATGCCACCTGAGTTGTTGTATGAGAGAAGGTGATGTATTTAATAATCACGGATGGAAGGAAAATGGTCGTTGGTTTTGCTTTTTTGTAGCGGTCATTTTAATTTTCATATAACATTAGAAACTCAGGGCTGGAAGGTTCAACTCACATTTTTCAGCAGGGTCTCGACTTTTATTTCTTAGCATTCTTGCTTATCTTAGAACAGTGATTATTAACCTACCTCTCTCTTACTTAACAGAATTCAACTTTATGATAGATTTTTCCTTATCTCTAAAGTTGAACTTTTTGAGTGTGCTTTTTAGAAAATGGATCATTCTTTAAGTGTTCATTCTTTAAATGTTCATTCATTGTCCACGAATGCATAGAATTTTCCAGACTGTAGCAGTCATTAAATATGGAAAAATATTTTATAAAGTTTGGCAAAATTTGGTAATCATATATGAAAGTTAGCTGGTGTAGACACCAATTTGGAATGGGATCAGAGGAATGTCTGATCATAATCATTGGTCACTAACTTGGTATGGTTATAAGATACTTAAATGTGGTTCTTGTGAGGAAAAAGAAATTTTGACTTGAATAGATGCTGCTTCTTATACCTTTTACCAGTGGTCTGAAGCAGAGTAACAAGGAATAAAAAATGAATCTTAACTGTTGACTTATTCTCAGAATTGGTGATGTGTAAGTGGAATTGAAGATCGTTATCTCTCTGACCCAGAATCTTCCACCTGGGTTTTTCTTAGGACTAAATGGAAAAAGTGTAGGGTCTAGAAGGGTTGGATTTAATCATTACCTTTTAAAAATTGGTGTGTGTGGGGGGGTGTCAAAGTATTGATCATACGAGTAGTTAGTGTCTCTCTAACTACAGTCTGTCAGTTTGTGAAGACCTTACATTGTAAGTATTGGTAAAGAGAGAAAACTAACTGCTGAACTGAAAGTTATCCTTTAACTGAAATTAATTGCTTTGGCACACATTTTCTTTATTTAGGCTGCTTAATGTGTCTGTGAATAATTAAATATAAAACAAGATTCAGTGTAGCAGAGTTGGTGCTTCTGACACAGCTAACTTGACCGTATTTCTTTATCTTCACTCTAGCATGAGGTTTTGGTTTTTGTTTTTGTAAAACCATAAAATAGGTGCAATAAAAAAAAGGGGGTGTGTTAAGAAAAAATCACTGTACTTTTAGAAATCCCACATCTAAATCTCTATTCCTGCCTTTTTATAAACTAGTGACTACAAAGGAAGAAAACTGAAAGAAAAAAATGAAACTGAGTCTTACTTTTTTCTAAACTAAGAAAAATTTTCTCTTGCCACTTAGAGAAGTCATACCTGGATTCTAGTTAATTTCCCATATTGGGCAGGTAGAGGGGAACCAGCCAACCAAATTCTGATCTGGCAGATTTAACAAGGGGGTGGGGGAGAGTAAACTATTTTGCAGTAGATTTGCACTTTAAAATTATGAACTGGATGTTGGTGGAAAGTACTCCCAAAGGGCAGGTAGGTAAATACCTAACCTGCATGTGGGTATTGAAGAATCCAACTTCATCCTTGCTCGTTCTAAGCCCGCCTGTGCAGTAGTTGTCTGTTGACCTAATCGGAGTCAGGATTTCCCTGTTTCCCTCCCTTGGTGTCATCTTCCACATCTGCTACATTGACAGTCGTCCCTCTGGGGAACGTGTCAAGTAGAATTCTCTTCCTCAGAATAGAAACTTTGTGAGTTATCTTTCCCACATCTAGAGTTGAAAAATTAGATGTTGGTTAAATTAAGTTGTGGCTCATGTTACCAGGGTGGGAAGTTCTTTGCTTCTTTGATCTGCAGGGTACCTGCCTCTGAGGTGCTATTGCCTAGAGGGACCCGTCCCATCAAAAGACCGGTGAGTTGGTAGCTATAGAGAATATTCATATAGCTAGCTACTTCTCCCAGGGTGTCAGTCATGATAACGAGCATCATTCCAGAATCTTTGGCTTCTAAAACCAACTCCGTTCTGAAGAACATTTTAACATCTATTAATACTTTGGTAATAATCTTTTATATGCAGGAATTTTGTAGCATGACTTTATGACTAAACTTATTGTGTTAAATTATTTAGAAATGTTGAGTTTCTGAATGTTATTTTGTGAGACATGTTTTAAAATAGTAATAAATTGTGTTATTTTATAAAAAAATTAATTTGTATCTTTTTGGTTATATGACCATTAGTTTTAGCGAGTACAGAGCAACCACGTGAACTTCCGATGACAGTCAGTTCTGAAGAAATTTGGCCTTTGGATCAAACATTCCACACAGCTTGTGTGCATGTGTATGCGAGAGAGGGGGAGAGCGATTGACTCATTTCTTTATGCTTTTTTTTTTTTTTTCTCTGTAGTTACCACCAATGACAGTCTCCTCTCCCAGGTTTGTAAGTCTTCATAAGTTCTCTGGGCACCATTTCCATGATCAGTATCCTGGAAAGAGTGCTTCCCGGGACAGCAAGTTACTACTGCACTTGACCATTCCTAGTCCTCTCCTCCCTAGTAGTATACGAGGTTAAGGTTGGTTGACAGGACCCTGATGTGTGGTCTGGAATAACCTGACATTGGCCAGGCCCTTTGTGATACACAAGAAACAGGGAAGAGCCTAGTTACAGCCGTAACATTGCATATTGTCTCACCACGTATTCTGTGCTATGAGCCGAATATAATTTTGGTCTCAGAATGGTACTGTAGTGTACTTTCTACTTCTTTATTCCACAGTTCTTTGGTTATAAGGATGTTTCTTGCTGCTGTCCTCCTTTAAAAAGCAGATTTTAATTTCTGAGCCTATAAAGAGAAAACCTTAATGCAGATTAGAAACAGCTCATTATTTTTAGTTCATTATTTTCTAGAATAAAGGATGGATGTCCAGAATCCTGACATGTGTACCATATATATGTGTTGTATTAAATATATATGTATGTATATGTAGATATATAATTGTTATATATAATAAAAGAATCCTAAGTGATAACCCTCCTTTCTAAAATGCAGTCAGCTCTGCAGCTATAAAAAGGTATATCCCTATGTATAGACATAGAAGGATGCCTATAACATTGGGTGAAAAAAATGAAGAACTCATTATTTTTGTTATGAAGGTAGTATGTATGGGTGAGAATGTGTGTATATATGTGGTGGCCGGTTGGTGTGAGGCGGCAGTGGGAACACGTGTGTATGTATGTGTGGAGAGAAGGGAATGTATGGTTGGGGCGGAAGACTGCTGCAGTGTATGCGTGTGGTGGGATACGATGGAGTGCTGGGCTGGGGAAGGGGGAGTGAATGTGTGTGTACAGGTAAGATTCTGTGGGGGGGGGAGGGTGCATGTACCCAATGCCGTGCCATCGTGCTGATGGGAATGGAGGGGGAACCATGTGAGTTGGGGAGTGGAGGAATGAGGACATGTTTGGTGGGGGAAGCGGAGACTTGTTGGGAGGGTCAAATATGTGGAGATGTGTGTTGAGAGAGGATTGTGAGGGTGGAACAGACCTGACATGGGAGATGAGGACATAAGGGAGTGCACAGAAAAATCTGTTAGAATGTATACCAGTATTAGCCTTTATAAATAATTGTTTTGCCTTACGATTGTTAAATAGGTTGGCTATAATTTTAAAGCCTTGTTACTAGGGGAAAACCCCACTGAACTCTTATGTTCATGTAACCACTTCTGAATTTACTGGGATCTCAAGACAAATATCTTCAGTCACTGATTCTCTGCAGTCAAACATGTTTTTAAATTCTTTCCCTGTTTATATCCTCCTGATATAAAATGCCTGCTATAAATCTGAAACATTCATTTTAAACAGGTATGAGGAATTATTCCTGTAGCAAAACATTTTTAGCTGAAAAGGGACTTAAAAGGGGAGAAAAAGCATTGCTAGATAACATCCTGAGTCCCATTTCAGGATCTCCTAACATTTTATAGTAAGTTAATACTTATGTTTATTTAGCCTTCTAACATCTGCCTTGTAGAAAACATGCAAAAATGGAATACATCCAAAAGTTCTGCAATTTAAACTCGCATAGTATGCTATAAAGCTTAAAGGTAAAGAGTAGTTAAAGTCTGATTTTTTTAGTGACACGGGGAAGTCTTCCCAAGAAAAGAGAATATAGAGCTTAATTACACTGAAATTTTGTATATGTATCAGAAAAACAAGACAACAGAATTTTTAAATACTTTTATTCATATACATGTATTTTGATAACTTCAAATTTAGAACACTTAGAATCAGCATGAACAAGAACTACTCAATGGCAAAGATTTGAAATGGGGGAATAGATAACTGTAACTGGTTCTTATTAACCTCCCCATGCAATTTACATCTGTATCTCGTACAGAGAAGAATGGATTCACACAATTCTAGAATTGCAGTATTTTTCTAACACCCCATTCCATAGTCTCAGAACACTTTCAATTAAACTGATCCAGATGTTTCAAGATGAAAAATAAGAAATTTGCTTTGTAAGGTTGAATAAATAGTATCTAATTAAGTCACATTTCTTTCCATTAATATAAATTAAGAGCAATTTACTGTAAACACAAAAACTATTCACAATATTAGTAATAACGGCTCATATTTTTACCGAACACTTGCGTTTGCCAGGCCCTGTACGTAACATCTCAACATGCAATTTCACACTTAATTACCTCAATGGGAAGTGTCACAAATTCACATGTTTTTTACAACTGATGATTGCCACAACGACAGCTTGCACTGAGCGCTTGTGTACAGGTCTTTACCTGGCATTGCAGCTGGTACGACTCCCTCGTAGCAGCTCAGGGTGCTCATTGGCACGACTGTACTAATGTAACACGAATACCCAGGCCTGACCCCACCCCACCCCCCAAAACAACAGAACGTGGCGAAGTCTTTACAACTAAGAGACACACCCTGTAAGACAGCACGGCGACAAGGAAAGCAGCTGTGATCTCCGTCTGCACTGCAGCCCGACTCCGGGGCCTCAGAAGTGCCCCTCCAGACCTAACTGCAGGAGGGCGGCCTCAGCCTCCTCCTCCTCTTCCTTGGCCTCCTCCTCGCGGATCTGCACCAGCAACTGGAAGAGGTTAGGGGCAGGCCCTTCCGCAGCCCCCGTCAGCCACAGCTGCCTGCGGATGGCCCCGCTGTGGTTGGCCCCGGCAATGACCTGCTCCAGGCGGGCCTGGTTCACATTATCTTTATCTATGGCCCCCTTCTCCACCACCTTCTGCAGAAGAGGCTCCAGACGAATGACATACGCAGATAACTTTTCTCCCGGGTTCTGGTAAGTGTTCAGAAATCTGACCTGCGCATCCCTAGAGCTCTCGACGCTCCCAAACACCTGCTCAAGCGCCTTCAGGCATTCGGCAGTGGTTATCGAAGGGTTGTTAGTCTTGAGGATGCGGATGACATCAGCGGCAGGGCCTCTAAGACTCTCCATCAACCGCCGCCTCTTTTCTACATCAGACACCTGCCACTCCTCTATGACCTCATTAGTGTGTTCCAGCCAGGGATCAAAGGTCTCCTCCCCAGGCCCCGGGATGTCCCTCCCAGAGAACAGCGTCAGCTTCTTGTACCATATGGACTCAACAAGAGGCTGAATAACGTTATCCAAAATATAGTTTAGCATCTCTGCTGGCATATCTGGGCCTGGGGTCGGAGCGGGGTTCTGAAACCCAAGGACGCGGGCAACATCTTGCACGGTCCACCCCTCTCTCGCTAGGAAGAGGTGCAACCTTTCCAAAAATTCAGCATCGGAAGTCGGGGGTTTAAAGACCACTTTCCAGACCCCTCCTTTACCCGGCATCTCCCTGGGGATCGCGGCGTAATCGACAGCGCCAGTGAGCTCTAACAAGGCTGCTTTCGCATTCTCTTCCCTCCAAAACATTCTCCCAAGCACTCGATAGGGCACCTGGGGCATCGCAGCCTGGAGGGTCTCTTCGATTTCAGCCTCATCACAGTTCACTGGGATCCCCCAGACCAGCAGGGCTCTCTGGGAGTTGACATCCATCCCCCTGCACCAGTCTTCCAACAGTGTCATCGCCATTTTCCCAACTATCAAGGGCCCCAATTCTATAAATACAGATTAGACTGTGGCTCCCTGTGCTCTAGGACTCAGGACAGCAGCAGACACTCCCCTCAATATGCCCGAGGGAGGCAAGCTTCACGCAATCACAATTAACAAATGACACCAGAGTCCTGTTCTTGTGCTTTTCGCTGCCCCCTCCAGAGTCACTCCGTCGGCTCGTTCTCCGAGCGAAGCGTCTCGGAGGCTCAGGCAATCAGTAACGCTTCCGTCGCCACCTTGCGTCTCCGGTTGGGGTCCGCTGCCAGGGTCCCCCACCTGCAGGCAGGGTGTCGCGTCGCAGCGCAGAAGGCGAAGAGCGAGGGCGGGTGGCGAAAGCTGGAGTCGCGGGGCTGGAGGGGCGCTGGGGTGTGGTTGCGGGGCGTGGCCACCTTCTCGCAGCCGGGGCGCCGGGCACACCTCCCGGAGACGATCCGGCGTTCGCCGTCGGAGCCCGGCCTCCGGTCGGGCGAGGAGCGGCTGCTTTGCAGACGAGGGCTGTGTGGTCCCGGAAAGAAGAGACAGTTCTGAGGTCTCAGCGGCGGCGGCGAGGCCAGCCAGCAAGCGGCTTCTTTGCAGACGCAGTGATGGCTCCAGGCGGCGAGGGCGGCGAGGGCGGCTGAGGACCGAGGACACACGCCAGGCAGCGGAGGCAGGGGCGGGCAGGGGCGGCCGTGCGCCGGCTGCAACCGGCGGCGATGTGGCGCAGCTCCGCTGCCAAGTCTTCCGACCGCAGCCGGCGGAGGCGTTACTGCCGCAGTGGGGGGCGGGGCCGGCTCCGGGAGCGGCTTTCCGCCGTGTCCCGCCCCCGTGGCTGAGTGTAGCCATGGCAACGGTGGCCTTGACGACGCGAGTTCCGCGCGCTCCCGCGCTTCGCGGGGTCGAGCGGTTGCCATGGTGCTAGCGAGGCGCCCCGGGCACGGCTTTCTCTGATGGCGCATTTCCTTTTTCACATTTTCCAGATTTTTTTTTTTTTTAAACAAAGCACCGTGTTTACAAGATAATATAATTCTGGAGTGGAGTGAAGGCGTTATTGTTGAAATGCATCCGTCAAGGCGACTGGTCTACCGCTGCGTAAGAAAATACTGTCTTGAGCACCGCGGCTCCCCTGTGCCACCAGAGAGCATCCTGCAGCCTCCATACTTCATCTCAACGAAACTAACACGTGGGAAGTGTGTCGTGTCCATATTTTTGTGTGAGACACTGAGTTGAGACGTTTTCTTGTCTAAAATTTTGTAAAAATATCTGTATCTATTCAGTAATCTTTGTAGGCAGGCAAACGCTAGCGTGTTATTTTTCCTGTCCTGGCATCATTGACAAAGAGGTGATAAGAGGGAATCCTTGTGGTTCAAAAATATCAAGCAATCCCCTGCAAGCAAAACGGGGCCTACTTAACGTCAATCCTAGGTGGTGAAAATCTCCCTAAAAGAACACAGCATTCAACTCTGAATTTTTAAAACCTTATTTAATAAAAGGTTTAAAGATACAGAAGAACATTCAAAAGTAAATAAGTTACATAGGTACATTACAATCACATCCGCAAGATTTACTTTAGTGTGTTATTTTTTCTTTTTTATAAAAAGCACACAAAAAATAAAATCTTCAGTCTGGTCTATCACAACTGTACAGCAAAAGAGGTAATATTTATATATATATATATATATACACTATTTTAATATGTAACAGTCTTTTTAAAAAAGGGTGCCACAGGCAGCAAACACACAAAAGGCAGTGTCTGATCATGTTTTTTTCCAAAATAAAAGGAATATACTTATTTATATGCTATTAAAATATTTGTACAATAATTACAGACTGTCAAGGCTGTTCCTGTGCTGTCCCCTCCAAACAAGGCCTTCAACTTAGAGACAAATGAGGGAAAGGTGAAACAGCTGCAAATTGTTAGAGGCAAGTATTAACACAGCAAAATATGGGGAGGACATACAATTGTTTTATAAAAATATGCATACTTCCTGTAAACCTAAGGAGTTAGGCTTGCCAGTCTGGTAATAAATACCGTTCGAAAAAAGAGAGCCCCAGTGAAAATATATTGAAACAGCTGAGGCTTGAATATGTGTTGTATTCCTCCTTCATTTTAACGTCTGGCACATGAGAAGAAAGAGGTTAGGTCACTGAGGCAGTTAAATATAGGGGATCTCTTTAGACATAAGCAGCACACGACCTCTGTGCCAGGGGTGGGGGGGGGGTGGCAGAAAGGATGAGGGTGTACCTTAGCTGTGAGGGGGGCTGCTGAAGGCATGGAGGACAGTGTGCGGAAGCACAGTCTCCTTGGGTGGGTAAGAGACCTCAGAAATGGTCTGGAACACAGGCACTAGGTTAGTTTCATGCCCTTAGCTAAGTGTCGATGGGGACTGGAAGATGGAGATGGGAGATGGTGTGGGGAGGGCATTATAAAGCTGGAGGTGTTTGTCATTTAACTTCTTAAAGCAAAAAGCTCTGAGTAGAAGAGAGAAAAAGAAAAAAACAAAAGACGAGCCTGTTGTGTTCACAGGGAGAAAGCACCATAAAGGACACACCTATCCCAGCTCCTATGGCTGCACCTACTTTACTGGCAGGTCACGTGTAACAATGGCACCTGCCCTCTACACATTTTAACTTTCACCTTGTATTCTAGACATGAATCCATCATGGAGCATGAGCCCTTCTAAAAAAACGGTGTCTGGTGGAATTAATACAGAGGTACCAGCTTGATTTTCTCCACCAACATTCACCTAGTCTGATTTCTATGAGCTTAGAAGAGGAGATTCACTCTAAATGAAGGAGGTTCCTCTTACCACGTGTCCACAGAGGGGCCTGAAACTAAATACTATTTAAATAGAAAAAACCTCGGGAAACATAAGTAGCACTTTGGGGCGAAGCTGTGAAGGCACTCTTATTACACAAGTGATTTAGAAGACAGCCTAAATTTGCCACCCTCCTGTTTCCAGAGGGTATACCAGATTTTTGCAGTCTTGGGATCTTGAAGAAGCCTTTGGGGAAAACTAAATGGGAAGCTGAAGATCTAGGTAGCTTCCTGGAGTCTGGCGGGGAGAAGAATGTTGTTACTCCCATCGCTGGGGTCCTGAAGAACCATATTAATGCATAAATGAATGCTGAAGAACACCTGTTAGTGCATAGTTTAGAAACAAAACTCTCTCCCTAGTCCCAGCCACCAAATATGGTGCCTTTAGGCTATCTTGTAAGGAGAGTAGCAGAATTTTTAGCTCCTTCCTAACCTGACCTGTCATAGACTTGCAGTCATTTGGAACTTTTAACGCAACTAAGGCTGAGTAACAAGATCAGAAAAATAACTCAGCCGTCCTATAGGACTGGCAAGTGATGGGGCCTCTAGAACCTTCCAGCCCTTCACTTCAGTGACTCCATGCCAAATATGGCTTCGCCAAGCCAGAAACAAGACTAGAATTCTGGCTTCCAGCCAATCCCCTCAGGCAATATGAAAATACAGCCAGAGAAGAGGTAGCAATAAGAACGGCCTTTGATCTCCCTTGCTTCTGCTAGTCTCTGTGTGGCTTTGGTGACACCTTCCACCCTTCCACTCTCTTTCAGTGCTACCATCACTCCTAATGGCAAGAGCTTCCAGAGCAATGAGGTGAGGGACCTTAGGGTCTTGGGAATGGGGGGCGGGGTGGATGCCAAGAAGGTGCCTTGTTTTGGGATAAATGCACTTGGGCCTCTGGAAAGCAGGAGGCCCCTGGTCCCTGAGAGGATGTTAAAAATTAAATATTAAGAATAAATAAATAGCTCCCAAATGACACAAGTCAAGGAATGAAGGCTCCTGTCCAATCTGGTTAGGAGACCTCCCCCTCCCAGGGAAGGATCCAGAAATCTCCAGCATGCAGGGCTGGGGGCTGGGCTGTGGCTATCTGCGCTAGACCAGGTGGGATGGGGTTAGAGGGCAGCTGCCAAGGGCAGGACAGAGCCAGGGAGGGAACTTGCACCAAGGAGGAGCAGGCTGGACCTCAGAGAAGCTCCCTCAGGCAGGGCCCAGAGGTGTTTGGCAAAAAGCTGGAAAGCAGGAAGAGCCAAGGTTTCCCGAAAAGTTCCCTCCAGCCCCAGCCCGCAGCTCCGCCCGTCTGCACGTTCCCCCGCCCTCCCGCAGGCTGAGAGCTGGAGAGGAGCCCCGGCCCCTCCCCCAGACATTTGAGACAACTTTTCAGCCCCAGCAGGCTGCGAGCAAGCAGCAAAGGGACAGGTACCCGTCCTCTGACCTACAGGCATTCTGGTAGCTTTCCTCCCACAGGAGGTGGCCGGAGGACAAGGTCACTGGAGCGGCAAAGGCCTGGCCATTGTCGTGTAGGGGACAGCACAGATACCGGCACTCCCTCCGGGGGAGTCCCTTTTGCCGGGGGCTTGGGGCAGGGCCTGTGCAGCCTTCGAGGTCCTCTGGGGAGGGTGAGCTTGTGCTTGGCTCTCCGTGGTGACCGAGGGGGGGGGGGGGACGACGACGACGACGAATGGAAGAGGCTGCGCGGCAGAGGTCCCGGCGTGGGCGGCGCGGAAGGCCCTCCACGGTTCCAGGAAAGCGTAAGGACGACTTCCCACACCGAACGCAAGAGAACTGGATCCTGCAGCCCTGAAGGCTGCTCCGGGGCCTTTGATAAATAAAAGAGCCGTTTATTTTATCGTCTCGTTTTTCGGAGGGAAGTCCACGTGATCGCTCCTCTCTCCCTCTGGCGGTCCCAGCGTGCGGGCAAGAGCTGGGGCAGGCGGGGGCCGGGAGGGCCGGGAGTCCGGGGACAGGGCCGTCAGCCCCTCTCCCCCGCGCCGCTCTCCTCGCGCAGGGCCGCCTGGTGCGGAGAGGCGGCGGCCGCAGTGGCCGCGGCGGCCGCCGCCTCCTTCTCCTTCTGCCTCAGAGCGGCAGCCTTCTTCTCCTGTTCTGCGTGGCTCTTCATGTGGGCGCTGCGGCTCTTCACCTTATAAAACACCCTGTAGCAGGGCAGGAGGGGCTCAAATCAGAGGGCCGTCCCCACCCACCCTGGCACGACTGGGCTAGAGAGCGCTCTCGTGCACGCCTGTTTGTGCAGTGTGCGAGTGTGCACCCGGCCTGGGCGCCCCGGCCCTGCCTGACAGGCTCCGGCCACACGGCCCACCCCCACCCTCCTCCTAGGGAACGGATGGGTTCAGCACCGTCGTCCCTCTTCTCAGAGCCGCCAAGTGACATCACTGCCCTAGAAACCCTGGTTGCCAATCAGAAGACAAGATAAAAGCTCCAAGTACCTCTCCACTCTCCCTCAGAAAGCACATTTCCCTGCCCCCCAGCCGTGGCCACCCTGCTAGGTCCCAGTGGAGGCAGGGCCTACCATCTTACCTGCCACACTTTTTACAAGGGAAAGTGTTCTCCTGATTTTGGGTCTTATTAAATGTCTCTGGTTTTTTCTTCTTCTCCGAAAAAGGTAGTGCCCGCCGTGACTTCCCTGCCCCCTCCCTTGGCTTCTCGGAGGCTTGGCCGCCAGCTGACCCAGGGGCATTTGATTCATGGCTTCGGAGGATGAGGATGTCATTGGCCTGGAGAGGATCAGACAAGGAGAGGTGAGAGATCTGGGAAGGAGAGGTTCCTGAATGCTGGCGTCTACAGAGGGCTCTTAAAGGTCTACACTCCTGCCAAATGGTCCCCTAGAATCCACTTGAATCCTTTCAGTGACAAGAGACTCACCGCTTTTTGGCAGCCCACTCTGGTCTTTGGCCAACTCTATCTCTACAAAGCTGTTGGTACAGTCATTCTGTGGGACAGCCCTAGCTGCCATAGAACTTCTCCATGCATCTATCTGACAGGGGCCCTAAGTGTCTCCATGAACGATGTTTGCATGTTTTCAGTCATTTAGCCATTCATTCATGCCTTAGTTCCAGAAATGAGATTCAAGTCCATGTGACTGTGCCAGATGCTGGGGATACAGAGGTGACAGACAGGAACCCTGCTCTCAGAGAGCTCACAGTCTAGTGAAAGGGACAGACAACATGAGCCACCAGGGGAAATGCCAAGCAGACGACCGAGAGTAGAGGACCCCGGCGCAGAGCTGGAGAGGTGCTGCTCAGGATATAGGAGTCATGGGCCTGGGTTAGGGGAGCCTCAGATGGCCGACAGAAGTCGTAAGCATGTGCACTGGGAGACCCTCACAGGGAAGTACTCACAAAAGTCAGCAGAACTTGACGAAGCTTGTACACAGAGCACGGCGGGGGGCTGTGTGGGGACACAGCTCTCTTAGGGGGAACCTGCCTGACCTACAACTCATAAATGCTTGCCCAACGTCCCACACGCCTTTGAGGTCTTCACAAAGCCTTCTTCTTGAGTCTCAGATCCAGAAGCATTGTAGTATAAAATTTAACAGCAGACTTTGGAGTCAGGCTGCTTACTAGTTGTCTTACCTAGGGGCCTCGATTTCCTCATCTGAAACATGGGAATAATGACAGTACCTACCACCCAGGGTTATGAGGATTAAACGAGTTAAAAGCATAATGTACTTAGTACACTTCCAGCTGGGACAATGATCCCCATCATCACCATGTTCCTGTCCTGCCCCCCTTCCCTCCCGCATCCCCGGGCCCAGCTCCAGCCCTCCTCCTGGCCCTGGACTCCCCCAGTGGAGGTCACACTTACCGACTCATTGGCCTGTAGTGTCTGTGTGGCTTTGACAGCCGCCGCCCTCCGGCTTCGCTCTCGCCCCTCTTCCTGCTCTCCCTTCTCCTGCATCTCTGGCACCTCCTCCTCCCCCTCCTTCCTGGCCTCCTTTACTTCCCTCTTGGGCTCCAGCCTCTCTTCACCTGGAGACTCTCTTCTGGGAGGAGGCACCCTAGGGAACTTCTGCGAAGTCTACAGGGGACAAGAACAAGGGCAGTGAGCCTGGAGCTCGGTTTCACAGCCGTACCGCCCTGATTCTGACCGAGCCACGGGCCACTAGCCCCTGCTCGTCCTGCTTGCCTGGCCCGGCCCGGCCCAGCGCGGCCTCCCGTGCTACAACTCTGTATCCTCCCCTGCTAGTCTGCCTAGGAAAGAAGATGGACTCTTGGAAGCCCTCAGGAAGAGACGGAGCACTTGAGACTGAGTTGGGGGCAGGGAGGGAGCATGCCAGTCCAAGAGACACATCCTTCAGCAAGGTGGTCTGGTGGGGCCAGGCAGCAATTCTGCAATTCTGAACCAGCTCTGTAATGCTTTCGGGACCTGTGCCCACTTCCCATCTGCACAACGGGGACCAAACCACTCCCTGCTTAGCGCAGCACGGCAGCAAGTGTGGACTTCGAACCCCAAGATGACGTTAGGTGGATACATGGACAGAGAATTAAGTAACAGTCCCTTTTCAATGATGATGTCAAGGACAAAGTTTCGAGTTGGATCTTAATGTATCTTTTATACTTTTCCAGATTTAATTAAACAGAGATCAGGCCCGAGACTCAGGGCCTTGGCAGGTAAGAGTATCTACCTCGAATTTAGTAACATTGTTTGATTTTCATTATTTATTTATTTTTACTAGTACCTTCTATGGCAAACAATACTGGTTTTCTATTTACGATTGTGATGTAATGCTTCTCTTCTGAGTAAAAAATGAGTTGATTTAAAGAAAAATATGAAGTAGTAGCACAGACAGTGACAAAATCAGTAACAGTGATGTGGGGGAGGGATGCAGAGAGAGCATATTCATGGCCGTGCGAGAATGACTTCAGTCTGGGCAGCAGTGTTAGAGATCTGCTGTGAGGGGGCAGTAAGTCAGCGCTGGTGCACATACTGTGGGAAGACTCCCCAAGGTGTGCCTCAACATAATCTATTACTACCATGACCCTGGCAGACAGAGAGGGGCACCTAAAAGGTCCAGGTCCAGTGCCCAGGACATCAGCTCCTTGGGGCTGTCGGGGACACCGCCTTCCTCTCTCTACCCTCCAGGGACTTCCAGAGGGCCTGGCCTCAGGGTCCCAACTCAACCCCTGGCCCCAGACACAGCCAAGGCTCTAAGCTGCTGAGGCTGGGAAGGGAGTCACCTTAATATCCACTTCAACCTCTTCCTGGGCCGACTTCTCGTCACTCGTATCCACATCCCCGAAGGTGAGCGTCCCATTGCGGCCAATTTTCACCTGCTTCTTGTAGGTGTAGTAGAATTCCACGCACTGGGCCACGGTCTTGGTCTGGATCTGGTTTGAAGCCAAAACTGAGGTCAGAATTCCCGGTTTAGCTCACCTGCCTGGGGATATCAGCCTTTCCTGTCCACACATGTCCCCACTCAACCTCAGCAAAGGCTAAACCCAAGAAACCCAGGAAATACAACCATTTCTCCAATGCCTACTCTGAACAAAACACTGACCGATGTTTCAGCACTATTAAAAAAGAAAAAAAAAAAGCTAAGAAGCCAAAAAAGCTAAAAAGCTAAAAGCAATATGAAGCCATTGGGGGAGATCTGAATAGGGATTGCATATTAGAGAATATTATTGTATCAGTTTAAATTTCTTGGGTATGATGAAGGTATTGTGCCTTTGCAAGAGAATATCCTTGTTTTTAAGTGATATTTGGATCAAGTGTCATGATGTCTGTAACTCACTTTTAATGATTAGTTAAAACAGAGGGAGAGGAAATAGAGTGTATATAAATTTATATACAGACAGAGAGAGAGAAAGCAAGTGTGGCAAACGGTAACAACTGGTAAATATAAATGAGGGGCGTGTGGGTGCTCATTGTACTATTTTTTCAATATTGTTCTAAGTTTGAAAATTTTCTTTTTTTTTCTTTTTTTTTTTTAAAGATTTTATTTATTTATTTGACAGAGATAGAGACAGCCAGCGAGAGAGGGAACACAAGCAGGGGGAGTGGGAGAGGAAGAAGCAGGCTCCCAGCGGAGGAGCCTGATGTGGGGCTCGATCCCATAACGCCGGGATCACGCCCTGAGCCGAAGGCAGACGCTTAACGACTGCGCCACCCAGGCGCCCCTGAAATTTTTCAAAATAAAAAGTTCAGGGAGAAAAAGTCTGGACACCATCCACGTTCAGAGCCAGCCAGACCTGGCAACACAAGCTTTCTTCACCCATCCAGGCAACAGTGTCATTCCTCTCCAGGGAGCAACATCGGACAAGTGAGGCTAGAGAACTGTTAAACTGTCCTGTGTCAAAGAGGGACTCCAGGGAGACTAACAAAGCTCTGGAAAACCTAAAAAGGAAGCAGAAGGCCCAAGTCTTACTCCTAACTCTGCCACTAAATGGCTGTGTGATCTCAGGCGAGTCTCTTCACGTGTAGAGGACTTCCAACGGGCCTCCCAGGCCTCTGAAATCCTAGCATTCCCAGGTCACAAATCCATCTGGCTGCTGGGTTTAATTTCTGGACTGGTTTCCCACACACAGAGGCTGTTTGCTCTGCATCTGCCCTTTCTGCCCCAGGCTTCCAGAATGCTCAGCCAACTGTGGGGCTGCAGAGGGAGCTGGGAAGTCCTGTCCACAGAGCCCAAGGGGTCAGTGACAGTCCTCTGTGCCCAAGGAGGAAACAGATGTGCGCCAATCTCACAGGAATGGCCAAGTCACAAGTGTATTAATTAGATCCTGTTTAGCTTTTGCTATCAATTCTGTCTGATCATCTGTAGGACTAATGGTCTGCTCTTTTCATTAAGGCGTTAGGGGCACCACAGTGAATTTCACAGGCACGTACTTCGCAGAAATATTGCCCAATCTGAGGACGCAGTGTTACTAAAACCTAGCGAATGACTGTCCTCACAACAGGGCCCTTGCAGGAGAGTTCATCAGCACGTTGCCCAGTCCCCAGAGCTGTCCTGGCACAGTCTACAGTTCTCGGAGGAGAGAACACATTCTTGGAAACCCTCTTTCCTCAGCGGTCCACAAGGCTCAGATTTTGTGAGGCAGGGCTGCTGGGAAGATGCAAGTCCTGGGATTAGCCAAGCACTCTTCTTCTCCCAGAAGAACATGGGGAGAGGACAAGATAAATTCAATCTAGGAAAACTAGGCTTGTCTTCCTCTATTTGGTCAGCTGAGTTACTGGAAGGAAGTCCCGGGTCTGACAGGAAGGGGGCAGCGGCCCCCGGGTCAGTTACAAAGTCCCTTGCTGGCGTTGGCTCTCAGTTCCCCTCATCCTTACAGTGACCTCTCTTCCACATACTGATTGTGGCTTTTGAAGTACTCCAGCCCCTTGGGGAATGGCTCACATCTGCCTGCAGCCCTCCTTCTCTTCCTGTTCTCCCTCGGGTAAGTCACTCTGCAGTCTGACCTCGCTGGGTCTGCTCACTCAGGCCTCCCTCTGAGGTCCCAGAGCAGTTAGACCCCTAACCTGAGGGAAGAAGGCTTGGAACCAACGGGAGGAAAGGCCCAATCTTCTCCCCTTGTTTTGCCTGGAAAAGTGTCTCGGGGGATCCTGAGCGGCATTGACCTGACTGCTTTCTCAGAGGGCCTGGTAAGGGACTGCAGGCCCCCCCCCCCGGCTGAGGGAGCCCCCCATCATGCAGCCAGTTCCTGGCTTTCACTCGCCCCTAAAACAGAGCCCCAGCTTACCAGCTTCTGCACCAGGAAGAAATCCTTCTTGTAGATGGCAATGCCCTTGTTGAACAGCTTCCTCTCCGCCATCTTCCACTGGTCAGAGCCTGTGGGGTCGAGAGGGAGCCGAGGCAGTGAGGTGGATGGGGCTGCGCACACTGCAGGGGGCGATCCTGGCCGCAGAGAAGCCTGAGCGCATCCGCCCGTGGACTCTGTGGACTCTGCAGGCATTCAGAGCAGGGGCCACATCCTGCTCGCGCCGCGTACTAGCCTCTGGGCCTCACTCTCCTCACTCGTGAGCTGGGAGCTCGGGACAGAAGCTACCGCAGCAGCCGTGGTGCAGACTGCATGAGGTAATGCTGTGGAACCCTTGATGCTCTGCCTGGCACAGACGGGATGACCGCCCAACAGGGATGGAAGGCAGTGGCTGCTGTGATTACGCATTCGGTCAATGTCCCTTTTAAAGCACAGTGCCCAGCATGGGACATGGCCCTCCAGGGGTTACCTAAGTTCCAGGCACCTGAGGCTAGTTTAGATGGCACTCCCTAGACTCCTGTCCCTTGCACCTCGCCATGGACCTTTCTGCCTGCACGGGCTCCCACCTGCCCACACCTTTCTCCCTTCCCGTCCAGGGCACAGGAAGCCCCTTGAGAACTACCCCAGCTTTGGTGTCAGAGCCTTCACTCTGGCTCTTGGCTTATCTGCCCCGGCCAGCACGAAGCTGGGCCCCGCTGATGCTGGAGACCCCCGAGGCTGCAGGGCCCAGGCCCACCTGTGTAGTGATACGTTGCCAGGGGGTGGTTATGGGGCCGCAGCGGCTTCCTCAGCAGCAGCTTATTCAGCGTTTCCTGCGGGGGAGTGAGGAAAAAGGTCAGGGCCCTGCAGGGGTCTCAGTGGTAGGCCGAGCATCCTAGGTGCCAGGCAAACTCAGAAGGCCTCTTCAGCACTGAGTAGTAGGGTGGGCCTTTATTTCTGCCCCCGCTTAACTGCTGAGAGACAAGAGGTCTGGCAGGATGGCGAGGTCATGGGGGGTGGGACTGCTCAGGAACCAGGCCACAGGCCTCTTAAGGGGGAACATGTGGCCCCCAGGACTGGAGGCCACAGGTGGAGAAAGCCCTCAGTGACAACCTTTCTGAGGGTGGGGACTCACTGACCCAGACTCAGGGCCTGGGGCGGACAGGAGGACCCTGTGCAGCCGAGTCTGGACTTTGGAACTAAGACTGCCTTGGGTGGAGCCCCTACCACCCCCAGCCTGGTCAGACCCTCCTGCCTGCCTCAGATCAGCATGTTAGCAGTCCTGGCTCCTGTACAGCAGACATGGGTCCAGGCCAGCCTCCCTGCGGGTCCCTCCCTCCACCAGGGCCGTTGTCTCACCAGGATGTCTCCCCTGGACTCATGCAGACAGTGCAGGGCCAGCTCCTGGTTGGTGCCAGCTCCAGGGAAAATACTAGAGCAGGCAGCTGTCAACAGGTCTTCCACTGGAGCAAGCGTGGGAAGGAGGGAGAAGAAATCACTTTCTGGGCCTAGCCCACCCACCTGCCCAACAGCCCACCTTCACCTCCTGGCCCCGGTCCCCTCTCACCTTGCCTCTGCTTCTCCCGGCTGCTCTCGAGGTCCTCCCACGGCTGCCATACCAAGTCGGCCTTGTGGGGGTCTGCAGCTGCCAGAGCGCGATCCCTCATCGAGGGGATCTCCGCTTGGAACCGGGAGCCCACATTGATCCGTCTGCAGGGGTGGAAAGGGCAGGGAGTGAGGCCTCACCTCGCAGCGACAGGGAATCTTTCTCCCTGGGATGGGAGAAGATGCAGGGGTAGCTGGCAGAGGCTGAGCACAGCCAGGCCTCAGCCGGGTGTAAGGGCATTTGGCTTTCATGAGGACAGCCTGGCAGAGGTCTCCTGGTACGGCCACAAAGACAAGGCCCAAACGTTGGAAAGGGGAGAAGCTCCAGGTTTACAGACATGGAAGGAGTCTCTTGGACTATCCTCCAGTTCTCTTCTGAGGCAAATTTAACTGAGCTGGTCCTTTCCTTTCCCTGTGACCTTCACACAGAAGCAGGGTGGGGACAGTAAAGCTCAGAGGCCACTGCAGAATCTCAGAGGCCCACTCAGCCCTCTGCGGGCCCCACACGACCCTCCTCTTCCTCACGGGGCCCGCATGCACTGGACCCCACTCAGCCACCCTCATGCCATGGACCAGAGGAAGGGCTGCACTTACGGCTCGATGCTCACTGGGGTGGCCTCCCCCATCACAGAGAGGACAGGTGGGGTGACTTCAGCGCTATCTATGGGACAAAAGGCATGGTGAATGGCACCCTCCTCCCTTCAGCAAGACCCCCCCCCCGCCCCGTACGTGGCTGCTGTGTTTGCAAAGAGTCATGGCAGTGACTCACAGAGACTCACACTTGGAAATCAGGCACCCCGAATCCTGGCTCCTCAGCCTGCAACTGTGATGACTAACTGTGACTGTGCCAAGCATGGGGGTGCTTCTGTTTTCACACCTGCTAAAAGGGGCTACTACTACCCCCTCCTAGGGTTAATGCGAGGACTGAATGAAATCACGCGCAGAGCCTCACCCTCAATAAATATTAGCTATTATTATTATTACTACTACTGCTACCCAAAGCTGGGTCCCTGGCCCTGGAGCTCCCACACTACAGAATGAACTCCAACATCTAACTGTGCTTGCTCTAGTCAAGAGGCTGCAACTTTGGGCACACTAGCGAGCTGGTGAAGGGGATCCCCGTTTCATACTTCTCACTGCCATGCTGAATTCTCTGCCTCAGTTTCTCCCGAGCTAAGCTTATTGCTCCACGGTCCAGACACTACCTGGCTCCAAAACCAAACCCTTGCCTGCCTCCCCTCCGCAGCCTGAGATAAAAGCTGAACTCCTCGGCTCAGCTGGCTCATGCAGTCCACCTTCCATCTATGCCTCCCACTACCCCCTTGCCCGGACCCCAGATCCCAGCAGACTGCTTACTCACGGCTCATCATTCTTCCTGCACGTCCCACCTCCAGGCCTTTGGACCACTCGTTGCCTCAGCCTAGGGGGCCCTCCCCGCCCCCTTCCTAGTTCAAGCTCAGCTCTAGCCCCACCCTCTCTTGCATGCTTTCTTCCCACCCCAGGCTAGGAGCCTCTGAAGGCTTTGGAGGTTGGGGTCAGCTTCACTCGATGGCTGCTGATCCCACTCTGCTCACAACCTCTGCTCTTCTGTCTCCCAGGTTCCCATGTCAACTCCCTAGTGACCCTGTACTCTCTTTAGAACAGACCATGCTGTCCCTTGCACTGCTGGAGCCTTCACCAGGCCCAGTTCAATGCTTTACACCCAAGTACTTGGTAAATGCTCATGGGTGAGCGGGAGGCCTCCCTTTGCTGCCAGTCTGGTCTCTACAGTGACTTCTTCCTGCACAACCCAGGCAGGGAGAGAAGCTTCGGAGCTTGGAGGGTACGTGGGAGGGCAGAGTCAGCCAGCCCAGGGTGAGCCATTTCTCACCTACAGACACTAGGGGGCACCAGAGAGCTAGGCCAAGGGAGGTCAGGGTCAGAGTTTAATCTGGTGACGGCGCAGCCTCGCCCTTCTACCTCTGATAGTGTTTACTCCCACTGAATCTTCCACTCCAATAAGAGATAGGATTGTCCCATTTTCCAGAGGAAACAGATCCTTTTGTGGAGTGGGCAACATTTTTCAACAATTCACCGGCCAGGCCAGCCAAAATGTCTGCTCTTGGCCAAAACAACTGTTCAAGAGACCCAGGAGACAGGATCTCCCACATAATAAGAGCAAACATGATGCTCCGGGCATGATGTTAAGTGCTTTACGTTTGTTAAGAATCTGAACCTCACCACAACCCTGTGAGGTGGCTAGTAGGTTGAACCCTAGGAAACGGCTAGGTTTATGGATCCAAAAATAGTTGAAATTGGCAATTTCATCATCAACCAAATACTACTAATACCTTCAATTAAATACTAAAGAAACTGAAGCCGAGAGGGTTTAAATGACTTGCACGAGTAATAGTAAATGGTAGAATTGGGATTGAACCCGAGCAGTTGGGCTCATACCCCCCTCCCACACCCCTGCCTGTTCTTGAACCAGGACAATCTCCTCTTCTCTCTCAGAGAAGAGAGTGGAGCCCCTTTGCCCACAGTGTTTTAGCCCAATCTCTGGCAGCCTTATAAGTGGAGTCTCATCCCTGCCCACTGCCCTCCCTCCCCACATTCCCTGCCCCCATGGCCCCTGAGGGTGAGTCACTCACTAGACCGGAGCAGGGTGCGATGGGCACTCTTTGGCGTGATGGGAGGAGGGGCTGGGATGCTGCTGGTTGACATGATGGCATTGAAATAGAGGCCGGAGCCTTCCCGCACAGGGCTGAGGATGGGGGGAGGTGTGTAGGGGGGTAGCTCAAAGCTCCGCTCAGAGGGGTGGTCGGCTAGGCGGACTGGAGAGCGTAGGTGGCTCTGGTATGGGGTGATGTTGGAGTAGACGGGCGGGGCAATGAAAGTGCCCGCCTTGGTGGGGATGATCAGAGGCTCAGGCCGTGGCCGCTGCTTTGGTTTCCGCACTGAAGTTTCCCCTTCCAACTTGACATTCATGTCCTCAGCCTGGAGAAGGAAATAGAACCAAGATGGCTCAGCCTCCTATGTGCTGGGAAAACTGAAGACTTGACCACTACTTGTCAGTCTCACCTTTGGAACTTAGTCTGCCTACTACACCTGCCAAGGCAAGCCTGAGACAGGGAACAGGTCCAAAAACCCTTTTACTGTCTCCTCTAGGCTAGGGGTCGGCAAACTGTTTCAGTAAAGGGCCAGAGAGTAAATTTAGGCTTTGTGGGCTGCACGTGTCTCCATTACACATGCTGCTTCTTCCCTTTCTCCCTGTCCTTTTCAAATAATCCTTTTAAAATGTAAAATCCATTCTTAGGTCTGGATTTGGCCCACAGGCCCTAGTTCCCAACCCCTGACGTGAAGTATGCTATTGGACAGGGAACTATAGTAGTTAAGGGTCCAGGCTCTGCAGCTGAATTGCTTAGAATGGGATCTACCTCCTTTACTTACCCCCTAAAATTTCTTATCTTCTCTGTGCATCATCATGTTTAACACGGGAATGATAAGTACCTACCGAATGGGTTAGCTCTTAGGACGAAATGAATTAATACATGGAAATCGCTGAGAACAGTACCTGAGTAGTAATTATTCAACAAATACTGGCTGCTATCAAGCTGTGTATTGGATGGAGGTGCCTACTATGTGCAAGACCTGAGCTGGGCCTGGGACCACAAAAGGAACAAGACAGTCCTGTCCTCACAGAGCTTTTCCTCACGGTATCAGTCCTATGACCACAGACTAGCCCACTCACGTGTCAAAGGTTAGCCCTCCGAGCTTACGCTTCTCCCTGCTCAGTATGCCTCATGGGTCTCCAGACAGAATGGAGTGTAGGGCTGTAAGGGAATTAGAGGCCTTTCTCCGCTCCGTCTCTACCCTCTGCAGAGAGAATGGAACCCTATGAGGACAAGCGACATCTACACCATCTCCCTGGGTGCACAGCTGGCCAACAGGTGAGGCTGGCCACACTGACTGAGGTGGCCTGGGAACAGCAGGCTTTGTCCTCCTCCCAGGGTCCAGCTCCCACAACATCTTTCAGCAGAGGGCCTTGACTCTCCATGAGGTCTTAGCCATGTCCTTTACCCATCTGGGCCCTCTCTTCGTTTCTACAGACTCGGAAGAAATGAAGTTTTTCATTCTTCTTCCCTTAGGGGAACAAGATGATTACACAGAAAAAAAATGCAGTCGAGCCAAAGGCCCCCAAACTTGCTAGACAAGAAATCTAACATGAACTAAGCTAGCTGGAGTGATTTGTAATTTTGTAATAAGGGAAATGGAATTAAACTATTTGAATACTTGACAATATTTTTTTGTATTGGTTTTGCAGATGTGATAATAGTACTGAGGTTATATGGAAGGGAGGAAGGGAGGAAGGGAGGCAGGGAGGAAGGGAGAAAGCTTATGTATAGTGTACTTCAGATACAAACCTAAGCATTTATGAATGCAATGATACGGTGTTTGGGATTTGTTTCAAAAACAAAATCCAGTGGCAGGAAGAAGTGGAGAATCAAGTTAAAAAAGAATGTCTGTATTTTGAAAACCGTTAAAGCCAGGGGAGGGCTAAATATTGAGGTTCCTTTTACCACTCTCTATACTTTTGTGCAAGATTGAAAATATCTATAATACAAAGAAAAATAAATAACTAAGTAAACAAATAACAACAACAACAACAAAAAGACAACCTCCTCCTAAAGCCTGGTGAAGTGAAAGTGCCCACAGGTGGGGGTTCAAGAGATTCAAATTCCAGGGCGAGCTCTGTCATTACCTGGCTGTATGAACTTAGGTATGTTCTCGCCTTTTCTGGACCTACTTCCTCATCAATGAAATGGGCATGTGGAGCTGTAGAGTGCCTCCGGCTCCTTCTAGCCATCCTCAGGACAAGCTGAGGCCTCTAGCCTCCAACCTCTATCACAACCAGAGAATAAGACCCCAGGGAGTAGAGACTGAGCTGCTCGTGATAATCTTTTTTTTTTTTTTTTTAGATTTTATTTATTTATTTGACAGAGAGAGACAGCCAGCGAGCGAGGGAACACAAGCAGGGGGAGTGGGAGAGGAAGAAGCAGGCTCATAGCGGAGGAGCCTGATGTGGGGCTCGATCCCATAACGCCAGGATCACGCCCTGAGCCGAAGGCAGACGCTCAACCGCTGTGCCACCCAGGTGCCCCTGCTCGTGATAGTCTTAAAGCTCCCCTTTCTGTTATGAAGGACAGGCTCGCAGGCCCACTCTCCAGCTGGGAACAACGAACAAATCCAGATTCTATATAAAAACCACATTTCTGAAGGTAGCAGAGAGTAAATCAGTCGGCAAAGTCTTGAAGAACCAAGATACAGGAAAAGAAGGAAAGTGAAAGGGGCGAGGGCGGCGTCTGGAGCTGCGCCTTCCCTAGAGGTGACTGCATTACTGGAAGAGGTAACTGGGACGCTGGGAAAACTAAATAGAGTTTTTAACAAATCCAAGGAGCTAGCAGAATAAAAATCGGGCTTTAGACCTTGCCAAGGAAGGAGAGCCTGATAAATCCCCAGGCTTTGGACTGGGGCTCCAAAGGGCTAAATCCTCAAAATAAAGGTGAATCAGAAATAGACTAGTCCTGGGGCGCCTGGGTGGCTAGTTGTTAAGCATCTGCCTTCGGCTCAGGGTGTGATCCCAGGGTCCTGGGATCCAGCCCCGCATCGGGCTCCTCCACTGGGAGCCTGCTTCTTCCTCTCCCACTCCCCCTGCTTGTGTTCCCTCTCTCGCTGGCTGGCTCTCTCTCTGTCAAATAAATAAATAAAATCTTAAAAAAAAGAAAAGAAAAGAAATAGACTAGTCCTCACATAGAATAATGCTCAACTTAAAATCATCTCATCTCAATCACTGTTTAATTAAAATAACTCAGATTGCTAATGCCCTTTGCTACCAGTCAGATGCAAAGATAAATCCTCTCTGGAAGACAAGGGTATATCATCCAGAGTCTTTAATTACTTCAACAATTTTTCATATATGTCTGACATGCAATTAAAACCAGATATACAAGAGAAGAAAATGTGACTTAGAAACAGGAAGTAACATAACAGAAAGAGACCCATGGGGACCCCACTAACAGAGCTATCAGACATAAACTTTAAGAAAACCACGCTTAAATTATGCAATAAAAGGTTGAAAATTTCATTAAAGAACTAGAAATTCTAAAAATGAACCAAACAGAAATTCAGAAATTCAGAAAAAAAGAACTAAAAATAAGAGCTAGATGAGTGGGCTTAACAATATATTTGATACACCTGAAGGGAGAATGGTGAACTGAAAGGCCAGAGTAAGAGAAAAGTGGAAAATACAGAAAGGTGCACGACAGACAAAACAGGGGAGATGGTGAAAGACTCTAACAATGTGTAACTGGAGTCCCAGAAGGACAGAAGAGAGAAAATGGGGCAGAAGAAATATTTAAGAAGGACTGTGAACTCTAAACAGGATAAATACAAAGCAAACCGATATTTAGGTATAACAGCAAAACTGCTAAAAACAAATGACCAAAAAAAAAAAAAAAAGGCACTTAAAAGCAACAAGATAAAAAGACACCTTATACTCAAAGAAACAACAATATGGCTTACGGTGATCTCCCAACACTGTAACTGCAATGGAAGTCTGAAGACAACAGAATGATATTCTTTAAGTGCTAAGAGAAAATAATTACCAGCACAGAATTCTCCACCCAGCAAAGTTATCCTCCTTCTCTCTCGCGCTCTCTCTCTAACAAATAAATCTTAAAAAAATAAACATTTTCAGACAAGCGAAGACTAATAAATTTCATCATTAACAGCGTCACACTAAAGGAAATACTAAGGGATATTCTTCAAGCAGCACATAAATGATCTGAGATAGAAGCTTGGAGATATGAGAAGAAATGAAAAGCAACAAACATGCTAAGTCTTTCAGTAAATCTAAAATTAACGACAACTGAACAAAACAATAATGTTATCACTGAGGAATGTATAGAATTGTTGAATCACAAGACTGTACTGCTGAAACTAAAATAACACTGGATGTTAACTGTACTGGAATTAAAATAAAAAACTTCATAAAAACAATGATGTTATAACATCCTGGTGATGTTAAAATGTTTAGAGAATGAAAATACGTGTTAATAATTCTACAAGTGAGAGACTGGTGAAAAGTGGAGTTAAAGTGTTGTAAGAACTTTGCATTGTTCTGGAAGAGGTAAAATACTAATTTATATTAGATTTCAATCAGCCAAGAATGCGTGTTTTACTCTCTAGTAGCTCTCTTCAACCAGAGAATTAAGCCCTACTGCCACAAGGCGCTCACTGATGTGATGACTTGGCTTCTCGCCCGTGCATCTAGAATGGTACCAGATTTGTGCCGCCCTCCAGTGAACTGAGAAGGGTAGTCATTCAAATTCCTTTTTAGTTCTCTCACATTAATCCATGGAAGAAAGGCTGCCTGGATAATTACTAAAAGAGTAATAAATAAATGAAAGAGTAATAATTAAGTAAATAAGAATAATAAACAAGTTTATAACTAATAAACTAATAAAGAGGGAAAATGGAATAACAAACCCAATCAATCCAAAGGGGGTGAGGGGGTAAAGAAAAGAAACAGAAAAGGCAATACGGGCTAAATAAGAGGCAAACAGTAAGAAGGCAGATTTAAACCCAAGTATTTTAGTAATTACGTTAAAAGGAAACTATATCAATGTTCTAAAAGACAAAGGTTGTCTGAACAGATAATAACAAACCCCAATTATAGGCCACTTGAAAGATACACCTTAAGCATAAGGATACAGAAGGGCTAAAAGTAAAAAGATGGAAAAGATACACATCTCATCCATCTCCTTCCCTGCAACACTACCCAAAAGAAAACTAAATGTTTCACAAACTAGACTTTGAGAGGCAAAAAGATTACTAAAGATAAATAGAAACATTTCATAATGATGTGTCTAATCCACTTCTAAATGAATAAGCAACTAATAACATAGCATCAAAATATATAAAACAAATACTGATAAAACTAAAAGATGAAATAGATAAAACCTCAATCTTAGCGAGAGATTTTAACATATATATGTTTGTCTGACAGAACAAGTAAACATCTCTGCATCCCAGGGCCTCGCACAAAACCTGACCCATATTTGAAGCCAAAATTTGCTGACCTGAAATGAAAGAGATTCACACATCCTAGATTTTCCTAGGCAGTCTCAATTTCAAGTATAAAACTATCTCACTGTCTCCCACAGTGCATTTATCCGTAAGTTTGGTTTGGAAAATAGTATCTCCACAGGTTGCTTGAATCCCTCCTATATTTGCCATGTTCTCCTTTTTCCCATAGGGTACTAGGCCCCCAGGAGCACACAGGTTCAAGGGGTGTTTGCATGGGGAGCCTCTCATACCTGAGCTGGGGCATCAGTCCCAGGGATACGGGTGGACCGCCTGCGGGTGACGATGACAGACGGCTTGTGTTCAGTGGGGTTCTGTTCAGGACCCTTCCCGTCCTCGTCAACACCTCCAGCTTGGGCCGCCTCAGTTGGGTCCACAGTCCGCACAGGCACAGACACTGGGATGATGAGGGGTACCATCCCGCTGTCCTCCCGTGCTCGCTTGGCAGCTAAGGAAGGCTCAGAAAACTCCACCCCACACTTGGTAGTTGAAGCCAACACACTTTTCCGCTTCTCCTCGGAGCCACTGGCATCCTGGAGAAGAGAGGGAGGGGGAACAGAAGTAAGGTAAGGTTTAGAAGATAAGTCCTGGTAAGTCCAAGACCCCTAGTCATGTTTGATTCGGGAACTCAAACACCCACGATGGTTCCCAATGGTTTTTCCCTGAATACCTTTTCTCTCACCACACTCCCAAATACTCTCCATAAACTCCCTTCTGCCAGGGCTTCCGATGCTGGCCTGGCACAGGGGTCCCCAGATAGCCATCCTGGGCCACAGGTGGCTTACAGATGTGTTTTGTTTGGCCTGCACAGTGCATGGCACGTGAAATAGTATCTAAATTCAAAACATATCCCTGCAAGGAACCTGTTGCCAGGTAATGGTGGTCTTTGTACCTTTTCCCCATTGGCAACTGGCTGGAGGGAAGTCAAATTCTACAGACTCTGACAAGATCAGCCTGGCCCATTGGCGTGGGGGGAGGGGGTGTGGGGGGTGGGGTTGAAACTCCTAGGGAGGGAAGGTGCAAACACTTGCTTTGGAGCCAAATACCAGACTTTTATCTTAGCTTTGTGACCTTGGGAAATACTCCTTGGGCCTCAGCTTCTTTAGCAATAAAATGGGATAATGGCAGCATCCCTGTCATAGGGTTTCGTAACCAATTATTTGTGTATAAGAAACTGCAAGTACAAGAGAGGTACCCAGATTCTGTTCATTCTTCTTCCCCACTGTTATTGTCATTTCTTTCTTTTTTTTTTTTTTAAGATTTTATTTATTTGACAGAGAGACAGCCAGCGAGAGAGGGAACACAAGCAGGGGGAGTGGGAGAGGAAGAAGCAGGCTCCCAGCGGAGGAGCCTGATGTGGGGCTTGATCCCAGAACACCGGGATCACGCCCTGAGCCAAAGGCAGACGCTTAACGACTGAGCCACCCAGGCGCCGTTACTGTCATTTCTTTTAAATCAACTTGATTGCTGCAAAATTTACATACAACAAAATGCACCAATGCTTAATTAGTTCGAAGCACTTTGGCAAGGGTAATCACCTGTGTAACCACTGCCACCTTCTTGTTTTAGTATACCGGATCTGGCAATGCTTCACGTGCCCCTACTCCCAATCCTTCACGTGCCAAATGAAGAAGCCAACCCACAACGGTGTACAGCACCTTCCTGCCCACAAACCTATGTGTACAAACTTTATCCTTCCTTCAGGGACGAATGTACCTACGGAGAAATTCTTTGCCCGCAGGGAGTTCAGAACTCCCTGAAGCCTGTGGGTGCTTTCAGTTTCCTTCAATCAAGTGAGAAAACTGCCCTGTGGACTTGTGATCCCTTGCTCTCCCTTGGCCGCAGACACAGCTCACCCTGCCCTCTGCCAGGCCAGGCCTCCATCCCGTGCCACTCTCACCTTTGCGTTCTGCAGTGAGGCCAGCTCCACTGCCTTCTGGGCCAGGGTCAGCAAATTGGCCTCCTGGGATGCCCGGCGCCTCCGTCGAGTGCTCTGGATCACCCCACCCCGTAGCACCTGCCCACAGTCCCCTGTGCCCACTGCCCGCACGCCCTCCTCGTTGCCCATCGTGGGAGCCTCCCGCTCCCGACCGTTGGGTGCCAGTCTCTCCCCATCAGACAGCAACTGCGACTCCCTGAGCTCCAGCGGGAATCCCAGGGCTTCGGGATGGGGCTGCCCCAGGGGGCCGGGCAGCGGCTGCTGTGGGGGCCAGTGATGTAGGAACAGGTTGCTGGTGGGCTCCTGGCCAGGTTGGGTGCCGGCCACATCCAGGGGGGCAGAAGGCAGGACACCCTCCTTCGAGAGGCGGCGGGAGCGGCGGGGGAAGGCGATCTGGGACTGAGGTAGCACAGGCTGTGGGGCTGACTCCTGCAGGAGGGCCTTGCGCAGTTCTGGGTTCATATCAGGGTTGGGGGGAAAGGGGTAGGGCGCCATGCTGTGGTGAGCCAGGTGGGACTGCCCCAGGGGCCCGGCCGGCGGCAGGCCGAAGTCCTGGGGCTGCTGAGACGGTGGCTGCTGCATGGGATAGAAGTTCTCAAAGAGCGGCATCTGCGGGAGGGCCTGTTGCTGCTGCTGCTGTTGCTGCTGCTGCGGCTGCTTCTGCGGCGGGAAAGCCGCAACCGGGTTGGGGGGCGGGGGGCCCTGCCGGAAGACCTGCCGGTTCACCTGGTGGCCGAACGCCAGCTGGAAGGGCTGCAGGGGCAGTGTCTGGTTTGGGGGCTTCTTGGCCACATGGAAAGAGTTCAGGGGCGTCTGGGGCCGCCCCACCTCCAGCTGCACCTTCTGTGGCATCATTGGCCGCACGGCGTTTCCATAGCGGTCCAGCTGCGGCCCCCCACCTTTCTCCCGCTTCAGCGCCTCGGGGTGGTTGTAGTAGGTGGAGACCCCCATGGCGGGATGAGGGCTCCCCTTGGGTCCACTGTAGAGGGGCAGGCTGTGGCGGTTCCACGTGGTGTGGGGTGGAGGCTGGCCCGGCTGCTGCTGCCAGCCGCTGTCACTGACGCCCCCACCGCCTCCGCGCTCAGGGCCCCGCCCTGGAGCCATCACCGAGTTGGGCCACTTGACGGAGCCCACCTGCTGGGACAACATGGCCGCCGTGGTCCGCTCGGAACCGTACACCACGGAGTTCAGCAGGGCCAGGCTGTTGGGAGGGGGCAGCTCCACAGGTTGGGAGACGGGGGCGGCCCCTGCTGGACCCTCGTGCCCAAAGTAAGGCTCCTCCTTCACTCTGGTGGACTGTGGAGGGGCAGGGGGCTGCTGTGGGGCCTGCAGGGCTGGGGGCTGCTCCTTGGGAGCTGGTTCCTGGTCCCCAAAGAGGCAACGCTTCCGCTTGTTCTGAGCCTTGGGCTGGGCCTGGAGGTTCATGGTGTGGCCAACTGGGGCCCTGGCAGTGAGCCCTACTTCACCAGTTGCCCATCCCCTGTGGGAAGGTCCTGCTGGAAGCCCAGCTCTTGTCCAGGAGCCAGTGGGGGCAGAGCAGGGGGGGATGAGGTCAGGCACAGGGAGAAAGAACGCTCGGCTCTTCCTTGCTCTTCCTGGAGAGGTTCTTGGGCTCGTCTACTTTTCCCAGTTCATGATGGTCCACAGGACCCCGGAGCCTGCAGACAGAAAAGCGACAGCATCAGTCACAGCCTCCCAGGATGCCCCAGATGTCAGCACAAGTGTGAGGGAGGGGCCCACGTTCACAGAGCAGCCCTGGTGAGGCAGGAGTCAGGGCCTCGGGGAAACGACCGGAAGGCAGCACTTGGTGACTCTCCTTGTCCCACCACCTCACCCTGCAGCATTTGGGTGTGCACACAGGCACTTGCCAGGGAACAAGTGGGGCTGAGATCCAGTCTGAGTTCCTGCAGCCAAGATGGGAAAAGGGGCAACAAAGACCTTCTCTGAGGCCAGGTCTGGCTGCCCATGGGCTGAGTACATCAGTCCACGCAGTAGCCTCCCCACCAGACCCAAAAGAAGTTTTCTCCAGACAGCACCTCCTCTGACGCTCCAAACGTATCCCAGACGCAGGAAGTGGAGACAACAGGGGTCATTCCTAACTATGAGGCTCCAGGGTGGGGAGCCCACCAGGTCCTTGCAGAGTCCTTTGCACTGAGGCATGTAGGTGAGGCCCTACAAGGGTTTGTGCAGTTCTAGCCCCACCCCTGGGAGGAGCGGCTGGGTGGGACTGTGGCTGCCAGAATCTTCCCCAAACCAGCACAGAACCTGTTCTGCAGCCCTAGCTGGCTGGAGGCGGTATCCAGCCTGGTACCTGGTCAGCAATCCTCACCTCCCAGCCTCCACTGCCAAAGAGCTCCTGGTTTGCTGAGCAAAGGACTGGTACAACTACAATACTGAGGGGTGCAGACTGCTAGAACTTAGGTCTGAAATGTTCTTCTGTGACATGGTGTGACTTAAAGGGTTCATAGTGTCTGTGTTTATTTTCTAACTTGATTATATATATGTGTGTGTGGGGGGGGGATATATATATATATATATACCACCCCAAAACAGGTTGCTCTATTTATCCTGCTGCAGGACTTTCAAAATCAAGCCCAGTATTTTATAACTTACATGTATTTTTATTACCTACATGTATACCTTGCATGTATTTTCAAAGACTCTTTCTTCAGAGAGGGTTGTTTTTTTCCCCCTCCCTGGGAAGTTGGTGAGGGTGGGAGCTACAAGGCCTACCTCTTCCCAATGCTGCCAAAATTCTGGACCTGAGCCAGTCAGGCCAGGAGGGAAGGGGAGAGAGGGGAGGGGAGCTCAGGAAGCCCGGGGGAATAAATCCGCAGGTCCAGACCAACCCCAGACCTCAGACCCTAGAAGCTCCAGGTCCTACTTAGTAGTCCCAGGAGTTGCCGGGAAACCAGCCCAGGCAAGGAGGGCTGGGGCTGGGTGGTGAAGGCCGGCTCTCGGTGCTCTCGTGCGAGGCCCCCTATCACCCGCTCACAGGCTTCCGCAGCTCGCCAGCCCTTCCCCTCCCGGAGCTGCAGTGACTCACTCCAGCCCCCCCTCCACCTGCCTTTCACTTTCACCAGCACCCAGAAGGGGAGGGACTTCCTCCTCCATTTCCTTCCTCAGCTCCGGGCCCTGAAGTAAGCAGACAGCGCTTCCCGCTAGCACCCCCTTTGTCTTCACTTATGGAAGACGGGGGAGGGAGGGAAAGACTAGATGGACATCCAAGTCACCCTGGCCCTGGCAGCGGGGGGACAGTTTGGACAAGCAGGGAGTGCGGAGGGCCACAGAAACCACCTTTAGAACAAACCTCTTTCTCTTGCCTTTAAACTCTCATTCCCTGACAGCCAGCCCGATTCGGAGCACAGACCCCAAAGCCAGCCCCCTCCCCCCATGAAAATAACCCTGGGCGCTAGGGTGAAGCTGCGGGCTGGGACTGCCCCGGCTACAGGAGCCAGGCTCTGCCTCTCCAATCCGCGTGCGCAAATGAGAAGCCTGCGCCTGCAGGAGCAAAACAGAGGAAGGAAGAATGTGCCCTAGGGGCTGGGGAGGCGCCAAGGGGGAGCTGGCCGGTCCACGTGCCTCCAGGGGGGCCCCCCCCAGAGCCCCTCAGGTGCTCCCAGGCACCAGTGCTTCTCCTGCCCTGACAGGCTGCCACCCTGCCCCGATTACAGCCTTGTTGCCTTTGAGCCACAGCCCCGGCTCACGGGCTCGGGCCTGGAGGAAGGGGAGGCCCACGTGGCAGAGGAGCTCGTGTGCACGTGGGAAGCGTGCACCTAGTGGAGGGTACACAGGCACCAGGCTTGGGGGATGGCCACCTGGAGCCCAGGGAGAGTGAGTTCTGCAGGTTGGGCTGAGTGAGATGGAGGCGGAGTCTGCGAATGCAGCTTGGGGCAGGGCTGTGCCGACCTGGGGCCCTGGGCCCCACGCTGGCTCACCAGCAGCCGCTTGGTCAGGCTGGTCAGCCTCCCATCCTCCGCCCTGCGTGTCAAGAAGGACCAGCACTCAGGATCCCACAGGAGGTTTCCAAAGCTGCGCTGGGAACTTGCTCAGAAGAAACCAAGGGGGCCGATTCTGGGGAGGCTGAATCACCCCAGAAGCTTCTGCAGAGGCCTTCCTGTCACCCCCACTGGCAAGGCTAAGAGTGCCCCGAGCACAGACACCCGGACCTGGGACCTTCAGAGAAGAAAGGTCATGATCTGAGGGGAATGAGAAGAGTGAAAGATGCCTGGGAACCCTAGAGGTAGGAGGGGAGGGGCCACGCCAAGGCAGAACGGCTCCAAGGAGCGGTGGTGGTGGTGGTGGTGGTGGCGGCAGTGGTGGCGGCGGCGGCTGTGGTGGCAGGAGAAGAAGGCACCTGTGCCAGGCCTTTCCTAAGTGCTTTGCATAGGTTTAGTTTCCACAACAGCATTATAAGGCAGTATGAAGCATTGCTATTTTAACCTCCATTTTACAGATGAGCTAGTTGAGGATCCGAGGGGCTAAGTAACCTGACAACGGTCACACAGTAATTATGTTGCAGGGCCAGGACTTGAACCCAGGTCTGTCTGCCTCCAAGACCAAGCTCTTCTTCCTTGTCCCTACGACATGCCACAAAGACACCAGGTCCCTCTCTGCATCCCCCCTTTTATATTCTCCCCACCATCTCAGAGCAAGGATTTCTGGACACAGATATCCCTCCTCCCTGAGAGGCTCCTCACCCCTGCGCAAACAGTTGGCAGGTAAACCTCTCCTACTTCTCCTCCCGTACTGCTGAGGACCTCAGTCCTACAGGAAGGGAGGGAAGAAATGGGGCTTCACCACAGAAGGGCCACCCACAAGGGAGTATGGGGAGCCACCCACAAGGGAGTGTGGGGGGCCACCCACAGGAAGGCCTGAGACTGCACTGGCCACTTCGGCCCAGCCCTCTGGGCCTGGACTCTCCAGCCCCTGCAAGCTCACCCCTGCCTCAGGTCTAGTTGCTGCTGGTGGGGCTTCCAGCTCTCATACCCTACTCGTACCTCACAGCCTGCAACTCTGGGCAGGACTAAGCCACTTCCTCTCATTTCTTGTGCCCCAGCCCCACTTCTCTGTTCCTCAGGTGGAAGTCAGCCTGGCCTTCCTCCCAATGAGGAAGAGGAAGGAAGCCATCTTTTCCGAAGGCTACTGACCTAGGGGCCAACTCCCTGAGGGTACAGGGAAGAGGGTGTAATGAGGAACTTCTGCAGGCAGTTCACCCCCGGGACCAGCTGCAGGGTCTCAAACAGCGGATGCAAGAACACTGCAAAAGGAAACCCACAGTCACCAAGGGGCCCCAGACAGTGCAACCCACTTATCAGTCTGTTTGTCTGTCCCCGCTTTATTTACTCTCCCTTCCTCCGGGCACCTCACTGCTGTAACCAATCTCTGACCGGACCCAGAGATGCCCCTGGGCTGAAGACAAGGCAAGAGTCCGTTATCAATGACCGGGACCTATGAGGCTTTCAGGAGGATCTGTGGTGGAAAACACTTTCTCTCTACGGAAGAAAGCAACGTGCACCAAGAAAAGAAAACAGTGCTGAACCCGCGTATGTGTTTTGCAGACGCATGAGGGAAAGTGCTAGAAAGGCCTCTGGCCACTCCATGCTGATGGTGACACCATGCCTTCCAGGAAGGGCAAGCAGAACACATACAGTTCCCCAAATGCCCTCAGAAGCCCTGCCACATGCCCAACACTGGCTGGAGAGTCCAGTGAGCCCTCACCACAGGGCAGTGGAGCCAGGCCATGACCACCAGGAGACCAGGGCCACCCACAAGCTCCAGACACTGAGTGTGGCCATCTGAGAGACAAGACCATTTTGAGTCAAGGTTACACGGGCCAGGAGGGAGGTGCTTCGCTTGGTCCCAGCAGCTGCAGGGGCTCAGCTCTGACCGGGTTCCAGAGTTGACTGGAGGACCCTCCTGACCCTTCTTGCTAAAGCTCTTGCTCCTACAACCTGGGCCACTCTCAGCCCCACAAACTCAGCACTGGGAAGACAGAGAGTCAGAGCTCACGTAGCCCCAACCAAGACAATACACCTATTTATGGCATCTAACAAATCTCTAGGCCAGCCAATTCCCTGAGCACCAAGGAGGCTATGTTAGGACAAAGTCTAAACTCCCTATCCTGCCCACAAGTCCTGCAGACTTTGGCCACCTCTCAACCTGCCGTGCTTGGGCCCTCAGTCGGTGGTGCTCCTGCTTTGCTTCCAGGTCTTTGGAAGGCAGCACCTCTGCCCATGACACCTTCCCAACCCTCTCATCTGGCCAGGTCCTACTTGTCCTTCAGATCAGAGACACCGTTTCCTCTGGGAAGTCCTCCTCCCCGAGGGCTAAGCCAGGAGCTTCCCTATGCGCCCACAACACTTCCCAACCGCCATCCCCCCAGCCCCCCAAGTTCAGCGCTAGAAATTCCAGATGCCTATTCCTTTGTCCCCAGCAGACAGCAAGCTCCATGGAGCAGAGTTTGCAGAGCTGTACCTTGGCACTTGGCTTGTATCTGCCTCGTGGGGTGCTCATTCAAGACTGCGCCCAAGGTGAGTCAGAGCTCTACCCGGGCAGGGGCACTACTCATGGCCCGCGCGTCCGCCCTGGGCTCCCCCGGCCCTGGCTCCCTGTCTCACTCCCTGATGCACATCCGAGATCCCCGTGGTCCTGAGATGAAGTGAAAAATTCCCGCCTCCAAACCCCATCCCACCTCGTCCCATCAGTAATAGTCCCAGGCTGTCTCGGAGGAAGCTGAATAGGAATCCTTCTCGAATTGCTGGCCCACAAGCTACTCGCCCCTTGACTGTCACCTGCTGCCCCACACCACATGCGGGCCAACTGGAAAAGTGCCAGCCCCTCCGTTGCCCTGTCCAATTTTTCTTCCCCCACGGCTTCCCACCCTTGCTTAGACCATAGCCAGAGACACGAGCCTGTGGATCTGTTCACCTCATGCCCTGATGTGGCTGGGCTGGGCCTTGAGACACCAAGGTGTCCAGCTAGGATGCCCGAGGGCAGTGATGAGGGGCCCTCCTTAGAGGAGCCCGGCATGGCCCAGCTGGCCCTCCAGCCCACACTCATATCCTGGAAAGTTCTCTCTCAGGTACTCTCACAACCACACTAGGCAAGTGGCCTGGAACTGTCATCTTGGGCCAGCAAGAGTTGCCCAGGCCCTAGATAAACCTTCCCTCTGGACACAGTGCAATCATCTGCATTGCTGTATCCCCCACTCCCTTTAACTGGAGTTCACACCAGGCTAAAGGGCCCCATGCCTCCAAACCACTGGACACATAAGTCCTGTTCATAATGAGTTTGCAAACCAGTAAGGAAGGAGACACCAGCAACAGGGACAAGGACCTGCCTCTGACAAGTGTCACTTCCCCGGGGGTGGGGGGGCATGAGAAATCAGGCCCTATGATCTGCCCATTCCCAACCCAGAGAGTCCCCAGATTAACACTTCTCCAGACTCAGCTTCAGCTCTGAAATGCAGAGCCCAGGCCGATAGGGCCCCAGGCATCTCAGCCATTAAGCTGGTCAGGCTCAGGTTTGGCCAGGGTTCCAGCTGTCTGCAGTCTGAGCTGTGACGGTAAAAACGCCAACACTAAGATGCTGTTAAAGGGCTGTGTGTGACAGGGGAACCCTTTGTCTTCATTCAGACTTCTACCTTCACAGTCCCTCCCCTCCAGTGCCAACCAGCACCCTCAGGCAGTCCGTAGGAAGCCCGGAGAGCCAGGTCTGTTTTACAGGGGAGAAACAGAGAGAAAACAGAGTCCCAGGAAGAGCCTGGAAAGGATCAAACCCCCAGGCTCAGCTTCTGCCTACATGGAGGGGACTGGCCGCCTCCCTTCTAGGCAAGGGCCACCAACAATCACAGGCAGCCTAGGAAAATCCCTTCCAGCAGGATTTGGGAGTCCCAGGAGACCAAGGTAAAAGCTGGAGGGTTTTGGCTTTCTCCAGAGAAGATACAGCAAATATCAGTAAGGCCCTAAGTGGCTGAACCTCTGGAAAGGGCCTCGTGGGGAGCCCTTGGTCTCCTTATAACCTTCTCTGTGCCTTAAGGGACTCACACCCCCGAGTCTGCTCCAACCCCTCCTCCCCTTTGGAAAGGCCGGGCTCCCAGCAGGTCTAGGGCAGGGCCCTCTGGAGTCTGTGCCTAAGCCCCAGGGCTAGACTCTGCCCCAGGCTAAAACACAGAATGGCTATCTCACAGGGGCCTCCCTTAACATGAACTCACCCTGCCTACCTAACAACTCCCCCTCCCAACCCCCACCCTCCACCCCCATCTCACACACATACACCTCTGTAGCCCTCCAGGCTCTGGGGAGACACAGGACACAGGGCACAGTCCCTGCCTGCACAGAGCTCCCAGTCTAATGCAGGAGACACAGAAACACACACTGATTATAACGCACAGTGGCCCATGCAGGGGGAGCTGTGGCTCACCGGTTCCTGCCTTTGAGGAACTTAGGAGCTCTGGGCGGGGCAATGGGGGGGGGGCAGGGCAGGACAAACACCTTGGTAACCAGCGCCTGCGACATGAAATATTAGCCACCAGCACTGACCACATGGCCCTTGTGTGTGGTACTGCTTACTTGTGTAACCACTATTCCCATCTGAGCGACGAGAAAAGGTTGGCACTGAAAAGTAACTTGTTCCAGGTCACAGCCCGAGGACACAGTGAGGAGCCAGGATTCAGATCCAAGCCTGCCAACTCCAAACCAGATCTCTCTCTCTCACAACCTGCTGCCCATCTACGTTGAGCAGTGATTCTCCAGCCTCCCCTAAGAGATGGGTTTATCGGTCTGGTGAGGAGTGGGGGGTGGAAAGCTGCAATGCTTCTTAGGCAACCCAGGTGGTGCCTCGTGCTAGAGCAGGGGAACGATGAGAGGGTCAGGGAAGGGCATAATGTGGTTTCCAAGGACCCACTCACTGCTCCTTCCTCCCCCAAGGAGCCGACTGCCAGAGGGCCATACGCGGCCTAGGAGATCAAAGGAGTCCCACTGAGCCCTGAGTGGACTTTGCTCTCAGTTAGCCCCAGGGTCGACCATGGCTCTGACCACGCCAGAGGCCCACAGGAGTGCCCTGTCCACTGGGCACTTAGTATTTGTCGGGCATGGTGCTAACTGCATTGCCGGCAAAATCGCACTGAACCCTCATTCTTCTCGATCCCATTTTATAAGTCAGGAATGATACACTTGAAAATACCTACTTAACACAAAAGAAGACAGTAATGGAGTAACAAAGAAACAAACAAAAAGACATAAGACAGAAATCAATAGCAAAATGGCAGACATAAACCCTATCCTGTCAATAATTATTTTAAATGTAAATAGATCAAACACTCTAATTAAAAGGGAGAGGTGGGGAAAATGGCTTAGAAAAAAAAAAAAGCCAAACACAATCCAACCATATGCTGTTTACAGGAGACATACACTTTAGATTCAAGGACACAAACAGGTTGAAAGTAAATGGATGGAAAAAGATAGATCGAGTAAAGGGTAACCAGAGAGCTGCACCGGCCACGCTAATATTATGCTAATAGGCTTTAAGACAGAAATTCCTCCAGAGGCAAAGAAAGGCCTTTTATAATGATAAAAGCATCCATCCCTCAAGAGAATATTACAACCAGAAACTATAGGCACCTAACAACAGAGTCCCCAGTATACATGAGGCAAAAACTATCAGCATGGAAGGGAGAAACAGACAATCCAACAGCAACAGCCGGAGACTTCAGTAACGGTCCACTCTGAATAACGGACCGAAGAACTAACCAGAAGATCGACAAGGAACGGAAGACTTCAACACCAAGAAGCAACTAGACCTAACAGATAGCCACAGAACATTCCACCCAACAACAGCAGAATACACATTCTTCTCAAGAACACATGGAATATTCTTAAGGATAGACCACAAATTAGCCGATAAAACAAGTCTCAATAAATTCAAAAGAAGTGAAACCATATACAAAGCATGTTCTCCAATCAAAATGAAACGGAATTAAAAATTAACAACAGAAGGAAATTTGGGGAATTTACAGGAAATGAAGGTATAAGTAACCAGTCAAATTCTCCCAGCCCAGAAAGGCCACTCCCTCAGATCATGGTCTCTGCGCCTTCTGCACACCCCCAGGAAGCGGCAGACGTCAGATTTTTGCAAATGCCTGAGTAGCCCCTCACTCATCCCCTCTACCGGACACACACTGAACCTGACCTCAAGCTTGACCCCAGAATCAAAACAACTGTGGGAGGGAGAAGCCTGTAGGGCAGTAACAGTTTGCTATGCAGCCTGCTTCTCCCCAGTAAAAAGGCCACAGGCAAATATTTTCACCCCCCCTGCCAGTCTACAGAAAATCCAAAAGAAGGAAGCAAACATTTATAGAGCACTTCCCCCATGCACTTGACATACCCTAATCCATGCTTACAAACTTCCCATCTAGGCATCTTATTGTCTCCATTCTAGACAAAAACCAAGGCCCTGCTGCTAAGGGGGCAGAAGCAAGATTTGGGTCCCTGTTGTCTGCCTTCCCTGTTGTCTGAAGTCCCTGGTCTTTCCATCATTCTTCCAGAAAAATCCCAATTCCACACTTGTTGTGGGCTTCCAAAGGAATGCTACACATGAGAACCCCACAAAACCAGCTGTGGACCCTCCCCTTCCTCATGCTCCCTCCCAACTGCTGCTTTTCCTGGGAGCACTTCCAAGTAGAGCGTAGTATATAACACACCCACCAAGAAATAATCCCAGCCTCTGTCAGGAACCGGCTTCTCGCAAGACAGGGTATCTGTAAGAGCCCCTGCAAGCCCATAGGGTTTTGGGGTCAGGGGACAGCAGAGATGAGCCAGGAGCCACAGGGTCAGTGGGATCTCACTCTCTGGAGTAAGAGGCTCCATACTACATGGAGAAAGGTGGTTGGCGTCTGTCTTCAGAGCCAAGCGGCAAAGCCAGGCCCAGCTGGGAAGCTGAACAGATTCCAAATATTGAGGGATGCCAATGTTCACTTAGTCCGTTCCTCGTTCCACAAAGCAGCCAGAGAAAGAAAGAAATGCGCCTGAGGATGCAGAGCCAGGAGCAGAGCAGGGCCCAGAATCAAGAACTCCAATAACAACGCTTCGAGCCTCCACTTAGGCAGGCCACACCTTTTGGCAAGACACTGGGCAGGGCCTGGAGCCAAGCTGAAATCCCAACATCACACAAAAATAAGACTTTCTCCTTTACACCATCAGCATCTCTAACACTTCTTGAGGGAGCCACTACGTGCCAAGATGGTGCTAAGCACTCTGTACCCATGATGCTGTGTAGTCTTCAAAAGAAGGTAGGTATTAGTACTCTCCCCCTTTTCCAATGAGGAACCTGAAGATCCAAGGGGTCCAGTCACTTGCCCAAGGCCACAGGAGTACAGAGGTGAGGAAGGGACTGGAACCCACGACCCCTTCTGCAAACTTCCTCCCCAGGGCTTCAGGCTCAGCCTCCTGCTTGTTAGCTGGGATAGATGGCAGCAGCCTCGGGACTGCTCACATCTTCTCCCTGGAGAGCAGCTTCAGCTGGCCTGAAAACCACCATGGTGTTCTGGAAGCACGGCTGGGCAAGTAATGGTGGCTGAGAGAGGCGTGGGAAGTGAGTGGCTTTGAAAATGAAGAGGCTACTGGTGATTACCACCACAGGGGACAGTCTGTGGAAGGCCCCACACCTTCTGCTCAGGAGGAAGCCACACCCCTCCCACACTCCCCAACCCTACGCCCACGGCTGGCAAACAGCTCTTTACACATAAGGCCTTGACTCTCCCCTGCTTGTCAGACAACCCAAATCCTCATGGGGCCCAGGCTCCTGACCCTTCCCCTGGCAGCCTAAAGTCTGGGTCAGGTCAGCTCCATGACTGGGTTCCTACTGGTGACAACGCCCCCTTCCCCACCCAGGGCACTGAGTATCAGCCCCAGCCCTAGCAACCCACCTCTTGCATTGGGCTCTCCGAAAGGCTTCCTCTCAAGAACGTGAGTTCCTAAATAAGGCTATTCATTGCACATCCTAAGTAAGGGAGACAGTGCCCACCCACTCCAAAGATCACTGGTCCAAATCTCTACTTCGTGATGAATAAAACCGAAGCCCTAGGAAGTGAAGTGACTTGCCCAAGGATACACAGCTGATCACCCGGGTAGAGGTGTGGTCGGCGCCTCCCAGGTGGATGCTCTCACACCCAGCACTTCCTGGCAGTGCCAGCTCCTTGATGTTTGGCTCATGTCCTTCTCAGAAGGGAAGTGGAACAGGGGTGTCTAGCGTGTGGTGTCTGCATCAGCCCGGGGTCTCCTGTGTGGTCAGCTCCAGAAGGCGCTGAGACCGACTTGGTGGCTTGGGGCAGGCAGCGAGGAGGGTGTCTTGCTGGTTTGCAGCCAAAGACTGGGGACAATATGGCTCCCCAATACCTGCTAGAGACCAAGAAGCACAAAAACTAGCTGCCAGCAGAGGGGGTGTCAGCATGGCTGCCTGGGCCTCCCAGAGGAGCTCCAAGGTGGCCACAGAGCCGCCTGCCTCACTGGCCCAGCCAGCCAGTCGGAGCCGCGCCCTTTCTCAGGCCCCGGTCAAGATCCAGGGCCTCTGCCAAATGCTCACACATTCCTCGCGTTTCTTCAGTCTCTGAGCAGCTGCTGCAGGGCCTTTTTTCCTGTGTTGATTTATTCTTTATTGTTCCTGAAATACACCCAAAGGCCTTGGCACCAGGCACCAGCACAGCATCGAGCCCAGGCCCCAAGTACACACCAGCCAGGTTCTCAGAGAGCGGGCCCAGCCTGCTGGAAGGATGGACCCCAGGGTCAGACCCACCAACCAGGAAGGGAGACCCAAGATCCCACCTTCCCCCGGCCTATGGTCCTAGAACTGATCTCAGGGCTGACTACAGAGGCTGGATGTCTGGGGAGGAAGAGACACTTGGAAGGTCTCAGGGAGGCCTAAGCTAAGCCCTTCCACTCCTCCCATGCATGAGTGCTTCCCCCGGCACCCCCCCACCCAACCCACACACAGCTGACCCTCAGGTGCCTGGTGCCCTCCAGAGGAGGGCCTTGGGGCTCAGGCTGGGCTTCTGACTGCCCTGTGAAGTGTTTGGAGAGGGAGGCCTCAGAGGGGTCTTCCCAGCCTTTCCCAGCCCAAAATATCTCCTCTAATCAGTGGGTCTAAAGGTGCCTGAATTCCCACCATCAACACTTCATTCCAAGGGTCAAAGCATTGTTTCCTGTGCACATGAAAACAGCCCAGGGAAGTGTGAGCTGCATGGTAAAAAGAGCCAGAGCTTTAGGGTCTGACAAAATGTATGCCAGCTTCTCCAACATGCCAGCCTCTCTGTGGGTCTCAGTTTCCCTATCAGTAAATGGGCACAATATCCTCCTCATAGTTACCACGGAATTAGATGAGGTTAACACATAGAGGGAGTGCCTGGCACAAAGTAAAGGCTCGATAAATGTGCTTTCCTTTCCCCTCTGCTGGGCAGGAGAAGCATCCTTATCAGTCTTCAACACCCTAGGAGGAGGACGTGAATAGTCTGACGCTCTCAGCCCCACAGCTGGCTGAGCACAGGGCCGGACCGCGAGAGCAGGACGAGGGGCTGAGCGTCCCAGCAATAGTGTCAGGCTCTGCAGGCACGCAGGGCATCTGGCCTAGGGACCCAGGAGGGGCACACCCAGCACAGGCCCCTCCTGGGCTCCGCTGTGCCACAAGGGCCTGCAGGAACATGGTGAGACAAGAGTCCCCGGATGATACCTGGCAAAGCTTCCAGGCCCATCACAGAGCCTCCACCCTCCTGGGCTCACTGGAGGAAGGGCAATAAAAAGGAAAGTACCATCACCTGAGGGAAGCTGGGGAGAGGGGTGGCTAGAACGAGCAGGAGCAGGGAAGGCAAAGGCACCCCGAGCCCGCAGACAGCCAGTAAGCCTGCCCCAAGGCGACCACAGTGAATGTCCCACAAGTGCAAGTACCCGCCCGGTTATTTTTGGCACCTCTTCTGCCCAAAGCCAGCAAGGAAAGGCAGCTGCTAGCACCATGGAAGGGCTGTTTATGCTCGAGCGTGCAAGCACGGAGGCAGGGGCAGAAAGAGCACAGCAGCCACTGTGCAGGGGAGGCCTCGGCCCCCTTTCTTCCTCTCCTGACCATCCCTGTAAGGTCCCATCTGCCTGTCACATAGTTGACATAGCATGGGTACTTCTGCTTTCACTCAGATCCAGTCTCCCAACCACAAAACTCACACGCACATGCACACACACATGCAGACACACACGCAGGCACGCACACACGCACGCACAGACAAATAAATAACTACGGAGCCAGCTGGGGACTGAGCCACACCCAAGAGCAGGAGCCGACTCCTCTTGGGCTCTTCCTGCACTGAGGCAGCCCTCCCACCTTCCAAACCGGGAGGGGCAGGGACCAGGGGCAGGACGCTGGAGCAGCTCCTCTTTCCACCCGCCTCAGGTGAAAGTGGACATAGACGGGAACCTCAAGGGACTCACTGTCTCTACACTTCCCCATCTGAAAATGAAGGAATGGGATTAGATGTCCCAAAGTGTCTTCCAGCTCTGGGATGACTCCTGGGAGCTGGGGAGCCCAGGACTGTGACCCAGGGCCAGCTGGGGAGGTCAGACAAAGCAAGGTTGGGTGGGGAGGAGGATCTGAGCAGCAGTCAGGTACATTCCCCAGGAGCAGCCAGAAGGCTGGGAGGGGGGAGGGGCAGGACGGGGGGGGGGGGGGGGCGGGAAGAGAAGGAGGAGGAGGTAGAAGAAAGAAAGGGGGGAGAAAAGCCAGCCTACAGGCACTTTCAAGAGTTGCCAGTTATCACTTAAGCTTTTCTAAGCTCCTTTCTGAGCTCTGAGGCCCTCCCCCTCAAGGAACTGACAAATTCTGGCAACAGCAGGCTGGATTGGGCCTCTGTCTGTCCGACTGCTGGAAAAAGCTGGGAATCAAAATCCCTCACCGTTTTCCTTCCTCTCTGGACCCCATTTCCCCCAGAGAAGTTGGGCAGCCTCACAGGGAACCCCCTTCTGGCTGCAAGCCTGGTATACTTCCCCCTCTCGAAGCTCTGGCCTGGTCAAATCTTGCCCTGGCTGCTCCCCTCCCCCCTTCCCGAGACTCCTGGAGGAAGAAGCACTGCCTGGAAAAAATAACCCACAAGCTCCCTGCGGCTGGAGAGAAAGGCAGAGGGAACAGGGAGCACCTTCCCCAGCTGGCCACAGCACCGGGCTATGTTCCAGGAAGAGCAAGAGCAAGAAGGGCTGCCAGGGAAGCCTCAGGCCCCCAGCCCCCTTCCTCCCCTCCAGCCCCCCCCCAGCAAACCACAGCCGGTAATCATGTCCCCCAGGGAGACCCGCCACCCCCACCCTAGCAAAAACCCAGCTCTTTGTTGACATGTGGCAACTTTCTTCTTATATAATATCTTTGTGGTGTCTCCTCCACCCCCCTACCCCACTCCACCCCTGCTATTTCAATTGGAGAAAGAGCCAAAGTGCTCTTTGGAGGACAACTCCCACCCTCAGCTCCACCCAAACCTCCACTGAGGTCACACTGGGAGGCTTCAGGTGAAGAAAAGACAAGGGGACTTTTTCCGTGGCTGAGAAAGCAGCCTTCCTCCCACCCACGTGAGCAGTTCAGCCTGAGGCCTGGGCGGGTAGGTTCCGAGAGCACAATCTGATCTCTGGGAAGTTGAGCCCTGAACTCTGGGCTGCAGGGACAGAATCCCTTGCAAAAGCACACAGGCCCCAGGATCTGGGCCCGTCTAGGTGGGCGAGGATCACACAGCTGTGCCCAGGGCCTCCGGAGTTATAAAAGGAGCCTCATTCACACAGGCCCCATGCCCTGGAGGAGAGCCCTCCTACCACAAGCGGGACACGCTTCATTTCCTCTTCCCTGGAAGAGCAAAAGGCAAACGGCTGAACTTGGGAGGGACCATTGAAATGACAGCCACCATCTGTTGAGTACCTACTATGTGCCAGTCACTTTGCATGCACGATCTTGTTTAACCTGCATGGCAACCCTATGAAGTCCTATTATCATCCTCACTTTACAGGTGAGGAAACTGAGGCTCAGGAAGTTAAGCAATGCCCAAAGCCACACAGGAAGTAGAGAAGCTGGAGTAGGAACCCCAGGTCTGCCCAGTCCTCGTTCCTGTGCACCTACTGGGCTTCCTTCATAGTCACTGCCCAGGTTGCTGTCCACACACTATCCAGGAATGGTGTTCTGAGTTTGGGGGCGGAAGTGGGCATGGACACGTTTTGCTGGATGGCTCCGGAATCTGACCTGATACCCCACTAACTGTTATCACTCCCAAGTGTGTGACTGTGAGAGCCCCTGTAAGTGTGCGTGTGGTAGGGTGCAGGGAGGGTGATCTGGATTCCAAATAGCAGTTTCCGACACCAAAGTTATGCTGTAATGCTTCTGATTCATAAAATGAGCTCACAGTCTCAGGGTATCCTGAACGTTGCCTCGAATTGCAAATGCAGATCCCTTAAGTAAGACCTGGGAATTTCAGCACATTCCACCTGGCTCCAGCCCTGTGTGCAGTTTATTTACTTCAGGCCCATAGGGTCTCTGCTCCACCGGGCAGGAGCAACCCCTCCATCGGGATGCAACCCCTGGCTCCATTTCCTGTAGCCTGTGGTGAGTCAGGGAAGAATGGAGCCCCCCAGGCTGCTTCTATACTAATACACACGTGCATACACACACGCGCACGCACGCAGAAAGGATGCCAATTTGGCCTCGCCAAAGGAAATGCCCAGGTTAGCAGATTCCCAGGCAGGAGGCTTCACACTCTTTCACCCAGAGGTCCCTCTGGGGTCAGAACGACCAGACACATTCTCCAGCTCTCCGGAAGGGTGACCAGGGCCAAGAAACTGGGCTTGCCAGCACCACACTCACTCGTGGACTGACCCTCTTAAAACCAATGGCGCAGTATGATCCCAGCGGCGAGACTCACTGGGCCCACCCCATGCAGGTCCACATATTTCTGCAGGAGATCTTTCATTCATTTGTTCAACTAATATATACTAAACACCCACTAGAAGCCAGGCATTGTGGGAACAATACAGAACATACATTAGGGCAGAGGTTATGGTAAACCTGAAATGTACTTTCGGCATTTCACATACAGAATCCTCACTGCGACCGTGCACAGGACATTCAGAGACTCTATCTCTGAGTTTATGTTTTGAGCCCCACAGTATGATACATACACAAATGACTACATAAGGCGGAAATGAGTGTTAAGAAGGCTGAGATGTCTCCAAAGAAGTGTCATTTGAAACAGGCCTAAAAGGATCAGCAGGAATCTCCCAGCTACTTGTGGCCATCCCCACTCCTCCGTGAGCAAGGTTTCCTTCTGGGAGACCCAGCTGCAAGAAAGGGCCCATCAAGGCCAGATTCCCAGACTGGCCCATTCCCCTTCCAAGATACTATGCCCCAGATGCAACCCCCACCCCACCCTTCTCCCACTCCTCTCTTCTCCTGGCTCCATAGGGTAGCCCTTCCATGGGTTCTACAGGCACGGGCAGCCCTTAACTGAATCTGTAACTGCATATCGCCTTTTTTCCTCATTTATTAAAAGCAGCAGCCCATTGGGCTAAATAACTGGGTTATTTTTAAATCCCATATTTAAAAGTTGAACTCTCAACCCCATGGGCATTCCAGGGCACCCTTTCCTAGGGTGAGCTGAGGGTTCTGCCTGGCACCTGGAAAAGCCACAGCGGGCAGTGGGCAGACTGTCCCAGAGCAAGCTGTATGGTGGGGGTGGGGGGCACCCTCTAGGTTCTTCACCCTTTTGTGCCCTAGGAGTTACTCATACCAGAGTAACCAACCAGAGGCCAATCCAATTAGAATGGAGACTGGGCCAGGACCAAGCAATGAGATGGTTTATCACAGTAATTGAATGTTTACACCCATATTATTCACTGTCCAGAGCAGTAGGAAAAAGAGGACCCATAAATTCTTCAACCTGGGAAGGTTTCTCCTTTCTCCCTTTGTCTTGAAGTCATCTAACTGCCCGTGGAAGGGGTGCATTTCTCTGATCATGTGCCACACCATCTCTGGGAGGTTCTGGAGCAGGACAGGTGGTTTTCTCTCCTCAGCCTGGGCCCCACAGGGGAAGAGAGCCTTCTCCTCAGAACTGCAGTCCCTCCACCTTCACCAGGCTTCCAGTCTCAATCCTGAAGCTGCAGGGACAAGAAGAGGCCAGCCCTCCAGGCCGCCACCAGGCCAGGCGCCCCCTGCTGAAGCAAGCCAGACCTCCCCTCCCCCCAGCCACAACTGCCAACAGGGATCCCCTGCACACACGTGCCGCGGCGGCCTCCATACTCGGCCACCGCCAGCCAGCTCTCCTCCCGTCCCACCGGCCCCGGAGCCAGGCTCCACAGGCTGGCACACTGATCCGATGTGGGATGGTGGAAGCAGGAAGTAGCCACCAAAGTTGTGACCAACAAAGTTTTAAATGGGGCGAGTAACTTCCCCTTTCATCTTTCCAGCAGCTTGCTCTGGAGGCTGGGCTGGAATAGCCAGTGGCCTCCACTTTGGCAGGAGGCAGGTACTTCCTCCACGTCTGCCTTCCCGGGGGCTGAGGCTTGAAAATCCCAGGGCGGCACCAGGCCCGTAGCCAGAGGCTTGGGTGGGGGGGCCTCCAGGGGGGCAACCTGGTGCACACGCTCCTGGAAGCGTGAGTTGGGAGGGTAGTATGACTACCTCCACCAAGCCGGCCATGTGCAGGGTCCAGACAAAACCCGGGCCCCCGAGCTCCGGACGGGCACCCACAAACACAGCACGCGGTGAGGCGCGCGGAGAGCTGGGCAGGCCGCAAAGGCGCGGGCGTGCGGGGGCGGGCGAGAAGGATGACAGGTCTGAGGTGCGCCAGCGGTGCGCGGGGTGAGGCCGGCCGGCCCGCCCGCCCCAAGCTCTCCAGTTTAGGCCTTGGCTGCTCTTGCCCCAGCTCCCTGCCGCCCCTGCACGTCTGTCCCCCAAACTCCCGGCGCGGGCACAGTTTCCTTGTCCACTTTGCCGTGCACACTGGCAGGACCGGGGGAAGGGGCTCCCGCGCCAAGTTCCCGCAGCTCGCGCGAGCCCCTCCCGACGCCTCCGGGGCCTGGGCTCGGTCACGCAAGCCGGTCCCCGCCGACACCACGTTTCTCTCCGGTGGAGGAGCAGCCGTATTCCCGAGCCGACGCCACGGCGGGCCGGGCGGCTCGGGAAGGTTTTCCTGCCCCGGCCGCGCCCGGGTGGGCGGGGGCCGCGCGCGAGCTGCGTAGCTGCACAAACACGGCGGGCTGGCGCGGCACACGCAGCTGCGGGCTGGCGGTGCGGGCCGCGGAGGCGCGGGCTGCGGGGCGGCGAACGCACGTACACACGCACACCCCGCCCCGGCCGCCCAGGCCGCAGAAGTTGACGCGCCGCGCCCCCCGCAGCCCCGCGCCCGCGCTCCGGGCCGCGCCTGCAGAGCTGCAGCCCGCGCGCCCGGCCGCCACCGCCTGCGCGCAGCCCCGGGTCCCTGGGCCGCCGCCGCCAGGGCGGGCTGCGCCTCGTCGCGTGCAGGCCTCGGCCGCCGGCCGGGCGCTCCACTTACCCCGCTCCTGCCCGAGCTCCAGCATCGGCTGTCCCCCTTCCGCCGCGGGCCGCCGCCTTCGGTCGCCTCCCAGGCTCCAGCCGCCTGCACGCACTCCCGGATTTTAAAAACAAACAGGCGCCTCCGCCTCCCCGCGGCGCTCGCAGGGCTTCCGCCAGCCCGCGCCTCCCAAGGCTGGGAAGTTTGCTGGCGGGGCCCGGGCGGGACGCGCGGGCTGTCACCCCTCGCTTGCGGCGCAGGAGCCTCGGCGCACCCCGCGCCCGCGGTGTCTGCCTCGCGATCGCTCTCCCTCCCTCCGTGTCACCCCCAGTCCTGCGATGCAGTGTCAGGATTGCACTGCTCTGACTCATCGGTTGAGCTCACAGCTTGAAAAAAAAAAAGAGAGAGAGAGAGAGGGCGAGAGGCAACAGCGAAGGAGGAGGACTCTCTGGCGTGCTACAAAGGATTGCACAACTCCGGGCTGGGAGCGCGGAGCGCCCAGCGGCCGGCCGGCGCGCGCGGCTCGGCGGCGAGCAGGAACCAGCCCCACCACTTCATCAGCACAACTGTCTCGGGTCGGCCGCACAGCCAGCAGGCCTGGCGCCGCCCACTTCCTGCGACCAAATAAGGCCGGAGAAGGCGTCTTTAAACCTCGGGCGGCTGTCCGGGCTGGGGATTTCCAGCAGACCTCACCTCCACTCCTGAGTGGGTCGCCCTCCTCCCTCAGCCCAGGCCGGCGCCCCCAATGGCTTTGCTGGAACCGACAGGCCACGCGGCTCGTTCCTTTCACACCAAGGTCAGAAGGAGACGGTGACGAAATGCTTGGAAACCCATCGGGCCTGCCAGGAAAGTGTGTATGTGGTGTTGGGGAGGACACAAGTCGCTTTCTTCCACAAAGAGAACCCTGGTTTTGGATACGGTAAATCATGCACAGTCCTCTCTAAGGCACTTTATTAAGTTTCCCCAAGTTTCACTTTTGGCTCAGCAGCATCCTGGTGGTGTAAAGGTTGTTGAGAAACGTCCCAGCCCCTATGAAAGACCCAGTTACTGAGGTGATGAAAAGCTCCCGGGTTTAATTCTAGCAACTGAAGGCAGTGTTGGGGCAGCTTTTCACTGCAAGCCCACAGTTCCCCTCCCCTCCCTCCTCACCCCCTCCCCCCACTCCCGCCGCCATGCCTCCTGGCCTGGCAGGGAGGGAACATGGGAGGCATTTCTGCTCAGGAAGTTCTCGCTGGCCCCCACATTCAGTGAAGCTCTGGGGCCAGGAGAAAGTCCAGGGGAGGTTCTTTCCATTTGTTTTTGGTTTTTGTTTTTCCCAAAGAGATGGGTCAGAAGGAGGTTTGCCTTTGAAGGAAAAAAAAACACTGTGTCCTGGCAGCTGCTTTCCCCTGTGGCCAGTGCTGAGAAGCAAGTGCATCTCTTGCTTTCTTGGGGAGAAGCGGAGAGGCAGTGGAATGGGATTCTCACAGACCCTCTGAGCCTGCAGGGCAAGGGCCCTTGCCCCTGGGGAGCAGATGACAGAGGCCCACCCTTGCACCTGAGGACCACCACGGTCTCGTCCTCTTCCACCCCTTTGCTGGCTGGAGCTCACACCTCACCCAGGAGGAAGCGGACTTATTGTACCAGGGTAGAACAGATATGGCAGAAGAAGGACAACCTAAAACAGTCTTGTCTTCGGAATAGAGATAATTATGCCAGGGGACTGGACCAGATGACCTCTTACAATCCCTTCCAGTTTAAAATCCAGGATTCCGTGATTGTAAAAAGTGAATGGAGGAGCAGGGAAACCACCTCCAACAAAGAAAAGCCCAGGCTCTCGGATTTAGCATCTGCTATGACAGTATTGTTCCTGACGGTTCTCCAAGCACGTCCCCACACACAGCCTACTTAACAACCCCACATGTGCTATCCCCCTAGTCTTATGGACGAGCACACGGAGGTTCAAATAGGTTAAGTGACTTGCGCAAGATCACAGGGTAAGCCAATCATTTGTCACTTCTCTGTTCCTCTTCCCAGCTCCCCCAGAGGAAGACAGTGAGCAGCTGAGGGACTGGGGCGCTCAGGCATGCAGGCCCGGCCCCCAAGTAGAGATGAGACTCTCAGGACTCCCGGCAGAGGTTCGATGTAAAGCCTTTTTGGTTTTTTTCCATTTGTCTGATTTCTTCATTCCTGCCGACACCTCATCCAAGTGGAAGCAAAAGCAAAGCCACTTGGTATCCAGTGCCCACTGCTGCCAGGTTTCCTCTGCAGGCCTCTGGTCATCCTGTCCTCCCCATCCCCCCCCAGGGCCTAACCCCGAGATCTGGCCTCAAGCCAGCCCGGAGCAAGCCCCTGAGAGCCAGGGCAGACCAGCCCAGGGATGTTCCCAACCAACCAGAAAACCCAGCTGGGAAGCACATTCCTAGAAGAGCCTGCCACCATGGAGCCAGGGCCCAACCTCCAGGGAACGAGTGGGAGCCACTCCAAAGGGCACTCCTCACTCAGCCTCGTCCGGCCAGGACTTCCTCCCTGTCCACACCGGGCTGCTGGGCCTGGCCCAGGAAGCTGCACAAGGAGTGGGGGAAGGTGGCAGGGGTGCCTGGGAAACAGAAGTCAGTGACCTGGAGGAGTTCTGCTCATCTTGGAACAGCACATCCCTTCACCCCAACTCAACTTCCAGACTCAGGCCATTTCAGAAAGCAGAGAGGAAGGAAGGGGGCACGTGTGCGTGCTCAAGACTGTGTCCGATGCTCCCCCCCCCCCCCCCCCCGCCCCCAGGAGAAGTCTGCCTCCCACTGGCAGGCAGATGAGGATGTGTGCAGACAGCTGCAGCTCTTCCCAGAAGGCCCTGGAGGTCAGTTTGGCTGCAGATATGACAGTGCAGAATCACTGACATGTGAAGTGAAAGTTTTGGTTTTAGAAGCTCTAGTCTCTGGGGCAGCTGAGAAGGGTGCCCTTTGAAGGAAAAGAAAAAGAAAAAGAAAAAGAAAAAAAGAAAAAGAAAAAGATGTTCCAGGGACCTTCCCCCCCGGCTCTTCTCGACCTTTACAAATGGCAGGGGAGAGAGGAGCACAGAGCTCCAGGGAGTGTGTCTGCTGAGAAACACTCCAGCAGGCAAAGCACCCTTCACAGGCTTCCAAACTCTGGGTCCCGATGAGGGCAGAAAATGGCCTTAGAGAGGCTTCCTGGGACGGCACCAGCTCTCTGGACTTGGCTCCGAGTGACCCATCACTGCCCCGAGTGTCCATCAGCAGTGTCCGCTTCTGGGACAACCCAAGACCATTAAAAAGCTTCCGAGGGTGAATTTTGTAGTATTGAATTATATTCCAATAAAGGTGTTATTAAGAGAAGGAAAAAAAAAAAAGCTTCCAGGGAGGCCAGGTCCTCCCTAACTGCACACCCACCTCCATTAACTTTCTGCTGCCATCAGTCACTATTTAAACAGGGGTTTTCTCCCCCCCCATGCCCCAGGCCTGCATTCCTGCCCTTTTTCCATTGTCCCTTCTCTGTCAGGATCTTTCCATGGAGGCCAGCACACACGGTGTGTTTCAGCAAATAAGCAACCTTTACTGGAGTCTGGGGAACTGAGGAACAAATACAGTCGGGAAATCACAAATCGACAGTACAGGGTTCCTCGTGTCCCCGTTGTCTTTTCCCTTTGCAGAATAAAGGTACTGCCTCTAAACCTCATTTTCTACAATTTCAACAGAAGAAAGAGAAGTTGTGGAAAGAAACAGTGAACCAGGACAGAGTCTGGGTCCTGCCTAACTGCAGCTAACACCCTCTGTGATCTTAGGAAAGCTGACACCTCTGAGCCTCACTTTTTGGCCTGTAACAGATGTAACGAATTTGTTACATGGACAATGAGCGAACACACACCTTCTAGGGGCTTGGGAGAATTCCAGGGGCACAAAACTGCTCTATGACGGAATCATGCTAGGTACACTTAAGGGGTTACAACTGTTCCTATTCTTACTATTTTAGCCTATATCCCCTTCTCCTAAAACTAGCGTCTTCCTTTCAAGAACCTAGTCCAGGCAAGATCTTTTTCCCCCTAAAGACCCCTGGGTCCATCCCCATCAGCCTCTGTTGACCCTTTGCTGGGCTCGCCCAGACTCTTTCCAACCCCGACACGGAGTTCCATCTGGGTGTCCTTCCAAGGCTCCCCTCCCAGTCTCTCTTCGTGTCCTTTCCACCCACTTCTTCCACAGTGTCACCCACCAGCCTGAGGAGGGACACTCTTGATGGCCATGGCTTCTCCTCACCACTTTTTGTCATGTCCTTTCTGAGGGGGCAGGGAGCTCAAAACCACCCCAGCCATTAAGTTAAGCCACCATGTGCCAAGAAGTCCCTGCACTGTCTTCTCTTTTACCACTGAAAACCCAGGAGACCCTCCTCCTCCGTTCACATTTACTTCACCTGTTCAGGGGCAGGGCCATGCCTGCCACACCAGCCCACAGCTGTCTGCATCCTTTGGCCCTCCCACCTACCCTTGCCTCCACCTCCCTTTCTTACAGGCCCGTGCTAGGTTGTTAGGGCCTTTGTCAGGCCTGCGAGGGAGCTTCTGCAGATGTCCCAGTTGCTGCTGTCACTCTGGGAGCGACGTCTGGCTGGGTGTAGGGGGAAGGACAAAACAGGTGTGGCTGCCAGGGAGGGCGGGCCAGCAGGGCCATGGGGACAGAAGCACCCTTTCTTCACAGAGCCAAGGCTGCCAGCTTCCCAAAGGCCTCCTTTCAGCACGGTTCCATGCCCCCTGCAGAACCAGCCCCAGACAGACTCCGTTACTGGCTGTTTGATGGAGCTCAGCTTTCCGACCTTGTGGCCGTGGGCCAGGAGGAACAGGACCCACAAGATCCAGTGTATGCAATGGGGCATGCTTTAAAACATTATTTTTAAATGAAAACAAATACTGATAGGTCATGGACTAGAATCCCAAATTCGTGTTCATGGAAGTGTACAGGTTAAGAGCAAAAGCTGAGACCGAAATCCAAATCTTGGCTCATGCTAGCTTGACGACCTTGAGCGAATTACTTAACCGCTTGATTTTCTCATCTGCAAAATGGAGACAAGAGCTTAACAGTACCTGGCACACATGAAGTCTTCTGTAAGTGTTGGCTATCATCTTTTTTCTCATCTCCTGATTGATCCTCTTGCTTCTAGTCTTGCACACTTACCATCCTCATTGCCATCAGAGCGATCACATCCCTTTTCGATAGTTCCCAGCATTCTTCTGCAAAAGGCTGAGCCGTTAGCCAAACTATTAGGTGTGGACACTTCAGGCATGACCGGCTCTGTCCTACTTCCCAGCCCCAGGGCCACACAGCCAAAGGAGCTGAAGTTCCTCAAGATGCCTGCTTGTTCACACATGCTCCTCCTCCCCCCACCTTCACCCACAGGTAAACCCATATGCCTAGTCTCCCATCAGACTTGAGCTCAATGGCAACTCTTCCAGGAAGCCTTCCTTGACCACTGCAAGCAGAGGAAGTCCACTGGAGTATATACTGCTGGAGCCCTCCTGGATCTCCTTTATCAGACTGGTGCACCATCCCCCAGCTACTGTGTTGCTACTAAGGGCTCACAGCTGCCCCTTTTCAAAGGGAGCCTTTGCTGGCAGACGGCACTAGAGCCAATGACTGATTAGGGGTTGGGGCAACGGGATGGGTCTGAAAGTTCAGCCCCCTCGTCTCAAGGTGGAACCCATTCTGTGATGGTGTATTTCATACTTCGGGGATCCCTGTGGGGTCTGGCTGAAGCTAGCTAGCTCCAGCCGCAGCACATCCTTCTTCTGCATAGCTTCCTCCGCAGCCCTACCCTGCTTCCTTCACCCCTTCCCCCTCAGAGCACTTCCTGAGTCAATCCCAGGCACCCCTCCCTGCCTCTGTCCCTGCTCCTAAGGAACTCCCGTGTCAGCCCCTGTTCATCTTTCCTCCATCCTGATACATTGTTCTGCTTATTGAGCTCTCTCCTTACTAGGATCAGAGCACAGCCTAGATCTTAGTCACCTTGCATCCGTGGTGTCTACACGTGGTGGGTGCTCAGTATGTTTGTTGATAAATGCACAAATAAAATAATATATGTGAAAATCTGAGGCAAGCAATAAGATGTAACATTATTATTATTATCATCACTGCTTTCATTACGATTTCTTCCATTCCAAATGCACTTTTAACCTCTCTGAAATCAGGATGCACCTTACAATCAATAGAGCATGTCATGGTTTAACCAGCAGCATTTTCTCTTTCTTAGTTGTACATAAGATAATGGTGCAACTGATAATTACTGGCGTCTTAGGTTCAATACTACTGCTTCCACTCCTACCACTGTTACCACTACGACTCCTACTACTATTACTATTACTACTACCACCACCACCACTACCGAGGCTCAATCCCCTGGGTTCTGGAGCTTGCAAGACAAAGGCCACAGAGATGAGACACTCCATTGCCTGTGCTCAGTAGCCGTTGGGCAATCAAGCTTTCACACAGTGACTTGCAATTTCCCAGGGATCAGAAGGACCCCTGTTCCAGACACTTCCAGAAACTACCATGGATGCAGGCCAACGTGGTGTGGAACAGGCTCTGGACAGGGTGGGAGTCAGGAGAGCAAAGTTCTAAGCCTGGTTCTTCCTCTAGTTTTCTGGATGGTCCCACGTAGGACCTATCAACACATTTATTGAAGGTCTTGGTGCTTGATGTGATGTGAGCCCACTGGGTCCACCCAGCACCCTGAGAGGAAGCCACGATCCCCATTGTACAGATAAGGAAGCCGAGGTTGAAAACGGTTAAACACCCCTTCCAAGGTCATACAGATGGAACTCAATCACTGGCCTCTCCGAGTCCCTCTCTCTGCTATATGAGGATACCTCCCTGAGCTTGTGTTTTCCCAGTAAGGACTCTGCATAATGAGGAGTCCCAGACTGGAGGCTCACAATCCATTCTCATCCCCAGATACATTTTATTTCACCCATATATTGTGTTTGATTTGAAATGAATTAAATTCACTATCAACATTTTTTTTTTTTAATCAGGAGATTTAAACTAAAAATCAGGATTTCCAGGGGCACCTGTGTGGCACAGTTGTCGTGATCTTGGGATCATGACCTCGGGGTTGTGAGATCAAACCCTGTGTCAGGCTCTGGGCTCAGCTCAGAGTCTGCTTGGGACTCTCTCTCCCTCTGCCCCTCCCCCTGCTCTCTCTCCTTCTCTCAAATAAATAAATAAATAAATAATCAGTATTTCTGGTTTGTCATGAAAAAAACTGGAGCACTGGCCACACTGAGCCCTCCTTCTTGGAGGTGGAGCAGAGAAGCCCCAGGAGGGGAGTAGCATTATGACAGAACAGCCGCACGACCAGAGCCGCACTGTGGTGGGACTCCCACACCCCAATTTTCCACTGCTTCCCTGGCCACTTACATCTCACCTGTTTTCATCTACCCAGCCAACGTCTCTTACTGAGAATGCTCCTGTTCCCTATGGGCCTTCGAGTGCATGACCCTTAGATGAACTCCAATGCCCTCTCCCGCCCTAACATCTTGTGCGGCTCCTCCCAGAACCTCCCCAGCAGTCCCCCCCCCCACAAAGAAGTCACTTTAGGAGCCCATTTTGGAACCACTCAGGCAAGCCCCCGCCTCACACCTACCCTTTGACTTCCATCACTGGGCCCCCAGTGTCTGTCCCTGTCCTTCCCTTCCCCTCCCTCCACACCCAGAGCACCTGTCCCAGCCAGTGAGGGGGTGAGCCACGCAGGTGTGGAGAAGGGTTAGCCCAGGCCACGGGTGGGGCCCCACCCAGGAGGGAGGGAGGGAGGAAGGTAGGACATTGTGGCTCTTGATAGGAAAGTGGTTTTAGGAGACAGATGGAAGTGACAGAAGATGAACACAGGAGATGAATGCAGTTAGACACATGAGAAAACAGTAAATCATCAGGGGGAAGAATGCCCAGTCTCAGCAGCAATTTAAGACATGCAAATTAGAACCCCATTAAGGCCCCATTATGGCCTCGAGTCCACGTGCAAATAAGTAAATACATTAAACAAGAAAACTGCTGATGGCAGGACCATCAGGAGACATTGCTGTGCCACTCTCAACTGTGCAAACCTTTCTAGAATGTGATTTGGCACTGTGTTGCAAGAGTTGAAGACCTTGATCGGGTCACTATGGTTGGGAGACCACATTCCATGAAAATAATCTAAAATACCATCACAAAGGAGTTTTTACAAATGATGCTCATAGCACCTATCTACAGACCCCCAAAACTGAAACCCATTCAGGTTACGGTACGGTAGAGTAACAGGATGAAACCTGCAAGGGACTGGCACGTGGAAACGGTCTGATGAAAACATTTGATCATGCTATGTGACAAAATCAGCACAAAGAAATAGTAAAGGTGGACTTACCAGCTAGGTTACAGCATCCACAGGAACATTAGCAGCAATCAGAAGAGAATCCCGAACAGCATAAATTGCTAAGGTGTAATGTTTGCTCTAAATAAATGGTGATAGTTTAAATAACAATGACGATGATGATAATAATGTCAGGGCCACTGAACAGGATTTCCTCACCATACAGATACCCAGCCCAGCTCCCAGGAAGCCGGTGAGCCCAGGCTCCTGGCCTGAGGAGGGAGCAAGGAGGGATGTAAGCTGGGAGGGACAGGGCTGTGCCTGTGGGCAGGAGGATGGCCCCAGAGCTTCCCTTAGCAGGACGGCTCCTCTCGCTGAAGAAACAAAGTTACACAAATAAAACCCACACCATTTAACCTCTAACGTCCTGGGTGCTAGATCTCGCTGCTGCATTTTCGCTCTCAATTTTACTAATACCTTATTTCAGCAACTTCAGAGGTGATACCAGGGCTCTCTGTGGGCTAGCCTAGGAACCCAACCACCATTTATAGCATTGTTTCTATGGAAATGTGTTTCAAGCTTCAAGAAATCTAGCTGCTGACAGCCCTGGGGCACGCACGTGGTCTCTAAATTAGGGAACTGAGAGGTGCAGTTATTGCTGGGTCCTGGGCTCAGGAAGACAGCGTGTTACTGAGACTGTGGTAGTTCATATGCACACCACCAGCAACGATCCCCTGAGAGCAGGCTAGAGGTCGCTGTATGCAGTGGGGATGGGACCCGGCATCTAGGAATATTCCAGGGAAGCACATGGATATTTCCCCCACCCCCGCCCCGCCTCCAAACACATCATGGAAGATGTGAAACTGGCCTCAGTACCCCTCATGAGTATCCAGGTAAGCCCTGAGCCCACATGCTTTCCAATTTCTCCCTGACCCTGGCAAACCTCTAGCCACAACGGCCCATTTCAGTCTGAGCTCAGTCAGAACAAAGAAACGCCAAACCTTCGACAGTTCTGGAATTTGGCTTCCTCAGACAGGTGTTTGAGATAACCAGGGCCCCAGCAGGGCCCGACATCTCTCCACACGCGCGCGCACAAACACACACACGCACTGCGGCCGTGGCTTCTGTTTCAGCAGGTTCCAACCTGCCTGCACAAGGCCGGCCCAGGGCTCTCCGGCTCCCACTCACCTCAGGACTCCTAACAACTCCGAGGAGTCTCCACGGCCTGCCCCGAACCACACTGGTCACGGGAAAAGGATGATCAAGGGCCCTCCACACAGACACTCCACATGTCAAGAAAGTGCCCCAGTAAGAAAAACAGGCTACACACACATGGGGAGGCAACACCAGAGGGGGGTGGACGGTGAGAAGGCTACTCGCTGGGCGTCCCAAGCTTCCGAGATGCCAGAGATATGAGAAAGTGGTCAGAAGAGGGTCAGCTGCTCAGCCACAAGGCCACACCTACAGTTGCAAGTCCCAGCAGAGCTCATGGCAAGATGGGGGTTCGCAGGGCCCTGACTGCTAAGCAGGTAGAGGCAGACTGGATCAATGTGGGGGGCTTTCCGAGGCTAGCAATAAAGAGCAACTCAGTTTCAGTCCTATAATAAATATGTACAATACAGCAAACACCCAAGACGCTGACTCACTAGGGCTCTACCTGGGTTACGCAGGGCCACAGGTGAGTGTGCAAACACCCTCGAGGCTGCCCATCGGAATTTTCAAGAGAGAACAGGTTGCCTCCCCCTGTGGCTAAGGCCCCCCAGGACCCGGCAGGCAGCCTGGAGGTGAGCGGGAGGCTGGCCTCAGGGCCACACGTACTCAAGGGGCTGGTTCCCTGGAAAACCAGGTATGAGCAATCATCTGGGGCTCTGAGGCCACTTGGACGTCACCCGTACCAGGCAGAGTGCACGCTGGGAGCCCTGCAGTTATACAATGAACCAGCCTGTGAAGTCAGGCCTTCTATCACTAAAAGACTCAGTGAGCCAATCTGAACTCTCCAGCCCCCGCAGTGCAGGTGGCTGATAAGACGCAACAGTTCTGTCTTCCTGGTGGGAACAGATGGGAGGCTTGGAGGTCCCTCCCCCTGGGCTTCCCACCCAGATCCAAAGTCTTTGATATGTTAAGATCTTTTTTTTTTAAGTATATTTATTTCTAAAGCAATTTCAAACACACAAAATACTCTATTCATTGCCACTTGACCTAAATCCAGTATTTACCTTATGCCAATTTACACTACGGCCAGTGTGATCAGTTTTTATGCACTCAAGTGTATGTGCAATTTTGCCCACTCAAACAGAAACCACTTTTTCACCAAAATTCATCAACATTTTCCTATGAATTAGTAACATCTTCATAGACCGGGGCTCACCTGGCAGGCTCAGAGACACAGCAAAGCCACTAAGACAGCGGCTCCACCAACAGATGCATAGGGAGGGCTGCCACGCAAACAAACCGTTCACCCACCACACGTGTCCACCTGGTCCAGGCCAGGTCCTGGGCCTGCCCACTGCTCCCTCCCGTCCCCAAAGGCTGCCCTTCCAGTCCCATCATGGGACACCTACAGTGTGCCAGGCACAGTTCTGCACTGGCGAGGAGCCAGGCCCCTACAGTGGGTAAGTCCCATGGCAGAGACGCTAGGGGGGAGGGTCAGGAAGGCAGCAGGGAAGCAGGTGACGTCTGGCGGCTCCTGTGGGCCTCTGCTGGGAGGAAAAGGGCAGGGAGGGCATTCCAGTGAGAGGGAGCAACCATACACGAGGCAGACAGGAGCGGAGAGAACACGGGCCATATTGGGGAAGGGGCGGTGGCAGGGGAAGAGGTGGGAAGGTGCACCGGGCCTCTGAAGAGGGCCTTGCTTGCCATTCTGAGAACTGTGAGCTTTCTCCTGCAGGACCTGGGCAGCTCGCGGAGGATTTTAAGAGGCGGGAGGTAAGCAAAGCTGTGTTTTAGTAAAATAACCAAGTCCTTCAAGATTTCTTTTCCATTTCAGTGCTGCCTTTAACACGATTTCATGTCACGGGGGCAAAAACAAATGAGTCAGTATAAGTTGTGCCAGAGTCCGGGCCAGGATCACCCCTGCTTGTCCTTCTCGAGGGCCATCCTGACCCCAGACGGGCGAGCAGACCGTGCCTCAGGGATCGCCTCCAGTCCAGGCTGTAAGAAGCTAGCCCATGACACGCCCAGCTTCGTGGAAACAGCAGCTCCCACTTGTAGGGACCAGGGGGAAAGACTCTTGCCACGCTGGCAGTCACCCCAGCCTGAGTCCAGTACGTTCAAAACCACATTTTTCTACTTCTTTTTAAAGGAAATTAAATCCTTTGTCTAAGGCTATTAGAACTGAACGATCAAGATTTCAGTCAAGGTGTCCTTGCTTCAAAGAACTATAACCAGAGGACTGGAGGGTAAGAAGGGAACCAGAGCTCACCTAACCCAACGCCCTCTCGTTGCGTGGATGAGGAAACTGGGCAGGAATGTGACCGTAGATGCTGACAGCCCCAGGCAGCCAAGGTCTCACTCCTTGAGCTCTGTCTCCCAGGCAGGATACTGGGTAGAACATCTCAACAAGTTTGACATCCTCAGAACTGGAGAGGTGTCCATCCTGTTGCCTTGGACCGCTGGGGCACCAGGGACCTCAATCATCCCACAACCAAGCCTGAAGCCAGAACTCCAACCTCCAGTCTGAAAAGCAAGGTAGGACCTCTGGAACACCTCATGGCCCTAAGAGTCTTGCCCAACCCCAGAGGAGAAGCAGAATTCAAGCTGTTAGCTCGAGAGAGCCAAGCCTTGGATTCTGTCCTCACGAGGCAGCGATCACGTTTTCCAAGTAGAATCAAATGTGCAGGGAGCATCCAGACGCCGGATGACCTCTCTTTTCCACTGGAATCATTCAGATTCCAGAGCAGAAATCCAATTGCTAATGAAACGCTTAGCTCTCCAGAGCATATAAGAATCCTGCAGTTTAGCTGGAGGCTAAAAGTTTCAGAAAAATGTCAAAAAAGATTACGATCACGATGTAGATATGTTCAGTAGCCTAAGGGGGATGCTGCGTCTCCTTCTCCCATGTCCACTTGCAGGCGTCGGGCACGGAGAGCCCTGGTGGGAGGCAGAGCACCACCTGCTGCTAGGGAGGCTCTAACCTCCACAGCCTCCTTCTTCAGGACCCCCAGCAGGGAGAACATGGGCGTGTGACCTGAGCTGGACAACCAGGTCCTGACCAGGGTTCCGCCTCTGGAGTGAGCGGCACAGAGAAGCAGGGAGCGTTCAGAACTCATTCTGGAGGGGGCAGCAGCATCCAGGGTCCGCTGGTGGCAGAGATGGGAGGCCAAAAGCGTTACCACGTTCACTCTGGTGCAGCCACCCAGCTCCCCACGGTCCTGATGGATGTCGGAGCCCTTGCTCTTCATGCGTTCAGTGAGCCACGATGGATCGTCCCGATGCATTCCTTTCCTCCTTAATTTAGTCAGGGTCCTAAGGCCTGGACTACCCCACCGCGTCCTTTTACCTCCATAATGGTTCCTCTGGCCCCCCAAGATGACACCTACACTCAAGTGTCTATCTTGTCCTCTGTGAAGGCAGTCTAATTTAAATACACACACACCTGAGAGGACTGCAGCCACCTATTCATCACAAAGACGGACAAATGCCATAAATGCTGGATATAACGACCTCCCTGTCCCTGGTTCTACTGGTTTGGGGCATTACTATCAGAAATTAAAGGCATGGCCACTCCCTTGGACTCTTTCCTATTTCGCTACCTACTCAGGGAAAGATGGACGTGGAGCCAGGAAACCTGGCTTCTAGAACTTGCACGTGCCACTTCAGTCCTGGGGCAGGTGATAACTGCACCACCTATTTCACAAGGAGGTGAAATTAAACGAGAAGACCCCATGGCAAAGCCCCAGTAGCCCCCTAATTCCTAGGTCAATCCTTCTTTTCCCAATGATCAACAGTTGATCAATTTCAACTCAGTTTAACAAATACTTAAGGGAGAAGTTTCCATGTGCCACATGCCATACTAGGTGCACAAAATCCTGGTCCCTGTTTTCACAAAATGCAAAGCTCCCCCCTCCTTCAGCTTCTAGGACACCATGCTCTCCCGGGGTTCTTCCTTCCTCACCATTCTTTCCTGCCCAGTCTCTACTGCTGATTCCTTCACACTGCACCTCTTAAATGGTGATCCCCTCACCTTCTACTGTATGCTCTTCATGGGTGATGCCATCAGCTTCCCTATCTCCAACTGCCATCTATGTTCTGGGATCCCCAAACGTCTGTTCCAGAAGGTCTGATGGACAGAGGGGCTCAAGGGAGGTACTCGAGTTTGTTTGGAATTTGTCTTGAAGCTGCAGCTGCATGGTACGTCATCATTTCTTAAACAAGATTTATTTATTTATTTGAGAGACAGAGAGCTCGAGAGAGGAGGGGCAGAGGGAGAGGGAGAAGGAGAGAAGCAGACTCCCCGCTGAGTGAGGAGCCGGCCACGGAGCTCGGTCTCAGGACCCTGGGATTGTGACCTGAGCCAAAATCAAGAGTCAGGAGCTTAACTGACTGAGCCGCTTGGGTGCCCCAGCGAGTCATCATTTTAACTTAAATAATGTTTATTTGGGATGGCTTGGCTAGGGATCACCGAAGGACAACATCCCCCATTGCCATCTCTTGGGGGATCACCTGCCTGGACCCGTATGCCCAACTACCCATGAGACGTCTCTCTCTCCGATGTCCCATCTCATGAGCTGGATGTGCTTCCAACTCAGCATGTTTGAAATTAGACTCATTGTCTCTCCCCTAAAATCTGTGCTTCCTGTGTCTCAAGTAGAAACCTGAGCAAATACGCTGACACCTCCCGTGCTCTCTACATTTGGTTGGTCCTCAAGGCCTGTTACCCAACTCCCTTAATGCCTTCCCAACCCAGTTCCTCCCTTCCCCATGGTCTGGCTCAGACTTCTCCATCTTGCCCAGGGACTGCAGTGACCTCTTCACTGGTCTCTTTGCTGCCCCTCTTCCCCCATCTCTAGTCAATCCTCCACATCTCAGCTGAATGATCTTTCAAAAACAAAATCAATCTCCCCTCCCCTCCCCCCACAATCCTCTATGGCTCCCACTGCGCTCACAGTAAGGTCCAAACCTCTTAGCCGACACAAATGGCTGGCGTGAGAGCCGGCCCCTGCCTGCTCTCCCTTTCAGCACTCTCTCCCACCAGTGCTCCCTCACACCCCATTGCTTACAGTTCCCAGAGTGTCCCATGCCGTGTCACACCTCTACTCCACTTGCCTGAGCTGCTCCCCGTGTCGAGAATGCCCTGATTCTCTTTGCCACCTGGTGGACACCTACTCGTTTCTTAGAACTCCGCTCAAAATCAGGTCATCTGGGAAGCCTCTCATTCATTCATTCCACAGCATTCACTGAGCACAAGCACCAGGCAAGGCACTGGGGCCACCCTGGACCTTTCTTAACACTCCTGTCTCCTCTGGCCTGGCAGAAGTGACCAGTCCCTCAGCAGACCCCCGAACACATTCACACTGACATCCATGCCACTAACTGTCCTTAGCTTTTGCTCATGTCTGTCTCCCTCACAGACTGTGAGCACCTTGAAGGGGGAGACTGAATCTTGATCTTTGTACTCCCAGTACCTAGCCCAAAGCACACAGTAGGGATTCAATAAATGCATGTTGCATGAGCAAGTGAAAGAATCAAGAACGCGAGGGAAAGTACTCCGTAAGCCACGCTGGGCAGGGTTCCCACGGCCGCTCCGGCCGGTTTTCTTTTTCTCTGTCACTGGGCAAGTCAGATCCTAAATGCCAGCTGGGTGGCTCAGCACAGCCTCCCTGGGGAAATGGCAGAGGAAATTCTGAGCTTTTCACCACGTCTAGAGCAAGTGGGAGTGGGGCTGGGGAGTGGCCGTTGGCTCCTCAGTTGTCACAGAACACCTGCTCTTGGGAAGCCACAGAGGAAGCAGACAGACTCGTGGAAGATCCCGTGTGGGCCCTTACAGTGGCCTGCGACAGGGAGACTGGGAAGGGGACAGAGGAACGTGGACAGAGGGCTAGTGCCTTAGGGCAGAGGAAAGTGTGTTCCTGGGTCTTCTCCTGGGTCCCTCATGAGACGACCGGGATCTTAGGAACTGAGAGGATTTCTCCATCTCCTCCGTGTTGCCCAACCCACGTCCCGTGCTTAGAAAATACTAAGTAATCATTGGCCAACTGAGCCTGGTTAGGAGTTTTTAGGGACTCAACAGGGTGATAGCAATTAAGATCAATGAAGATTGTAATGAGATAATAAAATGGTAAGAAGTCTATTGAAAAAGCATTGCACTCTCTTCTTAAAGACCTCCCCCTCCGCTCCCCCCTTGTTTGTTGTTTGTAAGTTTCTCCTTTTTATTTTTTAAATTTTTTTCTTTATTAAGATTTTATTTGTTTATTTGAGACAGAGTGAGCAAGAGAGAGAGCATGAGGAGGGAGCAGAGGGAGAGGGAGAAGCAGACTCCCTGCTGAGCAGGGAGCCTGCCGCGGGGCTTAGGGGCTCGATCCTGGGATTGAGTCCCAGGACTCTGGGATCACGACCTGAGCCAAAGGCAGATGCTTAACCTACTGAGCCGCCCAGGCGCCCCAAGTTTCTTCTCTTTACATCTTTGTGAACTGCCTTAAGGAAACTGAAGAGACAGAATCCTTGGCTTATAAACAGACATGCTGGAACTAATGATTATGGTGACTAAGATGATCCATGCAGCGATGGCAAAAGGAAAAGGAATGTGGGGTTTGTGCCCCGACCCTTCCATGCAACAGCTGTGTCACCCTAGAGAAGTCACTTTTCCTCTCTGAACCTTAGTTCAAAATGAGAGTTACTAAGAGTGCCCTTCCCAGCTTTAAGTTCTTGATCTCAGGATTCTCTGAGATGCTGTTACTGCAGTTATTATAAAACAGGGGTGGATGAAAAGAGTCCCTGTGGTCCTAGTCAACTCTAAAAGTTGATGGTTTAGGGGCGCCTGGCTGGCTCAGTCGGTGGAGCGTGCAACTCTTGATCTCAGGATTGTGGGTTCGAGCCCCATGCTGGGTGTAGCGATTACTTAAAAATAAAATCTTAAAATAAATAAAGTTGATTACTTAGTGAAACCGCAGATTCTAGAAATTATTGTTTTATTAAATGCAGTTTATGCATGACTTCTCGGAAATAGTTTTCTATGTAAATCCCAGTTTCACTCATATATGTTCTTCAAGAATTTTCAATTCAAAGTCCACTCAACATATTAACTGAAACATTGTGTATAGTCGAGAAAGACAGGAAGCAGCCCAAATGCTCTTCAGAAGGAGACTAGTTACATAAATGATGGCATTTTCATACCGGGGAATACCATCTAGCCAGTGGAAAACATGAGGCAGTCTACATGCATTGTCATAGGATAATCTCCAAGATACGCTAAGTGAAAAACATAGACTGCAGAGCCCTGTGTATAGTATGCCAGAATTTGCTTATATTTTCAGATTTTCTTCAATCTGCAGAGACTACCTCTGGAAGCATGGCTGAAAAATGACAAATCGTAGTTGCCTAAAACAGGGACACTGAAGGATTGAGGACGTGGGGGAACATTAGAGAACGGGAAATTTATTTTTTGAAAATTTCATGTTATCAGATCTATCAATATTTTCTTATGGCTTCGGCTTTGTATCTTTCTTAAGAAGGTCTTCCTTCCTTCAAGGTTAAAATAGTATTTGTTTTTCTAATTCTATTGCATTTGTATGTGTGGGCATAATACGTATAGTAATCTCCTGTCTAATGTTGAAATGACTTTTGAGACTTACTTTATACTATATAACTTACCTCTTTTGTATTTTGAACCTTATTTATATATTACCTTTTTAAATAGAAAATGGGGGGGGGAGAATCTACCAGATTTTATTTTTAAATAAAACAAAATTTGGGGGGCACCTGGCTGGCTCGGTTGGTAGAGCATGTGACCCTTGATCTTGGGGTTGTGAATTCGAGCCCCATGATGGGTGTAGAGATTACTTAAAAGTAAAATCTTTAAAAAAATAAATCAAACAAATTTTTTTAGGAATCTATTTTATAGGGTACATTTTATGTTATGTGAATTATATCTCAATTCAAAAAGAAAGAATCTAGCTAATATGGTAAAGCTGAGATTAACAGCATGAGAACTGGTGGAAAGAATCCTCCCAGTCAAGGCCAATGGTAGGGTTTAGCCAGGATCTCTCAGAGACTCAGTTTTATGTTTAGCCTAGCTTTGTAGGTTCAATGCCTCTTTGGGCAAGACAAACCTGCAACAAACCAGGAAGCACCTCTTTGTCTTCCTCCAAAGTCTTGCCTGAGAGTTGGCCCTACCTCCTATCAGACTGGTTCCCTTGGAAGGACAGGCCAACACAGATGACGGAGGCTCTCCCCAGAGAGCCAGTGCCCAGGCACAGGACATTGTGGGGCAGGTCAACTGGGCTCAAATCAGGACAAGGAGGAGCCAGTGTGGAAGCTGGACAGATACCATCTGGCGCCCATGAGGAAGAAGTGCTGAAAATGGAACAGAACGATGAAGTGCAAAACCAGGAGGCACCAGAGAGGCTAACCGGCAGGAGGCGAGGCTGGGCAAATGTTCAGAATATAGACCAGGAACCACGGTCCTTGGTGCTTGGCGTGGCTGCGTGTGTCTACACACAAGCAGACGATATTGGACAGCTATTGCCATTTTATTGTCATCATCATCATCACCAAATAGTTACTGGGACTTGCTACGAGTTAGGGCACCAGGCCTGGAGATACAAATACGTTTAAAACAGGGCCTTCCAGTTCAGTTGAAAAATGGTAACAGTGGTCCACCCAAAGGCATATTTAAGAAGCTGGATGAAGGTGGGGCACCTGGGTGGCTCAGTTGGTTGAGTGTCCGACTCTTGATTTCTGCTCAGGTCATGATCTCAGGGTCCTGAGATAGAGCCCTGTGTCAGGCTCCATGCTCAGCATGGAGTCTGCTTGTCTCTCTCCCTCTGCCCCTCTCCTTCCTCACGCTCGTACTCTCTCTCTAAAATAAATAAATTTTAAAAATCTTAAAAAAAAAAAAAAAAGAAGCTGAATGAAGTGTATGATTGAAGCCCAAAAGAAATGTTAAAAATCCTTTAGTCCAGGTTTTTAGGTTTTCTTCAGTACAGGGCCCAGGTGAATGTTACCACAGGATGGGACAGGGAAAGTTTTTAAAGAGGGGAACATAAACAGGGCTGGAGGGAAAGCAACACTGAACCAAGCAGAACAGAAGAAAAAGGCATTCCAGGCTTCCGGGGAAGCGTCAGTGGTAGGAATGCTTGCCACAGTCAGTTTGGACAAACACACAGAGTGGGTCACTGGGTCGGAGCAGAGGGCTAGGGCAGGAGAGCGGCGGAGGCCAGACCCCTGTGTGGAAGGCCCTGACTGCCAGCCTAGAAGCTGGATCCTTACCGTGCAGACAGCGGGGAGCCATTGAAGGTTGCTGAGCAAGAGGGTGACCCTTGCAACCAGGCATTTTAAGTGACATTACAGAGAGCTCTTTATCCCAGTCTTATGCAAAGCCCTGTGTATATTTCAAGTAGCACTTGATGCAGAAAGTCGTAAAGCAAAGCCCTGTGTCATGTAGACGAGGAAAAAAAAATGGCCTAAGGGTCTCACAAAGAGATGCTTCAGTGAGTACGAGAAATGAAGGGGAGAACATTTTAAAGAAGGAAACGAATGTGTAGCACAGAACTGCCAGGCATCTGGAAAACTGCGGCACTTTCTTGAGAGTCTGGCACGCCCTCTTTTAGCTGGGGGTGTTCTGCCTCCTTTTTTGGAGGTTAGTTGTGGTGTTAGAACACTGGATTGTGGTGTAGGGAGTGAGGCAGCTGGGAGGAGGCGGACGAACAGAAATATACTTCTCGGGGCCTGGGGAGCGTAAAAGGCTTCATTCGAGACCACCGGCTTGCGGGGGACTTTTTCATCGGCCTCTCTCAGTGGCACTTTGGGGTTTATGACAGGGTTGCTACGATGGCTAGTTACCTCCAATGGTTTCTCCTCTTGAAGCAAAATGATTTGTAAAATCTGAGTCAGTGCTTTTTCAATATTGTTCCTCATTGTGCATGGCGAGGCACGAGGGCAGCTCAGGGGCCATGAACTGGGCAGCAACTTCGGGCCATCAATCAGCATTTACATAAGGTGGGAGAGGAAGTCAGGGTTGTTTCCGGTCTTGCCCTGGGCTGTGGACAACTGCAGGGCAAGCTCTATGAACGCCGAGGCAAAACTGAGCAAGCCAGGAGAAGGGCCTGAGTTAGGCACCAAAATTAGCCAGGCTGAACTGAAGACGTGGACAGGCAACGGCTCCTGGTGGGGCCACAACTCCAGGGAATCTCCTTCCTTCTGTCTCTGGCCTTTACAGGGGGCCCCTCTCCTCCGCTCTCCTGCCTCGCTAAGGGAGGGTCTTACCCCATTTAGGTCTCTGCAGGTTCTAAATCAACAGGAAGCACCGAGACTCAAAGCTGTCTTTTCTTTGAGGTCATAAGGGAATGCTCCCCTCCTCTGGCCGTCAAGGCTGGTGCTGGGCACCAGCAGGTCCTTACGAAAGCAACCAGGTCAGGGGATGCAGCTCACCAGAACCTTGACAGTCAAGTTCCGTAAAAACCCAGAGATACCCGGAACAGAAGGCGGTGCAGCGCAGGAACTCCCACCATAGTGGTGTTTCTGCTCGAAACCTCAGTCCCCTGTGCCGGCTGTGCCTGTATATCCCAGACTTCCTAGAAGTGTGCTGATTTCATATGTTTTTCCTCAAGTCTCTGGAAGCACATAGGTGACTGCCAGGGACTATGCCCTAATGCTTTGGTTTGGCAAATTGTCACTGTGCCCATGACACGCAATTGGCACGAGGCTGCAAAACAGCATGTTTCCTCCAGGTGAAACTCAGTTACTTGGCTGGGGAGAAGGCCAGGCATGGGGAAGCTGCAGGGTGCCAGGGAGGTCCGTCCCTGCCACTCTGAACAGAGAGGCTCTGCCCAAGCACTGTGGGATGGTGCCACAGAGTCACACAGCACCCCCATGGTGCGGGGCTGAGTGCTGTCCCATGAGAATCTTCCACCTAGGCCACTCTGTTTCTAGGAGAGAGCAGGTTGAGACATGGGGTGGAGCAGAATGGCCCTGCCTGTACCCTGCACACGCTTTCTGACTGTGTTTTAAATCCCTCCACTACAGTTAGCCACATCGGAGGCCCTCGAGGAGAACGTGTTTGCCTGTTTTCCACACTTGCAGGCTTGGCTCCCTCCCTGCAGCACAGAAGCTCAGTAGGTATGAGGACCCCCCACCCTTCTCTGTGCTGCAGGCCTGGCTCAGGACATGGGCCTGGGGATCTCTGGACAAAATACTTGAGTCACTCCTGGGGGGGGCACTCCCCACCCCCACCCCCATCCCGCCCACCCCAGACACCATCACAGACACACAGTCTCCAAGCCCCAGCACTTTTCCCTTTGCCCAGAACACAATAAAGGAATTAGGACCCACCTACTAAGTTTCTGCAGCTGACACTTCAAGGCTCAAAGTCTAGCTCGCCAGCTCAGTCACACAAGTCTGACGTGTCCTCTTTGCAACGAGGCCCCACTCCAGCCACCGTGCAATTTTGCTAATTCAAACTGCTTTCCCGTTTAGGGAGGTTGATAGCCATCTCCCATCTCCTTTTCCTGCTGACGTCATCCCACATTTTCTACAGACACAAATAAGGGTACAGTTCCTGGGATAGTCTTCAGGCTGCCTAAGGTGGGAGTGGAGGGATCCTGCCCTCCTGGGTCTACTTCACTTCTCTAGTGTTTGGCAAGTTGTCCGAGGTTAAGGGAGAGGCAAGGAAATAAATCACCTAGCTAAGGTGAAAGGCCAGAAAGAACTTGGTGACTTGCAGCTCAAGCCCAGATCTGTCCTGGGTATTTGCAATGCAAATCTGCGTTTTGTTCGCAGCCACCACGGTCTTGCACAATAGCCTGTGTATAAACATCCACGCCAACAATGCCTGACTGTGCAATCACGCTGTAATTACAGGCCGGCAGGAAGCTGCTGCTAGGAACTGCACCATTCAACCTCTAGACGTCCCACGTCGGGAGTCTCCGCGGCACCGACGTACATTCCAGCACACCCCGACGCGTCCCGCCGCTGCCCGGCCGCTGCTGCTACGCTTGCAGCCTCCAAGGCAGGGAGCCCCGACGCCCCCCGCCCGGCCTGCCAGCCCCGAGTTACTTTGCAGGGATGTCATAAACTTCTCAGCTGGTCTTTAAAAAGCCCTGCGCCACGAGGCTACCGAGGGCGGCGGGAACCACCAGCAAAGTTCGCAAGCACAATCCTGCAGCCCTAGCAGTTTTAGAAAACAGAAGAGAGCGAGATGCCACAGAGTGCACTGGAAGCGGGTTTCGGAGTTTTATATATAAAGCACTCACATATGTACGTGGGTGTACTGACAGTTTTTAAGGCTAAATTGCAAAGTGTTAGGCCTTAGGGTTTACTGTCAGGTTCGGGACGTGGTGTGGGAGGAGGAAGGGTGGGGGGAGTCGGGAGGGATCTGTTGAAAGGGGGCTTGGGGGCAATTCTGGTTTTGCTTTTGGGAAATGCGTAGGGTTGTTTTCCCAATGTCCGAGTTGCTTTGCTCTTCGTCACTGGAGGGCCGAGCGAAGAAAAGTGGGGGGAAAGTTCCTTTAACTTCCTTCCTGCAACCTCACCGAGGGCTGCGAAGAGGAAGAGCACGCTTCCCTGGGAAGCACCGGGCAGGGCTGGGGGGGGGGGGGGCTGCGCTCAGTCTGTGGGGATGCGGGACGCCGGGCCCGCACGCAGGCCGCGGGCAGCCCCTCCCTGCGCCCCTCCTTTCGCAAACGGCGCCTGGAGAGGCCCGGCTGCAGCCCCGACTGTTTTAAGCCCCGCGGCAAACCTGCGACAGCAGGGGATCAGCCTGGGGCCCAGATTCGGCCGCCGAGCGCCCCCCCCCCCCCACCCCGTGCAGCGCCGCCCGCACCCCCCGCGCCCAGCGCGGCCGGCCCAACCCGGCCCCCCAAAACCCCGCCCGCGGGGCCAAGCCCCGGCCCCCCGCGTTTCCGAGCCCCACGCCAGCGCCCCGGCGGCAGAGGGGGCGCCCAGCCCGCAGCTCACCTGCGCGCTAGATCCCGGGGCCGCTCGGAGGGGCGCGGGGCGCAGGCGAGTGCGGCCCGCAGACTCAAACTTTGTTGCTCTCGGGACGGCGCAGTCGTCACTTCCTCGCGGAGCGGGCGGCGCGGCCCGGCGTGTGACCCAGCAGCTCGCGCGGTGGCGCGCCGGGCCCTGCAGCCTCCCGCTCGCCCGCCCGCCCGCGCCCCTGGCTCTGCGCGCCCCGGTTACCCCGGCGCCGACTCCCCCGGCTCGTCGCGCCCACGGCTTCTGGGGGCCTCGGGCGGTGGTCCGCGGAGCCTGCACCCCTCCGGGTGGTTTCCGCGCGGAAAAAATGCGACCGAACCTGTATTTTCAAGGCTGGGTCTGGAAGGTGGTGTTGGGGTTCAGGGACCCCAGCGAGCTGGGGGTTCCAGAGGAAACACACCCACCCCACAAACAAAAGGGTAGGGGAGGAGGAAGAGAAAGTTTTTCAGTTTCGCGTTGAGGCTAGGTCAAGGCACAAAGCGAAGTGTTCTGTGTTTTGCCCAATAATGCCTAAGCTGGGCCTTAAAACCCGGGTTTCCTCTCCCACGTTCCCTCCAAAGGTCTGCACGCTTCTCCTTCGTCATTTCCACTGGTTGTAAGTGTGCAGGACGTTTACCATTTATCACACTTCGGGGGGGCTATTTCAGCGTCCAAGTTGGGGCTGCAAAATGGTTTCTGTTCTCATCCTCCCCCGCGACTTCCACCTCTTCCTTTGCACTCAACTCTCAGAAGATCTCTTTGGGGCTTGATGCGTTCCGTGTTTCATCGCGGGCCAAAAGAGACTTAGAGGGTAGGGTGGAGGCCTGAGAAGAAGAGCTTCAGGCAATAGTAATTTTGAAATTTATCGTTGCCCGAAATAAATTCGCTCACCGTATTCAAAACTGCAACAAAAAACCACCTTTTTGGTTTCTGATAAATAGCAACAAAGTAGTTAAACGGCCGTCTTTAGGGAAGAATTCTCTCCAGTAAAGCTGGAGAGAAAACGGGGTTAGCCTTTGCTGTGGGTAAAAAAAAAAAAAAAAAAAGCAGACATTTGAAACTGCAATGGAGGGCTTTCATAACAGAAACATTAGCTTCATTGTAGCTTGGGGAAAACAGGGAGCTTTTTAAAGGTGGTTCAAAAGCATCCGTTAGGGAGCAACAGTTTTCCCTTTTTCCCCAAATAACTGCTTCTACTAGCACGTTGGCCGATGCTTCATCTTTTTGCATAGAGTGAAGGCTTTGTCCAGAAAGATGGATGTGAAACTGATGGAAAGTGACATCTGGGAAATGCTCCCCAGGTCTGCATTAATACCTAATGGGAAGCCGCAAATGCAGACTCACCCCAAGATGGGGAGCATGCAAATGAAGCTCTCCTAGCAACATGAAATCCCCCACACTGTAGCCCTTATGTGCTAGTTCTGACTTCCACCCAGACGTTATTAACGGCACCTTATAAATACAAAATGTACCACGTACGAAAAATAATGTTGCTTTGAGAAGTCTACATGCATTAATAATGACAATTTTCTGAAATTTTTATTGCATCACACTATTGTGCAGGTGGGAGTGAGAGGGATTGCCCACTTCAGTGTTGGGATAGATAGAAGTAATTCCTTTATGCGTTCTGCTTACAGCAAGCAATGATATAATCAAGGGGAAGAAAGACAATATATCACCCAGACTTCTAAAAACAATCATGTGATACTCTGTATTTGCTAGGACAAGAGCAGAACATTTCTTTGTTCGGTATCGTGATGCCGAGTTCTTAGTCACAATTTCATGAATATTCAGGATTTCTGCATGCCCAGGAATAATTAGCAGATGGTATAAATGTGCAAAGGCCTGACACGTATACATGCACACACATGCATTGCTTTTTCTCCGCACAGAGTGGCATTTGCTAGAGTACCATAGTGTGGAAGCTGTGGTAGACGGTCTCAAACACACTCCCCCTGCTGATGTTCCCCTGCCTCCTGGTAGCCACACCCTTGTCTAATTCGGTCTTCTTGGATGTGGGCTAGACTAACTGACTCCATTCCAACAAATAGTATATGGCAGAAATCATGTGATATCTCTGCTGAGATTAGGTTATAAAAAAACTGTGGCTTCCATCTTGGGCATGCTTGCTTTCTCTCTCTCTTTCTCTCTCTCTCTCTTGGATCACTCACTGGGGAAGCCAGCTGCCATGTCCTAAGGCAGCCCTGTGGAGAGGGAGTGGGGTCTGCCAACAACCTCTGTGAGTTAGCTTGGGATACCTCCCCCTCCCCCTTATCGAGCCTTCGGATGAGACCCTCAACCCCAACCAACAGCTGCCTCAAGAGAGCCCTTGAGGCAAAAGCATCTGGCTAAGCTGCCTGGATTCCTGACCCACAGAAACTGAAGTAATAAATGTTTGTTGTTTTAAACTTCGGTGTTTTATAGTCATTTGTTGCAGAGCTGTGGGTAATTAATGCACAGGCCAAAAGAGAAGTCAATGTGGGCCCAGTGACAACCCCACACAGCTTCCTGGTCCCTTACCTGGAAAGCAGAACATGGAGGAAGAGGCAGGGGCCTGGATCAGACCTTAGGGGAACACGCGAGTCCTAAGAACAGAAGGCCCAGCCCTCACCCCTTTTGCAGAGTCGGGGTCGTCCTGGAATTTAAACCAGCTCAGACGCATGGGCTGCTGCTCGGGCCCAGGCAGCCCAGGGGCTGGGTATCTCCCACCTGGGAGCATGTGCAGATGTGCTTGTTGCACAGGAATTGACATCTGTCCAGTGTCCTCTCCCTCTTCCTCAGAGCAGCGACCCTGCTCCTGAGGCCTCGGCACACCCCGGGGGGTGGTGGGGTCAGGCCTTGGTCCCAGAAGGAGAGCTGGAAAGAAGGGCTTTCAAGCCTGGCAGCAGGAAGAGGTGGCGAATTCAGTGCGAGTCTAAAACTAGAAAGAAAGGCTCGTGGGCCTGCAGCTGAAGAGCAGGTGGTGGACAATCTCTGATAAGAATCGCCTCCACACTGCTTCCAGGGCCACAGAGAACATTCTGTCCACGTGATGGTATCTTTCTCTCAACATCATTTCCTCTCCAACTAGAGCAAAGTATTCACTTTGAAAATACAAAACAAAGTTCGAGGAAGCAGGAGAGATGTTATACTCCTTCATCCCTAACTGGGGCAGCATCTACTTGTGGTTGCCTCCCCCCACCCCTCCCCTCGGCCAGCCCCGTATAAACTGGCAATCTAGAGCCCTCTTCTGTTTTCTCTCCGGAGACACCGGCCCTGATTTTGCTTGTGTGCCGCGGCCACAGCCGCCGCGTTGCCATGCCGCCATCCGGTTGCTATGACTTGTGAGGTTGCGGATGTGCCAGAGCGTGAATCTATTAATTTCACAGGAACTAGGCTCAGCACATATATTCCTTGTTAGGTCATTTGCTTTGCTACCTAAACCACATCCAATGTGTTCAGCAATGGGAACATTTCCTAGAGTCTGGCTTTGCAAAAATGCCAAGTGCCCTGGATCTTGCGTCCTCACAGTCAGTTTGGCAGCCTTCAGTTACCGTGGAGGAGGGCATACAGGCATTCCGGCATGGGGATGCAAACAGGTCAGCTTAGGGGAAAAAAAAAATCCAAGGAGGGCAAATCAAGTCTCCGGTGTTCCTTCTTTGCACATGAAGGTCCGTTCTGCAGGACATGTATGAACTAACTTGTCCAGGAATCCCGCCCTGAGCCCGGGTCTCTCACTGACAGGGGCCAAGCTCTCTAACCCCAGAACAAGGTGATGTGTGCAGTGAAAAGAGTCTTTTTTCATTTCATTCCTCCGATTAACACTCACTAACCGTCTGCTGGTAACTGGGCTAGGGATGCCGAGAAGAAAAGGACAAAGTCTCTCCCTAGTGGGAGGGAAAGGCATGTAAATTACAGTGTGACCTGGGAAGTGACAATGGAGCTTTGCATGGGGCACCGTGGACCCCAGAGAAGGAAGCAAGTAAGTCAGCCTGTGGATAGGAGGGATGGGTCACCGCCAGGGTGTTTCTTTTTCTTTCTTTCTTTCTTTTTTTAAGGTTTTATTTATTTATTTGACAGAAAGAGAGACAGCCGGCAAGAGAGGGAACACAGGCAGGGGGAGTGGGAGGGAAAAGAAGCAGGCTCCCAGCGGAGCAGGGAGCCCTATGTGGGGCTCAATCCCAGGACCCCAGGATCACACCCTGAGCCGAAGGCAGACACTTAATAACTGAGTCACCCAGGAGCCCCGGGGGTTTCTTTTTCTTAAAAAAATAATACATTAAAAATGATCAGATGTGGGGTGCCTGGGTGGCTCAGTCATTAAGCGTCTGCCTTCGGCTCAGGTCATGATCTCAAAGCCCCGCATCCAGCCTGCCTTGGGCTCCCTGCTCAGCAGGAAGCCTGCTTCTCCCTCTCTCACTCCCCTGTGTGTGTTCCCTCTCTTGCTGTCTCTCTCACTGTCAAATAAATAAATAAATAAATAAATAAAATCTTTGGAAAAAGAAATGATCAGATGCATTGTATTAAGTAGTAAGTATTGTTTGTGTGGCTTTAGTTTGGTTGTTGATAATATATATGTATACATTTGTATGAGTCACAGTGTAAAACATATTTCCTACATGCAGGCCAAGAAGTGTGAAAGTTGTAGATTTAGAGAATAATAAATACCCCCAAACACTGGGGGCTTATGACGGGCTTGGCTCAAAGTGTTGTCACATTGTGTAGTGGAAGAAACTAGCCGTGACTTAAGAGATTTTCCAAATCCTTCCAAATTATCTTCCCTTAGTAAACCAAGGCCAAGCCTGAAGGAGCAGCTCTTTGAGTCCTCTCTGAACAGAACACCGAGCCCTGCCCCTCGCCACCCCAGGACTGTTAGGCCAGTTCTAAGGCAGTGGAAGAGTAGCCACCCCTTTCCTGGCAGCCAGGTGGTAGGAAGGAGAAAGAGGAGGGAGAGGGGGGTCAGGTGGATCACGCTTTTTCCTCCATTTCAGGTCTTCAATGAGAGCAGGAAAGGCACAATACCTAATGAGTGTTACTGTAAGCACGAGAGGGGCCTTCACCCAGCTTCCCACTGGGATTCTGAGAGGAATCTGCCCCGAAGGAGGGCTGGGTTTTTTGTTTTGTTTTGTTAAGATTTTATGTATTTATTTGAGAGCACGAGAGTAAGAGAGAGCACGAGAGAAGGCTGAGGGGCAGAGGGACAAGCAGACTCTCCGCTGAGCAGGGAGCCTGCCGACGCAGGGCTCGATCCCAGGACCCTGAGATCATGACCTGAGCTGAAGTGGGACACTTAACCGATTGAGCCACCCAGGCGCCCTGAAGGTGGTTTTGCACCAACTAGGGGCAGCCATGTCAAGGTGACCTGGTGATCGGGCCTGGGTAGGCAGAGAGGCTCAGAGGTTCAGCTTTCCTGAGTCCCTGCGGTTCCCACCTGGCACGGAGATCATGTTGAGAGCAAGCAGCCTGCTGCGTGACTGCGCCGGTGGGACAAGGCAACCTGGGGCAAGCTCAGGGGAGGGTCAGAGGTCTGCACCACGGAGAACACAGGGGAAAAAGAACACCAAGCTGCGAAGGGGAGAAGCCAGTGCTGGGAGGTAGGCAGGGGTGCTGCTGAAGAAGGGCCCACCAGTTCACCTACCAGAGCTGGTAGCAGCAGGGGCCCGGGGGACGGGCGGAAACCGACAGGGTAAGGCGGCTCGGCATGGTGGTCAGGAGCAAGGGTTCTGGACTGTCCACACGCCGCCTGGCTTCAAGTCCCACCTCTGCCACATACTACCTGTCTGACCTTGGACAAGTTACTTAGCCTTTCTATGCCTCAGTTTCCTTATCTGCAAAATTAGGATAATGATAACAATTTTATGGACTTGATAAGGTTGTTGTAAGAATTAAATTAGTTTGTAGAGGTCTGCTATATGTGTTCTCTAAGAGTCAGTTAAATAAGTAAATTATTCACCAACATAAAGGATTCTATACGGATATTACATGTCTCCAAGACCCCCTAACTGGACTTTCTTTCTTTTTTTTTTTTTTTTTTTTAAAGATTTTATTTATTTGACAGAGATAGAGACAGCCAGCGAGAGAGGGAACACAAGCAGGGGGAGTGGGAGAGGAAGAAGCAGGCTCATAGCAGAAGAGCCTGATGTGGGGCTCGATCCCAGATCGCCGGGATCACGCCCTGAGCCGAAGGCAGACGCTTAACCGCTGTGCCACCCAGGCGCCCCCCTAACTGGACTTTCTGTTAAAAAAATCCCCTCCCCCCAACCATCAGCTCATGAGGAGAATCATATCAGCTATAGATCGTACATTTACGACAGAGTGCAAGTGGAAAGGTTTGCCCCTCTACACAGGCCAGCTGGGAAGACAGACATTGCGTGAGTCTTTACAATCACTCCCTTCTGGTTGTCCAAATGTAATTCAGGAAAGGACTTGGTAGAATAATAGTCCTCCCCAAAATGCCCGTGTCCCAATCCCCAGAACCTGCGAACATATTAGGTTGCATGACAAAGAGGAATTAAGGTTGAAATAGAATTAAGTTTCCTAATTAGCTGATCTGAATATAGGGAGATTATCCTAGATTGTCAGGATGGCCAATGTGATCACAGGGATCCTTAGAAGTAGAAGGAGAGGGAGGCAGAAGAAGAATCAGAGGAAGATGCGACTGTGGAAGAATGGCCAGAGAGTTGCCATGTTGCTGGCTTTGAAGACGGAGAAAAGGGGTCATGAGCCAATAAATGTGGGTGGCTTCTGGAAGCTGGAAAAGGCAAGGAAACAGATTGTCTCCTAGAGGCTCAAGAGAGGAATGCAGCCCTACGGACACCTTGGTTTCAGCCGGTAAGATAAAAGCCTGTTTTTTTTTTAAACTACCAGTTTTCTGGTAATTTGTTACAATAGCTATAGAAAACTAATGCAGTGGCATTTCCCAAATGTGGTGTTTTCTTGGGAAGTGTTTGCTTCCTGTATTAGACGCACGTGCTACGTTGTGTATTCGCAGACCCAGGTTTCAGACTATGCGAGTTGGACCGGAAGGCTGGCCGGCTGGGTCAGGCAAAACCCCGTGATGAGGACCGGCCGCTAGAAACTCAGTACCTTGGTCGTTCAATCTGTATGCAGTCCCCTGGCTTAGGCACGAATGCGAATGCGCAAACCGCCTCTTGGAGCTGCTTCTCAGACGTGCTCGCTGTCGATGCTCGCTGGCCGCGATGTGGCGGCCAAGGGTAGAGTGCCTAAGGAAAGTAAACCAGAGTTAATTGTCAAAAGCTGTTGTGCATTTGATGACCACAGTTCCCCAGCAAGGCTATACCACCACCCGAAGTTTGTAAATGAAATTTTCTTTTCACAGTGAAGAGAGAAACACAAACCCAAGAGTCAAGGCAATGTGCACAGCGTTCCTGGGACCCAGGTTGGGTAGCAATGTCAGAGTTCAATCACCCTGCACAGATTGCTTTTTCCTGTTTGAGACAGGTGACTCTGTGTTGGTGTGCACAGCTCAAAGGTTGAGCTTACTACACGCATAGTGGGGAGGAAGCCCTTACACAATCATCTGCCAGTAATATGTATTGGCCCTGGGACATCAGTCTCAGCATTAACAAGGGTGGTGTCATTTGAGGTCTTAGGCCAAGAAGTTGCTAGACATTCATGAGATTATTCTGGGTCTCATGACTTCTTACGGGAAGAAGGAAGTCCTCCTCTCCTGGGTGGGGTAATATCTAAAGATTACAACAAGGGACCGTATACTGTGGCGGTGTATAGCGTCTGTAAGGAGCTCTAGCTCTTTGGCGATCTTCATCAACTAAAATTCTTCATCGTACCTCCAAGGAACTGTGTGGAAGTTATAGTTCGTGGACGGCTTAAACAGTGCAAAAGACCCTCTGGACCCTCTAATTTATCTCCTTCTACTTCCCAATCCTCTTTTTAAAAAGGTTTTATTTGAGAGAGAAACAAAGAGAGCACAAGCAGACGGAGGGGCAGGAGGAGAGGGAGAGGGACAAGCAGACTCCGCTGAGTGGGGAGCCCAGCGTGGGGCTCCACACGGGGCTCGATTCCAGGACCCCACGGTCAGGACCCGAGCCAAAGTCAGACGCTTACCTGCTGAGCCACCAGGGGCTCCTACCTCCTAAATTCTAAATAGAGTTCTCTAATGAGATGGGGGGGCCACTTTGGATGGCCAGCTCTAAATTATATCTATAATACATTTGTATTTAGAGCAGCCCACCACCTCAGCTGGATCACCTGTGGTCCCTCTGTCACGCTTTTAGAATCACTCTCTAAGGCTAACACACCTGAATAGCCTTTGCCCCATATTCGTCAGTGTTGGGCTTTGCCTAGTTTCTTGACATAATTTTTACCCTTTGCCCCTAGATAGAGGGTGTGGTCAGTGACTCACCTGCCAGGTTCTCACTGCCTGATTCCAGTTGATTGGTTAACTCCCATCTGATGTGGTTGCAAAGAGCTTGAGGACCAGTGGAACACCACAGAATCCTTCTATGGCATTTGGTTGTATGCCCCAGGTCCTGATGTGGTTCTGGCAGTATCTATGAGCTCCTGTCCTGAGCTGCATTGTCCTTCCTTCAGCCTAGGAATTCCTCCTCTTCTAGGCAAAGGAACAAGATTAACAGGTGTTTTTTTTTTTTAAGATTTTATTTTATTTATTTGACAGAGACAGCCAGCGAGAAAGGGAACACAAGCAGGGGGAGTGGGAGAGGAAGAAGCAGGCTCCTAGCAGAGGAGCCCGATGTGGGGCTCAATCCCAGAACGCTGGGATCACGTCCTGAGCCGAAAGCAGATGCTTAACGACTGCACCACCCAGGCGCCCCAAGATTAACAGCCTTGAGGTCTGTCAGCCAGAGGCCTGGATTCTGGGTCTTGGTTATAGATACAAAATGGTGGCCTCAAATATGGAGCACAGGTAACAAATAAAGCCTGACTTCGTGGCCCATCTAGCCCTGGTTTCAAATGAGAGGCTAGACCAGGTCAGGGGCTTGTGGACTGCATCACAGCGGTGAGCACCCCTTACCACTTTTATTATGGGTATTGATGGATATGATACAAAGGATGGATCCAAAACCCTCACCCACCTGCAGTGTGGCCACCGTGGGTTCTCACAGCCCACTCTATCTCCAGGAAGCAGATAAGGTTTAGAAGGTGGCATTCTGGAGCTTCTAGAGATTTCTAACAGCTAGGCAAAGAAAGGATCTAATTTTGTCTAAACCCTGTCAAGGCAGTGAATTGGGAGCGACATACATCAAAACAGGAGACACATGCCAAACTCCACAAACGAGCCTCCTCGTGCTCTTGCCATAACTGACACCAGTAAGAAAGGACAGAAAGGACAGGATGGATAAACCTACACTTCTGCATCCCCATCTTCCCCATCCTTTGTCTTCTGATGTGGCCAGAAGACTGTGAGCTCACTTTCCATATCTGTGCTTGACACTTGTTGGGAGACAATTCTCGATGGGTCTGTCACATTTCTGCATGCCTTATGAGCAGAGTCATGGAATGCCCTTTGTTTCAGACTACCTTTTTAAGATAGTATCTTTCTCAGAGCAAAGTATAGGCATGCTTACTGCCCATTATTTAAGATCTGGTTCCCTGAGCTTTGGGGTTCCTCTCTTGCAGTGGACCTACTGTGTACACAAGTGTTCACTGGACCTCTTTGCATTGCCTTTGGGAAGTGGGAATCAGGAAACCAGCCCAAGAAAATGCCAATGCTCCTGCTGCCACTATTGCTGTGAGTAAAGCACTCCTTTGTTTCTGACCCAGATGTCTTGTGTGTTCTGCCAGCTTCCATGAAACTGTGGCAGGCTAACTTGTTAGCCTGCAAGGAGGGTTAAATTTCAGAGCCTCAGAGTTCTTGGCAACCTCTCATTTCTTTCTCGTGTGGCATTACCCCCTTGACCCACACACTAATTCCCCTCATGCCTGTGATCCCTAAAGCCATCTTGGCGGTTCGGGCCAAGGGGAAGCTACTCCCACAGAGCTCAGGACACACCAAATGATCACATTAAAGAGCAAGACTGAAGCCAGGGCAGGACTGAGATATCAGGAAGTTTGGTTCAAGTCTGAAACTAGCGGAGAATGACTGCAATTCCGGACTATTTATAGCTGCATTTTTGGTTATATGTTCAACTGACTGGCAGGCAATCCTGAACATGCTTACAAGGACAAACTCATAGACGAAATGAGCTGGCTCCTATTATCTCTGCCGTTCCTTCTTAGCTATAAGATATGTGCTTTATGAATTTGTAACACATCTGTCTAGCCCAGGAACTAGGCACTTGACTTAATTGAAAATGATGATTGCAGAGAAGACTGTGGTGTCAGTCGAAAGAAGATAGCATTACAAGTTAAGAAGCCTGGGGGCGCTCGGTGGCTCAGTCGGTTAAGCATCTGACTCTTGGTTTGGCTCAGGTCAGGATCTTCGGGTCAGGAGTTTGAGCCCCTGCCCTGTACGGGGCTCTGCGCTCAGCAGGGAGTCTGCTTCCCCTCTCCCTCTCTCTCTGCCTCTCCCCCTGCTTGTGTGCCCACGCGCACCCACACTCTCCCTCTCTCTGAAATAAATAAATCTTTAAGAAAAGAAAAGGTGAGGAAGCCTGAATTCTAGACCCCGTCCGCCACACCTTGCTGTGTGACATCGGACAAGTCACTCGCTTTACCTGGAGGAGGCAAGCCTGGGAAGCACACGCAAGATGATTTCTGGTGGCTCAGGAATGTGGCACAAATTACACAGTGAGAAAGTAAGTTTCCTTTCAGTTCTCTTTTTATTTTCCTGATTATGCTAAAGAGAGGGTCTCGGTCGAGTGTCAGCGTGTGTTTAACAGCTCTGTAATACTGCTCATCCCCCTTTTTTGGCAAAGAGAAAGAAGCCTGAAGCTTAGACGCTGCACAGGCAGCACTGGTTAGAGAACGTTCGGGAACGTGGCCTTGCTCTGGTTGTTGATTTACTTGTTTGTTTTGCTTTCCATTTATGGTAAATAATACAAGTTTCCCGTTTATGGGAATGATACAGAGTTTCCTTTAAAAGTCAATGAATTATGAAAATGTTCTAAAATTGATTGTGGTAATGGTTGCACAACTCTATGAATATACTAAGATACATTGAGTTGTACACTTGATATGGGTGAATTAGGTGTCATATGAATTACTATCTCAGAGCTATTTTTAAATTAAATTAGTTAAAGTAAAAAGGGAGACTGATTTAAATAAACTATTAAGCAAAAAATAGTATAGGTGGGGAGTTGATACAGAAAACATTGTACAGAGGATGTGGGCCAAAGTTTGGGAAAACACTGGTGGGCTTTGGTGACAAACACACTTGCTAACAATGTGATCTTGGACAAGTGTCTTAACCTTTCTGAGCCTATTTCCTGGCCTACCAAATGGGAGGAGGAATATCTCCCTTGGGGCGCCTGGGTGGCTCAGTCAGTTAACCGACTGCCTTTGGTTCAGGTTCCCTGCTCAATGGGAAGTCTGCTTGTCCCTCTCCCTCAGCCCCTCCCTGTCCCCTGCTCATTCTCTCTTTCTCTCTCTCTCACAAATAAATAAATAAAATCTTAAAACAAAAACAAAAACAAAAAAGGAACATCTCCCTTGATTTGTTAAAAGGGAGAGAACATAGCACCTGAAACCCTCAGTCCAGGGCCCAGCGCATAGACTTCTGATAAAGGGGATGGTTGACAGAGGACTGAGCTCTGTCCTTTCAGGTGTTAACTCCCACATTCGTGCCATGACCCCGTGTAATAGGTGCTGTCTCTCCCATTCAGGAGCCCTGTGGAGTAGATATCTTATCCTCAAGTTACAGATGAGTGAGCTGAGGCTCAGGGAGGTTAGGTAGCCTGCGTGGAGTCATACAACTAGTAAGTGTTTCCAGGTGAGGTTCAAACCCTCATCTCGCTGATGTCAGAGCACTGCCCTTTCCCCTACACCACATTTCCCTGTCCCCACCAACCTTGAAGCCGGACCTGGCTAAATAGGACCCGCCTAGCTCAGATGGGGTGAGGTGGACGCAGGAACTCTGCATCCCTGTCTCACAGATGAACATTCCAGGTCTTGCTGCCAGCCTGGGACAGCGATCGGGACCCTGGTTCCTGGTTCTGGCTTCCCATTATCTCCCGTTTCCACTTGTCCAGTGGAAAATTCTCTTTCCTCATCCAGTTCTCCAGGGGCTGAAGTTCTTTCATTGGCCTCTTATTCCTATTGCTGAGTCCCCACTACCTTCTGCTGGACTTTCTTTTTTTTAAAAAAGATTATTCTTTATCATTTTTAAGTAATTTCTACCCCCAATGTGGGGCTTGAACTCACAGCCCGTGAGATCAAGGGTTCCATGTTCCACTGACTGGGCCAGCCAAGTGGCCCTGGACTTACTCTCTATCATCCACTTCCCTGTTGAGACATTGGGCAGTTGCCTAACATTGGACCGATGTTAACCATTTACCCTCTGAGGCTCACCCAGGGGTCTTGGTCCCCGCCAATTCTTCTGGTTTGACGATGACCTCCCCTCCAATAAAGTAATCCAACCTAGGCTACTTCTCTCACATGCCACTGCCAATCCCCATTTCAGGCCACCATCTTCTCCTGCCTGGACAACCAAAGTGGCCTCCAGTCTTGCTTGACTCCATTCCTTCTCCAAAGTACAGTTAAAGCTGAGCTTTTTGGGGGCGCCTGGGTGGCTCAGTCATTTAAGCGTCTGCCTTTGGCTTGGGTCATGATCCTGGGGTCCTGGGATCGAGCCCCATGTTGGGCTTCCTGCTCGGCCAGGAGCCTGCTTCTCCCTCTCCCTCTGCTGCTCCCCCCACTTGTGCTCTCTCACTCTCTCTCTCTCTCTCTCTCTGTTAAATAAATAAATAAATAAATAAATAAATAAATAAATAAATAAATAAAATCTTAAAAAACGAAAACAAAAAACCTGAGCTTTCTGAAGTACAACCTGGTTATGAAACTCCCCTGCATGTCCTTTAGTATCTCTCCACTGTCCTTTGGATATCATGACCCCTTAGCCTGGCTTTCAAAGACCCCTGTGAGCTGGTGTCTCCTGAACCCTTCAGCTTCTTCTCCCTCCCGTCTTCTCTCCACTTACTATGAGACAGTCATGTTGACACTAGTTATAGTCTCCGAGTGCCTCTAGATATCCTTGACATACAGTCGGTGCTCACCAAACAGTAATTAAGCACCATGGCCTCTTGCCTCCAGGTTTTACAAGTGCTGTTCCCTCAGTCCGAAATGCACCCCCACCCCACTCTCCCATTCTGACTGGTTCTTTTGGGCTCTGCCTACATGTCACCTCCTCAAAGAACCTCCCATGCCCTCTAAGCATTAGGTGCATCTGTATGTGTTCCGACAGTGTCCTGTGCTTTCTTCCATCATCATGAGGCAGAACTACTGTGGAGGAGCTGGAAGCATAGGCCCTGGAGTCAAACTACTTGGATTTAAGTTCTAGGTATGCCACTCACCCCAGCTATGTGACCTCTCTGTGCCTCCATTTCCTCATTGGTAAGATGGAAATAACAATAATACCTACTAACAGGATTCCAGTGAGGAGTACCTGAAACAATGCATGGTTAAGGGTCTAGTGCAGAGTCTGGCACATAGTAAGCACTCAATAGATATTAGCTACTATTATTTCAACATGCATCCCAATCTATTATAAATACAAGTCCCCTGCTTTGTCTTTCTCACTGTAAGCATCTTGAGGTCACAGAATGGGTCTCATTCACCATTGAATCTCTGGGTGCCCAGCATAGAACCTGACACACAGAGTACTCAATTTATAATGAATGAATGAATGAATGAATGAATGAATGAATGTCTTGCTCCCTGGTTTATCTCAGATGACTTTACCTGATCCTGAAGCTCTCTTTGGATTCCCAAGACAGTTTTCCCTGCTCTGGATAGGCCAGAGCCCAAATCTTGTCTATGGTATTGTGATTTCAGACAGAAACAACTGGGGTCAGTACAAAGCAGAAATACCTCCAGGTAGCATAGAAGGAAAATATCTCACACAGTTTGTCCTCTTAGCACTTCCACCTCCCTTGGTTCTAGTTTGTCATGACTAGGTGTGGGCAGAGCCCAAACAGAGCAGGTCAGTCATCCCTTCAACAAGGGTTTGCTGGGTCATGCCCTATTGGGTGTTGAGGATGCCAGGAAGGGTAGGGCATGAGCCTTGCTTCCAGAGAGCTTCCTCAGGGGTGGCCAGGTCCATATCTGGCTGGTCAGGCAAGGAGATGAGCAGTTCTATTGCAAGGCACATTGGGCAGATGTCAGGATCTGACCTAGCTTCACTACTGGGAGCCAGGACGTGAATGCAGGACCAGGGAATCTGGCTCCCAGGATCTGGAGCAAGTCCAAGGTTAGGGCAGGAGGTTAGCCACACTGAGAGAAGGCAGAATTGAGACAGGCAAAGGTTGGAATCCAGCAGGTAAACCCCAGCGCCAGTATGGGGGCTATTATCTGCTTCCTCTTTCTTCTTCTCCTCCCACTCCATCTCCTCTTTCTTCTTCTCCTCCTCCTTCCTCTCCTTCCCCTTCTTCTCTCCAGGGAGGAGATTGAAAGCAGAGAGAAAGCCACTGGGGGTTTCCTGCTCCAGAAAGTAAGGGCAAATAAAGCAGCAACAGCAGCCCCAAGCCGGTATTTGGAAGCAGCTTTGGGTCTCCTGTCAAGACCTGTCTCAGGAAGGCAGTGGCTACGGGGCTGGACAGCCAGGCCTGCTCCCGGGCCAGCTGGTGGCAGCACGATAAGGGGGACACTGAGGACTGGCACAAGACCAGGAGTCTGCCACTAGACCAGTTGTGTGGCCTTGCATAAGTCACTTCACCTCTTGGGCCTCCATTTAGAAAAGGAAGGTTGGGGGGCAACTGGCTGGGCCAGTCAGTGGAGCGTGCAACTCTTGATCTCGGAGTTGTAGTTTCAAGCCCCACGTTGGGTGTATAGATTAATAGAAATAACATCTTTAAGGGGGACCTGGGTGGCTCAGTTGCTTAAAGCATTGGACTCTGATTTCGGCTCAGGTCATGATCGCAGGGTCGTGAGACTGAGCCCCACATCAGGCTCTGTGCTGGGGATACAGCCTGCTTGAGATTTTCCCTCTCCTTCTTCCTCTGCCCTTCCCCACCTCCCCTCCTCCTCAGGCTCATGCTCTCTCTAAAAATAAACAAATTAATTAAACAAATAAAATCTTTAAAAAGAGGGAGAAAGAAAAGAAAAGGAGAGGAAAGAAAAAGAAAAGGAAGGTTGGGACAGTGCTATGGTTTTCTCCAACCTTAAAATATGAAGACTTGTTTTCAAAGCAGAGGATTTCAAAGGCTCCACAGGATGGCAATGGTAATCTGTACCTGTTGATCAAAAAAATGTGAAATGGTAAAAAAAACACACAACAAACAACAGTCACTTTTGAATCCTTTAAAGGAATCTGCATTTTGTTAATTGCAGGAATATCTGTCATTTATAAAAATTAGGGGTACAACATCCTTTGAGGCTCAGAATCACAACCTCTGTGAAAAGCTCCTACCCAAATCCAACCAGGAGAGCTTTTATCTTCCTTAGAACTCACAGAAATTAGTCTCTGACACCTCCAGCTTGAAAAATATAAGGTACACCAGAGCACTGGCCCAGTGTTTTTCAAAGTTGTACTTATTATAAAGTCCACCAATGATAATAATATGATGGAACAAAATCTGAAAGCGGAGGTGATAGGTGACATTTGTCACTTTTTGGCTGTCCAGCTTCAGAATCCCTTCCCAGCTGCGTGGAAGACTCCACCTTATGAGTCTTAGTGGAAGTTCAAGTTCACTGCTCGCCTCTCACCATAGAGACAGAAATCATAAGACACTTGCTTCCCAGCCTCCTTCATTGGCAGGACTCAGACATGTGACCTGGGCTTGGCCAATCAGGAGCACCACCTGGATTCTGACTCAGAGACACAGAGAGAACCCCTTAGAGAACCTTCTCCGGTGAGGGTGGCAGCAGCTGTGGCAGCCGTGTACAGATTCCAGGGTAGCAGCCACAGCCCGGTCACCGTTCAGGCCCAGCCCTGATGGCGGCCCAAGCTTCCCAGGGTTCTGAGGCCAGGGCAGGTCTTCTGTGCCACAATTTTGGCTGTGCTCCTGGCTGCTTCTGGGCACCCTTTGTTCTCATTCATGCCCTGTGCCTGGTCCTCTGGCCTTCCCAGAGATTCCATGGGCTACCCAACATCCTTTCTGTCAATTCCTCTTCAGCTTTACTCACCCAGAGCCAGTTCCTGTTGTGCTTTTAAATCAAAGCCCTGGCTGATTCACAGTCTTAAGTCAGTCTGGGCATCCAACTTCTTTTTTGATTTTGCTTTGGTCACCCAGCTCTGAGAAAAGTCTGATCATATAAATGGGCGGTGTCTCAGTTCGTTTGGGCCGCTATAACAAAACACTGAAGAGTGGGAGGCTCACCAACACCAGAAATTTGTTTCTCACAGTTCTGGAGGCTGCAAGTCCAAGGTCACGGTGCCAGCATGGTGGGGTGAGGGCTTTCCTCTGAGTAGCAGACTTCTCTCCTCACACCACAGAAAGGGCTGGAGAGATCTGTGGGGCCTCTCTCATGAGGGGGTTTCGTCAGGGCTCTGTCCTCATGACCTAATCCCCTCCCAAAGGCCCCTACCTCCTAATACTATCACCTTGGGGATTAGGATTTCAACATAGGAATTCTGGGGGAACACGAACATTCAGAACAGAGGAGATGGTTATAAGTAATAGTGATAGATACCATTACATAGCACCCACTACGTGGCAGGCCCTATTCCACACACTTTACATATATTAAGTCACCCAACAAAACTTTGAGGTAGATCTATCATTAACATTCTGCTGTTACAGGTGGAAAACTGAGGTACAGAGGAATGGAATAATTTGCCCAAAGTCCAAGGTTTTGACAATCCTGCGTGAGGGTCCGTGCTCTTCACACCTGCCAACAGCTTCTTTTTTTTTTTCTTTCAGTTTCTCTTTGAGATTACAATAGTATTCAATTAAATCAATCTTGAAGCTAGAAAGGGTAGTGTCAATTTTTGTTTCAAAGTTGAATGAGTAACTATCAACATACCCAACAACTGCTCTTTATTCTCATCATAAACATAGAAGTCAGGCCATAAACAAGTAAAACTTACAACAAGTACTAAACAAACAAGACAGTTTTATCGCTTCATAGTCACTGGGATAAGCCAGGTGGTTTACGGAGCCCAGGGCTCCCTGTGCAGGAAGCGCTCTGCTCTTCGTAAGCAGACATGCCCAGGCTGGTGCAGCGGGAACCTCACAAGGCACACCCACGATCCGTGCCAGCCTGAGCTCAGAGATGCCAGAAGGAGCTTGTGCCAAAGTCAGCACAAAACTGAGTCTACAGAAAAATACGATATCGATGAGGGTATGTCATAGGGACATAGGAGTCAGCAGAAAGTCCTCCCAGGGGCCAAAGCTAGGACATTTGAGGAACAGAATAAAGTAGCATTAGATTATAGCCCAAAGGAGATGCCTGGGTGCTCAGTCGGTTGAACGTCTGCCTTCGGCTCAGGTCATGATCCCAGGGTCATGGGATCGAGCCCCAAGTCAGGCTCCCTGCTCGGCAGGGAGTCTGCTTCTCCCTCTGCCTGCCACTCACTCTGCTTGTGCTTTCTCTCTCTCTGACAAATAAATAAATAAAATCTTTAAAAAAATAAATTATAGCCCAAAGTATAAAGTAAATGTCAGTGAGTCCATACTTATATACGTTTTTTTAAAAAGAAGACTTGACAGTGGGGAAATCTGACAAACACTACTTCAGCCAGGTGGTCACGGTCTACGTCAATAATCGTAGACCATGTCGGTATGTATTTTTGTACGCTATACATGATGTGATGAAAATGGTACTTTATGTCTGTGACCTTCCTCCCCCAAACCTACAACCCCAGTCTACTTATGAGAAAAGCATAAGACAAATCCCAACAGAAAAGTATCCTACAGAAATCCTACAAAACTCAACCGGTACTCACAAGATCATCAACCAGAAAAGTCTGAGAAACTGTCACAACCAAGAGGAACCCCAGAAGACATGACACTTTAATGTAACGTGACATCCTACTTGGGATACTGGAACAGAAAAAGGCCATAAGGAAAAAACTAAGGAGATTTGAATGAACTACGGACTTGAGTTAATAAGGATGTCTCAACACTGATTCACCAATACTGACTAATGTACCACACAAATGTAAGATGTTAATAGTAGGAGAAAGTGAGTGCTGAGGGGGGGGAGGGGGATATGGGAATTCTGTACAACCTGCTCGGTTTCTTTCTAAATCTAAAATTTTTCTGGGACGCCTGGGTGGCTCAGTCAGGTAAGCGTCTGCCTTTGGCTCAGATCATGATCCCAGGATCCTGGGATCAAGTCCCGTGTGGGGCTCCTTGCTCAGCGGGGAGCCTGCTTCTCCCTCTGCCTGCCGCTCCCCATGCTTGTGCTCTCTCTCTCTCTCTCTCACAAATGAATAAATAAAATCTTCTTAAAAAAAATAAGTAAAAGTTTTCTTAAAAAATAAAATCTGCTGGGGTGCCTGGCTAGCTCAGTCAGTAGAGCGTGCAACTCTTCATCTCAGGGTCGTGAGTTCAAGCCCCACATTGGTCGGGGAGCCTTCTTAAAAAATAGTAGTCATAAAAATAAAGTCAATTAATAAAAAAGAAAAATAAAAACGGCTGCCCTCCCCTCAAAAAGGTTAGTTTACCTAGCTGTGCGACTTAAACCACTGCCATCTCGACAGGCTAGGCGTGTATATTGAATGCATTCACATTGCTACACACTAAACACTTTTTAATAGCAGTTTTTAAAATACTGAAATATTGTTTCAAATAAACTTCTAATCTTCACATTGCTTCCCTGGATCCTCTGAGTAGCTGAGTACTGTTTGAGCTGCTCTGATGGAGGGAAAATCACAAATAACATCCTTTGTTTCTGTCCCAGGAACACTGGATCTCTGAAACTCCGTCACCTCGAGGCAAAGCAAAACACAATCCCTTCCCCTCCCCCACCGCACCCACACCGCTGTGCGGCAACTGTTGGAAGCCGGGGCTGCAGTTGGCCTTGTGCTGCCTTTGCCTGTCAAGCCCAGCGCCCCTCGGCAGCGGGAAGGGCAGAAGGCTGGTATGAAGCGGGGGAACAGATGGCTGGGACACGTCCTCTTGAGGCTCAGCTGCCCTGGCCAGCCTGCCACGCTGTGTACATTTCAGAAGTTTGAGGTTCAACCAAGAGAGACGAGTAATGATTTTAAATCACTTGCTGAAGCCCATGGCTAAGCCCGGGGTAGCCAGAGAAGAGCGCTTTAAAAACTCCCTCAAATCCAGTGCAGGACGCGAGGAGACCCTGTGTGCTTTCTGGGCTTTGCGCCCAGATCAGGCCGTCCTGGGGGCAGTCGGGCATTTGTCCAGCATCCCAGGGTGTATCCTGCTTCCTCTGCTTTTAGAAAGGGTGTGATGTTTCAGTCTGTGTGTTTATTTGGGGTGAGGAGGGGCAAGGCTGTTTAGCAAGCAGGTTCGGGTCCTGAGAGATTACGCACCCTGACACTTGCCTTCCCGTCTGGAGTCGGGAGAACTCTAGTCAACCCACTTTATAAGTTCAGTCAGTGCCGTTTCCCTGTCCGCGTTCGGGCGCTTATTTCTTGCCTAGATTACGCCAACAGTCTCCTATTGTCCTTGGCTTCTCAGTCTTGCGTCATTAGAATATTCCATGATGTGAGGTCATCTCTGTTACTGCACAGCATCGCCCATCTTGAATATGACCTTTTCTTGCCCCTCCATCTCTCCTTTACCACAGAGCTTCTTGAACTAAGAGGTTGCTCTCCCTAGTACTTTTTTAAAATTTTATTTTAAATTTATATTTTATTTTTAAGTAATCTCTACACCCAACATGGGGCTTGAACTCAGGACCCCCAGATTGAGAGTCACACGCTTTACTGACTGAGCCCCCTAGGCACCTGAATGATGCTTTTAAAGGAAAGAACACAACTCATTGGTCACCTTTGGAGGATGCATGTTTGGGGCATCCTTTCTTGCCTGGATTACTCCAACAGTCTCCTACCACCCTGGCTTCTCGGTACTGTGTCAGAATCTCCCGTTCCAAGAGGCCATTTCTGTTATAACACAGCATCTCCCATCATGAACACACCTTTCCTTGCCCCTCCATCTCTCTCCAGCCACTGCTCCCATTTCTCCCTGTGAAGGATGTTTTATTCTGAGAACTCGCAAATAAAAGTAAAGCATTAAGCATGTATTCTGACTTTCCTATATGAAAATGACCACGTGAACCAAATAGTTGATGAGGGAATGTTTCCCTTCATAGACATAGTCCAGCTAAGAAATGAAAAAAAAAAAAAAGAGAGAGAGAGAGAGCATTAGAACATCACAATTTCACAACCTCTAGGGAAATAACCAATCTAGGCCATGATCACCAACAGCTGCTCACATCACAAATCAAGAGTGCGAGATATTATGTGCCTCCTGATGGATGGACACAACATCTCTTGTGAAGTAGTTAGGATTGAATTCCAAATAAATAGCAAATAATGTTTAGTATAAGTATATCTCAAATATTCCGTGAGACATAATAAAAACTATTTATTATTTATCTGAAATTCAAATTTAACTGGGCATCTAATATTTTTATTTACCATACCTGGCAACCCGAGACGTAGTCTAGCCAAAAATAAATCAGACCTAAATCTGATAAAGTCTTAAAAATCTAACTACCAGGAAATATGGGAGACAGGAGAATATGTTAAAAACTACACCACCATGGCATTGTCATCAGCAGAATGCAGTTGGTGAGGACAGACCACCCAATTTTTTCAACACAGAGAGAGACACAGAGAGAAAGGGGGATGGAGGGAGGGAAGCAGGGGAAGTTTGTTTGGATTCTGGTTCAAAAGGTCAAGGGTAGGTGTAGCCACTAGGAAAAATGTCTGGCTTTTGAGGGCCACGTGACTCTGACTCCAGGCTTCCTCTCTGGTCTCCTGCTGCCTGCCTTACATTTTGGGATTCTGCAGACACATTGAATCGAGGCTCCCCAGAAGCAATCTTGAGAGATACTTGGGGTCAAGTCTTGTTTTACTAAGCCAGGTTGCAAGCAGAGGGTTATTGTGAGGAGGAGAGAAAAGGCTAAGATCTTGCTTTCAGGTTGGGATGAGATAAGACCTGAGATGTGGGAAGTGCAAGGTGAACGGCACTTCAGAAAAGAAGCAGAGACACTTTGCAAAGAGGGTGAGGGGCACCTGGCTGGCTCAGTTGGTAGAGTGTGCGACTCTCGATCCTCAGGGTTGTGAGTTCAAGCCCCACATTGGGTGTAGAGGGTACTTACAAACAAACAAACAAACAAACAAACAAAAAACAACAGCAACAGAACAAATAAAAAGAGGGTGATCAGGAAGTCTTGTGGGTGATGAGTGGTGTGTGCCTGTCCTTTGCCTGCTCAGGGAATGCTTTTGCAGAGGGTGATTTGAATGCTGGAACAGGTCTCCAAGGCATAGCAGGTGGTCCTAGTTACATTCAGGTCATCTCACAAAATGTGATTATTAGATATATGATTGCCTCCTGAAACACTGACTTTAACTATTGCCATTTCAATACACCATAAAGGAATATTTTATTTTATTTTTTAAAATATTTTATTTTTAAGTAATCTCTACACCCAATGTGGGGCTCGAACCCACAACCCTGAGATCAAGAGTCACACACTCCATCCACTGAGCCAGCTGGGTGCCCCACCATAAAGGAATATTTTAGACTTAGAAACGAGGGACAGCTCACTGGGACAAAAGATGGAGAATCAGTTCCCAGGCATCTGGAGACATTTCTGTCCGTGGTGGAAAGCCCAGCTTGCTTCCGGTTTTGATTTGCAGCTTCCATTCTGAGTGTCTGCCATGTGCACGTCTTGTGACGTGTTATGGCAGCTGTGATGAGGCTTGCATCACAATTATGTCACGACCTTGGAAGGAGATCCCTGGTCAAGTTGGGCAATCAAGAGTCTCACTCTGGGAAGCGCTGGCTGTTTTGAAAGACCTGAGCCTGGCATATCTATTTACTCAAGAGTAAGATCAAAAGAGAGAAAGAAGAGATAAAGATCCTGCTCCCTCAGCTGTTCCCCTCTCTAGAGCAAAGGAAAAACAGAGAAAAAAAGATGACGAAAGGCAACTGAACAAGGACCTAGGGCTTGAGTTGAAAGGGTCTCCTTAAATGAATGAGAATTTTTAAAAATCTGAATAACATTGTTCTTCCACACCATCGTCTTTTTTTTTCTTTTAAGATTCTATTTATTTATTTAAGAGAGAGAGAGAGAGAGAGACACCCTGGGCTGGGGGAGGGGCAGAGGGAGAGAAACAAGCAGACTCCCCGCTAAGCAGGGAGCCTGATGCAGGACTCAATCCCAGGACCCCGAGATCACGACTTGAGCTGAAGTCAGACCCTTACCTGACCGAGCCACCCAGGTGCCCTGCCATACCATCATCTTAAAAGTTATAAAAGTAGGGGCGCCTGGGTGGTGCAGTCGTTAAGCGTCTGCCTTCGGCTCAGGGCGCTATCCCGGCGTTCTGGGATCGAGCCCCGCGTCAGGCTCCTCCGCTGAGAGCCTGCTTCTTCCTCTTCCACTCCCCTGCTTGTGTTCCCTCTCTCCTTGGCTGTCTCTCTGTCAATTAAATAAATAAAATCTTAAAAAAAAAAGTTATAAAAGTATCCCATTGATATTGTTATTAAAATATTTTGGGATTTTTTTTGGTTAGGTTTTTAGAGGAAAAATAAAGACCTAAACTTTTTTAAATTTTATTTTAGCTATTTTTTTCAGCTTAATCATGCATCTTATTCTGCAGACATGGCTCTGAGGGACTCTGGGTGGTCCCAAACCTCATCTCTTCCTTCAAAGATGGCGGTTTGTTACCACTGGGAACATGCCGTAGTTAGGCCGGTGTTACTCGGGCAGGAGGCATGGAGAGGCGTAGAGGCAACATCGACATGGGTGGAGCGGTGGAGCAGTGTGAGGCTGCCCCGAGGCTGGAGGCCCAGGGAGGCCAGAGGCCACAGCTGCCGGTCCCTAACACGCTGCAGATGTGCAGTAGGGTCTGCTGAATGAATGAGCATGAGAAAGACTGTCAGTGCATAGGAAAGTTGTGCCATGTGTGTTAAAAATTAGAAAAAAGAAGCTCAATTTTTTTCATTCATTCAGTCTCACAGAGGATCTGAAAATGGCATTTCCAGCTGCTTCTCAAGGAAGCTGAGCCCACGTCACAGGAGCAAGAGGTATGAGAGACAGCCCTGGATTCCTCCAGCACTCAGGAACAGCACCAGAGTCCCAGGAGATGTGAAAAAAAAATTTTTTATGGAAACAAATGCCAAAAAGGTGCCCTTCAGTTAAAATACTACAGGCTTTTTTATGCACACTGATAAAACCTCAGGCTTGGGAATCTGTATGATTAGTTTCCTTGGGCTGCTGGAACCAAGTACTACAAATTTGGTGGCTTGAAACAGCAGAAATTTGTAGTCTCACAGTTCTGGAGGCTAGGAGTCCAAAACCAGGTGTCGGCAGAGCCATGCTCCCTCTGAAGCCCGTAGGAGCGTCCTTCCTTGCCTTGCTTGTGGTGGTTTGCTGGCAATCCCTGCCATTTCTTGGCCTGCGGCTCCATCTCTCTTCCCATCTTGGCCTCCAGCCTTCACATAGCCCTCTTCCCATGTGTCTGCCTACACACGACCGTCTTCTTATAAGGACACCCATCATATTGGATTAGGGGTTCTTCCTACTCCAGAATGACCTCATCTTAAATAACCACACCTGCAATGACCTATTCCTAAATTAAGGTCAGATTCTGAAGGACTAGAGTTAAGATTTCAATGTAACTTTCTGAGGGGGGCACAATCCAGTTCATACCAGGGACAGTTTGGGAACATGTCACAATTAAAACAGGATTCCGTGACCCAGTTGACCCAGAAAATCAAATTGGTACCTGTTTGGTTACTGCTTTCTGAAAGTGGATAGGACGCATCACGCTCCAGTTGACCAAATTTCCCAATGGATTAGCCAAGCCTGTCTGGCCAAACCCTTCTGGCCTGCTGTTTTCTAGAGTTCGAGTCCAAGGGTTGTGCTAACTGTGGGTAACTCATTTCTGGGACACTCATTTCCTGCTTTTTCTTCTAGAGTAGAAGCTCAACCATCATTAGATGGATCATTAGGACAAAAAAGTTCTTTACTCACCAGTCTCTGGCCCTTCGTGATCCCATGGCTGGCAATGCCATTGCTCTAAATCCGTGCTCCTCCTTCCTATGTCTATCATGGCACACAGAGGGAGAAAAGATAGCATTTGGAAAGCACTAGGGAAAAGGGACAGGCCTCCTTTAGTTACTTCAGGCCCTTCCCAGCTTTGTGAGTGCTGAGGACATCACCATCTCAGACGACCAGACACCTACCTACTGGGCCCTGGGGGGGATGCCTAGGGCTAGATGATTGTACCCAGATGTCAGTCTAGAGGTAGACTCTGACTTTACTACCCCAATTCTCCCCTTCAATGGATCTCCACGTCGTGACTCCAGACCTTTTCCTCACATATACCCAATTCACCTGCATAAATGGAAACAACCAGCCTAGATTGGACCATCTCCAGGAAGAACAGCCACAGTTCTAATTCCTTAGGAGAGGAAACTTCAGATCTAGAATAGATCTGAAGTGTGTGAGATCACAAAGCAGTCCAGAGCCTAGTCCGGGATCGGAGCTAAAACTGAGGATCATCATCTTCCCTGGGTTGAAGTCCCTCCTTATGGAAGATGAAGGTTTCAGCATAAGGACAGGTGGCTGGCTTATGAGTGGGGAATGGGCTCCTGTCTGGCCTCTCTCTTGGGTTACCTGAAGAGATTTAGCCAGCTTCCCTAGGCTGCAGTTTCCTGAAATGGTAGCATCTCCTCAAGGGCATGGATTCTTCCCAAGTACCTCCTCCTCCAGGCAGCCCTCCTTGACCATCTAGCCTGAATCTGGTGTCCCTTCTCTGTGCTCTGGCACCTACTTTCTCCATTGCACCTATTGTACTGTAAAGTCACTTATTGTCTGTCTTTCTTACCAGGCTGCAAATCTCCTGGCTCTTAGTTTCCTTTTATTGCCGATGGCCAGCACTTGGTAGGCACACCAGCCTATTAAATGAAATGAATGTCACAAATCACTTTTTAAAGAAATTATTTATTTATTTATTTATTTATATATTTATGAGCAAGAGAAAGAGAGAGAGAGAGAGAATGAGCGGGGGGAAGGGGCAGAGGCAGAGGGAGAAGCAGGCTCCCGGCTTAGCAGGGAGCCCGATGTGGGGCTTGATCCCATGACCATGGCCTGAGCCACCCAGGCGTCCTGTCAAAAATCACTTTGAAGACAATGGATGACTACTTCCAGAAGTCACACACAATTTCTGCTTGGTGCCCTTACCATCTCCTTCTCTGCTCACAGCTGGTTCCAGGCAGCTATCAAATTGGCTGTGCTCTTTTACTCAGGGACGATCCTGGCGGCTCCTCTTACTTTCACGCCAATCCCTGTTGCTCAATTCTGGTTTCCTCAGTTTCCATGCGTTGCCACCTACCAGGATTTTCCCACAGAGAAGGGGCTAAGAGGCGTTGGTTACACTTCTCCCCGTGGGTGTCTCCTGATTGTTCTTCGCTCCTTCCTTGGCGGCTTGTGTGTGGGCCAGGTCTGATCACCCAACCCGGGTCAATACCCGGAGCCCCAGGCTCCTGCTCATTAGGGAGAAGGGATCTGGCTGTCTGTGACATTCATTCATTCATTCATTTATGTCTCTCCTTATTTATTTATTTACTTAGCATAATGGCTTTATTGAGATATAATTCCCACCAATTCATTGGTTTTAGTATATTCACAGTATATGCATAGAATTGTGCAACCGGCACCACTATCTAATTCCAGAACGTTTCATTACGCCCAAAAGAAACCTCATACCCATCAGCAGTCCCTCATCAACCCCCTTTCCCCAGGCCTTGTCAACCACGAATCTACTTTCCGTCTCTATGGAAGATATGTCTCTAGATATGCCATATAAATGCAATCATCCAATATGTGGCCTTTTGTGTCTGGCTTCTCTCACTTAGCATAATGTTTTCAAGGTTCGTCTATGCTGTAACATATATCAGTAGTTCACTCCTTTTTTAGGGCTGAATAATATTTCATCTTCTGGACGTACCACATTCTATTTATCTATTCATCAGTGGGTAGATGTTTTGATTGTTTCCACTTTTTGGCTATTTGAATAATGCTGCTATGAACATTCATGTACAAGTTTTTATGTAAATATATCTTTTCAATGATCTTGGATATGTATGTACCTAAGAGTGCAAAGTAGCTTTTTGTTTAACTTTTTGAGGAACGGCTGACTGTTTTCAAAGAGGCCATATCATTTAGAGGCCCACCAGCACTGTATGAGGATTCCAATTTCTCCACATCCTTGTCAACACTTGGGGTTATCTGTCTTTTTTATTTTAACCATCCTAGGGGGTGTGATGTGGTAGCCCACTGTGGTTCTGATTTGCAATTCTCTGCTAGCTGATGATGTTGACTATCTTCTCATGTGCTTATTGACCATTTGTATGTCTATTCAATTCCTTTGCCCAATTTAAAAATCGGGTTTTCTTTTTATTGTTGAGTTGTAAGAATTTTTATATATTCTGGCTACAAGTTCTTCACCAGATACAGGATTTGCAAATATTTTCTTCCATTCTGTGGGTGGTCTGTTCACTTTCTTAGTAGTGTTTCTGAAGTGCAAAAGTCTGAATTTTTTTTTAAAGATTTTATTTATTTATTCGACAGAGATAGAGACAGGCAGCGAGAGAGGGAACACAAGCAGGGGGAGTGGGAGAGGAAGAAGCAGGCTCATAGCGGAGGAGCCTGACGTGGGGCTCGATCCCATGACGCCGGGATCACGCCCTGAGCCGAAGGCAGACGCTTAACCGCTGTGCCACCCAGGCGCCCCCCAAAGTCTGAATTTTGATGAAATCCAATTTATCTATTTTTTTCTTTTGTTGTTTGTGCTTTCGATGTGATATCTAAGAAACAGTCATCTAATCCAAGGTCATGAAAATTTGCTCCTGTTTTCTTCTGAGAGTTTTGTAGTTTTTAGCTCTTACATTTAGATTCGTGACCCCTCTCTTATTTTTGGTTGATCATCTCCCAAGGTCAAAAACGTTTCATAGCAGTTTGTTTGGTACTGTTCTCTGCACCATCTGTTGCCTTTACCCTGGGATGAGATACTTCCTTAAAGAAGTTGTTCCTATTTAGTTGTTCTGTGAAATAGACATTTACACCTTTAGCAACCTTTGGCTTCCATCACACCAAAACCAAACACATATGTAATAAAATATGCTTTTCAGACTCCATTCAGGCTGATATTCCAGGCATTGGCAATTTTGAAGGTGGTTTGAAGCTTGGTAGTTTAAACCAGGACAGATAATCTCCTGTGACCTCAATCCCGAGGAAGGAGGAATATAACTGCAGAACTCGTCAGCGGGGGACCTTGATGCTTGGCAAACTGTCACCTCGCCACAAGCTGGACCACCCAGGTCCCTTTTTGCCTCTGTGGCTTATTGTTCCTGTGGTTTTGGTTATTCAATTCAGTCATTGTCTGAGCCATTGTCTGCAAAGATGTTTGGGTTTGAAAATCCTTCATTATGCCTCTGAGCAAATGATACCCCATTTTCTCTGAGCCCTGCATTCCTCTGTCTTTGAAAGTTGATGACAAAATTAGTCTTAGTTTCTTGGACATTGGTTTTGTATCGTTGTTGGTCCTCTCCAAATGGTATGTTTTTTCTCCTATTTGTCAGCCAATCCTTCAATTTTCTGTTTATTTGAATCCCTTCCAAAACAAGAAATGAATTCATTTTAAAAATTCAAACTCTATTTTTCATCTGGCTAAGTCTCCTAGGATTTAGATTTAACACAACTGGAAGAACAGTGCCACAGAGAAAGGTAGTTTAAATGTGGTATATATATCAGGGCACCTGCATGGCTCAGTCGGTTAAGCATCCAGTCGGGTCATGATCTCAGGTCCTCAGGTCGAACCCTGCTTCGGACTCCCTCTCCCACTCCCCCTGCTTGTGCTCTCTCTCTCTCTGTCAAATAAATAAATAAATAAAATATTTTTTAAAAATCTGATATGTCTTTACATATGAAGCCATTATTTTATCCTTTTTTGAACCAAACCTCCCCAAACAATATAATGAGCAAGGGCTACATTTATAACTTTCTACAATGAGGTAATCGCCTTCCCTAGGGAGAACCAGCTAGAATCTGGCCATCCAAAATCGTCACTTTCTAGTAAGCCAGCCCAAACAATATGCAGATAGACAGCCTTCCAAGAGAGATTCTGAAGCTGATCTGTGATTATCTTTTGTTATCCAATAAAGGGAAATCACATCCACCATCCAGGAAGCCATTGTGTGGGGAAACCTACAGAAGAGCACAGAGCACACAAGCTCTTGGCTGTCAAAACCCCATGCCATTTAGAGATGTCGATCCAAGGATGGACTTGGCTTCCTCTGCTGGTGATTTGCTCCGAGACATGCCAGGCTCTCGTGGTCAGGACAACATAACCAGATCCAAAGCCCAAATCATGGTATGGGGTCTCGGCCCATCTCACTCATTGTCAGAATGCCTTTTAATGGAAATACCTGAGTTAATAACATGTATGTAAAATTCATTTAAAATTGAGAGCTTAAGAGATGCCCATGAGATCTTGTTGATCCAGTTGAAAAGAAGCAACTATAAAATGGTATGATGGTCCTACTGGTAAACTGTTTATATGTGTTTAAGTCTGGAAAAGAGATATGTTATAGTGTTTCTCCAGATAATAAAACTACAAGTCTTCCAGTTTATTTAAAAAAAGGTAAAGTAAATAAATAGATAGATAGATAAGTAAATAATTGTAATGAATATATTTTACTTCCATAATAAAAAAAATAATTGGATGGATTCTATTTTTGAAAAAAAGAAAAAAGGAAAGAAAAAGATTTACGTCTTACCCTGAATTCAAATGCATGTTCTGAATTTTTAAAGTATGTAGCCAAGAGTACTTACTTGAATCTGCTACTCTGCAGGGAAACTTAAAAATAGTCAGCCTTTAATGGTGGAGAAGCAGGCCAAATGTCCGCTGCTGGGGAAGGCTGGCCCAGCCCTAAATGCCAGCCGGGTCTCAGGGCAGCCGGCTCATGGTGCTTCTGCCCCCTGCTGGATAACTCTGGAAAGTGCAGGTTCTGGCCCAGGTATTTTCTCTCCAGCGAAACCCGAGAGATGATGAGTGTTGGCAAACCCAGGGATACTTAGGAAAACTGGCCTTATTGCTCAAAGCTATTCCGGAAGGTCTTGCCACCGGGACACTACTCATGTAGCAATCCTTTCGTGCTCCCTGCCCCCCCCTTTTAAAAATATTGTATTTATTTATTTGACACAGAGAGAGAGAGGGCACAAGCAGAGGGAGAGGCAGGCAAAGGGAGAGGGAGAAGCAAACTCCCCGCTGAGCAGGGAGCCCAACGTGCGCTCTATCCCAGGACCCCGGGTTCATGACCTGGGCTGAAGGCAGACGCTTCACGGACTGAGCCACCCAGGCGCCCCTCCCTGCCCATTTTTTAACACATATATTTGTTTTTTAAATGTCCCAGATTTTATTTTAGGCGTTTACATATGGATAGAATGTACAGATAAAAATAGATGGTTTTGTGCCACCCCCCCCCATTTTATAGTAACATTGTATTGTGTTGCACTTTGTAAATTAATGCAATAATTGTATTCACTGACTTACCGGTTTCACCTATTGATATCTCCTGGCAGGGCCAGTACCTGGTTATGACAAGTGAGATCTGCATGACATTGAGAATGGCCTTCTTGCATTTTGTGGCCTTTGTCATGACAGGCAGGTCAGCCTCTTTCTTTCTGACCTCTGAATAGCATTCTATGGTATGACTAGGTCACGATTAACCATTTCCCTCTCAATGAACCTTTAGGTCATTTCCGGTTTTTAACGAGTACTAAACTGCTCTGTTGAAGTCCTTGCAGATGCCTCCTTGTGCAGAGTCAAAGTTATCATTTCATACTCTCAGTTTGTGTCTTTTACCTTGTTTCAGAGGCCTTCTCTACTCTAGGGTTACAATAGTGTCTTTCTGTATTTCCTCCTCCTCCTTCTCCTTTCCCCCTCGTTTTGGACCTCTGCTGCAGAGCTGAGCTGCTCACACTCCTTGGCTCCTCAGTCTGACTCCGCACAGTCATCATTGGTCCATGTAAGACACTTTTTTTTTTTTTAACTCCCTTTACCTGCTCCCATTTCCCCTGCGCACCATAGATGGTCACTCTGACGTGTTAGATAGGTATGATAGTATGTATAGGTTTCCTTATAAAGTATGTACTATAGACGCGGAATATTTATGTAAATGATGCTGTGCCGTAGACCTTATTCTATTTCTTACTCTTTTCATTCAACACTGTTTTACAAGCATGCACATGACCGTGGTACATACTGTTTCTTGCTAACTGCTTCTCCCAACCTTCCACCTCTACGGAGCCCCTGGAGCCTGCAACTACCATAACCGCAAACAGCCCTGCAGTGAACAAGCCCATGCACGGTCAGTCCTATGTGAGCGGCTCTCTAGGTTGTGTTTCCAGACTGCTCACATTTTCTTCTAGTACTTGTATAGATTTTTTTCTGTTTAGAGGCCCATCCACATTGAATTAGTCCATGTAAGCCCCTTGAGCTTTTGCTATGATCTTCACTCTGTTGGTTTTTGAAATTTTCTTAATTCCTAATTTCCGTTTTGACTATGTTTTTTTCTTTTTTAAGATTTTATCTATTTATTTGTCAGTGAGAGCGAGCACAAGCAGGGGGAGCAGCAGGCAGAGGGAGAAGGAGAAGCAGGCTCCCCGCTGAGCAAGGAGCCCAATGAGGGGCTCGATTCCAGGACCCTGCGATCATGACCTGAGCCGAAGGCAGACGATCAATTGCCTGGGCCCCTTGACCATGTTTTTTTGGGTTTTTTGTTTGTTTGTTTTGTTTTTTGTTTTCTAAAGATTATTTATTTATTTATTTGTCAGAGAGAGAGAAAGAGAGAGCACAAGCAGTGGGAGCAGCAGGCAGAGGGAGAAGCAGGTTCCCTGCTGGGCAAGGAGTCAGATGCAGGACTCCATCCCAGGACACTGGGATCATGACCTGAGCCAAAGGCAGATGCTTAACCGACCGAGCCACCCAGGGGGAGTCCCTTGACCATGTTTTTTGAACATTGAGGTAGAGTTTGGGCAGGGTTGGGTTTTTGTTTTGCTTTGTTTCGTTTTGTCGGAATCTCAGCTCCCAAATTTATGCTAGATAATAATAATATAATTTGGTTTGAATTCCTCCTCAAGCAGAACTGAGGCAAGGACTTGGGTGACAATCATTTGTTTGTGAGGCTATCGCAAGAAGACAATGAAGAAGAAAGGAGAGTGGCATAGGGAAGAGGGGAAAGCCCATGAAAGATGCGTTACAGAGCTGGTTATCGCTGTGGACAACTGGCACAATCTCCCTGAAGACCCTTTCAAAAACCATATAGAAAAGCCTCCTAGAAATGCCCCTCTGAACTATGGGAGGTTGGGACATTTATCCATCCACCTTCATTCCCCACTGGTTGAGAGTTGCCCCTGGGCGGCACCCCCACTCCCACAAGCACCATACTTCCCCACTGTGGCTGCCTGCAAGCAGACTGAGCAAGCTTCCAGGCTAGGAGAAATCCCGAGGCAAAAAAACTGCAGAACTCACAGGTGCTTGACTCTTGGCTGCCCTGGGAGTGTGCACATCTCTGTCCGCCAGCTGCCGTCTGACCCACTTTTCCCCCCTGTACCTTGCTGCTCGTGGACAGACTCCATCTGACCTCTCTGTCCTGACCCAGTAAGACCCGCTCAAACCTCTCCCTGGGCTGCACCTGTACAGCGTTCCCTGTGGCGCGCTGACTCCAGCCCCCGCTCCGCTCACCCCTCTGGCTGGCCCTCAGCGGCTGGCCTCTGGAAACCGGGCCCTTTCCTCCCGCACCGCAGACGCACTCCTGTCCTGTCTCTCTGGCTTCAGTGCTACTCTCTCTCCTTCTTCTCTCGCGTTGATGCTTTAAGGCTGCCCGGATCCCCGATAGCATCAGCGAACCCTGCTCAGATCGTCTGTTTACCTGTTCTCACAGAAAGGGCCTCAGCTTCAAATAATAAAAAGAAGAACCATACCGAGCACTGTGTGAGTACGTACCAGGGGCCAGCACTGCGTGAAACCCAGCTCAGTCATTTCCTTACTTTATCTTCACAACGATCTCCTCAACTAAGTACTCTGACACGTCAATTTCACAGAGGAAACCGGCCTGGAAAAGGTGACTCAATAGTTGATGGAATTCGGCCTCAAGCGTGGGTGTCTGGTCTTAAGGATTTCCTTTTGACCTCTCCAGGTAGCTTAGCCACTACCTGCCAACTGACCCTCGGAGAAGGTGTCACCTCCTGTGCCTGGTTTCTGACCTTCCACACAGAACAGCCTTTATGGTTTTCCTTGTTTTTCATAAAAGATTCTTGGAAGTATGAAATAAGATTTTTTAAAAACACTAAATGTAATACCTCAGCTTTTTTTTTTTTTTTCTCCCCTTATTTGTTTTGTTGTGGTTTCAGTTCTCTGGGGTTTCGTTTTCTTGCCGCTATGCGACAGTTTTTACCCAGGGCCAACCCTGATGGATTTCTCCCTCAGCTTCCAGATACCTAAAATTCTACAGTGAGAAATTAATGCATTTGATGTCAGTTCACAGTGACAGGGGAGAGGCTACACGGTACTTCTCAACCATTTTCCTAACTTAGCATGAGGGAACGTACGATCTTCTCTGAGAGCTAGTTTTGAAAGAGGAGACGGGGGAAAAACATGAATGCACTAAGCCTGGATTAAAAGGAAGCCACGCTAGGTCATTGCCCTCGAAAAGCTCTTGCACATGTACCAGAATTTATGCGCAAGAATGTTCTTGGCAGCATTGTTCATAATAGACTCAAGCTGGAAACAACCCTATCCATCAAGAAGAGAAGAGAAAGATGCATTGTGGTGTATTCAGACAATACAGTGATGAAAAGGAGTGACCTACAACTACAGCAGGTGACTCGTTTGAAACTCACAAACATAGTGTTGAGGGAAATAATGGTGACACAGAAGAATGTATTCAATAGGAATCCATACACGTAAAGTTCAGATAGGTAGTAAAAGTACAAAGAATATGAATGACAGGATAATAGTAGTTAATTCTAATGAGGAGGGAGCGGGTTGTGATGACTCAAGGGACCCACAGGAGGCTTCTGGATGCTGACACTTGCTACTTCTTGATCTGGGTGTTGGTTACACAGACGGTGGCTTGCAATTATTTGTTTAACTCTACAACTATGTTTTATGTGTTTTTATGTATATACTTTCTGTTTGTTTATTTATTTATTTTTTAAATTTTTTTGGAGAGATAGAGACAGCCAGCGAGAGAGGGAACACAAGCAGGGGGAGTGGGAGAGGAAGAAGCAGGCTCATAGCGGAGGAGCCTGATGTGGGGCTTGATCCCATAACGCCGGGATCACGCCCTGAGCTGAAGGCAGACGCTTAACGACTGCGCCATCCAGGCGCCCCTATGTATATACGTTTTATCTCACTCTTTTGAAAAAACTGAAAGGAAGGAGGGAAAGAAGGAAGGGAGGGCAGGGAAGCTAGTCACTCAAACTAGACCTCATTTCTTTGCAAAGCTAATCCAGACCAGGTTCTAGGAGACCTGGAAGAGAGGGGCTCAGGTTTGGGACAGGTGGCAAAAGGCTCTGTGCATAGCATCTGGGGATATTCATAGCATCTCTACTAGATACTGCCAAACAGTTTTCCAAAGTGATTGAACCAATTTATCCTCTCATTGGAAGTGTGTGATATAGAGTTCCCATTGTTTTACATGTTCCCTTTCATTTGATATTGTCAGATTTTTAAGTTTTACTGTTTTTTTAAAGATGTGTAAAGTTATCTCATGATTATTTACATTATCCTTATAATTAATGAAGTTGAGCATCTGTATATGTTTTTTGTCTTTGTGAAATGTCTGTATAAGTCTTTTGCCCATTTTTTTCTACTGGGTTATTTGTCTTTTTTTTTTTTTTTTTTTTTTAAGTTTGTTCTACTCCCAGAGTGGAACCCGACATGGGGCTCGAACTCACAAACCTGAGATCAAAACCTGAGCTGAGATCAAGAGTCTGATGCTTAAATGACTGAGCCACTGGGCCCCTGCCCCCATCTTTTTCTTATTCATATACTGGAATATGCATACATTTTGGATATTAGGGCTTTGCTAGTTGAAAATATCTTTTCCCATTATATGGCTTGTCACCTGCGTTTTTCTAGGTGAGAGGGATGAGGCAGCAAGAGTTTGCCGCCTCTGAATTCTTTTGTCTACTGCTTGGGGGGCTCAGGGAATTTGCTCAGCCTTCATGGGCAATGGCTGCCCTTTGTGACCCAACTTGGAGTTCCTGGCTCCACAACCACCAGCCCTGCTCTCCGCTCCAGAGGCAAGCTGCCTAGGAAGCGAATGAGCCCCGGTGAGAATGAGGATGTTAGCCCTGTGCAAACGGAGCCTGTTTTGTGTTTTCTCTTCTACTCTCTTGCCATTAACAGAGAAAATGGAGGCTTGGCACTGTCTCAACCACATAAACTTCTACTTCATACAACGGTGCCAAAAAGAACGAAATGGGAGAGGACACAGAGGTTGGCCAATTTCTAAAACCCTTTGTACCAGCCTGGATTTTACTGTCTGGACAAGAGTAAGTGCTACCTGAGAACTGTGAGCCTGACGGTGCCAGGGCAGACGGAGAGGTTTGCAGGGTGCCAGGGGACAGTGGGTCACATTACCTGCATCAGTGTTTGAAGCCAACATAAACCATGAGGCTGATGGGCTTGGAGGTCATTAGCAACCCTTCCTGCGATACTTACTTGAACTGGAGACCAGCTTCCAGTGGAAGGGAGGGGTAGTTGGGTTGTAGATGTAGTGTTACTCCGTGCTAATTCTTGCTGAGAGGAGGACTGACTCTCCGGTGGTGGGAAGGGTATGGTGGATCCTGAATTATGGTCAATTTGAACAGTTCATTTTCACAGGTGACCCAGACAAAAATTTTTGCAGTACAGTCAGTCTTCCCCACCCCCACCCCTACCCCTTCACTCATCCCAACCTCTTTGAGGACCATCTTGGTTTGTGTGACATGGCTGTTGGGCCAGTGCGTGCCGGGGGTGGGAGAGAGCCCCCTGCGGCCTGGAGCCTTTGGAAAACTGAAGATGTAGGCAACTGCCTTACGGGTGAAACTTTGGAGGCTGGAGAACTTCCAGTGTCTATGAGATAATGTTACTCCTTCCTCATCTGACCTCTCGGGAGATATTTTTTGCTAAAGGCATAGTGACTTAGGCTGTCTCGAGTCAGACCTGTGTTTCTTTTCTTGCTCTTTCTTTCTTTCTTTCTTTCTTTCTTTCTTTCTTTCCATTTTAAAAATTATGTTCAGTTAGTCAACATATAGTACATCCTTGGCTCTTGATGTAGTGTTCAATGATTCCTTAGTTGCCTATAATACCCAATGCTCATCACCACGCTAGCCCTCCTTAATGCCCATCACCCGGTCACCCCATCCCCCCACCCCCAGACTTGTGTTTCTTTTGACGAGGATGCAGCGCTAAGGTACGCCTTAAGGAAGGAAACGGGGGCACGTGAGTGTATCTGGGTCACATTCACGTGCTTCTCGATCTGCCCCAGCAGTGTCCTATGCACAAACATAGGACGGGTACAGCTGTACAGGATGTAAGAGCATTGAAAACCTGGGACCCTGGGGACCCGCTGGGCTTCCCAGCAGGCGTGATTGACAGCTCTGCGGGGGCGCCCACGCTGGAGCGGTGCTTAGACATTGGCAGTATCTCCCCTGCAGCCATGGATGCGTGGTTTTTGAAAACTTAGGGCACATCTTTACAGTGAAACTTACGGGGTTCAGTCCCTTCTTCCATCCGGTGAGGTCTGTTGTAGGTTGTGTTTTCTCAGAGGCCGACCGGGGATGAATGAGCGCGAGTTACTTATTTGGGAAGCACCTCGGGAAGCACCAGGGGAGCGGGAGGACCTGGGGGCCCAGCGGCTGCCCCACCCACAAGGTGACCTCGGAGGTCAGCGGCAGCCAGGGCCCTAAACGACCTCGGGAGCCTCAGGGCTGGCGCTTTGCTTCTGCCTTCCAGATCTCCCGCGATCTTTCTCTTGTGGCCAAGCCCAATGTGTACAATACTGGGGAGGGAGTTCTGGAAAACGTAGCTCCAGCGATACGGTAAAAACCCTCCACAGTTCTCCCAATGAATGTGCAGAGAAGACGATTCTCGGGCTACAAAGTCCCACTCGCAGCACAGCGTTTTCTTTGTTTTGCACGTCAACTGCGTTTCTGCCTCAGAGCCCCATTCTGACAGACAGTCCTGCCTGGTGTTTCCCCTCGGGGATCTGGCGAAGATTTCACAATCTTCCCCAATTCCGAGTCCGCCGGCCATGCCCTTCTGGCACGGGGTCATTCGTGAGTGATTCGCCGTGGGGACAGACGTTGTGTCTTTCCTGGGAGCACCCCCAGGTCCGGTGTCACCTTTGTTTTCCTGCCCCACTTGGGACATGGGATTTGTTTGCCAGGCTGAGGACCCCAGTGCTTTTCTTCTCTGGAGTTTTGTCACATCTCTGGGGCCTTGCCAGGAAGCCGAAACTGAGGGGGGTCTGTTCCTTTTAACCTTCTTAAAAAACATTCCACTGTCAAACTCTTGAACCTTTTTCTTTTCTCTTCATTCTACTTCTACCATAAGCTGCATTCTTCTACGCGCTTGGGAAATGAGAAACCCAAGTCTCTGCTTTCTGCCATTTCATATACTTTCTCCGGGCAGTAAAGCATAAAGCTCCCTGCTGGATGGGAAGAGAATATACAGGGAGACGGAAAAAAACAAACACAGAAACCATAACTTCATCTTTTAAAATACATTCTGGAGCCGTGGTGGCTCTTCCTTTGTGTCTGGACGAGGACAGTATGTGGGAACAGCACCTAGAGCTGGAAGCCGGCATCCCCCTTCGCTGTCACCACACTCTCTGCCTTGCCCCCTGCCCAGCCCGCTTCTCCCAGTTGTGCTGAGGCGATGCGGGGAGGGAGCTGCACCAGTGTGAGGCCTTCAGTCCACAAGAAACCTCTGGATACCCTGAGGGGCCGAGAGACACATGCTGTGGAGGGAATGATGCATCTTGTTGCCAGTAGGGTAGGCAAGCCTTCCTGCCTGGGTGACCACCCAGCCGTGACACCTGCTGATCGCTTGGGTTCATATTCTTCCCCGCAAAGAAAATACAGCCACTCAGTCAGCCACCAACTCAGGGCTTGACAGAGGCGAGACCCGCTAAATGAAACGCATTTGCAGATTACATGTGACAGAAGCAAAGAGAACCAAGACGAATTAAAGGGAAAAACCATCTCGGTGGATCTCATACCAGTGGATACCTGACCCACCCTGGCCAAGCCCTGGGAACCACCAAAGCAGCTGGCCTTAAGGCAAACCTAGGCAGACCACACCGAAAGGGGCAGTATTAAAGCCAGCCAGGGAAGACTGAGGGAAAAGGGCAGCAAGCTTTTAGGTGTTCCCGTGATGCCAACATGCAATGAGCTGGACGTTATGCTGTTTACAGTAAGAGGTGATGCATTGTATATGCATGCACATGTGATACGTGGAGACTGTGTACACAGGTGTCTAAGACAGAAACCTCGGCAACTCTTGCGTCGCCTGCGCCACAGAGCCTGGAGAGCAATATGGTGCGGCTACATCTTCTGTTGACCCTTGAAGAGCTACTTAGTTTCTTCTGGCTGAGCCTTAAAATAGTCTTTTTTTTTTTTTTTTTAGTTAGTTAGTTAATTTATTTAAGCAATCTCTCAAGACCCCGAGATTAAGAGTTGCACACTCTTCTGAATGAGCCAGCCGGCCACCCCTAAAATAGAAAATTCTTAGTAATTTACTCAGAATACTCTAACTTCCAACACACAAAAATGCTTACATCTTTATTTACATGTTCACCTACCCACTTTTACTATGTATCTGTCATCTAGCTGTTGCTTGGGATGATGTTCAGTACTCTGGGGCTTGGCCATCCTTTTCCAACTGGAGTCCGAAAATAGTGGCTTAATTGAATGTTCTCCCTGAGAGTAATTTCATAAGGTTGCCAAGGATTTGGTTGCACCAAACTGGTGTTTGAGACCAGTTGCACTTGACACTCCTTTTGCGTTATTTTCACTCCTGATTTTATTATCCACACCCCTTTGCCCCTGCCCTTCCCTAGGTATGTCCTCCACCCCACACACAGCCCAGCACATCTGCTCACCGGCCTTGGGCAATCGGAAGACATTCTTGTGAGGCTGGCTTCCTGATCGTGCGCTCAGGCTGATGAAATGCTGAAATCAACTAGAGGAGGTCGGTTGATTAGTGGTATCAGGAAAAATGGGAGATGGCTGTAGCTGAAAACTGATAACTGATTAAAAACTCGAGTTGGCTGCTCGTGTGACATATATGCTGTTGACCTGGGCACAGTGAGCGTCTCCTGCTTCCAGTACCTTTTCCCTCGTGAATAATTAGATGTACCTTTCTAAAGAGAAAGACACCACATAATAACTTGAATACAATCTTCAACTCTTTTTACTTCCCTAGAATCTCTACATCTTTACATCTTTTAGGAAACCATCTCTTGCCACGAGAAACACCGAAGCAGAGCGTTCACGGCAGCACCGTTGCATTGGTCCTGGCGCTGCAGAGAGCAGGTGCTGACCTGCGGACCGGCAGCTGTTACAGCAAAAGCCTTTGCCCACTATTCCTTCAGCGCCAGCGAGCTAGGAGGAATAGCCGGGGCCAGGTATCAGGAAGTCCTTTCTGAGAGGAGCCTCACAGGATTTGTGGAGCAGGTGGGGGAGAAATGTGAACTATTGAAAAGAAGTGTTTGAGGCTCTCTGATGCTGGGCCTCTTCTGCTCCTGGCTTCTCACAAACTGAATGTGGAACTAGAAAAGGGAAAAAGATTATGCAAGCAATAGCAGTTCAGGTTGTTTGTAGAGCATATGCCTTTTCTCTGAAGGTCTCTCCTCTAAGCAGTAATGCAGCTGAACTCCTGTTTTAAGATTCTTGTGAAAATGACAAGATCACAGTGAGGGTGTTATTACTGCAATAATGGATGCTTCATTTTTCCATTACTGAAGGAGAAAACTCTCTGGGGAGTGAAATTCAACACTCAATTTAACAGTAGCACTGCATACTAATTCATGCTGAAATGTTAAAACCAATCCAGTTAAAAAAACACAACAACACATCCAGATAAAATGAAATGGGCCGTGATAATGGTATGGGCTTTCGATTAGATGGGTCTCATGTTATAAGGATTACAAATTCTTTCCTAAATGTTAATTAAGTTCTCAGTGCCTCTGGTAGTAAATATAAAGGTGGTCAGGTCGTGGATGAGAAAATTGAGCCAAGAGGCTCTGTGACTGGCCCCGGGGTGAATGAGAAGTTACAGGGAGGACACAGATACTGAATTCCTGGTTTTAGCTCCTGTCCTCGATTGCATACCTAAAGCTTAGACTCTGACCACAGAGCTTAGAGGTTTAGGCTGAGAGATTGCAGACAACTTAAATTTGGAAGACAGCCTCTAGACTTTTTTTTTTTTTTATTCGACAGAGATAGAGACAGCCAGCGAGAGAGGGAACACAAGCAGGGGGAGTGGGAGACGAAGAAGCAGGCTCATAGCGGAGGAGCCTGATGTGGGGCTTGATCCCATAACACTGGGATCACGCCCTGAGCCGAAGGCAGACGCTCAACCGCTGTGCCACCCAGGCGCCCCTAGACTTTTTATTCAATCATAAATATATATTGCACAGTTTATATATGTCAAATACTGTGTTAGGGGCGCCTGGGTGGCACAGTCGTTAAGCGTCTGGCTTTGGCTCAGGGCGTGATCCCGGCTATATGGGATCAAGCCCCACATCAGGCTCCTCCGCTATGAGCCTGCTTCTTCCTCTCCCACTCCCCCTGCTTGTGTTCCCTCTCTCGCTGGCTGTCTCTATCTCTGTCAACTAAATAAATAAAATCTTAAAACAAAAACAAAAACAAAAACACTGTGTTAGCCACTAGGATTCTCAACCTGAATAAGATACAACTCCTAGGTTCAGGAAGCTTGTCTATAGTAAGAAAGATGTGTAAATAATTGTTAAGTGGGGCAACGATACATTTATACAGGATAGAGGGGCCACAAATGCATTTTTCTGGTAATTACAAAACAAGTGTCAAAAAATAGTACCATCAGTTTACTCCATACTGCAGTCACAATTCCCCATGCCACTGAAATACTCTCACCAAGATCGCTGGTGAGGTCCCTGTGGCTAAATGATCTGTAAGGGAGGAACATTAATTTTCCTCTATGCTTCTGGTTCTTAGCTGAGATGCCTGTAATAAGATTAACAAGAGAAAAACAAACAAAAGTGTATTATCATGTATACCTCATGTACACATGGGAGATACCCAGGAAAAATGAGTAACTCCCCAAGATGGCTTAGAATTCAGGATTAAAAACCATCGTAATAGGGAAAGGAGAGGAGGGCTGTAGGTCTCTAGGAAGATGAATGGGTCCTTAGACCAACAGATGGGAGGTATGATGGTTTGTCACTAAGTTTGTCTGGGTGTGGTGTTGACTTCTAGTCTCCTCTCCTGTAATAAGAGTCCATCTTCCCTGGTTGATGATGAAACTCCAGGGGAGGGCATCTATGACAAGTGGACAAGTGAGTTCCTTTTAGAGGATCTGTCATTAGACATACAGGGGAGTTCAGAGAAAGCCCCTCTTTGCATTTGCTGTTTTACAAGTGCCTACAGCTCAGAATAACCCATACACCAAAGGAGCCTAGTTTTCAGTGGCATATCCTGAACTCCCACAGTCATTATTGGGGGTGACATGTTCGGCTACCCTTCAGATCTGAAAGTCACAGCTCAGTTTTCATGTACTTGGCCTTTCTGCAGCCTTGGACACTGTTGACTTTGTCCTTATTTTTGAAGCCCTCTCTTCCCTTGAACTTTGTGGCATTTTGTTATCTTGGTTTTCCTTCCAACCTCTTTGTTTCCTTGCAGACTCTTGCAATCCTTTTCAGGGCTCTGTAGTGGGCTTTTTTCCTATATTTCTATTACTCTTTCTGAGCAATCTTGTCCCAGGAATCCTGACTGTCTAATCTATCTCTAGTTCAGCTATCTGTCTTAAACTCCAGATGGACCTGTATATCTCTACCTGTTGGCTGTCTCCCCTTCAATTTTTTCTCAAGTCCTGTTGATTCTAACTCCTAAATGTCCAATGGTCTGTGCATTTCTTCCCATTTCCAGAACCATTATCTTTATTTAGGTCACCATTATCTTTTGCTTAGACTCCCTGCCTCCAGTCTCCCCCATTTGAAATCCATTCTCCTGGGGTGACAGGGTGGCTCAGTCAGTTAAGCATCTGCCTTCCACTCAGGACACGATCCCAGGGTCCTGGGATCCAGCGCATCCTGCTCCCTGCTCAGCCGGAAGCCTGCTTCTCCCTCTGCCTGCCACTCCCCCTGCTTGCGCACGCACATGTGTTCTCTTTCTCTCTGTCAAATAAATAAATAAAATCTTAAAAAAAAAAATCCATTCTCCTAATTCCAGCCAGGGCTGACCCCTTTAAAATGCAAGTACAGGGGCACTGGGGTGGCTCAGTCGTTTAAGTGTCCAACTCTTGGTTTTGGCTCAGGCTGTGATCTCAGGGTCCTGAGATCAAGCCCCATGTGCTGGGCTCAGCACAGTGGGCTTGTTTTTCTCCATCTGCTACTTCCCTTGCTTGCTCTCTCTCTCAAAAATACATGAGTAAAATCTTTGAAAAAGTGCAAATACAATCAGGTCCAAGTCTTTAAAACGAAACAACAAATCTGTTATAGTTCCTCCATTGTTCTTAGGATAAAATTTAAATTCCTTAGCACAGCTCACAAGGCTCCATGTAATCTGATGGTCCCTTTCAGCTTCTCCTACCTCATTCCTTTCCACGCTTTCCCCTCAAACTCGGTGCCTTAGCCATACTAAACTTCTTTAAGTTCCCTGAGTATGCTTTGATGTCTCTTGCCTCCAGACTTTAATATGTAGTATTCCCACAGTTTGGATTGATTCCCATCTACACGCCATTCTGCTCCCCACCCACTCCTGGCCTAATCTGGCCTAAGATCTTTCCAGTTTCAGTTTAGAGAGCTTTGCAGACCCCCCAAGTCAGGGATTAGTTTTCCTCCTGTGCGCTGTCTCAGCATTCTGCACTTTCCCACTGTTGCCCGGGCCATGCAGTATTGGAACTGCCCCGTTACTTGTCCTTGTCCCCTCTAGAAGAAGCTTGGTGAAGGGAGAGTCTGTGCCGGCCTTTTTTACCATTACATACTGCAGCACCTGCATGTAATGGGCAAGAAAGAATTATTTGCGTGATGGATGAATGAATGAAGCATGTATAGCCAATCTCACTCCATTTGGCACTTATTATATACTGCGTATACTGTTACATGCCCGTCTTCTCAACTGGATTGTAAATTTCCCTGGATTAGGGACTTGAACTTGAATGTGATACGCCACTTAGCACATGAGTAGTGTTAAGCACACAGTGGACATCCATTCACTTGTTAATTAATTTAATAAGTATATAGAGTGTGTTTACAATGTCAGAGGCAAATGTGAACTTTGTGAGGAGGGAGGTTGGTGAGAAGGAAGCTAGGAAATGAGTCTGATTTAAACCTGCTGTAACTACTGCAATTTTTTATATCACATAGTAGTTGTAAATATGGCCTTAATCACAGAGAAAACCTTACCTATTACCAGCTTAGTAAAGGCAACTTGTTATTTCCAGTTGCCAAGGGAGCAAGGAATCAAGGTTTAAAAATAGATTTAAAAAAATTTTTTTAAGATTTATTTATTTATCTTGGGGCGGGGGGAGCGTGAGAGGGAGGGGCAGAGGGAGAGGGAGAGAGAATCCCAAGCAGACCCTGCGCTGAGTGCACGGAGCCCGACCCGAGGCTCACTTCCAGGACCCTGAGATCATGATCTGAGCTGGAATCAAGAGTCTGTGGCTTAACTGACTGCGCCACCCAGACATCCCAACGGATTCAGGGAGAAGCAGACTTCCTGCTGAGTAGGGAGCCCGACACGGGGCTTGATCCCAGGACCCTGGGATCATGATCTGAGCCAAAGGCAGACGCTTAACGGCTGAGCCACCCAGATGCCCCCAATAGATTCTTTAAAAAGTCCCTAACATAAAGGAGAAAAAAGAAGGGAGCAAGAGAAAAATAATAGGACTAAGTAATCCAAGGGGCCAGCATCTCTAGCCGGGAAGGAGCTGCCTCAGGTATCACGTAATTCATGTGGTTTGGCAGAAATGGGGTGAAAGAGCCCTCTTCCCTCCAGTTAAAGGATAATTATATTTTAAATGTAAAATCATGACTCATAGAAATATAAAATTAACAGGGTCTAAGATTCTATTTAATGCATTAATTAATGAGAGAACCAGGAAGATATTACAACTGATTCAAAAGATATTCCGAAGAGCAGACAAATGTGTAGACAATCAGGAATGCTGAAATTAATCCGCTTAATAGACACAACACTGGTTTCTTGGGTGAGGAGGAGAGAGATCAGTTGTACTCTAGGAACATTTTGCATTTGCATTTTTATGGGCAAGAATCATCTGCACTGCTATCAGGGTTTTTTTGCAACTCAAGAGTTGTAAAATAGCTCAAAGACAATTCAAGGTGAAGATAATCTGGAAAGGCTGGACACCTAGTAATCTTTTTCACCCAGTCTTTCAAAGTCTTTCACAATTTTTCCTGACCACTAGAAGACCCCTCAACTTATCCTCCAACGTAAGGCTTCATTGTGTGAAGGCTTAGGGTTTTTCTAAAAAGAGTTAAGGGGGAAAAAGGTTTTTGAAAATTAACCACACAAAAGTAAAGTCTCCAGTCTCCTCAGGTAAGACATTGAGTGGGGGAAAAAATCTCAGTTCTATTTGGATGCTTGTAAGCTCCAAAAGCCAACTTGATCTTTTTCTTTGAAATGTAACTCTCCTGTCCTTCTTAAAACAGTATGTCTGGTAGTTAACCTCTTTTTTTTTTTTTTAGTTTGTTTTCATTAAATCTTTTATAAATACAGTTTGTAGAATGATACAGCAAACATCCAAATACTCACCACTCCGTTTAAGAAATACAGTTGTATTTGTCCCCTCCTCCCGATCTTATTTCTCTCCCTCTAGAAGTGACCATTCTCAATATGGATTGGGCGTTTATCATCCCCTTGGGTGTGTTTATGCTTTTGCAGCATAAGTTTTATTCCTAAACAACAGATAATATTGTTTTGCATGTTTTTAAACTCTATATAAAATAGAATCATACTTTGGTTCCTTCTGTAACTTGCTTTTTCTGTCCATTGTTATGTTTTTGAGATTTTAGATCTGGTATTGTTTTTGTTAAAAATGATGACTTAGAAACCGAGTGCTTGATTGGTAACAAAATGGGAAACTGGCATAGTTTTAATCCATTATTCATTATTATAAAAGTCCTGGTCATTGTATCCATAGCAACAGTACATGAAAAGAAGGACAGAGGTGAACAACTGATGGCAATACATTTTTTAAAAGATTTATTTATTTTATAGAGAGAGAACAGGAGAGAAAACTGGAGCAGGGAGAGGAGCAAAGGGAGAGGGAGAGAAATCCCCAAGAGGATTCCCCACTGAGCATGGAGGCCAACATGGGCTCGATCCCAGGATCCTGAGATACTGACCCCAGCCAAAATCAAGAGCACGCTGCCCAGCTGACTGAGCCACCCAGGTGCCCTGAATTTAACAAAGACTTTAAAGCAGCTATTATAAATATGTGCAAAGAACTAAAGAAAACCATGTTTAAAGAATTAAAGGAAAGCACACAACAGTGTATCAACAAAAAGAGATTCTCAATAAGGATATAGAAAAATTTTAAAACAAAACCAAATGGAAATTCTGGAACTGAAGAGTACAATAACTGAAAAAATCACTAGAGGGCTCAACAGCAGATTTGAGGTGGCAGGAATGAACTGGAAGATAGATCAATAGAAATGACCCAATCTGGGGGCACCAGGCTGGCTCAGTCGGGGTTAAGTGTCCAACTTGGTTTTGGCTCAGGTCATGATCTCAGGGTGGTGAGATCGAGCCCTGTGTCAGGCTTGGTGCTTTGTGTGGAGTCTGCTTGAGATTCTCTCTCTCCCTCTCCCTCTGCCCGCCCCCCAAATCTAAGAAAAAAAGAAATGACCCAATCTGAATACAGAGAGAAAGAAAATCAAAGAAAAATGAACAGAACTTCAGAGATCTGTGAGATATTAGCATACTAACATACATGCAATGGTAGTTTCAGGAGAGGAAAGAGAGAAAGGGGCAGAAAAGAATATATGAAGAAACAATGGCTGAAAACTTCCTAAATTTGATGAAAAACATTAATCCATACATCCAAGAAGTTCACTAAGGAAATATTATGAATAATTTTACGCCGGTAGCTTCTTTCCAACCTATGGTGACTGGTATTGACACTATAAAGCAAGATGGTTCTTTCTTGGAATAAAAGCCTTTATACTCATTGGTTGAATCTGGTTTAAGAAAAATTCAAACAAAATTATTTTCTTCTTCAACAAAGAAGATATTAGGTACACATAGAGAGCATGGACTAAAACCGAACATATTGACTTTTAATCTTAATGTGATTATTTTTGTGTTGATAATGTTTTCCTTTTTTAAAGATTTTTGAAAAAGATTTTGAGAAAGAGTGAGCTAGAGAGAGAGAGAGAGCACGAGCAGGGGGGAATGTCAGAGAAAGAGGGAGAAGCGGACTCCCCACTGAGCAAGGAGCGGAACGCGGGACTTGCTTTATTGGGCTCTCTGCTCAGCAAAGAGTCTGCTTCTCCCTCTCCCTCTGCCTGCTGCTCCCCTGCTTGTGCTCTCTCTCTCTCTGTGTCAAATAAATGAAATCTTAAAAAAAATTTAAGAGATAAAACTACCAGAAGCTCCAACCTGTTGAATGATTTTTACCCCTTTGCTCACTACCCCAGTCATCATTCAGTTACTAAATACCATGATTTATGCTGAGCTATTAGCTCTGACATGAATACAATATAAATAGCAATTCCTTCACCTGCCTAATTCAGGATGGTCTCTCTTAGGGTTTATTAAAGTCCCTGGGGATCCAAGCTGTTTTAGGAATAAGCCTTGCTCAACCCAGTTCAACACAAAGGGTAATTAATAATTAATGAAATTGAGAAATCAGTCCACACCGTAGCGGGGAGGCGGGGGTACAAGGGCACCTGGCTCTGGGGATCCCAAACAGGCCAGGTTTGGCCACTTGCCGCTAATGAAATACAAAGGCAGAGAGACAAATGGTGAAACGAGAAAGGCATTTTATTTCAGTGAGGCTAACACTGGGAAAACAGTGGACTAGTGTCTCAAAGACTGCCTCCAAAGTGCTGAAAATACTTCCAGGTTTATATAAGGAAAGTGTGGGGCAGAGGTCATGGGTATGTGCAGGTGGGCAGTAGAGGTCACATCAATCATTGTCTTGGGGTCTGTCACTGGGGTCTTGCTGGCTCGGGGCAGTCCTTATTGCCCGAGGGGATGCTTTGCCCGCAGGATCTTTTGCCTGAGTTAAGAGATAGACTTGAAAGAATTTAATCATTTAGCAAGTTTGAGGTCAAAAAGGAGCAGTGGAATTCCTCTTTCAACATTGGGTAATCCATCTTTGAGGAAGCTGGGATTCTTAGTGAAAGAAAAGACAGCCCTTTTGTAAGGGAAAGGGTCCTAGCCCCGCGATTTGGAGAGGCAATTTTAACCCCAGCATTGCCCCTAACCAGCGGAAAAGCGGGTGATCCAACCACATCGGCTTTCCTAGTCTCAGTTTCCCTGTTTATAAAACCAGGGATAGGCTTAATGGCCCCTGTCTGAGGCTCAGAGAAGTCCACACAACAAATTAAATTCCTTCAAGGGCTGCTGGACCTGAACTCAGTGGTCAAGGCTAAACGAAGGATTGCTCTTTGGGTCCAGGCAGTACACCGCGGCCAGACGGTCAGCTTATTAACACAGTTTGCCCAGGGGCGCCTGAGTAGCTCAGTTAAGCCACCCACTCTTGACTTGGGCTCAGCTCATGATTCTCAGGGTGCTGAGATCAAACTGGGCCTAGGCTCCTTGCCTGCTTAAGACCGTCTCTCTCCTTCTGCCTCTCCCCCGCCCACAACAACAAAAAACCCATAACACACTACCCAGACAAATGAGGATCTTTCATAACCCCACACCTTCCGCACCTCTCTCAGAAATGTGGGAACCCCGGAATCCTGCCTAAACTGTGAAAGCCCGCCCCGCACGGGAGGGGGCGGCGGCGAGGAGCAGAGGTCTAGCAGTGCGCCTGCGTACTGGGTTCGGAGGGCAGCGGTCGCTCGGCGGGCCCCTCGCGAGCGCCGCACACCACGCGAGATTTCCTCCCCAGCGGCGGGGCGGTGACTGCCGGGAGTCGGGAGGTCCCACAGCTGCTGTCCCGGGAGCCACTGCTCGGTCGCGCCTTCCGGTTGTGGGAGGATCTAGGAGCCAGGGTGACCTCCACTTTTTTTCCCCCCGGAGCTGCGGCCACGCTGGCGTTATTGCCTAGGTCACTAGGCTAGGGAATGCTCGAGAAGAAACAGAAGCAGATTTTTTTTTTTTTCTTAATTTTTGAACTGTTGGGAGTAAGCAACCTCGAGTTTGGACGTAATTGTGTTTAAGGTGCGTCTGGGACGTTTATATAACACATTTATTGAGCATGTGTCATATGACAGTCAGAGAGTGAACATAAATCATTGACACAAATCCCTGCCCTCTCGGCGCTTACAGTCGGTCGGGGAAGCCAGCTTGAAATTTGTGCTGTAGACGAAGATTTTTATTCATTTTCACGTGAGTGGTTGGTAGTGGGAGCCAGAGAGGAAGGTGAAGTCAGTGGGGAAGGGGAAGAGCCGGGCAGGAATCCCCACATATTAGACTTGGGCAGAAGGAGGAAACCAGAACACTGGAGATGGAGCGACCAGCCAGCCGCAAAGAGTGGAGGCAATCCCAGAGATGTCTACCTTTTATAACAAGGTCGTGGTCAGCAGAGCCATTTATGGCAGGATAATTGAACGAGATCAGGTTAGGGAAGTGTTTCTTTAAAAAGGTACTAGGAAGCTCATGTTACGGGAATGGGTTGTGTTGTGTTTGAGTGTGGGTTCCAGTGTTGGTCATTACCAGTTATGCAAACATGGGCAAGTTATTCGACCTGTTTCTCCCTTTCCTCGTCTAGACTATGGGGATAAATGACAATACCATCCTCAGAGTTGTTGGGTGGAGAGGTTAAGCGAAACAATGATTATAAAAACTTTAGCCCAGGCCCTGGCACTTAGTAACATTGGGAAGACTGGCTGAGAGAAGAGCCTTTTCTAAGATCCCACGTGACTAGAACTCGGCCAGGTATTCTGTCTACTTAATTGAATGCCCTTTTCCGAATACTACTAGGCTACAAGGTAGACACTCAACACACTCTTTATGACCAGCATGGGTGAATTTTTCTTTTCTTTCTTTTTCTTTCTTTTCTTTCAAGATTTTATTTGACAGAGAGTATAAGCAGGGGGAGAGGGAGAAGCAGACTCCCTGCTGAGCAGGGAGCCTGATGTAGGGTGAGAGTAAATTTTTCGGTTGATCATTGATCTGGTGTTATTTTGAGATATTACTTAACATAATTGGAAACCCACTTAATATCATACCAGACAAACATGGTATGCTTAATGTCAGTCAGTAAAGAGTTGAGTGTCTTCCCCACTCCTCTACTAAGGGTGAATGTAACACCACCATCACCTCTCCTTTCAGATCTAGAACTAAGTGTGTCATATTTTAAGATTTTAATTTTGTTCTTTATGTTTTAAATGTTTGTTGTGCTATCAAGGGATATTGTGCAATTATCCTATCTTAGTTAATTTTAGTATTTGACAGTTGAAAACTTTCTAATACAGAGGGAGAGAAATTTGATAGTGTACTTTTTATCCTAAAAAACAGTATTTGGGCAAATCTACAGTGTGCATATTTTAAAGAAAGCATACATTGAAAGTAATCAGAGAAGAAGGCAAATATGAAACTTCATTTGGGAAGACTCCTTTGATTGAAAATTATGGTGCTGTTAATAACCACTTCAGGGCAGTTCTCTTTGGATCCAGCATCAGATGGGAATATTTTGTTTTTTAATTCTTCCATAATTTACACGTACGGTGATTCAATAGAAAATTTCCTTTTAAAAATATGTTTAGCCCCACAAGACATTTTGGACTTCTTGATGTGATGAAAGAGGATGCACACAGCACCATCTTTAAAGATCCTTACCTAAAAAACTGAACCTGCATCTAATCAAATCTCTAGATGTAACTACTAGTTGGGGATTGCGGGGGCGGGGGGGGGGGGTTATGTGGATGGGGAAGATATAAGAATGAGACATAAAATGACATAAAAGAATGTCATTTATGAGAATAAATGACACTATGAGGAAGCAGTCAAAGGACATTCCATAGACAAAGGAATTAAGCAACAAATGTTTCTTCAACAATGGCATGAAATAAAAAAGGTGAGGAGACTCAAAATTAGTATGTGGACCTTGAATCCTGATTCTACTGAACCAACTGTAAAAAGACATGTTTGAGAGTTGCTCGAGGGGAGGGGGGTGGGGGGATGGGGTAACTGGATAATAGATGTTAAGTAGAGCTCGTGATGTAATGAGCACTGGGTGTTATATAAGACTGATGAATCACTGACCTCTACCTCTGAAACCAATAATACATTATATGTTAATTAATTAAATTTAAATTTTAAAAGGGGGAAATAAACTAAAAAAAATAAATTGTCTACAATTGGCAAAAAAAAAAAAAAGGACATGTTTGAGATGATCAGGGAATTTGAATATGTACTAAGTATTAGATAATGTTAAGGAATTACCTATATTATCAATTCTGTCAGGTTAATAGTATAGTGTTTGTGTTTAAAATAATCTGTTACCAGAGATGCAAACTGAGGGATTTTTGGCAATAGGATAATGTTTGGGATTTGTTTTCAGGGGAAACAGGGAAATGCAGTCTTTTAGCAGGGAACATTGTACACGAAAGAGAGAATGGGTATTGAGGGCCGCTAGCCATTAATGTCACAACCAGTGAGGTTACAAATACATACATTATAAAAAGTAAGAAAGCAATATTCTTCCTTCTGTCTTACTGAATGTTGCTAACATCATTTAGTTAATTGGGAGTAGAATTCCCTTCCTCTAGGAAAGAGTACCTGTAGGACAGTTGGACATTATTATACGGCTATATATGTAAAAACCCTGTTTGGGGGAGATTGTGGGACAATAGTGCAAAGAGTGAGGCATGTGAGATCTGGGATGAGAAGATTTATATTCCAGTTCTTTTTTTTTTTAAAGATTTTATTTATTTATTTAACAGAGATAGAGACAGCCAGCGAGAGAGGGAACACAAGCAGGGGGAGTGGGGGAGGAAGAAGCAGGCTCATAACAGAGGAGCCTGATGTGGGACTCGATCCCGTAACGCCGGGTCACGCCCTGAGCCGAAGGCAGACGCTTAACCGTTGTGCCACCCAGGAGCCCCTATATTCCAGTTCTAAATCCTCTGCTTACCTGCTGTATGATCGTGGGTACTAAGTGTATCTCCACTTCCCCTGTAAAATGAGAATAGTCATATATTTACCTACATAACTTTGTTTTAAAGAAAGGTAATGGAATCTATGTGAAAGTTCTGTATAGATTATCTCCGTATAAATATTATGGTAAGCAAGATTTGGCAAATACCCTGTGATGATTATTTAACATTTTTTGGAGTATATGTGAATATCAGGTTTATATAGGATACTCAAGTACTTTATAGGATACAGAGAAAAATGAAGAAATTGAAATATCCTGCAAATTTAGAAACTAGATTAGGAGTAGAGTCTTGCATAAACAAAATTGCCCGGTGATACAAGGCAATGGATTATTAGATATCAGATGGATTTACAGATGGTTGTCAAATGTCTAAGTGTGCTGCTATATAAAATCTTTTACAATATAAAATGTAAAATTAGAGATGATGTTAAGAACTAAATATGTTGCAATTGTTAAAAAAATAAGTGGTTGATACAGTTGTTTGCCTTTGGGCTTCTCAATGTTATGGACTAAAGATGATAAAATATCTAAGCAGAGAAGACAGAAGTGCTAAGTAAGTATATTAAATTTAAGAAAGATAATGTTTGCTTAGTATTTTAGAAGTCAAACAACTTAAACATACAGGATGGAATTTTTATGTAGTAGTTAAGAGATTGGCTCTGGAGGGTCCGGCAGCCTGGGTTTGAATTTTAGCTCTACCACCTTAGGAGAGTGCTTAAACCCTTTAAGGCTCAGCTTCCTCCTCTGTAAAATGGGGATAATAATACCACTTAATAGGATTTTTAGGAGATTAAAAGAATATGTATATTTGGGGTGCCTGTGACTCTCGATCTCAGGGTTGTAAGGTCGAGCCCCACTTTGGGTGTGGAGATTACTTAAAATCTTTGAAAATAGAATATACACATTAAAGATTAAATGAATATATGTGTGTGTGTATGTAGATTTCATAGCACTCACAGTAGTGCTTGTCACGTAGTAGCACTTACTAAGGTCAGGGCCCTTTCTCCCAAGTCAGATAGTGCCAGACTGGAACTTCATTTTGCTTCTTTCATTAGCTCAAATTGAAAACCCAGAATAAACTGATCCTTTACTTTCTTATTTTGCCATTCTGTATTACAGAATTTTCTATAAGGTGAGGATTTCAAAATGCTTTCAATGTTTTACTTTTTTAAATTTTTTTTTTTTTTTTTTTTTAGTAATTTTTACACCTTCAAGCAACATGGGACTTGAACTCAAAACCCTGAGGTCAAGAGTCACATGCTCTTCCAAATGAGACGGCCACGCACCTCTGATATTTTACTTCTATTATAAACAAAAGTGTTAGTTTCCATTTTGATAAATGAATAAAATAATTTTTGAAAATTTGGTTACATCTCAACCAGCTAGTGTTTTTATTTTGCTACTAGATTAACTGTTTAACTCTGGAGGAATATATCATGTTTTCTTTTAATCAAGCCACAATGGGAGGCTTAATCATGATGGTATAAAGATGAATGTACTTGAATTATGAGGCCAAAAGCATTTTTCTCCTAGTCTTTTGAACTTGTTCCTATTAGCCAAAAATTCTGATTAGATTTAGTCTTTCTTTACATATTTGCTTTAGGAGGCAAACCCTGACAGTAGACTGTATCTTTTCTGGATCCTAAATATGATTTTTCCTCTCCTTGTTCAGAAACACAAATGTGCTCTTTAAAAAAATTTTTGAATATTTTAAAACCTTGTGATTTTAAAACTTTTCTGTTTGTAGGAGTTATTTTATACAGAAATCTTTTGAGACCCCTGTGCAGCAAGGTGATGATTGTACAAAGAGTGGTATTGAATTCCCGACCTGGTATGTATTTGTCTGTGATGAATGAACAGCTGTGGTCTTTGATAATTATTATTGTTATTTTTTAAGATTTATTTATTGGGGGGGGGAGCAGGGGGAGGGGCAGAAGGAGAGGGAGAGAGAGAATCTCAAGCAGACTCCCTGCTGAGCGTGGAGCCCAAGGCTGGGTCAGTCCCATGTCTCTGAGATCATGACCTGAGCTGAAATCAACAGTGGGACACTGAACTGACTGAGCCACCCAGGCACCCCAGTCTTTGATAATTATTAATGAAAATGAAGGAACAAAAAGTAATCGTCAATGTGGTAAATTAAGTTAGGAAGATACTCACCCTGGTAGAGATATTAGAAGAAACTCTTTAAGCAATGTAATATTCACTTTTTTAAGTGATTACTTATCAAGGCTATTTGTTGAAGAAAGAAAGGTATTTTGAAATTATTATATTTAAAAGGTTATATTACAAATATATATGGCTTTTGTTTTTTTCTTTGTAGTATGTATTGTCAATTCTTAAAATTGGCCTTTCTGTTTTATGTGAAAAGCACTGACCTATGTCTGTGCTGACATCTAACCTGAATCATAGAAACTTAGATGTGGAAATAACCTGGGAGGTTTGGGCACACGCTGCTTTGGTTTTACTGTTTACTTATTTACTTAGTGTGTGGCTTGGGGAAATCACTTACCTTGTCTGTTTTTTCTTTTTTTTACCCCCACTTACCTTTTCTGACTTCAGTTTTAGTAAAGTGAGCTATTAGATAAAAATGTTTACATTCTGTTCCCACCTTAGACACCTGATGATTTAATCAATAGGAAGTTTGCTTATGTTAAACATAACTGAGTAAGAATAGACTTTTAGTGATGGCATTTTCTGCTTACAAATTTTTCTTTCCATACTTCAAATTTTCTAATTTTCAAGACTATATATTTATTTTAAAGTAGGCTCCACATCCAGTGTGGGACTCGAACCTACAATCTTGAGATCAAGAGTTGTAGCTCCACCAACTGAGCCAGCCAGGTGCCCCAAGACTTTACTTTTTTTTTAAAAAATTGCATTAATTTAAGTTTCCATTTCTTCTTAAAATGAGGAAGGAAAGTTTGCTTAACTATTTATTTTGGCTGATGTGTTTCTGCTGCCTTGTAAATTTTGAATTTTCATAATTTAAACTGGCTGTGAGTTTTCACTTTTTGAAATCCTATAATTTTAAAACAGATGAAGTGTTTTATCTGTAATCAGCTTTAAAATTTTTTTTGAAGCTCTTAGCGATATTCCACAGGAACTTCTTGGGGAAAATCAAGAGCAATTGAAACTATTTGAAGAATTTACACTGTGTAACAGAGAAATTACAAAATAATGTAGATTTATTCATGTCTGTATTAAAAGGGAGTTATCTGTATCATAGAGTTAACCTTCTGAAGAATAATAATTACATAGGAAAGTAACTTTTTTTTTTTATATTTTCCTTAATATTTTAGGAAAAAATGGTAATCCAGTGGCAGAAAATTTCCGAGTAGAAGAAGTAAATTTATCAGATAATATCAATGAAGGACAAGTACAAGTGAGAACTCTTTATCTTTCTGTGGATCCTTACATGGTAAGAATGAGGATTTTGTGACTTGGTGAAAATTAATTTTATTTTCGTATTTTTCATGTGGCATCTCAATTCTATTGTGCAATCCTTACGATTAATAAATATTTGAGCAATTATATCTTGATACCTGGGAATTACAGATTGCCTTTGTTTTTATTCACTAGCGTTATTAAGGAATGTTGTAGAAGAATGTTTTCATAATAGTAGTACATGTGGTTAATCAGGTTCTTTCAAATTAGGATCGGAAATTCTCTCAACAAGGCAGGCTGTGTATAAGACCTTTATTCTAGCTGGTCTCTCTTTTTTTTTGAAGACTTATTTATGTATTTTAGAGCGGTGGGCAGGGGCAGAGGGAGAGGCAGAGAGAAACTCAAGCAGACTGTGCCCTGAACCCGACATGGGGCTCAGTCTCATGACCCTGAGATCATGATCTGAGCCAGAACCAAGAGTCAGACGCTTCACCAACTGCACCACCCAGGCACCCTTCTAGTTGGTCTCTTTTTGAAGGAACAGGCTCACTTTTAGAAGGAGATTTATTGAAAGATACTGTTAGAGCTGCAGATGAGAAGCGCTCAGGCACACAGACTTAGACTCTATACAGAGATAGTTTTTGCTTCTCCTTTTCCTATACAAATGCTTTCATTTCATTTTCTTGCCGGATTAGAACCCCCAGTACAGTGTTATATAGAAGTGGTGAGAGTGGACATTTTTATCTTGTTCCTAGATCTTAGGTAGAAAGCATTCAGTCTTTTGGGGCGCCTGGGTGGCACAGCGGTTGGGCGTCTGCCTTCGGCTCAGGGCGTGATCCCAGCATTATGGGATCGAGCCCCACGTCAGGCTCCTCCGCTATGAGCCTGCTTCTTCCTCTCCCACTCCCCCTGCTTGTGTTCCCTCTCTCGCTGGCTGTCTCTATCTCTGTCAAATAAATAAATAAAAATCTTTAAAAAAAAAAAAAAGAAAGCATTCAGTCTTTCATCATTAAGTATGAAGTGGGATTTGGTAGATGCCCTTTATCAGGTTGAGGAGATTTCCTCCTATTCCTGATTTGTTGAACATTTTTATCATAAAGAGATGTTGTTGTTGTTGTTTTTTAATTGTGATAAGATATATATAACAAAATATGCCGTTTTAACAATTTTCAAGTGTATAATTCAGTGGCATTAAGAACATTCACAGTGTTACACAGCCATTACCACTTTCCATTTCCAGAAATTTTTCATCATCCAAAACAGAAATTCTGTGCCAATAAAGTCCTCCTACTGCCTCCCATCAGAAGCAGTTTTAGATTTTGTCATGTGCATTTTCTAAAATGCTTCTATTAAGATGATCATGTGGTTTTTGCCTCTTAATCTGTTGATATCGTTTATTATATTAATTAATTTTTAGATGTTACATCAGTCTTGCATTCTTGGAATAAATGACACTTGTTCCTGGTGTGTAATTCCTTGATATGTTGTTGGATTTATTATTTTTTCTTTAAGATTTTATGTATTTTTTTGAGAGAGAGGCTACAGAGATAGCGAGAGAGAGTACAGGCAGGGAGAAGAGGAAGAAGCAGGCCCCCCCACTGAGCAGGGAGCCCAACGTGGGGCTTGATCCCAGGAACCCTGGGTTCATGACCTGAGCCGAAGGCAGATGCTCAACCGACTGAGCCACCCAGGCACCCCTAGCATTTATTTTTTTTAAAAGATTTATTTATTTATTTATTTATTTGAGAGAGAGAAAGAGAGAGAATGTGTGTGTGCATGCACAAATAGAAGGAGGAGCAGAGGGAGAGGGATAAGCAGACTGCATGCTGAGTGTGGAACCTGATGCAGGGCTCAATGCTGGTGACTGAGATGCCCTGATATGATGTTGGATTAGTTTGCTACTATTTTGTTGAGGAGTTTTGCATCCATAAGGCTATGAAACTATATTCGTGGTGTGTTTTCTTGTGATGTGTTTGCCTGACTTTGGTATCAGGGTACTATGGGCCTCAGAATGGGCTGGGAAATGTTCCCACCTGTCCTATTTTTGGAAGAGTTTGTGAAGAATTGGTATTCTTGAGAAGATTGGTAGAATTCACCAATGAAGCTATCTGGCCTGGGCTTTTCTTTTTGGAGAATTTTAAAATTCCTAGTTCAATATCTTCATTTGTCTTAGGTCTACTAGGATTTTCTGTTTGTTCTTGAGTCAGCTTCAGTAGTTTGTGTCTAAGTTGTATAATTTATTGGCATACAGTTCTTAGTATTTCCTTATAATCCTTTTTTATCTCTGAAAGATAGGTAGTAATACCCTTTCTTCCATTCCCGATTTTAGTAATTTAAGTCTTGTCTATTTTTTTCTTGGTCAGGTTAGCTGAAACTGTCAATTTTGTTAATTTTTCAAAGGACCAACTTTTGGTTTTGTTGATTTTCTGTATTGTTTTCCTGCTGTCTGTTTCATTAATTTCTGTTCTTTGTACTAGTTTTATAGCTTCCTGTATTTATGTAAAATAAAAAGTTCAGAGAAAATCAGAATAGCTTATTCAATAAACTGTAAGATCAGTTGACTACATACTTTTAGGGAAAAATTACATTTTTAGCTCAACCCTTCACTAGAATAAATTCCAAGAGATAATAAAAAATTAAAGAAAAAATGAAACTATAAAAAACTTTAGGGGATGTCTGGGTGGCTCAGTTGTTAAGCATCTGACTCTTGATTTCAGTTCAGGTCGTGATCTTGGGTCATGCATTGGCTCTGCTTAAGATCCCCCCCCCCCCCCCCCGCCACCTCCTCCCGCCCCCGCACATCTTGAACTCTCTAAAAAATACATGCATATGTCTGGGTAAACAACTGAATGATGTTGGGGAATGAAAGACTTTGTAAGAATGACAGCAGACCCAGCTAATATGAAAAAACATGATTGATAAATATGACTATTTAAAAAACACTGTATTTTGTAAAACAATAAAATAGCATGTACAAAATCAAAAGATAAATGGCAAACTTAGAAGAATTTGCAGTATAAAGAAGAAAAAAGATGATAATGACTGACATGCAGAAAGCTCCTATACATTAATCTGTGAAAAGTAGAAGGTTGGCCAAAGAAACAAGTAGGCAATTCATAATCTCTTTCTGTGTTACTGTTTCTGTACTGTCTGCTTGCCTCCTCCTTTTGGCTTTTAAAGTACCCTTGTAAGGGATAAGGAAAATCTTGCCTTACCTCTTCTCAGGCTTCATTTACAGTGGCTGCCCAATGGCAGTGCCATGTTCTGCCAGGAGAGTTGTAGCTTTGGGAAGGCTCCTCTTCCCTCTGATCCAGGAGTGCAGTTCAGCCTCTTCCAGTGACACCAGTCACACTTGATTATGTTAACAGTGGAAGGCAATTTGATGACTTCATTCAAAATTCTTCCCCAGGGTAGGAAGAAATTGTTCTTTATGGGCTAGGGAAACGAGGTGGTGATTGGTCTAGAACATTCTAAATAGGCAAATGTTCAAGTTGATACAGAGGGGTAAATTAGGCCACTGATTTCCCACAGACCTAAGGATGCTCCACCTTTCAATGGCAGCTAAGACAAGCTCAGTCAAGCTGTGGGCCTCACTCAGCACTCTAAACTGTGCTAAGCAAATCGCATGAAGAGAATAATGACGACAAATTCAGGAGAAAAATGACAGTGCACTATTTAGTGTTTAGAGTCAATTCTTTTTTTTTTTTTTTTTTTTAAAGATTTTATTTATTTATTTGACAGAGATAGAGACAGCCAGCGAGAGAGGGAACACAAGCAGGGGGAGTGGGAGAGGAAGAAGCAGGCTCATAGCGGAGGAGCCTGATGTGGGGCTCGATCCCATAACGCCGGGATCACGCCCTGAGCCGAAGGCAGGCGCTTAACCGCTGTGCCACCCAGGCGCCCCTAGAGTCAATTCTTGATGATGACTGGTTTGGATTTCTTAAGACTTCAACACTTCAATGTATAAGACAAAGCTCAGGGCACAAAGTTACACATGCCCTGATGAACAAAATGTAAAGCATATCATTTAAGCCCAGGATAATAGGTACAAAGAAAATTAAAAGAATAAAATTTACCAAAATAAAGCCAAGGTTCAAGGTTAGAAGGGTTTTAAAAATCAAACAGAGCAGTCAAAAAGGAATATTTGAAAACAAGCAGAAGGGATGTGTTTTTCACAGTATTCTTTAAGTTGGAACAAACTTCCTGTTCAGCAGACTTCCCCCTGAGAATCTTATAGTGAGAGAAATTTATGACCCAAAGATTTTAGGAGAGATGATGATAAGATTATGACATAAATTGAATTCATGACCTCCACTTCTAAATACACCCAACCTCAAAACAACAAAAACAGAAAACCTCTTTTTCCTCCAGGGAAGTATATAGCTCCTTCATCCACTCATTTCATGCTACAAAGCGCTGAGTTTTTCTTGAGAATTTTGTCTCTTCGTTCTCTGTATTCGTTCGTCAGTCAATCTCAGGTCCTTACTTCTAAGTACATCTCAATTCAGTGCACTTTTCCATAAACTGCGAGGACATCTACCTAGTCCAAATCACCATTGTTTCTCCCCCAGTGGGGTATCCTTGCGTACACTCTTTGCCCCCTTAGGTGGTCTTCCACACTGCAGCCAGAAAGATATTTTTACAATTTACAATAGCAACTAATCATGTCACCTTTATGTTTAACGGCTTTCCTTTAGTCTTGAGATAAAGAGTAACGTTCTGGACATGGTCTAAGATGCTGCATCGTCTGGTCCCTGTTTGCCTGCCCAGCCTTACCACACCCTACTTTACTTCTTCCCTTTGTACCCTGGCCACATTGGGCCTCTTCTTGTGTAACACACCAGTGGCCCTTTTTGCTCAAGCCTAATATTAGTCGTTTTTTTCCTTTTTTATATTTTTTAATGCTTTCATAGCTTAGGGGTCTTCCTAATCCTGGGGAGACTGCCCCTACCAGCATATTTTTAGAGATAAAAAACATCTTGCCTGGAACATACCAACCACCTCCTTCATTTAACTCTCACATACTAAGCCAATATTTTCCCTGCCCCAAATCACCAAAGGGCCAGGTGCCAGACAACTGGAACCACCCCTATAAGCCAGAGCCCATGGAAATTATTCAAACTGTCTAACCCTAAACTTACTCAAGTTTGCTTACCCTGTCCTGCCCATTTCCTTCCCCTGAAGTCACAGTAAAGACTGGGCCGTGCTTTCCTGTTGCTGCTTTTTCTTCCTGACTCACTCTGGTGCTTCCCCGTATGGCCCTGGGTGGTACTATGTGCTCCTCCTCTTGGGAATTGTAAGTAATAAACTCTTCCTTAAAGACGGTTGTCTCCGTGTCTGTTGTTTTACTGTATCTGACTAAAAATCCCGAGTACAAATTAAAACAAGCCTTCACACATGCTGTCCCTCTGTCTTCTTCCCACCCCTCTCCCATTATCTGGCCAACTCCTGTTATTCCCTCCAAGCCTGCATTAAAAGGATTTGCTTTGGTAAATTACCTTGAACCCTCAGACTAATCCTTTCTCTGTTACATTTTCTCAAAACAAGACCTTGATCTGTAGCATTTATCCCATTTGTAATGAAGAATTATCTGTGTAGTTATTAGGTGTCTGTCTTCCCTAAGAAAGAGTAATCTTATGGAGTCAGAGGTCCTACTTATCACTTTATTTCCATCACTAGCATGGTGTTTATTAAGTATTAATTAAAGGAAGGAGGAAAGAAAATCATTTTGGTTGCTTTTATTAGACACTGTTCTTTTTTTTTTTTTTTTTTAAGATTTTATTTATTTATTTGACACAGAGAGAGACAGCCAGCGAGAGAGGGAACACAAGCAGGGGGAGTGGGAGAGGAAGAAGCAGGCTCCCAGCGGAGGAGCCTGATGTGGGGCTCGATCCTAGAACGCTGGGATCACGCCCTGAGCCGAAGGAAGATGCTTAATGACTGCGCCACCCAGGCGCCCCTATTAGACATTGTTCTTAAAAATATATAATTCATAACTAATTTTATTTATTTATTTATTTATTTATTTTTTCCAAATTTTCCAAATCTATTTCTTAGTTCTTACTCTTACTGTGCTGACAGCTGGCATCATTACTATCTGCCCTTATTAAGCAAGATCATAACTAATTTTATTTATTTATTTATTTATTTATTTTAAAGATTTTATTTATTTATTTGACAGACAGAGAGACAGCCAGTGAGAGAGGGAACACAAGCAGGGGGAGTGGGAGAGGAAGAAGCAGGCTCCCAGCGGAGGAGCCCGATGTGGGGCTCGATCCCAGGACCCTGGGATCACTCCCTGAGCTGAAGGCAGACACTTAATGACTGAGCCACCCAGGCGCCCCAAGATCATAACTAATTTTAATCGCCATGTGTTCACAGTATTTTACATGGTTGTATTTAATGTGTATATACTACTTTGATTTGATATTTAAGTGACTTTATGTACATACTTTCATATGAAAAACCAGTCCAAATATCATTATTTTGGTGGTTATATAATATTCTATTATGTTGACATCAATTACTTATTCCTATTTTCTCTGTTAGCCTTGTTTAAGAGTCTGGTCCTTGGGGGGCACCTGGCTGGCTCAGTCAGTAGAGCATGTGACTTTTGATCTCAGGGTTGTTAGTTCGAGCCCCACAATGGGTGTAGAGATTACTTTAAAAAATAAAAATAATTTACCTTAAAAAAGAAGAGAAGTAGGGTCAGGTCCTTGGTATTCAGTGGCTGTTGCACTTGCTTTCTGAGAATACTTGGGAGGGGCACACTAGCCCAAGTGTAGTTAGTATATTGTCATAGAAGCTTCTGTCTCAATTCCCTGTTTGGGTCTTTTCCCTGTTGAAAACTGTACCACATGGGCCCCCTTAATCAAGTTGCCTTCTGTCTTTTCTATCTCCTGGACCACACTGTGGGCCTCTACATCTTGGCCTTCATGAGTGGGCAAGAGTGAGCCACAGAAAAGAGGGGAGCCTTGACTGCTTCCCAGAGATATCTTTAGCTCTAATCCTGTGGAAAGGCATGTGTCATTGTGACATTTTGTCTTCGTAGAATAAAGAGATCATCCACCTGAGGTTAGGGGGTATGATGTAATGCTTGGTCTAAAATTGTGATGAACAGCTGTGTAAAAATTGTTTCATTTCTTCTTGGGTTATTTCCATTGAGGAAGCAGCACTGCTGGGACAATAGAAATGAATAGTATTAGGGTGTATATGTTGCCAGTTTGTGTTCTATAAAAAATGTACAGTTTTATAATAGCAACATGTAAGTGTAGGTAATTTGCCAGAATCCATTGAAACCATTGACACAGTATTTTGTATTATTTTTGCTAGTGTAATGTAATAGTACTTAAATTTCCTTAATTGTTTAAAAATTTTAACAGCTTTGTTGAAATATAACTCATCTATTATACAGTTTACACATTTAAAGTGTTCAATTCTGGGGCGCCTTGCTGGCTTAGTCAGAAGAGCATGCGACCCTTGATCCCAGGGTCATGAGTTCAAGCCCCAAGATGGGTGTAGAGATTACTAAAAATAAGTAGATAAATAAATAAACTTAAAACAAGGTGTACAAATCAGTGGTTTTTAGTCTGTTCACAAGTTGTGGACCTTTCTAATTGTACTTCTTTGAAACTGATTAGAGAGGGGATACGTTTTTTTTCTGGATAAAAAATAACTGAAAGGAAGATAGAATTTAGGATAAATATAATTTGTTTGACTAAGATTTTATTTAACATTACTGACTCATACCTTTCTTTTAGTCACCAGGTAAATTAAGAAACTGGCGGGTATTATCAGGCAGAATTATCCTAATCAACGTTTTTTCTTTTTTAGCGTTGCAGAATGAATGAAGACACTGGTACTGATTATATAAAAGCTTGGCAGCTGTCTCAAGTGGTTGATGGTGGAGGTATTGGGATTGTAGAAGAAAGCAAACACATAAATTTTAAGAAAGGCGATTTTGTGATTTCCTTTTATTGGCCCTGGCAAACCAAGGTTATTCTAGATGGAAATAGCCTTGAAAAGGTGATGTATAATATACGATATCTGGATCCCCCCCCCCCGTGTAGTTTTTACTTTGTGCATTTGGCATTCAGTTTGTTATCAGGGAGATATAATAAAAGCATACGTTTTCTTTTAGATAGCTTCCAAAATGTGGAAAACCCTTCTTTTCCACTGTTGGCCGTAACTGTATATGACAGTTCTTAGATTATTAGTAGATGGTGGTGTTTTCTGTATTTATTTTTCAAATTTTGCATATATAAAATAAAACCTGAATTGTAAGCATCAAAAGCTATTTTATGCCAAGAACCAGAAGGCCCCCTAGAGTTGTATGCTTTAAAGTTTCCTGAGAAATTGCCATTTGACTTAAGAAATGCATTTGGTTTGTTCTTGAAATTACTTTTTCTGTCAAAGTCCTGAGTTCAGTTTCTGCTATTACTTGAATCATGTGAAATTACCAATATTTGTCTGTTTTGACCTATAATACCTGGCAGCTTCATGTAATTCAACCTAATATATGTCATCAGGGAAGTTACTTTATGCCTCTGACCCTTAGTTTCCCCATGTGCAAGATGAAAATAGTAGTTCTCTCACAAATGAGTGTGGAAGTTAGATGGTATGAGAAATATGACTAAGACTTTCTTAAGGGGCTCCTGGGTGGCTCAGTAGTTAAGCATCTGCTTTCGGCTCAGGGCCTGATCCCAGGGTCCTGGGATCGAGCCCTGCATCGGGCTCTCTGCTCTGCTGGGAGCCTGCTTCTTCCTCTCCCACTCCCCCTTCTTGTGTTCCCTCTCTCACTGGCTGTCTCTCTCTCTGTCAAATAAATAAATAAAATCTTAAAAAAAAAGATTTTCTTAAAAGTTTTATAAAATTTTAGTACTTTTTTAAAAAGATATTTTAATTTTTTAAATTTATTTGAGAGAGGGAGAGCACAAGTGGGGGCGGGGGAGGGGTACAGGGAGAGGGAGAAGGAGAAGCAGACTCCCTGCTGATCAGGGTGTCCCACATGGGCCTCGATCCCAGGACCCTGGGACCATGACCCAAGCCGAAGGCAGATGTTTAACCAACTGAGCCACCCAGGCATCTTTAGTATTTTTTATATTATTACAAATTCTTATAATCAGTTAAAAGTGACTGTTAAGATACAAACGATATGTGGCAGACGTTATACAATAATTTTCAGCTTAATGGTACTAGTAAAATATATTTAACTAGAAATTTCTTAGCAGAAAGTGAAAAAGAAATCTGCCCCAGGTTCTGGTTTTCCCTGTCCTTGTGCTATGGTGGGAAATGGAGCAGGGACAGCTTAAAAAGGCTTTAGGCACAGATATTAGAAATGAAGAAAAGGAATTCAGAAGGGATGGAGAAAGGATATTTGCTAAACACAAACCTATCTTTCAATCTTTTTATATTGGCTTTACAAGTAAATAACTGTTACCTACATGAAATATTTCTGTGTAGACCTTTCTAACTATTGTTGACTTTAACATCTCAATTACCTTTATGTACACACTAGATTTAACTGATAGCCATTTAAGACTGCTGAGTACAAACTGCCATTTTATTTGTTTATGACAGCTAAGTACAAATCAAATTAAGGTAGTGAATCTTAATTACTTTTGGTGGTTTATTAAATTTTTACCGAAATCATTCAATTCCTTAAAAAATTATTATGAAGTTTTTATGGTAGGGAGTCTTTCCATATCATTTCTCTTTATCCAATTCCCCCTAACTTTACAGATAAGAAAACAGACACAGAGAATTTAGAAGTATAACTAATTATTGATAGGGCCTGGTAAACATATAAACGTAAAATGCTAAAAAGTTAAGGGAGCCTCATTTTATTCTGTAATTAAACTAAAAGAAATTGTATCACACTTTCCTTATATTTTTATGGTACATTTTAAGCATCAGTAATGAGAACTGTTGGGGTTTGAGCTGATTTTTATATAGATAAATGTTTACTTTAGAATTGCTCAGAGATTTTAAAACCTTCCAACTCTGCCTATTTTTTCCCCTTAAATATTTCTTCTCTTTTTATATACTTGGGGCATTCACAAGAAAGAACGGTTAGTGTCTTTCATGTGGGAATTCTTTAAAGTTTTTGTTTGTTTGTTTGTTTTACTATAAAGAGAAGTAATATTCATTTCTTTTTTACTTCGTACAAGTAAATTATAGAATTTTAGCAAGACTGAAGAATGGCTCACTGTTCTAGAAACCATATTGGATTGTTTATTAGTCTGCTTGGAATGCCATTACAAAATACCATAGACTGGGTGGCTTAAACGACAGAAATTTATTTTCTCACAGTTCTGGAGGCTAAAAGTCTGAGATCTAGGTGCTGGAAAATTTGATTTGTAGTGAAGCCTCTCTTCCTGGCTTGCAGTTGGCTGCCTTTTTGCTGTGGCCTCACAGGGCATTCAGCCTTTCGTTTGTGCACATGCAGAGAAAGAGCTCTGGTGTCTCTTCCTCTTCTCATCAGGAAACAAGTCCTGTTTAGGGCCCCTTCCTTAGGACCTCATTTAACCTTAATTATCTCCGTAAAGGCCCTGTCTCCAAATATAGTTACATTAAGGAGTAGGTCATCAATGTAAGAATTTGGGGGGGACACAACAGTCCATAAGAGGTTGTCTTTACCTTGTTGACTTAAAACAGGAATTCCTAGTATTATTTTTTAAAGTTATATATTTTATTTTAGGTAGACCCACAACTTGTGGATGGACACATTTCATACTTTCTTGGAGCTATAGGTATGCCTGGTTTGACTTCCTTGATTGGGATACAGGAAAAAGGTCATATAACTGCTGGATCTAATCAGACAATGGTTGTTAGTGGAGCTGCTGGTGCTTGTGGATCCTTGGCCGGGCAGGTAAAATTTCTGAGAATTATTTGATTTTCTAAAAAAGTGGTCATAATCAAATTTCTGGATACATGTATATAATTTAAAATATAAAATGGAACAAATTTATAATAGTATTTTACACATTTTGGGTAGAACTGATGTTATTACATGCTTAGACTCTCTTCATAACAACATGAAAAATGTAGATTTTTGTATCTTGTTCTCTGTTAACCAAAAACAGACATGGTAAATGCTAGAGCATTGTTTTAATCAATATAAGGAAGAAGCTCATAGAGTACCTATCTGGAATTCATGAATTAAAAGGCAAACTCATATTTTTTTTTTTAAAGATTTTATTTATTTATTCGACAGAGAGAGACAGCCAGCGAGAGAGGGAACACAAGCAGGGGGAGTGGGAGAGGAAGAAGCAGGCTCAAAGCGGAAGAGCCTGATGTGGGACTCGATCCCGTAACGCCGGGATCACGCCCTGAGCCGAAGGCAGACGATTAACCGCTGTGCCACCCAGGCGCCCCCAAACTCATATTTTTGAAAAGAATCTTCAAATAAGAGCACTTACTGTGTTCTAGAAATATAGGAAGGATTATGATAGAGTTTTAAAGTAAATTGTTTCATGAATAGTAGCCTTTATAGTGTGAAAACCATTGAAACAAAACATTTTATCATAGTAGTGATTTTAGTTCTTCAGAGGCCTGAAAAATATTGAACTGCAAGATAGTGATGTTTTGAGTCTGACTGTTCCTTTTATGAAATCAGCTTTAAATTGTGTGATTTTAACATTAAAACTAAGTCTAATGTTAGTCTTCATTTTTTTAGGAGTGACATTGTATCTGGTCTCAATTCTCTTGGTTTCAAATTACTTTAAGCCAACAGCTCTGTAATCAAACCTTATTGTGATGAATACTCTCTTATACTTGTAATATCTTGTATGCTTTCCCATTTTTACACATAAATGTGGCGACAGAAAATTGTTTAATTTTTAAAAATTTTCCCCCCTAGATTGGCCATTTGATGGGCTGTTCCAGAGTGGTGGGAATTTGTGGAACACAGGAGAAGTGCCTCTTTCTGACCTCAGAACTAGGCTTTGATGCTGCAGTTAATTATAAAAAGGGGAATGTGGCAGAACAGCTCCGTGAATTATGCCCAGCTGGAGTGGATGTTTACTTCGACAATGTTGGTGGTGACATCAGTGATACAGTGATAAGTCAGGTTGTGTGCCGATTTGTTTGTTATAAATTTGAATACTACGTTTTATTTGATGTGCTATCTTTTTACCTGATACTGAGAAAAAAATTCTATAACATTCTAGGGTTTATTGTGAGAAATAATGTAACATTCAGTATTGTAATTAAATGATACCGGAAGGCTTGCTGACAGCCACTTCCATTTGCTTGCAGATTTGCACGTGAACATCAATTTCAGTTCTTTGCTAGCAATATTATATTTTTTACCTGCAATTTATTTTTATCAAAAATTACTGTTGTAGGGGCACCTGGCTGGCTTGGTTGGTCAGGCATGTAACTCTTGATCTCAGGGCTGTGAGTTCTAGCCCCATGTTGGGTATAGAGATTACGTAAAAATAAAATAAAAAAAAAAAAATTACAGCTGTATTGTTCAAATGGTGAAGTTTTGACCCTAATTCCCTATCAACTAACTCACAGCCATGGCCTCTGACTTTGGTTAGGGAAAGGATTTTCATAGATTATGGGTATTTACATATTTTTATTGACAATGTTATAAAATACAAACATTAGCGATTAACACTATATTGTCCTTTACTATATGTAAAATTATTTGCAGTTGAGGTTAAACTATTTAAGTCCAAGGAAATACTTCATTGCTACTACTAGCAGTAGCAACAACAATGGCGACACCAGTGTAATTCTTTTGCGCGTTACCAAACTCTCATTTACCTCTATGTTCCTTTGGAGGGGACTTGTTTCCTAGCTAATTAAAACTCTTAAATACAAAGAAGGTGTAAATCTTCAAAGCAAAATCAATTAATTGGCACCAGATGATTAAATACAATAATCAAGGAGGCTTTCATTGAAGCAGGCATAAAATCAGTAAACATAGGAAAGGCATATATTTTAGGGTATAATCATCAATTTTCTCTGAACAGATGAATCAGAACAGCCACATCATCCTGTGTGGTCAAATTTCTCAGTATAACAAAGATGTGCCTTATCCTCCTCCACTACCCCCTGCTATAGAAGCAATCCAAAAAGAAAGAAACATCACAAGGTATGGTCTACCCTTTTCCCCTTATTACCAGATTCCTGAGTTTAAAGATCATAGATGTATATGAAATGTATTGTTCTTCATATGTAATTTTTCCTTATTTTTAAAAAAGATTTATTTATGTATTTCAGAGAGTGAGAAAGCACGCTTGTGCATACATGGGTAGGGGGAGGGGTGAGGGAGAAGGGGGAGAGAAGCAGACTCCCTGCTGAGCGTGGAGCACACTTCGAGAATTGATCTCATGACCTGGAGATGATGACCTGAGCCTAATCAGGAGTTGGACACTCAGCCAACTGAGCCACCCAAGTGCCCCTATATTTTTCCTTATTAAATAAAACTTGAAAATATACATTTTAAGCTAGTTCAGTATTTAGGTTTTTGTGAACTAGCACCCTGGCAGAAAACTTTGTAAAAAATGCATCTGCTCTATCAATCTTTTGCAAGTCTTTTTTTTCCCCAAGTGATAGAAACTCAACTCACATTGGTTTGAGTGCAAAGGAAATTTATTGGCTCATGTTTCTGAGAAGTCCGGTATTAGTATTGACTTAGATTTGGCTGGATAAAAGGTTTGCATAGTGGCATCTCTAGTCAGTTTTTCTCTACCTCTGGGCTGTGCTTTCTTTTGGGTTGGTTGTGTCGCAGGCTCTTTTGCAGCACAGCAAGAGGATGACTGTTACCTCTTGTCTTATACCAGGTTAGCAATCCAAGCAAAAAGAGAACAGCTCTCCCCTCTCGGTTTTGTTAAGTCCCAGAGCTGATACTTACTGGCTCAGACTGGCCTGGCTTTGGTCACAGGAGGGTGGGGAAAGGATATTATCCACAAAGTAAAATCACAGTACTAATTACCAAACAGAGTTCTGGATGCTGGCCAGACAAAACAATGGAAGTCTACTATACTTAACTTATAATTACACTTAAAACTGTATCTGACCAGACTCTGTGATTAAGTCCTAATGTTTGAAAGATTAACAGATATTAGAGTTCTGGAATGATTTGGTTTTCACCCTGCATAGTCTCTGATCATTATCCTTTTCTTCCCCACTGCAGAGAAAGATTTATGGTGTTGAACTATAAGGACAGATTTGAGTCTGGCATTTTACAGCTGAGTCAGTGGTTTAAAGAAGGAAATCTAAAGGTAGAACTTGCTTCTGTTCTTTATCTGTATCATTTGTCTGGTACTTAATATATTTTTATGTTATTTGAATTTATGATAGCAAACATTAGCTTCATAATACAAATTCCTACAAATTTGTACTAAATATTGTAAATTAAGTTTACTCCCAGGTGAGTATAACCTCCTGATTGCAAAACTCTTTCCTGTTAGTCTCTTTATCTAAGATTTCATTAACCTTTACTTTTCTTAGACTATATTACAAAATAAATACGTGTTTTTTCCCAAATTTTAATATTAATTACTTCAACAAATATTCATGGAATGCTACTATGTGTTAGAAACTGTGCTTTCTCAAAAATCTTATAAACACCTCCTTGTACCCCTAACCCTCTACCACCATACTTCTTTGGTTCCCTCCCTGATATTCTGATATGTCTTGGTTGCTGACTGAAAATCAAGAGTTATTAACTTGAGGTCTAGAGACCCTGACCTAGGATGTTCTTGAAACTTGCAAATGATAGACAAAGTTATATGTGTGTGTGGTTATGTTCATGTACTTTGTTTTTTGAAAAGAGGTTGTATAGTTTGTGATATTACCAGTTGAAGATCAGACAATGGGAAAAGATTTTTTTTATTTTTATATTTTTAAAAGATTTATCTACCTATTCGAGAGAGAGACAGAGAGAGAGAGAATGTGAGTGGTGGGGAGGGGCAAGGAGAGAGGGAGAGAATCTCAGACTCTCTGCAGAGCCCAGAGACTAGAGCCTGATGCCCACGACCTGATCAAGACCTGAGCTGAAATCAAGAGTCAGATGCTTGACTGACTGAGTCACCCAGGTACCCCAAGAGGATTTAATTTTTAAGAACCATTTCATAGGAAACTTTTCTGTGCTACCTCCATGAAATGAAGAATATCTATTTTTAGACAGAAAATGCTAAATAGTATTGCTGCCCTTTGCAAAAATGAAGAATATTACAGTTGACCCTGAGCACCTCAGGGGTTAAAGGTGCTGACACCCTGCCCCTCCATGCAGTTGAAAATCCCGGTATGTCTTTTGACTACCCCAGAAGCTTTACTGATAACATAAAGGGTTGATTACCACATATTTTGTGTGTTATGTGTAATTTATACTGTATTCTTTTTTTTTAAAAGATTTTATTTATTTATTTGACAGAGATAGCAAGAGAGGGAACACAAGCACAGGGGAGCTGGAGAGGGAGAAGGAGGCTCCCCGCTGAGCAGGGAGCCAGATGCAGGGCTAGATCCCAGGACTCTGGGATCAGGACCTGAGCTGAAGGCAGACGCTTAACAACTGAGCCACCCAGGCGCCCCTATACTGTATTCTTTACAATAAACTAGAGGAAAAAAATGTTATTAAGAAAATCACAAGGAAGGGAAAATACATATATAGTATGTACTGTGTTTATAAAAAAAAAAAATCTGTGTATAAATAGACCTGCACAGTTTAAACCCATGTTGTTCAGGGTCAACTGTAAATAGATACACGGACCTAAAGAATACTATATGTAGCTATTTTGATTTACAGATCAAAGAGACTGTGATGAATGGATTGGAAAACATGGGAGGTAAGATGAATGTAGATTTATTTATTATATGCATGAGCTTGGCACAAATACTCCCTTTTTTCCTTGAATTCTACTTCCCTGGTGTTTTTTTCTTTTTAAATCATTTCTTTCTTTCCTGTAAAACCATCCTGCAGGTTTACTTAAATATCGATATCATCAATTTCCATTAAAGTTCAGCTTAGTGGTATTTAAGAAGTATTGTTTTCACATTTCACATCATAAAATAAGTGTTTCTTTGGTTTTGAAACAAGTTATAAAAAAATATAAGAATCATGAAAGTCATTTATCTTCTAGGTAACTTTCAGGTTGAATGGTTTTATTTATTTATTTATTTATTTATTTGAGAGCAAGCGAGTGAGCAAGCCAGTGAGCATGAGCAGGGGGGAGGAGCAGAGGTAGAGGGAGAAGCAGGCTCCCTGGAGCCCAAATGCAGGGCAATCCCAGGATCCTGAGACCATGACCTGAGCCCAAGACAGACACTTAACTGACTGAGCCACCCAGGAGCCCCCAGGTTGAATGGTTCTAAGGCATCATAAGATTATATTAAACAGATTTTCAATATTTAGGTTGGTTTTTTTTTTAAGATTTTATTTATTTGAGAGAGAGTGCGCATGAGACGTGGGGCAGGATGGGGGGGGAGAGAAAGGGGGAGAGGCAGACTCCCTGGTGAGCGGGGAGCCTGCAGTGGGGCTCAGTCCCAGGACCCTGGGATCATGACTTGAGCTGAAGGCAGAAGCTTAACCAACTGATCCACCCAGGTGCCCCAGATTTCTATTTTTAATAGTTTTTGAAAAGTTGTTTTTGCTGACATTTTATCCTCATACTTATTTATTCTAGTCTTCAGACTCTCTAAACAGTGAATATTGAGGTAGATACAAACATTTCTAGTTTGGGTAAAAGTACATTTTTAAGATATAAATTGGGTTAGTTTATCTTGTAACTTTGTCAGTGTTTCACTTGAGGCTTCTTTTCATGATAATTTCCTTCGGTTTTTAATATTAAAATCATCGCAGAAATTATTCAAATTAACTGTATGTGTTTTCATGTACTGATAAACATGTATGATAGTGATATTTATGTTTTCATATAATCTAGGTCTTTTTTTTTTTCTTTCTAGCTGCATTCCAGTCCATGATGACAGGAGGTAACATCGGAAAGCAGATAGTTTGCATTTCAGAAGAAACCTCTGTGTAATCTGTATAAGCATCTTCATCAAGGAAATACACAGATTTCTTTCCATTTTGCACAAAGATTTTTAAGATACATTTAAAAAATCTTAGCATACAGATAGCTTATTTAAATGTGATCATTGCTAATATTTTCTAGTTTCATAACATTTTTTCCCTGTATCTTCAATATCATATATGTTCTCTATATCCAACATGATTATTTACAGTAATAGATTGAAGTCAACATGACCTATTTTCTTTCTTTTACTGAAACATATTATATATGATATTTGATCAGATATTCTCAAACCACTGGAGATTTGATATAACTGTTTAATGGATCATACTTTATAAATTGATTTTTACAGTTAATAACTTTTATTTAAAGTAGAATGCTTGAGAGGACACGAAGTAAATGTATGTTGACCTGAAAATGCTTTATGTAATTCTTTTTTTTTTTTTAAGATTTTATTTATTTATTTGACACAGAGAGAGACAGCCAGCGAGAGAGGGAACACAAGCAGGGGGAGTGGGAGAGGAAGAAGCAGGCTCCTAGTGGAGGACACCGGGATCACGCCCTGAGCCAAAGGCGTAATTCTTGAACTGTAACTTGGTATAAGAATAGAATTGGGATGATGGGGCGCCTGAGTGGCTCAGTCCTTAAGCGTCTGCCTTCGGCTCAGGGCGTGATCCCAGAGTTCTGAGATCGAGCCCCACATCAGGCTCCTCCAATGGGAGCCGGCTTCTTTCTCTCCCACTCCCCCTGCTTGTGTTCCCTCTCTCGCTGGCTGGCTGTCTCTCTCTGTTAAATAAATAAATAAAATCTTAAAAAAAAAAAAGAATAGAATTGGGATGGCTTTTCTATATTGTAGATGGAAAAGGGATTTAATGGCAGAGCGTTGTTGGAGCTTTGGGGGGAATTTAGAGTTTGTGGAGCAGTTTTTAAGATAGGAGAGCAGAGGCTTTGTGTTGAGAAGAGAAATAACAGGTCAGTCAGGTTGATGAAGAGACTAGTTTATTACAGAGGATTATCTGTTTGTGCTTGGCTAAATAATTTACTGGATAGCCTAAAAACTCAAATATATAAAGCATGCTTGTTTTAGGTTAGCAGTTACATATACTGTCAAATAGTGTAAAGATTTTGAGGGCAAATAGATATAATCATCACTTGAAGTGATAGGTGATTAGAAAGATTTAGGCAACAAAGACAGCTTTAGAAAATGACAGAACTGACTGAGCAAATTAACAAATGATTGTAAACATGAATGTTTAATATCTAATGTACCTCTAAATAAGAGGGTTTGTTTAATTATAATCAACCCTTTACAACAATAAAATTGATATTTTTCAAGTGTTATGCTGCTTTATGGCCACCTTTTTACACTCTGCAATATATTTTATCTGCAACATTTGTAGGAAGTAGATTCAAATTGTGCCAGTAATGAGTCACTCAGTGTCCTCTTTTTTATGAAGATTTTATTTATTTGAGAGAGAGGGAGAGCTAGAGAGAGAGAGAGAGCAGACAGAGGGAGAAAGAGAGAGAAGCAGATTCCGTAGGATCGGGGAGCCCCAGCACGGTCTCTGGATTCCAGGACCCTGGGATCATGACCTGAGCCCAAGGCAGACGCTTAACTGAGCCGCCCAGGCGCCCCTCACTGTCCTTTTGTTTTATATACCTTTCCTGGACCGTTTCATCTCCAAAGAGCGCGTCATCTCTGGTCTGTATGTTGATAACTCCCAAATCTGCATCTTTATTTCTGACCTCTTTCTTGGGCTTAGGACCTCCCAAGTAAAATATCCTGTTGACACCTGGGATAAACTGTTTATCTCAAGAGGAATTACCTTCCTCTTACATGTTTCTACTTTGTTTTTAAATCACCATTGTTTGCGCACCCAAACTAATACTCCCTCTCTCATTCAGATGCCTGTGGTCAAGGCTTCTGTTTAACCTTGAAAATGCCTTTCTTAGGGAACTCCTTTAATTCCCACTGCCGCTATCTTAGTTGAGTTCCTCATTCTTTGGCACACAGCAAGTATTGAAAAATAGTAATTTCAAAAAGTCTCACCCGCATAAAGCTCTAACGTGGTGGCATCCAGCCGGGAACTCAAGTATTCTACTCCCCAGTGTGGATATTCATTCGAGAGCTCGTTGCATCCTAATGTAGGGAACCCAGACTCTAGGGAATTCATATTACAAGAAAAGTTGTACACCTGAGTCTCAATTCTTACCCTGTCCCGAATGCAATGCAGAACTAGATTCTGCAAGTTCCTTTCTCAAGCAGTGAAGCTTTGAGGTCCTCTTCAGTGAGAACTTTGTTAAATGTTTAAGTAGTGCTCTTTCTCGCTGACCTCCATTGTAACTAGTTCTGATCTCAGCTGACAAGAAAAACTACCCCATCTGCTACTGCAAGGAAGCAGTGACGTCACGACTGGAATGAACTGACCCCGTTTTTCGGGTTTCGCAGACCGCGGGGGCCCCAAGGCGGGGAATGAATAGGCAGGAGACCACAACTCCTAGCGTCCGGGGGCCCAGCCCCGCGCACACAGCCCGGCCCCTGCCCGCCCTCTACACCTCCGGCGGAACCCCGCGCGGGACCGCTGAGGTCCAGCCTGGGGCGAGCGAGTGGGTGTGAGCGTTGGGGGCCGGCCAAACTTCCTGTCCCGCGCTGCCGCTGCTTCCGGCGGGAGCCGGAAGACGCTGTATGTGGACGGAATTCGGGACCGCCTGACGGCTAGCCGGGTGCCCGGGACGGGAAGGTGAGCTCCGGGCTGGGCCAGGCCACACCCGCGCTGCTGGGTGGTCCCCGAAAGGGAGGGAGCCAGTACCGGCTCCTCGGGGGCTCGGGCCGAGTTCGCCTCCGGAGAGGACAGGGAAACCGCCCCCCTTGGGCACCCCTCCCAGATCTGGCGGGCCCGGGAGCGGCCGGTCTGAAGCCCTACAGCTTCGGCCCTTCCCCTCGCGGCGTTGGGGCCGATGTTTCTGCTCCTTTGCTTGGTTTTGGGGGCAGCAGCTTAGAAACAAGACGGTCCTGAGAAAGCTGGAGTCAGCAGCGGGTCCCTAAGGGCGGGGGTTGCTGGACTGCACCCACCGCCGGGCCCTGCCCGCGGTCCTTGAGGCCTTACACTAAGGCCGTTGCAGAGGGGGAGAGAGGATGCCAAGAGGACTCTGCCCTGGATATTTCAGCCCAGAGCTGCCCTCTTCGTTCATACGTCCACTTACTTCCTGGGTCTAGAAGAAGGAAGGCAGGCTGCCGGCTCTGAGGGGGTCGGCTGCTGGCTTCTCCTTCGCCTGTCATTTCAAGGCGAGGCTGTGGGCTGTGTTTACAGCCTGTATGCATTCGCAGGTTGAATTTATCCTCTAAAGTTTCTTCAGAGGAAAGAATGCAATTAGTTTATTGAAGTTTATCCTACTTGCTCATGAGGCCCTCAAGTGCATTTAGGCACCGTTTGGAAGTTAAATATTACTAACCTGGGACTTAAGAATTTGTACTTCTTCACTTTGGCACATAGGTCAGCGTAACATATTTGCAAGGAGAGTAAAAGAAACATTTTGTAATAGAGTCAGTGGCATTTCGTTGTTGTTAGGGAGTGAGAAATTCCACTTTGTATTACTTGGTGTGGACAGAGTAAAGTCCGCTGATTGGAAGATTTAGGTTCTAATTTTTAAAAATTCTATATTTAAGTAAATATCTGATTTTTGACAAGTTACTTAATCTCTAGTGTTTTTCCCCTCCTCTGTAGGTGAAGAGGCTTACCTATTTATTGAGCCAGATACTTATGGTATGCTTAGTTTGTTCAAAGCATCATACTAGGTTAATGACAGTTAGAATGAATAAATTCAACGACCTTAACCAGTGGAAAAAATATGCATGTAGACAACTAATAGCCAAGGCAGGATGGAATAATTGCTAAAGAGAGGTGAAACTGTGTTGTGAGAACACCAAGGTAAAGACAGATTTGTTTTGACTGGAGGGAAAGGATCAGAGTCTTAGTGGATGGCATTTGAGTTGGATTTTAAAGGCTAGAAAGGATTTCAAAAAATCAGAACTGGATTGGGAGTGTTTATTACTGGTTGAAGACTATTGTAAGCAAAGACTTGAGCACTGAAATAGGCTGGTGTGTTCATTCCAAAACCCAGTACATGTGGGCTGGAGTAAAGGGTTATTTGAAGAATACGGACAGTGCTGTAACTGGAACAGTATTTGAGGATATACTGTAAAATATTTGAAATGCCATGCTTTGGAATTTGATAGTATTCTGAGGCACTGAATTTTAAGTGAGTGGAGTAACATAAACATTTCTGTGTTTCGGAAAGATAACTCAAGTGGCTGCATAAAAAGGTGGATTGAAAGGGGAATTTTTAGGGCAGGGTGACCAGTTAGAAGCCTATTTTTTTTTTTTTTAAAGATTTTATTTATTTATGTGACAGACAGCCAGCGAGAGAGGGAACACAGCAGGGGAGAGGGAGAGGAAGAAGCAGGCTCCCAGCCCAGGAGCCTGATGTGGGACTCGATCCCGGAACGTCAGGATCACGCCCTGAGCCGAAGGCAGACGCTTAACGACTGCGCCACCCAGGCGCCCCTAGAAGCCTATTTTAATAGTGTAGTTGAAACATAATGAGATCGAAACTGGGTATCACAGGAGGAATAAATTTGGGGGAATCAGAACTACTGGGATTATTTAAATATGGAGGATGAGACACATTGTTAAGGACCTAGAATTTGTGGCTGAGTGGGAAGAAGGTTGGGCAATAATTGAAATGGTTAATACAGGAAGAAGAACAGGTTTGGTGGTGGAGATGATAATCTAGACTTTGGGCATTGTTACGTTTGAGATGGTTATCCGTGGGGACATATCCGGCAAGCAGTTAGAAATAAAAATTTGGAGTTCAGAAGAGAGGTCAGGAGTAGAGACAAAAATTTTGGTATTATTTGCATGTCGTTCATTCACTGTACAGATATTTTATTCAGTACCTACTAGGTGCTTGCAGGGAAGTTTGTATGGAAGCCCTTAAATCTCATAGTAAAGCCAACCTTAGAGTTTCACAGTATCAGAAATGACTCTTGGAGACCTAAATTCCTTATGAATTACATATAATACTTTGCCAGGCACAATGCTAGGTAGTGGAAGGAAAGTTGTGAACAAGACAGACTAGTTCCTGCCCTTGTTTATGGAGCTTACAATTTACAGGGTAGCCAGACAAAAAATGAATACTATGTAAAATTAGAATTAGAAACAGCAAGATGCCAGGTTGGCTCCGTTGGTTAAGTGTCTGCCTTGGGCTCAGGTCATGATCCCAGGACTCAGGGATTGAGTCCTGCATCGTGCTCCTTGCTCAGTCCTTTGCCTGCTTCTCCCCCTGCTTGTGCTCTTTCTCCCTCTCTCTGACAAATAAATAAAATCTTTTTTTTTTTTAAAGATTTTATTTATTTATTCGACAGAGATAGAGACAGCCAGCGAGAGAGGGAACACAAGCAGGGGGAGTGGGAGAGGAAGAAGCAGGCTCATAGCGGAGGAGCCTGATGTGGGGCTCGATCCCAGAACGCCAGGATCATGCCCTAAGCCGAAGGCAGACACTTAACCGCTGTGCCACCCAGGCGCCCCTAAATAAATAAAATCTTAAAAAAAAAAAAGGAATTAGAAACAGCAGAGATAGAGAATAAAAGTTTAAGTATGGGGAATCTTCTTTGGATAAGGTCATCAGACAAAGCCTTTCTAAATGAGTTGATAAACAGCCCAGAAAAATGAAAAAGAGCTAATCAATGGAGAGAGCGGTAAAAGTGTTCCAAGGTAGAGGAAATGACATGTGCACATCCCTAACATCAGAAAGAGCTTAATTTGTTCAAGGAACTAAGATGGCTGAAGCTTGGTGAGCCCATAAGGGAGAGTGACTCTGGAGTGTAGTTGGAGAATCAGGAATGGATCGCATAGGTTCTTATAGGCCAGTATAAGGAGTTTGGATTTTGTCTAGGTGCATTGGGAAGCCAAGTAAAGAGTTTCAAGCAGGTGAGTGATATAATAGGACTCACATTTAAAGATGATACTTACTACTGTGAAGAGAATAGAATGGAGGGAGGCCAGGGTAGAAGCATGGAGACCAGTTAGGTGGCACTAACAGTGGTTTAGGACAAGTATTGATGGTGGCCTAAAATAGGCCACATTTGAGACAGTTGAGATAGAAGTAGGTGGATTTGCTGTTTCCGTAGGACTGGATATTGGGAGCAAAAGAAAGAAAGTAATAAAAATGGCTCCTAAATGGGGTGAATGGTGGTCCCATCTTGATTGGAAGGTTGTGGTGAGTGGGGCTGGCAGGACGTGATGGGAAACAGGCTTGGAAGAGAATTCATTTTGGACATGTTGAATTTGAGATATCAAGTTAAAATGTTAAGTAGAGATGTCAAGTAAGCAATTGTATATACAAGTCTGCAGCTCAGAAGCAATATCTGGGCTGTAGATAAAAATTTTGGTGATGAGCACCAGGTGTTGTATGGAAGCGTTGAGTAACTATTATATACCTGAAACTAATATTGCACTGTACGTTAACTAATTGGAATTTAAATAAAAACTTAAAAAAAATTGGAGACTGTATCATTTCAAGCCATAAGTTTACACTAGGAAGAGAATGTGGCAAGAAAAGAGAGCCTGAATACTACCCTGAGGAAAATTAATATTTAGAGGCAGAGTGCAAGAAGAGTATAGGAGTTACCAAAGGAAGCTGGGGGAATGGCAATGATGTAAGAGTAAAATGAGGAACATGTCTCTTGGAAGAAGAGTATAAGTAAAGTGTTGGAGGAAGTAGGCAGTGCTTCTAAGGGGTAATACCAGTTATGACTCTGGTCACAAGTGACCAGTTTGCTTCAGAAGAGGAATTTATAACAAGGATGTGGGCAGCTCCTGGGACCAAAGGAAATGATGAAGGCCCTGGCTTTATGAAGGACAGGAATTGGAGCAGCCCCGGGGAGGCTGCTAGCAGCATTACTCGCGTGAATGGGCTGCTGCAGCAGTTTTCAGCCCTTTGTTAGTTCTTTCAGAATTCACATTCTGAGGAAAAGTGTCTGGTTTGTTCACTATGGGTCAAGTGTCCAACAGTTGGGCCAGTGAAGAAGAGAACACCTTGATCTACAGTCTCGACCAAGGATGTATCCAATGGGGGAGGGGTAGATCCCCAGACATAACATAGATCTGTCACCCACACAGGGGAAATGAATGTGAGATAATTAAAAACAGTAGTTGTTCATTGCAAAGGTCAAGAAGGGCTACAAAGTGTCCATTGAATTTGGTAACATGAAGATCTTTGGTAATCTTTACAAGAAAAGTTTTGGTGAAGTGATGGGATTGGATAGTGATTGGAGATTTGAAAGTGGAGACAAGTCTCTTGATAAATTTGGCTCTGAAGGATTGCAGAGAAATGGGGAGGTGACTGGAATAAAAATGAGGGCTGTGGGAATGGAACACCTCAGCAGATCCTGGGAAGGCAGAGGGAAAGCCCGGGATGAATCCTATAGTTTATAAGTTTCATTCTGGCTTCACAGTTCTCCATTCCAAATTTCTTTCACTAGTACCTATTACCACTGTGTTGTTAGAATTTAATCAACTTCCATAATACGCTAGATACGGATATAAAAAGTTACTTGGGTTTTTTTTTTTTAAGATTATTTAATTGTCAGAGAGCGAGCTCGCGCAAAAGTAGGAGTGGCAGGCAGAAGGAGAAGCAGGAGCTTCTCCGCTGAGCAAGGAGCCTGATGTGGGATTTAAGAGCAAGTACAAGCAGAGGGGAGTGACAGGCAGAGGGAAAAGCAGGCTACCCACTCAGACGCTTAACCAACTGAGCCACCCAGGCATTCCAGGACTACTGTTTTATACCAAAATTTACACTGTTCTTTTTTTAATTTTCATTTTTGATCATGGTGATTCCCTACCATTAGTAGAATTTTTGTTTTAGTTTTTCATTTTTAGTGAAGCATTGTTTGGGTCTATATTTGTGGTCAGCCGCAGGTACATATGGACGGAACTGAGAAGCAGATTGGTTACCAATTGAAGGGACCACAGTGTTTCTCAATTTCTTCCCTCTTTTTTCCTCACCTCCCCCCCCTTTCTTTCTGAAACTGGGTCAAGGTCAAGGCATTTTCTGCCTCCCTAGAGTAAGAGCAGTACTGGTATTCTAGGCTTTGTTTTCCTAGGGTGGAATCACATTGCTTTTTAGAAGTTGACACAATGATGTTCTGTTTCTTTCCTGAGGCAGAGCTGTAAAAGCCCCTGGTCATCTTTCCCTTTGGAATACACTCCCTTCTGTATGGCAGTCAGGACTGAGGCAAGATACCACCTGTATCAGGTCTGTTCTCCTGTTGTAGTTTAGTTTATTTTGGCTTGGTTTTCCCGCCCAGTATTTCTCCATGTGGCCTGCATTAGTTTTAGACCATCTCTGCCCTCCTAACATGGTGTTACCACTAATTCCTGTCTTGTGTGAGGATTCAAGTTATTTCAGTTTCCCCAAGACTCTAATGATAATTGCTGATTGTAATATATATTTATAGCAGGTTTATATCAATGGCTTTATGTTTTATGGCTGAGTCTCTGTTTAACATGCATTTTAGACTTTTGAAGATACTTGATACTGTTTTCAGTCTTTGGGATGAAATCTTTTAAGTAGCTTTTGAGATCACTTTAGTGAGTTTTATTTTTAAAAAATTCAGAGTGCCTGAGATTAGCATAGGCTAGTATTGTTTCATGTAAATGTGTTATTTGTATGTGTCTCAGTGAGTATTTCATTCTCTGGGGTATGATGGAAAATGTATCTTACTGTGATTTGCAGTCAAAATGTTTGAAAACCACTGCTTTATAAGGAATTTGGACTCAGTTAATAAAAGGCAGATTTTTTTTTTTTTAAAGATTTTATTTTAAATAATCTCTACTCCCAACATGAGGCTTGAACTCAAGACCCCAAGATCAAGAGTTACACACTCTACCAACTGAGCCAGCCAGGCGCATTTCTTAATCTTTTAGAGTATAAAAGCATTTGAAACATTTACTTGTTTTTTTTTTTTTTTAAGATTTTATTTATTTATTTGAGCTAGAGAGTGAGCTAGAGAGCAGGAGCGGGGGCGGGGGGAGCAAAGGGAGAAGCAGACTCCCCACTGAGCAGGGAGCCCCATGCGACTCAATCCCAGGACCCTGGGATCATGACCTGAGCTGAAGGCAGACGCTTAACTGACTGAGCCACCTAGGTGCCCTGTTTACTTGTTTCTTAAGCACTTATGCAGAGCTTTGTTTTCTGAAGAATTTTGTGATTATTTCTTTTGACCGATATATAAATAATCCTAGGGTAGATTTGTTTCATCTGTATTTCAAATGAATTTCCTAGGGCCCAGAAGATGAGTAGCCTGCCTAGGTCTCAACCAAAAAGTCAGAGGCAGAATTTGGATTTCTGTTTTAGAGACCTTGGATTTTTCTTTTTTTTAATAAACATATCTCAGCTTCTTTATTTAACTTAGCTACGTAATGCATAATTTGCTGAATTATATTGAGTGTACTGTAGAAGAAAAATGCAGTTAATCAGACTTCAGTTCTCAGGATTTATTTATTTGGCTAAAAACAGAAGGAGAATTGTTCTCAGGAAGGTCTAGATCATAGAGATTCCTATTGTCTTAAATCAGCTTTGCTTTTTTTATGAGTTCTCTTGTTACCAATTTACAGAACTTTTCAGGGCTGCCTGTGTTCTTTGCTTTGGTTCATTGCAAAGGTTTGTATTGCCTGCATTCTTTTTAACCTTTAGGCTGACTGTGGGATAACATATAACATTTTCTGCTATTATTAGCTATTAACATAATAGGATTGGCAGGGTCAGTGGATTTCTAAAGAGTAGAATTTCTGCTGGACCAAGGTTGTTTTCTGTAAGCACTCTAATGTGCTTTGGTGGCCATAGGGGAACCATGCACACAGTAAAATTCCGTTGTTGCCAAGAGTAAAGGGAGAAAAGGGTCTAACTAGAACTACTTATTTCATATTTATTAATAATATTTATTAGACTAATCCCTGGGTGTCTGAGATCATTTTGTTTTGTTGTGAATTCTCTCCAGAGCCAAGATGCCTTATTTATGATTTGTGGAAAATACAAATTGATGGGCCTACCTTTGGTTGCTGATAGTTAAATGTCATTATCTCTTTTGTTATTTATGGGGCTAAATTAGTAATTTTTCTAATGTGAAAGGAAATAAGGGCATATAAATTTTGCCTGTCTACCAGATAAAGATTAGAAAAAAAGAACAAATATTAGTGTTCACATTGAAGAATTTGGGGTGACTACTCAGTATTACATTTCTTTTTTTTTTTTTTTAAGATTTTATTTATTTATTCGACAGAGATAGAGACAGCCAGCGAGAGAGGAAACACAAGCAGGGGGAGTGGGAGAGGAAGAAGCAGGCTCATAGGGGAAGAGCCTGATGTGGGGCTCGATCCCATAACGCCGGGATCACGCCCTGAGCCGAAGGCAGACGCTTAACTGCTGCGCCACCCAGGCGCCCCCAATATTACATTTCTAGTCTCTTATCTTAATTAATAGCATAAGAAGGCTCTCCTTAAGACCCATAATTACCTTAAAAATAGTTTCCTTTTTTTTTTTAAACTTAAAAAAAAAAAAAAAAGATTTATTTATTTATTTATTTATTTGACAGAGAGAGAGAGAGACAGCCAGGGAGAGAGGGAACACAGGCAGGGGGAGTGGGAGAGGAAGAAGCAGGCTCATAGCGGAGGAGCCTGATGTGGGGCTCCATCCCAGAAGCTGGGATCATGCCCTGAGCCAAAGGCAGACGCTTAACGACTGAGCCACCCAGGCGCCCCCCAAAATAGTTTCCTTTTGAGTAAGAGTAGTGCCTTTCACTCCACTGTCATGCAAATTGCATTCAAAGGAAGAACAATGCATTGAACACTATATTGGCCCTCATACTGGCAAATTTTTATTATGATTACTCTAAATATACTTTGACATAAAGCTAGGTAGTAATTCTTATCCTGCCAGTGCTGAAGCTCCCAGTAGCTCTTAATCAACTGCAAAATCAAAACAAGTTTACAAATAATTCAATAATAGCAGTGGTAGGGTCAGTGGATTTAAAAAAAAAAAATTAACCTATGCTGAACCAAGATTGTTTCCTTTAAGCAATCTAATATATATTTATTTTTAATTGATGAATAGGTGACATACAATGTTAAATTAGTTTCAGGTATACAGCATAATGATTTGACAGTTTGATACATTACCACAATTTGATACACTACTCTGTGCTCACCAAGATAAGAGTAGTTACCATCTGCCATGATACAAATTTATTACAATATCAGCAGTCTAATGTTTTGATGGCTCTAGGGAACCATGTAGGTAGTACAATTTAGGCTATTGCAATTATATCAGTTGTTGCCATGGATTTATATCTTTATGAATGAGTATACAGTTGTAAACCACACCATAAAACAAAATTTAAAATAACATTCATATTTGGTAGAGATGTCGATTTGCTGAAATGCAGTACTTAAATTTGAACTTAATAGTGGAAAGATTTAGCCTTGAATTCAGTAATATATTTCCTGTGTTTCTACGTTTTAACTTCAGTAATACTATGCAGAGAATATCATACAAGGTATGTATTTAAAATGTCAAGACATTGTTAAGCAGCGTGTGATACGGGATTTCACATGTAACCAAAACTGACTAGAAGTCCTTGAATGCCAGTTTTAATGAGGTATTGTTAAATAACTGCAGAGTTAGAGTTGCCTTGTTCAAATGAAGATAAGATTTGTGTTGCAAAGGAGAACACACAGAATGGGAGAAAGTTTGTGCAAATCATATATCTGATAAGGGGCTTGTATCTAGAATATATAAAGAACTCTTACAACTCAACAATAAAAGACAACTCAATTTAAAAAAATGGGCATGTGATCTGAGTATTTCTCCTGAAAAGATGTGCAAATGGTCTATAAACACATGAAGAGATATGCAACATCATTAGCCATCAGGTAATGCAACTCAAAACCGCAATGAGTTACCATTCACACCTGCTAGGAGGGCTATAATAATGTGTTGGTGAGGATGTAGAGAAATCTACTGCTAGTGGGATTATGAAATGGTGCAGACACTTCGGAAAACAGCCTGGTAATTCCTCAAGAGGTTAATCATAGAGTTACCATATGATCTAGCAATTCCACATCTAGGTATATATCCAAAAGAGTAAGAACATATGTCTACTAAAAAACTTGTACATGAATGTTCATAGCAGCATTATTCATAATAGCCAAATTGTAGAAATAATCCAATGTCCATTAAGTGATACATGGATAAATAAAATGTATATTCATACAATAGAATATTATTGGCAACAGAAATTAAGCACTGACTCATATTACGAGAGGGATGAACCTTGGGAACATTATGTTAAGTGATAGTAGCCAAGCACAAAAGATCACATGTGTAATTCCATTTATATGAAATGTTTCGAATAGGCAAATCTGTAGAGACAGGAATTAGTGGTCGCCTAGGCCTGGTCAGGGGAGGGTTTGGGAGGAAATGGGGAGTGATTGCTGATAGGTACAAGGTTTCTTTTTTGGGGTGATGAAATTGTTGTAAAATTGGTTGTGGTTGTGATTGCACAACTCTGAATATACTAAAAACAATTTAACTGTAGTCTTTAAATGAGTGAATTGTATGCTATATGAATTATATCTCAGTGAAGCCGTTATTTAAAAATTTGCATTGCGGTTTTTGGAACCTGTTAAATGATGATGGGAATTGAGGATAGAAACAAATTTAATTGCATATTTGCCATCACACTTCGGCTAATATACATAGCAAGTTGCTGTGTTAAAGATGAGATTCACACAGTACACTTGATAAGGTACTGAGTGCTCCGGTGCAGATTCTTTTAAGGTCAGCCTGCCTATGCTACTCTATCCTACTAGTCACTCTTTAGTTCATATAGTGCACATACAAACCACAAACATGGGCAACAAATTCGGGCAGAACTCAGTTATAATATGGATATCCATTTGTTCCAAGATAATGCTTGTGTTATTTTCTTGAAAAATTATCACTGAAATGAATATACTAAAATAAAAAGATATCATAGATAACCATGGACCCTTGAGAAATGTGATGAGATGTGGCTCTTAAACTATAAGAGAGGTGGCAGCTTCCTTCTTTAAATTGTTATTACAGCTTTGCAAAAGTATCTAAGATCTAGTACATGATTTTTCTCTTGTTCAGTGCACATATTCATAAACTTCATTTTTTTTTTTCATTTTTCATTAGGTAAGGATAATGGAAACGCAGCAAGCATCATTGGTTTCTAAGAAACCTAACGAATATAAAAGGCAGCAAATAGTTGTCTAGTTTCTTAGAGATTTTACAATCCTGGAAACTCAGAGTTTGAGGAACCTTAAGAATAACCTAAACAAGTATTTGGTTATTTCTTGGCTTCTTAAGATGAACTGGAATTGGGGAGAAGGACTTCTTAAACCCTGGTGTTTCAAGGTCAGACATAGATAGATGTAATCACTATTCATGCTGACCTGCTCTGGGCAGCAGTCCTGGTTCTGCAACTTAATAACTTGAGCAAGTGATGCACTGAGCCTTGGTTCCTTCCTCTGTGAAAAAGGGGGATGGATAAACAACATTGAACTATTATGTATAGAGCTTGAATTAGGAAAACATAGGGAAAGAAAAAATCAGAGATTTATGATACTTGATTTTATGTAGGAAACTTAAATAAAAGGACACTTTCATTTACATCTTGTGAATTATTTTTTTATGATGAAAGTGAGGATTTCTGGAAGCTAGCAAGAGGGAGAGGAAGGAACCAACAGAGTAATAAAAATTTATTCCTGAACTTCTAAATGTCTTTTTTGCAGAGTAAGCCTGCCTTGTTCTAACTTTCCAGTCAACTTTGGTATTAATTGAAAACTCCCTCCTGAGTACATTTTACACTGTGTAATTACTTTGTATATGGTAGTGCTCCCAAGTTTAGCAACAATTGTACAAAATACAGTGGACTCTTTTGTCAAAGTCTGAAAAAAATTAAGTGATAAAAAGTAAGAATTTTAATTATGGGGGAAAATAGCTACATCAGGGTTCCAAGGTTACTACTTTTGGGAAACACTTTTCAGATTTTGACTGTATAACTACTTTTAGAAAGATGAGGAAATTGAGAAAGGAAAAATAAGTCATACCAGCCTGCCACCTGATAGCTACTATCATAGTTGTATTAATTTCCTTTTACTTTTTTCTGTTCATATCTTTTTTTTTTTTTAAAGATTTTATTTATGTATTTGACAGAGATAGAGACAGCCAGCAAGAGAGGGAACACAAGCAGGGGGAGTGGGAAAGGAAGAAGCAGGCTCATAGCGGAGGAGCCTGATGTGGGGCTCGATCCCACAACGCCGGGATCACGCCCTGAGCCGAAGGCAGACGCTTAACCGCTGCGCCACCCAGGCGCCCCTCTGTTCATATCTTAACTAGTTTTAATAATAGCAAATATATAATTTTGTATTTTGTTTTTGTAATTTAACATGTCATTAGCACTTTTTGTTGTTGCGTTGTTTTTATAACCATATTTTTAAGTGACAGTGCCATAGTCTAATAAATCATTCCCTAAGTGTTGGGTATGTATGTGTATTTATATCTTGCTTGCAGTTGTTTATTGTTGTAGATGCTAACATGAAATTCTGTGGGCATATATTTTTTCTATTTTAAGACCTTTTCTTAAAATAGACTATTAGAAGTTGAAATTCTACGAAGTACAACTTTTAATGGATTTTGACATCTATTGGGCTTGTTCTATTTTAAAGCAAGTGTTTTGGTCTGAATTTTTTATTTGCTTGCTTGTTGTGATTTTCAGATGTGTAGAGAAGTGCCTTTGTTTATTTAGCTACATTTTTCTACTACTCTAATTCTCTCTCTCCCTTATCCTTTTTTAGGCTAAATTGATTACCCACCCAGCACAGCATCTTACAGGAAAAGCATAGCATTTCCTAGAGGAATATGAGCATAACAGGAAGGTGTCACTGACTCTGAATTAAATTTTTAACCTATCCCCTGAACAGCTACAGGATTTGGAAGCTGAATCAATGTTATCAGATGAGTTAGAATCCAAACCAGAGGTGAGCCCAGGCAGTGCCTTTTATTTATTTACTTATTTTTATTTTTTTTTGTGGGCTATCTTCCAAGGTTTGTCCTTAGTTCAGGAAGTCAGGAAACTTCTGTAATGAGCCAGATAGTAAATATTTTAGGTTTTGTGGGCCATATTGTTTTGGTTGTAACTACTAGTTTATTATTTTTTCTATCACAAAGTACTTTCTCAAAGATTTAAAAACTCCTTTTTACCTATCGCTTTTTATGTTTAAGTAAGTATAAGTTATTACACACTTAGGTAATTACATGATGACAAAATTTTATATGTATGATATATATGTGAATGTGTATATACATATATAAATATTTACTACCACAACCATTTTTCAGTAATTTTGTGTATATCTGAAAGTGTTTTCTTTCTAAATGTGATTAGAGGATTTAAACATTATTTGTTTATTATTTATTTTATTTTTATTTATTTTTTTAAGTAGGCTCCATGCCTAGCGTGGAGCCAAATGTGGGGCTTGAACTCACGACCCTGAGATCAAGACCTGAGCTGAGATCAAGAGTCGGATGCTTAGCTGGCTGAGCCACGCAGACGCCCCTAAACATTTTGTTATTTTTATTCATTTCTCTTGCTTTAATTTTAGCACTTCTCTGTCACGTAGTGGAAAGGTCAATGAATTTGGAATCAGGTTACGTAAGTTTAAAGACTTATTTCCCCTACTAGTCATGTGACCTAGATAAGTCAGTTGATGTCTTTGACTTGATTCCTTATCTTTATTTATTTATTTTTTTGATTCCTTATCTTTAAAATACATGTTTAGTCTTACTGTTTTACGGTAAGGTTTAAATGAACCAATATAATACAGCTTTTCTTTGAAACAGAGCACTTGATAAAAATAACTTTAAATGTTATTTCGTAGTTAATCTAGTTTTTCTGTGAATGTGGTTGAGACTAGTGAGCAGTAAAGATTTAATTATGCTATGAACTTTTGGTAAATTCAGAGGTTTAGATCATTCCTAACAACTTGTATTTTTCATTATTGTCTCTTCGTCTTCCCCTTTCTCCCTCCTCCCCCCAGCTCCTGGTACAGTTTGTTCAGAATACGTCCATCCCATTGGGACAGGGGCTAGTAGAATCAGAAGCTAAAGACATTACTTGTTTGTCCCTCCTTCCGGTGACTGAGGCCTCAGAATGCAGTCGGCTAATGTTACCAGGTAAAAATTAAGATTGCAAGAAATAAGATAAACAAGTTTTAAGAGCTTAGCTTGCTCTGTCATACTGGTGGAATGGGATAAATGACTTTATAACTGACTGGTAAAAACTGTAAATACTGGGAATCATGGAGAATAAGCAACCATGGGAGTTACAAGTGCATTAGTAATTTAAGCCATAGTAACGGATAGGATCATTCATAGAATGTGAGAGTGAGAAGAAAAGACCAATGTGGAACTCCCTATTCAAGATACAGGGTAAAGCAGGAGAGCCTATGGAGGAGGGAAGAAGGGAAGGCTAGAGCAATAAGAGAAATATTGGTACAGAGTACGGGCATGGAACTTAAGAGAATAGTCAGTGTGTCAGATGCTTCTAAGAGGCCCATGAGATAGGAACTGTCCCAATGAGAGAGGACCAACAAGGCCATTGTTGACGTTGGCAGGACCTGTTCCATGGAAAGGGAATGGAAAGCCAGGTTGTAGAAGAGGGTTGAGGTATCACTGCAAGCTAAGTATAGTTGAGGAAGTAACTACACTTCTCAAGGCTCTCCTGCTATGGAAAGGAAAAAGAGAAGGACATAAGGTAGATGGCGGAATTCTTTTTTAAGATCTGAAATATTTGAGGTTGGTTTTATGCTAAGAGGAAAGAGCCAATTAGAGAAGCTGCAAACAGAAAGAGTGGCTAATTAGTGGGGAGGCTTCAGGAGAGGTAGGAGTAACTAGAATGCTGATCATGATTTGTGAGATTAACTTTGGATGGGGAGAAGGAGGTCCTATTCCGTGACTGTTAGCAAGGAGAACATTATTTATGGGTGCAGTGGGTTCTTTGTTTTCTGGAAATTGGAATATTTAAAATTTGGAATATTGATGTTAAATCAGGGGAGGGTCACCACCTATTGGTGATTGGTGATAGCTTATTATAAAACTTTCTGGTTACTGTCCTCTAGTGGTGTCCTTTTTTCTTAGATTTTTTTGAAGTGACTTTAAAATCTTTTTCAGTGTTTTAAGGTTTAAGAAGGGCAGATACATTCAACCAATGTTGACTTAAGGTTTCCTTGTCTAGTTCCTAGCTTTTGCACATCTTCTGTCGTTCAACTCCTGTTTTTCTACTGGTATGTTGGAGTTTTCCCAGATCCTTGCGGATTTTCAATATGTGTATTTTTCCATGTGCTAATAAATTTTGATCTTCATTGGGCTTAAATTTTCCTCTCCTGATTTTATTTGTTGAATAATATTTTAACAGTATTGATGTGAAAAGAACAACAAAATCATTAATCTTCTTTTCTGCATTAACTTTAGGTTTAATTTTGATTAAAAATATTTTATTTTTTTAAAGTTTTTATTTATTTATTCATTTAAGTAATCTCTACACCCAGTGTGGGGCTCAGACTTACAACCCTGAGATCAAGAGTCTCATGTTCTTCTGACTGAGCCAGCCAGGTACCCTGATTAAAAATATTTTAGATAGCCAATTATCAATAATAATAAATGAAAACCTATGTACTCACCTCCCAGCTCATGAAACATAATATTACAAACACAAATGTATCTGCACGTACCTCCCTAACTTTATTCCTCTCCCTCTTAAATATGTGTGTATCATGCACGGCTGGTATGTTTTCTTTTTAGTTGGGATTTGTGATAGATACAGAAAAGTATAAAACCTGTACTTATACATCTTGAAGAATTATTATAAAGGAGATACCCACCACCCAATCAAGAAGTAGAACCTTGCCAGCTCCCAAGCCCCCAGGGGTTCCTCCCTGATAAAGACAACTTCTGTTCTTCATAGGTCACCACTGCCCTCAACTATTTGACCGATATTTGTTTCCCAAGTTTAACCACTGAGATCTAGGCAATGCAGTTTAATCTTACGTGTTTTTAGACCTTGGAATCATATGAATGTATGTTGTTGTACCTTTCTTCTGTTACTCTATAGTTGTGAGATTCATCCTTGCGTGTGTAGCTGTGGTTTTTTTGGTTTCATTGCTGTATAGTGTTCTATGTTTGTAACCACAGCTTCTTTATCCATGATACTGTTGATGAATATTTAGTTATTTTCCAGTGTTTTACTATGACAAACTGCTATGAACTTCATTAAAAAATTTTTTGTGTATGATAAAATATACATAACTAAAGATTTGTGATTTAAACCAGTTAATCATTTTATTTTATTTTATTTTATTTTATTTTATTTTATTTTATTTTATTTTTTTAAAGATTTTATTTATTTATTTGACAGAAATAGAGACAGCCAGCGAGAGAGGGTACACAAGCAGAGGGAGTGGGAGAGGAAGAAGCAGGCTCATAGCGGAGGAGCCTGATGTGGGGCTCGATCCCATAACGCCGGGATCACGCCCTGAGACGAAGGCAGATGCTTAATGACTGCGTCGCCCCTAAACCAGTTAATCATTTTAATCACATAAACTTAACTGTTTAACCAGTTCTGTGACATTAAGGACATTCATATTGTACTATTTCATTAGACTTTGAAATGGCAGTACTATCCCTAGGCTTCCGCTTTCATTCGTGTAATCTTATCTGTTATCTTCCTTAAAAAAAATGATCTGCCTTTTACAAAGATGACTTGAAACCCCTGAAAACATTGGGTGCTTTAGCACTGTAGTGCAATTCCTCATTTTATTGCAACCAAAACCTTTGGAAATTCATTCCTTCCCTTAGAATAAAGTTCTAGAGAGCAAGTGTTCTGAATTATTTCTTTACATTTCAGTGTAAACCCAGAAGTATAATGAAACATATTTATGATTCTATAAAATTTCAGTGATTTCTCAGGCTGTGGCTTTTCCCCCCTAAGACTCAAAAGAACTGTCACATACATGCTATAAAAATTAAAGGGAGGGATCTCTTCCTGAGAAAAATAATTTAAAATTTAGATCCTATTCTTGAGTTAGTATTTATTGCATAAACTATATTTTTCGAGGGAAAAGTACTGATTTCTGGCCTCAACAGGACAAAGGAAGGTCTGTAATGTCCAAATGTGGTGGATGGTTGGTTGGTTTGTACTGCCAAGTGTCAAACGAGTCTGTCCCTCACATTTTGGCTGACTCCCTTTAAAACTGAAAGTTATCTCTCTGTTCTCTTCTGAGGGAAATTTTGTATTTGTAGAATAAAAATGCTGCTCCTCCTGTAAGGGATGTTATAAGGGTATTCGGTGCTGTGTATCAGAATGGCGAGCTCTGTGGTGATAGGTGCTACATAAAGCCGTGGTGTTTTCCCTTTGCTAGATGATACTCCAAGTCATACAAACTCCTCCAAGGAGGTCCCTTCCTCGGCTGTGTTGAGAAGCCTTCAGGTGAATGTGGGCCCAGACGGAGAGGAGACAAGGGCTCAGACTGTACAGAAGTCCCCGGAGTTTTTATCCACTCCAGAGTCTCCTAGCTTGTTGCAAGATCTACAGCCAAGTGATAATACATCTTTTATTCTTCTTAACCTAACAAGAGCAGGTATTCTTTTATCCTTTTCTGAACTCTGCTCATGCTTAAGAAAAAAACTGGGGGGGTGGTGGTGCATATTTTACTCAATCATACTTAAAATGGAAAGAAGCCTTATTATTATTTTAGAGAATTGGTATAGTCTGGTGATAAGTTGAATGTGTAGAGGGAGAAGGCAGACTTTAGGATGACTCAGAAGTTTCTCGTTTGGGAAATTAGGGTGTGCCATTCAGAAAGATAGTGAGCCCAAGAACAGGGTTGGGGGGACCATGATTTGTTCCAGTTTGTGGTTGTTGATGTTGGGATTTCAGAGGGATATTCACGAGGAAGTGTCCTTTAGAGAATTAGAAACAGGAATCCAGAGTTCTAGAAATGTTTTGGTGCTTATCAGCATTCAGGAAATGTCTGAAACAGTGAACATGGATTCTTTGATTCAGGAGCATAAACAAAAGAAGGCAAATCTGGGACCCTGGAAAAAACACATTTAAGAGGGTAACAGAAGAGTAGGGAGGAGCTGCTAGAGAGGATAAAGTAAACAGAAGAAGAGTGGTATGGGAGAAGCCAAGAGAGGGAAAATGTCTTAAAGAAGAAAAGGTAGTAAATTATGCCAAATACCACACGATGGGCTCGTGAGATGAGGAGGGAAGTGCATGTCTGGTGACCCGAGCAAGAGCGATTGTTACTGAGGGAGTAGAGGTGGAGGCCAGGGTTCTAACCATGGTGGGGAGCGGATGACAGGTGAGAAAGTAGATAAAAAAAGTTAGAAGGTACACTTGCAGGAAACTTGACTGTGAAACAGTGAATAGCTAGAGTAGTACTAGGGATTTTCTCTTCTTTTTAAAAATAAAGATGGGTGAGACAGATTTAAAGGCTCTAAGGGGAGGTTGTAAGGTGGCCAGTAGAGAGGAATGGCTTGTAGATGGCAGAGAGAAGATGATGGAAGGGTGGGAATCAGGATACTAGCTTGCTTGCCCTGGGGGGACAGCTTTGCCTCTGAATCCAGAGGAGGTAAGAAAGATAAACCTGGGAGTGGAAAGGTGATAACCTAATGTAGTAGGAGAACAGAAGCTTGAGGTGAGAGGTGAAAATCTGGACTAGCTGATTCAGGCCACGAAGTATCTGGGCCAGGGCTGATAAAAGGGTAACTTGATGGGTAACTTTTACATATCCTCTTGTTTCTTCCAGGTCTGGGCTCTTCAGCTGAGCACTTAGTATTTGTACAAGATGAGGCAGAGGATTCAGGGAATGATTTCCTCTCCAGTGAGAGCACGGACAGTAGCATTCCATGGTTCCTCCGGGTTCAGGAGTTGGCTCATGATAGTTTGATTGCTGCTACTCGTGCACAACTGGCAAAGAATGCAAAAACCAGCAGCAATGGTGAGAACCCTGTGACGTTTTCATTTCCAGTATTCCGTGTGGAGATTTTGGTAATGCAATGACTGTATTTTGAAATGACTGCAATCTAAGTTATTTTGTTGGTGAGAGCAGACAGCTAGAAATGTGTATGTTGTTTGTCTTATTTTCTGTAAAATAACTCAGCTATGCCAGATACGTGTGCAAAATCAACAACACTAGCATTCTCAATTGTCAGCTTTAAATAATGTACAGAGCCCCTTTAAAGGGAAAACATTTTCACAGATCAAGATGTTATCTTGAATTGTTTTTATTGTACTGATCCCTATACTTTGAGCTTTTATACCGTTATAAAGTCAAAACAGTATTGCTAATTAATAGAAATAAAACTACAAAACCAGTGAAAATAAAGTTAATATTTTATTTTGGCAGATGATGGTGTTTTGCTGAAACTGAATTGCTACTCATAGCAGTTTAGCAATTTTAGTAGCAGCTACCACTGCCTTTTTTTTTTTTTTTTTTTGGAACCCATTCATCATATGACCTTAAATATCCAACCAGTCTATAGGGCTGTTTCTTTGGAGTTCAGCATGCCTGTACTAACTCTGTGCCATTTTTCTTTATCCAGTAGTTTTCAAATGTAGTCCTTGAATCATCAGCATCACCTGGGAACGTAGAAATACAAATTCTCAGGCCTCATCCTACTGAATCAGAAACATGCGATCTTTTAGTAAGCCCTCTCAGTGGTTCCAGTACATGTTAAAGCTTGAGGACCATGACTCTATTCAAACCACCCCTAAACCAGTGCACAACCTTGGCTCATGTAACATGCTCTAATACTTTTTGTTTTAGAGCTGCTTGTATATTTTCTCTTTAATCTGTGACAGTTAAGGTACTACAACAAATTATGAAGGTAAGGTACACACTATCATTATCACAAACCAAGCTTAAGCACTGAAATCTTATGTTGGTACATGGCTGTTTGGAGCTCATGTGGCTGATCTAGAATATGCTTATGATTCTTTTGTGATTACTATGCAAGTGAAAATAAAAAATTAAAGACTTTCTCAAGGATCCCTGAGAGTATTTCAGGATATTCCAGTTTTAGAAACATTAACTTAAATCTTTTCTACATAGAGAACTCCAAACTTCTTTTTTTTAAGTTTTTATTTAAATTCCAGTTAGTTGACATACAGCTTAGCATTAGTTTCGGGTGTACAGTATAGTGATTCAACACCAGGTGCTCATCACAAGTGCACTCCTTAATCCCCATCACCTATTTCACCCATCCCCCCCACCCACCTCCCCTCTGGCAACCATCAGTTGTTTTCTAGTGGTAAGAGTCTTTTTCTTGGTTTGCCTCTTTTTTTTTCCCTTTCCTCTTTTGTTTCTTAAATTCCACCCGTGAGTGAGATCATATGGTATTTGTCCTTCTCTGACTGACTTATTTCACTTAGTGTAATAGTTTCTAGCTCCATCCATGTCACTGCAAAGAGAACTCCAGACTTCTGTTAATTTCAAGATAATTAGTTCTGCTTTGACTATCGTAGTGCTGCTTAGAATGGCCAATTTTACCATTTTGGGGAGGCTGTACAGTTCAGATTCTTCCTGGGATGCTTTTGCTAATTTCTGGATCCTGAAACCATCAGCATCTCATTGCAATAAGAAGGTACTGCTGTATGTGCTAGGAAGAAGCTGTGCAGGGAGGGAACTTTGGGTTTGGCATCTGGAGACCTGGGATCCAGACCTGGTGCCGTCATTAACTCATCCTCTGCCTGGGGGATTTAACCTTCTTAGCTGCAGTTTTCTCATGATCAGAACACAGAGATCAGGTAGCTTACCTGATTGGGTTGTTTTGGAGATTTAAATAAGATTCTATCTGGGAAATGCTTTATAATCAGCAAAGCATTGTGTGGATGTTTTTATTACTCTCAAAATAATGTTACCTTACTACCTAACAACTACCTTGTGTACTTGAATATAAAGTGAGCCCAAATATATGATAGTCTTCTATTTTGTCAATGAGCTGATTCCATAAAACCTTTTTAGGGGGCTAACTTAGATATCTAAACCATTAGGCCTATAGATAAAATTAAACACTGTAAGTTGTTTTTTGAAAATTTTATTACTTTGATTACACACACATTTTAAATCATGAAATATATTAACTTAATATTGCTTTTTACCCACTAACATAATGAAATGATTTTATTTGGTATTTAAATGCATCTTTAACATAAATATCTTTGTCGTTACTAAAGCCATTTTGTGAGTCCTGTAGTAGTTTCTCACAGCACATCTTCACTTCTAAGTTGATTGAAATACACATAAATTTAAATTTTGTATATGATGCTTTATATAAGGGGTTAGCAAAGGGCCAAATGACCCCCTGTTTTGTAAATAAAGTTTTGTTGGAACACGGGCATCCTCATTCATTACAAATTGTCTGGCTGCTATAGTGGCAAAGTTGAGTAGTTGTGACAGAGACCGTAAGGTCCTCCAAGCCAAAAATACTTAGTGTCTGGCCCTTTACTGGATAAGTTTACTGACCCATGCTATCTATGATACTCTCACTGGAAATTTTATCCCAAATGCAAAGACCTCACATAACTGTGGGGTCTTTAAAATGTTTACAGTGTTATCCAACGTGTGTTATATAAGGTGTTGAATTTCTTTGTCTTTCTCTTTTTTGGTGGGGGGAACCAGTTCATCAGATGATCTCTAAATATCCAAAACTATCATTGGTTGATGTCATTTTAAGCTAATTCATCTTCTGCAAACAGTTCTTTGTATTTTTAAGGGATTAATTTCATAAGGACTCAAATACAGGGCAATTCACTATTTTCTGAGCAGTTTTTAAATTTCATGATTTTGTCAGTGTTCTCGTTTTATCTACAACATTGAATGCACAAAGCCCCAAATGTCAGCGGTTTAAATTTCTGTATTAGCGTGGGATTTCTACTGATCTTTCATTAGACATTAATTAGCTGGAGTTCTGGAGTTGGTGGGGAGTTTCCTTTATGGTATATACAGTTTTGTACTGTTTAAAATTTACCTATGTGCAGCTCTTTTTCAATTGAATAAAAACTATGTGGGACAATATTAAAAAAGAAAAAAATTAATACTAACTAACAAAAGGCATCTTAGATTCTACTCTGACCTTGGAGCAATTAGTTTTATGATTAGCTCAACTGTCAGGTTCCAGGAAATGTGATGGGCACCACATTTATTGTCCCTATTCTTGGCTTTTGAGAGGGAAATTTGGAAATATAAATCTTACTTCTGAGGTATATGTAGTAGAAAGATAAACTCCATTTGCTTGTAGCGTAATTAAGTAGTCGTAAATATTTTTCTCTGTTGATATCCAACTATATCTTGAAGACAATGAAAGAAAAGGAATACTACGTGTAAATCTGGGATTTATATAAAGCTTTAATTAATTGATTTCACTTAAATTTAAGGGAGGCACTGCATTGCACGCTCCTCTTCTTCCTTCCTTTTGTTCTTCTGAACAAAAAACCTCAGTTGATGTTATTTCTAGCTTTTTAAAATGTGGTTAGAAATTATAAAATCAGCTGAGTTTTTGCATTCTTAAAGAGAAGTGGCACAGGAAATTAGAAGGATATTCTTATACTCTAAAATGATAGAAATAGCCAATTGACCTCAGAAGATAGAAATCTAAGAATGATCATCTACAAAAGAAATCACAACCATAAACTGAGAACTAAGCCAGAATGGCTGCCCTTCCTAAAATAAATATAAATTCGGTAATACCTAGAACAGGAAGCCGTCTTTAGCATCCCGCTCCAGGTGTTGACGTATATGCTTCCCTGCCAATTTGTGTAATGCAGACTGGGTTTAACTCTCCTTTTTTATGTGAAACCATTGTGGACATTTCTTACATTTGCCAAAGAGGCCTGGTCTTGTGAAACAAAGCATGATGGCTTTTGATAATTCTCTGGAGTAAGGGGGTGGGAACAAATTGTGTGCTCACTTCTGTGGTTGATGGATATAAAGAGAGCTAGGGAGGCTGAAGATAGATATCTGCTTATTGATCAGTAGGAGTAAAGTACAGGAGCTTTATTGATTGAACCAAAGTACCTCAGCAGCTTCCTTCCCTGGATTACAAATATGTGACTCTGTTACAGGAGAAAATGTCCACCTCAGTTCTGGTGATGGGCAGCCCAAAGATTCTGGGCCCCTTCCTCAAGTGGAAAAGAAGCTCAAATGTACAGTTGAAGGCTGTGACCGGACATTTGTGTGGCCAGCTCACTTCAAGTACCATCTCAAAACGCATCGGTGAGCATAGCTGAGGTTCCATACTTGGAGCTCAAGAATGTTGATGCTTCTGGAAGAGCTTGTCCCCCAGTTGACAAATTAAAGGAAAGCAGGGGCTCCAGTTCACTTGCGATTAAGATATCTTTTGTTTTTTAATAGAAAGGTTTGCATTGTCTCATTTACCTCATTCTTCACAAATATTTAATAAGACATTTGGCACCTAAGCATCTTAGAACAAGAGTTCTGGAATCTCATTATAAAATATAATTTCTTGGAAAACTTAAAAAAAATACATAAGCATGGGTGTCACTCATAAACCTGTGAAATCAGTATTCAAGAAGTAAGGTGTGGGGCACCTGGCTGGCTCAGTTGGTAGAACATGCAGCTCTTGATCTTGGGGTCATGAGTTCAAGCCCCAAGTTGAACTGGGCATAGAGATTACTTTTAAAAAGGGGGGTGGGGAGTAAGGCCTGGGGCATCTGTGGTTTTAATAAACTTTAGATGATTCTGGTATATCCAGGTTTGGGATTTACTGTCTGCTTTGAGAGGCAATACGAGCTTTGATTTGTCCTTTCTAGCAAAGAGCATTTTCAGGTATTGTTGCTTATGTGATTTTTTTTTTTTCCAGAAATGACCGCTCTTTCATCTGTCCTGCAGAAGGTTGTGGGAAAAGCTTCTATGTGCTGCAGAGGCTGAAGGTGCACATGAGGACCCATAATGGGGAGAAGCCCTTTATGTGCCCCGAGTCTAGCTGTGGCAAGCAGTTCACTACAGCTGGAAATCTGAAGAACCACTTGCGCATCCACACAGGTGCGTGCAACCCCAGCGTTCCTGTAGTTAATCTACCCCTTGGCTCAGGGTTTGATTGCCTATCCTTAGGAAAGGCTCTGAGGTGGGAATAGAAATGAAGGTTTAGGTTTGTTGCTAGAACTCTGAAAATGGAATTTCTTTTTTTCACATGCTTCATGGCACTTTTCAGTTAATTCGGTAACATTTATTGACCTTTCACCTGTGTGTGAGGAATGGACAGTGTTGATTTCTGCCTCTAGGAACCTAAAGTGTAGGAAGGGATAGAAGACCTTCTCTGATAACAATGATATGATGAGATATGGACAAAATCAGTATTTCCAAATATCTTCAAATGTTACATGGTTGTAATTTTGATCGGTAATATTTATTGAATCACAGAAACCATACAGAGCCTCTTCCAGCCACTAAGTGGGATAAGGTAAGGGGGGAAGTGCAAAAGCTAAGATGAATGCCTGACTTTGAGGAGTTTGCTTGAGAAGCAGAATGGGAAAGTGACTTGATCTGGGTCAAATAGCATGTTAATATCAAAAGTGCAAAGAAAGATACCCTGAGTCTCATTCTAAGAGTTTCAAGGGTGATTTTCCAAGCCGCTTGGCCTAAAATGTGCTAAGTTTCTTGTCAGAGCTTAATCACTGAACCGAGACCAGTCTCTTAGGATGTGTAACTGTTCTTCCCCACTTCTTTGCCACTTTCTTTGTCTCTCTTTTCTTCTCGCATTGCTAAAATGACAGTAGGTAAAATTAAAGGGCATTAAAAAGTGAAACCCAAGCTGAAGCCACATTTGTTCCAGGTATGTCCCTGTGATTCCTGCTAGGTGGACATTACTGTTGGATATGTTTTAGGGCACAATAGCTCTGTTCTCGGCTTTTTCTTGAGAGACTAAACTATACTTGCTCCAAGAAGCACTTTGAATAAAAGAACAAAAAAAAAACATCTTGCAGACTAGAAAAGGGAAGAAGTAGAGTTTACCATGCTCTGTGGTTGAATTCATTAACCTCTTCATCCTCGTGTTGCTCATTCTCTTTGTAGATTGGATAAAAACTGAACATCTTAAAATGCTTTCTTTTACTGTGGAGTATGACCTTATTTTCTCTCTTCATTCTAGTTCCTGCTAGCTTTCCCTTGTTAATCTCCTAATTGCTCATCATTTCCAGAACTTGTCGTTTCTCCCATTTCACTCGGCGTGTCTCTCGCTGCAGTCTCAGGGCACAGTGTAATCATTTCTCCTGGATGCCTCACAGATCCCAGTTGCCAGAATTATATAATATTAAAAGTTAGCATTTATTGAGGCAATTTAGTATGTGTCAAGTACATATACATTGTCTCATTTAATCCTCAAGGATACTTTATGAATTAGATACTGTATTTATTGACAAAGAAATAGGGGATTAGAGAGTTAAACAATTTGCCCGATATTACACAGCTAGGAAATGGCAGAGTTGGGATTTGAATTCTGATCAGACTCTAAAGCTCTTTCAAGGATTTTGTTTTTAAATGCTGACGTCTCAGTTTATCTGAAATGTCAAAAGTGACCTCATCTTTATTTTTTTTTTTTAAAGATTTTATTTATTTATTCGACAGAGATAGAGACAGCCAGTGAGAGAGGGAACACAAGCAGGGGGAGTGGGAGAGGAAGAAGCAGGCTCATAGCGAAGGAGCCTGATGTGGGGCTCGATCCCATAACGCCGGGATCACGCCCTGAGCCGAAGGCAGACGCTTAACCGCTGTGCCACCCAGGCGCTCCGTGACCTCATCTTTATTAGTAGTGACACCAGTAATTAAAGCTACTGATTTTGGTGACTTACCATGAGGGCTGACTGTGTGCCAGACACTATGCTGAACATATTTAACTTGTAGTGTCTCAGTTCTCAAAATAATCTTTTGAGATTATATTATGTTAATTTTATTTTTTTAAGATTTATTTATTTCAGAGAGAGGGAACACACTTGAGCATTGGGGAGGGGCAGAGGGAGAGAGGCAGACTCCCTGCTGAGCAGCATGGAGTGGGGAGTGATCTCATCATAAACAGTGATTTGAACAAACCCACTGTAGGGGCGCCTGGGTGGCACAGCGGTTAAGCGTCTGCCTTCGGCTCAGGGCGTGATCCCGGCGTTATGGGATCGAGCCCCACATCAGGCTCCTATGCTATGGGCCTGCTTCTTCCTCTCCCACTCCCCCTGCTTGTGTTCCCTCTCTCGCTGGCTGTCTCTATCTCTGTCAAATAAATAAATAAATAAAATCTTAAAAAAAAAAATAAACAAACCCACTGTAAAAGACATTTTTCAGACAACTGCAAAAAAACTAAACATGAACTGAGTATGAGATATCACCACCCTGATCTCACCACCCTGAAATCACGACTTGAGCCAAAATCAAAAGTCGGACGCCCAATGGACCGAGGCAACCAGGCACCCCAGAATTCCTCCCTTTTCTAAATACTTAAAGCATTTTTTTGTACAGGAATTTATATTAAGGCTATTTATGAATACATTTCTCTCTCACACCAGTCTGTGACCCTCAGATACAAGCTGCATCTCTGATTTTTTTTCGCTTTTTATTTTGAAATAATTACAGTCTCATGAGAGTTATGAAAATAGTACAGAGTTGTGTTGTGTGCCTTACCCAGCTTCCCCAAAAAGTGACATCCTCTGTAGCCACAGTACAATATCAAAACCAGAAAGTTAATAGTACTGTCAGTTAGTCTACAGGCCTTATTTAGTTTTTACAATGCATCTTTGATTTTTAAAATAACAATGTAATATGGTAGACAATAAAAATTATGGAGAAGCACAAAGAAGAAAGGAAATCATCCATAATAGCACTATCAGGATGTAACTACTTTCAGCATATTGTTACAGATTTTTCTTTGTACCTCTGACTGAATATCTGTTTTCAGTGTTTGCTTTAGACAGTGGAACTACGTAAAACCTATTTTATAACCTTTAAAAATGTGTACTTTATAGTGGATTTAGAAACTGAATCATAAAAAGGATTGATCTAAGGTAAAAATCCTGACAGCATATGCAGTGTTAATCTTGATACCCTCAAAAGGGATGGGATCACTGAAGAAGATAGGTCAGTGTAGCTGGGGGTCAGCCCTTGAGCCAGGAAGGAGAAGGAAGTGTGATGCTCAGAGGTAGCCACTCTAAAAAAGAGGGCAGGGCTATCTGGTGGGCTGTCGGCTAGGAGACCACTGAGAGGTGACACTTGCTGGATAGCTAGCCCCACCGAAACTACATAGCCCGAATTCAAGAAATCTGAGCAAGTCATTAGAAACTGGCTAAGGCTAATGGGGAAAGAGAGTAATAGATAGGGGCCCTGGGTGGCTCGGCCATTAAACGTCTGCCTTTGGCTCAGGTCATGATCCCAGGGTCCTGGGATCGAGCCCCACATCGGGCTCCCTGTGCTGTGGGGAGCCTGCTTCTCCCTCTCACACTCCCCTTGCTTGTGTTCCCTCTCTTGCTGTCTCTGTCAAATAAATAAATAAAATCTTTAAAAAAAAAGAGAGAGTAATAGTTCATCAGAAGACTGACTCTTCATGTCATTTTCTGTCTCTAGGAGAGAAGCCTTTCCTTTGTGAAGCCCAAGGATGTGGCCGTTCCTTTGCTGAGTATTCTAGCCTGCGAAAACACTTGGTGGTTCACTCAGGTACTAGAACCCGTGCAGTCATAGATTTCAGGGAAGGTGGAGAACCAAAAAGATAAAAGGGTGGTGGGTGGGGGAATGGTGAAAGAAATCTAGAAAGAAACAAACTGTTTGACATAAAGTTTGCTCCTCATGACAGAATCAGAAATCAGGGCTCTTGATAATTGCTTTATACTCAGCTGAGCCTTTGATTGAATTGCTTCCTAATCCAGAGCTTTTCTGAGGAGATCAGCAAATTTATTTGGCACTGTGTTGGGTGCTTTATAAGTTACGTCAGATATGGGCCATGGAGGTTATTCAGAGTAGAGATTTCCAAGGCAGAAGTGAACTCAAGAGTGGAGAGGGATTCTAGAACAGAATCAAGTAATTGTTCAAATGGTTAACCATGGGTAGCGTAGGGAAGCCAAAACAGGAGGAGTGGAGAGAAGGAACTGGAAGTTATTTATGATGAGGACAGCAAAGCAATTTGGTGGGATCGAGGGAGTTGGAGAGGTGTAAGCAATCAGGGATATGAATTTCAGAGTTGCATTCTTACCTGATGACAAGTTCTAAGCAGAAGGTGGCAAACTGATAACCTTAGGTTACGTGTGGACCTCCAGGTATGTTTTGTTTGGCTTGTAGGGTGTTTTCTTACGTAATAACAATACTGTTATACCTTTCAGAATTAACAGTTCTTTAGTTTTATCTCATACTCAGTTCATGTTTAGTTTTTTTGCAGTTGTCTCAAAATGTCTTTTATAGTGAGTTTGTTTAAATCAGGATCCAGTAAGGTTTAATTATTATACTTAGTTTAATTATTACACTTAGAAAATGTTCTTTAATCTAAGTCGGTCTATACTCACTTTTTTTTTTTTCCCCCATGCCGTAGACTTATTCCACTGAAGAGTTAGTTCGGTTTTATAGAATGTCCCACATTCGGATTTGTTGGTTTGCTTCCTTTTATGTTATTTAACTTGTTTCCCTAGATTTCCTGTAGGTGGAAGTAAGCCCTAAAAGCTTCAAAGGTTCAAAGACTTGGCAAGGATGTGTTATATAAATGGTTGTATGTGTTTCATTTTGTATCATCGTATCAGGAGGCACACAGTGCTTGGTTGTCAGAATTTATCAGTGGGTTCAGGTGGTAACACCCTGATCTTCACATTGTAAAGTTCCCTAGCACCTTTTGCTGTATGGTTTCATCTCTGAGTGATGCCTGAATTGGTTATTTCATTAGGATTGTAAAATGGTGGTTTTCTAATTCTATCATTCTGTCACATCAGCTGGAATTCTTCTGTGTATAATAGGTCTCTTCTCTATCCAGTAGGGCTATTTGGTAATTTGCACAGGAAAGGCAGGAAAAATGTGTGATCCTTTTCTTTTCATTTCTTTTAGTTACGAGTTTTCAAAATAAGAAATTGGTGCTCTTGTTTCTTCCAGTAGATTTATGGGTTTCTGTGTAGTCACTGTGTATCCATCCATTGTAGTTCTCTTTTAACAGCTTTTTTGATGTATGATGCATATACCTTAAAATTCATCCATTGGAAGCATACAAATCAGTGATAGAAAATATATAAATTGTACAGTCATCACCACAATCCAGGTTTAGAACACTTCTGTCAACACCAGAAAGATCCTTTGTGCCCCCTGGTTGTCAGTTCCTGCTCCCACCCCCAGATCTAGGCAACCACCGGTCAGCTTTCTGTCTCCATAGATTTTCCGTTTCTGGAAATTTTCTGGCCATTTCACTTACTTTGGCCACCTACTAATCTCCTGTAGGCATGTGTTTCTGACCGCAGCTATAAGGGTGGTTGTCCGAACAGGAGACTGAGAGCTTTGGACTTGAGGACACAGAGGGTAGTTCAGATCACTGTGTAGAAGAACGACCGGTTTAAATGCTGCCGACTGTGAGTGGTGGCAGGAACTGAGATAAGGGGGTATTTTGAACCCAGGGTTGGAATCCTTGAGGATGGTACATGTTCTGGAGGTCCGTGGAATACTCTATCTGGAAAGGGAAGGAAATATTCTGTGTGGCTTCCATGATCTGCTACCAAAGAGGTTGTGAAGGCAGCAGTACAGTAGGCCTGGAAAGGATAGGAGTTGGGAGCAATGGGTGTGCTCAGCCCTCCTGGTGAACTCTTCCTGCCTTCCCTGGTGTATGAAGGTTTTGAGTCTGGGGACCTCCAAGGCTAGGTGGAGAATGGGAGAAGGAAAATCCTCTTATGTTTAGTTTAACATTCTCTGAACTTCTCTGTCCATTCTCTTGCTGTCAGAAATGTACCCTGTTTTTTTGGCTACCCTGTCTTAACCTGCTCTCTGTTTCAGGAGAGAAGCCTCATCAGTGTCAAGTCTGTGGGAAGACCTTCTCTCAGAGTGGGAGTAGGAATGTGCACATGAGAAAGCACCACTTGCAGCTGGGAGCCGCTGGGAGTCAAGAGCAGGAGCAAACTGGTGAGGAGAGAGGGTGGAGTGGAGGGCTATGTCTTCTGGATTCAAAAAGCCAAATAACTGGCCTCTCTGGTTATTTGGAAATTTTCAGATTCTGTGCTGGGGAGAGAAACCTAGTTTCCTTTGATGGACCAGTGGTTTCCAAATACAGCTCTATAGTAAAATCTGTAAGCTTTTAAAATGTATATATTTATATTGCCTGTCTACCCCTCACCCCCAAATAAAACAGTACAAACTGATAACTGAAATTATTTGGGAATATCTCAGAATCTGTAGTTCTTGTTTCTCTAGTGAGTTTGATGGTAACTAGTGCTGATCCATAAACCAGCATTTGAGTATTATTGTGATAAAGACTTCTATAAGATGAGGGTTTAAACATTTTTTACAGATCAGTCATGACTCCCTTTTTACCCTAACTTAAATTTGATAACTTATTTTGGTTATTTTTTTCAATGTCTTACTTTAATTAGTTATTTCATTCCAAATACTCCTTTCCAAGGATGCATTCATCCCATTTCATATATCAGTTCTCCAAATGCTGATCACAGGCAAGGATATTTATCTGTGAGGCTCCACCCTTTCCTCTCCTAGGTTTATTCTTGCTCCCCCAAAGTAGATAGCATCCAAGATACAGGTTAACTTCTAGTTCTGAAAGGAAAGGCCAGCTTCCTGTGAAAGAAAATGGGGACCAGGCACAGCCTTGCCTGTCACGTGTCTCTCACATCCTGTTCTCTGTGCAGCCGAGCCACTAATGGGCAGTAGTTTGCTTGAAGAGGCTTCAGTAACCAGTAAAAACCTGGTGCCTATGAATTCCCAGCCCAGCCTTGGTGGAGAGTCCTTGAACCTACCAAATACCAATTCTATCCTAGGAGTTGATGATGGTAAGACTTTCAACTCTCCTTTATTTGGGGAAAATGGGCTGCAACTAGGGACTAAGGAATGGGGTTGTCTCCAAAATGGAGGTTTTAATTAATTTCACTTCTTGTCAGTAGCTGTGGTATGATTGTGTAGTGCATTTGTGTTCTTTGTCTCTGGGATGGATAAGTGAATCTGTTAAAAAAAATATATTTTTTTGTTGGACAGATAATGTAACAAAAGAATAAAGAGAAAAAAATTTAAGAAGAAAATTATCCATCATCCTAGCATCCTAGCCCAACTATTTCTATCTTTCCTATTGCAGTTATGGAAGAACTTAACTTTTAAAACATTTAAACAGAACATAACCAGGTTTTACAGAGGAGATATAAAGCAATTTCTCCATACCTTCAAAGCCATACCTTCTGGAGAAAAGAAAGGGCTCTCTAGGAAACAGTTGCTCCTCTCTGGTATAGAAATTTCACCCAAGTTACACAGGCCAGGCCCTCTTCTCTGAAAAACTTAACAGGTGAGGTCAGCATGCATTTATTCAGTGCCTACTGTGTGCCTGGCACCATGGGAAGGATAAAGGTAGAAAACAGGGACCTTAAAATCTAGTTGAGAAGTCAAAACTTACGTATGGGAAATAACATTGAGTGAATAGAAGATCGTATATAAGTAAATGCTAAATTACACAGTACTGTCTGGAAGGGCAGTATATATTGAAAGCCCCATAGAAGAAACTTTCGATTTATTAGAGGCCTAAGCAGTTTATGTATAAACTATTTCCAGAAGATTTTTACAGTGATCCACCGATGAAGTCCGAGATCCTGTGTTTTAGTTACTCGTATCCCACTCAGTCAGTTTTGTGTATAAGTGACCATGTTTGTGTAAACTTCTGTGTGGAGCCTACAAGGCCCAGTGTGTGCTTTCCACAACATGCCTCCTCGGTTTCGTAATAGGATACCAGAGGATAGTTGAAGCATGAGACACAGAAATTGCATGAAACTACTTTGCCATTCTTAAGGAAGAAAGTCTCAAGGGAGGAAGGGACACTGAATAGGAACTTTGAAGCCAGATTTAAGTTCTTAACTTCTGCATAGTATGCTGTTTATATCATTGGTGGCTGCTTTAAGGGTTGGCTGTGGTCCCCTGATCTGCCTGCCGCCACAGCTTTTGCCCTGTTTCATGCACGGCCCCTCCAGCTAACAGTGCTAAAGCTATACTCTCTAAATTGGTATATTGAAAAATGGCCAACTCTTGATATATATGTATCAAGATTTTTTACCTTTTCTTCCCATTCCCCTTTTGTAATACTTTCCAGATTTCACTGGTAATGATTATTATTATTATCAGACAGGAATTAGTTTGGAAGAAATACTGGAATATGGGTTTTTCAGGGAGCAGTTTTTAGTGTTCTTAGTGAGAGGCTTGATAATGTAGGTAGGTGTATCTGTGGATTCACTTTTCATTGAAACATTTTCTGCTGTTTCAGAGGTGCTTGCTGAAGGATCCCCACGTCCCCTGTCTTCAGTGCCTGATGTGACACATCACTTGGTGACCATGCAGTCAGGGAGGCAATCATACGAGGTTTCTGTCTTAACTGCCGTAAATCCACAGGAGGTAAATCTATCTCTTGCCCTTTCTTTGTTTCTGTGGAGACTGTTGTGGACAGCGGTTGGGAATCTATTTTAGATGACCTGAAAATGACTCCAATTCCCCTTTCCTGGAAACTTTGGCTAGAATATCCTCCTTTAAGTTAAGCAAGAGTCCGCTTAACTTGAGCTTGATTGTTAGGGTCTCCTGGATTGGGAGATTGGTCACTCACGTCTGGGTCTCTCAGCTTTAATTTCCTTTATAGACATACCTTACTGAGTGATATCTGCCCCTACTGTTCTCTGGCTATAACGTGAGGATGCTGCTTTTATTTTATAAAGAAAACAAAATCCTGGACAGAGTGGTCCTTGAGCAAAAAAGATAGTGACAAAATCATTGAAAATAATCATTGTTCATTTTATTAGGGTCATAGGTCTATGAGATACCAGGCTGAACCAAGCCTTTAGGAATGTGTTCATTTGCTTGTGGAATGAGAACCATCATCTAAATCAGGGAAAGGTTTTAGGTTGATTCTAAGCATTCCCAACTCTATGGTCTTGGCTCTAACCCAGAAAACAGAATGAAAACCAGTCAGGCTTCTAGAATCTTAGGGTATTTTGTCCTGAGGGGGGGGGTAGATCACTTCATCATGAGCTCATTTCATATGCATAAACTTTTGGCAAAATCCATGTACCCTGGATGCCTTTGTATTACAGTATCTCTTACAGTGCTCTCCCGTCTTTTCCCCTGACCTTTTCATTATAACCTGATACCACAAAATCAGCTCTTCCAGTATTCAGATGACTGCATCCTATATTAAATATTCTGGATTATTCTGTAAGATTCCTGGGGATGCCCAGGATCACAGGGCTCTGGACATGCATGTTAATGATTCCGCCAGAACCTTCCCTTGTATTCATCATTGTGACCCATCGTCTGAGCCTTGCTTATATTGAAAGTTTTTTTGCTGTTGGTTTCATTGGTTCTTTGCTAAGTCACCTTCTCCTGGCTACTGCTTTGGAACGTAACTCACCTACGAAGACTTCCTTTATTATTTCCCCTCTTCTTTATGTACTTAAAAATTTTTATTATTAAAGTTTTCAAAGAGTGTAGCGAGAGAAAGTATAGTGTAATGAACTCATGTAGCTCTCCCCCCAACCTCAACAGTTAAGTTTCTGCTATTATTTTCCTTTCCCTGCCTACTTCTTGTTATTGCTGTTCTGTTTGTGCTGGAGTATTTAGAAGCAAATCACAGACATGCCTTTTTATTTGTAGACATTTCAGCATGTACCTCTAATAGATAAGTATTTTTTCATAGCTGTAATATCTTCATCATACCCAGCAAAATTAACAATTGTTTATTGATATCCTCGAATACTTAGTCTGTGTTCCTTTTATTTTTTCTCAAAATGTCTTTTAGTGGTTGGTTGGTTGAAATCAGGATTCAAACAAGACCCATTCACTGCATTTGGTTAATAATTCTCTTTATCTCTAATAGTTTTCCCCATCCCCCTACTCCCTACCCCTGTTTTTTCAGAATGACAGCCTATTTAATAAGAATTCCCCACGTCTGGTTTTGGCTGATTGAGTCCTTTTTTTTTTGTTTGTTTGTTTTTTTTTTGTTTTTTTTTTTAAGATTTTATTTATTTATTCGACAGAGATAGAGACAGCCAGTGAGAGAGGGAACACAAACAGGGGGAGTGGGAGAGGAAGAAGCAGGCTCATAGCGGAAGAGCCTGATGTGGGGCTCGATCCCAGATGGCCGGGATCACACCCTGAGCCGAAGGCAGACGCTCAACCGCTGTGCCACCCAGGTGCCCCAAGTCCTTTTGTTTTTTAATATATTTCTCTATCTACAGATTTCCTAAAAACTGGTAGTTAGGAGCTTAGATTCATGTTTAGTTTTCCCCCTTGGCAAGAATATTCTATAGGTGGTGCTCATGCTTTCTGTTACAGCTCACAGCAGACATGAGCTTAATGATTTACCAATGGGTTACGTAAAAATTTTGGCAAACATTACTGATCATGGCCTAGATCAGTTTTTTTTTATTAAGGCTTGCAAATGGTGATTATCCTAACTCCCTTTTTCTTTCTGCTTTTACGAATTGTGATTCTTCTATAAAAGAAATATTTTCTCTCATCAACTATTGGATTGGTCTGAAGCAGCTCAGAAAAATCATCTCCTTTTTTATCTAGTGGAAATTATTATCCTGACAGACCAACCCACAACACTCAAACTTTTCCTTTTTTATATTTGTAACCTTGGAGCTTTTCTCCAAGGTTTTGCTTTGCTAAATACCTTTTTTTATCGAAGCATTTCAGGTTTTCTCAAACAAATGCCAGGTGTATAGAAACTTAGTCAGCAGTACTACATACCTAATGTGTGCAAGGCCCTCTGTTGGGGACTAAACAACAGAAAACCCAGTACAGTCTCTGCCTCAAAGAGCTTACAGCCAGACTTCGGACCTCTGCATTTTGTAACTGTGCACAGTGGTGCCCCTGGAGTTGTGCTGTACAGAGAGAATGGGAAGGGCAACAGATCAAAAAATGGGCAATTTTTAGACAGTGTAGGTAAGTGGTAGTCTTGGCGGGAGGCAGGGAATAAGTTTTAGAGTTTAAGTTGAGACCTAGGGATGGATAGCAGTTATATTGATGGATAAGTGGGAGGGATTGGAAGAAAATAACAGGCAGCAGTGTGTACAAGGGCAGAAGGAAGCTGAGGGAGCAGGACTCAACTATGGAACCACGAAGGGTTGAGTAAGATGGAATGTGGAATGGAACGTGAGAGCAGGAAAGATAAGCTGGTTTCTCTCTTGAAGGGCCTTCACTTCAAGGACATGATTTTATCCTGGGGACAGTGGGGCGCCACATTAAGCCGGGTGTGACATGGTCAGTTTGTGTGTGTAAAAAGTCCAGTAATAGCACATTTGTTCCCCTTGGACCTAGGCACGTGGGTCTGGAATTGGCTTCAGAGTGTCCTTGTCTGGGTGATGCTCACTCACAGCCTCAGACAGACACAATACCACAGACCACCTATAAAAAACAGAAGAAAACTCAGCCTTCACCCCAGGAGGCCACTAAGGGAGTACAGGCCCTAAGCACCCAATTTCATGATGGAAGCCCCAGACGCTTCATAGAAAAATATTAACAACACAAAAGAGAAAGTGCTGCCCTTAGTGGAGCTGACGATGCTAGACGATCACTTTTCCCTCACGGGTCATCGCATATTTACAAACACACCTTCTGTCTGAGCCTCACTTCTGTGTTTCCTTCACTCTTACCTCTGTTATTTACCTCTTTTCCCAGGCATTCCCACTGCTCATCCCTTTGCCTTATTACGGCAGGCTTACCACATCCTCTGATACCTTCATTTTTTAGAACTACAAGCCCCGCAAAGCTCCAGGTTTAGTCCTCTTCCTCATCCAAGCTCCTGGTACTAACTAACCTTCCTCCGCTGACTGAGGAATGTTGACTAACTGACCTTCCTCCTGACAGGAATGTTGATTCCTTAGGGATTCACAGATAGAAGGAGGCTATTTGCAACCCCCCCTTTATGTATGTATGTATTTGACAGAAATAGAGACAGCCAGCGAGAGAGGGAACACAAGCAGGGGGAGTGGGAGAGGAAGAAGCAGGCTCATAGCAGAGGAGCCTGATGTGGGGCTCGATCCCATAACACTGGGATCACGCCTTGAGCCGAAGGCAGACGCTTAACCGCTGTGCCACCCAGGCGCCCTGCAACCCCCCTTTTTAAAAAATTTTTTTAAAAAGATTTTATTTGAGAGGGAGAGAGTCAGCAGGGTGGAGGGGCAAAGTGAGAGACGGTCTTTAAGCAGATCTGAGCTGAGCGAGGAGCCCAATGATGGGCTTGATCTCACCCTGAGATCATGACCTGAGTTGAAACCAAGAGTCAGACGCTTAATGGACTGTGCCACCCAGGCACCCCAGCTATTTGCAGTCCGTAAACCAACACATGTCCATTTCAAATTCTGGTTTTGGAGATAATCACACATTATAGATCAGACCTGTAAGAATTTACTGATGCACTTGTACTTGGACTCCTGTAAATATGCTCTAAAAATAAGCTCATCAAGAATATCAGAGAATAACCAAAGCAAGTACCAGAAATTATCATGGGAGGGGCACCTTGCTGGCTTAGGTCAGTAGAGTATGGGACTCTTGATCTCGGGGTGGTGAGTTTGAGCCCCATGTTGGGCATGGAGATTACTTAAAAAGAAAGAAATGAATGACTCATACTTTAAAAAAAGTATCCTCTTTAAAAAAAAGAAATTATCATGGGAAATATATCAAAACTACATCTTATTCAGATGGTTCAGATTGGACAATTTTTATTTTTCCCTCAGTGTTACCCAGTCTCCTGCAAATCAGACAGAGGACTCATTGTGCTGGCCCAACTGGGACCCCAGGGCTTTTGGACCTCTGCTGACTTAAAGGCATCCCAAGTGGGGTTCTGTAGGCACACTGAGCTCACATTCTTTTTTTTTTTTTTTTTAATAATGATTTTTTATTATATTATGTTAGTCACCATACAGTACATCCCCGGTTTTCGATGTAAGGAGCTCACATTCTTGAACAGGAAGCAGTGTAAATGATTGTTGGCTAGCCTTGAATGTATCAGAATTTGTCCCCAAAAAGAGGAAAACAAATTACAAATTCTTTAAGATTTCTCATCAAGTGCCATTGCTAAATTTGAGCGCAAACATCTGGATCTTGACCTAGATTAAAAAGACACCATTCTTACATCCCCACCACACAGCATCAAATGAAATTTGTGCTTTCTTTAAATTTTTAACTTTTTCTTTAAATTTTGTTTAAATTTCTTTATATTCCATCTTATTAAATTCTACTATATAAATTACCTTCTTCCAAATTGAGATCACCAAGTAAATCTGTCTTCAGCCCAAGAATTTATCTGGTTATAATTTACTAAGCCAAGTTTTTATTCTGAATTTCACTGTGTTACTCGCATTCTCATTCTCATAATGAAATAGAACCCAAGTTCTTCAGTTATTGTACAGAACCACCTTTCAACAGGAAGCCTCGAGTGTAGAGTAGAAAGTCTGTTTTAGCTGCCACCCTCGTGGAGTCTCAGGCTTGTCTCCATCATAGGAAAGACATCCTTTTAAGCCCTGGGAATCCCTGGATTCCTTATGAGCGGTTTCTAGCTCCCATATAGAACTCATTGGGAATAGCTTCCCATTCCTCTTCTACTTGAGTGTTCTGCCTGTACTTTGGACTAACGCTGACATAAGATTTTTGGTTCCACTATTTCTGATACATCTGTAAGTTATGGATGCCTCCATCACTGACTGGTGAGTACGTGACTACACAAACAATAGTTTGGCTTATGGTCTCAGGATCTTTTATTGCCATAGTGGAAATGCCAGCATCATGAAGTGGCCAAAATGCTGTCCCAGCGTCAGGATGTGAAAGAGATCCATCAGTCCACACGTGCCTCTTGCTTTGGAGCTAGGTATCCATGACTCACCCTGGCAGTGCATTCCCCACTCCCACTCATAAACCTTTTCCTTAGTACGAATTATTTTTCCTGGTATTCATTGGTAGCCTATTCCAGATTTGGTTTTAATCTTTTACAGTTACTAAACCAGGAGAATTAACTGAAAGACGGATATGAGCACGGGCACTGACTCCTGGAAGAGCGGCTCTGTCTGAGCCCAGAGTGCACACAGTGGGAGCAGGATGCTTCTGGCTCACGGTCTGCCAGACCAAAATGAATCTGTGAAGGACAGGACCCCGCTTCTGCCTCTGTTCATCTTTCCCGACATAGAAGATGAATGTGGGAGAGCTTCTCTTCAAACTACATCTGATCCAGACAAGGAAGAAAGCAGTGAATGTGGGCTGGGTAACTGTACCTACCTCTCTTCCCACTACAAATTTTTGGGATGGACTTCTCCCAAAAGGGAATTTGATTATGTGTTGGCTGAAATTTCTTCAGTATGACTGTTAAGGGATTTTTCTCTGAAGAATTTTCATCCCAGACTCAGCTGTCTTTTCACATGGATGAACTAAGTCCTGCCACCAACCATAAAACTTCACCAAGAAGTTAAGCTTTCCAGATGCCTTGTTGCTTTGGAGAAGGGAGTGATGTCAGTTCTGTTGTGGCATTCTCCCTTTAGCAACCTGAGTAAGAGACTCTCTGCCACTGGGCTGCAAAAAAATAAATTACTTGAATCCCTACTCGGCCCGAGCTGAGGTACTATCTTGTCATACCCACTTCTACTTGGTCACTTTGCTTTCTTTGTTTATGGAATATACAGTAGCATGTTAAAAAGTTTTTTGTTTTTTTTCAAGTTAAATATCACATGATTCAGAGCTTCAGTTGTTTTCCCTTTAAATAAACAAGACAGCCCAGTCAGTTCTTCGGTTCCTTGTTTTGGTCAAAACATGTTTTCTTAGAGAGGAGGTTAAGAAAAGAGTTCAGGCTTTCCCTTTAAAAGAGGGCACTGATTTACCCTTTGGATTCCATGCAGGTAAAACCGAGCCCAGGAGTCTTGGGGAACGGGACATGAGCATCTTCTCTAACTAGCAAACCTAGATAGTAGTTATCATAGTACTGCTCTGTCATCACCAGAAGGGACCATGTCTGAGTCTGGAAAAATGGCAATAATAGATACTTTTGAATTTTTCCATAAAGTTAAAAAATAAAAAAACATGAGAAATATGCTTCTTTTAAGAGTAGGCACTCTTGCTATCACCCTCATCTCTACAGCTGATGGAGAGTATCTGATTTATCATTGGTGAGAAGAGGAGTGTTGCAGAGATCACTTACTAGTAGAAAATCATGGCTATCAGAGAATTTTCATATTTATTTAAAATGAACCTCATGCTGACACATACATACCATGCACACAGTGGCATATTCTAAGCAGATAACAGGAAAGAATTAACTGCTGTAATAAATAGAGTTCTTAACTTGTTAATGACATGCATAATCATCCTTTGTTATGTAGAGTGAGTTCATGTCAATTTCTTGTATTCTTAAGATTGCCAGTTTTTACTTCCTGTAGCCTTACTTTTATACCTTACAGCATGGTTCTTAATTGGGAACGTTTTTGCCTGCCCCCTGCCCCACATGTGGCAATATCTGGAGACATTTTTGTTTCGTCTGACCGGGGAGAGGGAGTTATTGGCATCTAATGAGTAGAAGCCGGGGATGCTGCTAAACACCCTGCAGTGGATAGGACGGCTCCCTCTGCTCCCTCTCCCAGCACAGACTCATCTGGCCCCAAATGTCAGCAGTACTGAGGCTGAGAAACCCTGTACCAGAAGTTGCAAGCTTGTATCCTGCAGGTGTTTTGTCACTCCCACACAATATTTCTAAGTAGTTTTTAAATTGTTGCCAACATGCAAATTTCTGGCTTCTGTTGAAAGCTCGGTTGATCTGGCAATTCTGGGCCTGTGTTCTAGCAGAGACTCTAGTCTTTACTGTCTCCTACTATCTTATACCCAGCCCATGAGATCCATATGTTTCCTGACTAGCCCCTTGTAGGCATTTGGGCTTGTGCCCTTTTTTTAAAAGTAGGAGGCACAAGGCAAGAATGCGTAACTCAGCTCTGTTCCCTCTGTCCTGAGGTTTTTCACTTTGATTTACTTAAACCATTCATTCCCTGTTTGTTACCTTCCTTTCTTCCTCCCTGATACTTCTCTTTTCCCCATTCTCCAAGAGTAGCCATTGACTCAGAAGCCAAGTTTTGCCTGTCTTGATTCAATCCCAAGTTAGCTGGTTAATATTGAAAAGCAGTAATCTTAAGTGTTACTGATTAAGCAAGTGATTTGAAATTATTTAGCAATTCGTAAAACGGCTCTTCCAGTTCTTTCTTGGGGCTTGGAGGCTGTTGTAGAGATTCTTCTAAATCCTGCTGTGGATTTCCGGTGCTGAGTTTTGTAGTTTCATGGGTGCTAGAGAATAAATTAAAGCATTATGAAATAAAATGTTTTTAATTAAAGCATTATGTAAGGCTTAAGGATGGTTTCAACATTTTCATTATTTTACATGACGTGTAAAGGGAAATTTCTAGGGGGAAAAGTGGGATAGGAATTGGAGGGGCCATTAGGATTTAAGAAACCAAACAAAGTTGAGAATAATGCCGATACTATGCTTTTCTCCCCTTCACTTATACCAATGGAGGGGTAGTGCTAATGAGTTACTTTTTTAAAGAGTGTTAGATTTTAACAAGCAATGGTGACCATCCTGAGGGAAAAAGAAAGGCTTTGATTGTTCAGGATAGTATAGCTTTTATTGTGGTTCTATACAGGTTTTTACCTACAGTTATCCAAACAAAAAGTGCTAGAAAAATAGTATTATCATTTTATAGTAAGTAAAAATATACATTGGGGCACCTTTACACCCACAGACACACATACGGTTTGTTCCTCAAAAGTGAAGTGGAAATATTTTTGACTGATGGCCCTGGAACTAGAATAGGAAAAATGATCTGTTTCAAATTGAAGAAATCTACACCTCATATACTGTGGTTATATTTTATTCACAACTGCACTATTCTCCCAATTGAAATGTGTTATTTGGAGATCTCTGGGTTAGTATTCTCTACAGGATTGTGATCTCAAGATCTACGAGTGGCTGTCCTGAAGCTCCCCAACAGTGGCATTACGAGGGATGGCAGTTTGAGAGCTGCAGAATACCAAGGAGCATCTGAGATTACCTGGGACAATCACGGACTTCTGACTGCTCCCGCCATTGTACAACCCGGCTGTCCTGAACCTTGTTCCTCACAAAGTCTTCATCCAGCCCAGCCTGCTTCAGGGTGTCTCGGTACCGTTGTTCTGCGGCTTTCCTGGCAAGGTCCTATGGAATGGAAATTAATCTGCTGTAGCTGTCTTGTGAATTACCAGGTAATTCTGAATTACTTGCTTAATCTGTATGCCTAAAATTGCCCCCTACCCCAACCCCCCATTAGTGCTGGGCACAGACATGCATGGAAATTTCTTAGAGTCTTTTCAAGCCTTAAAGTGCATAGGAACTACCTGAGGATCTTATTATTAATGTGAGTTCTCATTGGTAGGTCTCAGATAAGGCTCTCATTCTGTATATCTAATACTCCCAGGAGATGCCAACTGTTGATTTGGAAGCTCAACTTTTGAGAAGGATTTAGATTTTTGGAAGACCAAGTGAGACTCAGATGAAAAAAATGGACTTAAAAACACTTTAAGATTTAAAAACAACCAGGGGCGCCTGGGTAGTACAGTCAGTTAAGTGTTCAACTCTTGGTTTTGGCTCAGGTCATGATCTCAGGGTCCTGGGACTGAGCCCCGAGTCTGGCTTCACACTCAGTTCGGAGTCTACTTGAGATTCCCTCTCCCTCTGCTTCTCCTGCTTGTGCTTTCTCTCTAATTTAGAGTAAATAAATATCTTAACAACAAAAAAAGATTTAAAAACAACCAAACCATCATCAGGAACACTAAAATATAAAAAAACAAACCCACAAACATATAACAAATAGGAAATAAACTGCACTAGTAACACACTTAACAGGATAGATGGTCTGCATATGGACCAGAAAAAGATTATTTTTTGTTTGTTTTAATTTAAGCAAAATCATGTAGAGCACTTTGTATTTTTCCTAGAGTGGTGAAAGATGTGTTGAGATCTGAGAGTGAGCTTTGCTTGAAAAAATTAACCTAAAGAGAAAAGGTCATTATGAGAGATTTTTGAGCAGTGCAAGTTGCTAAGTAAACCCAAGACCGCCCAGCGTGTGTGAGTATGTGTGTGGTATGTATGGGGGTGGGGAGGAGTGTACCCGGGAAATGCCTAGATAACACACTGGCTGTAAGACAGAGATAATGTCCAGCAGTTGGAATCAGGTCACTAGGAAGCCCCACCTTTTGTCTGAAACTGGAGAGAAGAGGGATCTACAGAGCCTGATACAACCGCAAACCTCCAGGGATGGTGGCCTTTCTAAGGCTGTTCAGATAGCACCAGAGCTTCCTTAGGGAGAGGAGGTTGCAACTGGTCCAACTTCCCTAGAGGTCTAGAGAACACCTTAAAATGAGTCTTCCATCCTGAAAGCCACTTAATCTGAAAAGGGCTTTCTGGGGTGCTTGTGAGCATCCCAATGTCTGGAGACCCATAAATGTGCCACAGCTCTGGAGGCTGGGGATGCCCAGCACTGCAGGGGGAGAGATGTTAGTAAGTTAAAGAGCATCTCACTACACAGCTAAACGGTCACTGGGTATGTGGGATCTAGGCCTCACCATGATTCAAACTGAAAGCCAGACTGGAGCAAACACTCCAAGAAGTGAAATACTTTATAGATGCCTCTGAAGTCATCTTGGATGAAATCAGTCCAAGCAACATTCACCACTGCACTACTTATTTGGGGGAGGGGGGATGGTAGTTAATAAAACAGGCCCGATTTAGAATCTTTTTGAGGCTCCAGGAAATGTTTAATACCCAGATATTAAACTGTTCAATGACTTGGGACGCCTAGGGTGGCTCAGTCGATTACGCATCCTCTTTTGGCTCAGGTCATGATCCCAGGGTCCTGGGATCGAGTCCCGCGTCGGGCTCCCTGCTCAGCGGGGAGCCTGGTTCTCCTTCTTTCTCCCTTGGACCCTCCCCGCTGCTTTTGCTCTCTATGTCTCTCTCTCTGTCTGACAAATAAAATCTTTAAAAATAAATAAATAAACTGTTCCATCATTTTAAAAAGCCCTTTCATCCAAGACTGAAAGAAAGAGAGTGATGGTTGGGTTTTACCTTGGTAACTTGTTCGAAGAGATAGGGCCTTGTCTGTATTCTTTTCTTCATTTCTTCCAATTCTTTCTTATACTCGTTTGCTCTTTTACGGTCATTGTTCCTGGAATTAACAAGATTTTTAGAACGAATTCTTTCTTTTCCTAATTTGAAATACCCTTCACTCCAATTAAGCAAAATAATTCCCAAGGACATTGTAAATTCCTAACTGTGCGTAGCAAAATCCCTGTGTGCGATTATAGGAGTCTACTAACTCCATTTCGCCATTTTTCAAGGCCAATGATCTGCTGAATCCCAAGACAGGCACCCTTTGACACGTGGACACTGACCGATTCTCTTTCAGCTTTGCTCTGAACACCTCCTCCAGGCTTTGATGGGGATCCATGGCTTTTGCACGCAAGGTCACAGATTTAGACATCGCTTGACACTTCTTTTTGTGCATCTCCAACCACTGAGTACTCTCATCTGCTTTGTCCTTTTTTTCAAGTGAACTTCTAAAGAGAGGAGGCAAACACATACAGATGACCAACTTGAGTATATTTAAAAGCAATCTTAGTAACCTTTCTGGAAAGTAAAATGGTGTTTTCTATGAAGGGGGTGGTTTACCACACTGGCATTTCAGAAAGAATAGGATTCTGAGATTGACAGATGAAGCCTTCCCAGCGCTATGGATGCAGTGATTTTCTGCCGCAGGAGAAGTTCATTAACTGAACTGAAAAATATGAGTTAAAATATCCTTACACTCAGGCTTCTGGCCTGGTCTGGAAACAAAATGATACTAAGAGCTGCCATTTGCAGAGCTACCTACTCTGAACCAAGAGCAGAAAGGAATCAACTGCTTTATATCCATTATCTTCATAACTGCCCTATGAGGTAAGAACTGTGAAATCCCCCTCTTTTATAGGCAAGGAGATCGAGGTTCAGAGAGGGTAAGCCACTTACTCAAAGCCACCCAGCATGCCAGTGGAAAAGCCAAGATTTGAACCAGGATGTCTGACTCCCAAAGCTCTGCCCTTGACCACTGTGCTGGAAGGTGCCTGGGTTAATGGTCCTTTGGGAATACAGATCTGCATTTTCACAAAGAAGTGAAAATAGGCCTCTTTCCATGCACAGTTTAGGGTTAACTTATAGCACTTAGTTTGTGTAAGTATCATTTGACAAGGTACTATGGAGAGTTCTACCAAAAGAAAAAACAGTCAAGACTCTTGCATTTGGATATTTATATTCAAATGAACAGATTAGGAAGGAGGGCATGGAAGTTGTCTGCTATGGTATCAAATTCCCTGTTGTTGGAAAGCAGATATGGACATCCCTAGGGGCGCCAGCCTCTGGTTCATAAGGCCTACCTTACTGGGGCCTCAGGATACTGATGCATTTAGCCTTGATTTAGTCACTCTAAGAAATTTGAGGCAGAAGGGATTCTAAATACATTTCCAAGATCCCTGTTGTGGGTCCTAAAGAGCCAAGTAGGTCCCATGCACTCCTCTGTGAGCCCCACAAGAAATCACCAAGATGCTAATCCTCTCCCAGAGCTTGTCATTACCATGACCTTTCCTGCCGACTTCAGCTCAGAGGTCTAGTGGAGGAACTCTTGCTGGGGTGCTGGTTTGATGAGAACAATACCATGACAGAGTCCGGTCAGTTAGAGAATTAAAAAGTAAGGAGGCTCGTGCTTCCTAACCAATTTCTGATAGTTCCCCAAAGATGAATCTCAGAGAATCTCTAATCTGCGTGGTGGATGCCTTCTCTGTGACCGGGTCTGCCACCTGCCATCTGTCATGCTTCTCTGAATTCCTGTTCTTAATGGCTTCCTCTTTCGTCTGTGGGTCTTCACCCATGTGGTTTTCTCTGGAACCTTCTTTCTTTCCAGCCTTCGGCTAATTCCTCATTCTTCAGAGATCTATTAAAGAGACCCCTGCCCAGGCTGTCCAGTGCCCCCAAGGTTCCCTGTATTCCCCCACCATTGCACTTCTTGCAAAATATGGTAACTTTTTTGCTTTTCTGTATTTCATACTAGATAATAAACTAGAGGTTCCTTAAGGTATCTCCAGCCTTAACATTGTGACCGGCACAGAGTTGAGTTCCCCGTGAATATTTGCCGAATGACGGCCTGGTGTTCTCCAGCACTACTTGCGGAGGGTTTTGTGTATTCCCGTCCTGATCAGAGTTCCCTTCCACCCCTATAGGTTTCTCTGATAACCGGAGAGGAGGCCCAGCGGCAGGATGGTTTCTAGCATCGGGGTCAAGATTCGAGCGCTGAACACTGATCTTGATCCTGAGCCAAGATCTCGAGCCCGACTACTCACCTGACTGCAGATTCCCTCTTCCTGGTGGCATCTGTGATGTGCACAGGGAGGGTGTTGGCAGAGAGGGAAGCAAGGCCACTCAGAGAACGACTCCTTGGCAGGGGTGTGGCTGGTGGCTGTGGAGAGTCCTGGAAGAAATGAAGGTTGGTATTGATGGAACAACAATGTGTGATTAGTTTCTATTCTAACTAGAATTCAATTTCAGTGAAGGACTGGTCAGACTGAGAATATTTTTTTTTTCCTGGGATTACGGAATGAGTTTATTACCAGGCCAAGAGTTGGATATCAATCCTAAAGTTTTAAAATCAAATGAGAAGAGTTCTTTAGAATTGATAGAGGGACGTGAGCAATTGATCCCAGCTCCCTACGTTCTAGACTTGCTTGGACTTATTTCTGCAAAATTCCTCTAGAAAAGTTCCCTCTAGGAAGGCAAGGAAGGGAAGTATTCTTATGGTTGTTCAGAGGAATTGTGGCGCTTACAGCAGAGCCAGTGTTTTGTTTTGAATTTTTTTTAACTTTTAAAAATTTAAATTCAATTGATTAACATATTAATGTATTATTAGTTTCAGAGGCAGAGGTCAATGATTCATCACTCTTCTATAATGAGCCAATGTTTTTAAAAAAAGATAGGAAAATGTCATGAGAATTGCCTCCTGTTGAGACTGGCCTGTCTGCTAGGTCCCAGGCCCCGACCCTCTTGCAGTTGCCTGAGCTCTCACCCTCTGCCCTCTGGGCGTGGCAGCATCACAGGGCCGCTGAGTGCGACGCAGGCTGCCAGTTCTCAGCAAGAAGGGCTTGTTGCGAGTCACTTCTCTGGTGTCCCTTCTCTTGGCAGCTCTTCTCTGGAAGGCCCTGTAAAGGCCTTCGTAGTCAGGGACGGCAGGATTCACACGAGGCTGGAATCCAAAGTCTGTGTGCAGAAACGCAAGCTTTTCCTTCTGGGTTCGGGTAGCTGTGCGAGGCTGTGGGTCAGCCCGGCTGCCTGACGAGGCGATAGGGGAGGAAGCCTTCTGGAGCATGTCTAGGGCTCTCATCTGGATGCGAATTTTCCTGAAGAGTTCCGCTTCTGTGGAGAAGAAGTCGGGGTGGTGAGAGGGGGCCCTGCCTCATACCTAAAGGTTTGGCGAATGTTCCCTCTAAAGCACTAGCGTCTGGAGCTGACCGACAGCTATGCAGGAATTTAGGGCACCAGCTGACATTGTACGGGAAGCTCCACATTGGCTAGGAGAGGTGTACTTAATACCACGGAAAATGGCAAACACTACAGATCAGCTTGCTTTTTGTCTTTTCTGGAGAGTTCGTTCACAAACGTTGGCCAGGACACGGCTGCCAGGTGCAGGTAGGCTGCAGAGGCAGCCACCACTGACACCCACTGCTTTCTGTGGTTCCTCCTTCAGAGGCGGAGCTGGAGGGGCAGGCCGGTCACCCCCGTCTCCCAGGTCCCCCTGGCTCAGGGCAAGTCCCTGCAATCCACTCGGAGGCCCATGCTGTTGCCCAAATCATTCTTGCCTGGCGTCTCTGGTCAGTCCCAAGTTCTGCGGTCCCTGCTCTTTGACCATGCTCCAGTCTGGCACCTCCTCACCATCCCTGCTGCTAATTTCACAGCCTCGCCACTGAATTGTTGACACAGTGTCCTACAGACCACCATCCCTCCAGGCCTGTCCGTCCCCCCTTAATCGTCTCCATGGCATCCAAGTGATCTTCCCGAGCTGGTACCCGATCCTGAGCCACCCTACTAAACAGCCCTGTGGTGGCTCCCAGTGCCCTTGGGGTGAAGTCCAAATTTCCTCCCACAGCCTCCAAGCTCCTGGGTCTGGCCCATGCCCGCCTCTCCCTCCCTATTCCTTCTTCTCTCCGGTCCCTTGTCCCTTGCATGTATTCAGCTTCCTCTGACCTCCGCGCTGTTCTCTCTGGCTCACTCTTCCTCCCTCTTCCCATCCTTCAGGGTTAGCCTCAGTGCTCACTTTCCCCGGGACCTTCCCTGTCTGCTCCCACTGCCTCAGCACATCCGAATTGAGGTCCCTGTCCTGTGCTCCATATGAGGGGGAAGCCTTTAATCCTTGCAAACCGCTCACCACATCTGTAGTTTTGTTACCTAGTATCTGTCTTAGTCCCTTGTCCACCAACTCCACGTCTGTCTATTCCGCACAGAGTCGTGCCTGGGGCTTGGCACGTTACCGAGTGAGTAAAGCCTGAGTCCTTTCACCGAACCCCATTTCTTGAAATGTGCATCACACCAGGATGAGGGAGGCGTGGGCACTTCGGTCAGGGGCAGCTGGTGGTGGCACTGGCCTAATAAGCTGGTCGTTGGGCGTCTCACTGGTTCTCTCTGTTCTTGTACCTGAGCTGCTGCGAACGCATTCGCGTCCTCACTGAGAGATTGGTCACAGGACCAACCTGGGGAGTGCTGTGCCACCTCTCGCATCCCGCTCCTGCCAGGGCTCCCCCACAACACAGACAGAGCCAGCCCTACCCTGTGGCCTGCCCTCAGCGTGGTCTGGAGGCTGGACCTCCCAAACAATGAATTTTTCTCCCAGCCAGGCTGACCCCTGAGCCTAAGTCCCCACAGCACCTCTTGGTAGCCCCCAGGCAGCAGGCAGCAAGGTGGGAAGGAGGTCTTTACCCTGGAGTTTGTCCCCGAGGGCTGGCTCCAGAATGGACTTGGGGATCCTTCTGGTGGCTTTCTGCTTGGGGACCTTGGCCTTGGCTGTGGCGGCCAACTCCCTCTGTTTAGCGGCTTCCTTTCTCTGTTCCTCCTTCACTAGGAAGCTGAAGGGCTTCAAGGAGGAGAGGAGCAGTTCCTTCCTCTTCTGGATCCCTGCCTGCCTGCGGGCCTCGTTGCGCTCAGTGATCTCCTGGTAGAGGGGCAGGTAGACGTGTGCGGGCACGGGCTGTGCCCGGAACTGCCGGTGGCACTCAGCCTCCTCCTGCCCCTGCCGCTGGGCCTGCTTCCTCTCCTGCTCGAAGGAAGCAGGGGAGGCCAGCCACTGGGCCTTCTTCTGGGCCTCACGCAGCGTCATGCGGAACGGCCGGGGCACAGTGATGGTTGATGCCCAGGAGCAGGTGCTTCTGTGCTGCGAGGGAGGCCTGGAGCCTGAACGTGGCTGCGGCTGACCCTTGGGATCGTCAGAGGGCAGGCTGCTCAGGGAGCTGCAGCGCCTTGTGGAGCCACACCTGGGGGGAGAAAGCAGCTGCGTGGAGGGCATGTGGAGGACCCGTGGAGGACCCCGGAGGCCGGAGGCTGGCTCCTCCTCCTGCTCCTCCCTGGTCCTCCCTTCCAGGAGGTGGCAGCGGGCTTCTCAGCCTAGCATCATGGCCCCACAGGCCTCTAAGCCCAGGCCTCTCTCAACTGGGCCTCCCTCCTTTCCCTCAGGCTATCTAACAGCCCACTGGGAAGTCTTGTCTCAGAATTGAGTCAAGAATTGCCACTTTGCATTCTAATATTTTCTGGTTTTTTCTCTTAAAGATTTTTTTTTTTTTTTAAAGTAATCTCCACACCCATCCCGGGGCTGTAACTCTCACCCCTGAGATCAAGAGTTGCACACTCCACCGGCTGAGCCAGCCAGGCGCCCTGCAGTCTGATATTTTCATATGGGCGAGAGAACAGTACAACGGTACAGAGCAGAGCTTTAGAGGTGGACCCAGGTTCAAATGTTGCTTCAAACAATTAGCAGCCATGTGACCTTTAGCAGGGTTTGCTTGGAACCTTGATTTCCTCATCTGGAGAATGGCAAAAATAATATCTACTTACAGGGTTAGTGGGAAGGAAAATAAATATTATATAAGTGCAGCATCCATGCATATAACAGGGCTTGGCCAAGGTAGATGGACCTCGTTGCCATCCTCGGGGAGGGAGTGAAAAAGGCGTCCCATTAATCAATTCCAGTACTTCCAGTGACTAAAGGTTACCCAAAGTGATTTAAGACGGCTGGGTAGCAATCAGAACACGTTTGGCTCTGAAGGCTGATTCTGAGCTGGAGCCTGGGTAAGGGACAACTTGCACAAGTGGTCTCTGCTTTACTGAGGAAGAGGATGAGGTCCAGAGTCATGATGTGACTTGGCCAGAGTTGTGCATGAAACAGCTGGTGACCTGCAGGGTCTTACCTCGGAGACAGGGGGTATTGGACCTGTGGCTTCCCCCTGCCTACGTCTTGGAAGAAACTCTCCAGGTCTTCTTCATCTTCGGAGACGTTCTCACTGCTGTCTAGGTCAGACTGATAAAGGGATTCCAACAGGCACCACCTGCCTTTCTGCTTTAGTACCTCCAGGGTCTTGTAAAAGCTCCCACTTGAGTCAGAAGAGTCAGAAAGCGTCAAGTGCTCTGGGCTGAGGAACTCATCCAGTTTGCCAGCCCTGGGCAAAACCAGCCCATCCCCAGACAGCTCCTCTTCTGTCTCCGAGTCTGAGGAGGATTTGGGGGGAAATACCTACAGGGAAATAGAATAAACGGTAGGTCGACTATCATTTCAAATTTACTCAAAACGTAACCGTTAATTTCACTTTGAATAAGTCTCTGTATATTAGGGAGTGGGAAGGAAGAAAAATAAAACGTGGTCCTTGCTTTAAAGAAATTTCACAAATTGGTATATGGGGTATGCTTGGTTGAAGGCCAGGGAAGGGAAGCAGACGGGTAAGCAGTTAGAGTACGTTCTCTGCAGCACGCATTCTGCCCCCTGCACTCCAGGAACCCCACCCAGATCTTGGCCACACTCTGGGCCTTGCCCTATTTGGGTTTTACCTACTTGTTGCCAGTCTTCCTTTTCCTGCTTCTCCTGTCTACACCTCTGCTTTCCTCCTATTCTAAGATCCACCCTGTTACTAGGAATGAATAATTAATTGGACAGACAGTGTGGTCTAGCTGAAAGAACAATGTCATAGAAAGTGGGTTTAAATACTCCATTCATCTAGAAAATATCTATTTGGTGCCTAATGTGCACTGGGCATTAGGCTGGGAACGAGTCAAACAAGGTCCCTACTCACAAAGCTTACATTCTAGTGAGAGGGAGACAGACAGTATAAGATGATAATATATTCAATGAAAGACATTAACTTGAGAGATTATACAGTGATGAAATGGTTTGAGGAAGCTTTTCTGTTGATAAAAGCCCATCAGATAAAGACCACTAGGAATGTATCTATAATGAGAGTTAGGTTTATTAATTTGTTGGAGTACACCATGAAAAATTAAGGGAACTTGCAGGGTGGGGGGATGAGGGTGGGGACTTTCAGTGAGAGGGTAGGGGAAGGGCTTTTTCTAGGGTTGGCTTGTCCTAGATGATTCTGAGGAGGAGAGTGGATCCCTCTGGATGGATGCTTTTGTGAAGAGGGCACAGTTCAGTGAGTGAGTGAGTGAGTGAGCAATTTTTATTCAAGCTAACTAGAACAAAGTGGGGCTGGGTATGTAATTGATAGGTAAGCATCATCATTTAGAAGGGGGTCCTAGTCTTTTTGTGTACTGTGGGCCTGTGAGAAACTGTTTTCTGCTAATCTGGCTGCTCACCTTAGCTGTGTCTGTTACAGTCCGCATTGTACTTTCTCAGTTCTGGGCTGATTTTTACTTTCTCACTGCAGAGGAGTTTTAGACAGACACCTGATTGATGAGAGGGAGCCAGCTTTGCTAAGATCTGGGGTAGGAGGGTTCTGGGTTCAAGGAAAAACAAATGCAAAGGCCTTGAAGCAGGAATAAACTTGGCTCTTGGCGAGGTAGAAGGAGGGCCAGCATGGCTGGAAGACAGTGGAATGAGATATCCTTAGAGAAGCAGGTGTGGGGTCAGGATTGGACTGGGTAAGATGACTACATCCAGCAATCAGTTGGAAGTAGGCTGCTACAGGCCTCCAGGTGACAGACACTTGGTGATGGTTCTCTAAGGTCCAGCTCTAATCCTGAGAAGAACACTGGATTCTGAGTCAAAGGTATGTATGTGCTCCACCCCTGCGCTGCTACTGAGGAGCATGTGATCTTGGGAAAAAAATTTTTAAATGACTTTATTGAGATATAATTCAGACATCATACAATTCACTTACTGAAAGAGTACAATGCAGTGGGTTTTAGTATATTCACAGAGTTGTGCAACCATCACCACCATTAATTTTAGAGCATTTTAATCACCTCAAAGAAAGCCTATATACCATTTAGCAGTCACTCCCTATTTTGCTTAGTCCTTCCAACCCTTCCCTACCCGCCAGCCCTAAGTAACCACCAATCTACTTTCTGTGTGGATACTGTGGCAAATTTCTTTTCTTTTTTTTAAAAGATTTTATTTATTTGAGAGAGAGCGAGCGAGCGAGAAAGCACACACGAGTGGGGGGAGGGGCAGAGGGGGAGAAGCAGACTCCCTGCTTGAGCAGGGAGCCTGACGTGGAGCTTGATGCCAGGACTCTGGGATCATGACCTGAGACGCAGACAGACGCTAAACGGATGGAGCCACCCAAGCGCCCCTTCCCTTTTTTTTTTTAATTTAATTTTTTATTTACTTGAGAGAGAGCGAGCGCGCACGCAGGAGTAGGGGGAGGGGCAGAGGAAGAGCAGACTCCCCGCTGAACAGGAAGCCCCCCCCCCCAGGACCCTGGGATCATGACCTGAGCCGAAGGCAGAGCTTAACTGACTGAGCCACTCAGGCGCCCCACTGTGGCATATTTCTTATTCTCTGCCTGCCTCGGTTTTCTTTTCTACAAAATGGAGACAACATCATGCTCTCAGTCCTAGGGCAGTTGACAGGATAAGCGAAAACCGAGGGCCATCGCTGTGGTTCTATGCGGTTCTATGAAGAGCTCAACCCCTTAGGGAGTCCGCCTGCCTGTCCCTAAACGCCCCTCTGCGACACGCCCTGCCCTCTGTCTCCAAGGCAACGTCAAACAGGTTTCCTCTCTTAGAGATTCCTTTCCGGAGCGCAGACCTAATTCCTCTCCTTCTCTTTCTCTCCTCACCTGACGGCTCCACTGGGCGCCGCTGGAGGGTCCCGCAGGCCTCCCGATGGTCATCTTGTCCGCGGGGCAGAGACGGAGGCGGCGGTGACAGCTGCGTGCTCCACGCTGGCTGCGGGGGCGGTACTAGCTACGCGATCAGGTTCCGCCCCTTTCTAGCTTTGGCTTCTGATTGGCTCCCAGGCGGATGCCTGAACCAGTCCCCCTTCCCAGGGAGCCTCTAATCCTTCCCGCCCAAGTTGGCAGGGATCGCTTTCTGATTGGCCTACTCTTTGCGCGTTCTATTTCCGGAACTGAGGCCGGGCCGACGCAGCTAGCAATTGGACAGCTCTGCTCCGGAAGTGCAGCAAAAGGAGGCCCTAACGGTGCGCTAAGTACGTTGCGGGTCAGCACCATGGCGGCCCGCCTGGCTGTGAGCCGGTGGAGGGCTGCACCTTCAGCTGCTGGGAGAGGCCCGCTGCTGTCCTGCCGGAGGTGGTCGGGCGCCAAGGCAGACACGGTGTACGATGTGGTGGTGTCGGGCGGAGGCTTGGTGGGTGCAGCCATGGCCTGTGCCTTGGGTAAGCGCTTTTCCAGTCAGGTAGGGGCGGGGAGTGGGGCCGTGGAGGAACTGTGAGGACCGTGGGAGCCCTGCGCTCCTGTGCTTTTTCTCCTGCCCGGAGGAGCCCCAGGGCAGAGCGTTTGGTTCTTCAGGGTTCCGAAGGTCAAAAGTGGGAGGGTCCTTAGGAGTTATTTTAAACCCTGCCTGTTGTTATTTAGGAATGGGCACAGTTGGAAGCAATTAGGCGTTGTATCGGGCTAGGCGTTTGTTTCTTTTTAAAAATAGCTTTTTTGAGCTATATTTGCATACCATAAGATGCCCCCATTTAACCATACAATGTAATGGTTTTTAGTATATTAACAGGTTGTGCATCCTTCACCACCATACATTTTAGAACATTTTTATCACCTTCCAAAGAAACAGGAACGAATTAGCAGTCACTGCCCGTTTCCCCCCAAAGCTCCTCAGCCCTAGGCAACCACTCGTGAGATTTTGTCTCTATAGATCTGCTTTTTCCTGACATTTCCATATAGTTGGATTTTGCTTAATGTTTTAAAGTTTCATCCAGGCTGTAACGTGCACCAGTACTTTTTTTTATGGTTGAGTAATTCTTCATTGTGTTGGCTGTACTACATTTGGTTTATGCATTTATTGATGGACGTTTGGGTTTCCACTTCTGGACTGTTTCAAATAATGCTGTTATTTTGGGTACAGGCTTTTGTGTAAACAAACATTTTTGGTTACTTGGATATATTTCTAGGAGTGGAATTGCTGGATCACATACATGGTAACTCTGTGTTTGTTTTGAAGAACTGCCAAATGGTATTCCAAGGTGGCTGCACCATTTTACATTCCCACCAGCAGTATATGAGGGGTCCAGTTTCTCCACATCTTGGACAGCACCTGCTGTCATCCTTGTGTGAAATGATATCTCCTGGTTTGATTTGCATTTCCTTAATGACTAATGATGTTGACTATCCTTTCATATGCTTATTTGTATATCTTTGAAGAAATGCCTGTTCAGAACCTTTGCCATTTTCTTTTTTTTAAGTAATTTCTTCGCCTGATGTGGGTTTCGACCTCAGGACCCCACGATCAAGAGTTGCATACTCTACCAACTGAGCCAGCCAGACACCCCCCTATGCCCATTTTAAGCAATTTGTCTTTCTGTTATTGAGTTCTAAGAGTTGTGTGGCGTTTTTTTGTGTTTTTTTTTTAAATCTGGGCACAGGTCCCTTAACAGCTAAGTGATTAGCAAATATTTTCTCTTATTTTATGGGTTGCCTTTTAATTTTCTTGATGGTGTCCTTTGAAGCACAGAAGTTTTTAATTTCGGTAAAGTTCAACTTGTCAAGTTTTTACCACTTATACTTTTGGTTTCATATCTAAGAAATCATTAGCTAGCCCAAAGTCATGAAGATTCACTCTTGTGTTAAGAGTTTTGTAGTTTTAACTCTTAGATTTAAGCCTACAATCTACTTGGAGTTAAACTTTGTGTGTAAGGTGAGGTAAGGACTTTGTTTTTACGTGTATAGTTTAGGCTGGTTTGCTTCACTGTGATATAGATCCTGTTTTCGTATTTTATGTGAGGAAACTTGCTTAGCAAGGTTAAGTAGGGACCAGAGCCTTAAAAGTCAACTGGTAGCAGACTCAGAACTTGAACCCAAGCCACCAAACTCCAGATCTTTTGCCTTTTTTCTTTTTTTTTTAATTTATTTATCTGAGAGAGCGTGCGTGCACATGGGGGTGGAGGGTAGAGAGAAGGGACAGACAGAGAGGGAGAGAAGCAGACTCCCTGCTGAGCACAGAGCCTGCTGCAGGGCTGGATCCCAGGACTCTTGAGATGATGACCTGAGCCAAAATCAAAAGCCGGACCCTCAACCAGCTGAGCCACCCAGGCGCCCCCAGGTCTTTTGCTTTTAACAATTGTATAGTGATTTGCAGAAACTGGATTTGAGTTTTCTGGCCTCACAAATTAAAGATCGCTAATGTGAAAGCATTTGTTGACTTAAGAATAAGGGGTGCAAAGGACCACAGGGGAAGGGAGGGAAAACTGAATGGGAAGAAGTCAGAGAGGGAGACAAACCATGAGAGACTGGACTCCGGGAAACAAACTGAGGGTTACAGAAGGGAGGGGGATGATGGGTATTAAGGAGGGCACGTGTTGTGATGACCACTGGGTGTTAAACGCAGGTAATGAATCATTGAACACTACATCAAAAACGAATGACATCTATGTTGGCTAACTGAACATAAAAAAAAAATTAAAAATCTATTTTCTGGTGCTATAATAAACACATTTTAAAATTTAAAAAATAAGTAAATAATTAAAAAAAAAGAAGGTGTGACAGCCACATCTTCCCTAGGGTGGCTCCTCTTCTGGGAAACAATGCTTTGTATGAACTAATCGGCTTGAATCTCAAAGTAATTATATAAAACATAGTTATCAATTATTGAGTACTCATTATGGATAGGCATCTTTTAAAGTATTTTGTGTACGTTTTTACTTAATCCTCATCTTTTAATTGCAGTCTAGTTGACACGCATTGCATCCTCTTAATAATCTTGATTGTAGATTGTGCAGATAAGGAAATTAAAACTCAGAAAGATTAAGTAACTTGTACTCAAAAGTTGGAAATTGGGAGATACAGAGCCTTTTTGAGACACAACTCTCTGGCAGGTTTATATACCTTTCCTTCCTGACAGCCATTTTGGTTGTACCTACTGGTCAATGGGCTAAAATAGCGGTTCTTGAGAACTCAAGCTTGGGCTTGAGTGCATTTAAGAATCACGTGGGGTTTTCCTTTTGTTTGGAGGTGTTGAATAAGGCATATACAGAAAATTCAGAAGGGATTTTGAATTCTGAAATACAAAGGGGATAGGACATGCAGTATAAAGGATGTAAAGGGAGACTTCCATTTTTTTTTTAAGATTTTATTTATTTGATATATAGAGAGAGACAGCCAGCGAGAGAGGGAACACAACAGGGGGAGTGGGAGAGGAAGAAGCAGGCTCCCAGCGGAGCCTGGGATCACGCCCTGGGCCGAAGGCAGACTCTTAACAACTGAGCCACCAGGTGCCACCGTTTTTTATTTTTAGCCACCCAGTTCTCCTTGAAGATAGGCGCCTGTTATCAGTTTGTGCGGCATATTTTAAAAATGAGGATTCCAGGTTTCACGTCCATTGACTGATTGGGTTTATCCAGGTGGGTCCCAGGAGCCTGTACTTTTAACAAATACCTCCAGAGGTGGATGCCTGGAGACCACGCTTTGAGAAAGAGAAGCAGTGGGAAGAGCTTAATTTTCTTCTAGTGACTTTACTTCTTAACTTTTTATATAATTCTGTATGACGTATACCTGAAAAAATTTCTAGTCTTACTAAAACTTTAGTGTTAATACTTGTATTTTAACTTTTTTCCTCCCTTTTTGTCTTACCCTCCCCCCCCCCAATGCCTCAAGGGAGGGAGAGCAGCAGTGCTCTCTTTTACAAACTTAAACAGAGAATTCTGTATTGTAATTGTTTCTTTTTTCCGTCTCTTGCATAGAAGTATAAGTCCTCAAAGTCAGGACTGACTTTAAACAGTTAAAATACAGAATTCTCTGTGTAATTCTACAAAAGAAAGGTCAAGGACCCGAGTACACTGGGCTGTGAGCATCACTGCTCCAAGTCGAAACTACCAAACGGAGGTTTACAAAAGAAAATTCACACACTGGCTAATTTCCTGAAAAAACTCGGAGAAAATAGTAAATGTTAAATGTGCAAGTTGAAACTCTGGTAGGTTTGGAATCTTTCATGTGATTTATTCAGTGAGCAAGCCTCGCTGTTTTCCTATAAAGCAGCTGGGACCCTGGGCGGATCCTCAGCCTTTCAGAGGCAGGTGTGGTGTTGGGAGTGTTTTCTCTTGTTGAGTCAGAGAAACTACCAGCCTGCGATTTTGTGCTGCCGGTGTTTCCCCTTGATCCCACAGCATGTATCCCAGAGAATATTGGCAGTAGTTTATATGGGGATCAGCCTTACTTTTTATTCCAACGTCCACTTAACTTTAGACAGCTGCTTTTTTTAAAAGTGAAAAATTTTCAGTAGGCTCTATATTATTTCCCAAGTCAATTTGTTTTCCTTGATTCTTCTTCAGACTCACATTAGTTGATGTTTCAGCCTTGAAACATCTATATTTCCCTCTCACGTTATTATTTGTAAATTGTATTCTGTAGTATTCTTTCTCCAAATGAGTTTTCTAAAATGTTACTTTAAATGGCTAAAAAATAAAACACTGAACCCGGCTATATTTTCTAATGTGTTTGGAAATATACTTCGTTTCCTGTTAGTTTCCTTGTCTCTCATTTAACAAAATGTCCATTGAATATCTGTTTTCTGGGTTGAGGAGATAGAGCATTTGCTGCTGGGAATATTAGCCGAAAGAAAAGGATTGGTTCCTGCCCCCAGGGAATTTAGAATCTAGCAAGAAAGACGTGTAAGTAACTAATAGAAGGGATTATGAAATGAAAGCTCCCCTGGAGCAGCGAGCCGCTGACTGTGCTGGGGGCGGAGGTGCGGGGAGCGGCATGAACACCGCTGGGGAGGTGAGACTTGAGCGAGTAGGATCCAGAGGGAGGGAGGAAGGTGGCCAGGGGGGGCATTCGGGTGGAGCAGGTGCTGGAAGGCAGCCCTCCCCGAGGAGCGTGGAGCGTGGCTGTTCCCACCCTCCAGTGTAACCCGGCCCCGCAAGCTGGGGCCCCGTGATCATGGTAGTCCTGGTGCTGCTCACTGCCTGGTCACCGGAGCGACCTTGGTTTTCACACTCCCTAGTTACGTCTTACGGTAATGCCACTCTTCTTATTTAGATTCCAAAAAATGTGGGGTTGTCATCATTACTAAAACCTACCGTGTTTCTAATGATCCTGTCACCTTTTTCCTCCTTTCTTGGCTGCAGCAGCTCCCTGCTTACCGTTTCCATGTCTTTCCCTGGGGCATGGTGGAGGGACTATCTGGGCTGCAGACACCTAGTAACCAAGGCCCCAGGTCCCCTTTTTACTTCGCTCTACAGATGTTTGAGGACCAGATTTGTAGGTACAATTGGTGTATCTTGGGGGCTCCTTTTCTTTTACAAGTAATTCTTTATCCTTGATTTAATCTCAAGGCCACAACGAATTTTGCTTATTAATATTCCATTTTTCTGTTGAACAGGATTTGTAATTTTTAGTGACTTAACAGTTTAAAGATTAGAAATGTCTGGTGTCTAAATACTTCAGCCTTTCTGTTTTACTTCATTCTTCCTTTCTGGGGAATTCTACTGTGAGTTTTGCCATTATTAGCTTCTTTGCACATGGCAGGTGTTGGACTGTGAAGAGAAACCTTACAGTCATGGGCAGGGTGGCTCACGTGGCTGAAATAGTGGCATATGTTCTTGCTTAGGATTTTGTCTGGTGTTTCCTTTTTGTGTGCCCGAGAGAAATTTGTATACTAAGGGCTAAGGAATTAGTTAATCTGTTGCTTCTCTTGGAAATGAGAAAGGGAAGAAATTCTGACTTTCCCAATATGATATAAAATGTTGATTCCTTTTTTTTTTTTTTTTTTAAGGATATGATATTCACTTTCATGACAAGAAAATCCTGTTGCTAGAAGCAGGTCCAAAGAAAGTATGGGAGAAATTGCCAGAAACTTACAGCAACAGAGTCAGCTCCATTTCCCCTGGCTCTGCAACCCTTCTCAGTAGTGAGTAGATCTTTCATTCAACCAGTACCTTGTCTGTCTTGGCTTTCCAGTGTGTCCCATAGGGCAGAGTCTCGAGCATCTGGTGAGGGGGCTGAGCATGGGGGAGGAGGGGTTGGTATGGTAATGTAGCGCACCGTTGAAGAGGAGGACCCCTGACACTATGAAAGTGTCCCCTCCCAGTCTGAGGAAGCCCTCCTTGGGACATGTGGGTTCAGCATGTAGACTTCGTTTGTGATGTTGGGTCATTATGAGCTGGTGGAATTGAAACTGTCTGAACGAATTATGACCGTTCACTTCTAGTACGAGTACCCTCTTTATTCCCAGAGACAGCCTGCTCGGGGTCTGGGGAGTTTGCATGCTAAATGCTTTTGCAGTGTAGGTCCATGTGTGCACACAGAACCCATTAGAAAACTGTCTTTAGGTCTCTGCCAAACATTATGCCCCCGGCTATCCTGTCTAGAACCACCCTGTCAAAACTTAAGGTTCTTCCGTCACTCCTCAGCCCCTCATACTGCTTTATTTTTCTTTAGAACACTTAGTACTACCTGACAGTGATTATGTGTTTGTTTTCTTACTGTCTCTCCAGCCAGAATGTGAGCTGCAGAAGGGCAGGACGTTTGTTTGGTTTCACACTTCACGCTCAGTAACTAGGATTGTGTCTGGCTCAGTAAATGTGTCCGCACTGAATAAATCTGTTTAGTGCTACGGGGTTTAAAAAAAAAAAAAAAAAAAGTTAAAAGACCGTCTTTTTTTTTTTTTTTTTAAGATTTTAAGTAATTTCTATACCCACTGTGGGGCTCAGACTCACGACCCTGAGATCAAGAGTGCTGTGCCCTTCTGACTGAGCCAGTCAGGCACCCCCCAAAATAGTCTTTATCCAGAGAGTTTATAACTTCTATAGGATGATGAAAAACAATATGGGTTTGCTTTCCTTTTATATTTTCCCTAACTTTAATGTGATTTGACTTTCAAAAAAAATATTTGGGGGGGGGCAGAGGGAGAGAGGCAGAGAGAATCTCAGGCAGACTCCCCACTGAGCGTGGAGCCCGACATGGGGCATGATCTCATGACCCTGAGATCACGACCTGAGCTGAAACCAAGAGTTGGACACTTGATTGACTGAGCCACCCAGGTGCCCCAGATTACTTTTTGATTATGACAGCTGGGTCTTTTTTCATGCTGTATAATCTGAACTGGGGAACAGAGTAGTTTAACTCCTAGCATCAAACAGGAAGAAATGGAGAGTATTTTTCTGTCATTGGAGGACACTGAAAATGATCTCTTACTTTACAGGTTGGAGAGACAGAGCCCAGGAGGGGTGTGTCCCGTGAGGTTGCTCTGGCCTATGTATGGATCCTTTCTTTTGTAGGTTTTGGAGCCTGGGACCACATCTGCAACATGAGATACAGAGCCTTTCGGCGAATGCAGGTGCCTCCTTTATCACTTTTGGCATGATATCTTAGTTGTCCATATTCTTTTCTGTATCTTGGAATCCATATTCTCTGTATTTTGTGTGAAAGTGGGAAGTTCCCAGTCAGTCTAAGGAAGTGGGAGGAAGCATTCTCAAGAGAATTTTCTTCTCGCCTTCTGTCTCCTATCAGAGGAACTGATACTGTGATTTTTCTGCTTCTGTCGCTTAGGGAAGGCAGTACTGTTTCTGATGGGAGCAAGAAATCTTCTCTTCCTTGGGTTATAATACAAACTTTCCCTTCATGTTTCCAGGTGTGGGATGCCTGCTCAGAGGCCCTGATAATGTTCGATAAGGATAATCTGGATGACATGGGCTATATAGTGGAGAATGATGTCATAATGTGCGCTCTAACCAAGCAGCTGGAGGCGGTGTCAGGTGAGGCACCACCCTCTTGCATCTTCCTTCTACTCTGCAAGGGGAAATTTTTCTAGGACTTATTGGAAAAAAGAATCCCTTTCATGGAGACTATCCACCATAAAGAAACCCTCTGATGGATATCTTAGGGTTTTTTCTTTTTTTTTTTCCCCAACAGTTTTATTCAGGTATAATTTATATGCCCTAAAATTCACCCATTTTAAGTGTACAATTCAGTGATTTTTAGTGTAGAGTTATGCCACCGTCACAATATCATTTTAGAACGTTTCTGTCACCTCAAAGAGAAGTCTTACCCCATTCCCAGCCCCAGCCCCTGGCACCACTGATCTACTTTTGGTCTCTCGGGATTTGCCTGTTCTGGACATTTCATTTCATGTAGAGTGAATCATAGTGTATTCTTTTGTGTCTGCTTCTCTCCCCGGACATATCTTTGATATTCATTCATGTTGTAGCCTGTATTAGCAGTCCATTCTTTTTTTCTTTTTTTAAGATTTTATTTATTTGACAGACAGCCAGTGAGAGAGGGAACACAGGCAGGGGGAGTGGGAGAGAAAGGAGCAGGCTCCTAGTGGAGAAGCCTGGTGCGGGGCTCGATCCCAGGACTCTGGGATCACGCCCTGAGCCGAAGGCAGACGCTTAAGGACTGCGCCACCCAGGCGGGTGGGTACTGAGGAGTAGACTTGCTGGGTCATATACTCTATGTTTAACATCTTCAGAAACTGCTGAACTTTTTCAAAGAGGCTGCACTTTCCTACCATTAATATATAAGGGTCCCAGTTTCTCCACATCCTTGCCAACACTTCTCCTTTTATTTTTTTATTCTATCCATCCTAGTGACTGAAACGGTATCTTATTGTAGTTTTGATTGTATTTCCCATCTTCTCCTATGCTTATTGGCCATTCGGAGAAATGACTATTCAGAATTTTCTGCCCATTTAAAAACTGAATCGTCTTTTTCTTTTTGAGTTATAGGAGTTCTTTATGTATTCTGAATATAAATTCATTATCAGATATATGATTTGGAAATACCTCAGGATTGTTCGAAGTGAGAGAAAAATCGGAAGTAACTTAAATGCTTTCTGATATGGTATAGTAATTTATCCATTCAGTGAACTTATGTGCAGCTTTGTTTTCATAAAGATTTTATTTTTTTAAGTAATCTCTACACCCAACATGGGGCCTGAACTCACAACCCTGAGATCCAGAGTCCCATGCTCTACTGACTGAGCCAGCCAGGTGCCCCACTTAGTGCAACTTTTAAAGATAATTTAGGCCTAATCTTTAGTCACTTAGAAACACGTTCCATAACATATTGGTGAAAAAAGTACATGTCATATCCTATGTCTACACGCGCATCTATACACATAGGAAATAGCTGGAAAGCTACATGGGAAAGCTTTAAGTGTAGTTGCCTCTGAATCGTATGATTCAGGGTGATTTTTCCATCCCTTTTAAATCTTTGTTGTTCAGACTTTGCAGGCATATCATTTTTATGATCAGAAGAGTAGAATGATTTCCAGTGGCAAAAAAAATCTTAGGAAATCTAGAACTTTTTTAAGCCCCTGGGATTCCCACCCTGTTGATTCTGAGGCACAGAGTGAACCTAGAAGAGCAGGAATGTGGGGGTGAGAAGGAAGAATCCCTGCTGCGGGCTGGTCATTCAGTGAGGGCTGATTTTTTTTTTTTTTTTTTTTGACACTGACTCATCCCTGTGGCTCTGTCATTTACCAGCTCTCAGACTGCAGCATTAATTATAGTAGCTATATTTTAGATTTCACTTTTCTTGTTTAGGAGTAAACGATAAGAGACAGCTGTCCCGAGAACTCGCTTTAGATTTAGTTACAGCTTTTTCCTCAGCCCGTGTGGGCTCCCTTTCTAATGTTTTGTTTTCTCTTCTGACCTCCTAGACCGGGTGACGGTTCTCTACCGGAGCAAAGCAGTCAGCTACACCTGGCCTTATCCGTTTACCATGGCAGACTCCAGCCCTTGGGTTCATATTACCCTAGGTGATGGCAGCACCCTCCAGACTAAATTGTTGGTAGTTGAAAATTCTTATTTTGCCAGGGGTCTTGCATATCCATAGCTTATCCTAGACTCTAGGGCCTTCTGTTTTAGATTTAAGCTATAATTTTTGGCAAAGTTTTTGGTTATAAGGACCAGTACGCACTCAGGCCAACTCAAGTTAAGATGGTCTTGTAAATCCTGTATGGGAAGCAGTCTCCTGGACAGTCTTAGGTCTTGAAAGAAAAGGGGAACAGGAACAGCAGTTGAGGTGGTTCTTTCCCTCGCAGGAGTCCTGTAGTCACTTCATCTCCTTGCACTTCCCATGTCTCTGTTCGCCAGCTTCCCCTTTTACCTGGCAGCCATTCCTAACCTTCCAGCAGGACTGTTCAGCTCCAGTGCCTGCCATATTAACTTCTAGTTCAAGTATCAAGAGAATTTGGCTAAGTTAACCTATAGCTGACACCTCATGGGGCAGATGGCCAGCTTTGGTCCATTAGCTGACACTGGGGCCACCTATGTAAGGCCACCCCTCCCAGGGGCTGTGAGTGAGGTGGGCGGGGTAAAAGTTGCCTGCCACGGATGAGCTTGTGAACAGTCGGGACTAGAGAAAACTTAAGGAGGCAGAGACAAACTTCTGGAACAGCTGCATGTGTTAGGAGGTTATAAGACAACAGACTTTTGTTTCCACGCAGATCGGTGCCGACGGTCACAACTCAGGAGTGCGGCAGGCTGCCGGGATTCAGAATGTCAGCTGGAACTATGATCAGTCTGCTGTTGTGGCCACTCTGCATTTATCAGAGGTAAGATCCTGAGCCCATCATCTGGGGACCCTGCTCGAGTTTAGTGGGTATTAAGTGCTTTTCGTGAGAACTCGTCCTTTCTCTGTTGTAGGCCACAGAAAACAACGTAGCTTGGCAGAGATTTCTTCCCTCTGGGCCCATTGCTCTGCTCCCGGTAAGAAGTCCTTCTGGCTGGTCTGCTTAAACATGCCCAGCCTTCTTCTCTTATGGCTTCATTTTCTCTCAACCTTTTTCTGGTTTCTAGGGAATATGCCCAGGCCAACTTTGTTTCCCCTTACTTCCTGTATGCTGGAGAGCTCCCAAGAACAGAAGTCTTACCCTTATTTTTTTATTTATTTTTTTCTTTATTTTTTTCTTTAGTGCGTGTGTGCCTGAAAGTGGGGGGAGGGGCAGAGGGAGAGAATCTCAAGCAGTCTCCCTGCTGAGCACGGGGTCCCGCGTGGGTCTCGAGCTCCCGGCCCTGAGATCATGACCTAAGCTGAAATCAACCGACTGAGCCACCCAGGCGCCCCAGTATTGATGTTCTTTTGACACAGCTCTCAGACACCTTGAGCTCCTTGGTCTGGTCCACATCCCATGAACATGCAGCAGAGCTCGTCGGCATGGATGAAGAAAAGTTCGTGGATACCATTAACTCTGCGTTTGTGAGTATGAGCTTGTCCCGCTGGTGCTGTGTTGCAGGGCGGATACAGAGAGGTGGTTTTGATGAGGGAAAAAGGAATAAGCAACCAGTGGCCCCTTTGTAACTCTAGGGTTTGATCTGGGCTACGTGGAGGGGAGGGCATTCAGGAAAATGCAAAACAATGGAACTTAATAACCTCCGTGCTTTTTTTTGAGGGTTGTGGGCCACTGTTGTAGTTAGCATTGGCCTGTTTTTTGAAGCTGTAACACTTGGCTAATTTTGAATAGCTGTACTAGGTTCAAAGTACCTGAACCTTTGAAGCCTGATTCATTAGAAGGGTTCTTAGAGGAGCTGAGCACATTTTAGCAGGGAGCGTAAGAGAAAGTTTTGTAGATGGACGTGGGTTCAGTATTCGGAAGTAGACACAGCCTTTAATAATACTGGCACCAAGAACTTCAGAGCTTAAACACCACGTATATCTAAATTCACTAACAGTAATAATCAGTAAGATTTACTGGACGTTTGCTGTGTGCTGTCTACGGTGAAAAGTTGTACCTGTCTGATTTTAATGCGCGGAACCGTCGAGGAGGGTATTGTTGTCATGCTCGTTTAGAGCTCAGTTACTTGCCCGAGGTCACAGAGCTGGCAGTAAAGCCGGGTTTAGAAGTCAGGCTGGCCCTGGAACCTGTGGTTTTAACCACAGACTCCACCACCTCGCCAGTGACTTCGCAGTACTTTACGCCGAGGAACTTAGACGTCAGGGCTCTGGAGTTGCAACGAGAGGGAAAGGAACTGCACGTACTAAGCGGCTTCCAGGGTAGGTGGTGAACACTGCCCCTCTGGCCGCTCAGCGTGTACTCCTGCCACGGGCTTCCGCAGTGCGAACGTTTAGCAGCAATCACACGTGCCTTCTGGTAGAAGAGTGGAGGGTTGGGGGGGAGGCTCACAGCTTCTGGATGCTCTGAGGGTCACCCTGGTGAATTTAAGATTTTGGAGAGAGTGTGAGCGAGCGCGTGCAAGAGCAGAGGGAGAAGCAGACTCCTCACTGAGCACAGAGCCTGACGTGGGGCTCAATCCCAGGACCCCAGGATCATGACCTGAGCTGAAGGCAGATGCTTCACGGAGCCACCCAGGCGCCCCTAGAAGGACATTCTAAGCAGAGGGAGGAATGCCAGGGGCGAGAGGATGTTGTTTGGTTTTTGAGGGTTAAGGTGAAGTGAAAGGTGGAAGTTCACAGGCAGGGGCAGCTCAGGAGCAGTTTGGTTTGATCCTGAAGCCTGTGGGGAAGGGTAAGGACTTGTGTTCGGCATTGTTTAAGGGGCTGGTCGCCTGTGGTCTAGATCAGTTTAGACATGTTAGGTGCCATTAACGCTTGGCTTTAGTGATAAAATGGGTTTCCTTGCTGTTTTTTTTTATTTCCTGTTAATCACTGATGAATTTCCACTGTCTGTGGCTGGCGCTACTCAGTGGAGTGACGCCAACCACACGGACTTCATCGACTCGGCCAGCACCGTGCTGCAGTCTGTGGTCGGCTTTCTGAGGCCCACTAAGGTCTCAGCTCGCCAGCTGCCCCCAAGCGTAGCCAGAGTGGACGCCAGAAGCCGAGTGCTGTTTCCACTTGGGTTGGGACATGCTGCTGAGTACGTCCGGCCGCGGCTGGCGCTCATCGGGTAAGACGACAACGGAGCCGGGCCGCTCTCTCCTCACCTGGCTGCAGGGGTCCGCACCTGAACTCTGCTTTCTTCTTAGGGATGCGGCCCACAGAGTCCACCCACTTGCAGGACAAGGTGTCAACATGGGCTTTGGGGATGTCTCCAGCTTGGTCCATCACCTCAGTGCTGCAGCCTTCAATGGGAAGGACTTAGGTAAGGGTTCACGTACCTCAGAGAAGTATCCAGAGGTCATGTAGTCAGGGAAGGTCGGGACCCCAAGGTGCCCCTCCGTGGCCAGATGTGGTAGACATGGATGTGTCTGGCTTGCTAGGAAACAACTTCACTATAAGATGAGGGATTTATACCTTTCCTCCTTCCTCCAGGCTCTATGAGCCATCTCACAGGTTACGAAACAGATCGACAGCGTCACAACACTGCTCTTCTGGCTGCTACTGACCTACTGAAAAGGCTCTATTCCACCAGTGCCGCTCTGCTGGTGCTGCTCCGGACGTGGGGTCTACAGGCCACAAACGCAGTATCTCCACTCAAAGTAAGGTCGCTCACGGCTCTCCAGGAGTTGCCCACTGAGGAGGGACTTGGCCAATGATCTGAATTTCTTTGAATTAATTTTCTTGGCTGTAAAATAATCTTTTTATGCATACCTCCCCCATTGGTTACGAGCAAAAACATCCTTGCTGGGCTTGTGGGTGCTAGAGCCCACATCTAAACAATAAGTTTATAGGAGGAAGAGGAACTTAAAATAGTGAATAGGAACTTTTAAAGATAAAGATGCATTAGGGGCGCGTGGGTGGCTCAGTTGGTTAAGCGTCTGTTGATTTTGGCTCAGGTCATGATCTTGGGGTTGTGAGATCGAGCCCTTCTTCAGGCTCCGCACTCAGTGCAGTCTGCTTGTCTCTCTTGCTCAAATAAATAACAATATTTTTAAAAAAAGCTTTAAACTCCTTTTGCTGCTTGGCCTGCTTCTTTCCTGAGAAACTTCCATTTAAAGACACTTCGGAGGGACTCTTAAGTAGGCTCCACTCCCATCATGGAGCCTTGAAATCACAACCCTTATACCAAGACCTGAGCTGAGATCAAGAGTTGGACGCTTAACCAACTGAGCCACCCAGTCACTCCTGGATATTTTATTTTAAAATATTTTCTTCACTTGCTCTCACACCTTAACAATGTCAAAATATCATTCTTTTTTTTTTTTTTCATTTTTCTCCAGGAACAGATTATGGCCTTTGCAAGCAAATGAATGCTCCTCTTCTGGACATTCTGTTGAAGAAAAATGAACACCTTTCCTCAAGACCGTCACATATTTTCAAGATTTAATAAATTTGCTTTATGTTAGAATTCTCTAGTCACTTTTTCTCCTCTGCTTAATGGGCCTGTGGAGTCCAAATAATGAGTGATCGATAATTTGCTGTGAGGAGGGCGTATCAGTCAAGCCAACAAAAAACCCCAAAGGAAGACTATTATGATTTGGTTGAAAAGCCTTTTTATTACTAAAAGAAAAATTGCTAAGGTGCTGTCTTGTTCATTTTTGAGAGAGGATTTATAAAAGGGAAGATTTCTAAAAGTAAGTTGCTATCAACTTGAAACAGGCTTCTATTTACATAGCATATTTTATGGTAACCTCCTGGTAACCACAAGGGAGAAATACAGTAAGTACACAAAAGAAAACGAGAAAGGCATCTAAACGTAAACTAAAGCCATCAAACCACAAGAGTGAAAGAGAGGAACAGAGAACTACATAAACGGCCAGAAAACAATGAACAAAATGTCAATAAGTATATACCTATTAATAAGTAAATGGACTAAGTTTGCCAATCAGAAGACACAGAGTGGTTGCGTGGGTAAAAAAAACAACACACATCTACGTACTGCCCACAAGAGACACTTAAGGACACACCCAGACTGAAAGTGGAAGGGACAGAAAAAGATACTCCATGGAAATCCATGAACAGATTAGCCACACTCCAATCAGACTTTAAAATAAACACTGTAATAAGAAACAAGGACATTAATAAAGGGGTCAAGCTAGTAAGAAGGTGTAAGATTTATAAATACACATGCACCCAACGTAGGAACACCAAAATATATAGAGCAGATACTCAGAGACCTGAAGGGAGATACTGAAAGCAATATGGTAACTGTAGGAGACTTTAATATCCCCCGCTCATCAGTGGATAATTCAGACGAATCAATACAGAAACACTGGCCTTAACACATTAGACCACATGGACTTAACAGACATACTCAGAACATTCTATCTAAAAGCAGCAGAATACAAATTCTTCTCAAGTGTACAGAACATTCTCCAGATAAATCATGTTAGGCCAAAAACCAAGTCTCAATAAATTAAAGAAAATGGAAATCCTATCAAGCATCGCTGGTATGAAACTAGACCACGATGGTATGAAATTAGAAATTAATTACAAGAAAATGAGAAACAGCACAAATGAGATTAAATAATATGCTACTGAACCAATGTGTCATCAAAGAAATCAAAGGAGAAATAAAAAATACCCAGAGACAAAACCGAAATATGACATCAAAATACATGGGATGTAGCAAAAGCAGTTCTAAGAGGGAAGGTCACAGCAATACGTGCCTACCTCAAGAAACAAGGAAAATCTCGGAGTGACAACATAACTTTACACCTAAAGAAACTTTCTAGAAAAAGAACAAAGCCCCAGATTAGTAGAAAGTAGCTAAGAGCAGAAACAGACAAAAGACAATAAAAGAGATCAATGAAACTAAGAGCTGGTTTTTTGAGAAGATAAAATCTACAAACCTTTAGCAGACTAACCAACAAGAAGTAAGAGCAGACTCAAACTCAGACATGAAAGAGAAGTAGTGATAACTGATACCACAGAAATCTAAGAGACCATCGTGAACAATTACATGCCAGTGAGCTGGACAACCTAGAAGGAGTGAATAAATTCCTAGACACACACTCTCTTCCAAAACAATCATGAAGAAACTAAATATTATGATTACTAATGAGATTTGAAGCAGCAAATTAAAAACCTCCCAATAAGCCCTAGTCCAGAACCAGACAGCTTCACTGGAAAATTCTATCAAACTTTCCAGGAAGATTTAATACCTATCAAACTCTTCCAAAAGAGGAGGAATAGCTTCCAAATGCATTTTACGAGGCCATCATTACTCTAATAACCAAAACCGGGCAAAGACACCACAAAAAAAATTATAGGCCAATATCCTGATGAACAGATGCGAAAGTCCTCCACAAAATATTAGCAAATCCAATTAATGATACATTAAAAAGGATCATACACCATAATCAAGTTATTCCAGGGATGCAAAGATAGTTCAACATATGGAAATCTGTCAATAAGATACGTTAACAGAAGGAAAGAGAAGTCATTTTATCATCTCAATAGATGTAGAAAAAGCATCTGACAAAATAATACCCATTTGTGCTGAAAATTCTCAACAAAGTGGGTACATTAGGGAATGGGGAACGTACCTTAACACAATAAAGGCCATACGTGACAATCCTATAGCTGACATACTCAACGGTGCAAAACTGAAAGCCTTTCGTTTAAGAACAGGAACAAAACAAGAATGCTCATTCTTGCCTCTTTCATTCAGTAGTACTGGAAATCCCAGTTACAGAAATTTGGCAAGAAAGAGAAATAAAAAGCAGCCAAATCAGGAAGAAGTAAAACTCACTATTTGCAGATAACATACTATATATAGAAAACCTTAAAGACCGCATTAAAAAGTGTTAGAACTAAAAAATTCAGTAAAGTTATAGGATATAAAATTAATACACAGAAATTGGTGGTGTTTCTAAACACTAAGAACAAAGCCTCAGAAGTTAAGAAAACAAACCCATTAAAAAAAAAAAACACTTCCAATTGCATCAAAAAGAATAAAATACCTATGAATAACTTTAATCAAGGAGGTGAGAGAGCTGGACATTTAAACTACAAGACACTGATGAAAGGGACCGAAGACGCAAATCAATGGAAAGCTATTCTGTGCTTACGGACTGGAAGAATTAATATTATTAAAAACTCCACACTACCCAAAGCAATCTCCAGATTCCGTGCAGTAGTTCTTAAAATTCCAACAGCATCTTCACAGAACTAGAACACGTAATTCTAAAATTTGTATGGCTCCACAAAAGATCCCAAACCGCCGAAGCAGTCTTGAGAAAGAGCAAAGCGGGAGCTACCATGCCCCCTAATTTCAAACTAGACTACAAAGCTGTAGTCATCCCAACAGTGTGGTACGGGTACCAAAACCAACACAGATCAAACGGAACAGAACCGAGAGTCCAGGAATCAACCCACACATACCTGGGCAAGTCATCTACCACGAAGAAGCCGAAGAACACATGGAATGGAGAAAATCAGTTTCACTTATGTGGGGAACCTCAACAAAAGGACAAACAAAAGTAAAGAAACCTCACAGAAGACACACGAGCGGTTACCGGCAGCGGAGGTCAACCGCACGGCGACGAGATCCGTGGTGCACGATCCCTTTGTAGCGTAGACGCGTGTTGATTATAAAGCTGGACACCAGAAACTTAGATAATAAAAAAATTTACGTAATTCTTTTTAATGCTGGTCATAAATTTACACAATTGCTTTCTAATGAAGATAAAAATTAAAAATACCCAATTCATGCATTTTTGTTAGAACTGCTGTTTTAAAATTCCTAACAATGCGAGTGAAACATAAATTAACCTTTGTTAAAGGTGCACATGGACTTTCTGAAAAAAAAAAAAAAAATCTCATTAATGTTATTTCCTTATCACAGCACCAGGTTTCAATTTTATTTATGGTTTCTCTCTGGGACACCATTGTCTGTTCAGTCATAAAACAATAAATAACTTAATTGCACAGGTCTGACAAAAGGAACCAGGGCAAAAAGGAAATTCAACTAGCAGCAGAATCTGTTCATGTTTGGTTGCAGACTGGTGGCTGACTTGTGGGGAAGGGGTGTCTTGCTTTGGGTTTTTGGAAAACCTCACTTCATAGTACCAGAGAATCCTTTTAAAGGGACCCATGCATCCACTGGATTTGTACACTGTGAAAAATATCTTGCCCAGAAGTCTGATTTGAAGATGAAATGAGAAGAAACAGTCTGCTGTTGAACCAAACTAAGCTATTCTTAGAATAATTTTTGAAGGAACGAGAAATTTGTTACCACAGGGGAAGCTTTACAGGCAATGCAGAAAATTTTTAAGATACTAAAAAAGTGACAGTCACGAACCTTCCTGGAATCTCAGGAAAAATGTGCCCAGAACGGAAAATGACAGTTACCGTGACAAGCTGTGTGAATACTGGCAGAGTCCAGAAAGGGCACCGTAGGGAAAAAAGGTCATCTTTAACAAAAAATGGAAAGGTAGCCCACCCAGGTAAGGAGAACATGGACTCCAAAAGTATGCAAACCAAATCAGGCAAGACAGGAAGAATTTTAAGGCACACCTTGCAAGGACCTCCATGACCCACAGAGGGTGTTCTTCATACGATGGTGATGGTAACAGACACAGAACGTCCCTCTGTGCCAGGCCATGTCCTCAGTGTTAGAAACACATTTACAGAAAGGAAACAACCAGCAATATTAGATTCTGTAGGACCCCTTAATAAGAGGCCCAAAAGGTACCCTAAGGGGCAGTAAGGACAATTATAGAAAAATTGTTTTTTCTAAGAAATAAAACTTCCCACTCCAAATTGCTCCTAAAATGGATAAAATAATTCTCTAGATGTTCTCATCAAGATAATCAGACTATATGTGGATACGCTTCTGGAATTATACTGCATCTACCCAAGATTTCTGAAGGTACCCAGGATGATCAAAGGAATTGGCTGAACAATACCTGGCCCCTGTTCAGAAGCTTCAGAGACAAGCTGTTCTGGTAAAGACCATGGACTCTTAGCTCTCTGGGCCCATCAAGCTGGACGAGTCTAGTGAACACAGCTTACCTCTTGGGAAAACAACTTGGTTTCTACTAGAGGAAATGGTCTCTCTCCCTAATCATAGGGAACAACATTTAGTGTATGATGACTGGTTCTAATATCCTACTTTTCTGGACAAAGATGGGTCTCGAAGCCATATGGTATGTTAAGGAAGAGATCATAAAGGACTTCGGAGTTTTCTCAAAAGACTGAAAGGCTGTGGAAGGAGGGATTAGAGCAGAACCAAGACCACTGAGAAGATAGGTAATTTCAGCTCAAGATAAAGGGGATTTTTTTTTTTTTTTTAACATCAGTGCAGTCCCAAAATGGAGTGAGCTGTCTGAACACAGGCCAAACAGAAGCTGAATGATAACCAGTTAGACATGTTAAGGGGATTCTGCAATGGGCAGAAGATTGGGTTTGATCTTTGGCTGTTTCTAATCTTAAAGATTCTATTATTTCATTAGGTAGCATTTTTTGAGAAAGACAACAGGTGTAAAGGTGACCTCAGTATAATAAGAGTCGGAATAATCTGAAGAAAGTCCACATTGTATTAAAAAACAACTAAAATTTGGGTGATGAGGATACAGAAATGAGCCTAGTTACTTGCACATCCCAGATGTCAAATACTGACTCAATGGAATGACTAAAAAATAAGGTTCCCCGGGAGCCAGCGTGAGGGCCAGGTGTAGTAACATCTTTTTTGAAGGATCTGCAAGAGTCTATTGTGAAGGGTACAAGTTTGAGGAGATCTAAACTGTGCTGGAAAGAAGCTGGAGGCAAGGAGCCAAGGCAAAAGAGCCAGACTGTAGAAAGATCTTTCAAGTCCAAGAGCACTCGAGTGGGTAGACAAGCAGCAGAGAATGGTCATGTAAAAAAAAAATACAAGATAATGAATTTTAGGGGAAATAATTCACAAAATCAAGAGCTCTGAGCACTCAAACTCAGAAAGAGAATCCACTGTACTGATGTGGGCCCAAATGCCCAACCAAATCGAATGTTAGGTACCGCCAAGAAGGATCTCCGAAATTGTGGAACTAGGCAAATAATTTATAGGAAATCAGCTAAAATGATCAGGGCCAGGGCAGGAAGAGACACTGCTATAAGAGAGTAAAAGAGCAAACCGAAAGGAGCTGTGACCAAAATCTAGAGGCCAGGGTAGATGTATTTCTTAGAAATACAAAGAAAACATGTTTAGGGTGAGAAATTAAACACATTAGCCTGCGAGGAGGTACGGGCACTGAATACACACATTCCCGTAATGTTGGATATGTTAATCCCAGGGTTGTCTGATTAGAAGTTGATTAAAGAAGGTGGTCCCTTCAAGGGAGCCGCACCCTCCCAAACCTCGTCCCTCCAGACTGGCTGGCCTCCATTTGTAAGCTGGGGTTGCTCTCCATCTCGCCAAGATGTCGGATGGCTCTCGGCTGGCTGACTGGAACTGGCACAAAGCAGGATCATATAATTTCAGACACGTTACCTCCCCCCCCCGCCCTTGAGTTACACATGAAAAGCAAAACCAGGTATTTTTTCTTTCTCTTTTTTAGGGGAGGTGGGCGGAAATAAGGGTGGCACATATGTGTAGGGAGGAGAAAAATAATGGTGTTGACAGCTCATGGGATTGCCATCAGTGGGCTTAGTTTAACGTGTAAGAGGAGAATGAGTATGTTCCAAGGAATGAGGCACTCAAAGGGCTGAAACGAGATTTTTTCTTTGGTTCCCAGGGACCTGTCCCCGGGCTCTCCAAGGTTAAGTTCCAAAGCTATTCCTTTTGGCTCTGTGACACACGAAGAATCTCGAAGATGTAGATTCTGGTGCCAGCTATGCAAGCAGAGTGGTTAGGCCAACAGTTCACATTTGATGTATAAAATTAATTAGACCCAAACCTCTAGACTCAAGGGCAAGACCTGTGTCCAAAAGCCCCTTCTACCTGATGAATCCAGCGGCTGGGCTTCAGTCCAGGCTCTCCTTAGACTAGCTCAGAACATGACTGAGTCCTTTCTCCTACTTTTAAAAAGGGTGTTGGAGAATGCGATCCTCAGGAGAAGGGCTTGGCCTCAGTGGGAGATGCCCAGAGACTGCAGCAGGTGAAAGGTGGCCCCCAAGGCCCAGCCTGTCTCTATGTTGTTCACTTTCTTTGAGAGCTGTTGAGGAGAAAAAAAAAAAAGCTCACATTTTCATCAGTTTTCAACTCTAGCAAGCATGACACAGGCAGAGAGTATCTACAAAGATCCCCCACATGGCCAAACCTAGGTAAAATCTGGTGTAGCCAGTCTTGGGAGGCTTCCCACTACCCGCTCTGTGACAGTTTCCCTCCTGCCACGGCTTACACCTGCCAATCTGATCTCTCAACCTCCTGGCCCAGGCGGTGGTCTCACCGAGGCCTTCTAGACAGAGAGGCTTCTGAATTCTTTCCCTAATCCTGGAACTAAATACACGAGGAATTGGGAATAGATGCAGGGGTAGGAAGGGACATACTGAACTTCTCAATTCATACTTTGTAAACAACTGAAACTTCTTAAGTACTAATTAGTAACCAGTCAAGGCATTTAAGGCCTTCCAGCCAGGCTGTGCCTCAATTAGTTCAGAGACCGCGGGCAGGTGTTCAGACCTGATTTCCTCCACTACATAACAAGAGGATCAGATTAGTATGTATCAAATTATTTTCTTTAGAATCTTAGGAGTTCTTGGAAGTGCTTCAAAGGAGAAAGGGAGGCCAAATGCTAAAGGAGTTCCAGGCTCCCTTCCTCTGCTTCCACCAGACAGCTCCACTTTGATCAGCTTTACCGGCGTTCTGTGTAAGCTTCTGAGGAGCACTGACGACACCACACACAGATGAGTTTGGAAACCAGTGGACTGGACTGTCTTTCTTTCTAGGACTAATTTCTTATGATACAATACTTCTGTGTTGAGCTGATGAAATCTACACTAGGCACTGTGCCCAAAACTGGGAAGAATGGCATGTGAACCCTCACTTTGAGATTCAGTCTGCGACACGTGAGTCAAATTGGGAGTGGCCTCCACCAAAGGCTCCTCTGCCCTCAGGACCGGGCTGACAGCCCAAGGGCAAAGAAGCTGAAGTGAAGCGACCTCTGGGCCAGGGAACTGCCTGTCACTGAAGTTAATTCTGCTACCATTAAAATAATAAAGACTCAAAGGATGCCAGCACTGGAAAGGGCAGAAAACGGTTTTTAATGACGTGGTTATTGTCGATCCTTAAGTAGAGGAAGTTACCTTTGTATGTATTAAGGACTGAGGATGACCTTTCTCATCCACAATCTATCGCCAACTGGTGTGAAATGCCCACACTAATACCACCAATATTAACGACTGACTTTGTGCCAGGCATTGTCTCAATTTTCCTAACAGCCCTATGAAATAGGTACTCGAAAGATCCCTAAGTTTGGACCAGAAACTAAAAGCTAGAGAGGGGAAGTAAATCGTCTAAGGTTACGGAGCTGGTGAGCTTGCAGACTCAGGGTGCGAACCCAGGTTTGATGGACAGGGCAGCCGTTCTGTAAATACTGTGTGATACTGACTCTACGGGCAAGTAATTCTTTGTGAAGCACCTTAAATGCCGATGTTCTTGTCAGACACGAAGCGTTAAATCCAAATACCTTAGTGCAAAGTTTATAAGTTTATAAAATCTGTGCAACACAAGAAATGGGGCCATGTGATCTCATCTGGAACTGGGGAAACAGGAAGGGCAGTGGCACAAGCAAGAACACTTCGAAAGCAAAGTACAGTCTACCCACCTGGCCCCAGAGTTCAAAGCCGCCTGTGCCTGCCTGTATTTCTGTCACATCTCCTCTAATAGACTAACTGCTATCTGAGGACAAGATTTTATCTTACTCATCTTTGTAACCATAATGTACGGTTCTGGGATGGATGAAACATAAAAGCTGGGTTTAGGACAGATAAATAACTTCCTACAGATAAACTGGAGCCTGCACGTGCTGAAACAGATGGATGAACTGGAAGAAGAGGGACCCGAGATTCAGGAGACACTGATACGAGGCACATAGAAAATACGTAAGACGTACTACATATACGCAAGGCATTCAACACTAATGAGAACTTGAATAAGCCACTCGCTGGTGATGCCCTTTTGTCCTCTGCCAAATAAAACCATCTAATGGGCTGATGAGTGAGTGAGTGCCACCAGCCAGTGTACCTGCCCCGTGCCTCTCCAAACGGAGCAAATTTGTGTGATGGCCGCAGGCACCTTCTGTCCCTGCGCCCCCTTGATCAGCTCTAGTACTTACAACCATACTATCAGCGGCACAGGGAGAGAGAAGCAGGACATATGAACACAGGATTTAAGAACTATGGAGCTTCCCACCTGCCTGCACCCTATCCTGTGGGTTCACCTAGCCCATTTCTTGCCCTTTGCTTCTTGCCCTGAGTTTTGAACTTGCTTTAATAAACCATGTGACTTGGGCACCTTAATTTGGGATGCAAGCCTTTCTGCTCTGTGACCCCTGGGATAGCCTGCCTGGGAATTACTTAGAAGCTACCATTGCACCGAGCTCATTTCCCACATTCGTGGTGTCTTGCACAGTGCCTTGCCCACAGCCCTAATGAAAACCCCTCACAATTCCACCTGCAGCCACTCTGATTACCACACAAGTGCTTTTCCTAACTGCCAAAAAAGTGGACTGTTCTGTGATTCTCTCTTACCTGTAAGACAGTACTGTCTGCAAAGCCGAAGCCATCCTTCAACAGGGCTGTGATGTAACTGAGATCCATGCACAGGAAAGGGCTGCCTGAGGTGAACTTTTCCAAGTTATCGCACACTGAAAGGGAGAGTGAAGAGTGCAATTCAAGTTTGCAGCCAACTGGCAGGTGTACAATTTTTCTAAATATAGACTTAGGATAAGCAAAGCAGAATTCTCCATGTGGTTGATGCCTGAGAGTTGTGAAGACTAGAACTGTGTGCGCTGACAGCCCCCGCAAGACCACAGCCTCTTGCACATTTCGGATGTCCCATGTCACCCTCTCAAATGGACCTGGGATCCTAGTTTATTTGCTAAATTTCTATAACCTATTGTTGGGGCTTAATTCAACTAAGTCCCTATGTATTATTAATGCTGAGACCCGGAAGACAGGGAAATACCAGTTAGCCCCACTTTGGGGCCAATGGATAAGGTCATTTATCTGTATTTCCATGGACTCTCTCCAGCAAGCCTCTGTGGCTACTTCCCATATATTGTGGTGCTCAGTGTTTCATTAACACTGATAACACTATTTCAATCTTTTTTTTAAAAAAAGGAAGGACACCATACATAAAAATAAACTCAAAACAGATTAAATACCTAAATGTGAGACCTGAAACTATAAAACTCCTAAAAGAAAATAGGCAGTAATCTCTTGGACATCGGCCTTAGCAACATATTTATGGACAGATCTCCCCAGGCAAGGGAAACAAAAGCAAAAATAAACTACTGGGACTACATCAAGATTAAAAGCTTTTGTACAACAAAGGAAACCACCAACAAAAACAAAAGGGCAACCTACTGAATGGGAAGAGATGTTTGCAAATGGTATGTCCGGTAAGGGGTTGATATCCAAAATACAGAAAGAACTTCTACAACTCAACACCAAAGAAAAAACAATTCTATTCAAAAAATGGGCGAAGGCACTACATTTATGGTAACTTATCACAGCAACAGAAAACCGACACAACTTATTTTTCTTTTTCTTTAGTGACGATCTAATATTTAGACATTAATTTTTTTTTTTTAAAAGGCTTCCTGTGTTTTTTTTTTTTTTTTTTAAGATTTTATTTATTTATTTGACAGAGATAGAGACAGCCAGCGAGAGAGGGAACACAAGCAGGGGGAGTGGGAGAGGAAGAAGCAGGCTCATAGCGGAGGAGCCTGATGTGGGGCTCGATCCCATAACGCCAGGATCACGCCCTGAGCCCAAGGCAGACGCTTAACCGCTATGCCACCCAGGCGCCCCTAGACATTAATTTTTTATATAAAATGTTAATCACTTTTAGGACCATTTTATATGCTAGTGTTAGCTTCACCGATTTTATATGCTGCAAATAATGTCTCCAAGTTTATTATTCCACCCACAAACTTCACAGACAATGTCGTTTCCCATATACAAGTTTTATTTTTGTCAACCATCAACCTCTACCATCATTTTTAATGCATTCTCAATCTTGAAACTTGCCTAAAGAATAATCTAATTTTAGGGACGACTGGGTGGCTCAGTCAGTTAAGCATCTGCCTTCGGCTCAGGTCATGATCCCGGGGTCCTGGGATCGAGCCCCACATCAGGCTCCTTGCTCAGTGGAGAGAGTCTGCTTCTGCCTCTGCCTGCAGCTTCCCCTGCTTGTGCTCTCCCCCCACCCCCCCAAGTCTCTCTCTCAAATAAATCTTTTTTTTTGAAGTGAAGTGGAAGTTTATTAAGTGAAGGTGAGAACATAAAGGAAAGAAAAAAACTCTCTAGAGTGAAAGGAGTCCCGAAAGGACTCCCAAATAAAACCTTAAAAAAAAAAATCTAATTTTAAACACATGTATTCATACTTCCATATATTAATTTTCAAATGCTGAAAATTTGTTTTAGAGGCACCTGGGTGGCTCAGTCAGTGAGGCATCCAACTCTTGATTTCAGCTCAGGTCATGATCTCAGGGTTGTGAGACAGGGCCCTACATTGGGCTCTGCACTGGGCATGGAGCCTCCTTAAGATCCTCTCTCTCCCTCTTCCTGTGCCCCTCCCTCCACTCCCCCTCCCTCCCTAAAAAATAATAAAAAAAATAAGATTTATGTTTTAATATTTCATGCAATATGTGAATTGTACAAAAAAGTATAATTTGCTTATATTATCCACTGCAGGAAATAAATCTTTACTAAAGTGTTTGGGGAAAAAATGGGCAAAGGACCTTAACAGACATTTTTCCAAGGAAAACATACAGTGGCCAACAGACACATGAAAAGATACTCAACATCATTCATCATCAGGGGAATGAGAATCAAAACCACCATAAGGTATCACCTCCCACCAGAGTGTCTAATATCAAAAAGAAAAGAAACAACAAGTGTTGGTAAGGATGTGGAGTAAAGGGAACCCCATGCAAATTGGTGCAGAAACTGTAGATAACAGTATGAAGGTTCCTCAAAAAATTAAAAATAGAAATACGATATGATCCCATAATTCTACTACTGCCTATTTACCCCAAGAAAATGAAAACACTAATTGAAAAACATAGAAGCACCCCTGTGTTTATTTATAATAGCCAAATTATGGAAGCAGCCCAAGTGTCCACTGATAGACGAATGGATAAAGAAGACGTGATGTGCGCGGGTATATACCATGTATGCATACACACCCCCCACATCTTCTTCTATATATATGTGTATACATAATACACACACGCAGGAATACTACTTAGCCATAAAAAAGAATGGTATCTTGTCACTTGTTATGATGTGGATGGATCTAGAAGGTGTGAAGTTCAGTATATCAGAGAGGCAACTACCATGTGATTTCACGTATACGTGGAACCCCCCCCCCAAAAAAAAACAAAACAAATGAACAAAGAAAAAACCAGACTCTTAAATAGAACAACTGATGGTTGCCAGAGAGGAGACGGGTAGGCGGATGGGAAAAATAGGTGAAGGAGATTAAGACGTACGAACTCCCAGCTCTAAGATGAGTAAGTCACAGAGATGAAAAGTACACCATAGGGACTAGTCGGTGATACTGTAATAATGTTTATGGAGACAGACAGTGGCCATAGTATCTTGGTGAACACTGGGTATGTATAGAATAGTCGAATCTCTACGTTGTGCACCTGAAACTGATAGACCACTGTATGTCAATTATACTTCAATAATAGAAAAAAAAAGGAAGAAAGAAAGAAATGTAGAAAGAAGAAAGGTTTTCACCATCTCCCCAAAGCCTTCTGTATCCCATGGATTTCTGTGTCACTTAATGCTTTTAATTCTGGGCAAACACAGAAAACCAGCCTTCTGAGCGGCTTTCCGCTGACTGCGGTGGTTTGCGCCACTTTCAGGTCACCGGCGTCGGTAGGCACAGCCGCACGGACTCACCTTCACGGGCCTCCACTGGCACTTACCTTCCCTTGCTTTTCTTTCAAAATCTTCAACTTTTAAAACACCCCCCGTTTCATAATCTACAACGAAACAGTAGCTAATGTCAAAAAGCCTTCAAGGAAACAAGGAAATTCAACCTACTGATAGTTATTATAATGAAAAACCAGAAGTAAAACTTCTAACATTACAGAATGGGCTAAACAAACGTGACACAGCCATCAGATATAATCTAGGTAGTCTATTTTACTAATAACTATTCTATGTATATTTAACCACAATAAAAAAACTGACCAGTAAAAAAACAGAATATTAACTCATATCTCAGGCCATCACAGATCACATACATACATTCGCAGAGCTAACAAAAAGCATTACTACTGTGATAAGGAAGTAAAAGTTATCAATGGGGAGGAAGAAATTTCTTGGGGTAATGGACATATTATTTTGAATTCGGTGATGGCTTAATGGGTATACACCTATGTCAAAACTAAGTAAATTGTACACTTTATTCATATTTTATTTTATATTATACTTCAATAAAAATTTAAAAAATACAGACTTCATATGTATCTGTTTATGCCACTTTCTAGCAAAAGATTCTAAATCATGTTCACCCTTCCACTGCAGCAACTAATGTCATTCAGCAGCCAGCACGGGAGAAGAGTAGTGCGACCACTTATGACAAAGCATTTCAAATGCTCCTTTTCTCCCTTCCCCGTCCCAGGACAGCTCTGCCCAGTTTCCTCCCCGGGCTGATACCTGGAATAAACCTACCAATCATGTCCGTGTCAGCAGCACGATCATAATAGTAAGAGAAAGCATAGAAGGAACTCTTCCGGACCTCGTCGGGCTGGTGAAGTTTCCCTTGGACCACGCGCAGCACCTCAGCGTAGCAGGGCTCGAAGCCCACCTCCCCTGCCAGGGCACGGGTGAGAAAAATGTGAGCTCGCTGAGGTAAGCTGCCGATGCCAACAAAGAAACAGCAGGAGGGTCAAGGCAAGCAGAAAGCTGAGGCTCAGGCCAAAGGGCTGACGCAGATGAACAAACTTCCACAGCCCTGTCGCTCTGGAGGAAAGGCACCGGCTTCCCCATGGCAGCCTCCCTCACTAACCTGTGTTCACCAAAAACAGTCATATCCAACCTCAAGCTGCTGCCTAGCCTATGTCCCATGGTATTTATAAGAAGCACCCAGAAGTCTCACCACTTCCTTCACTGGAAACATTGAGATTTTTCCTTGATTTTAAGGTCTTTGCTTTTTATAATGCCTAAGATGAATTATTCTTTCTAATGTCTCAGTTTTAAATGTTACTATAATCTAAAAAGCTAAACATTAACTGAACCTAGAGTTTTTAGATAGAGTTGCTCCTTGCGGAGGGCAGACACCCTTAAAGCATTAGACCCAGGTTAAGAACAGGTTTCTAATGGACCCATACACACCACACAACACTTAGGCAGGGAAAGAGCAGGACAGAGGAATAGTTGCCTTGTTCACTGTCATTTCACATTATTCCTTTACGCATACCAAGATCTACTTGGAATGAGTCCCTGCAAAAGACAAGCTTCTCTTGAGTTGGTGCTTTTCCCAGGGAACTTTTCCAGACTTCTATTGTAAAGGTAATTTCAACCCGTGAAAAAACATCACTTGCCTTCTTTGTTGCCACCATACTGGTACTTCACACCCCCAAAGATCCACTCCGCTTCCAACCATCTCGGTAGACAGGCACTTCGGAAAGTGTGTCCATCAATCCCTGAAAGAAGCCAGACCACAGAGTAAGAGGCAAGGATGTGAGAGAGGGCGTGCGAGAGAGAGAGAGACACACGCATGCATACACACACGCACGCACACACGCACGCAAGCAAGAAGCCAGTCAAGTTGAAAGGAATTACCAAAAAGTAGGTAGTTCCATGACTTCATCCTACAACAGGAATTCTTTTTTATTTTTTTTTTTAGATCATTTATTTATTTATTTATTTGACAGAAAGAGAGAGAGACAGCCAGTGAGAGAGGGAACACAGCAGGGGGAGTGGGAGAGGAAGAAGCAGGCTCCCAGCGGAGGAGCCTGATGTGGGGCTCGATCCCAGAACCCCGGGATCACGCCCTGAGCCGAAGGCAGACGCCCAACGACTGAGCCACCCAGGCGCCCCATACAACAGGAATTCTTATCTCAGGGTTCACAGATGGGCTCTGTGGGGTTGGAGAACCTCTGAAACTACAGATAAATTTTTGTGCATCTGTGCATTTGGCAGAGGGGTCCGTGGCTTTCATCACATCTCAAAGAAACCCAAAACCTACAACGGAATAAGTTCTCTCCTGCCTAAAAAAAAGGGAAAAAATACTGTTCTACTTTTCTCACTGGCTGTTGCGAGGCTTAAATGAAATACATTTAAAGATGTTCTGTAAACTCTTAAATGCTATACAATCATCATCACAAGAAGAGTTTACTGTGAGCCAGGCACAAAGTGTATTAAATGCAAAATCTCATATAAGGTAAGGAAAGGGGCACAGAAAGGCTACCTAACTTGCCCCGAATCACAAAGCGGGACTGAACCCAGGCCTGACCCCAAAAGCTGAGCTCTGAACTGCTCTACCGCCTTTGAAGAGATGAATGAAGTTGCTCAGTCACTGCACCTTGCAAGCGGACTGATGCTGCTTCCTGCACCTCCCACGGACAACTAAGGGCTTCAGCAAACTTCTGCCCAATTCACTCTTGGAGCTTTGAATTTCTGCACAATGCAGCCTCCTGGTCACAGGTGTTCCTCCTATATATAGACTTCTTTCTAGAAATGGCTAATAATGTATACCGAAACAATGGAACCGACAGAGGAGAAAAAGAATTTGCTGTTATCGTATCCATTATACAACACATGCTTCCTAAATCAGCATAACCCTTTCTTCCACAGAATCACTGTCAAGGAAGGGAAAAGCAGCTGAGTATTGGTGTCACTCTCACCGTACCCCACCCAGCACAGGTACCCAGACGAACCTTCTGTTTCCAGGGCTCCCAGGGTTGCTAGTCTTGCAGCTTTCAATCCAAATCCCAAGTAACTGTAAAATACAGGATTGACTAATTTCATGCTGGTCCTGAAGTTCTCCAGCCTAAAACTATCTCTTTCAAATGCACTAGGGTTTCTCTGTCTCCCTCTGGAGGGAGGAAAACCTTGTTCTCTGTGACCTCTTCATCTTGTGTGGACAAGTGGTAATTTCTGCACCGTTCAGATCAAGGCCATCCAGAACTTTCCATGCCTATGATTTAAAGGCCAGAGACAGTGACACTTCCTAGGGTCCCACCTTGGGAACCATACCCAGAAAAGCTCTCATTACTTTAGCTTCCAGCCCCACTGTGATCTAATCCAAGGACGGATTCTGAATATCTGAAAGCAAACTCAAAAGAGTTGGCAGAGATCTCTGGCTGAAGACTCTCCAAGTGTCCTCTCTCTAGAGAAAACTTTTTAAGTTTGTTTGTTTGTTTATTTATTTATTTGGGGAAGAAAGAGAGATGGGGGGAGAGAGAGGGGGCGAGAGAGAGAGAGAGAGAGAACGAGTGGGCAGGAGCAATAGAGGGAGAGGAAGAACCAGACTTCCTGCTGAGCAGGGAGCCTGCTTGGGACTCGATCCCAGGACCCTGAGATCATGCGCTGAGCAAAGGCAGATGCTTAACCGACTGAGCCACCCAGGCACCCCACTCTAGAGAAAACTTTTGACTCTTTAAGTTCTATACTTTTGAGGCCAAGAATGGAAAAACTCTTGGGTCCTTAGGCTTCGGTAAATGGCTCTGGTTTCAGTTACCAGACCTCTGGGGGTTGGCAGAGACTTTTGTAAGGCTAGTAAGATACAATAACAGATGTGAAAATGCTTTGAAAAGTTAGGAGAATCATATAACATGAAATATTATTCCTCCCTGTCCCCCTCCTCACCTGTGCGTATAGAGCTTATAAGTGCTGTTAAACATCTCAAATGAAGTGAGGTAGCCCCTAGGGGTTTGTTCCAGGGTTTTCTGCAAATCAGAAAAAGCAAAAAGACTATTCAGGATCTGCAATGGTCTGAAGGTGTTACCACCACCATCCCTGTCCCTCCCCCAGAAATCAGAGATGAAAGAGACAGACTAAGCTGCTGATCTCACAAGGCTGGAGGGACCAAAGGGACTCTGCACAGTGAGGGGGCAAGGGGAGGCATACCCAGTCATTAATGACTCCACTCAACCTATCTGTGGTGGAGCTGCCGTCCGCAAACGGAGCACCACGTTCGTAGCGCCATGATACGCCTGCCAAGTGGGCTGCTAACCAGGCCTTCGTGTAAATAACTCACCTCAAACTGGGGTAGGAACGTGATTTGGGTGGAGGCCCCCCCCAGGTCCAGGGTCCCCACAGTCTTCTGGCTGTGGCCATGCAGCTGACCTGTGAATGAGAGCCAGCTCTGAATACCTTCTGCTTCTGGGACAGCCCAACACTGCTGTCTGCAATCTCTCTCCTGCTCTGTTGTACCCTGCAGGTGTTCCGGAAGCACTCCACAGCTCCCTGGCTCCGAAGCCTGTACGCCAGTGCTGACCTACAAGGACTCTTGTGGCAGCCGAGGCCTTGAAGACAGCTTATAAGCATTAACTTACCTTTTCCTTTTTTTTTTTTTTTAAACACAATACAAGCAAAAAGGGATATTTACTCTTCGACCCCGTGTGAAACCCAGTTAACGCCTCAGAATAAACTTGAGGATGTATTACCTGTCAGAAAATTCACAGTAACCCAAGCTAAGATGCCTGAAAGAGAGAAGAAGAGCGATCACATCTCAGAGCATTTCCCCCATCTTCCTTAACCTCATTTCTGTTCTCTAAATGTTGTGTCTAAAACACACATTTTCCTTCTCCTTGTCCTTCCATTTCCTCTTAGCGCATTTCTCTTTGCTTGTTTCTCCTTATTTAGTTCCTTCTACTTCAGCACCCCATCCCTGTTTCCAGTTCTTTAAATCAAATCTTTTATTAATCCTGGCCCTCTCCCCCAGAACATGTATTAACACTTCTCCCACCTTCATAGGATCCGTCCATGATGCCAACACTGTCATCTGGTACCAGGAAAGGTGACTTCTTGAAGATTTCTCTTACCTAGAGAAAAAGGGAAAAAGCCTGGATTCCTTAAGGCAATAAAGAAGATTTCCGTATTTCGGCTCTATTTTATTAAGGCTTAGAAAACTACACTCTCCATTTCCCTGATGAACTTCTGGCAAAACATTCCTTTTCTGTAAAAACTAGAGAAGGAACTACACAAGCCATTACTGGTTTCTTGTAAAAACAAAAAACACAGGGATTCCTCTGACTTTAAAATAAATCTCAACCTATCGAAATTTATAGGTGAACTGAACCTAGGAAAGGGCATACAATTGACCCCTTCCAGCTCAAATCAGGATCCTGTAAATTTTTTTTAAACACCTTATTAATCCTGCCTGGGCACGAAGCAAGCTTAGGAGGACCCTTTCCCACTTCATTTCTTAGATGACAAGATAAACGGATGGTAGAGAAGAGTTGGGCCTGGGCAGCTCCTGAGGCGACAGAAACATTTCTTCTACTCTCGCACCAAATTCTTCAGGTCTTTGCCCCTGCTCATAAAGGGGGCTCATGTCCACAGGCTGGGGTACTCTGCTGTCAGCCCCTGTCAGATTCTGGCACATGGCTAAGTCCTCAAGAGTTCACAGAGACCCCAGATCTAGATTTATTTATCCTATTTCAGGAGATGGGAATGAACATCTCACACACACTTGACTCTCCATAAATATAGGTCAATGACATGGGTGTTATGTCTTATTTTTTTATATGATTATCACGAGGCAGGGGGAAGAACAAACAGGAATAGAAGGAACTCTGGTCTGCTGGCTGTTCTCATTCTTGATAGGATGAAATACTTCATGTGATGACCTCTGGACCCTGTTTCATCTAGGAAAAGCTAGTTTAGTGATCTATAAATAAGCTTTTAAAGAGATAGATAAGAGAACAGGAAAGAACACAGAGAGTTTCTGCTCTTGCCCTCTCCACTCTTCTCCCCTGTCCACAGTTTATTCTTATTACAGTGGCCAGAGTGGTGCTTCTTCTTTTTTTTTTTTTTAAGATTTTTATTTATTTTAGAGAGAGAGTGTGACCATGTGTTGGAGGGGAGGGGGAGAGAGAGACAATCTCAAGCTGACTCCCCACTGAGCACAGAGCCCAAAGCCAGCTCAACCCCACGACCCTGAGATCATGACCTGAGCCGTGAGGTTGGATGCCTAACCGACTGAGCCATCCAGGCGCCTGCCCCTTTTCTTACTTAGTTAAGTAGGCTCCACACCCAGCGAGGAGCCCAACGCAGGTCTTGAACTCACAACCCTGAGATCAAGACCTAAGAGTTGGACACCTAACCAACTGAGCCACCCAGGCACCCCCAGAGTGGTGCTTTTATTATTTTTATTTTTTATTTTTTTAAAAAAGATTTTATTTATTTATGTGACAGAGAGACAACCAGCGAGAGAGGGAACACAGCAGGGGAGTTGGAGAGGAAGAAGCAGGCTCCCAGCGGAGGAGCCCGATGTGGGACTCGATCCCGGAACGCCGGGATCATGCCCTGAGCCGGAGGCAGACGCTTAACGTCTGCGCTACCCAGGCGCCCCGGGAGTGGTGCTTTGAAAACAGATGTCAGATCCTGCCTCTCAGCCCAAGCCCCTCCAGTGATTTCCTTCTTAGAGAAAAAGCCAAAGTCTTTACACTTGCCTTTAAGGCCCTACATGATAAACCCCTCTCCTCTCTCTGACCTCATCTACTCCTCTTCCATCACTCATCCAGCCACACCGACCTCCTGGATGCTATTCTTTGAACATACCAAGCACACTCCATGCTTTAGGCCTTTGTACCTGCTATTTCTTTAGCGTGGAATATTCTTCCTAGAAATGTCTTATATAGCTTGCTTCTTCATTCCTCTCAGGTCTCTGATCAAATCCATCTCATCAATGAGGTCTTCCCTGGCCAACCTATTTAAAGCAGAACTCCGCATACCACCACCTGCATTCCCCAGCTGACTTCCCCTGCTTTTCTTTCTCCATGTCATCTACAGGACCTGACATACTCTGTAGTGAGTTGTTTCCTTTCTGTTCACTTGCAGCCAGAATGCGAGCTCTACCAGGACACAGACTGACTGTCACTTTTTGCTCTGTGTAGCACGGCGCCAGGGAACGTCACCAGTGCCCAGTACACAGTAAGCACTCATATGCTGAATAAATTAATGAATGAATGAGGAACCAGGATTCAGATTCTCATGCACACACGCTAGGCAGCTTGTCCTTGGACAGCCCTCTGTGCTGACAGTCCAAGGAAAATGGATTTTGAGCTCTGAATTAGCACACTTATATACAGAATCATTTTTTGCTGTGATTTTTTAAAAAGATTTTATTGATTTACTTGAGAGAGAACATGCACATGTGGGAAGGGGTTAAGGGGAAGGCAAAGGAGAGGCAAAGAATCTCGAGCAGCTGAGCACAGAGCCCACTCAGGGCTCGATCCTATGACCCCGAGATCATGACCTGAGCCAAAACCAAGAGTTGGACTCTCAACCCACTGAGCCACCCAGGTGCTCCAACTGTGATTTTTGTTATAATGGGATCCCACCTATGAATATTCTTCACAATATGGAATTTAAATCTTACTAGTTTACATGTTTTTTGCAAAATAAGTGTTCAGTAATGTTAAAAATTTTGAGTTTAAAAAAGCTTTCTACTTAAATTTTTTTTTGAAGATTTTATTTATTCATTTGACAGAGACAGAGAGAGAGAGCACACAAGCAGAGGGAGAGGCAGAGGGAGAGGGAGAAGCAGGCTCCCTGGTGAGCAGGGAGCCCGATGTGGGGCCCAATCCCAGGACCCTGAGATCATGACCTGGGCCGAAAGCAGCCATTGAATTGACTGAGCCACCCAGGCACCCCGCTACTTAAATTTTTTATCTGAACAGGAAGTTGAAATGGACATACAAATGGCCAACAGACACATGACAAGATGCTCAACAACGCTCGTCATCGAGGAAATGCAAATCAAAACTACAATGAGACAGCATCTTGTACCTGTCAAAATAGCTAAAATCAAAAACACAAGAAACAGTAAGTGTTGGGGAGGATGTTAAAAAAAGGGGGGGAACCCTCATGCACTGTTGGTAGGAATGCAAACTGGTGCAGCCACTGTGGAGACAGTAGGGGGTTCCCCATAAAGTTAAAAATAGAACTACCCTACAATCCAGTAATTGCACTATTGGGTATTTACCCCCCAAATACAAAAAACACTGATTCAAAGGGATACATACACCCCTATGTTTATTGCAGCATTGTCTACAATAGCCAAACTATGGAAGTAGCCCAAGTGTCCTTCGACAGATGAATGGATAAAGAAGATGTGGTACACATAAACGGGAACAAATGATGGAATATTACTCAGCCATAAAGAATGAAATCTTGCCATTTGCAACGTGGATGGAGTTGGAGAGTATAATGCTAAGCATAATAAGTCAGAGAAAGACATACCAAACGATCTCACTCCTATGTGGAATTTAAGAAATAAAACAAACCAACCAAGAGACAAACAAAAAAACAGACTCTTAACTACAGAGAACAAACTGATGGTTACCAGAGGGGAGGGGAGGGGGCATGGGTGAAACAGGTGACGGGGATTAAGAGTGCACTTATCATGGATGAGCACTGAGTAATGTTCAGAATTGCTGAATCACTATCTTGTACACCTGAAACTAGTATAACTCTGTATGTTAACTATACTGGGATTAAAATAAAAAATTTAATTAAAAAAACTTTAGGCTGAGAGAAAAAAAGTCCGACATAAAGAAAAAGACCATAAACTGTGTAATTACATTTATATGAAACGTAAGAACAAGTAAAATTAATCTACAATGGTAGAGAGCAGATCAGTGGTTGCCTGACTTCAGGGGAGGGGGAAACTGGCTGCAAAGGGGTACCAGGAACCTTCTGTATTTGTCAAAATTCATTTAACCATACACTTAAAATGTACACATTTTAACTTCTACCTCAGTAAAGTGAGCTCAACGTAATTTCTTTGCTTCTGCTTTAACAAGTTAGGAGAATCAAGAATATCACGGACAGAAAGTGCTTTAAACTTCTTTCGGAAAAGCCATATAAATTCAAGAGTAACGTTTACAAATGTAAATAAGTAGCTACAATAAGAGCCCAGTTACCCAGGGCTTTAGCAACGGTGGGGTGGAACGGAACGCTAAAGGGAGCAGTCACACACCAGAGAGCTAAAAACCCACAAAGAAAGTATTCACATAGGGGAAAGAATCATCCAAGATGCAAAGGACTTCAAAAATTACCTCGAAGAGCAGAGCCTCAGCTTTCTGTTCTGGCAGTAAGCGCAGTCCCGCTGTCGCCTTCAGGACCACTGGGGTTCTTTTCCAGTGACTTCGGGGGATTGAGTCTTTCGCCACCTCTAAGAGTTCTTGAACAGTCTCGGCACCCTTCAAAAGAGATGACCTACTCATCCAGGGAACAGTCATTCAGGGGCACTTGTCTCTTCTCTCAACATGCTCTGGGGGTTATTAAGAGTGAGGCAGCAGAGGGCTCCAACCACTCTCTGCTCTGTAGAAGAAACCCAGAGAAGTAGGCTTCTTTGAAGGAAAATCCATTTAATTTTGATTGATAACAAAAATGATTGTTATAGCATGGCCATTTTAATTGACTGTTATTTTGTGTCTCATGAATAAGCTTTTACGCCAGGAAGTTGGGTATAGTGAAGAAAACACTGGATGTGGAATTAGAAGACTCGCTTGCTAGCCCTGTGGCTTAACATAGGGCTTGGTTTCCTCCCTACACATTTATGAGGGAGCTACGCCTCGTACCACTACAGAACTGCGGACTGCGTTAGACGAGGCACGGCATGTGGACTCACTGCACAAATGCTGGGGTAGCTGCTGTGCTATGGTTTTATGATCTCTGTAGGGACCGAACACGCCAGGTTCCTATTTGCATCCCCAGCACCTACATGCACCGTACACAGTACATACTCAATTTATGAAATTAAAAACCGTTATTTTAAATCCACTGTTTCCCTGAGTGAGCATCTAATCTGACAACACGCTGCCTCTAGATTATAATTACTAGCAACCGCAACACAATCTCCTCTAAATGTCCAATCAGTTTCTGATAATGTAGTTGCTTTCAGCAGCTCCTAAGTTTCTGATGCATTTACCATTTCGTAACAGTGAGCTGAGAAAATAAACATCTTCTCCGTTCTTCAAGGTCAAGCCATTTTTTCCTCAGATTATACTTTAATTAATTAATTATTAATTAAATTTAATTAATAATTAAATTTATTTATTAAATAAAATGAATTTATTTATTATTTATTTATAATTAATTAAAATTAAATTAAATAATTTATTAATTAAAATTAAAGTTATTTATTAATTTATTTATTTATTTAATTAAATTAAAAAATTATTTATTAATTAAAATTATCTTATTAATTAAATATTTTATTTGACAGAGAGACAGCAAGAGAGGGGACACAAGCAGGGGGAGTGGGAGAGGGAGAAGCAGGCTTCCCGCCGAGCAGGGAGCCCGATGCGGGGCTCGATCCCAGGACCCTGGGATCATGACCTGAGCCGAAGACAGACGCTTAACGACTGAGCCACCCAGGCGCCCCTCAGATTATACTTTTTTTTTTTTTTTAAAGATTTTATTTATTTATTTAACAGAGATAGAGACAGCCAGCGAGAGAGGGAACACAAGCAGGGGGAGTGGGAGAGGAAGAAGCAGGCTCATAGTGGAGGAGCCTGATGTGGGGCTCGATCCCATAACGCCGGGATCACTCCCTGAGCCGAAGGCAGACGCTTAACCGCTGTGCCACCCAGGCGCGCCCTCAGATTATACTTTTAGGTAATCTTTATACACAACGTGGGGCTTGAACCCACAACCCTGAGATCAAGAGTTGCATGTTCTACCGGCTGAGCCAGCCAGGCGCCCCAAGACATTTTTTCCCCCAAGCTATTTTTAATATAAGGTTTTCCTTTGGTTAATGATTATGCTTGTAACACGGAACAATACCTTTACATTTGCTACCAAAGTTCAATATTCTGCCTTATTCTATTTCAGTGTGGCCTCTGACACACTGGGTGTAGCACATTATGGGTGCTCAATTGTGAAATACAGTCACGACAGAATTCTCCATTTATCCTCTAATACCAAAGACTTTTGTTTTCATGAGTTCTCGCCTAATTTCTAGAGTATAAGCATGCACTGTCTGTCCTAGATCAGGGTACTTCGAAACGAAGTTCACTGGGTCGACGTTGACTCAACTTCCATGTTTATATCCCACACTCTATAGAACTCCATGTCTATTTTCTGCATCTACATTAATCCATGCAGTTGATGGCTTCCACTCAAAATCTTAAACATTAAACACAAAGGGAGCAATCTCTTAAAAGATGGTGTCATCCCTGCATGTCCACAATCTATTCTAGCTTCCTTCTGCCCAAGCCCTAGAGAGCTTGGGGTGTATAATTCCTGCTATCCAGTATAGCCGAGGGCAGAAAACTGATCTTACACATGGCCGCAATGTCAGCGGTGAACAGCAGGAGACATTTAACAGCAGTGGTGTGGTCAAGTTCTCAAAGCATTAAGAATCTAAATATCTAATTGAAAAAAAAAAAACCTCACCTGTTTAGGTTCATCTACAAAAGCAGAAAGTCCTGGCTTCACAGATTCAAAAATTTCCCCTTCCAGAATTGGAAGCTGTCCTATTTTGTCCATGGAACAAAACAGAAGAGAGATGGTTGGTTACCAAAAATGGGGCTGCTTTTGATAGTGGGCCCTGTATCAAGGGCTCAATTAAGCTGCTATTCCTCCAAGCCATCCCAAGTAATCCCATCTGTGAGAAGTAGCTTGCAGGAGTATTGGGTAGGGGGATAGAAGGTGACAGGCAATCCTTGAGAGCCCCTCTGGCATTTCTCAGCGTGGACACCTAGCTCCTACTGCTGCCCCTAGTCTCTACAAGTAACTTGAGAACACCGGAAATTCAGAAAAAGCTCATCTTCTAGGTCCCCTTATCTCCTTCTCCAAGGATGGCAGTGATCCTCTCTCATGACCACTTCCAATATTCTCAATATTCTGGACCCTGGGGCATCAACCACCTTTAGAGAAAAGGACAAATTACAGCTGTACTTCTTGGACATATGGGTTTCAGGCTACAGGCAACCCAGATCTAATTTCACACTGAATTAAACCATATGTTCAATTATAGCCCCAAATCTTCTCTGAAGAAAGACACTCAGTAGCTGTAAGTTACCATAATTCATATCGCATACTCTCAGCACATTTGTTTCTGGAAGAAGAGGCTGAAGTGTGGATTAATAGGCACTGGTGAGGGTACCAGTTACACTTACCTGGTATTTTCTGCACAAAGGTGTAAACGTGAATTCGTGTTCCAGTGCTCCCTGCATCAAACATAATTCCATACAATGTGCTGGCACTGACGTTGATGGGGCACATGGAAGACAGGAAGACACCCTCAAACCAAGTCTGCTGGTCTCTGTGGAAGACAGTGCTGCAAACACAGGATGCCACCAGCATGAAAAAGGCTGCCCCCCAGGTAGTGGCCATTCTCTTCCCAAGATGTGGTGAGTCTAGGCTTTTGATGCAGCAGCAGCGCTGTTCATACACCTACAGCGGCTTATAGGACAAAGAAATGCGTGGTTAGACCAACTGGTCTTTTGTTTATACTTGTAAAGGAAGAAACACCCACTATAGAAATCCCACCCCTTCCCCCAAGGTGCTTCTTCTCTATTTTTCCAAACCAGCATAACAAGCTAGACGAGGGTAACATAGGCTCCTTAGCATCTGTTTCTGAAGAGTATCTTGTTGCAAAAGGAAAATGGGATTTAAACTCTATTTCCCCATTCTCTGCTTTCAGGTGTAGGGTGGATCTCTCACACGCAAGGCTTTCTCTGCCACCCTGCTCTTATTGTTGAGTCTAATTGTCTTCTTTTCCATTTTGGCAGTTTTGTCTTTAGATCATACACTAACTGTCTCTCCCTCCTTCTTTCCCTCTCTTTTGTCTTTTTTGATTGATTTAAGATGTTTCAATTTCTGAATTAAAGTCATAAAGTTACAAAGTTATCAAGTCACTAGCATCGGGGTGTCTACAGCCTTCAAAACTCAGGCTACTGGACCACTACCTTAACGGGTGACCAAAGATATTGCCAGTGGCTTGTACATACAATCACGTTTTAGGGAAATCAGCTTAATTTAAAAACACTTAAATAGACCATTGTGGGCTGTTTTTTTGTTTGTTTATTTAAGTAATCTCTACACCCAACGTGGGGCTTGAACTCACAACCCACAGATCAAGAGTTGCATGCTCCTCCAACTGAGCCAGCTAGGCTCCCAGACCATTATGGTTTTAAAAAACATCCTTCACAGGTTTCAGGCCATGTTATCTTAGTAAGAACTTAAAGCAGACGGGGGCGTCTGGCTGGCTCAGTCGGTTAAGTGTCTGACTCTAATTCAGGGTCAGGTCGTGATCTCAGGGTTGTGAGATTGGGCCTGGCATCAGACCCCCCCATCTGGTGTGGAGTCTGCTTGGAATTCTCTCTCCCTCTGTGCAATCCCTCTCTAAAAAAAAAACAAAAACAAAAACAAACATAACAAAACAACAATAACAACAAAAACCCCAAAAAACTCTTAAGGCAGATGGGCAAATTAAGCCAGAGAGGTTCAATGACTTGCTGAAAGTCATAAAGCAGGTCAATGGTGAAATCTTGATTAGAAACCAGTCTTCACTCTTGCCAACCATTCTTTTTCTGATTCCAAAAGCCTCCCTTATGGCAAGTTACTGCCTATATTATTTAATATGCTCTTAGCAAAGACAAAAATCTTAGCATTAGTGCTCAGCTTTATTCTAGATCTGTGTATTATTATAGCGGGTTGGATACAAACGATGCTGAAAACCTAGAGTATGGTTACATGAAAAAATGTCTCCTGGATGAGCTATATTGTTATATTAATATGAGCCTATATTCCAGGCTTCATTTTCTCCTGGTATTCATAAAGAATGCCATAACAGTCCCCTAACATTAAGGCTTCCTTAATTTCCCTTTATGTACTTTGATCAAAACAGGTTTGAGTGTCCTGTTCCAGCTTTCACCTCTGGACTTCTTATGTAAGCAGATGATTAAACACGATCTAATTCCAAAGTCCCACTGTCCAGTCCCTTTATTTCTAACAGAATAACTGAGTTTATCTGGAGTATAGACTGAGGATTCTCAGTCATTCTCAAGTCTCTTGACCTCCTAGGGTTCATTTTATCAAAATGTCTCTCTTCCCAAAGGTGACATACTATATAAAATAATGTAAATTGAAGTAAATTGCATTTGGAGTTTAAACTATTTAAAATAACTACAGTAGTTCTGAGGTACCAAAGGGCAGAGTTAGAATTATCAGTTTGAACACAATTCAGGGCTGGACTTCTTTACGATAGTTAAGATTAAAGGTTTGGGCTAGGGGGAAAAAAAAAAAACAAACCCAAAAATCTTTTAGGGTCTCAAAGGAAACTTTATCGCAGGAAACCAACACTGGAATAGGGCAGCTGATTGGCCAGCTTCATACTCACATCTTAAATCACTCCCTTTCGCTGATTCTTCTTCTACAGCAAACAGGCTGGTCGTGTAGATCAATCTAAATAACTGAAAACAAAAACAACCCTTTCAGATTCTCTGAGTATTAATGGACCCTTGCCTAGTCCAGAACTCAAGCCATATCCAGTCCTTGGTCCCTTCTCTCCCTCGGGAAGAGCAGGTAGGGGCTTTCCGATCACCAGCCTCCTCTACCTCTGTGACTTAATTCCATAGAAGCTTCTCTATTATTGTGGTTTCTGAAAAACCTCTCCAGCTTTCATTTCCATTAAGCACACAGTTTGTTTTTCTTCCAAAAGAGATTTTAAGGGGGAAAAAATGCACGCTAGGTATCTGTTTTCAAGGAGTGAAAAAGTGCAGAGTCATACCAGGTGTTCAGGGTAAATAAACATTTCAGAGAAAGCGAAGGATGAAAACATCCAATACCCCTGCTGCTTTCAATCCCTACCTTCTAACACCATTTGCAAGCTCATTTTTCTTTAAGATTCGCTAAGAATGGTATTAGAAAGGGTTACAATCTAGAGTATGTAGAATGGCGTCCTTTTCCACGTGACCCCAGCCTGCAAAGCTTGCTCACTGTTAGTCTTTGCTCAAATGTCACCTTCTTGAGACTTTCCCTGTCTACCCGATCTAAAATTGCAACCCACCTGGCCACGTACACATCTTCCACCTCCCTTCCCTGTTTATTTTTTTCCATAGCACCTTCCATCTTCTGTATAATTTACTACTTCAGTGTTTTTGTGTTTTTGGTTCCCTGCTCCCCGCCATCCTCTTGTGAGCTACCTACGGGTGGGAATTTTTGTCTAATACACTGATGTGTTCCTGGCACTGGAACAGTGCTAGCACACAGTAGGTGTTGAATGAATACTCTGAAAGGATGAACAGTGATCCAAGAACTCAGGCACTGGATCCTATCCATTTAACAAGAATATAATAGCTGTCTTCTTTCCAACAGATTAATTACCTACCTATTGGAAGATTACGATTCCAAACTTCCAAGGCAGGACTGTTTCTCCAAATGCGTCAATTATGTTTTATATGCTACTCGAAATAATGCAGCTAGTCAAGTGTACTTTCTACGGACTGGGGAGTATACACATCAGTGTACTGAAATTCACTCCTTTCAGAACTGGTCTTCTCAACATCTCTTGCCCACTTTCGCCTATTCACCCCAACAAAGCCCCCTCTTCAATTCTTTTGAGACCTTGGTGCCAGCTAGTGTTGGTCACTGTTCTCATTTCCTTCCAGGGTCTTTTCAGTATATCTTTGTCCTCAGAGTAAACAGGAATAGCTCCTAGGCAGCCTCCCTAGAGCTTCACACTCCGGATTCCCTTCTTCCATGTCACCCACCGACAGACCGCAATCCCACAGAAGCTGGGCCCCATTTGGGTGCTCACCTGCTCATGTCTGCCTGTTCCCCACGAATCCTTGCTTCCACTGTCGATTGCCTCTTGCTCTTTGCTCCTATTTCAGCCCTTCTGAATCCAACGAGCTTCATGAACCACATTCACCTTTGTGCCAGTTTGCAACTAACTAGGTGGCATTTTGTTAACTCACTCCCTTCTTGATCCTTTGCTCCTCCCTTAGCCACTTTTTTTCCTGGGTACACATGATTGTCTGGTTCAGCTACTTTTATGATAGTTAAGTGCCAACGAGTAGCATTATTGCTTGTAGGGCTGAAGTTGCTCAGGAACTGAATTCTGTGTTTTTATACAGGACACTGATTACCCAGTAATGTTTTTATATTATTAAATAATGTTATATTTATAATTACAAAATATGTAGCTATGTAATAATGTTATGAATTCCCTACTATTTCACATTTTTACAACCTAAGCCCAAGAGTAGGAAAGTTAATATCCTTGTGATGAATTTAGAAAGCTGGGTATTGAATTGTCTAATTAACAAGCATTTACTGAATGTCTAATATACACCAGACACTGCGCTAGCTTCTCAATACAGAAGAGGAATCAGATATAGACCCATCTCCTGGGGCTTCAGCTTTCTAGAAGAAATAGACAAGTAAACCAACAGCTATCATGTACATACTTTGGTAAGTTCTCTTATGGGAACATGCAGAATATTGTAGGAATGGACTAAGACACAAGTAACTCATTTCAGAAGGGGAAGGATAGAGGTGGAAAGGGAGAGGCCTAAGCTGGGTCCCAAATCAGAGAGAGGAATTAACCTGGTAAAGTGACACAGAGAGAACCCTGAGAACTTTAAGTATTGAATGGATGGAATACAGAGGACCAGAATAGAGCATGAGTGTGAGAAAGGGCCTGGAGGCATTAAATCAGATTTCAAAAAGAATGGACTTGTTTTCGTCAAACAGTACCATGGTGACACCTGACTACTATTTAAATTTTTCTATGCCCTCCCAAAACAAATATTAGTATTGTCTGACCTGAATAAAATGACACAGTATTTCTCAACAGTTTAAAATAATGGAATGGGACAGGTGACTAGAAAGTTCCACCAGAAAGTCTTAGGGAAGCTCCCACTGCCAATTCTCTTGAGCTCCACAGAGAAGCTAGCTGTAACGAAGTTAAAAATTAAACATAATGCAAGTTTAAAATTTAACCAGAGTGAAAATTTTAAACAATAAGCTGAACTACAGAAATGGATTAGCTAAACCACCCAGAGCATAGGTTAGTCAAGCAAAGCAAAACCAAGACTGGTCTAGTTAGTTAAGTCTGAAACAGATTCAGCACAGTGAGCAATGCCTCATTCAGGAATGTAAGTTGGGACCTACATACCCAATACAGGGGCCAGAATCCTGGAACACTCTGCTATCTGAAGGGTGTCTAAGGTGAGGGTACATAGTATCTTCTGTATTCCCAAACTCACGTACTGAGCCTGGAACAGGCTGATGTTAGACATCAGCAACTTTCTCATGAACAGACTTGGTACAATTGAGCTAATAATATCTGGAGACAAAAGCATCAGGGAAGGGGGTACCACCTTTCCCAGAGTCTTACTATGGTGACGTATCACATACTCAGCTCCCCATCCCCCTCCAGACCAGCTCATGGATAGGAGTGTTATTCCAGGAATCCTATTATTCACATATGCATTCACTTAGCCATTCCAGAAATTATCAGTTGCCCAGTGCTACTTACAAAGTATGGCATACAAAGATGAATCATCTTAGACCTGCCCTTTAAGAGACTACAGTAAATAGGAAAAAAAAAAACACAAACATGTCCATTAACTACCTCCGTGAAGTTAAATGTGACAAGTAGCTCAGTTACCATGCTCTGAGACTTCAAAGCAGGAAGAGATTACGTCCAGCTGGAATAACTGAGAAGGCTTTGTGGGACAAGTGGCATTTGAAGAGGGTCCTGAGAAGGGGCATTGAGACAGGAGAGGAGTGCTTTTCAGGAAACAATGATTCGAGACCCAGAGGTAGAAAAGGGATGGAGGCCTCTGGGGGAACAGTGAACACATTAGTTTGAGTAACTGTGATAGGAAAGCAAGTTGGAAAGGCAAAGTCAGGTCAGACAGTACAGCACACCAAATACTTAGCTGAGTTTAGACTAAATTCTGCAGGGAAGGGAAAGCTACTGAAGATTTTGAGCAAGGGAGTGTCACAAATACGAATCTGGTGGTTAGATGTAAGAAAGACTGAAGTGGGAGCCTTAGCAGGCTCCATTCCAGCGTCCAAGTCTACAAATGTTCACCGATGCCCACTCAGTGCTAGGCGCTCGAGAATTAGATGTGAATAAACAGAGGTTTTTATTAAAGATGCTCAGTCTGGCAGAGGTGACAGACACGGGCACAAATAACCACACCTTCTTAAGTTAATCATAAAAACATTAGAGGAGCCCAAAACCTTAAAGGACTAACTACCTACAGGATTAGGAAAGACATCATGAGATGACATTTGAACTGATCATGAAAAATGAACAGAACTACACAAATAACACAGACATGTGGATAAAGACCAGAGCAACTATTGGGGCGCCTGGGTGGCACAGCGGTTAAGCGTCTGCCTTCGGCTCAGGGAGTGATCCCGGCGTTATGGGATCGAGTCCCACATCAGGCTCCTCTGCTAGGAGCCTGCTTCTTCCTCTCCCACTCCCCCTGCTTGTGTTCCCTCTCTCGCTGGCTGTCTCTATCTCTGTCAAATAAATAAATAAAATCTTAAAAAAAAAAAAAAAAAGACCAGAGCAACTATAAAAAGATGAAAAGAGATAGGTATATTATGGATAGTTTGATTTCATTTTTTGATTTCCTCCAAAATTTTTATCAGACAGATTTCAGAAACAAAACAAAAAGTAGACATAGTGGAAGAGTATAGAAAAGAGGGTTAGCATTTAATGCAGAGAAAAGACTGTGGCCAAAGGAACAAAATTTGAGGTAACAGTAATAGCAGCTAAGACCTTAATACTTGCCAAGCACTTCGTTAAGTATTTTACATGCATTATCTCATTTAATCTTACAAAACCACTCTGTGAGGTAGGTTCTGTTTATTAACATCCCCGTTCTAGAAATGAGAAAACTGTGGCATAAGAAGCTAGGTAAGACCACACAGTAGTAAGCGAAAAGAGCCAGAAATCAAACCCAGGTGGTCCAATTCCAGAGCCCACAGTTTTGTCCAGTAGATCACCTAGGAAGGGTCATCTAGAATGACTCTAGAGAAAAACGGATATGGGGGTGGGAGGAGAAGGTAGAGCAGAGAAGAATGATCAGAGATGAAGCTGGAAAGTTAGACTGGCATCGACATGCAAAAGTCTTCCTATATACGACCAAGAACTTTTGATCTGTTTCTTGCTGGCTCTACCTTCATTACATTCCCAGAATCTGACCATTTCTGATCACTCAGAGCTACCACATTGGCCCAAGCCACCATCATCCCTCACGTGATTTACTCTAATATTGTCTTAACACATCTCTGCTTTTACTCTTACTCCCCCCAGAGTCTATTTTTAACGAGCAAACAAAGTCATCCTTTTAAAATACGTTACAGCATGTCTCTCCTCTGCAAAATCCAGCAATGGCTTCCTATTTCCCCCAGAGCAGCAAGATTCCAACAAAAGCTTTCCTGGATCCACTTGCTTGGCCTTCCTCCCCATTACCTCTGACCTTATCTAAGTTTTCACCTTACTCACTCCCCTAACACCAACGTCTGCGTGCATGTCAAACATGTTCCTGCCTTAGGGCCTTGCTCTAGCTGTCCCTGCTGCCTGAAACATACATCCACTTGACAAATACCTGCAACTCCTTCAAATCATTATTCAAATGCTACTTTCTTATCAAGACCTATCTTTAATACTAACCTCCCTCCCTCATGTGTCCCTTACCTCTGCCTGCTCTCTCAATACCCCTTACTCTGATCTTTTCCTTTTTCTATTGCACCTTATCACATTCTAACATATTAGATAGTTTATGTATTGTTTATTATTTGTGTTCCTCCGATAGAATTAAGTTCTTAGCAGGAATCTTTGTTTACTGATGTAGCCCATCAGCACCTAGAAGAGTGTCCAAAAAGATTCTCAATGGAAACTGACAATAGGAATAAACTACAAAGTGACATAAAAAGGGAAAAATAGGGGCACCTGGGTGGTTCAATTGGTTGAGCGTTTGCCTTCGGCTCAGGTCATGATCTCGGGGTCCTGGAATCAAGCCCCACATCAGGCTCCCTGCTCAGAGGGAGTGTGCTTCTCCCTCTCCCTCTGCTCCTCCCCCAACTCGTACTCTCTCTCTCAAATAAATAAAATCTTTAAAAAGGGGGGGATCATATATACTTGTATAAATAGATTTTAAGAGAATATAATTAATGAATACCTAATCTAGTCACATTGTTTTAGGAGAAACTATAATTTTATTTTTCTGAATCTATTAGTTCTGTAGCTATATTGAATTTCTTTAATCAAACATTGTTAAAATTGTGATAAACTGAAGTAACTTCCCCCAATCTAAAGGATACTAAACATTAATTACACTGTCCAAGTTCTCTTCTATTTATCAAACCGATACATATTTGGGACGCTACACAGCAGTCTCCTATTGCTGCACAACAAATGATCCCAAATGTAGTTGCTTAAAACAATAATATGCATTTATTCTCTCACAGTTTCTGTAAATCAGGCATTTGAGAGTGGCTTAATTGGCTAGTTCTGGCTCAAGGTCTCTCATGATACTGGAGTCAAGATGCAGGCTGGAGCCGCAGTCAACTGCAGGCTTGACCGAGGCTGAAAGCCCACCTCCAAGATGGCTCACTCGATGGCTGGCGAGCTGATGCTGGTTGTCGGAAGGAAGCCTCAGCTGCCTTCCACGTGGATTCTCCCAAGAACCTTGAATATCTTTACAACATGGTGGCTGACTCCTCCAGGGTGGGAAACCCAGGAGAGAACAAGGTAGGAGTCACGATTTTTTTTATGACTTAGCCCTGTAAGTCATACATTATTACTTCCCCCATATTCCACTGGTCCTACAGACCTCCCCTAACGAAATGTGTGACAATGGGCATGAACACCAGGAGGTGAGGATCACGGGGGCCGTCTCAGAGGCTACTGCAAGTTATAACCAGTATTTGCATAATATTTTGTGTTCAGCTTTTTTTTTTTCGTTTATACATATTTCTATTAACGGAGCTAACAAAAACACTTCTTGTTTTAGGAACTGCATGTTATTCCAATGATATTAACTCTTAAAAATTAAAAACAGTATAGACTTTTAATTTCTTTGAAAATATCATATCCCACCACTTGATGCTTTCCATTTTTCTGTTATAGTCCTGATTTTTTTAAAAAGATTTTATTTATTTATTTATTTATTTATTTATTTATTTATTTGACAGAGCGAGCAAACACGAGCATGGGGGGGGGGGAAGAGGGAGAGAATCTCACGCCAACTCCGCTCTGAGTGTGAAGCCTGATAAGGGGCTCGATCTCATGACCCTGAAATCATGACCTGAGCCTAAACCAAGAGTCAGACATTTAACCAACTGAGCCACCCAGGCACCCCTAGTCCCAATATTTTTACTTAAGGAAAAGCATTAAAGTCAGAAAAACTACAGCTCGGGGCGCCTGGGTAGCGCAGTCGTTAAAGCGTCTGCCTTCGACTCAGGGCGTGATCCCGGCGTTCCGGGATCCAGTCCCACATCAGGCTCCTCCGGGAGCCTGCTTCTTCCTCTCCCACTCCCCTGCTGTGTTCCCTCTCTCGCTGGCTGTCTCTCTGTCACATAAATAAATAAAATCTTTAAAAAAAAAAAAAAAAAAAAAAGAAAAACTACAGCTCATATAACACCCTGCTTGTTCCTAAGGGTGAAAGGAATGTAAATACTTCAAAAAAGTCAGATATATTTAGGAAAGAGTAGGGAGAAAATAAACGAGTCACTATATTTGTTAAGATTATAGGCATCCATTACTAACTGAATAATAACCCTAACAGTGGAATGAAATTCTAAATCAAATCAAAAAAATCAAATCTAAATCAAAATCAAAAAAAGGTATAGAGTGAAAATATTTATATTAGCAGAATAGCAACTTTCTTCACGCTATATATAGAAAGAAAATTTCCAATCAGACAATGATAGCATTAATACTTAGGTACTGAAGAGATATTTGGTAGAAAGGGATAAGACTGACAACTGGCACAGATATGAAAACCACTGAAAAACTTTGTAACAAACTTTTTCAAGCATCGAAAAAATAAAAAAGGGTTATTAAATAATCAACTTGTTTTAGAATGCTGCCAAAGAGCTGTAATAAGACTTCTAAGCATGGAAACTACAAGGGGAGAGACTGAATGGGAAAAACTTCCCAAAAGTAGGAGCCGTTGTCCTGGTGGTGAGGAGAGGATTCTTGCCCCAAGGGCCCAGCTCAAGTCTGACCACATTGTCCCGGGTAGATTCACACATCAGAAGGCTGGTTGAATGAGATCTCTTTTAAGGTCTTGCCAACCCTAAGATCAAACACTCCCAATAAAGGAATTAGAATTGATACACTGGTAGTTACCAACAAATATAAAATTCTTTCCATAAACAGATCACTTCTTTCTGTATTTTATTCCATTTTAATTAAAACATCATTAGACAAGTGTCAAAAAGGCGGATTCTATACAATGAAACCATTTGGGTGTTATACCAAAGTGAGATCAGGCAGTGCCTGACATCATTCTTCATTGTTTCGGGCTTGACTTAGCTACAATAATCACTGCATGGGGAAAGCCCTTGCTCTTGCTGCCTCTCTCTCTTCACAAGTCACAAGGCCTTTTCTTACCCATTCATTAAGAGTGAAAAACTTTTAGACAGGAAGATACTACCAGTCAGGAGAGGGTTAATATTGCCCCAGTGAGCAAATATAATAAAAACCTAAGGTGATAAGCTATTTCTGCCTTCAAACCCATGCATTTATGTGCGGAAGAGTAATTACAAGGATCAGTGCCTTTTGTCACTGTTTACACTGGAATTTGTGGGAAGAGAAGTGAAAACCTATTTTCCCTTTCTTGTTATCAAATGAAAAATATCTACCGCTTCAAATATGTTGAATCAAAATGACAAAATGAGAAAGAATGAAATATTACGATGATACCTGATACATAAAGCAAGGAATAGGGCAACCACATAAGTACATTTCTTCAAATGTGTCTAGGATGCTTTCCCTTTAAGTAACATACCATTTTTATTTTACCAATGTTGGCTACAAATATTTCTAAAGTGACTTACGATGCAGGGTCATGATTATGATCATCAGTTATATTTTTCTGCAAACCCGGGATGCCTCCAGGCGCCACAGTTCTAAAGGACCATTTGCCCATCTGCCATCAAATGGCCCGAGATTGCTATGCTTTTCGAGCTAGTTTTCCCTGACATCATGCTATGTTATCACTGATGAGTGTTGTCATATGCATGATTCCTTCAATAAACTGCCATCACATATTTTTTTTAAATCTTTAAAATCAATGGGATGTAATTCAGAAAGCCATAATTATTAGACTTTTATGTCAACTTATGCAAATGAGAGCCTCTCCAAAAGAATAAGGGTTGTAGACCTTGTGACAGGTCTTGTAGTGGCTCCGAGATCCCTTTCCACTGACTAAGAGCTCTCAGGAATAAGAAAGCAGAATGTGCAGAAATCTGACCTATCGAAAAGTGGGGTATTACTTTGTATTGGCTACTTACCAATATTTTCTTTTTCTTCTGGGCATTCCCCTTTGTTTCCTTCAACTAATGTGCCATTTTTTCAACCTATAGAAGATGGACATGGATAATCATAAGAGCAAAGTTCTCTCTTTTCCCTCTTATCAGTACACTTATTTTTGAGGTAGTAATCTCTTTTCACGTTCATTTCTAATCTGTTCAGTCTTTGGGAACCAGATCACCACACTCATCCCCTGACTTGTAGTCCAGTACTCTTGGGCTCTTCCTCCTCTTCCCTACTTTCTTCTCATTCAAACTACGACCACAGCCACTCTTATAAAATCGCTTGTTTATAAAATCAGCAACAGCAAAGGGAGGCAAGTCATACTCCTTCTAAAAGCTAGAGTGTATTTTTGTATAAATGTATGTGTATAAATGTATGGGGGCAGTGACCAAGGAGCTAATCCATAAACAAAGTGGATAAAATCTAGTTTATGCACGTAGTGGGAACTCACGTAACAAGTTGTGTGTTCCACAGTGTGATCAAGAGGGGCCACTTACTATTACATGTGTGAGTTCATGGTTAAAAGGCACCAAGCCAGGGGCGCCTGGGTGGCACAGCGGTTAAGGCGTCTGCCTTCGGCTCAGGGCATGATCCCGGCGTTCCGGGTTCGAGCCCCACGTCAGGCTCCTCCTCTATGAGCCTGCTTCTTCCTCTCCCACTCCCCCTGCTTGTGTTCCCTCTCTCGCTGGCTGTCTCTATCTCTGTCAAATAAATAAATAAAAAATCTTAAAAAAAAAAAAAAAAAAAAGGCACCAAGCCAATCCTAGTCCTAGGTACATATCCACAATAACTGAAGATAAGGACTCAACTCTTTCTACACTGATGTTCATTACAGCATTATTCACAACAACCAGAGGTGGAAACAACTGAAGTGTCCATCAGTAGATATGTAAACAAAATATGATACATATATTCAATAAATATTACTTAGCTATAAAAAGGAATGAAGTTCTGGGGCGCCTGGCTGGCTCAGTTAGAAGAGCATGACTCCTGATCTCAGGGTCGTGAGTTCAAGCCCCACAGCGGGTGTGGAGATTACTTAAATAAAGCACACAGACAAACAAATGAAGAAAGGAATGAGGTTCTAACACATGCCACAATATGGATGAACCTTGAAAACATTATGCTAAGTGAAAGAAGCTGGATACAAAAAGATATATATGATTCCACTTATATGAAATGTCAGGAATAGGTAAATTCATAGAGACAGAAAGTAGATTAGAGGTTACCAGGGGTTGACGGGGATGTAGAATGGGAGTTATTGCTTAACAGGTCCAGAGTTTCTGTTTGGGGTGATGACAGAGTTTTGGAAACAGATAGTAGTGATGGTTATAAAACACTGTGAATATAATTAAAACTACTGAACTGTACACTTAGAATAGTTAAAATGGCAATTTTCATGTTATATATTTTACCACAGTAAAAACTTTTTTTAAAAAAAAGGAAGATGCAGGGGGGTACTTGGGTGGCTCGGTTGGTTGAGCATAGGCCTCTTGATTTCAGCTCAGGTCATGATCTCAGGGTTGTGAGACTGAGCCCTGCATCAGGCTCTGTGCTCAGCAGGGAGTCTGCTTGAGATTCTCTTTCTCCCTCTTCCTCTGTGCCCTCCACCCTACTTGTGCATGAGTGCTCTCTTTCTCTCTCTCTCTCAAATAAATAAATCTTTAAAAAAAAAAAAAAAAGGCAAGCAGATGGGGGCACCTGGCTGGCTTTGTCAGTTGAGCATGCGACTCTTGATCTCGCGGTTGTGAGTTCAAATCCCACAATGGGCATAGAGCTTACTTTAAAAAAAAAAAAAAAGTGCAGATGGAACCAAACGTAAGATCATAAGAGGAAAATTGCTACCTGTAATTTCAATGAAACAACAGTTATGACAACACTTCATCCTTTGGATATCTCATAGGTACACAGCCAATTATGATTTAAATTCTGAAGGGTAGTACTGATACTCGGAAAATATCTTTAAGCATTTGAATTCATACAGTATCTTCCATTCTCCGAGAAAGTTAAACTTATGCAACATAAATCTGAAAATTATACATTCAAGAGAGGATTCGAACAAGGTTATAAATTCTAACTATACAGACCCCAAAGCAAACATTTTGTAAACTACACTTAAACACTTCTCCCAGTATGCCCCTGGGATCCAAGGATGGAATGGTGATATCTACCTCTAATCATGCAATCTTGACATTTCTATTTTCTTTTTAAAAAATTTTTTTTCTATTTTTTTTATTATGTTCAATTAGCCGACATATAATACATCATTAGTTTTTGATGTAGAGTTCAATTAAGTTTTCCTTTTAAAAACACTTAATATGTGCATATGTCAATACACTGAACTCAAAACAAAAGACACTTCAAACTGGCATCTCCAAAGCTCCCTTTCCTTGGCACCCCCCCCCCGCCCCCCGCCACACACACACAGAGGCTAAATGGATTCTTTCTTATTTCCTGTTTCTGTTAGTGGCATCACAGATTTCCTAATTCACAGCTCAAAATCCTCATCATCTTTGAATTCTCCACTCTCATACCTTCTATATTCCAATCTGTTATCAAGAACTGGTGATTTTTCCTTTGTAATATCTTTCCCATCTCTTTTCTCTTTTTTTCCTCCCTAGTACCCCTGTTAATATCTAAATTCTGGCCTTTATTACTTCAGACTTGGACTTTACAGCTTCTTAACTGGTCTTCCGATTACCAATGTTTCCATTCTCAAATCTATACACCACAGTTTTCAACATTTTCCCACTAGATTTTAACCCACAGCACGTCAGGAATTCATTTATCTTTGAACACTGTACAACCCGGCATATATGTTTAATTAATCAATGTCTGTTGAATGAATAAATGAATACATAATCACCTCACTCTCTTTAAAACTTTCATCAACTTGGGGCACCTGGGTGGCTCAGTTGGTTAAGCATCTGACCCTTGATTTCAGTTTAGGTCATGATCTCAGGGTTGTGGGATCAAGCCTCATGTCCGGCTCCCCACTCAGCGGGGAGTCTGCTTGAGATTCTCTCCCTCTGCCCCTTCCCCCTGCTCTTTCTCTCTCTCTCTCTCTCTCTAAAATAAATAAATAAATCTTTAAAAAATAAAATAAAGAGGCGCCTGGGTGGCTCAGTTGGTTGGGCATCTGCCTTCAGCTTGGGTCATGATCCCAGGGTCCTGGGATCGAGCAACGCATTGGGCTCCCTGCTCAGCAGGGAGTCTGCTTCTCCCTCTCACTGTGCCCCTACCCCCACTTGTGCACTGTCTCTCTCATACGCTCTCTCTCTCAAATGAATAAATAAAATCTTTAAAAAATAATAAAATAAAACTTTCCTTAATTTCCCACTGTTCATAACAGAATATACAAACTCAAAGACCTAAAAACTTACTGGGGCCAAGCAGGAAATATGAGTGAATAAAGGTGTAAACCAACAGGAAGTGGTGGGGACTGTGGTAAGCTAGAGAGGACATATCCCATCTAAAAGGGCAGTCGCCTGCAGCTGCCACAAACTGCTCCCATGATGAACTACAGGCCCAGTATTGCCAGGTCTTCTGATTTTTTCAAGATAAGCTGAAAGCACAGATTTCTGTGTGGAATCTGGTTTTTAAATAGTGACAATTAATTCCTAATTAATTCTTAAAAATTAAATTAAAAAAAAAAACCCAAAAGCCACTGTGCAGGCCTGACAAAACACATCTATGGGTCAAATCCAGCCTTCAAGTTACAAGTTGGTGTCTCTGCTCTGTAGGATAAAAGACAAACTCCCTGCCTAACATCTGAAGTCCTTCACTGTGAATTCCCAGGCTACCTTAGTGAAGTTTTTTGCCCACTACTTTCATACAAGAACCCTGGCTCTAGTCTAACAACTCTCAAACTTTAGGATGGATCAGAACGACCTGGAGGACTTGTTAAAACATAGGTTGGTGATGGGGCGCCTGGGTGGCGCAGTCGTTAAGCGTCTGCCTTCGGCTCAGGGTGTGATCCCAGCGTTCTGGGATCGAGCCCCACATCAGGCTTCTCCGCTAGGAGCCTGCTTCTTCCTCTCCCACTCCCCCTGCTTGTATTCCCTCTCTTGCTGGCTGTCTCTCTCTGTCAAATAAATAAATAAAATCTTAAAAAAAAAAAAAAAAGGTTGGTGGGTCTCACTGCCAGCATCCTGATTCAGCAGGTCTCCATGGGGGCCTGAGAACTTCCATTTCTAATCCTTAACAAGTTCCCAGGTGATGCTGATGCTACTGGTCCATGGACCACACTTTGGGAACGACTGCTCTAGTTAAACTTCTCCTTGTCTCAAACACATGCTGAATTTTGCTCACATGATTCTACCTTTCCAGAAAGTCTTCCCTCTTCCTTTCAGCCCACCTTCTGTAAACTTTCTCTGTAAGAGCCTTTCATGTCCCCAAATTCCTGCAGCACTTATGCACTTATCCATCACTGCTTGGTATTTTTTTATTGTTAACTGTTTGTATATCGGTGCCAATGAAGTTGTGTACCCTCACAGATCAATGCTCAGGTCAGTACCTTATACGCCTGCCTGGTACTCCTCAAGCTGTCAGGTAACATGGTATATGGTTGGTACTCACTAAACTTTTTTTTTTTAAGATGTATTTATTTATTTGAGAGAGAGAGAGAGTGAGCAAATGAGCAAGAGAAGGGGCAGAGGGAGAGGAAGAGAAGCAGACAGTGGGGAGCCAGATCTTATGACCCTGAGATCATAAGAGACCCATGAGACCCAGTCTCAATCTTATGACCCTAAGATCATAGCCTGAACCAAAATCAAGAGTCAGATGCTTGACTGACTGAGCCAGCCAGGCGCCCCCTCACTAAACATTTCGTAAATGAATATCTGATAGATACATGAAATCAAAATGCAGATAATTGGGACTGAAATATGTGTGTGTAATTTTTCTTAGGGAACTTTTAGTCCTGTGTAATGCCTTGTGTCAGAATGGACAACTAATAAAAATTGGATACTTTGCAAATAAATTGCCAGTGGTAATAATTATCTTATTTTGTATAAAAATAAAACAGTCAATGTTAAAACAACAACAACAACACTAGTTTTAAAATTGATAACAGTAAATCCTTGATCTCCAGGATTCCTTATCCCTTGCAGAGATGCGAACTAGTCAATATCACAATATAATACCTATTTAATAGAATTCTGTATTTGAACCACCAGGAAAAAATAAAATAAAATGAAAATAACTGACTCCCCATGATATTTGGAAACACCGATCAGTCCCTTCAGTTTGGATAACATATGTATGCATGATTCTAAACGTCGTATGAGAACAAAATCAAAAGCTGTCCACCTACTCTCTTCCACCTACAGAACTGCATCTGCTATCAGGTGATTTCAAGGATGATTTAGGAGTAGAAACTTGAGTCTCCAGGCGAAACAAGAATAAAGTCACAGATGAGTTTACAGAGTAAACCCAATTTGGGAATTACTAGAAGAGAAAATTAGAAATACTATATATTTTGGAAAAAAAAGAAAACCAGAAAATACTATATATTTTGATATGTAGTCACAAGTTATTTGGCTTTTTGAACAACTCCACACTTGATATTACAACCAATAGGACAAGAGAAAAGTCTTCATTTGGTAAGGACAGAGAATCTAATTCAGAAAGAAAGCACCAATAAAACCCACCCAGAATCATATGAAGTACATTTAGAGCTTTAAGCTAGCACAGATGTTACCTTATATCAGGTTACTTGTCCTACCTACCAGGACCATAATGACCTTGTCTACATGAGGATTCAACGAAGACGAAGACGCTCTACATTTCTCTGTTGACCGGGAACTATGCAAACTGGGGAAAAAACAATTGTAAAGCCAAGTCAACAAAACACTAAGTGGCTTATTCCAAGTTTTAAAAGCATTAGCATTCTAAAAAATTAAACAAAGCGTATTTATTCAGCAAGATAATCCTGAAACTTCACAGTAAACCTACCTACCAGAAATTATGGAAGGAAATGTTACCAGATGAATTGCTAAATAGCAACTTCCTATTCTACTACCTGTATCATCAGATGTTTCTTACTAACAGATGACTAAACAATAATATCCACTTGTTTGGCAGAGAATGTGGAGGTTCAAAAGACTGCGAATTCTAGAACCACCTCTACTACAGTATAAATATGGGCATTTCTCTTAGCCATAGTTAGATCACAATAGTTTTAACAACAAACCAAACACATGGTCAATAAAAATGTATGATTAAAAAAAACTATCAAGTACATGCAATTTAAAGTATTATTTGTATATTAAGAAATAATATTGTTACAATCAAATTTTTATGTTTATAAATGAGTCTATGGGCCTGTGTTCAAACAAGGAAAGTCGTGGGTGACTTTCATATTATACAACCACCAATTTTTAGAATTCCAAATATACAGCCTGTAAAGAAGATGCCCTAACCTCTCTTTTCTGCAAGTTATCAATAGGATGCATTTTCAGAACCTCAGACAAAAACTAACTGTAACTTTATGGATTCCATATCAGAGGAAATTCCTTCAGTGTATGGCGATTCCACCATGAACCCACCAGACTGTGACATACAAATAGAAGGAAAATGCGCCAGAAATACAGTAAGCCACCAGAGGGGAGGAGGTGGAGGGCTGGGCAAAAGAGGTGAAGGGGAGTAGGAGATACAGGCTTCTAGCTGTGTAATTGATGTGGGAAACCAAGGCAAAAGAAAAAATTTAAATTTCCTTACTACTTACAGTCCATTGACAAGTCCTTGAAACACGCAGAGTGACATTCCTCTAGGCACACAACTGCCTCCATGCCAGTACTTTGCTAAGCGCAAAAGGCAATCTTAGTCCACCCCCACCCCCCATCCTGTGAGTCTCTTGAATATATAAAAATTCCTTTGGAAACTTCCCTTATCTCTACTCCCCCACCAAGATACATATTGGCAATTATCCCCTAAGGATATGGCCCGCTGATCTACATCTGAAGGGTCTCATGACTAAAGGTTTACCAGACAGTAATAAATGACCTTTTCCTAACAATAGCTAGCCCCCTCAAGCTCCTGGAAACCTTGCTTCCAAAATTCCTTAGAGACTTAAGCTATCCCTACCCCTCTCCCAACTTGAAAGTCTGTAACTGGCCACTACTCACAACCCCAGGGCAGCTTTTTCTGGCCACAGGTCCTGTCCCCGTGCTTTAAAATAAAACCACCTTTCTGCACCGAAGCTGTCTCAAGAACTCTTTCTTGACCATCAGCACCGAACCCCAACATTTTCCTAGATCATTTGGTGTCCAACGTGAGGCTCAGTCTTCTCATCTGGACTCCGAGCCTCAGGGCAAACTTGCTGAGTACTTTCACTTCTCTTCCTCTACTTTCATTCCAGGGGCTTTTCAAGGACTACGGTCTTAGTGGAACACTTTTCATGTTGATTGCTCAGGCTGCCATCTTCTAGCCCATGGCTACTCTACGGGGAGGAGAAAGACTGCCTTTTGGCTGGAAGTTAGTACCCTGCCAGAATGGTAATAAGGCCCAGAAACTTGATGCCCTCTCTTTATTCCTGTTCTTATACAAAGTTGTCTGTCTTGGGCAAGGGACAGTCACCTAAGTGACCAGGACAGCTGCTGATCTTAAGACACCCCCTGAGGTTTCCACCTCATTGGTCTGTGATCCCCTTCACATCTCTGGTCTAGCTGCTTCTGGCCAACGGACCTCCACTTGGAACTGGCCAAAACCAGACCCATTGAATTAGAACCCTACCAGGGATGTTTCCTAGAGAAGTTAGCAGTAAAGACTACACATGTTGGAATGTTTAGACCATGATAGATTTCTATCTTTACTGTTTTCTGTCAATGTTTTCTACTAACTACTTAAACTACAATATTGGGTAACTTCGCCTTATAAAACTTTTCTAATGTTTCCCATGGTTGTTAAAAACAGCAATTTCTTCAAGGCAAGATAAAATAAAGCATGGCCTTCCTGGCATGACCTTCAAGGCAAGGTAAAATAAGGTATGGTCTTCATGGCATGACCTTCAAGGCATGGTATCTCAGTCCATACACTGTCACCCATTTTGCAGTCTACAATGTGATGGGGAAGTGGGGGGGCACTCTACCATCCCTCCTCCCGGGCCTTTAACAGCAGGGCAGTGATCATATCGCCTTTGTTCAAGGGACATCTCAGGCCAGTTTGACACCAGGAACCTCTGACGTGTCCTGAGTGGGATGCCACCCAGGAATTGGGGGGGAGGGGAGGATTTTCTTGGTACGGATCTTCTCTCTTCAGTTCCCAAGGTCTCTCCCTTGGGATCCCTTTTAACCCACTGGAAACAATTCAGACTCAAAATTTAGCAAAGGACTGATCATGTACAAGGCCTCCGTAGGATCTCAGTTAGATCTGCTCTATAGGCAACAGGGCAAATGCGCAGAGATACCCTGGGTCCAGGCCATCAAGGTTCTAAATCAGGACCCATACCTAAGGGCCTCTTGCAGAACATGTTTGGTCAGTAACCAGGCTAGTGAACTCCCTCCTGACATGATAATGATATGACAATGATAATTATTTAAACAGACCTCCTCCTGATAGAACCCAGGTTGCTAGAGCAAACACAGGCCATTCCTAATGAATGGGACTGACTCTCACTGTTCCTCCTCCTAATAGATGTGGGGGCTTCTCCCTCATTTCCCAGGTCAATGACTATAATTACAGCCAACTGTAGTTAGTCTACTTCAGGACGGGGACCTTAAGGAATATTCCCAAGCAGCTACCACTCCCTTTGTTTCGGGGAAATTCACTGTCTTCTCCGGCCTGATGTGAACTGCATGTTTCTACTTTGGCGGGAAAAAACCATGGTGTCAGTTCATCGTCCGAGCTGACGAGGTTTAGAACCACCTTCCCCTCCTGTTTCTACACCTGCATAACTGGTTTCTATACCATCCTCAGCGCCTCCAGCACCACTGGCTCCTTTTCCACCCCTCACTGCCAAGGACAGAAGAGCACTCCCCTGGAGTTAACACTGCCCACTTCAGATTTCCCCACCAGTGCCCCAGGTAAAAACTGACAGTGGGGAACAAATGGACTTTTACAGTGGACCCAGGTGGAACATAATTCGGTATTTAATGAATTTAAGTTTGTTGGTTTAATTAAAAGACACGTCTTTAGTCATCAACATTAAATATGCAACTTTCATTCTACCAGGAATTACTGAAGGTCAAATAAGCTCATGTTATCTCTGCTGCAATTTGTTAGCAAAGAGATGACTTAAAATGGTTAATTTTGTTGTCTCAAAATTTTCAAGGGTAATTGTTAAGATTGCTTTCAAAGTCCTTCGGTAACCTGAAACTTTAAAGTTTTGCTTGGATGATAAAGTGGGATTGAATTCATTGAACATCTAGGTCTTCTCCAAATAGGATAAAGTGCGAAAGCACTGATTACTGAACATAGGTTTGTGCTTTTGACTTCTTATGGCAGAGAAACTAAGGATATTTGGGTCTGTTGGAAAACATGCTTTATGCTTAACTGATTCATAAATTTACTATCTAAAGAATTTTGATGTAACAGTTCACAACTGGTTACTAAGTTTTCACTGGAGACTAAGTTTCTAAGAGTCAAAATTCTGCAAAATGTAATTAAGACTGATAGAAATAAGGCAAGCAACTCTGTATGTGTAAGAAAGATATAAGGAATAAAAATACACTTTTGTTGAAGGTAAAAGATGGTAATTTTTTCCTAAAATGACACTGGTTGTTTGGAGAGACATGGCTTGGGACAAAATCTGAATGCAAAGGAAAGCTGTAAAAGGTTTTGCAGGGAAATCTTTGAAAAGGAATTTTATGTGTGGTCAGGACAGACTAAAGTTGAAATGAATGGATTTTAAAAATACACTGGTATTAAGACTGAAATTCTGCTTTCTCTGTTCAAAAGACAAGTTTTCTTGGATTGTTGGTCTGCTCTTGATAAGAAAATATAAACAGGGGCATCTGGGTGGCGCAGTCGTTAAGCGTCTGCCTTTGGCTCAGGGCGTGATCCCGGCGTTCTCGGATGGAGCCCCACATCAGGCTCCTCCACTAGGAACCTGCTTCTTCCTCTCCCACTCCCCCTGATTGTGTTCCCTCTCTCGCTAGCCGTCTCTGTCAAATAAATAAAATCTTAAAAAAAAAAAGGATAAAGAAAATATAAACAAAGTTGTTTTCTCTTTTGTCTGTCCAGACAAACCAGTTTCTATGTTTTGTCTTTATCAGGTCTTTAACGAACTGTAATCCTATTTAGGCCTGTACTTTAAAACTTTCTAAGGTTTTTTAAATTTTTTTTTTTTAAAGATTTTATTTATTTATTTATTTATTCGACAGAGATAGAGACAGGCAGTGAGAGAGAAAACACAAGCAGGGGGAGTGGGAGAGGAAGAAGCAGGCTCATAGCGGAGGAGCCTGATGTGGGGCTCGATCCCATAACGCCGGGATCACGCACTGAGCCAAAAGCAGACGCCTAACCGCTGTGCCACCCAGACGCCCCTAAACTTTCTAAGGTTTTAACAAGTTTCCCGAAGATTTAAATCATAAACCGAAGTCTCTTTGACTAATTAGACTTCTTTATATGGTATGTTAGTTCTGGTAAAAGGTCATCACTCCATATTCTGATTATTCAAGTGTTCTGTGTCACAGAAATAACTGAATTTCCTTGCCAACTGCATCATAATGAACTCTCATCAGATCATTAACAATGTCCATTTCTGAGTTTTTGTCATTTCTAATTGTTCTCATTCTCTTGCAAAATGAGTTTTGTCTTCAAGGAGATTCATATAAAGGACTTTTTTGACAAATACAGGTATTCAATATCTTTACAATCATAGAACTGAAATGGATTAAGAATTTCCAAAACTAACTGAAAGGCTGCATTCAAACTAAACAAGAATTAGTAACATGGGACAAAATGAACTGAAAAGGATGATTATAGTTTTGTGACTCTTGTTTGAAACCTTGCTATTTCTCTAATGTTTACTATTCCAGATTAAGGAAACTTTTTCTTAAGATATGTATGACTTATAGAAATATGATAAAGTATTCATTTGTGAACAAATTGAAGCATTTAACTTTTCTACCAGAACCCCCTGAAATTCAAAAGGTCTCAGTAAGTATTCTTTCTTCCATGGCAATCATAGTCATTTGCATATGTTCAGTAAGAATCTATTCTCCTTGTAACAGAACACCAGTGGAAACACTGGTTATTTTACCAAGGCTTTGATTAGAATGTCATATTTGATAGAGACACGCATAGATTCAGATATGACCAAAGAGCTTTCAGGAATTGAGATGGACTATGAAACATGGAGTCATCAAGCCCCTTAAGAAATGCTGGCCTGATACCTTGCTTACAGAGTTCCCAGAAGTCTTACCAGATGAGAAAACAATGTCAATTCCTGGCAGGTGCAGGGACCTCAGGATACTTTGGGGACCTCATGAGGAGAAATTCACCCAAATCTACAGGTATTACAGGCACGTCTGATGGCAAGAACTTGGCTTGGCTTCTGGCCTAGAGGGTACTAAAAGTTCAATCTAGATTCCTTATGAAAAGTTCCAGCAGCAGATTTTAAAAGATCTACATGGCCAATCGCTAGTCTTGCTGAGCTTATAAAAATAGACCAAATTTGTTAAAATTGAACATGTTTTACAAACAAATTAGCCATAATTTATCCATCTCTGGAAATAACGGTGATTTTAGAGAGAAAAAGTATGTTTCAATAACACACCTTTGCGGATGTTAAATTCTAGTTCTGATTGCCTTTGAATGTTTGTTGTTTGCCTAAGCTAGACAACTTGAGGTAACTTCAGAGAAATTGCCACAATAGATCATGTATAGACAATCTTCATGCTGGTTATTCTGTGGGAATAATAACAGGACCCCATGGGCATATGATTATTTGAACAGCTGGAAAATGGGATTGATTCGCAACAATTGTGTAACTCAACTATCACCTTGACCAATTCTGTGTGGCTGGGATGACAAAATCACTCCTTAAAAGCAGAGCACACCCCACCTTATGGGGTTAACTAGGGACTTGTGGAGATAAGGGATGACCCCACCTTTCCTATGATTGGATTAGGTGATGCACTTATCTCTCCTGAGACAAGTCTTCTCCCACTTGCCAGTGATTCCTCATAATTAGTATACGATTAAGGCTAGACCTCAAAGAGGGCTTCTTGATGGTTTTATTCCCCAGGAATTACCTCTATTGATATAAAATTGCAAATAGAGGCTTTAGCTGAGCATACAACAGCCACCTTGAACCAGACCCAACCTGTAGTCACCCACAAATTCAAAAGGTGGCCTTCCAAAACCAAATGGCCCTTGATATCCTGATTGCAGCTCAAGGAGGCCCAGAATTAGATGGCTAGCTCTTAACGGGACCCACAGGCATGAGGCTCTACCTCATGTCCATAGCTTCCCCCCCAGCTGGATAGACCACAGTACCTTGGGTTTTGCCTGGATGCACGGACACATTATTAAAACCATTCCAACCCAGTCAACCTCCCAAATTTTAAACAACGGTGACTACATTCTGCGTTTCATTGGTATGACAACCTAGCCTCCATATCTGTTCCCTCTTTGGAACTGGAGAATGTTGTTTGGCACATGGAAACTCTTAGTAAATATACAAAGCCCTAAATGACACTCAAAATGACATTTCTCTATTAAATACTTAAGTTATACAAATGCACAAAGCAGTTTTACAAAACAGAATGGCATTAGATGTTTTGGCTGCTGCACAAGGTGAAATTTGTTCTATTGTAAAAACAGAATGCCGTGTATACATTCCAGATTATCACAAAAATATTTCTGGGTTTCTAACTGATATGAATTCTCAAATTGGCACTTTAAACGATCCCTCTTTCCTTTAATGACTGGTTAAACTCCTGGAATGGAGAAGGATTTTGTCAACTGTCAAAGGACTCTTACTTGGGCTTCTTTTTTTGTTATTCTAATCACATTTTGCTGTTTCCTCCCATGTCTCTCCACCTGGTACCGAGACTCCATCATGCCATAACTTCAAACCAACAGATGATCCTTTCTGTCATCAGAAAGAGACCCATACAATCCATCTCCCTTGGATTCAGCTGCCTCTGCCTTTTGTAACTTCCATATATGTATAAGTCCCCAGCTGACCCATGTTGACCCATAGGTAGGGACATCCCTACCCCTCTATTCAGCTGGAAGAAGTTATAGAAGATGAGACCTGCCACCCTCAGCAACCTTAAAGATTTAAGGATCAAAATTTTTCAGGGGGGAATGATGTGGGAAACAAAAGTGAAAGTTAAAAATTTATATTTCCCTACTACTTACAGCCCATTGACAAGTCCTTGAAACAGGCAGAGTGACATTCCTCTAGGCACACAACTGACTCCATGTTAGTACTTTGCTAAGGGCAAAAGGCAATCTTAGCCCAACCCCTGGGGGGTTCCTGTGAGTCTACTTGAATATATAAAAATTCCTTTGGAAACTTCCCTTATCTCTACTCCCCCACCAAGATACATGTTGGCAATCATCCCCTAAGGATATGGCCCGCTGATACACATCTCAAAGGTCTCATGACTAAAGGTTTACCAGACAGTAATAAATGACCTTTTCCTAACAATAGCTAGCCCCCTCAAACTCCTGGAAACATTGCTTCCAAAATTCCTTAGAGACTTAAGCTATCCCTACCCCTCTCCCAACTTGAAAGTATATAATTGGCCATTCCTCACAACCCCAGCGCAGCTTTTTCTGGCCACAGGTCCTGTCTCCGTGCTTTAATAAAACCACCTTTTTGCACCGAAGATGTCTCAAGAATTCTTTCTTGGCCATCAGCTCCGAACCCCAACATTTCCCTACATCAGAATGAATAATAAAAGGGACTTAGGGAATAAGTTACTGCATAGAAAATACAATGATACTGTAATAACATTTTACATTGATATATAGTAGCTACACGTGTGGTGAGCATAGCAGAACCTACAGCGGTGAATCATTATGTTGTACACCTGAAACGAATATAACACTGTGCATCAACTACACTTGAAAAAAGCGGGGGATAAGCTAAGATCATACTAACACACGCTGTGTCTAAAAAGACTTTCAGCGCTCGTTAACAAATCAGCATGTTCCCTCTATCTGCAGAATTCAAAAACAAGCTACACAACTGGAGGGGGAAAAAAAAGGAAGGGGACATCGGGACAAAGACCTCGAGAAATGGAGAGGGAAGATGTACAAAGAAGTTTTTAAAGAAACCTTAAATTCAATTTGAAATGTAGGATAACGCATAGCAGAGCTTCAGTCACAAGTTTCCTAAGCATAGTCCTGGCACCCCGAATTCCCGATGGTCCTCAATGACTCATTAACTCTCACAGCATGAAGGCATAATCACAGACCTCCTCCTCTGAAAAAGAACAATACTTTTGAGTACGCCTTTTCACAGATGTGCTCAGGAAAAAAAAAAAAAAAAAAACCAACCAAACACCAAAAGGCCGAAGTTCCAACTGTATGCAACTTGCAGAAAAGGGGGCTGCAGACGAGTCAGGTATCAGCAAATGGGAATCTGGGGCCGTTCTGGGCGGGCAGCGTCGGACACACGGGACAGGAGGAGCCGAGGGCCTGAGCCCAGAGCTCTTCTCGTGGCCCCGCCGCCTTTCCCACCCCAGGTGACAACACTTTTCTCCTCGTCTGAGCCTCTCCGACCCCAGCTGACAGCACTTTCCTCGGACGCCGGCACGCGCTGCCCGGAGGAGGCTGCCAGCCTCACTCCCAACCACCGCCCTCGGAAAAGTCCTCCACGGCCTCCCCAAAAAAGGTTTGGCGTGGCAAGTCCGCTGAATGCGCCATCCCTTACAGAATTAGCCAGAGTTAGGAGCTAGGAGAGAGAGAAGGAAACCAAAAGAGTGAGGGCAGCTTCGGGAGAGGACGAGGCGGAGCAGGGCGGCCTCGGCCACGCTGGCTGCCGCGTGAGGCAAGGGGTGGCCCCCCCGGCAACGGGGGAAACGCTGCAAAGCCGGAGCGGGGTGGCGCTCCGACGCCCGCTGCGGGGCGGACGGACCCCCAGGGAAGCAAGCCTCCTGAGGCTAGGGTGCACCGACTGTCGCGCCGCCGGAAACGCCCGGCCTGCCGGACGCTGCCGCCCCTGGCGGGCCTGTTTCGAACCCCCGCCCGCCAGCCTGCCCAGCCGCGTCCCCGCTGCCCGCACACTCACCGCGCGCGCGCGCCTCCCCGGCGCGGCCGCCCGCCGCCCTCAGCCCTGCGCCCTGGGCGCGATCTCCGCCCCGCCCCCGTGCCCGGCCCGGGGACCGGGCCCCTTGCGGCGGCGGCGGCGTCGGGGCTACGTCACGGGCGCGTGCGCTCTCCGCGCGCGCCCGGGCAACGGCCGGGACAGAACGTTATCCGCTGGGCGTGCTGGTTTCCTTAGAAACGGAGCCGGGCCCGGGCGCGGTGGAGAAACGTCGACTACAGTGGGGCCCCTGGTGAAGCCAGGATGCCGTCTAAGGGAAAGGACAAAAAGAAAGGCAAGAGTAAAGGCAAAGGCAAAGACAAAGACAAGAAGTAAGGAGAAACCACTCTGGGGTCCCCTCTCTCTGGGCCTACCCTCCGGGGACTCGGGGCTGAGAACCCGCGGGACGCTGGGGCTGGCCTGCTGGCTAGCTGCCCTCCTTTTGCTCTCCTGGCTTCTGAAAAGGACAGCCTCATTGTTCAAAAATTTCCAAAATGCATGCGAAACCGTACTGCTCCGACCTAACCAACGGAGTGTGAGATTGGGGACCCTGAATAGTTTAGACACAGCCCCTGCCTATGTGTAATGCATTAACGATGGAGGCAGGTAAGTTCCCAAAGAATAAGATACAGGACTAAATGAAATAGGGGCTAGTGAAAAAACCACAGAATTGGTAATGAGGAGGAAGAGTTCTGACACTAGGAGTGAAGATCAGAAGGTCAGGATAACATTTCTTGGTATATTGAAGGTCCTCTAGACCAGCGCTGTCCAATACGGCAGTGACCAGCCATGTGTGGCTATTACATTAAAATTTGAAAATCGGATCTTCTGTTGTATTAGCCACATTTCATATGCTCAATAGGCATATGTGGCTACCGGTTACTGTATTGGACAGCCTAGATACTATAGTAACTTTCCATCACCACAAAAAAAAAGTTCTGTTGGACAGTGCTGCTCTAGACCGATGGTTCTCAACTGGGGGCGATTTTGGCTCCCAGGGACATTTGGTACTATCTAGAGACATTTTTGTTTCTTATCAGGGGATGTGTACTACTGGCATGTAGTAGGTAGAGACCAAGGATACTGTTAAACATCTGCAATGCACAGGACCCCCCCCCCCAAACTCCAAACAATCATTTGGCTCAGGGTGTCAGTAGTGCCAGGGTTGGAAACCCCTGCTCAAGACTATAAGCTTCTCTAGAATAAGCACTAACATTATTCACCATATCTTCAGCATCTGGCAGAGCCTGGATGCTTATTATTTGTTTAAAAAATTAAGGTGTCTGTGTCTGCTTCAAGTTGAATCTTCTCTTTTTTCCCTCAGGAAATATGCTCTGGGTTCTTTCCTTTTTTCCCCCTAGCCTGAGAGTTCTCTGTGTTGTAGTTGAGAATATCTTGAACATCTAGACAATCTCTGGGTGATTGAAGAAGTAGTTCCTTGGGCCTTTTGAAGGATTCCTTTTGGTTCAAAGGAAAACCTAAAAGATTTGAACAAATTGGGTAATTGTTTCCCCAAGCTGGTCAGAACCCCTAAAGTAGGGGCGCCTCAGTGGCTCAGTCGTTAAGCGTCTGCCTTCGGCTCAGGTCGTGATCCCAGGGTTCTGGGATCGAGCCCCGCATTGGGCTCCCTGCTCAGGGGGAAGCCTGCTTCTCCCTCTCCCACTCCCCCTGCTTGTGTTCCCTCTCTCGCTGTCTCTCTCTCTCTGACAAATAAATAAAATCTTAAAAAAAAAAACCAAAAACCAAAAGCCCTGAAGTAGGCGTTGCTCTAGCACTAACTGTTTGCAGGCTTGGAGTTGCTGTTAAATTACCACTAATCTGTTGGGTGACTCTAGTAGTTTGTTGGAATCATACATGGTGTCCAGCATCAATCACTATATATAAGACCAGAAGGGAATCCCCCAAACTTGTAGTTCATAAAGTAAACTTGTTTAAGAGAGTAATACATGCTCAGTACAGAAAGTTTAGGAAACGTGGAAAGTCAAAGCAGAAAACAAAAATACCTGTAATCCCAACATCCAAAGGTAACCACTACTATCATTTGGGGATATTGTTTTTCTTCTTTATAAAATGATAGCCCAGTGTACATATTTATTTGTAGCTCTCCCCCATGTATTAATATAAGTATTCTTCAGCAGTGTATTTTTTTCTTCCTTTTTTACATAATTGCATAGTTTAGCACTTTTTAAAAAATATTTATTTGAGAAGGAGAGAGCATGAGCAGGGTGAGGGGCAGAGGGAGAGAGAGAATCCTTGAGCAGACCCAAATGAGCACGGAGCCCGAGATCATGACCTCAGCCAAAGTGAGATCATGACCTGAGCTGAGGTTAGACGCTTACCCAACTGCCCCAGTCTTGCACTTTTTTAAAGTGCCAAGGGCTTATCACATTCTTGGAACTCACTAGCATATGTTTTCTATTTTTGACTGTGCGTCTACAGTACATTATCAACAATGAGGACCACTAAGGGTAACAGACCTTGTATTCCTTGGATTTTCCATGACTCATAGTTTGAGAAACCTTGCTTTGTTTTTACAGTGGTATTAGTGGTTATTTTATGAGAAATCCTAGCTGCATCAACTGTTCTGAGCAGCTTAGACCTGATACCTTCAGGGAGTAATTGGATGATTATAGCAAGGCAGCCTATCACTACTGCCTAAATCGTGCTGGAAAGGAAGGTTAAAGCTGTAACAAGCTAGAGGGTTGGAGGTGAGGTTGGCCTTAATTTGAAGAGAACAGAGGGAAAGGGATGGAGAACCAGGAGTTGTTGGGGATGGAGGGTGATAATTTAGAAAGATCCATACATATCTATGTGTGAAAATATTTAGAGTTCAAATACAGATAAAGTCTTACTTATTATCTAAATATTTATGCATTCAGTGCCTACCATATTTAAAGGGCATTGTTTTGTTAATCCTCATACAATAAACCTTAATTTTGAAAAACTCTCTTCTTATCCCTTTAATCTTTGAAGCCATGCTTTATCATTATTATTTTTAAATTTTCTTTTTACCTCTGTATAAATGATTATGGTCAGCCATCCTTGAAGCCTGGTGCATTGTGGCACCAGCTGATAAACCATTTAACTTAACTTGTCCTAGTGACTTGATCTTTTGTCCAGGGTCTAGCCAGAAAATCCCCGCCAAAAACAACCTAAAACAAAACCAAAACTGGGGTTGGAATACATGGAAGATTACAGAACGATGGACTTACAGTTACACTATGAATGTGTTATCATGCAGAAGGGGAACCAAGGTAATGGATTTGCAAGAGTGAGAACCAAGGTCTAAAACTGAGTGAGTAGGAATAGAAATGACAGTTCAAATATGAGAAAAAGAAATAAATGAAAAGATGTGAAAGATTTATGAAATGAATTTGACTTACGCCTTTCCTCTTGTTTTTCCAGTCCTTTGGAGTTATGCTCCAAAGTTCCCCTCTTCCAAGAAGAGTCTCCCACTTAACTCCCTTATTATAAATACGTATTTCTTATTAACTCATTCATTCAACAATATTTGCTTATATGTGCCAAGCATGCCAACCAAAACAAATAGTAATAAAAAGAAAGGTATTATTCTAATATAGTAGAGAAATAGTTATATGCTGTCAATGTCCTCTTTCCATGCAGGAAGATAATAAAAGCTGATGAATCTGCAGTGGACAAAGCCAAGGCCAATGCCTCCCTTTGGGAGGCCAGGCTGGAAGTCACAGAACTCTCTAGGATTGAGTATCGGGATTCTTCCCGGAGACTGGCAAAAAGTAATGAGGACTTAAAGAAACAGCAGTATAAAATGGAGAAAGACACAATGTCTGTGTTAAGTTACCTGAAGAAGCAGGATCAGGAGAAAGATAATATGGTAGGTAGGTAGAAACCTCCCGAGCCTCAATAACTGTCATACTTGAAGCAGGATGTTATTTCTGAATGGCTTTACTGTTAGAATTGGCTCTTTTGTTTTCAGCCCTTGTCCCATTGTTTTCTTGTCTGAAACAATGATTGATGGTCATAAGGGAACATTATGATCCGTTTTATTTTAAGAAGAGCATGGTATATGAACTATATATTTTTTTAAAGATTTATTTATTTGAGAGAGAGAGAGAGAGAAGGAGTACTCACACAGGCAGTGGGGAAGGGCAGATGGCGAAGGAGAGAGAATCTCAAGCAGACTCCCCGCTGAGTGCAGAGCCCAGATACAGGGCTCCATCTCACAACCCCAAGATCATGACCTGAGCCGAAATCAAGAGTCCTGACACTCCACCCAGGTGCTCCTGACCTGTTTTTTGATATTGATAAATACTTTTAATGATTTATAAAGCAATTACTGATAATCCATGATCACATGATCGTGAACCCAGCAAGTTGAATCTCCTTTTTTTGGCTAGTTGAGTCTTGAATTTATCTTTCTGTACCCTATTTAAGTGTGGAGAGTGAAACTATTATTTTAGATCTAGAAGAAAAAGGGAAGGGAACTAATATTTTGGAGACCATATTTTGTACCAAGCACTATGCTAGATACTTTATACCTCTCTTATCTCATTAAGGACTTTTAATAACCCCATGTAGTTACAGTATTGTCATTCCCATTTTATAGATAATTGACTTCCAGAAAGGACAGATATCAATTTATAGCTGTGTGACCCAAAGTCACACAGCTAGTGGGTGTTAAAGTGGAATTTAGGTACAACTCCAAATTCTTCTCTTTCCCATCTGCCTCTCTGAGCTGCATAAATATTACTTATATATTTGTTTGTTGTCGCTTTTCCTGATTCGAATGAAACCTCACAGAAGTAAAGAATTTTGGGGCTTTTTTTATTGTTGTTCAGTGCTACATTTCCAGCACCTAGCACAGGCATGGCACATAGTAGCCACTGATTAAAATATTTTTGCATGCATGAATGAATGGGTTGTGGAGTGTACTGATACTTTGAAAGAGTTAATACCAATCAAAACTAAGTTCAAGATGATAACATAAAAATCAGACAACTGAACATTTGTCTTGATTTTGTGAATTTTATTAATTTTTTTGCATTACTGTTACTTTTTTTTACCTTTTTTCCTAGGCAACTTCCATTTTAAAAAATTACTCTTTCAATAGTAGGCATTATTAAAATTGTCTTCTATAAAGTATTATTCTAAAGTAAGCTTTTAGGTCAACTAATTTTCCAAGTTCATCACATAGAAGCTTTGTGGCCCGCATTAGCTGATTGGTGTTGACTTATCAGTGTCACTTGTATTTCCTGATTTTCATCTGCCTTTGGGTATCAGAGGTCAGTATCTGGCTATAGCAAATAACATAATTTTCTCACAATCGCAGATGCCTATTAAAAACAAAGACTATCTTGGAAGGAAGAAGTAAAGTAGATTCAATATATCCTGTTTAACTAGCTTTCCTATAGTTTTGTCACTCATTCTGCTATATCCTAGAAATGTATCATTAAGCTCTATCTGAACTGTTTATAGTCTTATTTCATGTTAATTATAGAAATATTAGAAATGGAATATGTTTTGAAAACATATCTTGAACAAAATTAGATTTTCCTTAAGAGTGTATTTTTGTATTTAAGGCTTTGTTCAATCACAAAATCTCATATTTCACACCTGTCCTATATATTTCACACCTGTCCTATATGACTTAGAACTGTCACAATTTATATCTTAGAATTTTTAGGTTTTCCTTAAACTAGTCTAATTTTAACAATATTTCACTTATGTATGTTCTGATCCTATAACCATGTCAAAGAGTTGTTAGTTTAAAAAGCTACTCAGGTTTCCTACTAAAACATACTAGCATCCTCGGACAAATGATTGATTCCAAGACCAGATCAGGGAAAGTAAAAGATAAGCCTGGAATATCTGTGCAAGAAATTAAGTAAGAGGGGTGCCTGGATGGCTCAGCCGTTAAGCGTCTGCCTTTGGCTCAGGTCATGATCCCAGGGTCCTGGGATCAAGCCCTGCATCAGGCTCCCTGCTTGGCAGGAAGCCTGCTTCTCCCTCTCCCACTCCCCTTGCTTGTGTTCCCTCTCTTGCTGTCTCTCTCTGTCAAATAAATAAATGAAATCTTTAAAAAAAAAAAAAAAAAGGAAGAAAATAAGTAAGAGGGGTACCTGGGTGGCTCAGTGAGTTAAGTGTCTGCCTTTGGGTCAGGTCATGATCCCAGGGTCCTCGGATTGAGCCCCACATGGGGGGGGGGGGCGTCCCTGCTCAGCAAGGAGCCTGCTTCTCCCTCTCCCTCTGCCTGCCACACCCCCTACTTGTGTTCTCTCCCCCTTTCTCTGTCAAATAAATAAAATCATTAAAAAAAAGTGAGAAAATTAAAAGTCAGGGTAACTGGCTGGCTTGACTCTTGATCTCAGGGTTGTGAGTTTGATCCCCCATGTTGGGTGTAGAGATTACTTAAAAATAAAATCTTTAAATATTTTATTTATTTATTTGTCAGAGAGAGAGGGAGAGAGGAGAGCACAAGCAGTGAGAGCGGCAGGCAGAGGGAGAAGCAGACTCTCTCCGCTGAGCAAGGAGCCCAGTGTAGGGCTCAATCCCAGGACCCTGGGATCATGACCTGAGCCAAAGGCAGGCGCTTAACCAACTGAGCCACCCAGGTTTCCCCCCAAAAAAAAATAAATTAAAAAAATCTAAAAAAAAGGGGGGGTGCACAGGTACTACTAGCTTGAAGGGGCTCCCACTGGCCAAATCTGAAACAATCAAAATAAATGATGACAGTACAACATTATAATCCATTGAATAAAATAAGTCCATGAGTGCATATTGCTAATAAAACATACATTAATAAATAAGGGAGAAGGAAGAGCCTTTCCTTACAGTAGAATTTAGTAAATTATTAAATTTTCAAAGACTGGGGGAGTTAGATACTGGCACAAAAACAGACACATGGATTAATGGAACAGAATAGAGAACCCAGAAATGGACCCTCAACTCTATGGTCAACTAACTAGTCTTCAACAAAGCAGGAAAGAATATCCAATGGAAAAAAGACAGTCTCTTCAACAAATGGTGTTGGAAAAATTGGACAGCCATATGCAGAAGAATGAAACTGGACCATTTCCTTAAACCATACACAAAAATAGACTCAAAATGGATGAAAGACCTAAATGTGAGACAGGAATCCATCAAAATCCTAGAGGAGAACACAGGCAGCAACCTCTTCAACGTTGGCCACAGCAACTTCTTGCTAGATATGTCTCCAAAGGGAAGGGAAGCAAAGGCAAAAATGAACTATTGGGACTTAATCAAGATAAAAAGTTTTTGCACAGCAAAGGAAACAGTCGACAAAACCAAAAGACAACCAACATAATGGGAGAAGGTATTTGCAAATGGCATATCAGATAAAGGGCTAGTATCCAAAATCTATAAAGAACTTATGAAACTCAACACCCGAAGAACAAATAATCCAATCAAGAAATGGGCAGAAGACATGAACAGATATTTCTGCAAAGAAAACACCCAAATGGCCAACAGACACATGAAAAAGTGCTCCACATCACTCGCCGTCAGGGAAATACAAATCAAAGCCACAGTGAGATACCACCTAACACTAGTCAGGATGGCTAAAATTAACAAGTTAGGAAACGACAGATGTTGGCAAGGATGCAGAGAAAGGGGAACCCTCCCACACTGTTGGTAAGAATGCAAGCTGGTGCAGCCGCTCTGGAAAACAGTATGGAGGTTCCTCAAAAAGTTGAAAATAGAGCTACCCTGCAACCCAGCAATTGCACTGTTGGGTGTTTAGCCCAAAGATACAAATGTAGTAATCCAAAGGGGCACCTGCACCCCAATGTTTATAGCAGCAATGTCCACAATAGCCAAACTATGGAAAGAGCTCAGATGTCCCATCGACATGAATGGATAAAGAATGGATGAATGGATAAAGAAGATGTGGTATGTGTATGTGTGTGTGTGTATACATATATATATATATATACATATGTGTATATATATATATACATATATATATATACACACACATACATATATATGTATATATATAACGTGGATGGAACTAGAGGGTATTATGTTAAGTGAAATAAGTCAATCAGAGAAAGACAATTATCACATGATCTCACTGATATGTGGAATTTAAGAAACAAGGCAGAGGATCATAGGGGAAGGGAGGAAAAATGAAACAAGACGAACCCAGAGAGGGAGACAAACCATAAGGGACTCTTAATCTCAGGAAACAAACTGAGGGTTGCTGGAGGAGAGGGGGGTGGGGGGATGGGGTAACTGGGTGAAAGACTTTGGAAAGGGCATGTGTTGAAATGAGCTGTATACTTAAAAAGTGGTTCAGATGGTAAATATAATGTGTTTTTTACCACAAAAAAAAAAAATAGTTACCCAGGAACTCTGATGATAGCCAGGTTTTAGAACTAGCAATAGCAGGTTAAGGGCATAGAATATGTCCCCTTTTCTCTTCTTTCCACCTTACTCTACCTCTCCAACTCTATAGGTTTCAATATCATGCAAAAACTAGGCTACTTAATAAAGGTAAGATACCGAGCAATTTCTTTACCTTCCTGACTCTGTTTTTCCAACTTCTACAGATTGAACAACTGAAACAACAATTGAATGAAACAAAGGAAAAAGCCCAAGAGGAGAAGGAAATGTTGGTGAGTATCTAGGTATACTAATACTTTTACTTACTGGGTGGTCAGGTTTTTAAGTTCAGTTATTTAAGACACAGTAAGAGTAAGTGAATATGTCCTCTGAGTAGCTCAGCGACCTTAAAGCTCACACACTGGATTGTACAGCAGCTCAAAAATAACGTAAAATTATGTTTTTGTAGAAAATGGTCTGGTAGTAGTGGTGCTACTGAGTTTGTCATTCTTTCTATGGCCTTTCAGTGGACAGAGGCAGGAAATATATATTTTTAAAAGATTATGTAATGAGCCCATACCAATATTTTAAATTCAGATGCAGGAGTACAGGGTTTATTACTTGATCTGAGTCTCCTTTCTCCCTCACCAAAGGTCCCGTTTTTGGGGGGTTTTTTGCAATATAGTGATAGCAAATTAATTTATTTAGTACTTTTTCTATTCCATATCATCAGGAGGATGGATTTCAACTTTCCTTTTACCTACATCAGACCAGTTGGTATTCAAAACTGTACCACCAGACTCTGTAAATGATTTGATCATGGCACGTTTCATATCATCAGAACCATCTGAATAGATCTGCTGAAATAATTTATTTAAAGCTGCATCTCCCTCCAACTTCTCATTTTTTCTTCTTTGATCTCACTGACCAATTTATCCCAATTTCTTGCATGATGAGATGATGATGGATATAAATTCCTATGTCTGCTGTGAACTGTTTTGGTTTAGGCACATCTCCTTGCCCCTTTACCTTTTCCCGCGTTACAGCCTCTGTCTTGATTTCATTTTAATTTCAATTTTTGTTGAAAGTACTCTAAATGTGCTCTGTTCTGGTATTATAGGATGAAGAAGTCTCAGTTTCAAATTGTAATCCTCTCCAGAGGGAAGTTTCACCAAAGCAGACAACTCTTTTTCTGAAAATTCCACATTTCCATTATTCTTCTGAACATTCTTGATTTGAACATTCTTTTTTTTTTTTTTTAAAGATTTTATTTATTTATTCGACAGAGATAGAGACAGCCAGCGAGAGAGGGAACACAAGCAGGAGGAGTGGGAGAGGAAGAAGAAGGCTCATATGTGGGGCTCGATCCCATAACGCCGGGATCACGCCCTGAGCCGAAGGCAGACACTCAACCGCTGTGCCACCCAGGCACCCCTGATTTGAACATTCTTGATCACAAGTTTAATGATTACTTGAGATTCTGTTTGATACAAGTCATACTTGATTTTTGACTGATGAGTCCTCTGGGATGCAGACACCTCGGTTTGTGATCCAGTCTGAGCTTCTTTTTTTTTTTTTTTTAAAGATTTTTTATTTATTTATTCGACAGAGATAGAGACAGCCAGCGAGAGAGGGAACACAAGCAGGGGGAGTGGGAGAGGAAGAAGCAGGCTCATAGCGGAGGAGCCTGATGTGGGGCTCAATCCCATAACGCCGGGATCACGCCCTGAGCCGAAGGCAGACGCTTAACCGCTGTGCCACCCAGGCGCCCCCCAGTCTGAGCTTCTTGACACGTTTTAGTCCAGACGGTGAAAGCAGGATCTACACTATCTAAATCCTGTCCTCCTAGAAAAGTTCCTAGAACCGCAGCATAGTGTTTTTCATGGTATTCACATATCCCTTTCCTCAGCATAGCAGGGGAATTATTTGGATTAAGTTCAAGAGATTTCTTTGCATCAGCAACAGCGTCACAGTAATTCCCAAGAAGAACATGACAATAAGTTCTGTAACAATAATAATCTGGTTTCTGTTCCAAAATCTTAGTCAGCTTCTCTAATGCTGCCTGGGGGTTCTCATCGATCAGAAGGTCTGAGAAGCTCCGGAAAAACCTCTGGGCTGTTGCAGGTCCTGCTGCAGCTGCTGCCATCCCTAATAATCAATGTTGCTGTTAGAGCTGCTACCCCCAAGGTTATGAGCTACCCTGCCCCCCAAAGGGGGAAACTTCTCCAAAAATACTCTTCTTAATGATATTGGCATAATTGAGTAGTTGCTTCAAACCTCAATACATCAACAGTCACCAAATACTAATACCGATATTACCACTAACCTAGATTAGTGGAAACGGTTTTAAGATTTTAGGGGGTGCTTTTCCCCCTTGGGATATATCCCAATAGGGATCTATGATCAAATTACATTACCATTTGAAATAATTCCTGTGAGGTTATGCCACCAACTCAAGAACACATTTTGGTTTTGATTTTTAAAAGTTGCTTTTAAAAAAACTGAATTGTGCATCTAAAATTATGTAATTATATAATTATGTAAAATATTTATGTGGCTCCAAAGTTAAGTCTATCAAATATGTTGTATTCTGAGAAATCTAACTCCTATCCATGTCTTCACAATATGCCAGAGTACATTTGTCAAAATTGATTTTTGTCAACATGATAGGTGAGAAAGTGTATTCCAGTGTATTTTAATTTGCATTACCCTTATTATGAGCTAGGTTGAGCATTTTTTCATGTTGGAGGGTCATTTGCATTTCTTTTTGATATTTCATTCATTTAAAAAATTGTGTCATTGGCCCTTTCTTCCTCCACTTCCTCCCTTCTTTTTTTCTCTTCTTTTCTTCCTTTTCTACTCTTCCTCCTCATCCTCAGCCTTCTCTTCCTCCCTCTTCCCTTCCTTCCTCTTTTTTCCCAACTTCTCCTTCTTTCTTGATTTATTAACAATATTGGCCCTTCCTTTATTTCTTAGCTCACAAACTTTAATTTAGGGTTAGGGATTTTTTTTTCTCTCTTACAAATTAAAGATTTGTTTAGTCTTCTCATACCTCTTTTTAATAATTATCTGCATTTTCTTTATAAGATCAGCTCATTTTAGAATTTTTTTTTTCCCTATTCAAGGCACTTGGTATCTTCTAACAAAAAGTAAAACTTTATGCAAAAATAAAAAGGGAACAGTTCTTCAAAGAAGATAGACAAATGGCCTAAAGCTTCAAAGGGGACACAACTGTGTGGGGCTTCTGTTCTTTTCCTAACTCATTTACCTGCTTTTTGCACACAGGAACAGAAGTATACTGTGCAAATAAATGAGCTGGAGGGACAGTTCCATCAAAAAGCCAGAGAAATTGGCATGATGCAGACAGAGCTGAAAACAATAAAACAATTCCAGAAGAGAAAAATCCAAGTGGAGAAAGAATTAGATGATGTAAGTTTCTTTATTTCTTTAAATAAAGGTGATTAGAATTAACTACAAGCATACGTTGGAAATATTGCACGTTCAGTTCCAGTGCCAAAATAAAGTGAATATCACGGTACTGTACTTACGTGTGCAAAAGCTTTCATAGACATTTACTCCTGTGAGATGGTAAAGGACTGCCTTTGACATTTTAGAGATTCTTTGAGAGAAAGTGGAAGACAAAATGAGTGTAGCACTGGGTGAAAGTCTTATTTCTAAGACTTTTCTAAGCATTGATTTTTTTTGTGACTTCACCAAATCTTAGCCAACACACCCTTCCACACTTATCAGCAATTAAACCTTTGGGGTGACTTCAATAAGAAACAAATTACAGGGGTGCCTGGGTGGCTCAGTCAGTTAAGCCTTTGCCTTCGGCTCAAGTCATGATCCCAGGATCTGGGATCAAACCCCAAGGCGGGCTCTCTTCTCATTGGGGAGTCTGCTTCTCCTTCTCCCTGCTGCTCATGCTCTCTCTCTCTCTCTCAAGTAAATAAACAAAATATTGAAAGAAAGAAAAAGAAAGAAAGAAAGAAAGAAAGAAAGAAAGAAAGGGAGAAAGAAAAAGAAAGAAAGAAAGAAATTACAGTTCTTAGGAAACATTAGGGGCAAAGTAGCAAAGTCCTAAAGGAAAATAGGTTTAGACTGATGAAGGATGATTTTAGAACATTTTAGAAGGCTCTCTGGGTAAGGGTGGGCAGGGCGAGGAAAACTGAGTACTTTTTGAAAGTTTCTCTGACCTCGCTATGGTTTTTCTCTTACTTTCCATGTCCTCAGCTCAGAATATAGTTTTATTGCATTAATACTAATGTAATAAATGGCACATTTATGCTGGGGATAGTAGCTGAAATCAGCTTTGTGCCTTTGGGCAGTCTTGTGACTTGGTTGCCTAATCTGTAAAATGAGATAATAAGGGTTACTCGTAGGCTCATAGGGTTGTTGTAAGGACTAAACGAGTTCATATATTTAAAGTGCTTAAAATAGTGTATGTCATTATAAGTGGAAATTATATTTATAGTGGCATGTAGCTCTTTGTGGAGAAAAGTCCTGATTTGTAGCATTTGCTGATTTCCTTAGTATGAATACTTTTATTATGGCCAATTTCAAGCTACTAACACTAACAACATGCTAGCAAAATTCCTGGTATGAGCCTGCTCCAGTGTGCAACTGAACATTGCTGCTATTACTAGTAATAGTAGTAGTATTACCACCTAAGATAACCATATTTCATGTAGTGCAGGGGCTAAAAGTTGGTGCTCTGAAGTCAGACTGCTAGAGTATACTGTTTTTACTACTAGGGTATCTTGTTAAATTTCCTCATCTAACACATGGAGGTGCAAATAATGGTATCAACTTCAAAGGGTCATTGTGAAGACTAAATGAAATAATCTGTTTTAAATGCACAGCACTGTGTGGTAAATATTACCTGTTGCTGATCCTGCTGCTATTATTACTACTGCTAAAATTATAATTATAGCCATTAATATTATTTAAGGCCCTTCCACCATCCCCTTTAGTGCCTCTCAGTCTTGGGCATGGTGTTCTCCAAGCATGCAATGCCTCTCAAGCCCTCCTTGGGCTGCCCAGAGCCCTGTTTAACAAGAACAAGCTTTGATGGGAAACCAGAGTTCCTGCATCTTATTTCTGTTTATCTTTTAGCTATTCACCAAGTCAAAAGGGTATATGAGAAGTGAACAAGTCAGATAAGATAGTGCAGTGTTTGAAATTATGGACTTCATGTACTGGTTCTGCAGCTGATAGCTGTATGGCTTTGGAGAGTCCATTTTCTTTCAAGTCTCAGATTCTTCACTTGTAAAATGTGGCTGTAATATCACCTGCCTCCTCTTAGAGAGGTTATGTGGATTAAATAATGTAATGTGTGTAAAATACTTAGCACATTCATTCCTACTAATCCCAGGTGAGAGTAGTAGCATAGTAGTTATTGGCGTTTTACTTTTTGTTTTAATTATATAGCTTTAAAAATCTTAGTAGAGGGATGCCTGGGTGGCTCAGTCGGTTAAGTGTCTGCCTTCTGCTCAGGTCATGATCCCAGGGTCCCACGCTTCTTGCTCAGCGGGGAGCCTGCTTCTCCCTCTGCCTGTTGCTCCCCCTGCTTTTGTGCTCTCTCTCTCTCTGACAAATAAATAAATAAAATCTTATAAAAATATAAATAAAAATCTTAGTAGAATACTCTTAAAAGCTCTAATTAAAGGGATGAGTTGGCACATTTTAGGCAAGGTAGGAAATGGGAAGACACTTTCTTAGACTAGAGGAATGTGTTTCAACTCAATCTTAATTGCAAAGTTATTCCGAAACCTTCCCGTTAGGCTTTGTTTATGAACTTGATAACTTGTTGCTTTACAACTGTTCTTATAACTGTTGCTTTAAAAGTGTTCTTAATTTCTTTTTTTAGAGATCTTTTTTTATTTGAGAGAGAGAGAGATGAGTGGGGGGGAGTGGAGGGGCAGAGGTAGAGAGAGAGAGAAGCAGACTCCCTGCTTGCTGAGCAGGAAGCCTGACTCGAGCCTCAATCCCAGGACCTGCAAGATCATGACCTGAGCCAAAGGCAAGATACTTAACTGACTGAGGCACCCAGGTGCCCCTAACATTGTTCTTAATTTCTGTACCTCACCATTATACAAGTTCCTTTGAAGTATTTTCGGAGGAACTCTCTCCTCCTATGAGTTTCCAGACCCTTTTATTTTTTTTAAGATTTTATTTATTTATTTGACAGAGAGTACAAGCAGGGGGAGCAGCAGTGGGAGAGGGAGAAGCAGGCTCCCTCCTGAGCAGGGAGCTTGATTCGGGACTCAATCCCAGGATCCTGGGATCATGACCTGAGCCAAAGGCAGACATTTAATCGACTGAGCCACCCAGGCACCCCGAGTTTCCAGAACTTTAAAGTCCTTAAAATAGCAGTTGTATAACTGTCTTCTCTAGTTATTTTATATTTATGTTGTTCTTTAATTTTATAAACAGAGGAGAATAAAAGGAGCCAAATCATCTATTTGTGTATGTCCTTGTCACTGCTCACTAGTTTCTAGATTAGCACTTAATAATAAAACTTGCAGGGGGCGCCTGAATGGCACAGTCGTTAAGTGTCTGCCTTTGGCTCAGGGCGTGGTCCCAGCATTCTGGGATCGAGCCCCGCATCGGTCTCCTCTGCTGGGAGCCTGCTTCTTCCTCTCCCACTCCCCCTGCTTGTGTTCCCTCTCTCGCTGGCTGTCTCTTTGTCAAATAAATAAATAAAATCTTTAAAAAAATAATAATAATAAAACTTGCAGAGTGCCTGGATGGCTCAGTAGTTAAGCATCTAATTTTTGATCTCTGCCAGGTCTTGATCTCAGGATTGTGAGTTCAAGCCCTTGGGCTCCAGGCTGGGCAGGGGGCCTCTTAAATAACAACAACAACAACAACAACCACAACTTGCTAAATGAGTGATATAAGGCAACCATCTAAAACTAAATCCTTTCATGGAATTCATAGAATCATAGAACTGGAAGAAACTTTAGGGCCTATTTAAGCCATTCTACAGATAAGAAAATAGACAAAAAGATGTTAAGTGACTTTCATGGTAAGTTGTAGAGCTGGCAGCAGAAGCCTGGTGAACTGAATCCCAGTCCAGTACCTCTAGTCCTGCTCCCTCTATTTCTACGCCTGCGTTAGTAACCTGTTACTGCAGAAAGAATGACTGCCAAATCTAGAGCTTAAAACCATAATAAACATTTGTTAAAAGCACAATTTCCATGGGTCAGAAATTTGGGAGCAGTTTAACCGGGAAGTTCTGGTTCAGGGCCCTTCATGAAGTTGCAATCAAGATTTTAGCCAGGGCTTCAGTCATCTGGAGGCTTGATTAGAGCTTGAAGATGGGTTCCCAGGCGCCAACTCACATGCTGTCAGGTTGGGGCCAGTCATTACTAGGTGGCCTCAACATCTTCCCATGGGGGCCTACAAAGGGGCCCTGAGCATCCTCACAATTTGGTCAGTGAGTTTACCTAAAGCAAGTAATCCCAAAGAAAGCCAGACAGAAGCTATCCCTCTCTTGACCTAGCCTTGGAAATCATAGAAGTTGTGGATTTTTTTTTCTTTCAAGATTTTATTTATTCATTCGACAGAGATAGAGACAGCCAGCGAGAGAGGGAACACAAGCAGAGGGAGTGGGAGAGGAAGAAGCAGGCTCATAGCGGAAGAGCCTGATGTGGGGCTCGATCCCATAACGCCAGGATCACGCCCTGAGCCGAAGGCAGACGCTTAACCGCTGTGCCACCCAGGCACCCCTGTGGATGTATTTTAAAACCACCACACCACCACAGTCCAAAGTATGTATTGATGCAGGAATGTTCTGATCACCTCCCTGAAGAATCTTCTTTAGTATTTCTCTATTGTAAAACCCAGTATTGTCCAGATGCCTTGTGTGAAAGTCACAACCTTACACCTCCTTTGCAACACCTATTTTCAACTTTTACTACACCGTCCCATGTGCACCCCCTTTAACCCACCTAAACTGGATATTTACTCATCTCTGAAGTCCTTTCTGCCATTTTTACTTAGTTCACACTGTTTCTTTTATCTGGAATATACTTCCAGTAGATCTTTATCCATTAAAATCTTAACCTACCCTTCAAAGGCACAGCTCAAATACATGTTCTCCATAAGGTGGTCCCCGAGAGTCATGTTTAAAAGTATTAACTTTCTTTAAAAAAAAAAAGTAATAATTTTCTTCCTTCCATTTATGATCTCTTGGATGAAACTTGAGGGTGTTAAGTGAAATTAATCAGAAAGATAAATACTTTATGATATCACTTATATGTATAGCTGAACTCAGAGAAACAGAGTAGATTAGAGTTACCCGGCTGGTAGGGAGAGGGTTATAAGGAGATACTGGTCAAAGGATACAAACTTCCAATTCTAGGATTGACAAATTCTGGGGAATCTAATGTACAGCATGGTGATTATAGCTACTAATCCTGTATTATACACTTGGAAGTCGCTAAGAAAGTAGTTCTTTTTTTTTTTTTTTAAGATTTTATTCATTTATTTGACAGAGATAGAGACAGCCAGTGAGAGAGGGAACACAAGCAGGGGGAGTGGGAGAGGAAGAAGCAGGCTCATAGCGAAAGAGCCTGATGTGGGGCTCGATCCCACAACGCCGGGATCACGCCCTGAGCCAAAGGCAGACGCTTAACCGCTGTGCCACCCAGGCGCCCCAAGAAAGTAGTTCTTAAATGTTCCTACCACAAAAAAGAAATGGCAGTTAGGTGACAGTATGAAGGTGTTAGCTAATTCTATAGTGGTAATCATTTTGCAATATAGAAGTGTGTCAGATCAACACACTGGACATCTTAGATTTATACAATGTTATGTATCAATTTACCTCATAAAGCTGGAAAAAAGGGAAAACATAAAAAGATTATTAGCAAAAAAAGTAATTTTCTTTGTGGGTTTTCATAGCATTTTGTATCTCTTTTATACTCCGTAACCCATTATACCTTGACATATTTCTCATTTGTCTTATCTCTCCGAGATTACAGTCTTTGAGGCATGAACAGTATCGTTCCTTTGTATTCATTGAAATACAAGATACGCAGTAATGCTTAATAAATCTTTGTTAAATGCTGAGTAGGTCTTTTCATTAAAAATGTAATTGAAGGACTATCAAGTCTTCTACTAACTAGATGGGAGAAATCCTTTCATAATGCATATGTGTATCAAATCATCATAATATACTCTGGAACTACTTCACTGTCAATAATTCCTCAGAAAAGCTTAAAACTTTTCTAAAAGGAATATCAAAAAGAATTTTTTATGTGAAAATGCTGAAGACTGACTCAAGAACCGTAACTTTTTAGGAACTCTCAAAATAGCTCTTGGAAGTATAGGTATACATTCTGAATCGAAGTGAATTAACTAGTGCATAGTCTAGTGGGCCGCGGTGTGATTTCTTTTTTAAGAACAATATTGCCACCTAATGGAGAAATCGATTGCAGACTTTTCAAAACGGACCATGGGCCGGGAAGATTAAAAATTCAAAGGCAAAAGATACTGGGCCACGGGAAAAAATAAGGTGGTTCTCTGGAATCCCAAATATGGGAGAATTAAGGCAGATGTAGGGGCCCATGAACTAAAAATGGGAAGGGGGTGTATACATAAAAGAAGAAAATTAATTATACTGTATATATAGAATTCACTGTACAAATTAAAAGAGGCTAATTAAATTTAGATTATCACAAGGTATCCAAAGCATAACTTTTAAAGAAAAAATGATTTCTATCTATGTGATTAACAGAAGGAGTATACATTGGTAGGTTGCAGTTATTACTTTTAATAATTTGTTTTAGTTTTTCTTCTTTTGACAAAGTGATAATACCCATTTCAGCAAATCTACTTATAAAAAAGAAGAAAATTAAAAGCCCTCCCCTGACGATTATACTACCTAGAGATAACTGGTTAATAATTTGGTGTATTTTCTTTCCGTTTTTCTTCCTCTATGTAGAAACATTTAAAAATATATGGTATTTTTTTTTTAAATGAGGTCATTATGGGGCGCCTGGGTGGCTCAGTCAGTTAAGCAGCTGCCTTTGGCTCAGGTCATGATCCTGGAGTCACACGATCAAGTCCCACATCAGCTCCCTGCTCAGTGGGGAGTCTGCTTCTCCATCTGTCCCACAACCTGCTCTCATGCTCTCTCTCACTCTGTTTCTCTCAAATAAATAAAAAAATAAAATCTTTAAAAAAAATAAATGAGGTCATTATGTACAAACTATTAGCCTGACTGTTTTTCTTTTGTTGTGAACATTTTTCAATGCCATTACATATTTTTCTACAAAATCTTTTGACTAGATGCATGGAATTCCACCGGGTAGATGGATCATGATTTATTTTTTTATTTTTATTTATTTTAAGATTTTATTTATTCATTTGACAGAGATAGAGACAGCCAGCGAGAGAGGGAACACAAGCAGGGGGAGTGGGAGAGGAAGAAGCAGGCTCCTAGCAGAGGAGCCTGATGTGGGGCTCGATCCCATAACGCCGGGATCACGCCCTGAGCTGAAGGCAGACGCTTAACCGTTGTGCCACCCAGGCGCCCCTATTTTTTTATTTTTAAAAAGATTTTATTTATTTATTGAACGAGAGAGGGAGATAGAGAGGTGGGGGAGGGGCTGAGGGAAACAGAAAAGAGAGAATCTCAAGCGAACTCCACGCTCAGCACAGAGCCCAACACAGGGCTCAATCCCATGACCCTGAGATCATGACCTGAGCCAAAATCAAGAGTCCAAAGCTCAACCAACTGAGCCACCCAGGGGCCCCAACATATCATGATTAATTGGTCCCTTGTTGGACATCTGGACTGTTTTCTTTTTGAAGAATATGTAAAAATCTTTTTTTAAAGATTATTTATTTGAGAGAGAATATGAGCAGTAGTGGGGTGGGGCAGAGGGAGAGGGAGAGGCAGACTCCCCGCTGAGCATGGAGCCTGATGTGGGACTCCGTCCCAGGACCCTGAGATCATGACCTGAGCTGAAGGCAGACGCTTAACTGACTGAGCTGCCCAGGTGCCCCTGGACTTCTTTCTAATTTTCCATTATTATACACGGTGATGAACATCCAAGTAACAATGTTTTTCTACATATGTAATTAGCATTTAGGATAACTTCTTAGAGGTGGAATTTTTTTTTTAAAAGATTTTATTTATTTATTGTCAGAGAGAGAGTGAGAGAGAGAGGCAGGCAGAGGGAGATGCAGTTTCCCTGCTGAGCAAGGAGCTCACTGTGGGACTCGATCCGAGGACCCTGGATCATGACCTGAGTCAAAGGCAGATGCTTAACTGAGTGAGCCACCCAGGCATTCCAATCAGAGGTGGAATTTATAGGTTAAAGAACATAAACTTCTAAAGGTTTTTGATAGGCATTACCTAACTATCTTTTGAAAGATTTGTTAATTTATGGATTTTTGAGAGTCCAATGGCATATGAAAGGTCCATCCCTGCACACACGAAGATGATAGACTGTTTCCATAAACTTGTATATTGACGTTAATTTTCGGTCTTTAATGATGTAAGAGGCCATTTTAAAAAATTGTACAAGAAATACAGGGAGAAAGAACATCTGAAAGAGATCATATAAAACGGAGATTTAATACAATTAGGACAGAGATCACAGGAAAATTGTTAAGTATAAGGAAGGATGATAGTAGATATAATAATAACTAGCTTTCATATTAAACGGTTACTATTCTAGGTACTTTACACGTATTGTTTGTTATTTAATCCTTGCCACACCCTATGAGCTAGTTACTATTATTGTTCTTTTTATTCCTGGAAACCTGAGAAGTTAAGTGATTTGCCCAGAGTAAAACAGCTGGCAAGTGAGAAAGATTTGTGTCTTGGGGAAACCCTTCTCTACTGCCTTTTCTATGGCATAAAGATTGGATTGAGTATGCCTATTTCAGCCTGATTGATTGCCAGGAAATGTAGACTATAGGATCGTTGCTTTAAATTAGTTTACCTTTCTTTGCCTAGAGAGTTTTATGTCCTTTTTTTCCCATGTATACATGTTTTGAGGACAGAAGGATCTGTCTGTGGGAATCATAGGGAGATGTGTTTTAGATTAATACTAGGAAGAATTTTCTAAAAATGGAAACTATGAAATGCTAGTCTAATGAATTAATGAGATTTGAATTAGTGCTACTTCTGTCTCTAGATATTTTTCTCATAGAAGGAATCCTGTACTAAGTGGGAAATTACATGTAGTGTGACTCTTAAGATCCCTTTCTATTTTAAAATAGTATTTTTTTAAAAGCTTATTTATTTAAATAATCTTTACACCCAACATGGGGCTTGAACTCATGCTCTCTCTCACTCTGTCTCTCTCAAATAAATAAATAAAATCTTAAAAAAAAAGCAAATGAGGTCATTATGTACAAACTGTTAACCTGACTTTTTTACTTTTATTGTGAACATTTTTCTAGAGTTGCACAGTCAAGAGTTGCATGAACACCCCGACTGAGGTGGCATATCAGGTGCCCCAATTCTAAAATATTATGATTCTGTGAGTCCACATGATATTTGAAAAATATGATTATGAGAACAACTTGTCCTGGGAACTATTGTTCATGAACAGCGTTTTAAAAACTCAATACTGATTTTGCAAGTCTGTAGAAGATTGGTCAGAAAGATGGTACTCACGGGCAGGGACATGGAATTTTCTGTGTTCAGGATTAAGAAATAATGTGTAACAGAAAATGTTTGTTTATTGAGAATTTTCCAGGAATGTGCCTCAATCACCACCATTTCCTATTGCTCTTTTATTGTTTTAATTACAGCTGAAGGAGAATTTGAGAAATACAGAACGGAAACATCAGGAGACTCTTAGAAGACTGGAAGGCAGGTTTTTTGAAGAAAAGGTATGACATTTTCGAGTTAGTTAAGAAATATTTTGTTAACAAAAAAGAAATATTTTGTTTACTAAAAGCATAAAAGTATCTATATGCATTCTGAGACATGTCAACTTTCCTTTGGATCTTATTAGAGAATTGTTTATGAGATCACAGCAGATTAAAAAAAGAAAAACAGGGAAAATGAAACCTGTTCAAGATATCTCAATGTTTAGTCTTTTTCCCCCTCCTAGTTAGAGATTCTTTTTTTTAAAAGATTTTATTTATTTATTTTTGAGAGAGAGAGGATGAGCATGAGTAGGGGGAGGGGGAGGGGAGGAAGAGGGGGGAAGGGGAAAGAGGGAGAGAGGGAGAGGGGGGACATGGGGAGAGGGGGAGAGAGAGAAGCACACTCCCTGCTGAGCAGGGAGCCTGATGCAGGACTTAATCTCAGGACTCTGGGATCATGACCAGAGCTGAAGGCAGATGCTTAACCAACTGAGCCACCCAGGTACCCCTAGTTAGAGATTCTTGAAATCCTCAAGAGGGATTATCATCTTACCAAGGTTTCAGGACACGCCCCCCTCAGCTTGGTGTTCCCCTGGTGGAAGGAGAGCCCCACGTACCACATTATGTAGGGGGGATACGATGGGAGAGGTCACTCTGGTACACATGAAGGTGTTTCCCTAGTCAAGCCAAGCTAAACTAAACCAAGGATGTTAATAAAAGGGGGCTCAAAAATGTTCCTTAGCTTATCACAAACTTCTGTGTCTCTCTGTGCCTCTGACGTTAATTCTCCAAATTGTGGGAAGTGCATTGGAACACTTCTCTTCTACAAAATCATTTCAGAGGAGCCATGGTTTTTCTTTAATTGTTGTAATTTTTCCTTTTTGGGAAGAACTGACAGATTTTCCTCAGAAATTGGTAGGGATGTAGCAAGGTGAGGGTGGGGCAAATAAGTACTCATATGAGGTTTAGATTTGCTTCAAAAAGTGGCTCTAGATTGCCAGTTTATGTAACCTAGGAGTGGGCCAGGTGCTTTCCCCCTGGGCACTTCCTGGCACTGTTAGGAATGCAAGTCCTCAGGAATGGGCTGCTCTCAACTGCCTTTTCCCTCTGTCCCACCCTAAGCTTGATCTCTTCTCTGCTAACTATAGCACTCTACAAACAAAGGTTAGGTGTGCTTGGTCAGTTTATAGAATACCTGACTGACAGTGCTTATGTAAATAGGATTTTTATGTCTGGAAGTAGGTGGCTGCTGGCCTTTTCCTTCATAGTTGCAAGATAGTTAATGCAGCTCTGAGATTTGTCTGTGTTTAAGGCAGGAAGAAGGGAGGCTCCAGCTGTGTCTGTCCTTTTTGATCTGCAAACCATGAAAGCTTTCCCAGAAACTCTTGGCAGATTTCTTCTTACATCTATCTCGTTGGCCAGAACCATGTTATATTGAATGCTGGGAAAGTGAGTGTGTTGTTTTTCTAGGCCCTAGTGGAAGCTGGGAAGGAAAAGGGAGGATGGGAATGAGTGTTGGGATGGCCAGCCGCAGCTGGAGCCGTCTCACCACGTCAGGTGTGAACCTCCTGGTTAGGTACGAACTCCTGCGCTGGTGTGAACCCCAGTGCTGCTGGTTGATGGCAGTGGGCTTTCCAGTCAGCCTGTTTGTTCATCCATACTGTAGCACTCTCCACCCGACCACATAAAGGACTCCCCTCAGGTTATTGGTGTTTTGCCTCTCCATTTAATCCTTTCTGTTCCTTGAACAGCCAAGCTCTTTCCCAATGGTATACTTTTGTACTTTGCCATTCCTTTCTGGAATGTTCTTCCTCCAGCTCTGGCTCTTCTCATTCTTCAGAACTTAAATGTCATTTCCTCAGAGACGGATTCCCTAAACCCCAACCTAAAAGAATCTCCCTCGATTACTGTCTGTGTCATTACCTCGCTTTCTACATTGACAGCATTTATCACAGTCTATTAATTCTCTTATGTGTTTACTTGTTAGGGAGGCGGTATAGCGTCATATTGCCTGCTCTAAATCTTTGCTCTGCCATTTACTACTTATCTGACTCTGGGCGGGTCACTAACCTCTCCTTCCCTCTCATTTCCTCAGTCCTTGTTTTTGGGGCTAATAATAGTGTCTAATTCTTAGGGTTGTTGTGAGAAGTAATTAATAAAGTAAAGCTCTTAGAACCATGCCTGGCACATGGTAAATACTCAGTGCATTTTAATTATTATCGTTGCTTGGATCTCACCTAGAATATACGGTAAGATTTTATCTGGGATTTTATCTGTTTTTTCACCACAGAATTTCCAGCATCTAAAAAATCTGGTACAATATTAGTGCTCAATACGAGTGTTTTGCATAAGTAAATAAATGACTCTCACCACATTGTATTTAGCAGAAATTTCTCCCGGCTCTGCTTTTCAACACTGATGTAGAATTTTTTTGGTATTTTCATGTCATGTCGCTTCTTTAACGGGGAGACCCGGAGGTACCCTGAGGTTCCCGTGTTCACACTCTCCTCTTTGCTATCTCCTCCACAAGTATTTGGAGTTTTCACACCAGCTCATGTGACAGGAGTATTTTATTTGACATTATGAAATCAATATTTCATTTTTTGATGTGTAAATTTTTTAGAAATATAACTGTATTAAAATAGCCTATTTTCTTTTTTAGCACCGACTAGAACAAGAGGCTGAAAAGAAGATAATAATGCTGGCCGAGAGAGCTCACCATGAAGCTGTTGTGTAAGAGACTGCTGTCTCTTTTTCCTTTCTCATAGCCTCTCTGACCTCTTTGCTGGTCTGTTTTGTTATTATTATGTTGTCTTCCCCCTTCTCTGCTGGTTTGCTTTCTTCAAAAAATTTTTTTTAAAGATTTTATTTATTTATTCGACAGAGATAGAGACAGCCAGCGAGAGAGGGAACACAAGCAGGGGGAGTGGGAGAGGAAGAAGCAGGCTCATAGCGGAGGAGCCTGATGTGGGGCTCGATCCCATAACGCCGGGATCACGCCCTGAGCCGAAGGCAGACGCTTAACCGCTGTGCCACCCAGGCGCCCCTTCTTTCTTCAAATTTTGTTGTTTACTTTCCCTCACTGTTTCTTTCTCTTTGTGTCCCGGCCCCTTTCCCACCCACCCTTTCTGTACCAGGGTGGTGTGGAGGAAAGAACCCCGGCTTTGAAGTTAGACTTTGGTTCCCAACATGTATACTGACTGACTGACTCACTGTCAGAAGATTTCCTTAGTTTTTTGAAATTAAAAGTTCTTCATCTAAAAATGCGGATAATCATAGCAACTGTACAGAGTTGTCACGAGGTATGTTAGTGAAAGTAACACTTAATTGTGTTGTGTTAATAAATAAACTCCCAAGTCTCAATGGTTTAGTTCTTGCTCACTTAACAATCCAGTGTGAGTCTGATCGCTTTCCTTGAGCGGTGATTCAGGAACTGGGGCTGCTTCCATCTTGGACTTCTTCACATGCAGTCATATGGACAGGAGAGAGCATGGGAAATTCCTGTCTGCTGCTCTTAACTGCCTTGGACTGGAAGTGACACGTAACTTTTCACTTTCCCGTTGGTGAGAACTTAGTCATAAGATCCCCACCTGACTGTCGAGTACCCACCATTAACTAAATAAGTGGTGGTCATTATTTTTAATATTGGGGGATAAGGCAATCACTGTTCTAGTTTGGTAATATCTAATACTTAGGCCTGTGTTTTGGGATCTTATATCTATCTATTTCAGGCAATTGAACAATGCTGGAAGAGCTGTTTTTAAAGAGAATGTTTATCTCCAGAAAGCTCTCGCATACCATCTGAAGGAAGCTGATGCTCTACAAAAAAACTCCCAGAAGTTGCAAGAGACTCAGACTTTCCTTCTGCATCAAAAGGTTCCCACTCCATTTAGACTTCATTTCCTGTCTTTCTGCTTTTTGTTTGTTTAAGGATTGGGTTGGTAAGTATGAAAAATTGAGTATAATAAGGACAATGGGACCATTTTTCTTCTGTCTGAATGATGTACCTTTCTTATCTGAAGGGATTAATTACAAGAATGACATAAGAAGCATTTGACTTGGCTTTTTAAGGAATGTATCAGAAACATAACTCCTATCCTCTACTGCTGTAGAATACTCATTTTACTTTACTTAGCTTAGAGTTGGTCTCTGAATCACTTAGGAATAGGTTCGGCTGTAGCAGCCCTGACAACAAGGGCCTTACCATGTAAGGGTTTATTCTCTCCCCTAAAGGAAGTCTGGAGGTTAGCAATCCGGAGCTGGAATGGTAGTGACACAAAGTGGACAGAACTCAGTTTCCTTAACTGTGCTGTGCAGTGTGTGGCTGACATCCCCAAAGTCACTTCACGGCCCAAAGCAGCTGCTAGAACTCTAACCATTACTCAAACAGCAGGAAGAAAAAAGGACAAGGAGGAAAAAAGTATGCCCCTCCCTTTAGAGGTGTTCCTGGCAGTCCTGCACACACTTCTACATTTCATTGACCAGAACTTAGCTACATGGCTTTGCTGAACTGCAACGGAGACTGAGAATTTTCGGTTGGGCTTCCTGCCTTTCTGAATAAAATTAGAGTTTTATCACTAAGAAGGAAAGGGAAAATGAAAAAGAAATAGGCAACTAGCCTACGGCTGAGGATAGGAAACAATTTCCAGTATATAGTTGTTAATGTGTTACTGTATAGTCTTACTAATTTTGAAATTACCCTTTTCGATAATACAAAATATTTAAACTTTCAGAATTTTAGAGGAAGGACAGTTTCTTACTTAGCAAAAGTAGTGGCCTTCACAAGCTCAGAGAAGAGCCCTTGGATGTTTTTTACTCTCCATACACAGAACACCAAATATCACCATCTCAACCTGGCGGCAGATTTAAATCTCATGAAGTAATGAAAATTAGTGAGGAACTTTTAAGTTCTGAAATTGACTAAAAAAAAATCTCTCGCCTCTCTCATCTTTGTTTTTAGGAGATCAATGATCTGTTGGTTAAGGAAAAGATTATGCAACTTACCCAACAAAGATTGCAAATCCAGACTCTTCAGAAGAAGGTGGTAAGCTTGGAGACTGCCCTGAGCTGTATGACCAGAGAGTTTGAGACTGAAGTTTGTAAAATGCAGCAACAGGCAACGATAGAGAACGAAGCAGGGCAGGTTGAAATTGACAAGCTGCAGCAGCTTCTCCAGATGAAGGACAGAGAAATGAACCGCGTAAAGAAGCTGGCCAAGAACATACTGGATGAGAGAACAGAAGTGGAAAGGTTCTTTTTAGATGCTCTACACCAAGTGAAGCAACAGATCCTATTTAACAGGAAGCATTATAAACAGGTAGCACAAGCTGCTTTCAATTCTAAAATGAGAGAGGCATGTGCAGGAAGAACAGAATATCCCAAAATCCGAACGTTTGATGGCAAAGAGCACAGCACCAATAGTGTGAATCAAGATCTTATGGAGGCTGAGAAGTGGTACTAATCATGCCTTTAATATTTTATCTTTTGTGCTATTTTTGTGCCCTTTAGAGAAATAGGAACCCTCAGAAGTTCAGTTTGCTAATATCTAAATATCGAATACATTACTCCTTAAGTTATTTGAGGACAGGAACTATCTTACTCATCTTTATAATCCCTATGGTTAGGACAGTGTGTGGGGCTTAGTAGGTATTCTTAGTAGATTCCCTTTTTTCATCACAGAGACGTCTTAAAGAGACTAGATCATTTGTTCTATAGAATGTCATTGTAATATCTTTTAATGTGTTCTTTCATTTTACTTTCTGTAAATTCATTATAAAGGTTTGATCAGATTCCGTTTAAACATTTTTGATAAGCATACTGTCATGAATATTTTATAATGTTCCCTTTACTATTCTGAGATGAAATTTATAGGTAATAATATCTAACTAAACATATAATTTAAAAAACCAATATAACAGTTCTTTGTAATAATCCTTTATTGTACAGAACTGTCCCATGGATTGGAGGACATCCAGTAGTGTGCCCCCACCATTGTATTAACCAAAAGTCCCCACAAGTTTCCAAAATAAACTTCAGAGATCTACTGCCACTCTGATAAAGGTAGCAGAATGCTTGACACAGTTGTAGACTGTGTACAATGTTTCCTGTTAGCATTTTTGTCTGTCAGTGCATTCTTAAACCATAAAGTATAGTGCATTTTAAAGATTATTCTGAAAAAAAAAGTCTTGTATCCCAGTGCAACTAGGTTCTTCAAAGAACCTTAACCTTAATTCAAGAAACTTAAAAGGGCTCCCTACTACTCTGTACTAAATATCTTATTAACAGTGCTTCCAAATGAGTTTTCTGTTTTGTTTTATAATGGGCTGATTTGTAGGGTCTTTTAAATCATATAGATGTTGGGAAGGTTGGACATGGTCTGTGGCTTCTGAAAGATGAGACTCTTCAAAAATGTCTATACTATCATTTTAAAAACTTTTTGCCATATTCAGAAGTTTGTTACTTTTGTTACCAAGAGGTTCACTGTGATTTCCTTTTTTTAATTTAATATGTCAAGCAAGTTGAGTCTCTACCATACATAAGGCAGTTTCTTTTCTATTTTTGTCTCCACAGTGGTAAGTAAGTTTTCAGAGGGAGGTATATAAAATGATTCTCCACATTGTTATTGCAGCAACTGGACTCTTCCCCTTCTGCCCTCTGTGTGACATTTTTGCTACTGAACAACTTCTCATCTTAACCTCAGTGTTCTATTGCTTGTACCAGCAGGGCAGAAATGGTGATTAAAATATTACATCATCTGCTTAAGAGGCAGATTGGGGAAGGAAAGTTGAAGTATATGGTGATCATAAGGCAAAACCTAAACTTTTAAAGAAAACTACCCCAATTGACCTATATGCGAAAACATTTCTTACATTGTCCAACATCAGTATTCTCTACAGTGTCAGCCAGCTTTCATAAATAGCAAATAGATTACGAATCGTCTGGGAAAGTGGTAGTATAGATAAAGACCTGCCTGGAAAGCTTAGCTGCAGATTTATTTGGAGGTAAGAAAATAGGCTAGATAAGTTATGTGTTATTTTCTAAATGTACCTCTTGTCACTCTGTTTTCATAGCAAAATATCTGATACAAAAAGAAATGTTAAAAGGAATTTAGCCATAATCTCACCTTGTAAATAACTGTTTTTTGTTGTTGTGTGGTTCCTTTGGTCTTTGTATCTCAATGCACGTTATATTACAACTTTCTATTTTGCTTATTTGCTTAATGTTTGAGCACAAACCTTTTTCTTATTATAGTTTTTCTTATTTTTATCTTAATGATTACATAACAATTCAGAATGGCTAGCATATTGATATCCTTTTCAACTTTTCAACTATGATTTTGTAACAGACACAGTTTGCTTTGTAGTCATTACATTTGGAAGCCTCTTAATATTCAGTTATGGTTTGGAAATTTTCTCATGTTTACATATTTCATATTTTTTAAAAAGATGAGATGCTTACTTTGACTATATTTTTGTTTCATTTTTTTTCCTTGAAATTCTTCAGGACCAATATTCAAGGAAATGTGGATATCGGAGATTTGACCTGGGAGCAGAAGGAGAAAGTCTTGAGATTGCTTTTTGCGAAAATGAATGGTTTTGTTCCTAGGTAACACCCTATTTCTGTAGCGAAATACCAAATTGTCATCAAACCTAGAAATCATATAAGAACAATGAACTTACTCTCACTTAGAATTAAAGGAATGGGAAAGGACCAGAAAATATAAAGCGGTCATACTGCTTAGCACCTGCCACTCCCAGAGATGAATGGGAGACGAATGAAAGAACACGAAAATGAAAGATGAGTTAGAATTAAAAGGGAGGGAGAAAAGAGCTTGGATGTTGAAGGTAATGCTTGCTGGGAAGGTACGATGTTGTTCAGCTGAGTTGAGTGGTCACTGAAGAGAAGCACAGTAATTGGTAAGATTTTATTGGTTTGCGAAGATAAGTAAATGATTTTTAAGCTGATTATGAATCAAGAGAACCTCTAATACCAAGAAAAAGACCTAGAAAAGAAAACAGAAGTCCACAGATATTCCAAGTAATTATTTTTCATGATTCATTTCACTCTCTTTCTCCGCTATGTTTTATCGGTGACTATAACCCTGGTAATGAACTACAAAGTGGCGATAATAAATCAACACTTATTAATTGCTTACATGCTTGGTACTATGTTAGGTATTATGGGCATTCAAAGGAATTAAGAGACATTGCCCTTGATCTCAAAGAGTTTATAATCCAGTTGCCCAAACAAAACCAAAAGGCAAAGAAAAAAGTTAGGTGGCACAATAAACATCATTGGAGTTCAGACAATGTGCCAGTGGCCTACAGTAGTCAGGGAAGACTTCAGTCAGGAAGACTTAAAGAGTATGACTCTGCAGGGTGCTTTGTAGGAGAAAGTAGTAGAGTGGGAAGGGTACATCAGTCAAGGGGCTTAATACACAACTTAAGCAGAAGCCCAGAGGTAGCAATGCAGGTGGGGTGTTTGGGGGTCATCAAGGAAACACTTCCCAGCTTGAAGAAATTTGATGGTACTAAAGAGTAATTAGTAATTAGAAATAAGGTTGGATCTATAGATTAAATTATGATGAGCCTTAAAAACCATGCCAGAAACCCAAATCTTACACCACTGTATATTCTGGAATAGTGTAACACACTTTCCTTTTCTGCCTTGAAGGAATAAAAGAGCAATAAGCCCTACTCTCATACTGTCTCACTGGAAGGGTTCACAGGCCACTGTTCTCAGAGCTGACCTGAACCTGATGCAGTGACACTTAGGGCGGGCCACAGGACAGAAGTAGAGTTGGGAACCTGCAGAAGCCACCATGCTCCTCTGGAAGTGTGGCGGTGCTGGGGTAGGCGGGAATGGAAGCCATCAGAGAAAAGGGACAAACTGAGACACTAAGGAAGGAGAAATAGGACTTGGTGATAGAAGACAAAAGGAAGGGTGGGGGAATGGGATAGGCCGGTGATGGGTAGTAAGGAGGGCACATATTGCATGGCGCACTGGGTGTTATACACAACTAATGAATCATCGAGCCTTACATCGAAAACCGGGGATGTACTGTATGGTGACTAACATAATATAATAAAAAATCATTATAAAAAAAAAAAAGACAAAAGGAAGAAAGAAAGCAAAGTGTAAAAGTTTAAGGTGTTTAGCTTAGAAATGCAAGAATGGTGGTAAGAAAGGCAAATGAAAAATCTGGAAAGCCAGCATGAGGGAAATGTTTATTTAGTCTGTCCATTAAGTCATTAGCAAATAAATACATATTGGGTACCTACTACTTATTGAGAATATACTGTTGAGCAAATAAAGACATCATTCCTAATCTCAGGGAGTTCATAGTCTATGTGGAAGAAAAACATTATTCAAATCATCACACAAATATAAAAGTAGAACTATGACATTGGCTCAAAGGAGTGGTTTATAGTGGTAAGAGCCTGGATTAGGGGAATCTGACCTAACTAAAGAGTTCAGGTTAAGTTTCTAAGGAAGTAAAAGCTTGAGCTGACCTCTAAAAGGTAAATAGGAGCAGAGGGTGAAGGAAAAAACACTCTGGGCAGAAGAAATAGGAGTATTTTCAGTGTTGAATTGGAGATGATGGCAATATATTGAAGTGAAAAATACTCAAGGCATTTGTAAATAGGGACTGGAGTACATGTGAGTTTAGGGAGGGAGATTTGAGGATTTTTAGTGAAAACTGGTAGTTGAGTGTAGGAGAGTGGCCGAAGGATGAAGAGTAAAGGGCTGAGGCTAGGAATAACCACTAAAATAAACAGGAGAACAAGGAAGAGGACAAGGAAGAGAGCAGAGTGTAAAGAATTATAGGTTAAATGGAAAATGGAGGACTTTGAAATGGACTTTGTGTCCCTGGTAGCCTTCCAAAGTTTTGTTTTTCATTTTTTATTAAGAGGTGGAGGCAGAAGCCATCCAGACTACAGGTACAGAATGTCTGTCTCATTGTGAGTTGACTTTTCTGCACCCCAAGAAACAACCAGAGTTCTAGTTCCACACTGTGTGGTTTTCAACACTGGAAAAACAAAGGAATTTGAGTAGAAATATTTTACACCAAAGCAGTGAACTTTGACCACAATGGAACAAGTCTAAGCCTGTTGGAATCTCATGCCGGAGTTGGATGAAGGGCAAAGATGGGAATAGAGTAGTGAAATGTGAGGTGAAGAAGAGTTTAATGAGAAGGCTCAAGCCAGAGGGGGGAGGAATTAGATGATGAATGATCAAGGCACGGACAGTAACTAGAAAGTTTACGAGTTCAGTTGACTGTATGATTGTGACCCTAACAGTAGGATATTTTTCTTTGTGCTTAAACAAAGTCAAGGAGTATAACCAATAAATTGTACTCTTTAGTGCATCGGCAATCACTGTGGCTATAACTCAGGTACTAGTAGTATCCAAAGGACATTTTTTAAATGCGTCATTATTAGACGATGTAAGATGGCCATATTTTGAATGAGTTTATCCTGCTTTCATATACCTAATTGAAGACCAGTTTTAGGAGTAGAGTATGTGTCTTTATCTGCTGGCAAATCAACCTATTATACTTTGTATAATCCTGTTAAGCTCATTTTCCATTAAAATATTGAATCGGTGATATGATTATTTCCTGTTCTTAAACCGGACTTTCCAACGTAAAAGGAGAAATTTCATGCTGGGTCTATCTCCACTGGGTAATTTTTCTATGTTCTGAGGTTCTTTTTGTGGGAAGGGAATTTTTCTGGTCCTGTTTCTTTCTTTTTTTTTTTTTTTTTAAAGATTTTATTTATTTATTCGACAGAGATAGAGACAGCCAGCGAGAGAGGGAACACAAGCAGGGGGAGTGGGAGAGGAAGAAGCAGGCTCATAGGGGAAGAGCCTGATGTGGGGCTCGATCCCAGATGGCCGGGATCACGCCCTGAGCCGAAGGCAGACGCTTAACCGCTGTGCCACCCAGGCGCCCCTCTGGTCCTGTTTCTAAGCAGTACTCTGGTTTAGTCTTAGCCATCACCGTTAATAGCTGTTGTATGTGTATCATCATCATGATCATCTCCATAAATATTCCCATTTAAGTTCAACATGTCTCAACTTTAAGAGAAAACAAGTTTATATTAACTTGCCTAACATTATACTGCCTCTATGTATGTGTAAAGCTCAATTTTGAAAATAAAAAGTTCATCCAACTGAAGCATTTCATTTAGCACTTTAAAAGCGTAGTTGAAATATGGGGCATGAGGAGACACTAACTCATTGCTAACTTTTACCTACCACAGGAAATACAGTCGGCGTTCTAGGCCTCCGGTTCCAGACTATGTTGTTCCTGATGATGGAGAGACAAAGGAATTTGGGTAAGATCTCTCTTGACAAAGCAATGACTGTGGGCCTGAACACAACCGTCGTGGGAACATTTTAAATGTGCTAGAACTGAGTGGGAGTTACATGTCAAGTCAGTTGCTCTGAACCAAGTTCCATGTGTATGTGGTTGCTGACAGGTCTGTCATTTTGTTATTACTACAGGGATGACAGTAAGCTTCAAGATCAAACCTTCATCACTCAGCAAGTACCAGTCTCAGACTCTTCTGGTGAAGTGGTGATACCCAATATTCAGAAAGGATCACGAGAGTCTGACATAGTAAGCAGTCTATAGTCTAACCAAACAATACACATAGTAAGTGCTACTTTTCCCCGTGCAACTTCTTGCTAAGCCATAGTGCTTTTCTCTACTAGCCAAGAGCTCTCAGGGGTCAGTGAAATGAGTAATAACACTAGTATAAGATTGTGGACATTTTTATAACATCTACTCTATGGCAGGCATTTTATACTTAATGCAAACACACATTTGTGCCTCTTTTAGTAAATGTGGAAAACCTATAAATTGCCTTGTGAAATATACAGCCTAGCCAAAGTATGTACTATCTTCTATGTAAGAATAAACATAATGACCACGTAACTCTGGGCTTTGAACAGAGTTGGGAAGTCTGAGTCCCTACAAGCTAGGGACAAAGGCATTATTAGGAAAGGCATTATTAAAAAATAAAAAAGCCAGGTTTTCTTTTTAGGAGCTTTTTATTTATAATTTCTTATTTATAATCAATTAGTACAACATAGGATCTCAGAAATTTCAAATGAGGCCACATCAAGGCAAAAAGAAAATAAAATACTAAATTTTTAAGCTGCTACTAGCGTGAATATAACTGCAGATTTTTTTCCATCTAAGAAACAAGAAACTTCTAAGTAGCAAATAGCTAGCCAGATGAGTTGATTCCAATTAAAGCAACACAATTCTGATGAGTCAGTGTTTTTAAAAAAGTGATTTCCCTTAAATATAAGGAAAACTTAGGAATCTCTGGGATTATATTTAATTCCACTTGGAATTTAGACAATATGACCTTTCATTCAACCCAGCCTGTAGTTGTTGGATTGGATTAAATATCACTATCATTTGCCAGCTGTGATAAGTAGAGATAAAACAAGGGGTATTCTATTACCAAATTAAAAATTTCTATTGCCTCATGTTTAGGAAGGCAAATCCAAAAAAAAAAAAAGACCCAGTAGGGGTCATACATAAATGTATTTTATTAAAGTTCCAATCACCTTAAATGATTGAAGATTCTGATATTCTATCCAGTGCTGGTAGTAATAAGCTTAAAATCCACAGAGTGCACAAATGTTTTCAAAGTTTTCACTATCCTGAATTCACCGAATCACTGCCACGGGGCAGATTAACATTATCCAAGTGACTAATGAGGAAGCAGAAAAATAAATGACCTGTGTCATCTGGCTGAGGACTGAGATGATTCTCTCAGAGCCAGCAGCCTTCTCGTAGTTCACTGGGTAAAAACTGTATCAGAAAAGATTGATTCAATTGGGGATCTATTTTTTTTTTTTTAGCTCATCAATTTCTGTTCTGACTTAAAGTTTAGCTATATCCAAAGAAAAAAAAGCATTAAGATGCTTGAATTAATGGAAGCAAAAAAATCTGTCAAAGCATTTCTTTTTTAATATGTCATGAAAAGCCTTGAAATTTCTTAGGCCCCAGTCAATTACTCTACATTAAGAGTTCTTTCATTAAAAATGATCACTAATGAGAAATGCAAGAAGGAAGAACAACATAAAAAATTCAGCAAGTAATATCTGGCTATACTTACTTAAGGCAAGAGTCTTCCACACTTTCATGGCTAGAATACCCCTTGATTTCTGGGCCTAAAAAACTTTTGAAATAGTTTTCTGAAAAAACCTGCATTTGCATCTGAATTAATGACTGAAACATTAATGACCGTTGAAGCCAAATCTGAAAGTTAACACTTGGTACACACAACAAAAAGTTGCTTTATCCAGTGCGTCCTGAGGGATCCTTGAGAAGTGATTTTAAGAAGCAGGAACGGTGACAATGATAGAATTAGTGGTCATGTATCACTAGGACAAAGTGGCATTCAGCAGAAAGGAAAGCAGTTGTCACAACTGTGGGATAAGTAGAAATGGATTATGTCCTGTGTAGTGTGGGATAAGTGAGAGGCTCAAGGCTTGGCAGCGGAGTCTCCCCCACTGCCATTTATGTAGGGCTGTGTCTGAGGATCAACCAAAGGGTGAATTGTTTCTGTCCTATTTCCCCATCCAAGAGGTCCTCTTCTAGTTATTGGAAGATCTTCTTTACATACACTAATCTTCCCTTCAAGTCATCAGAAAAGGGGAGAACTTCTAGAAAACAGGTCTCAGTTCTCATTCCATGTAAGCATATCACAGTTAAAACAGTCACCTCAAAAACTGAAGAAAGAAGAGCAAGTGAAAATCTGGTTTCAGAGTTACACTAGGAATCTCCCTAGAGCAACTCTGCAGGGGCTAATGGTCTTGAGAAAGATTTTAGTTACCAGGTATTCCAGTCCTAGGGGTCTGATTTGAGCAAAGTTGGCAAATGAGGTTGGTCAAGAATACAGGGAGATTACTCAGGAACAAACTTGTTTCTAACGGCCCATGGTAGGCATGACTACAGCAGGTGAGGAAAGAGTAGCATCTTCTTCTTTCCACTGAGAAGTGATGGTCTTTAGCTGTGTGTAGAATTGGATGCCCTAAAGAGAACAAAGGGGAAAAAAATAGAGTTAGCATATATTCCTGGGGGTTGCATGTTTCTCTTTCAATCGACTTTTGAAGGAGGTGGTATGAGGTGCCGCCGCTCACGTTCCCACTTGAGGAACTGGTGCAACCAAAATCCAACCTATTGCTCATAAGATAATCTATTTAAAACAATTAGCATAATATCTCCCACATAGTAAATAGTCAAACCTTAGCTATCATTATGTTGAAACTACTCAAGAGGATCTATCTAAATGGAAAAACTGAACAGTGTAATCTGTTAAATTTGCAGTTCATTCTGTTCCTAGGGCTGAATATCATGTGCTTTGGGGTCTTGGGACATGGCTCAAATCCTGCCTCTCCTCCTTACTGACTGCCATGTAACTTTGGGCCTTATCTGTGACCTGTTGCCCAGCACGGCATTGCTGTGAGGGGAAAATGAAATGACCTACAAACATCGTAGCAAAGTAATTGCTATTCAATAATTGTTAGTTTTTCTCTCCTTCCTGAGAAGAAGAAAAAGGCATGAAGGGATGAGATACATATCAGGCCATTTCTGACAACTGTCAGTGATAAACAGCTCTATACTGATATAGTAAAATCCATAATATCGTACAAATCTAAAATAAAATGTCTGATATTATACACAATCACTTCTAAATCACCTATAATGTGAACCAAAAAAATTCAGCATATTTCAGACTTTATATATACAGTTTATTTTGTAAGAATAGGCTTGAGCAAAAGAGAATAGACTGTTAAGATCTAACACAAAAAATACTAGCAAGCTAGGGACGCCTGGGTAACTCAGTCAGTTAAGCGTCTGACTCTTTGTTTTGGCTCAGGTTGTGACATGCAGGGATCGAGCCCTGCGTGGGGCTCTGCACTTGGCACGGAGTCTGCTTGTCCCTCTCCCTAACCCTCTGCTCCTCCCCCACTCCTTTCAAAAAAAAAAAAAAGAATACTAGCAAGCTAGAAACATACCGTTAGAAAAAATACACTAGCTTGATTAAAATACTCTTTTAGAATTATTTGACAAAATCTGGGCCATGTTAACATACTGAAAAAACTTGAGAGATTATCTACTTTCAAGTCTTCTTTCCAGGATGCAAAATAGCAATTTGATTATCTAAGAATTTAAGACTTCAAACTGTGTATGGGGTCAGTCTTTTCCTTCAAGAAACCTCACTTACCAGGATGACTTACAGTAATTACAGCAAGACAGGGTAGAAAAAAAGAGTTTTACTCTGCTTCCCTCAAAAGAAATTTTTGTTAATAGTATCAAACTAGTCAGTTCTACAAAACCTATGACTAATGCACAAACTGAATAAGCTGCCTCTAAATAACCAAAATGTCTTCTCAACCAGTTGGTCATTCTGTTATATTCTGCTACGCTATGTGCACTGTTAATTTTTTTTTATTGAAAAAGCGACCTGTATAGGAAACATGTAATTTAATTACTGAAGGTTCCAAAATGGCTGTTTATCACTATGGGGCTACAAAGAAGTTCCGCTAGCCAGTCTGTTCGACACATACTTGGGCACCTGCTCTGTGCCAGGTACTGTAGTTAAGAAGTAAGTAATACTGACGGTGTGATAAGGACTTCTTATTATGGCTTACACAGCCCGACAGGACTTCCCCTGCTTACCTCTTGAACCTCATCTCTTACCACTCTCCTCTCATTCACTCTCTCTGTGCCCCAGCCCATTTCTGCTACTATGTGAACCTGCTATGCCTCTTTCTGCCTTAGGAAATATGTATCTGCTGAAAGATGTGGTAATAGTGATGATTTAATCTTCCTAACCTTATGAAATATAGGTACTATTGTTAGTCTCATTTTATAGATAAGAAACTTGAGACATAGGGTATTGCCCAAAGTCACACAGTTAATAACTGGCTGAGCTGGAATTTGAAACCAGGCTATTCAGTTCCAGATCTGCTTTATTTTTCTTGTTCAGTGATGGATTTATTGTGCCTAGAATAGGGTTTGGTACAAAGAAGGTGCTCAGTAAAATTTTTGTAAATGAATAACTTACAGGAGTGTAGTGTTCAATGGGAACGCACGAGGGCATACCCAACCCAGCACTGAGGAAGGGGGGGGTCAAAGGTGATTTTCTGGAGGAGTCCATGCTTTAAACTTAGACAAGACAGATGATTTAAGAGTTAGATGAAAGAGGGGAGGCAGGAGGAGAGGATCTCAGGCAGAGGAAAGGATATACATAAAGGCTTGGACCTTCTCATGCTCTTTCCCCCAAAACTTTGCTGCCTTGAGTTATTCAGGAAGGAGCGGCTTTGGCAAAATTTTGTTACCTTTTAAATCTTTTCTAGGGGACCTCCTGACAAGCGCTGCTGAACAACGTGTGACCCCACAAAAGCTACTGGCAGGCCCCTCATTGCAGAATCCTTGCTCCTGAATATGTTCAAGAAACTTTCTTAGAGGAAAAAACGTTTTCTTACAATTACCTGTTTGCCATAGAAATTGGTGTCTCCCCTGAAGGAAGATCGAGAGCCAGTGAATGAGAACATTGGCAGAGGCACTGGAATAGGGACATTCACCCCCACCTAAAGCAGAACAAATCCACATCAAATAAAAGGACTCCAACAAAGGAACTCTCCATCTAGAAGCACAAATGCCTGACATCACAGAGACCAATTTTAAATACCCCAACATCTACCCCATCCTGCATCCCACGCACGAACTTTGATTCCTGAGGAAGAAATGGGGCATTATGGGAAATCGGAGGGCAGCGACTGATCCCTTTACCATCTCCCTTAGATAGGAAACAGTACATGGCTACAAGAATCTCCTAAAAATTCTGTTCACCAACCTGTCCAACATCCACCAGGTGGGAATATTTCCGAGCAGTGGCTCCATTGGTGGTGAAGATGGCAGTCCCGTTTCCATATGGATTGTCATTTACGATCTTGATGGCTTCATCCAAAGTGTCTGTCTCCAGAACCACAAGAACTGGACCAAAAATCTCCTCTTTGTAACAGGTCATAGTTGGCTGCCAGGAGTGATGCATCCAGAAAAGAAGTCAGTACTTGATGCTTATCTGGTACTTAGTTACCCACTGTTTACATGGACAGCTTTCATGTTAGGAACCTCTCTTCATTTTAAACCACTTAAAAAAAAAAAAAAAGTCCTTTCTTGCTGTGTTCCATCTTCCAAGCTGCCAATCATATAAATAACCTGGAACTCCTATTAACTACAATTACACTCCTGTCCTTTAAGCACTGTAGTTTTAGGTCTCATGACCCATCACTGGTTTCCTCTTTTACACCTGTATAACCTGTTTACACAGTTGTTATGTTACTGAAAAGTTACACGCAAATTCATTTTTTATAAATCAAATATATATTGCAAACACCTCAGGAGTGTGTTTCTGTTTAAAGAAACCCTGTGCTAAGTTTTCCATAACACAAACAGTTCATTCTCCTTCACTCCTTTGCCTCCCAAGTGAGTCTGTACAATTATATTTTGATATCAGGTCACATTAAATATTCAAAACATCCTTCACCACTGCAGCTCGTCAGCGGTGTTTGTTCCTAATAAGTGGATTTGTCCCCTATGGTTCTGTGACAAGAGACTTCATAATTTCTACTACACTTACATTCAACTCTTAATTATTCAGGATTATGTAGGATTAGTGGGGACATATGAATTTCAAAAAAAGCCTCCTAACCTCAATTTAGTCATTAATTTTAGCTGAGAGACTTGCAGAGATTCGATAAATAAAAATTGAGAGAGCAATTTTTCTTTGGTATTTTTCTGGTGAAGACGCAGCACAGAGTAGGCACTCCATAAATACCGAGTGGTTCATATATTGATGGGGAGACCCTGCGATACCGATAAGCTAGACAACAGGAGTGGGAAGAGAAAACTAACATTAAGCAAGTAAGTAACGAATATAAGATAGGGCTGGCAAAATTTGGCTGACTGTGGCTTGCTGTTTGTTTTTGTACAGCTCACAAGCTAAGAATGGTCTCTGTATTTTTTAAATGGCGGCAAAAGAAATCAATCATGACATGAAAAATTATTTGAAATTAAAATTCCATTGTCCATAAATAAAGGTTTATTGGAACACAGCCACACAATGTTAATGTGCTTTCACACTAAAACGTCAAGAGTGAGTAGTTGTGACAGAGACTGTATATTCTTGCAAAGCCAAAAATATTTACTCTCCAGACTTTTATGGAAAGTTTGCCAACCTCTGGTATAGTGGAAGGAGGTTGGGAATCAGGATAGGAGGCTCATTCAAACTCTAGATAAAATAACTGAGGAATCCTGGCAAGAGCCGAGGTCTCAGTTATTAAATGTCTTCATTTATAAATTGGAAGGATGAGATTCCACCGCCTCTAAGATGTTTTAGTGCTCGTATTTGTGAAATAAATAATCCAAAGTTGTTCACCTTGACATTTGAGATGATGGTTGGTCCAACAAAGTTGCCATTTTCATAGCCTTTGACTTTGATTTTTCGACCATCAAGAAGGATAGAAGCTCCCTCCTTTGTTCCACTATCAATCAGATTACAGACTCGCTCTTTGGCTTGGGGGGTGATCAGAGGGCCAAGATCAGCTCCAGGTTGGTCTCCTGTAAAACAACACAAAAGTATTTAAGGTCTTCATTATCCTAAATTATGACTGTTCACTAAAGATGAATCCAAATGGCAAATGCAGTATAAAGAGACGGTAGTGGTTAAAGAGCAGATGTGATTACTCCCATTGGTCAAGGCCAATGCTAAAACCAAGAGCTTAGTGCCACAGATGTAAAGTCTAAAGGAGCTAGGCAGATAACTGATTACCCGCATTGACTCTCAGGTTTTTGGCACGCTCCACCAGCTCTGGCAGCCACTTCTTAGCTTCTCCCACAAGGATTGCTGTGGAGAGAGCCATGCAGCGCTGACCAGCAGCTCCAAATGCTGCCCCAACCAGCTGGTTCAGGGTATTTTCCTTATTGGCATCTGGCATGACTACCCCATGGTTCTTGGCTCCCTAAGGAAATACAGAAAGTACATGAATCTTCCTTGGCAAAATATAATTAGGCTAAGAAATTAAGCAAAGAATCTGAGATTTCAAATGAGAATTTAAGAATAGGGAGAATTTACCCTTTGTTGCTTTGAGGCTAGATTTATTGTCATTTTGATACTGCTGAAGTCGTGGTAGCACAGAGCGAGTCTCCAGGTGACTTTTTCTCCTACTTTCTTAGCTGATAAGCTGATATATGTTTATTTAGATCAAGACCATTACCAAAAAACAAAACAAAACAAAGCCTCTAGCCACATAATCACATTCAGTCAAACTGACAGGCTAAATACTACATCTGGGAACCAAGAACTTCTTTCTCTTTCCTAAGTTAGACAGGAAACAATCTACTGTCTGCTGGGATTTCCAGTTATATGAATAGTCAACAAAGAGCTGCCAGTAATAATGCCAGTGGCTAGCTGAAAGGCGAACCAGGTGGACCTCTTGATACACCATTTCTGGAAAGACGTTCCCCAGATTAGCTTGCTTCTAGATACATAGCCTCATGATACACAGCTATGTAGGATAACATGGTCATTTCCATACATGTTTCCAGATACAGTAGTCCCCCCTTATCCATGGTTTCACGTTCCACAGTTTCAGTCACTTGAGGTCACCTGAGGTCCAGAAGCAGATGATCCTCCTAAAGCTATGTCACAACGCCCACGTCATTCACCTCACTTCATCTCATAATGTAGGCATTTTATCATCTCACATCATCAGAAGGGTAAGTATAATTAGATATTTTGAAAGAGGCCATATTATTACAGTGTATTGTTAAAATTGTTCTATTTTATTATTATTCTCTGTGCCTAATTTATAAATTAAAATCTATCATATGTATGTGTAAGAAAAAATATCGTATACATGGAGTTTAGTACTATCCACAGTTTCAAGGATCCACTGGGGGTCTTGAAAGGCATCCCCCACAGATGAAGAGGGACTACTGTACAACTATAATGGAGTACATGGATAGATACCATGTCTGCTACTTAATTCTATCCCATTACACATAGTATATTGTTAGACACAGAATACACTCAATAAATATGGAGTGAAGTGGGCAAGTCAAATTGGCCAAAAGACAAGGAAGAAGGCATATCACAAAGAGTTTCCAAGCCTGTGCATAGGTAGCTATCCTTTCTGCAACATTTACCAAAGGGAGAGAAAGTGGCAACTGGACTAATAAAGAATTACTCTGTATTAGGAAAAGAGGTAGTGAGAGAACAGCAAAACTATGCAACCAAATAAACTGCACTCACATTCTGAGATATTTGGCTCTTTCCAGTACTTCAAATAGCTTGGACTCTCAGGAAAAGCCTATCCTTGACATTCTAGTAGTTAGGATATGCCTTGAAAGGATGGAAGGATAAAGGGCTACAAAGCATGGTATGAAGAAAGATACATGGCCAGAACCAGAATCCAGCTGTTACTGTTAAAGCCCAAAGAATCTGAATAACATTGTTAGGGAGAAAGATACCCTTTGTTGCCAAGATTAGGGTATAAGATAAAAAGGTAATGAAAGTGACTTAGGATAAAACTCATCACAAGGTTCATGGCTAAAGGGAAGACATTCAGGATGAAATAGGAATAAAGACACACTGGCATTAGAGTGGGATAGTAGCCCCTCTGTTGAAGGGCTGTTTGTAGGTAATTTTAATACATATAACAGATTTAGGGGGAAAAGGAATAGGAAATCACCATATTGGCTTGAACTCTCTTGCCATGTCTTGACCCTCTCTCGAAGATGTACTCTCCTGCCTGGTTGGATCCCACAAAGCTGATTGCTTTGATATCCGGATGATCACAAATAAAGTTTACAGCTTTAAGAAGAAAAAAAATGATTACCACAAAGGAACAAATGGCTATGGGCTTCTCAACATGGCAAATTTCCCCTTTCCCATTGTTGTGAATGAGAAGTTTCCATAATGTATTTTTCTATCCTGGATTCCCATTTTGAAGTTCTTTCCATCTCTTATATTCTTTTTTTTAAGGTTTATTATTTATTTTATTAGAGAGAGAGAGAGTCTGTGCACATGTGCGTGCGTGCGCATGAGTGGGTGGGGGAGGGTAAAAGAAGGGGCGGGGGAAGAATCCCTAGCAGACTCCCTGCTGAGCACAGAGCCCAATACAGGACTCTATCTCTCCACCCTGAGATCACGACCTGAGCCAAAAAAAGAGTCGGGGGGTCGGGGGCGGGGGCGCCTCGGTGGCACGATCAGTTAAGCCTCCAACTCTTGGTTTTGGCTCAGGTTGTGATCTCAGGGTTGTGAGATCAAGTCTGGCATCAGGCTCTGTGCCAGTGTGGAGTCTGCTTGAAATTCTCTCTCTCTCCCTCTGTCCCTCCTGCTCGTGCTTGCTCTCTCTCTCTCTCTCTCCTTCTCTCAAATAAATACATCTTTAAAAATAAAAACCCAACCGGGGATGTACTGTATGGTGACTAACATAATATAATAAAAAATCATTATTAATAAAAAATAAATAAATAAATAAATAAAATAAAATAAAAACCCAACAGTCGGACGCTTAACTGACTGAGCCTCCCAGGCGCCTCCGTCTCTTGAATTCTTTAAACTACTAATTCTGTTTAGCCTCTTCCCTTTCATTATTTTTCCAATTTGCCATTTCTACTTCTAATTCCAAAGGCTACAACTCCTGTTTTCCTCCAAAATAGTAGCCTTTTAATACTCAACTCTTCCTTTTATCAAGAATGTTATATTTCCTTAACTGTCACTGTAGACTTTCATATACCTTTGTTGCCCTCATGTGAGCAGCAATATAGCATAGGATTTAAAAGTAAAAACCAGAGTCAGCCTTCCTGGGTACTGACATTCTGGCTTTGATAGTTTCTAGCAGTGTGACTTTGGGCAAATTACTCAATTTCATTTCGCCTCAATTTTCTTACCTGTAACATGGAAAAACAATAGTACTTACCTCGAAGGATTGTTATAAAGATTAAATGAGATAATATTTGAGAGGCACTAGAAACAGTGTCTGAAACACAGAAGTGCTTTTTAAGTGTCAGCTATTACTATGTGAATTAGAATGTCTTCAGTCTCTCTGAGATCTATAAATTCTCTCAGTACCGAAGAGCAAACTTTCTCATTTATCTGTCTTACCCTAATCCACACTTCTTTGTCTCAGTGTATTCCGTAGGCAAGAAGCATCACTGCTCCCCAGGGAGTTACCTTAGCACACAGAGATGTATCAACATTACCTTCAAAGTGGAGGTTACTGTTAGTCAATCCCTCCCGCCCTAGGTTCCTCATCCGAAAACCACTCAACCTTCACCACTCAACACACCCTGATTTTTTTGGTAGCCAGACTAAGTGCCATGTACAGAAGGGCAGTTACCTTCATGCTGTCCATGGAGAATATTCAGTGTTCCATCCGGGGCACCAGAGTCCTGGAGCAACTTAGCCAGAAGCATGCTTGCTCCAGGAACTCGCTCTGATGGTTTCAGTAGGAAGGTATTTCCACACACCATGGCCACGGGAAACATCCAAAGGGGGATCATGGCAGGAAAGTTGAAGGGAGCAATGCCTGCACATACCCCCAGAGGCAGACGGTAGGAGTAAAGGTCCATATCTTTGGTGATGGATGGCATGGTCTCTCCCAGCATGAGGGACGTCACACTGCACGCATGCTCGACCACCTCTGGAACGGGAAAGTAGTCAGACCACCAGGTCTCCACTGTGAACTACTTAGCTGTGTCATGCTCTAGTCATTCCTGAGGACAGAGAATGGCTCAGGCCAATGACACAGGGAAGAAACAGTGACTTGCCCTTCCACGTGAAGGGGATGTGCAAAATGAGATTCTCCAAATGGGGGGGAAGAAAAGACAGTGACAAGCATATACTTCCTGGAAGATCAAGTAAAATAAATGAAGTGAACTGATCTCCTACGTACCTGGCAAGTATTCCCATTTTCCACAAGTATTAAAAAAGATCTCATGGGATAGCAAAATCTACACAGAAGAAGTAACCTCCCATACTGAGATCTTTGCCTGCCATCTTTCTTTGCTCTTTCCCAAAGCGCTCCTGAACTCCCCAAGAGGGACTCCCAGCTTACGAAGGCCTCGGAACACGTCTCCCTCAGCATCAGCAAGAGTCTTCCCTTGTTCCAGCGTGATTAACTTGGCAATTTCTTTCTAGAGAAAAAGCACACAAATAGAAACCAATGCAAAGGATATGCCTCCTTGTAGTTCTTAGGAAGCCAAGGAAGAACAAAACTCGGGGAGAGGTAGTACAAGGGAGAAAGCCATGATCTGTGTCTTTCTGGATTGTAGAGTTATGGAGGGTAGCTAAAAGGGCTTCTGTGGGCGTGACAAGTAACCTAGGCAACAGTTTGGAAAATGATACCATTCTGATTTCTTACCAAGTTTTCTTTAATGAGTTGTTGATAGCGGAGCAGGACCTGTTGGCGGCTTAACACTGAAGTGTCTGCCCATGCAGGAAAAGCACGTTTGCAGGAAGCAACAGCTGCGTCCATTTCAGCCTTGGTGGCCTGAGGGACCCGACCAATGACCTCATTGGTCGCCTGATGGGAAAAAGCAACACATCATCTTTTGCCCCTGCTCCACCTTCTCCATTTTTCATCTAGTCACAGATGCAGTACTATGTACTTCACCTGACAGACATTCAGGTCCCCATTTCCCACCACACTCCCAGAATTCTAGGCTAGCCAGGTTTAAATCCCAAAGCAGCTTTGCTTACTGGGTTGTGGATGTCAATCCATTTGTCACTTTTGGATTCAACAAATTTCCCATCAATGAAGAGCTTTACAGTTGGCTGGAAAAGAAAAACACCACAAAACTTAGTTTATTGCTTCTCTCCCTTTCACAAACAGGAAGGAATTCAGGGTTGATAAAGTGATCTTCGGTTCTCTAGAAACGTTACCACTAGGAAAGAGATACACAGTGTACTTGTCTCTAGTGTTCAGTAAGATGTGGCGGAGCCTCTCAATACTGCGATCTCTCTGAGAAAGGAAAATTCCCTGCTAATCACAGTGTGGAACTTTATGTCACCGTGAAGCTTATACTAAAAAAGTTAGCAGTTTCTGTGTCAACAAAGATTAGCTAGTATGACTTGTTGGCCCAGCTGACTTTCTGTCATGTCACCATGAGCATGTATTACCTTTATGATCAAAAGATTTTTAAACATTTTTGTCTGTGTGTAGTTCTTCTGAGAAGTAGCTTGCTTACATTAAATCTTCAGAGGGGGCTGTGGACCAAGAAAGGTGAAGGACTACTGTGTTACACTGTGTGCTTCTAAATAGAAAGGATTTTGAGCACCTATCCTTATTTATTAGATTTTAGGTACTGCAAATGATTGCCAGTTCTATAAAAACAATTTTTAAAGACTGCAAAGAGGGCAACTCTCTGGCAGGATCAATAAAACCTCTAGAAGCCATGAAAATGTCTGTATTTTTTGACATAGTAATCTTTCCTCAGAAGGGAGATACTCTAAAAGAAGGAAAAAACTATATAAGTAAATGTTTGTTTTATAATAGTGAAAAACTGAATCAATCTAGGTGTTATATGGGAAAATTTTTAATTCTGACCATATATATTTGGTAGAATATTATGCAGCTGTTAAAAATCATAACTATAAAGAGCATTTTGCAATACTGAAAATGTTTATGACATACAAAAAACCATAATATTAGGTAAGAAAACCAATATGGAAAACTTGACATATATTCTGATCACAATTATGTTAAGAAAGTAAATGGGGGGGGGCGCCTGGGTGGCACAGCGGTTAAGCGTCTGCCTTTGGCTCAGGGCGTGATCCCGGTGTTATGGGATCGAGCCCCATATCAGGCTCCTCCGCTATGAGCCTGCTTCTTCCTCTCCCACTCCCCCTGCTTGTGTTCCCTCTCTCGCTGGCTGTCTCTATCCCTGTCGAATAAATAAATAAAATCTTTAAAAAAAAAAAAAAGAAAGTAAATGGGAATACTCCAAAATTGTACTGTATTCCTTCTCAGAAGTCCAAGTTTAGGGCCAAATAAACTTACCACTGAAGAAGAGAAAGATGATGCTGGATACCAAGTGGAGTTCACCTTAGAAGAGACCTGTGAGGTAGAAGAATTATTATTTTGATAAACGAGAGCAGAAAATTATTAAAAACTTAGAAAATGGCTACCATATACTTAATATTACACCAGTTACTGTGCGTATATGGAAAAGACTTGATGTTTGCTCTTAAGGGTCATATAGTCTTTAAAGAGAAAAGATATCAGACTATGAGGTACAGCAAACTAAGAGAAAATAAGAAACCATAATGATCACGTCCTCAATTTCCAGAACAGTCCTGATTTTAAACTATTTTTTTATTAGACCATATTTTCCTAATTTTTGGCCTGGAAAATGGTAGTCACCACAAATCTTAATGATATGAAAACTCTTCAAGGGTATCTAACATAATAGGAGTCAAATGTCACATAGTATATAACCAAGTGTCAAATGTAAGTATAATATGCCCATATAAATACTTGAACACAAATGCTCATAGCAGCCTTGTAATAGCCCCAAACTTAGCAACAACCCAAATGTCCACCATTGGATGGGTGAATAGGGAAACTAATGAGGTATAGCCATATGTTGGAATAGTACTCAGCAATGAAAAGGAACTCTTATACCAGCAATAACATGGATAACTACCAACAATTATACTGGGTGAAAGAAGTCAGACATAAAAACAGTACACAGTGTCTGAGTCCATTTATATAAAACTAGAAAATGCAAACAAATCCATAGTGTTAGAAAGCAGATCAGTGGTTACCTGGGGATGATGGCGGATGTGCAGAAGATGGGGTAAGAGGGAATATTTTGGGGTGATGGGTATGTCCCCTATCTTGATTGTGATGATATTTTCACAGGTGTATACAAATATAAAACTTATCAAATGGTACACTTTAAATACGTACAGTTTATGTCAATTTTATTTCAAGAAAGCTGTTTAAAAAATGCCACATGTAGGAAAAGAATGTGTTGTATAGGTAACATTTAATAGGATATAATCAGCACGTTGGAGAGGGGAGGGGTCAGTTACAATAAAATAATACTTTGTATATATGCTATGGAAGTTGATTTAAGAAATATTCATGTCAAAGTGAGAAAATGGAAACACTTGGAATGGGATATAAAGAAAAACTGCAATCTAATATTCTTTTATCTTGTCTGAAGACAGACATGTTAACCAAATGGTTTAGGGCTACCTGAAGTGCAAGAATTTGTGTTCCTGTAGCACTGTCCAGGGGAAAGGATGCAGGTCCTTTGGGCCAGCAGACAGTGCTTCCAAATGCCTCGTCTACTTCCTCTCCCATTCCCCACAAAAACAATTTCAAACGGAACACTCTTCTGGAGTCCAACATTAAGTCTCATATATAGCCATATTCCCAACACCAACCTGCTACCTGGTACATAATATCTACAGGCCAAATGAAAGGTCCACTGGGTGGCTGACTGCCCCGACCCCATATTAGGTTAGCAGCCAGTACTTCCCCTATCAGGTTTATCTGTCTCTGCTGTAATTGCCTGGGTACTTGTCTGTTGCCCAAAAGATAGAAGTTCCATGAAGGTAGGCACTACATCTGTCTTGTTCACCTACTTTACGGTTATTGTGATCAAGATTGTCCAGATATGGAAAACAGTAAAGTTGTGGGTGCTCACTCAGTGTTACTCTTATATTTTATGCTTTTTGCTCTCACTCCTTGCTAGTTCAAAACTTATCTCCTTGCTATGATTTCATATCTCCTTGCTATCTCTATCTCCCTGCTACTTATTTGCTTTTACTCCTTGCTATTTCAAAGCTTATCTCACTCCTTGCCTATTTCAAAACTTACTCTCTTAAAACTTCCAACCCTGCTGCTTCTCCTCTCACTCTCCAGGAGCGTTGACCTTTGTTTTTCCTTCCTCAGAGGCAACAGCAACCATCAGATGAGAACTTCAACTTCTTGCTAGCAAATCTACAAGACTGACCTATACCCGTCATTTTTCCCTCCCTTCCTCTTATAAGGGAGCAGTTGGCTAAGCAAGCTCTGTGGGGACTAAGTGACCGGGAGACAGAAGTGCACAATGAGTATCTGTGGACTGACTGATGAGTTTCCTGTCCTCCAGCTGCAGGTTATCTCTGCACCTGTGCTCTAAAGCCCACCTTTCCTGCTACCCCAGACACTGCCAATTATCCTTTCGTTCCTGAAACTTAAACCTCTCTCCATCCAATAGCAAGGATTCTCTTTGCTAATTACCTTATTTCCTCATTTCCCACTAACCCTTCCATCTACTCCAACCTCCATGTCTAAACACCAGTGACTTCCTACATTCCACGGGTTCTTCCCAGTCCCCCTGTACTTGACTTTTTCACGCCCTTTTCACTTGGCTTTGGGGATGTCCTGATATCTCTTCCGCTACTTACCTGCCTTCTTTGCTGACTCATCCTGTGCTACCTTGCCGCTAACTAATTAAATTCCTCAAGGCTTGGTCCTAGGCCTTCTTCTCGATCTGCACATTCTCCTTGGATGACTTCATCAACTCCTCTGGCTTGATGATCTAGATTCTGTGATGCTCAAATCTGTAGTTCTTAACCAGCTCCTCCTCTTCAGATAATACCCGCCTAACTGTCTTCACCACACCTTTAGTGGATGTTATTTGGGTGCATACTGAAAACGCTGAACTCCTCATCTTTCTCTCACCAAGCTGCCCCGCTTTCTATACCCCACCTTTCAGTGAAGGGGGCCACTATTCACCTAGTTACCCAAGAAGAAACCTGAATGTCACCCCAACTCCTCCCTCTCTCTCCACAGTGAATCAAACCAACCCTAACGATCTGTCCTCCTGGAAGTCCCTAGAACACAGCCTGTTTTCTCTACTCCTCCTGCCATCAACACAGTCTCTATCATCGTTGTCTCTCACTTGGACTTCAATAACTGTTTCCTAACAGATCTCCCAGCCTCCAATCTTAAGCTTTCTGAATCAGGTTTCCTACGCCATAGCCAGAGGGGTTTTCTAAAACACAAATCTGGGCCGATTACTCCCTTGTTTAAAAAGCTCCAGTGGCTTTCCTCTGTTCTTTGATAAAGACTAATCTTGATGTTGCTTAGAAGACTTCACATAGCATCTTTACTTCTCTAGTTTCACAGCTGATCACTTTCCTCCTTGCTGTCTACGCTCTACGCACTTGGAACACGTTTTGTACTTTCTCGGCCTGTGCACGTGCTGCCCCTTCCTGCCTGGAATTGTTTCATCCCATTTTTTTGGCTCACTCCTATTCCTTAGCTCCCTATGTAGCCACCATTTTGGGTGTCAGTGAAGGTCAGTTTTGTATGTTTGCTAGCAGGAAGTTGAGGAAGTTCTCAACTGATGGTTTCTGTTGCCTCTGATGTAGGAAAAACAAGGTTAACTTCTGAGAGTGAGAGGGGAAGTAGCGGAGTCAGAAGCTTTTAAGTCACAATCTCAAGTCTAGGCCAAGCACCTGATGATAGCGCTCATACAACACCTAAATTCCTCTATTTCTTATACCACATTGTGGAATAATTGTTTAATTATTAAGTCTCTGTCCCCTTAGTTCACTAGATGGCTGTGTCCTCAGCCCCTGGCACCATTTCTGGAATACAGTAAGCATTCAGTAATATTTTTGCAGAATGAAAGAATGAGTACTCACCAAGCAATCATTTGGTATTAATTATGTTTCATGTATACTCTTACAGGGCAGAAAATGTACAGATCAGCGAACTTAAGCATTCTAGGCCACTTAGTTTTATTTTTTCACTTGCACACAGTCTCCCTGCCATCAAGAGGGCATAAAAGGCACTGCATCTGGCGTAATAAAACATTAGCATATACTTTTTGACAGGTTGGATCTCCTGTATTCATTTCCCAAGAAACACTCATTAGCACTGCTGCTGAAGAAGCTATCCTTCATCCAGTCACACCAAAATTCTTCCTCTCTAGATGTTTATTTCATACTTGCTACTTCCTTTATCAGGCACTTCCTTTTCCCTTTGGCTGTCGGTCTGCTAGTCTTGCAAAACTCAAGCCTGGTGCGACCTCCTTTTGGAATCTTTTCCCGAACTTTACAAGCTGAGTTTGGGATAGTTTCCCTACGGCCCTGCAGGACTCTCTGCACTCCTACTGTTAGCACTTACCCTTGCATTATAATAGAGGAGCTTTCAGTGAGTGTTGTACTTACCTCTCCCATCCTAAAGCCTGGGGACAGTGCTTCACACAAAATGAGATACCAAGACTTAAGTCCCAAAGTCACTAGTTGGGAGACCTTGGATCACCTTAATTGTCAGGTCATTTACTTTATTATATTTGTGAATTCCAATCTTCACAAATATTCTTAAAACTAGAAAGTGGTGGAGCTGAGGGCGCCTAGGTGGTGCAGTTGGTTGAGCGACCTACTCTTGGTTTTGACTCAGGTCATGATCTCACAGTCATGAGATTGAGCCCTGTGTCAGGCTCCAAGCTCAGTGTGGAGTCTGCTTGAGATTCTCTCTCCCTCTCTGCCCCTTCCCCTGACTGTGCCCTCTCTCTCTCTGAAATAAATAAATCTTAAAAAAAAAAAGTCATGGAGCTGGGAAAGAATGCAAGTATGAGTGTAAACCCTGTACTCTTTAAACCACATCACTGAGGCAAGTCACCAAGTCTCTTTAAGACTGGTTTTCTTATCTCTGAATGTGAGTGATAAACCCATTGTTAGTTGAAAATGCATTTAATGTTCCTAACCTACCAAACATCATCGCTTAGCCTAGCCTACTTTAAATGTGTTCAGAACACTTACATTAGCCTAGAGTTGCGCAAAATCATTTAACACAAAGATTATTTTATAATGAAGTGTTGAATATCTAATGTAATTAACTGAATACTGTTCTGAAAGTGAAAAACAGAATGGTTGTAAGCGTATTGGTTGTTTAACCTCGTGATCGGCTGAGGGAGAGCTGTGGCTCCCTGCTGCGTCCCGGCGTCCCTCAAGAGTATCATACTGCATTTCACTGGGAGATGGGGGGGGGCATAAAAACTCAAAATTCCAAATACAAATGCATATTGCTTTCACACCACTGTAAAGTCAAAAAGTTTTAAGATGAGTCATCAAACACCAAGGACCGAATGTACTTAAAATTACTGAAAACATGAACTCTTTCCTTTACAGATCCTTTTGATGATTCTCTGAAATTCATGACTGCCAGAATCTAGACTACTCTTCATCAAAGTTACATGTTACAATTACTCCTCCTTGGCTAAGGATTACTATTTCTGTTCTTTTCTAGGTCAACTCAGAAGTGTCTTCAAATGAATCAGAAAATAGTGTCTGTTTCCACAATAAAGTACATAGGAAGGAAGATTCCTCTCCCTGATTCGAAGCACAAAATACTTTCTTCCTTTTTTTCCCTAAAAGATAGGGAGAAGTTGAGGGAGGGGTGGGGGAGTGGCAGAGAATGTTACACAGGCTCCACCCCCCCAGCACAGAGCCTCCATCCCACAACCCTTCGCCAAAATGATCTGGATGCTTAACAGACTGAGCCACTCAGGCATCCCAGGGCAAAATACCTTCTTAAGGCTATCAGGGACTCACTGTGATGGTGGCGAGGCAAAGAAAAAAAGTCAATTTTAGTAAAAGATTTCAAGGATAAGTTGGTAATGGAAATTATAGGGTAGAAACTTTGTATCCCTATTACTAAAAAAACAAGATACTAGAAAAATAGAACTAGGATCAGAGCAAGAAATAGATGAATGAAGCCAGATTATCTGACAAATTCTTCCAGCCCATTCTCAACGCTGTCCCATTAAATTGCATTTAATCATGAACCTTTGCTGACTTTGCTAAGAATCTTAAAAATGTGTAAGTTTCTGCAGTAGAACTCACTGCAACCTGGTATGTACTAATATCATCTAAAAGTCTAGCAATATAGAGGAAGAAGTTCCCAGGATGGATGTAACAAGTAAGAAGGGCAGTGTTGTTACTTGTAGGTTGGAGAATGTTTCCGGCAGTAAACCTCGCCTCCTAAGTCCTTGCTAGGTTGTTAAAACTGGGGCAAGGCTATGACCAGAGTTAGAAACCACAGGCCTCGGGCATGCAGCTCCTGTACTCTACCACCTCTCCTTAGGCTGGCTTCAGAAAGGACCCAATCCCGACCATGGGCCAGTGTTGAGGGTGTGTTGATACACTAGGAGCTGACTTTGGGTTAGGAACTTGGAATTAACACTTCCTGTTTATTTTCTATCACCTGTTTTAGAGATGTTAATCACCTTTCTTTTTTTTTTTTTTAAAGAATTATTTCTATGTATGAGGCAGCTTCTTTTTTTTTTTTTTAAGATTTTATTTATTTGTCAGAGAGAGAGAGACTGAGCACAAGCAGGGGGAGCAGCATTTAGAGGGAGAAGCAGGCTCCCTGCTGAGCAAGGAGCCGGATGCAGACTCGATTCCCGGACCCTGGGATCAAGACTTGGGCCGAACGCAGATGCTTAACCGACTGAGCCACCCAGGTGTCCCTCACCTCATTTTCTATCATTTTTTAAAAAGATATGTTTAGTCCCTGGCACGTGTTTGGGACATACTGGTAGCATAACTATGTGTCCTTATCTACCACGAACGTGAATACTGTAACTTTGCTAAAAGTCCAACTGAAAGTCTTGGCAAGAAAAGGGACAGTCTATGGCCTTTGAAAAATACAAAGAGCCACAGCTAGGGAAAACAGCTCAGCAAATAGCTGCTTTGGGGGAAAACCTGGTGTAAGCTTTCTAGAAGGAGATTCAAAGTTCATTCACTGACCCTCCTCCTGGTGTGCTTCCCTCCTTTACCATGGATTATGGACAGTGAAGTAGGGTGGGGGGAAGGGAACAATCTGGTAGCTCTGGGCAGGAGAAAACTCTAACAAAGGTGACCAGAAAAGGGAATTTCTGGTGAGAGAGGTGACTGGCACAGAGGTGAAAGGGAATCACGGTGAGGAGACCATGAGGGGTTAGGGCAAGGGTGACTGATTGCAGGGACTGGCAGGGCTGGGGGAGGAGAGTGGGCCAGAGCCAGATAAGGAGAACCTCCCAGAGTAAAAGGGCAGCAGGCCAGGGGTGACAGTCCAGCATCCAACGAGGGCGGATAGTAAGTGAGGCTTGGGACCGGGCCGCACAGGTCCAGTGGGACAGGAAGGTCGGCTACGAAGGGGTTTTTTTGGGCTCAGAGTGACAGAAAGGACGCAATTCCTAGCTTCGTGATCCCTCGGTACCACCCTCACTCGCCTGCAGGATCCGGGCCCGCACTGCCGCCGCTGCCACCACCGCCGCCGCCATGGTCCTCAGTCGCTTCTCGTCCTCCTCTACGCACCCCTACTGCGGGTGCCTCCCCAGAAGTCTACCGCCTCCAGGCCTAACCCCCCTCGTCTTACCGCACCGCCTCATTGGTGGAGAAGACTATTTCCTCTAGCCAATCACTCGGCCTAACATCTGACTCCACCCCCTCAGTGCCAGTCTTGGAGATATGCGATTGGTCAGAAGTGGAAGAGCCCTAACCCCCTCCCACCTCAGTAAATTCTGTTGGCGGAGGTAGGGCAGTCGCCCCTGACTAAGATACTCGGTATTGAGCACTCGGAGGAGACGCCCCCTAAACGGGAACCCCGATTGGCTACAGGGACGACCGCGGCCCCACCCCCTCACCGAGGAAAGTAGATAAGACCCTTCAAGAATTTTGCAGTCGCTCCACCTCATCTACTGCGCGAGGGAGTGTGGCCAGGACTGGAGGCGGGGCTAGGCAAAGATTGCCCTATAGGGCGGGGGAATGAGACCGGGCTGCTAGGTGGGGATAGGGTTTCTTTGGGGGGCGTGGCTTATGGATCCTTGCTTTCCCGCCGACGGTTGGCCACGTCACGTGACATGGGTTGGAAGATGGCGTCTCCCACAGACGGTAAGGACCGGCTTAGGGATCTTTCAGCTGTAACTTCCTTATTTGCAGTCCTGGGGACTTCCACTGTCTGTCTCCCCTTAGACTTACGCTTTTTTCCTTGGGTTCCAACCCTTTCCTTTCCGCTTTTCCTTAGGATGCGAGTGCGTCCTCAAGCTCACCGGTTCTTCACTGCAGCTCCGGAGGTGCTCGGTTTCCCCTCTGTACCAAGAGGGTGGAGGAGGGCACCGTCGTGGGGCGCATTCTAGGCGAAAGGACGGGGGTCGCCCTGGCCATGCCTTAGCCCCATTTGGGTGAGGCAGGGCCGAGGAGGAGATACTGCTGTGGTAAATGCGGTACCTTAGTGTAGCTTTCTAGTTCTCAGGGTGCCCCATTGAAGGGTCGATTTTCTTCTTTTTGAGCATCAGGAACGATTCTCTCAAACCCTAGGTAGGGTGGGTGGCTGACCTCATCCTGGGATTAAGCCGCAAGCAAAACCTGATACTCTACTGTCTGGGTACAGTTGCCCTATCTTGACCCCTCCCAATGAGAGTCCGGAGGAAGATGAGAATTGAGCATTTCAGTGTAGTCATGCACTTATCTCATACTCTCTTGCTTCTAGTGTATGTGTTGTTTACTAAGGCTGAGTGAGTGAATGATTTCTGTTTATATGTTGTCTAAGATGCAAGGCATTTCAGATAGCAGTTAAGTGGTTTTGGTATAACCTCAAGTTTTTGCACGCGATTCTGCCTTAGTTAGGGTTTTGCAGTCATTTCTGAACTCACTTAATTTTTGCTTCTACCCCACCATCTCCATGTCCATTTCATTGGTATGTAGTTTTTTCTCCTCAAACACATTTTGTGTTTGGAAGAAATTTTGGAAGTTTATTTCAGTAATAAGGAAATTGAGACCAGGAGACCTATTACTGAGTTCCCACTATATGAAAGGCATAATGCTAGGTGCTTTGGGAGAGGAAAAGATTAATCACTCATGTAAACGCTTTTGCACTTTCAGGTCTCATTTATTTATTATTTTTTACTTTATTTGTTTTTTTTTTTTAGAGCGCAAGTGGGGGAGGATGGGGAGGAGAAGAGGGGGACGGAGAGGGAAAGAATCTCAAGCGGACTCTGCTCTGAGCTTGAGACCTACGCAGGGCTCGATCTCACGACCCTGAGATCATGTCAGGTCTCTGAGAAGATTTACCAGAAAGCAGTATCTGGAGTTGCCACTCTTCATTATTATTCACTATCTCATTACCTTCGTCGTCAGCATAGCTATTCTGTTAACTTTGCCCCTTCCATGCTGGTTTATAAATTCCAAGTCTGTCTTGTTCATAGTTGGATCCCAGAGTTTAGCACCAGTGCCTGGCAAACAGCAGACCTTTTAGAATATCTACATAAATAATATATTAGTCTCGGGTTTCAAGTTTAACTTAGTCTTAAGTTTTTTTTTTTTTTAAAGATTTTATGTATTTATTTGACAGAGATAGAGACAGCCAGCGAGAGAGGGAACACAAGCAGGGGGAGTGGGAGAGGAAGAAGCAGGCTCATAGCGGAGGAGCCTGATGTGGGGCTGGATCCCATAACGCCGGGATCATGCCCTGAGCCGAAGGCAGACGCTTAATGACTGCGCCACCCAGTCGCCCCAGTCTTAAGTTTTTTAAGCACAGGTGCATACCATATAAGAAATTATGGGTGTTGAGAGTCAAAAGAGATTCCCTGGGGTGCCTGTTGGCTCAGTCAATTAGGCAGCCAACTCTTGATTTCTGCTTAGGTCATGATCTCAGGTTCCTGGGATTGAGCCACACATGGGGTCCCATGCTCAGTGGGGAGTCGGCTTGAGAATTCTCTCTGTGCCCCTGCTCTCTCTCTCTCTCTCAAATAAATAAGTCTTTTTTAAAAGAGAGAGATCGATTCCTTCTCCTGCCTGGGTGCTCTCTTAAAATGTGTTTTTTTCTTGCCAGAAAAAAAAAAGGACATTTAAAAAGTTGGCTAAGGGAATGGGGAGTTACTGTTTGATGAGTAGAGAATTTCAGTTTGGGATGGTGAAAATATTCAGGAGATGGATGGTAATGATGGTTACACAGCAGTGTGAATGCTTTTAATACCACTGAACCATACCCTTAAAAATGGTTGAAGTGGTAAATTTTGTTATGTATGTCTTACCAGAATTTTTTAAAAATCAGCCAAGTGATAGAAGTAATTGCTATTAAAATTTTTAGTTTATTACTAAGTTGTTTTTATATTTATAAGTTTTGCAGATTTTAGAGGTATGTTCCTTGTATTTGATTTTTTCCTGTCTTCTCTATTTCTTTTCCTTTTTGGGCTAGGAAAAATATTGGAAACATTTTTTTTTCCTTTGGTCTTCTAGTCACCTCCGTACTCACTATATTGCACACTTGATTTTTTAAAAAGGTTTTATTCATTTATTTGAGAGAAAGAGTGAGAGAGAGCATGCACGAGCAGAGGAGGAGGGCAGAGAGAGAGGGAGAAGCAGACTCCCCGCTGAGCAGGGAGCCCAGCTTGGGTCTTCATGCCAGGACCCTGGGATCATGACCTGAGCCAAAGACAGACGCTTAATCGACTGAGACACTCAAGCGCCCCTGCTTGGGATTTCTTTAAAAAGGAGAACATTGAAATTACTTAATGTATGAGAGTAATGCTCATAGCAGAGTCCTGAGTTATGCCCCATACTGTGGTATCATAAGGCAACCGTTGTTTGTTATCAGATCCTATTCTTGATAAGTTCACTTTTGTTATGGTTGAACTTCCCATCAGTAACATTCCTTAGGAGTTTGAAAGTTGGCATTTTGTGTATTACACACAGCTTTTCTTTGTTATCATTTTTGGATGCTTTAGTTAAGGCAATTTATTGGGGTTGAGTTCTTTACCAATTAGAATGCTCCCTGCTCCCAGAAATTCCCTTCGAATATTTGGGGAAAAAATTGAGGTTAGAGAAAAACACATGTTGAAAAATTTTATGCATACATATATTTTCCAGGGAATGAGGTGATAGCTTTTTTTTTTTTTTTTAGATTTCCGGAGATGTGACTCACCCAGAAAGTGTTAAGAACCGCTGTTTAGATCATTAATTTATGCAGCTAGTTAGGATACTGAGCATACAATATGTACTCAACAAATGTTAATTGTTACTAATTTTGAGCACCTACTGTGTGCGGAGGCAAGAGTGGCAAAGAAATGGTGTCAAAGAATTAAGCAAGGGCTGGATTATGCATGATTTTTTTAGGGCATGGCCGATATACATTCATGAAATTCGCTGGGAAGAAGTCCCTTACTCTGAAGAGTGACACAAACGGATTGACATTTAAAAAAAAATAATCAGTTCTGGCGACTTTGTGAAGAATAGATTTGGGTAGAGAGGGGAAGAAATAAGGATAGAAGGAGGGTGAACTGTTCAGAGGCTTCTGAAGTAGCCTGGAAGAGAAGTGATGGTTCCTTGGTTAATTAATGTGGTTTCGTAGTGTATTTTAGAGATGGAAACTACTGGATTTACTAATGGATTGTAATGGAAGGTTGAAGGAAAGGGAGGCATGATGGATAGATGACCTCTGGGTTTTGATTTGAGAACTGGGGTTCATGGTGGTGCTATTTCCTGATATGGAGGTGGTTTTGAACGTAATTATTAGACTCAGAAAGGTTTTCACACATGTAAATGAAGAGAGATGTCAAGAGTTATCAGAGCTCTGGCAGAGAAGTTTGTTAAGTAGCCTCTTAATTATACCTCTGAAGTTCTGGGAAAGATTGAGACTGGAAATATAAATGTGAAATTATTGACATAAAAATGATGGTAAAGGCTGTGGGGCTAGATGAGATCTTAGGAGGCTTTAGGTAGACCTGGGGTGGGACCTGAGTGGGGGAAAGTAAGGAAGGAGTCGGGGAAGTAGGAGAAAAACCAGCATAGTGGTTTTACAGAAGCTGGAAGTGGAGTTTTTCTTTTTTCTCTCTCTCTTTTTTTAAAGATTTATGTATATATTATGGGGCGCCTGGGTGGCACAGCGGTTAAGCGTCTGCCTTTGGCTCAGGGCGTGATCCTGGCGTTATGGGATCGAGCCCCACATCAGGCTCCTCCGCTATGAGCCTGCTTCTTCCTCTCCCACTCCCTCTGCTTGTGTTCCCTCTCTCGCTGGCTGTCTCTATCTCTGTCGAATAAATAAATAAAATCTTAAAAAAAAAAAAGATTTATGTATGTATTAGAGAGAGGGGGAGAGCATGTGCGAGTTGGGGGTGGGCAGAGGGAGAGGAAAGTGAGAAAATCTCAAGCAGACTCCCCGTTGAGCATGGAAACTGATGTAGGGCTTGATCTCACAACCCAAGATCATGACCTGAGCCGAAACCAAGAGTCAGACGCTTAACTGACTGAGCCACCCAGGTGCCCTGGAAGTGGAGTTTTTCAAGGAGAGTGGTCAGTGTGTAAATGCTGCAAAGAAGTCACAGACAACAGAGAAGTGGCCACTGGATTTAGCAACATAGGTCATAGATGACCTTGATCACAGCACTTTCCATGTATGCGGGAACAGAAGCCTGATTGTCTTGGGTTAAGGAGAGAATGTAAGGTGAGGAAGTGAAGACATCAGGATAGACAACTCAAGAATTTTGTAATGAAGGAGGAATATGGAGGTAATGGGGTCATGGAAGAGTTTTTTTTTTTTTTTTCAAAGAAGGGGAATTCTAGAGCAGACTTATTTGCTGTTGAGTATGAGGCAGTGGAGAAGGTAGAAATTGATTGTGCAAGAGGGATTATTCAAGATAATGTCTTTGACAAAGCAAGAGAATGACCTCCAGAGCTCTGCAGAGGAGTTCGTCTTAATTGGGGAAAAGTCTAAGAGTATGAGTGAAGATGCGGGTGGGTTTGTTGATATTTATTTTTCCTAACATCCCACTAAAACATTGCTCCCATTTTAGAGATCAGAGAAGTGAAGTTTGATGAAGGAGAATGATTTATTTGTATAATATCATGCCCCAGCAGTATCAGTGGTATAGAACTCAGATTTCTGGAGCACCTGGGTGGCTTAGTCAGTTAAGCGTCTGCCTTCAGCTCAGGTCATGATCCCAGAATATGCTTCTCCCCCTGCCCCTCACCCAGCTCATGCTCTCTGTTTCTCTTTCAGATAAATAAAATCTTAAAAAAAAAAAATCTTAAAAAAAAACCCAAACAACTCATGGGGCACCTGGGTGGCTCAGTTGTTGGGCATCTGCCTTCAGCTCAGGTCATGGATCCCAGCGTCCTGGGATCGAGCCCCACATCGGGCTCCCTGCTTGGCGGGAAGCCTGCTTCTTCTCCCTCTGCTCCTGCTTGTGTTCCCTCTCTTGCTGTCTCTATCTCTGTCAAATAAATAAATAAAATCTTTAAAAAAACAACAACAACAGATATCTAGACTTCCAAGTGAATGTTCCAGTTTGTTGTGTTCTTTGAGACTGAAATGTTGTAAAATATAAATTAATGTGTTTTGTGTCTTCTTGACTCATCTGGGTGTTTTGTTCTAGGGACAGATCTGGAAGCATCTTTGCTAAGTTTTGAAAAACTTGACCGTGCCTCACCAGACCTTTGGCCAGAACAATGTAAGTTTTTGGTTTCTTGATATCAGAATCAATACAGGAGAACCCAGTGCTACTTTAAGAGAGACACTTTAGAAGTTCTCATTTAACTGTAATGGTTAAAATTTTGATTTTGCTCCACAGGGAAGAGACTGAATTCTGTGGTCTGATGTTAAGAATAGCTGTTTGATAGTTTAACTTTTTCAGGACATAGTGTGAGTCAGGAAATGATAGAGAGCCTTAAAAAAAATGAATCTGCAATAAATTCAGACAGTACAGAGATACATAAAGTAGTAGTTCCTCAACCTCCTTTGGTCACTCTTGTAAACTCACAATTAATAGTTTGGTACAAATCCTTTTGGCCTTTTTTATGATTACATAGGTAAACAAATAAATATGTATTTTTAAAGTATACAGCAGGGTTTTTTGGGTTTGTTTGGGTTTTTGTTTTATTTTTGGTTTTGGTTTTTTTTTTTTTTTTTTGGTATAATGATGGGGTCATGTGTACATGGTTAAGCTAACGTAGCTTAGTTTATTCTACCTAGTAATTTATTAATGGATCTTTCTATGTTAGTAGGTGTAGATCTACTTCATTCTCCTAAAGTATTTCGTTATAATAGATAAACTGTAGTTTGTATATTCCTACCCTATATGGAAACCTTAGATCCACTGTTTGATACTACAAACAACTTAACATGTATCTTTGTGCACAAGGGAGAGGATGGCTGAGTGTGAGAGTGCCCATTTACCCACATACTAGCCAATATGGGGGAGAGGGGCAGGGGGAGAGGGGGAGAGAGAATCCCAGGAAGACTGCACACTGAGCACAGACCCGGATGGGGTGTGGCGGGGAGGGGTGCTCAGTCTCAAGACTCTGAGATCATGATCTGAGCCAAAACCGAAAGTCAGACGCTCAACTGACTGAGCCACCAGGTGCCCCTGGATGGTACTGATTTTTATTATTTTTAGTTCATATTTCTTTATTAGTGAGATTGAACAGTATTTTATTTTTAAATATCTGCTTTTTATCTTTCTGTTTTCTAATGTGATTCTTCCCATGAGGCATTTAAATAAACAGTTATCCAATTGTCAGTCCATGACAGGACAGCATACCTAAAAAAGAAATTTGAACTTCCTGGTAAGAGATAGTGTATCTCTCCATTCTCCCAACCAGCTAACTCCTGTCCTTGCAAGTTTGGTTGAGGCATTTTCTCTGAGAAGCTTTTCCTGCCCCCTCAGTCTGACCTAGATTTCCCTTTTTTTTTCTTCCCATAGCACCTAGTATCTTTCTTGGAGCACTTAACCAGTTTTATAGTTACTGAGTTATTCTTTCTCCTCTTCCAGACTATAAGCTCCTTGAAGACAAGGCTGTTTTCTTCTTATCCTTTGGATCCTCTATGTCTGGGGAACTAAAATGTTTATTGAATAAATAATGTGTTTTTTCTTTTCAGTACCAGGTGTTGCTGAATTTGCAGCTTCCTTTAAAAGTGTAAGTAATGTTTCACTTACCTAATGAAGTTTATCCAGTGTTTTGCTCCTTAATAAAAGCTCAAATAATCTCCTATTACTTTATTTTCAAGGAAAATGTCATAGGCTTCCAATCAGTTTGTAACTACAGCCCTGGAAATCTGTGTATATTATCATCATGTTGATGATAATGTCTTCCTCTGTCAGATGTTCTGTTTTGGCATTTTGACCTTTGTCTTTTAGCCTCTTTTCTCAGCTTGAAAGCTTTTAAGGTAAAGCAGTTGAAATCTTTAATGTAACACCAGTATTCTTTTTTGCCCAAACCATGATTTTGAAGCTTTTCTCTTTTGTTTATGGGATGCATTATGACCTTATCTTACACCTCCCTATGGGATTTTGAAATTTCTCAGTGGTTCATCAAAAAGCAAAGGAAGACATCCATTAGAGCCACAACCTTTGTACTTTCAGGGCAGCAGGCACTGTGCTTGATGCTCTCCATATATTCTCTTTTGTTCCCACAACCCAGAGAATGTGATTATAGTATCACCTAGCACTTTTTTTTTTTTATAATGATTTTTTATTTTATTATGTTAGTCACCATACAGTACATCCCCGGTTTCCGATGTAAGGCTCGATGATTCATTAGTTGTGTATAACACCCAGTGCACCATGCAATACGTGCCCTCCTTACTACCCATCACCGGCCTATCCCATTCCCCCACCCCCCTCCCCTCTGAGGCCCTCAGTTTGTTTCTCATAGTCCATAGTCTCTCATGTTTCATTTCCCCTTCTGATTACCCCCCCTTTCTTTATCCCTTTCTTCCCCTATGATCATCCTAGTTCTTATGTTCCATAGATGAGAGAAATCATATGATAGTTGTCTTTCTCTGCTTGACTTATTTCACTTAGCATTATCTCCTCCAGTGCCGTCCATGTTGTAGCAAATGTTGAGAACTCGTTCTTTCTGATAGCTGAGTAATATTCCATTGTATATATGGACCACAACTTCTTTTTTTTTTTTTTTAAAGATTTTATTTATTTATTCGACAGAGATAGAGACAGCCAGTGAGAGAGGGAACACAAGCAGGGGAGTGGGAGAGGAAGAAGCAGGCCCACAGCGGAAGAGCCTGATGTGGGGCTCGATCCCATAACGCCGGGATCACGCCCCGAGCCGAAGGCAGACGCCCAACCACTGTGCCACCCAGGCGCCCCATGGACCACAACTTCTTAATCCAGTCATCTGTTGAAGGGCATCTCGGCTCCTTCCACGATTTAGCTATTGTGGACATTGCTGCTATGAACATTGGGGTGCATATGGCCCTTCTCTTACTAAGTATCACCTAGCACTTACTTAGTGCTTACCATATGCCTGGCACCATTCTGGGTACTTTATGTATATTATTTAATCTTCACAAAACCATGTGGGGTATACGTACTATTACTATCCCAATTTTATAGATGAGGAAATGGGCACAGAGAGAGAGGTTAAGTAGGTTACCCAAGGTTATAAGCTATAAGTGGCAGAACCAGGCTTTGAATCCACTGATCTGATTACTAGCATCCATACTCTTAACACCATATGCAGAAGAATTTAAGTCCAGTGTTAAAAGCACTAACTGAAAGAGAACCTTGGAAATTACTTGCCCAAGTTCTAGTGAGTGACAGACCAGTATTTGAATGCAGATTTTATCTATTACAGAGCTCATGCTCTATCTAGTAAACCATGTCATTGGGGATTTGTAATATAACTCTCACTTTTTAAGTGAAGCGTGGTAGTTTTAAATGTTTTTAAGGTAGTTTTAAATTTTTTAAACTTTGTTTTTAAGCAAACTGTAGAGGGGCGCCTGGGTGGCTTAGTCGGTTAAGTGTCTGCCTTTGCCTCAGGTCATGATTCCGGGGTCCTGGGATTGAGCCCTGCATCGGGCTCCTTGCTCAGCAGAGAGCCTGCTTCTCCATCTCCTGCTTGTACCCGCTTTCTCTGTGTCAAATAAATACATAAAGTCTTAAAAAAATAAAATAAAATAAAATAAATTGTAGAACTCCTCATTGTCTGTATAGGGAAGAGCCACTGCAACAATGAAAGTTCAAGAACCTTCTGTACCTTGCTATGTGCTTAGTATTTTCTACTTATTATTAGAGTTATAAGTGCTGAATTAAATATTAATGCCCCCCCTAGGGGCGCCTGGGCGGCTCAGTTGGTTGAGTATCTGACTCTTGATTTTGTCTCAGGTCATGATCTTGGGGTCGTGGGATTGAGCCCTTCATTGGGCTACTCACTGTACTTGTCCCTCTCGCTCTGCTTCTCCCCCCACTCGTTCTCTCTCTCAAACAAATAAATAAAATCGTTAAAAAATAAACAAATAAAATTTAAAAAAATATATTAAGGCCCTGTGGCTTTCTGGTTCCTTGAGAGTATCTGTTCAGAGGTAGTTTAGACTTAATAGCCTCCCATTTAATCAAAAACTAGGGTTGTATGAAAGCTGGCCTGAGCTCATTTAGCATTCAGTGAGGCCTAAGCATGAAGAGTTCAGAACGGTATGGGGCTTTGGAGTCAGATTCACTTAGATTTGTGTCCTGAATCTGCTACTTCACTGTCTGTGACCTGAACAAGTTTCCTAACAATTTTGAGCTTTAGTGTTCTCATCTCAAACTATCTCATAGGATTCTTAGTGTAAAATGCCATCATGCATGTAAAATACTTTGCATAGTACCTAGGACATAATAAACAGTACCAGTAGCTAGTAGTATTAGATCAGCTTTTGTCTAATAGATTGAGTACAAAGTACCTAACTTAATTTTCTTACATTCTCATTCATACTTACTTTTCAGTTTAGTTAATTATATTTGGTAACAACTAAATATTTTGAGTTGTAAATAGAAATAAGAGGTTTTAAAAAAAAACTTTTATTAAAATATGTTGTTTTTTGAAAATATGATTGTCTATCTGCCCTTTTTCCCTAGAAGTATGCACATTCATATTAAGTTTTGTTTCTAGGGGTTAGGGTCATCCCGACCCCAGGTTTAAATCTGGTATTGTCTGTTTCCCTACTGGTGGGTAAAAATGGCAAATTTGACCAATGGCCTTCCAGGAAAGGTAGTATAGAGTAGTCGTTTCTGAACTCAGACTTCCTGGGTTTGAATCTTGGCTCCAATAGCTATGTGTCCAGAGGCAAGTGATTTATAATCTTCCTGTACATCAGTTTTTTTCACTTGTAAAATGAGGATAATAATACCTGCTTCATAGGGTTGATTTGGAAATTAACACGATGCATCAGTCACATAGTACCAAGCAAATGTTAATTAAAAAGAAAAAGAAAAAAGACTCAAAGCTGAAATAATGTTTCTCAACCATACCCCTGCCTGCACAACAGAATCATCAGTGTGCAGTTTTGGAGCTTTTAAAAAATACCTATGTAATGGTTGTAGCTTGGCAGGTGAGGCTGGACCTGTGAACCCTGCAGTGGGTGTTCATTTAGCTTCACGTTGTCTTGTTCATGTGGATAGTGACGTAGCATTCTGCTGCCATTCTTACCTGTGGAAAAGGAGGGAGGTCCACTAGCATGAGAAGTGTTTGGATCTTTTTTAGTTAAGTTTGGTAGTTTTCAACTTTGTTTTTAAACGAACTGTAGAACTCTTCATTGTCTGTAAAGAAAAGAGCCACTGCAACAATGAAAATTCAAGAACATTCTGTGCTAAACACAGTTTGCGGTGTTCTGTTACCTTTTTTGTATATTTAGGATGCTAAAATGTTTTTGAACTTAAATTGGCGGTATTACATTAAAAAAATACATATGTAATGTCCCTTGCTCTGTTCTCTCCACTGGGCCCTCCTTCCACCTCCAGTAATCTGAATCAGTGCATCTGGAGTGTGGCCAGGTCATCTGTATTTTTTTGTTCCATAGAAGATTCTCATGTGCAACTAGAATTGAAAACTGTTGCCCAAAGTTATTCCAAGAATGGGCTCTCTTTCATATTTTGTAAGTTCACTTTTCAGAAATGAGAGGATAACTTAAAATTCTGAAGTTTTCTAAAATGCCTACAATAAAATGAAATTTGAAGTGATGATCACCACAGTCTTCTCACAAATTGAGGACTTCCTCTTTTTAAAAATTTGAAGTATAGTCGATGTATGTTAGTTTCAGGTGTACGACATAGTGAATCAACAATTATATATATTACATTATTATTGACTATATTCCCCATGCTGTACTTTTCATTTCTGTGACTTATTTCCTTTATAACTGAAAGTTTGTACCTCTTAATCCCTCTTCACCTATTTTGCCCATCCCCCCCAACACAACCACTAGTTTGTTCTCTGTATTCATGAGTCTGTTTCTGTTTTTTATTTGTTCATTTGTTTTGTTTTCAGATTCCACATATAAGTAAAATCATATGCCATTTGTCTTTCTTTGTCTGACTTATTTCCACTTAGCATAATACCCTTTAGGTCCATTCATGTTGTCATGGATGGCAAGATTTCATTTTTTTTTTTTTTTAAGATTTTATTGATCTTAGAGATAGTGAAAGCGAGTGGGGTGGGCAGAGGGAGAGAATCTTCAAGCAGATTCCCTGCCGAGCACAGAGCCTGACATGGGGCTCAGTCCCAAGATAAAGACCTGAGCCAAAACTAAGAGCCAGCTGCTCAACTGACTGAGCCACCCAGGTGCCCCAAGATTTCATTCTTTTTAATGGCTGACTAATATTCCTGTGTGTGGTGTGTGTGTGTGTGTGTGTGTGTGTGCGCGCGCGCGCAGAGGGAGAGAAACATCTTTCTATGAATCTTTCCCTCTGCCAGAGAATGTTACTTCCTGATTGTCTCAAACAGTTCAGTTGGAGGCTTTTACCAGAACTGAATTTCAAGTGATTTCTTTCATTGCTTTACTAACCTCTTATCCATGAAATAGTAATAGTGGTCAGATCTTTCTTCTAAGATCATTTCTCTGAGACCAGCTGTAAAAATGAGCAGAATTACTTTGCAAGGTGACTATCTGTAGGTCATATCTGAACCTAGAGAAATCTGGGTTTTTGAAACTATAATTTACCAGTATTTTCAAACAACCTGAAGACTGTGTGACAAGCTACTTTTCTGTAAGAAGGGAGATTATGGTTTCTTTACATTTTGTATGTATCTGAGTGGATATATTCTTGTATTCTGACAGCCTATTACTAGTTCTCCACCCAAGTGGATGGCTGAAATAGAACGTGATGACATTGACATGTTGAAAGGTAAGCAATGCTGGCGACCTCTGACTTTTAACCTGACATTTATGTTCCTCTACAAACCACCTTTCCAGTTTTCTCTCGCTGTTCCCTTACAAGTATTTGCTGCAGTCAGACCACCTACTTAACCAAGCTGATTCATGGTTCTTCATGTCTGAATGCTTGTCTCTACTTTTCCATATGTATAAATCCCTTCAATTCAGGACCCACTCATAATGATTTCTTCTCCTGCTAAATTCCTTTAATATTAACTTTATTTGGTATAATGCTGTAGTCGACAAAAGCTCTCACATAGATTTTTCCCATTTAATTCTCGTAAAGGTCATGTGAGTTAGGTATGATGATACCCAAGGTTCAGAGGTTAACTTAACCAAGGTTTATTAGAAAGAGTTAAAATTTAAACTGATCTTTTAAGTCTAGTCTCTTACCAGTCTAACACAAGTGCCTTATTTAGGATTTAGTGCTATATATTGTTGTCAGTACTATTAATTGATAACCCCTTAGTGGGTTAGGACCTGTCTTTTAGTTCTTTCTATCCCATCAGTTTCTCCTGTAAAGAATACTATAAGTAGTAAACACTGTTGTTTGATAAATGACTTGGAACTCAACCACAAAGTAGAAATTTAAATTAAAAAACATTAATTTTCCTTGATTTTGCTCTACTTTATTTAATTTTTATCATCTTTCCGGTGATAAGATTCATGATGGTTGTAAAGTAATAGACTGAAATTAAGGTAAAAATCTGGTATTCTTGAGCTATTTAAGCCGCTGAACAGATCACGAAAGTCTGCTTACACCAGATATGGATAATGAGTGTGGCATGATAAGTGGGAGAAAATAACACCTTTATTTGATTTCAGAAGTAATTCATTGTTCTGCATGAAATGCTTAAATGCAGATCCCCTCCTCCATCCATGGAAAAATTAAGTCTCAAGGGCATCTCAGCTTCATTGTTGTAATGTTCCAAACGGACATTTATATAACATCCCATCAGTGTGTATTTTCTAAGGAAACTTAAAATTTTTGGTATGGGATCATAGCCTTATGTTCCATACAAATTAACCTGGGCCTTAAACATAAGTTCATCTGAAGCATTTTGCAACAGTAGGAAAAATTCACTAGTGTGTGTGTGTGTGTGTGTGTGTGTGTGTGTGTGTGTGTTTAAGGGGCATGATTGGATTAGAAGAGATATGGGTCCATTTTCTACTTACTAGATAAGAATTAAGCTAAAAACTTTTATAACAAGGATTTCCAACCTGAATGAGTGGTTAACTAGAGAACAGTAGAAATATATGGTATTGAAATAAATGATTCTGTTTCAGAACTGGGGAGCCTCACCACAGCTAATTTGATGGAGAAGGTACGAGGCCTACAGAACTTGGCCTATCAGCTGGGGCTGGATGAGTGTGAGTACCCAGATCACATTTATTCAGGGTTGCATGTTGTGTATTTCATGATGAGTGCTAGCTATAATTCAGCAAGTATCTTTATTAGGCGTTGTGAAGGTAAGAAGTCACTGTAATCTAGAGTACCTTTTATGGTGTAGTATGCTGCAATAGTTACTGTTATTTTTCTCTGTATAGTGAAAGTATATTGGAAACCCTTTCAGTTAAAGTGATAGAGTGTCAAATCAAAGTATTTGATCTTAATCAAATACTTAATATACAGTCTTAAGAATACAGTCTTAATCAAAAGAGGGACCTTATTAGTTCACATAAATCAAAATTTCAGGAGTAGAAATAGCTTTGATATCTAGATGTTTGATTTTTAATGATGTCATTGGGATGTGCTCTTACTTTTGCTTTTGATTTGCATCTCAAGGCTCTTGCATTAGTCTTATTCTTTGAACTGGCACTGGGGAAGGTGGCCAAAGGAGCTTCAGTTTATGTGTCTTTAAATCTCATAATCCCAAAATAAAGAATGTCTTTTCTGAACATTCCAAAAGAAAGATCCTGGGGAGTACTCAGACTGTACCATCTTGACTCAAATACCTATCTTAGAACCGGTCCTTTAGCCAGTTAGCATGGTGGGCCAAGCCTGGGTCCAGGATGCAGACACAGATTAGAGGAGTTAGTCTGATTCAGATCCCAAGGAATGGGAGGAAGGATTGGTTCCCCAAAGGAAGGGCCATATAGCAGGCCAAGAACATAGTCTGCTGTCATGACTAATGTTTTAAAACTTCTCATTTATTCCTGTCTGCTCTCCGTTCTTTTAGTGTACATTTATTTCTTTATAGATTGTATTTCTTCCCATACTATATTCATTATAAAACTGGGAAAGGAGGGGCGCCTGGGTGGCACAGCGGTTAAGCGTCTGCCTTTGGCTCAGGGCGTGATCCTGGCGTTACAGGATCAAGCCCCGCATCGGGCTCCTCCGCTATGAGCCTGCTTCTTCCTCTCCCACTCCCCCTGCTTGTGTTCCCTCTCTCGCTGGCTGTCTCTATCTCTGTCGAATAAATAAATAAAATCTTTAAAAAAAAAAACTGGGAAAGGAATTATAGAAATTCTCACTTTGTAACTGAAAGAGAAACTCAACAAAAATACAGTCGGTAGAACTTGGTTCTCAATGGGTACTTCCTGACACCTTCATGAATCCACAATTGGGAGAAGCTACAGTAGCTTATAGTTTTCTTCAAACATGCAAATTTTGCACTGATTAAAACAATCCCCAAAACAGTTTCATAATGTTTCATAATGTAGAGCATATAGAGGATTTACTTGTTCACATTGTTGATTTAAATTCCTGCCAAATTCAATATTTCACTTTAAAATTTCATTTAAAACTTCTAATTTTTGACTAATAGTCATCACTTCCTTAGGCCTCCTTATCTTTTCTGTAGTTCCATCACTGTCATTAACAGTTGGCTTTCTTTTACCAAGAAAATATTTTTTAATCACTTTATGAATCAAGGAGCAGGAAACAACAGACTATGGTTGCTAGGTGGTCTGCTAGGTTCACTCATTGTTACCTAACTCTCCTCTGTGTTACTGGTAAATTATTTCTCATGATTAAAATTTGTGTGTTGGCAAAATCAATATTTACCATGTGTGTCACAGACCCCAAAGGTTTATAATGAAAAGGCAAACCTGTGATTATTAAATTCATGAATGCTAGGTTGGTATAATATAGAAGTTGATTCTGTTACTAGCTCTGGATAGTAAATGCTGTAATAATGATAATAACCCTTTATCTCTCTGTGTCAGTTTTTTTTAATAAAATAAATTTTTTGCTCATTATATCAAGATGCTGTATTGCCAAATGTATTTATCAACAGTATTATCTCTAGTTAGTTGTAGTTGAAATTGCTATATTCCTTCTGATTAGTCTTTCTTTTTCTGCTTTCCTACTGAGAAAGATAAAATTTTCCCCCCATTTTTTATTTTGGAGAATTTTAAACATATACCAAAGTAGAGAGAATAGAATAATGACCTCATGTAGCCATGACCCAGCTTCAGTAGTCAACATATGGCCAATCTGTTTCACTTACACAACCTCCCATAATTTTTATTTTGTTAAAGATTTTATTTATTTATTTGACAGCACAAGAAGGGAGAGTCGCAGGCAGAGGGAAAGGGAGAAGCAGACTCCCCGCTGAGCAGGGAGCCGGATGCGGGACTCGATTCCAGGACCCCAGGATCATGACCTGAGCCGAAGGCTGTTGTTTAACCAACTGAGCCACCCAGGCGCCCACCTCCCATAGTTATTTTAAAGCAAATCTTAGGTATTATATTACCTCATTGCCCAATAACTCCATATATATTTCCAAAAGATAAGATCTGTCTCCTTCTTACCTTACCTTTTAAAATATATTCACAATTCCATTATTATGCCAAAAATTTTTCAACAAACTTGCTTAATATCGTCAAATAGCTAATCGGGATTCGGATTTCCCTTGTTGACTTATAATTGTCTTTATACAGTTGGTTTATTAGAATCGGGTCCTAAATAAGGTTCATATACTGTATTTGATTGATATGTCTCTTAAGTCTCTCTTCATCTGTCATAGTTCCACCTCCTTTTTATTTTCCCTTGCCACTTATTAAACCTAGTTATTTGTTCTGTAGAACTTTCCACATTCTGGATTTTGTTGTTTACATTCCTATGGTAGTGGTTAATATGTTCATTTATCCCTTTTTATTTCCTGGTAGTTAGATCTAGAAGCTTGCACAGATGACAGCTTGACCTTTTTATTTTTATTTTGGCCATTTCCTAAATGGTATTGTATACATCCATCAGAAGGTACATCATGTCTGCCTATCTGTCTTTGTGATGTTATAATTAATTAGTTGATGAAGGCGTTGTTAGCCTGATTATTCATTGTAAAATTCTCCATCAGCCTTACACAAGAGTTTTAGCAGCCTTTGGTAACTGCCTAGATCCCCTGTTTTATTATAGGTTGCCAGATGGTAATACTCTAGTTCTGTCATTTTTTGTTATTAACTAGAATTTTTTATAAAGGACTTTATCTTATCAACTATTTATTATTACCTTGAAAGCTGTTTCTACAGGATAAATGAATCTTTCTCTTTATCAGTTTTTAGAATAAAGAGTTCCCCTAAACATCAGTAAAGTTTATTTTAATGGCTTTCCACAGAATCAGAGACTTGGTGTGGTTGATTTAGTTTTTAATCCACACAGTTAAAAACATTATTACTGTTAAGTGTTTGTATCTCTAAAACTTAAGACATTGTAGGTGGGGATTTGTAGTCACCTAACTCAGCCACTTTTAAGTACTGAACCAAAATGCCGCAACAAAAATGCTCATTTCTGCCATATGAGTCCCTTGAGCACAGCTGAGATTTTTAAAAATAATTTTCTGGTTCAAAATTCACCCTTATTTCAATTTCCGTAGCAGTGCTTTGCAACTTATTGTCATTTTTCCCTGATTACAATAAGTTAACTGACATATAGAAAATAGTTTTCGCTAATAGAATTGGAAAGGTTTAAATTGATATGTATTGGACTTCTTGGGTACAGTCTCTGTTTTATTGTATATAGTGTATTTGCATAAAAACAAGATCTTTTTTTTGTCCTTACAGATTATTCATCTGCTCTAGGGGTTGACATTTACTTGACACCCTAATCTGGTGTTTCGATGTCTCAGTCCTCTTTCCTGCATTAATTGAGAGGATGACATGGATGAAAAATAAGCAATAGGAACTGATGAATCCCCAAGGACCAGTGATCCTGTTTTCATGCAAATATCTGCACTGATAAAGATGATGGAAAGAAAAAAAATGCAAAAAATATTTGTCCTCAGAACATGATTGTTTGTCACTTCTCTAGAGCATTGTTATATGTTGTGTATAGAAATAATGTGTACCTTCTAGGGCTGATAGTAACTAGATTGTGTCTTTTGGAAGATGAACCATGCCCTTTGATTTGGTACGTGATTATGTCTCAGATAACCCTTTTGGGATTTTGGAGTGCAGTAATTTGTATAGGTGTTTATAGCTTGGCTTGATTTGAGCAGTTAATTAATATGAAATTCCCATAAATACATAGAAACATGAAAAATTGTAAACTGCCTTACCATATAAAGAATTTCGTTTTCATAACTTCTTTCTGAGTTCAGCGTCCTTCCTGTTTTGCTGGAACTGTTGCAGTCTCTAACCAGTATCCCTGCCTCTCAACCACCCCATTCCAGGCTATCTTGTTTATCCTTCTCCGATTAATTTTTCTAAAGTATCATTTGCTTCTTTTGTCCTTTGCTCATAAGTCATTATTAGTACTTTACTGACCATGCGATCAAATTCATTTTCTAGCATGGCATTCAAAATCCTGTTCATTCTGGCCCTAGCTTAATGACTAGTTTTCTTACTTACTTCTCCCCTACCAAAATACCATGTGCTGTTCCCATTTGAAATAGTCTTCCTGTTACACTTGGTCATCTTCTTAATTCTATCCATGCTATTCCTTTTTCTCAGAAAGCTCTCCCTGACCTATTTCTAATATTAGAACTTCTAGTCATCCTTCACTGTTTAGTCCCAGATTTACCTCTTTCAACAGCCTTTCCTTTTCATTCCTTATCTGGAAAGTGAACGCTTTCCTGGCCTCCCAAATTGCTCCTAGAGCAGTTCATTTGTTTCATTTGTATGGCACTTTTACCATTCTGGGAGATTTTGGTACATGTCTTATCCCTTGATTGATTGTAACTCTTTCAGGTAAGAATCATACTTTGGGCTATCTTTCTGATCCATAGAGTACCTGGCATGTAGTAAATGCACAAGTGTGTATTTGCTGATGTAATGAATGATCAACTGCTGATGACTTTGGGTGAAATGATAGAAGTTTCCTAATGAAATCTATTGACTTCACACTGAAAAGGTGAAAGTTTCTGGAAATTGTTCTTTTTCTGGATAGTTGGTGTTTTAGTGATGAGAAGTAACATTTGAAGGTCTTGTAGTGTCTGGAATTTTCTTCTAGTGGCTGATCAACCACACATAGTAAAAATAGGGTGAAGCTCATTGAAGGTGGTTTGATTTTATCTTCTACTTGAACCTTATTCCATCACTGTTATGACCTGGACATGATCCTGATCTAATCTTTTCAACAGTCCGTTGGTTGCTTTATTCCTAAGAGCAATGAAACTAGGGGTGCCTGGCTGGCTCAGTTGATAGAGCATGTGACTCCCCCTTGATCTCGGAGTTGTAAATTTGAGCCCCATGTTGGGTGTAGAGATTACTTAAAGATAAAATCTTAAAAAAAAAAAAAAAAGACAAATGGACTATCATTGTGAATCTTATTGAACACTGATTCTCAACATTTTTTACCCTTTAAAATTTTTTTCCCTCTTGTCTCTGAAGGCTAGAAATGATGCAGATGAGCTAATTAATGGCTATATTCAAGATATTTTTAAACAGAATGTGAAAATTGGGAAAGCAGAGGATCATGCCATTTGAAACTAAGGCTAAAGGTTGGGATTCTGATGCACTTGTTCTTTTTTCTTTTACTTTTTTTTTTTTTTTTAAAGATTTATTTATTTATTTATTTGACAGAGATAGAGACAGCCAGCGAGAGAGGGAACACAAGCAAGGGGAGTGGGAGAGGAAGAAGCAGGCTCCCAGGGGAGGAGCCTGACGTGGGGCTTGATTCCAGAACGCCAGGATCACACCCTGAGCCGAAGGCAGACGCTTAACGACTGAGCCACCCAGGAGCCCCTTCTTTTACTTTTTTTAAATAGCAGTTTGTTGAGATATAATTCACATACCCTACAATTCACCTACTTACAATGTGCAATTCAGTGGCTTTTAATATATTTAGAGTTGTACAGCTATCACCACAATTGTAGAACATTTTTATCTTCCCAAAAAGAAATACTGTACCCATTAGCATTCATTTCTTATTTGCCTCCTAGGCCTACAGGTCTAGGCCACCGCTAATCCGCTTTCTGTCTTTATGAATTTACCTATTCTCGACATTTCATATGAACGGAATCATACAGTATGTGGTCTTCGTGACTGGTTTCTTTCACATAACGTAATGTTTTCAATGTTTGTGTTGTAGCATGTATCAGTACTTAACTTCTTTTTATGGCCAAATAATATTCCATTGTATAGATATATTTATCCACCAGTTCTCCGCATTATACTTATCCCCCAGTTAATGGACATTTAGATTTTTTTCTATTTGGCTAGTATGAATAATGCTGCTGTAAACATTTATTTACAAGTTTTTGTGCGGATTTACCTTTCTGTTCTCTTGGACTTACAACTAGAAGTGGAATTCTTGGATCATATGATAACTCTACGTCTGACTTTTTTGAGGAACGTCAGACTGTCTTCCATACTGGCTGTACCATTTTACACTCCCACAACAGTGTATGAGAACTCCAGTTTCTCCATATTCTTGCCAGTACTTGTTTTTGTTTTCAAACGTTATTTATCCTAGTGAATGTGAATGTGAATGTGAATCTCATTGCTTAGATTTGTATTTGACTAATAACTAATGATATTGAGCATGTTTTCATGTACTTATTGGCCAGTTGTATATCTTCTTTGGAGAACTGTTTGTTTAGATCCTTTACCCATTTTTAAATTGGATTATTTGTATTTATTAGTTGTAAGAGTTCTTTATATAGTCTAGAAACAGGTCATTTATCATATGTATGCTTTGCAGAAGTTTTCTCCCATTTTGTGGGTTGTCTTTTTACTTTCTTGATGATGTCCTTTGAAGCACAAAATTTTAAGATTTTGTTTAAGTTCAGCTTATCTATTTTTGTTTTTGTTGCTTGTATTTTGGTTTCATACCTAAGAAACCATTGCCTAATCCAGTGTCCCGAAGATTTATGTATGCCTGTGTTTTCTTCTAAGAGTTTTATAGTTTTAACTCTTACATTTAGGTCTTTGATCCATTTTAAGTTAATTTTTGTATATGGGGTAAGGTAAGGATCCAGATTCATTGTTTTGCATGTGGAGAGCCAGTTGTTTCAAACATTATTTGTTGAAAAGACTATTCTTTTCCTATTGATTGTCTTGGCATTTTTGTTAAAAATCAGTTAACCATAAATGCAAGGATATATTTCTAGACTCCCAAATCTGCTTCAATGAACTTTACGTCTATCCTTATGCCACTACCCCCACCGTTTTGATTACTGTAGTTCTATACTAAGTTTTGAAATTGGGATGTGTGAGTTTTCCAACTTTGTTCTTCTTTTTCAAGATTGTTTTGGCTACTCTGGGTCTCTTGAATTTCCGTAAGAATTTTAACTTGTCAGTTGTTACAAAGAAGTCAGTTGGGATTTTGATAGAGATTGCATTGCATCCGTAGATCAGTTTGGGGAGTGTTCCCATCTTAATAATATTAAAATGATTAATGAGTGTAGTATGTCTTCTATTTACTTAGGTCTTTAATTTCTTTCAGTACTGTTTTGTAGTTTTCAAAGTATAAGTTTTACATTTTGTTAAATTAGTTCTTAAGTATTTTATTTTTTGATGTTATTAATGTTATTGTCTTCTTAATTTCATTTTCAGTTTGTTCATTGGTGCTTTATTTTTTTTCCAAGTTTTTATTTAAATTCCAGTTAACGTACAGTGTAATATTAGTTTCATGTGTAGAATTTAGTGGTTCATCACTTAAGTACAAGACCTGGTGCTCATCACAATTTGCCCTCCTTAATCCCCATCGCCTATCTAACCCATCCCCCCTGCCCATCTCCCCTCCAGTAACCATCAGTTAGTCCTCTATAGTTAGCAGTCTGTTTCTTGGTTTGCCTCTCTTTTTTCCCCCCTATGTTCATTTATTTCTTAAGCTCATTGGTACTTTAGAGAAATGCAGTTGACCTTTGAATAATGGGGCTTGAGGTGCCAAACCTCTGTGCAGTCGAAAATCTGTATATAACTTTTGACTCCCTCAAAGCTTAACTAGCCTACTTAATAGCTTACTGTTGACCTGAAACCTTACTTATAAACAGTTGATTAACTCATATTTTTATGCTACATGTATCATATAGTGTATTCTACAATAAAGTAACCTGGAGAAAAGAAAATGTTAAGAAAATCATAAGGAAGGGAAAATATATTTATATTACTGTATTTATCAAAAACAAATCTATGTGTAAGTGGACCTGCACGGTTTAAACCATGTTGTTCAAGGGTCGGCTGTATAATTTTGTATGTTGATCTTCTATCCTGCAACCTTACTGAACCCATTTATTAGTTCTAAAAGAGTTTCAGTAGATTACTTAAGGTTTTCTATATACAGGGGCGCCTGGATGGCTGAGTCAGTTAAGCATCTGATACCAGCTCAGGTCTTGATCTCAGGGTCGTGGGTTCAAGCCCATGTTGGGCTCCACACTGGGCATGGAACTTGCTTAAAAAAAAGAAAAAAAGATTTTCTATATACAAAATCATGTCATCTGCAAATATAGTTGTACTTCTTCATTTCCAGTCTGAATGCCTTTTATTTCATTGTCTTGCTTAATTTCCCTGGCTAGAAATTCCAGTACAGTGTTGAATAGAAGTGGCAAAACTGGACATCCTTGTCTTCTTCCTGACTTTAGGGAAAAAGCATTAAGTATGGTGTTAGTTGTGGGTTTTTTGTGGATGTCCTTTGTCAGGATGAGGAAATTACGTTTTCTTTTTTGTTGAGTGTTTTTATCATGAAGAGGTGTTGAATTTGATGCATTTGTTTTTTATTACGCTTTACCTTATACTACAAAATAAATTAAAGTCTCAGTTTAATTTATATTCATTTACTTGGTATGGGTTGGAATTTACTTGGTATAAAGAAAAGATAGACTAAACAATTATTAATGTAAATAATTTCACGATGAGCATATTACCCTCTAAGAATAGCTTTACGAAATTTACCTTATTTTGATACAAGTTGTTGTTTCCGCTAATTTATAGTCTAATCCTGTATGTTCATTTAGAAATTTCAGGGTGACTATTATTTGGCTAAATTTAATCACTTGCCATAGTTTTTAAAAAGCAGCATTTTATTGTAAAAAGACTGAGACGTCCCCATTCCTACTTCATCCCATCAGTCTATATTGATGAAGTTGGCTATACCAGAAACTCTTTGGTACAACTTCCTTAGGAGGTGGTACCGAAGGAAAACTCCCAAGTAGTAGATTTCTCTGCACTCTAGGCATATAATTTTTTGGAAAAAAATGACCATTTATATCTAGAAATTGTTTCACATCTAGATAAAATTCTAAAGAACAGTTAACTCTGGTCTTTAGATTTTTTATTTTCATCTATGAAGGAAGAGAAGGAGAGAAAAACTGGGACTCTTACAGCTGGATATTCTTCTTTGTGGCCTGACAGCAGAAATATTTGTCTGGCTTACTTTATAAGGCCTGTTGAGTCTCCCTCTGTAATAGAAGTTAAATTAACTGCAGTTGATTGATTGAGGAGGAAAATCTTATAGCCTTTAACCTCTAGATGGCAGCATGAGTCTTACTGTACTACCAGCTTTTCCTCAACCGTCTCTCTGGAACTGGGTTTCTGATTTAGGTAAGACATTCTTGTGACTTCACGAGACTTTTTGCCTAACTTTGTTGATGCCTTGCTTGATCTTTTAGATTTTTGTTTTTCCTTTTCATCTCCCCAGTTTTTAAATCCCTTTTCAAAGCAATATATATTTCTGATGCTCAGAGTGCTTTCGTTTCTCTATTGTCAAGAGATTTATGGAAAAAATTCTAAAAATGCGGTAGTTTAATTCAATAGATTCCGTACCTGGATATAAGCCCCTCAGAATGGGCTCAGTTCTCTCGTCTCAGCTTATCTTGTTCTGTCCTTTGACTCTGCAGGCTACTGTGTGAGAACAGACACCGCTTTAAGTTAAGGCAGAAACGTTGGCTAAAATTGAGGAAATAAATTTGAACTCATTAGTCGCTCTTCAAGAAGAATCTACTCATTTTAAAATAAAACTTGCAAATATTTAGCCATTTTGAGTAATGAGATAATAGGAAAAGAATGAGGTATTCAATTCAGCAACTCTTTGAGTGGTGACCTCCTGCAGGGCTCTGCAGGGGCTATGAAGAGGAATAAGACATAATTACTGCCCTTGTGCAGATTAAAATCTAGTAGGAAAGGGAGATAAGACAATTAAGTAAATGATTCTTAATAAAAGGTAGAGGAGATAAGCTCCATAAGAGTACAAAGATCTATGGGGTTGGGGAGAAGAGGATAATTACATTAGATTGCTATAGGAATGGCAGGTATGTTTCACTCTGTATATCAACATGGATTGATTAGTAAGGATTGTCTAGGGCCATTGAATTGAGGATTTTGAGAAGGAGCCTAGATTCAGAGAAGTCAGTTAGCATTGTCTGCTGTGGACAAGAGGGAAGGGTTTGGTAGTATTTGCTATTTCTGGATCATTGAAAATAGACCTTACAGAACACATAGGAGCTTGTTAGGTGGGAGTGGGAAGGGACCATATTCCAGGTGGAGTGAATATTCAGAGCAAAACAGAGTTTGAAGGAATAGCTGTGCTCAAGGAATGGTGGGAGTGATCTAATCTGGTTCTTAAGGAGCCTAGGTTACATCAAGGTTCATAAGAACTAAGGCAAGGAAGGAGACAGGGACTGGATTGAGGAGACCCTTAAATTCTAGGGGGTGAGGAGTTAGATTTAAAGGTAATGGAAGTATGTGAAATCTTTTTTAAGAGGTATTTTAGAGGCACCTGGGTGGCTCAGTCGGTCATGATCTCAGGGTCCTGGGATCGAGTCCCATGGTGGGGCTCCCTGCTCAGTGGAGAGTCTGCTTCTCCCTCTCCCATTGCCCCTCCCCCCCGCTCATGTCTCTCTCTCTCTCTCTCTCTCTTTCTCTCTCAAACAAATAAATAAAATCTTTAAAAAAAATAAAAGATATTTTAATGGCTGTAACATTAATTAATGTGTTTATTATAGATGGTTTATAGAGACACTTACTAAAAGAGACTTTACCATAAATCTGTTATTGTAAAGTTAAAGAAAAAAGTAGAAACTGTATAGCCTTACCACTAAGAAATAACACTGAATGTGTTTTTTGCCCCACTCTTTTCCCTTTGTGTATGGATGTTGTGTTTACGTTTCTGCTTGTGTCCATACATATACATAGACATGCTTTTTAACATAACCAAGACTATAGTATATGTATATAGTTTTAGCCTGTGCATTTTTTTCATTCTATCTTAAGCATTTTTCTGTGTCACTAAAAATTCTACCATTGAAGATTTCTGAGTAGGGAAGTCACATCCTTAGGAGGCATTGGTGCATGGGATGGATGGAACGGTAGAGCCAGGAGGCTGGAAGCTATTACGGGAGTCCAGCAAGAAGAGATGAGGGCTTGAATAAATGGTGGCAGTGAGAATGGAAAGAAGTGCACTGACAGTACATGCTTCAGCTGTATCATTTCTGGAACTGGGTAACTGGATGGATCTTAGAGGGTAAGCTGAAATTAGAGTCTACCATGATGTTTTAAGCCTGACTAATTACAGGGACTTCAGAAGAAGGAGAAAGATCCAGTTAAAGAAAAACATCACCAAACTCTTCTATATGTTTCTTTGGAGGGAGGGACCTAATTTTTTTTTTTTTTTTTTAGAAATAAGTAAAAGCCATTTTTATAGGTGGATGTTATTAAAAGAGTGACAGCAAATACTCTTGTCTAGTTTGGGCAACAGGTAATGTTTTGGATAGATATTCTCCTTACAGGGAAATAAACATGTGAAACAAGATATCCATCACTTCAGAAATGGATTTGTGTGGTCCCTTTACAGTACTCTGGCAGATCATCAGCCTTCTCAGTTGAATAAATTACTTTTGATAGTTTTCTTCCATAGTAGTGATATTTTATTCACTTAGCTTATGGGTAGCTATTCAGGAAATTGGTGTGGCCTTTATATATAGTTGATGTCCAAATTTTTGTTAACTGGAAAAAAATTTCAGAAGTATAAATTTGAGATGGTGTGGTGACTACATTTACATGGTGAGCTTTGTATAATGTGTAGAATTGTCAAATCACTGTGATGTACACCTGCAGCTAATATAACATTGTATGTCAACTATACTTCAGAAATAAAGAAATATGTTTAAAATAACAGTATTTGTCCCCAAATATTTGATGTTGATACATCTGTTCATCAACAGCTATATTTGGATCATATCTGCAATAGGGTCAGTTCCTCCCAGAAGTGAAGACAGCATTTTACATGCAGCTGGAGATTTGTGAGATCTCTGACAGAGGGGAAGTCCACTGCCACTTTGTCTTCTAGAAAGGCACTTCCTACCCCTGCGTCCTTGTGAACAGCAAGTATTATAATTTTTAAAGTCATTGCTAACTTGGTAGGCAAAATATTAATATCTTGTTTTAGTGTTTGTTCCTTGTGAAGATGAACTTTTTAAAAAAATATTTCTTGATTATATCTGTTGACAGGGAAATTCAAGAAGGTATAAATTTAAATTATTTTAACCTGAAAAATAAAGCCAGGGAACTTGATGCAAAATCACCTTAAAGACAGTGTTATAATCTGCGCTTCTCAAAGACCAAATGAAATTTATCTTTTATTTTTTGTTTCAGACGTCGCCATTACCATTTCACCATAGTCATTAACATGGCATCCTATTTAGGTAGTAATACAGTATAAAATCTAGAAATCCCACTTTGAAGGGATCAAGGTTATTCCTCATAATTAGAAATTGTCAGTTTAGCCGTATTTTGTTTTTAAAAACCTATTATGATAATGGGAAATAAAACACGCCATTATTTCTCATTTGTCCCTTGGTTAACAAATTAGGATACACAAAGCCTCAAATTACCTTTAAGGCTTATAAGCATTCATATATTTTATCCATTAGTCAAGTTGTTTCATAAACCCAACGTTGCCTCTGAAATGGCTTCACACGCAAAGAGAATTTTACCATAAAATGCTTGTGGTATTCTATTCTCTTCTGATTTGGGGTGGGGGTTGGGGCAGGCAAGGATAGAGGAAAGTAAGCAGAGCATACATTAATTTGGGTGGGGTTGGTTTCAAAGTAGCATTCTGTTTAATTGTACAAAATATATGGTAGGGAAATGTACATAGTGGAACAATTTTAAAGTTCAACATTAGGGGAATAACCAAGTGAATTATAGTACCATCCACACAGGAGAAGATAATGTAGCCATTAAAAATGTTAAAGCATTAAAGAGAATTTAATTATAGAAAACTGCTCATTATATGTAAGGATAATTGCAAGTGAAAAAATCATAATGCAGAACACAAAATCAAGTTGTTCTTTGTCTTCCTTTTTGTTTTTGGTTTTGTTTGGAGATCGTGGGCATAGACAAGTGATGGGAAGGAAATACATCAATATGTTTTTTGTTTGTTTTTCTGCCCTAGAGGAAGAGACATTTATTCTGCCCTATAAGCATCAGAAATGCGCAAATATGCTTTAATGCCTATCTCAAGTGATTTTTTTGTTGTTGTTTAAATTTTTCTGCATTTTCCTTATTGCCCACAATGAGCACATTCTATTCTGTTGAGTTGAAAAAGTAAAGAAATAGAGAAGAATTGTATACCATTGTAGAAACAAAATTATAGTTACTTGAAAGGTCTCTCTCCTAATTTCCTGTGTAGTTAAAATTTTAAACTCTTTTATGGACCGTTTCTAAATAAAAATGACTAGGTCCATTAACAACAATTGATCACTTTAAGCAAGTGATGAATAGCAAGGGGAAAGTTGTGATACTTCATTTTCCATCCTTAGCATGTTCTTCCAGAAGTAGAAATTTGGGAATAAAAGTGGTAACCTGTTGGGTCAAGGGCAAGAGACGGCTTAGTTGGTGAAAGAGGTATCTTTTCATAGGCAAACATTGGCCAAGATTTTGTCCAGCTTTATGCTTTCAGCTTTTCTCTCCTGTAGTTGGAGAACAATATTCTTAGTATTAACTGCTCAGCAGGAGCAAAGAACTGTTTAAATGTATGTCAGTCTTACGTAAAATTGCAGCTCTTTAGTTGAGAAGTATGAGACCTCAGATTTAGGATATGAAAATATTTCACTGTGATGACATTTTTTGTTCTTTAATAAACTTTTTAAATGGAAGTATAATATACATAAAAGTACACAAATTACACCTTAATGAATTTTCAGAAAATTAGTACTTCTCTGTGACCATGACCCAGACCAGATGAAGATATAGAACCTTTCCAATATACAAAGCCACCTTCATTCTTCCAGTGACCTTCCCCTTCCCCAAAGGCAAGCAGTATTGTGACATGATATCATGAAAGAATTTTGTTTTTGAACTTTATGTTAACGGAATCACAAGTTAACATATTCTTTTGTATCTGGCCTTTTTTTTTTTTTAAGATTTTATTTATTTATTTGACAGAGAGAGAGACAGCTATTGAGAGAGGGAACACAAGCAGGGGGAGCGGGAGAGGGAGAAACAGGCTCTCAGCAGAGGAGCCTGATGCGGGCTCGATCCCATAACGCCAGGATCACGCCCTGAGCCAAAGGCAGACGCTTAACGACTGCGCCATCCAGGCGCCCCTTGTATCTGGCCTTTTTTGTTCAACATTTTGAACATCCATAGTGTTCCATTATGTTTAGCAGTCATTTGTTTATTTTCATCACTGTGTGGTATACCATTGCAAGCAAGAACACAACACAGTGTTTTCATTCTGCCAGTCATAAACATTGGGATTGTTTCCAGCTTTTGGTAATTACAAATACTCTGAGCATTCGTGGTATATGTCCTTTTTTTGGTATATGCATTTTTGTTGTATGTAAAACTAGGAGTAGAATTGCTGGGTTTTGGGTATATATATGTTTAGTTTTAATAGATACTACTTCCAAACAGTTTTCCAAAGTGATTATACCAATTTACAAGCCCTTCCACAATTTCAGTTGCACCAAGTCCTTACTAGCAGACATATTCTCAGTCTTTTAAATCCTAACCATTGTAAAATAAATAAATAAATAAATAAATAAATAAATAAATAAATAAATAAATTCTAACCATTGTAATAGTTAGAATGGTATTGCAATGTAGTTTTAATTTCCATTTTCCCAATGACTAATGAGGTTGAGCCCCTTTTCATATATTCATTGGCCATTTGTATAACATCTTTTGTCAAGTGTTTATCATATCCTCTTGCCCATCTTTAAAAATTTGTCAATTTTTAAAAACTTGATTTGCAACTATTGTTAACAATCCAGATAGGCATTCTTTGTTAGTTACATAAATTGCAAATATCTTATCCCTCTCCATGGCTTGCCTTTTGATTTTCTAAATGGTATATTTTAATGAGCCAAAGTTTGCTTTTTTTCTCCCAACTTTATATTTTGTCAAGTTTCAAATGTCTTTAAAATGTTTCAAGAATAGGGGTGCCTGGGTGGCTCAGTCCGTTAAGCGTCTGTCTTTGGCTCAGGTCATGATCCCAGGGTCCTGGGATCGAGCCTCATGTTGGGCTCCCTGCTCAGCAGAGAGCCTGCTTCTCCCTCTCCCTCTGCCTGCCGCTCTGCCTACTTGAGCTCTCTCTCTAGCTCTCTGTCAAATAAATAAAATCTTAAAAAAAAAGTTTCGAGAATAATACTTCCATACAATACTTCCATAACCTTTACGTGTTCACCAGTTGTTAACATTTGTCACATTTGCTTTCTTTCCACATGTAATTTTAAGTTTATTGTTTTATTCTTGAACTATTTGAGAGCTAGCTACAGAAATCATGACACTTCAAAAATACTAGCATTTTTAAAGAATGAGGATATTCTCCTACATATGTACAATATAATTTTAACACACTCAAGAAATTTAACATGATACAATACAATCGTTTGTCATACAATCCATATTCAGATTTCTGCAATTTAAACAGAAGTTTTGAATTTTAGTGTAGTTCATTTTAGCAGTATTTTCCCTTTTTGTTGATGCCACACCTGTTATTTTAGTTTGGGTTATGATAATGTCAAAGCTGTAGTATCTTAGAAATAAATATTAAATTACTAGATATGTGACTTGGGCTGGCTGAATTCTTTTCTTCTCCCACTTCCTCTCCCTCTTGGGGATATCAAAATATCATTATTGGTTATGTAATAGAAAGAAAAAATACAAATGGACAAAGTGAGAGTATGTTTTCCGCAACTTAGCGGTTTCCTGATTTGATGGGTAAGTTTTCTGACAACCTTATTGAGTGATGCATTTTTAAATGTGTTATCATTTATCATGTGAAAATCCTTGGAAAACCACTTTCCTTGAAAAACCAAAACATCTTTAACTGTTTGTTGACTAACTTGGGCACCGTATGACAAAAAAACTTGCATAATGAACTAATAGCCAAGTTGATGCATATAATTGTTTTAGAATTGGAAAGGAAAGAATAAGGAAGATTTTAGTCTCACGTTAGTAATTAAAACTTGCATCACTTAATTATAAAAGCAGAAGACATCTTTTCAAGTGTGTATGGAAACCATTATGGCTAGTAGTGTAAGAAATATAGAGTAAATTTGTAATATAAAATGAAAATAGCAGTTCTAAGCTATGGAGAATTATAAGAATAGAGAAAAGTTGTTTGGGTGGGATGTGGAAACCACAGGGAATGATACGGGAGCCATTGATTTCAGTTGGATTATTAATGTCTTATCTAAGTGCTATGCTTATAGGCCTTATAGTTTGACCCTGAGTGGGAAATCTACCCTGTACAGTGGATTATTTTTTGAAACTGTTGAGCCTACTAGATAGGTTTCTTTTGAGAAATAGTTTTAAACATTAAAAAAAAAAAGTAACTTCATGGGGATTGGAACTACATCTTGTGAAAATGAATCTGTGTCAAATCCCCCAGTCAACTAGAAAGAAAAGCCAGCATGAAAAAGGAAATGCATTGCTGTGAAGACGACTGAGGAAAAAGCTTGTTTGGGCATCTTTGTTGTGAAGGTTTAGGAAATCACTGAAGCTTTAGTGGCTTCCTGTCCAGCATGTTTTTTATTTTTCAGTTCATAGACCTTTTGTAGAAACGAATACATTGTAACTAATGTAAAACATGTGAGCAGTGACTTTAAGTCCCTGTTTCATGGTTCCAAACATGTCCCCTGGGAGAGTAGTATGATCATTGGCATCACTGTGGACATTTTGTGAGGTTTGAGGTTGTGTGTGTGTGTGTGTGTGTGTGTGTGTTTAAAGATTTTGTTTATTTGAGAGTGAGCATGTGCATGAGTTGGGGGGAGAGGGAGAAGCAGACTCCCTGCTGAGCAGGGAGCCCAATGCAGGACTCCATCCCAGAGCCCTGAGATCAAGACCTGAGCTGAAGGCAGATGCTTAACTGACTGACCCACCCAGGTGCCCTGTGAGGTTTGTTTTTGAAAAGAAATCCTTAAGAGGTCAGATCCAAGGAATTATATCTATATTTGATAGGTTGAAAAGCTTAAGGTTGTCTGGCTTAAAGAAAGCTTTGGAAGGGTATACTATCCTATTGTAGTGAACAGCTTGTAGGAATTGCTTTTTCAAAATATAGCTTAAGAAGTACCTCTGTTTGGGGCACCTGGTGGCTCAGTCGGCTATGTGTCCTACTCTTGATTTCAGCTCTGGTCATGATCTCAGGGGCTTGGGATCGAGCCCTGTGTTGAGCTCCCTGCTCAGTGGAGAGTCTGCTTCTCCCTTTCTCTCTCCCTCTGCCTCTCCCCCGGCTCATGCTTGAGTGTGCTGTCTCTCAAATAAATAAATAAATAAAATCTTAAAAAAAAAAATTGGAGAATTCAGTTGTAAGTCTATGTGTAGGCAATTTATGAGGATCTACCCAGGAGATAGTTAAGTGTATGGATCTAGTGGCAGGAAATAGAGTTTTGAACATCATCAACTTACAAGTACTAATTAAAGCTATCAGTGAGAAAGAGATCACCCAGGAAGGATGTGTGATGTTAAAACAGAACTCTGGTGTGGTAGGCAGATTCTGAGATGGTCTCTCTGATCCCTGCTACTGGTATTTATGCCCTTGCATGATCTTATTATTCCCTTGAGTGTGGGCTAGATCTAGTGACAGCAGAAGTGATGGAATGCTACTTCTGTGATTAAATTACAAAAAGACCACGACTTCTGTCTTGTTCTCCCTCATTACCCTTTCAGAAAAGCAAGCTGCCATGTTGTGAGTATGGAGAAAAAAACTGGCTTGGGAATTATAAGAGCCTGGTCATTGGGAACAGACTTATTCCAATACTTACTAAACTTGACAACTTATCTCTCTCTGACCTCATTTTCCTTGTCTATAAAATGAAGGTAATAATAATACCAACTTCCTGGGTTGTTGAGAGGATTAAATTGGATGATGACTATAAAATGCCTAGTATGAATCTTTGTGACCTTGGATCTGGCCACAGATTCTTACATATGACACCAAAAAATACAAGGAACAAAATCAAAAATAGATAAATTGGACTTCATTAAAGTTAAAAACATTTGTGTATCAAAAGCCATTATCAAGAAAGTGAAATGACAACCCACAGAATGGGAGAAAACTTTTGCAAATCATTCATCTGATAAGAGGCTAGTATCTACAATATATAAAGAACTCTTAAAACTCAACAACAAAAAGACAAACAATCCAATCAAAAAATGGGCAAAGAACTTGAATGGACATTTCTCCAAAGAAGATATACAAATGGCTAATAAGCACATAAAAAGATGGTGAACATCATTAGTCATTAGGGAAATGCAAATCATAGACACAATGGGATTTCATTTCACACCCACTAAGATGGCTATAGTAGTAATAGTTTCTTAAAAACAAAAAATAACAAGTGTTGGCAAGGATATGGTGAAATTAGAACTCTCATATGTTGCTGGTGGACATGTAAAATGATGTGGCCACTGTGGGAAAGTTTGGTGGTTCCCTAAAGGTTAAACAGAATTACCACGTGACCCAGCAATTCCACTACTAGATATGTACCCAGAGAATTGAAGACAAGAGCTTACAGTCATATGTAAGAATCTGTGGCCAGATCCAAGGTCACAAAGATTCATACTAGGCATTTTATAGTCATCATCCAATTTAATCCTCTCAACAACCCAGGAAGTTGGTATTATTATTACCTTCATTTTATAGACAAGGAAAATGAGGTCAGAGAGAGATAAGTTGTCAAGTTTAGTAAGTATTGGAATAAGTCTGTTCCCAATGACCAGTACTACCAGTACTATAAGTACTATTCATGTTAGCCAAAAGGTGGAAACAACCCAAATGTCCATTAATAGAGATGAGTGGATCAACAAAATATGGTATATACATACAGCGGAATATTATTCAGCCATAAAAATGAATGAAGTACTGATACATCGTACAACATGGATGAATGTCAAAAACATTACACTGACAAGGAAGCCAGATACAAAAATATTACATATTGTATGATTCCATTTATATGAGACACCCTGGGTGGATAAACCCATAGAGACAGAGAGCAGATTCATGGTTGCCAATCAGGAGAAAGGACAGAAGAAGGGGTAGGAATAGGGAGTGACTGCTTTTAATGGGTACAGGAATTTCTTTTGGGGTGATGAAGAGGTTTTGGAATTCAATATAAGTGGTGGTTGCATAATATTACCATTAAAATGTACACTTAAAAATTCCACCTCAGTAAGAAAAATGCACAGGATGGCGTTTGACACCTAGTAAGATATTAATAAATTTTAGATTTTATTTTTGTCTAGTGTCACCTTTATCATTAATTTAGCTGAGTGACCTTGGGCATCAGTTTCCTCAGTTGAAAAACAAGTTGTTGGACTAGAAGACCCCTGAGATCCTTACAGCATTAAAATTCTATTATTTTAAGACATGATATTTAATTCATTGTGTAGGGAAAACCAACTCTTACTCCTCCTGGGTTTCTTCTTTACTCTCACGCTGCTGTCACACTCTACTGTCACAACACTTCTGACACCACCTATGGGGTTTTTGTCCCCACACCAAGCAATTCTGTGACACCAGCTGGGTGTCCTTCAATTTAACTCAATTCTGATTCACTGGAGGTACTGTCAGATCCCACAGGTTATGGGCTCAGTCCTACAGGACTCCCCTCCCTCCCACTTCAGATAGCAGTCACAGTTCCTGGTTGTCACTTATTCCTGTGACCAATTGACTATAAATCAGACGTTCCCACAACTCCTTCTTGGGTTTGATTAATTTGCTAGAACACCTCACAGTACTCAGGACAAGTTTACTTACTGTTTACCAGTTTATTATAAAAGAATATGTTAAAGGATACCATGTACATCCAGCCGGAAGAGATGTGGAGGGCAGAACAGGTGCAGAGCTTCCATCCTTCTCTGGACCAACACCTCCTTGTGTTCACCTGCTCAGAAGCCCGCCAAACCCTGTGCTTTGTTCATTTTCATGGAGGCTTTAATCACATAGCCATGATCAATCATTAACTCCATTTCTAGCCCTTTTCACCTCTCTGGAGCGGGGAGTGGTATGAATGAAAACCCCAAGCTTCTAATCATGGCTTGGTCTTTCTGGTGAGCAGCCCCCATCCAGGAGCCCACCAAGAGTTACCTCATTAGAACAAAAGACACTGCTGTCACCGAGGCGCTGCTAAGGGATTTAACAACTCTGTGTCAGGAACCGGGGTCAAAGATTAAATATTAGAACAAAAGATGCTCATAGGGTTCTTACCACTTAGGAAATTGTAAGAGTTTTAGGAGCTCTGTGCCAGGAACCAGGGGCAGAGACCACTATATATATACTTTTTATTATCTCACATTCATGCAGTAGATATTTATTGTGTACTTTCAGGGTACTGTGCTAGGTTCCAAGGACTTAGCAGTAAATAAGAGAGATGGTTTCTGCTGTCACAGAGCTAACATTCTCGTAGAAAAGGCATTACGCAAATAATTGTTTGCTGATAAATTGTTTTAAGTACAATGTGGGACAGAGGTCAAGTGGGCAGTGATCGTTCTCCTGCGAAAAAGATACTTAAGTATGAAGAACGAATTGGAGTTAATTGAGTGAAGGAAAGGGAAATGAGCTTTCTAGAAAGAATAGCAGTTCTGGTTGTGGGAAGGAATACTATAGTGTCCTTGCAGAACTGAAAGAAGGCTAATACGCCTGGAACAGACAGTGACTGGTGAGGTAGACAAAGGCTAGATCATGTGAAACTTCTTGGTTGTATTAAGGATTTTGGACAGTATCCTATGAACACTGGGAAATCATTGAAGGGCTGAAGCAAGCAATATTCAGCAACTGGCCTTTAGAGAATAGTTTGGAGGGCGGCAGGAGAGGAACTAGGAACACCGGGTAGGTGGTCATTGCAGGAGCCAAGGCTGTGATGCCTAGAACTGATGCCTAGTGGCCAGGGAGGGAAGTCACGGAATTTGAGTGATCTAGGACAAAGTCTTGATTGATTTGCTGTAAGACATGAGAAAGGAGAGGGAGTTGTCAACAATGAGTCCCAGATTTCCCCCCTGATCATGTAAAGCAGTGGCATGCAAAGGGACATTGGAAAGCCTTCTGATTTTGGCTGAGATGGAATAGCAGGGACTAGATTCACTTTCCCACCTGGAACAATTTTTTTAAGTGACAAAATATATGAAACAGTGGTTTTAGGACACTGACAGCGGGCAGCAAAAGATAGTGGTCTCTGAGAGATAGGTAGTAAATGAGATGAGCCCCGTGATCGTCCCAGGCTCAAGTTTTCAAGCTGTGGTACAGGGAGGGGAATCCCAGGCAGAAATTGGCAGACTCCCTGAGTTGAAGAAACAGGGCTAAGACTCTGGAGAGACCAAGGCACCTGGCATTCACAGGACAGAGTTCCAGAAAGGAGAAGGCTGCACACAGAGAGAATCCCGGAGATCTGCAGAGGGTCCTCTTGGAGGCTCCAGCTGAGTACTGATCAGCACGTTCGTGTAAGGAAGCTACTTGAGGCTGAAGAGAGTACTGTCTGAAGGGATTAGGGGGAACAGTGGCTAACACCACAGGCCAGCACTAGCGCTAGTCCCACCAGCCAGACTGGAAAAATCTCATGATTCATAGGACTCAGAAGGGTTTTGCCTCAGTATTGGTGAATACATTTTTCAAAACTTCCCACACTGTACATATCAGGTATGTGCAGTTCATATATGAATTATATCTCACCAAACTTTTTTTTTTTTAATAACGATGGAGGAGGAACAGATTCGTAAGAAAGATGATGAGTTTGGTTTTTGACATGGGGTTTGGCTTTGGATGTTAATTGGAGACATTGTGTAGGCAGTTGAATGTGTGGAGGAGTGAGGTAGTCTTGTCGGGTGGTAGAGGCAGTTTGAAATGGAGTGAGGAATGAGGGGAAGATAGGAAATGTAGATAATGCTTACAGAGTTCAGCTGTTAAGAGGGAGAGAGGGTGGTTGCTAGAGGGAGAAGTGGAGTCAAAGTGTACCGTTTGGTTTTAGACAGTAGACTTGTATATGTTTAAATTCCAGTGGCAAAGATGGGAGACATGTGAAAAGGGGTGAAATATAAGTAAGCTTCCTGAGAAGGAAGGGCCAGGGTTTAGAGCACAGGTGGGCTGGCCTTATGTTGGAAAAACTGTGTTGGAACCAGAAGATGGGAAGAAGCAGGTCTGTGCAATGGTAGAAAGATGAGAGAGTGCCTGTGTGTTACATCACAGTGTTTCCTTTTCTCTGCCTCTCCAATTTAAATTGAATAAACATATCAGCAAATGAAAAAGTAATTAAATATGCTTTTAATGTAGAATGAAAACCAAAATTTCAACATGATTTAGGAATTAAGTTGTTTATTCTTGGAGTGCCTGGGTGGCTTAGTCGGTTAAGTGTCCAACTCTTGATTTCTGCTCAGGTTATGATGTCAGGGTTGTGAGTTCGAGCCCCATGTTGGACTCTCTGCTGAACGTCGAACCTGCTTAAGATTCTCTCTCTCTCTTCCTCTGCCCCTCCCCCCTCCCCTTAAAACAAAACAAAACAAAACGTTTTTATTGTTAAGTACACTGGTTTCTCTTTGCCTATCCAGGCCTCCTACAACAGATAATCAGTCAGCCCAGATCCTGTCCCCCATCATCCAGTGTGCTTGGTTAAATACCACACCTGTGCTCTTCCTGGGTTTTGGCAATCTTGGGTGCATTCCTAGTATCAGCTTGGAATTCCTAAATGCAGGAGTGTTTCTAATTGAGATTTGAAGGATAACTAAGAATTAAGATTTGTTTGTAGTTACAAAATGACTTATTTAAAAAGACAGTTTTCTGGTTTTAAGGATCTTAGTTTGCAGTCTTTTACTCTTTTCATTTTTTTTTTAAGATTTTATTTATTTATTCGACAGAGATAGAGATAGCCAGCGAGAGAGGGAACACAAGCAAGGGGAGTGGGAGAGGAAGAAGCAGGCTCATAGCGGAGGAGCCTGATGTGGGGCTCGATCCCAGAACGCCAGGATCACACCCTGAGCCGAAGGCAGACGCTTAACGACTGTGCCACCCAGGCGCCCCTCTTACTCTTTTCAAAAATAACATCTAGTGTGGGGAAAATGGGTTCTAAAATGTAAAAGCCCTGCTGGGTTTTCTTTAGGATAAAAACGGTCATAGCATTTCAGAGAGATTAGAAATGGTCTGTGTGTGCTTAGCACAGGTCTAAGTAAAGCAAGTACGCCGTAGTGTTAATGATGTAACTATATACATGGTTCGACGTCAGAGACTGTAAGAACAAAAGATATTGCTTATCTAACTGAAAATAATTGTTAAGGCCACAGAGGTTTTTTTGGTAGTATGTATTTTTTTTTTTTAAGATTTTATTTATTTGAGTGCGCAGGAGGGAGGGGCAGAGGGAGAGAGATAAGTGGACTCCCTGCTAAGCAGGGAGCCAAACCCCAGGATCCCAGAATCACAGCCTGAGGCAAAGGCAGACGCTTAACTGACTGAGCCACCCAGGCGCCCCTGTAGTGTGTATTTTTAAAAGTTAAATATGAGCTTTATTTTTTGCCATTATAAAACAATACATATTCATTATAGAAAATATAAAGAAAGCAAAAATCCAACAAAATCACAGCATCCCAAAATGGTAGTCACTTTTAACATTTTAGCGAACATTCTTCCAAGTCATCCAAACATCTCTAAGAGATATTATACACACATATATACACACATACACACATACGTATTCATATAATACAAATTATACATGTATGATGTCTTGCTAGTCTTGTTCTGTAACCTGCTTTTTCAACTTAGTTCATTGCGGACATCTTTCAATGTCCGTGAAAACGTAGTAAAATTAGTTTTATGACTGCAGAATACCATTATATGATTATCATATATTTTGTTAATTCTCTCTTAGTGGACATTCAGGTTGTTTCCAGTTTTCACTAAAGGAAATCACGCTGCGGTGAGCATCCGTTGTGAGACCCAAGTGAATGGCATATTTACCATTTTTATAGATATTGACAAAGTGACCTCCATGCTTGTCCAAATTATATTTCTGAGAGTGGTCAATGAAAGCCACTGTATTCCTCCAACTTAGCCAACCGTGGATATTGTTAAACTTTTTACTACTTGCCCATTTATAGAAAAACTATTTTTGACATGCATTTCTTTGATTGCTAATAAAGTTGTGTTTATTGGCCACGTTTTCCTCTTTTCTGAATTTCCTGTTATCATCCTTGTCTACTTTTCTGTTGGTTCAGCTTCCCATTTTTAAAGGTCAGGAAACTGAGGTCTAAAGAAATGAAGTGACTTTCCCATGGTCAGCCAGTAATTTAGGGACAGAATTGATAATCATGGCATGCTGGAGCTGGAGGGGGATCCAACCCTCTAATGTTACAGAAGCAGAAACAGAGGCCTAAAGATATTAGGCGACTTGACTAAGGATAGCTACACAGCTCAGTAATGACAGAACCGGGAATCTGAATCATGTGTCATGAAGAGGGAAAGGCAAGTAATATTTTTGAGCCTGCTGTGTTTCTTACATGTGTTTATTTTACTATAGTTGACCCTTAAATAATGCAGGGGTTGGGGCGCCGACCCCCATGCAGGCAAAATCCTCATAAAACTTTTGGCTTCCCCAAAACTTAATTACTAGTAGCATTTGACCTGAAACCTTACCAATAACATAAACAGCTGATTAGCACATATTTTGTACGTTATATGTATTAAATACTGTAGTCTTACCATAAAGTAAGCAGAGAAAAGAAAATGTTATTAAGGAAATCATAAGGAAGCAAAAATACATTTACAGTACTGTACTGTATTTGTCAAAACAATATCCACTGGTAAGTGGACCTGCACAGTTCAAACTCGTGTTGTTCAAGGGTCAGCTGTACTCCCATTTAAACAGATGAGGTGACAGAAGTTCATTTGTTCAGAGAGCTTCAGCAGTTTGCCCAGTCACATACCTAGTTATTTGCAAACCTGGTTTAGAATTCAAGTCTTCTGATGCTTAATCCAGGGGTATCATTGCTTCATAGAGTAGTAACAGTAGACATGTTTCTTGACTTCCCTTAAATATTCATTTGATAACATATGATTTGCCTCTTGAGAACTTGTAAATAAAACTCTGCCTCTGGGAGTGCCTGGGTGGCTCAGATGGTTAAGTGTCTACCTCCCGCTCAGGTCATGATCCAGGTCCTGGGATTGAGTCCCACATAGGGCTCCCAGCTCAGCAGGGAGTCTGCTTCTCCCTCTCCCTCTCCCTCTGCCTCTCCTCTTGCTTGTGCTCTCTCTCTCTCTCTCAAATAAATAAATAAATCTTTGAAAAACAAAAAACAAAACTAAAAACCCTCCGCCTCTGTTTATGGATCTTGTTTGATACAGGACACCAACCAACCACTTAGGAGCTTAAGGAACTTTTCATTATAAGCAAAAATAGATCAGGGGCCCCTGGATGGCTCAATTTGTTAATCATCTGGTTCTTTGTTTCTGCTCAGGTCATGATCTCAGGTTCTTGAGATCAAGCCTCGCCTTGGCTCTGAGCTCAAGGAGGAGTTGGCTAAAGTTTCTCTCTCCCTCACCCTGTGCCCCTCCCTGCCCACTCTCTCTCTCTCAAATAAATAAATATTAAAAAAAAAAAAAGCAAAAACAAATCAGGCACAATGTCTTATGGGTGCATAGATTTGAGATCCATGAGCTAGATATAACCTAAGTTTTTTATGGTAGAGATGTCTGGGTTGAAACTCTCAGTATTTCCTTAGAACCATGTTTATTCCATAGAGAGTAAAATCTTAACATATAAAATGAAAATGACATGTGGATTCTCTGAAGTGTAAAATGGACCTGAAATCATCAAGGGGTCAATAGGAACAAAATTGAAACCATGTCAATTACAACCTCCATATCTCAAAAAAGAAAAAAAGCGCCTGTTTCATTTCTTAACAGGTCTCAGAATTTCAAAATCATATTAGAGCTAATTTGGTTGAAGCTTCATCCTACAGAGATGTACAGAGATTAGTATTGTCTTGTGTATAACTTCGCTGACACTGTTGGTTTGCTTCAGTTATGCAGAAGTTAGTCGGTAAAAATATGTGTTCTGCATTTCTGCTTTCCAGAGAGATCTTATAAATGTTTGGGTTGATGTTTTTTAAACCTGCTAGTTTCATCTAAGTTGGGGAAAATGAAAGAGTGTAGCATGTGATAGAATCTTTTTCTCCTTTACAGAGGATTTTATAGGCTTATAGAATAGGGGGACCAACAATTAACTCACATTATTCTAGTCTTTAATCATGGGGCTCCGTTAAGTCTCATTATTTAAGAAATAGACATTATTTCTTTGGTATTTTTCTGATTTACTTTAATGGCACAAGAGTTACACGTTAATTAGCACTTATAGATTCTGGTAAAGTCTAGGGTTTTTGTTTCATTTTGCCTTTTTTGTTTTTTCCTTTTTGTTTTTTTTCCTCCCCTCCTGCAGCCTTTGTGACTGGAAGAATGTAAAAAATAAAAGATGAATGGAAGAATGTGAAAAATAAAAGATGAATGGTTTAGGGCATTTCTGCTGATGCCAAGATGGTTACTTAAGAGTAGGACCATTAGCTCAGTCCACTCCTGAAAAACAAGTATTACCAGAAGTAGTTCTTATTCTAGTATCAAACATAACAGTCCTTTAAAGTCTCCTTTGGAATGTTGAAAAGAGATCAAATGAAACCTTCAGAATGGTTATTTATTGGGGAAGAAGAAACCTCCAATTTCATTCACCCATTGTAGCTCCACTTTCTCATTTTAATGCTCAGTCCACAGTGGCGATGGTAAAAGATGTCCCGCACCTACAGAGATGGCAGTGGGAGAAGGGACATCACCTTTCCATTTATTGCTTGTTGCAATTTGGCCTGTTTACAGACAGAACTGCACTGTGGGTTCTTCTAGTAGAGCGCGAAGGAAATCAAGGTAGCAGCAAGAAATCAGCCTTTACACATGACCTGTGAATTGGCTAATTTTTAACATGTAGTTAGTTAAGAAATGATTGCAGCCTGAGGAGTCATGACCTCAACTTTTCATCAGCTCCATTGGATTGTGCCTCAGTTTGGAAATGAAGGAGGTATGCGGGAAGTTTTAATTGTACCTGTGTGATTTATCCCTAGTCAGCTCTTTAATTTCTTCTGGCTGTCTGAGGTTTCCGACATGCTGTAAATTTCCCCAACTTTTTCATTATCTGCAATTTCTTTATGACTCGTGAATCGGAGTGGAGAGAGAGTATGGATTTACAGCGGAGATAAACATGTCCATAAAGTCTGTATCTGTGTCAGTAATTGTACTGCTGTCAGTGACTGTCCTGTTTTACAGGCCTCTCTTGGGAAAGGATCAGGCTTCACTACCAGCGGCGCTGAAGTGCTTGCTTTGATTTGCATTAACTTGCTGGGAGATTAGGTAGGAATGGTGGGATAGGAATTGATACTGGACCTTGGCCTCTCTTGTTTATTTGTTTGTTTAAAGTCAGATGACATTGTGTTGGATTACGGTGTATTGAAAATAGAACATGGACAACATTCGCTTCCTAAGTGAAATGCAACTTGATTGAGATGGTAGATGTGAAAAAAAGCTCTTCTAACTTCATGTTATATATCGCCTTTAAGATCACTTCCCATTTTCTATCACTGTTGATAGTTAAACTTTCATCTTTCTATTTTCCTTTCCTTAGAATTAACACACAGGATTTCTCTTTCAGAGCACTCATTCCTCAAGTGGGGCCAGCTAGAGTTTTGATGGTGATGCCAACTGCCATGTCTTAGTTCTCAGCTCTTAATAGCACTTTGCTGATTGCTTGAAGTGGGGTACCCTCAACCATTTGCCATGAGAAAGGAAGTCTTAAATCATAGAGAAATTCTTAGTATTCCATCTTTAAAGACCCTTCAGGATTTCTCTAGTATTTTCTTAGAGAAATTGTGAAAGAAACCAAATAGGAGTCCTTTAAAAATAGATGGAGAAGCAAACACACATATTTTTCTTCTAGTACATTTGGTATTGGAGCACATCCCTCAAGAATCAGAACCGTCCTTGCATACCCTGACCTTCTACGGGGCAGTTTGAAAGAGTAGTAGGTGGCAATACAGTTTAACAAAGAGAGGATAAGATGCAGCATGAATCTCAACCCTCAGTCAGCCCACACATCTAAGTAATATGGAGAGTTATCTAGTTGATTTCTCCATACCTTTAACCTCTCTTCCTTCTTCTGCTTGCATTCTTTTTGCCATCTTTCTACCAGTAGATGGGAGAGGAAAGATTAAAGGAGATGATATGATACAAAATTATTTGGCTTCTTTCCAGAAGCTGCGGTGAAAAGTATGGCTAGAGAAAATTGTGGCTAAAATGAAATGTGAAATTATCTGTGGTTTTAATTCTCTGTCTCTCCTGTTGCCATAATAGAGTTTCTTCTTATTCAGCAAGGGATAAACTACTTTCTCTGGGTGAGAGGAATAAGCTGCCCAGGCCCGTTATTTGTCAGTCAGTCCTTGCCCTTCTTTAGAATAGGAGCCCGATCTCATTTTCTTCTTTCCCATCACACCAAGCAGTGTTCCTCACAGAGTAAGTGACATTGTTAACCTAATTCTAGTTTGGGAAACTTCTAGGATGTGGCTTCCTAGGTCTGATTTAACAAACATACACAATAACCTAAAAACGACCAACCAATCAAAACCCCAAGTTGTCCTCTTAACTTGGTGCTGTAACTTCCGGTTTTGTTTTATGAACTTAAAAAGTTTTCTTTAATGAATGCCATATTGGAAGTGCTCAGCATCCATTTTGATGTAGACCTTCATTTTTTCTTTTGTCTTATATCCATTTTATACAATCTGGTTGTCTGCACAAGTTTGGACTAGGTTAAGGAGTTTCATCTATATACCTGCTCAGTTAGTCAAAAGAATGCGATGTCTCGGTCTGACTACAGAAGTAGGCCTTCTGATTGCTCAGGTTGAGAGGCTTGTTATTATTACTATGACTATCCCCTCCCAGAAAATAGTTTTAGAGGTGGGGAGAGTATAGTATTCTAGCTTTGCCAGGGAAGAACTTTTCTTCTGGTTGGAGGGAAAATAGTTTATGGTTGTCTGCTTCTGTTTCTGCTGCCGTCAGCTGTCAAATTCAGTAAAAACACGGGTCTAATTAGCCAACAGTCTCAGTGTTGGAGGATAATGGCATTAACAAAGAAAGGAGCAACACAATAAAAATTATTTGAATATGAATTTGTATACCTGCTATTCGCTGAAATGGCTCCACAGCAGGAATTGATAACTTTTTATTAAAGGGTTAATAAACATAGGCACTGGAGAGTGATTCCGGAACATGTCTCTAGATTGAAAAACGACAGGCAGCTCTTCCTCACTCTCCTCAATCAGGCTGAGAATGGAATCCAAGAGTAACCAGGCTTGAAACTAAAGGGAGGGCTGGAGTATTGATCTGTTAACTGCTTGTAGAAGGGATCATTCTTGGGGGAAAATCCTCAAGTGGTGCTTTACTTTTTTAAGATCCCAGACTTCCTTGGCTCATGTAAGGTTAAAAATAGTTTATTTCGGATTTTCAAGTAAATAATATTAATGCCACAAATAGGTCAAAAAAGAAGCTTCTCTTCACTAACTGAAGAAGATACACCATTAAGTCTTTTTTTCCTTCCACAGTTCTTTTTATGAAAACACATTTTAAATACCCAGTGAGCCTCCCACCACCACACATATTTGTACATGTATATATGTGCATATATACATATACGTGTGTGTGTGTGTGTGTGTGTGTGTGTGTGTGTGTGTTTTAGAATTTATTTATTTCTCCTTGAACTATTTGGAAGTAAGTTTCACGCATTAGGCACTTTGCCACTACATACTTCAGAACACATCTCCTAAGAATAAGGACAGTTTCCTACGTAATAATACTATAATTATTTTTTTAAAGATTTTTTATTTATTTATTTGAGAGAGAGCAGGAGCAAGGGGTCGGGGGAAGGGGCAGAGAGAAGAGGGAGAAGCAGACTCCCCACTGAGTGGGGAGTCCGACATGGGGCTCAATCCCAGGACCCCAAGATCATGACCTGAGCTGAAGGCAGACACTTAACCAACTGAGCCACCCAGGTTATAACACTATAACTATTATGTCCAAGAAACATTAACAATTGCAAAATATCTAATATCCTTTCACATTCAAAATTTCTCAACTGTCCCTAAAAATCTTGTGTAGCTTTTTTTAAAAAAGATTTTATTTATTTATTTATTTATTTATTTATTTGAGAGAGAATATGAGTGAGCAGGGGGAGGAGCAAAGGGTGAGGGACAGGCAGACTCCAAACTCAGCACAGAACCTGTTGTGGGGTTCGATCCCGCAACCCTGAGATTATGACCTGAGCTGAAATCAAGAGTTGGTCACTTAACCAAGTGAGGCAACCCGCACTTTTTTTTTTTAAACCATTTTTTATTTTTAAAAATTTTTTTTAAAAGATTTTATTTATTTATTTATTTATTTATTTATTTATTTATTTATTTATTTGACAGAGATAGAGACAGCCAGCAAGAGAGGGCACACAAGCAGGGGGAGTGGGAGAGGAAGAAGCAGGCTCATAGCGGAGGAGCCTGATGTGGGGCTCGATCCCATAACGCCGGGATCACGCCCTGAGCCGAAGGCAGACGCTTAACTGCTGTGCCACCCAGGCACCCCTAAACCATTTTTTAAACCAAGATTCAGTCAAGATTCAAGCATTGCAAATGTCAGTACATTATTTTTTTTAAATGACTTTTTATTTATTCATTTGAGAGCGAGAGTGAGAGCACAAGCAAGGAGCAGGGAGGTCAGAGGGAGAGGGAGAAGCAGACTCCCTGCTGAGCAGGAAGCCAGATGCAGGGCTCCACCCCAGGACCCTGGGATCATGACCTAAGCCAAAGGCAGGCGCTTAACTGTGTCAATACATTCTTGATAGGAGAACATTTAGTACTAAATTCTGCACACCAGCTCTTTTAATAAATATTTACCAGTTTTTTCCTGTGGTGAATGTATATTTACCCAAATGACTGTCATTTTCCATTAGAATATTGAGTTTCAAGTTCTCTACAACCAGCCTGCTTTATCAAGCTTCTTTAATCTGTTTCTGGTATTCTCCCCTTCTCCTAACCAAATTAGCTGTAGAATTGATCTCTCTCCAATAACTGCTCCACTCTGCAATCAGAGTAATATTTTTGAAACACATTTGACATGTGACTTCATTCCCTTCTTAAAACCCATCAATGGTTTTTCATTGCTCTTAGGAAAAAATAATTGTTACGTGTACTTGGCCTCATTGCTCTGCACAATCTGGCCTTTCTCACACCATGTTCATCTCACACCATGCTTCCCTCTCTGGCCATGGATTCTACGAATTCCTCAAGAGGCAAAAATGAAGTGAAGAATCTGGGGAATACCTTTTGGAAGAGATGAAACTTGAAGTAGGATTTGATGGCTAATATTTGCATAGGTGAGGAAGGAAGACACTTCAGACCGGAAACAGTTTTTGAGTATGGATTGCTTAGAGTACTAGAAAGTATGGTTTTAAAAGTGAGCAGGAGCTAAATTATGGAAGGCCTGAAAGACCAGGCTGAGGAATCGTTTTCAAAAGTCTGATAGCTACCTCTAGGGAGAATTGAAGGGTGTGGTGATGGGTCGGAGACAGTAGCTAGGAAGCTGCTGGCAGTCCACGAATCCAGTGCTGCTTGTGCTGGATAGGACAGTGTGAATGCAAAAGAGAGGACAGCTGATAGATCGTTGAGGGAAAAAATAGATATGAAGTTGTAACAGATTGGAAGGACACAAGAGTCAAAATGATTTTAAGATGTTAAGCCCCTGTGACCAGAAGAATACAATTTAGGGTGGAAGTGGGGTACAAAGTGTCAAGGCATCACTGAAATGAATTACTTAAACATCTATCATCTATCAGTATTATTGGCTAAAAGATTGTGGATACCAAGTCTGTCAGTTAGGATGAGGTTCAACTACATGTAACCAGAAATCCGAAATAATTATGGCTTACACAGAGTAGAACTCTTTTTTCCCACAAAAAGGAAGGCCGGAGGTAGACAGGTGGTGCACATCACAGTGTGGTCAAGGACTAAGGCTTCTTTCTTTCCACTCCACTTTCTTAGTGGCTTCCATCCTAAAGGATACCTCATAGTACAAGATGTACTCGAGCTCTAGTCGTTAGGCCGGAGGTATAGGCCAGAAGATGGGAAGGAAGAAGGGCGAAGGGGGTTGGGGGTTGGGGGTCCCCACACAGCTGACTTATTTTCCTTTAAGCAGCTTCCTTGAAGTGCCATAGAATTTCGTCATCTGGACCAGCCTAGCTGCAAAAGAAAGTCATCTTTTATTCTGGGCTGTAATTTTGCTAGCTAAAAATTAGGGGTTTTGTTAGTATAAGGAGAGAGGGGTTAATAGGTATTGGGATAAGCAATCAGTATCTTCCGCCACAGGTAACAGGAGACCCGTGCAAGAGCAATGACTGGTCAGAAGTAGAAGAATGTGGAGTGCCTGGGTGGCTCAGATGGTTGAGTACCTTCAGCTCAGGTCATGATCTCTAGGTCCTGGGATCAAGCCCCACGTCGGGCTCCCAGCTCAGCCGGGAGTCTGCTCCTGCCTTTACCCCTCTTTGTACTCTCTCTCTCTCTCAAATGAATAATAAAATCTTAAAAAAAAATGACTTGAAGAATGTGAGGCGGTGGTTATGTTGAGAAGGCTCAGAATTAGTGATTTTAGAGGTGCATGAATAATCTGTGAATTAGACTTCACTCTTTTTTTTTTTAAGATCTTATTTATTAATTTGACAGAGAGAGACAGCCAGCGAGAGAGGGAACACAAGCAGGGGGAGTGGGAGAGGAAGAAGCAGGCTTCCAGCGGAGGAGCCTGATGTGGGGCTTGATCCCAGAATGCTGGAATCACGCCCTGAGCCGCGAAGGCAGACGCTTAACGACTGCGCCACCCAGGCGCCCCTAGACTTCATTCTTTATTACGTTGCGTGAATTATAAACAAAAGTTAGGGATTGATTTTCTTTACCATATGGTATGTTGGTAGTCCAAAAGTCAGTAAATGCATACCCAGTGAGTCCTTTTAAGAGACCTTGCAGACCTTTTTTTAGGGGGCGGGGGCTATTTTTCCGAGGAAGTAAAATCTTAGCTTTTTTTTTTTTTTTTTAAAGATTTTTTATTTATTTATTCGACAGAGATAGAGACAGCCAGCGAGAGAGGGAACACAAGCAGGGGGAGTGGGAGAGGAAGAAGCAGGCTCATAGCGGAGGAGCCTGATGTGGGGCTCGATCCCATAACGCCGGGATCACGCCCTGAGCCGAAGGCAGACGCTTAACCGCTGTGCCACCCAGGCGCCCCAAAATCTTAGCTTTTAAAAAAAATCTTTAGGAGGCAAACCACTCAAAAATGGTCAGCTTTTAATAATTGACCCTTCTTTATGGTCAGCTTATTAATATTTATATCTACCCAGCAGGTTCTGAGTAGATATTTCTAGTTATGAAGTAAAAACTGTTGTTTCTCTGATTTCTGTATATTTATCAAAGCAGATTCTAAGAGATTTTTTTAAAAGATTGTCTTAGTAAAATTTTCTTTTATTAATATAATAATTCCAGTATTTTTGCAAAGATTTTATTACTAGTTTTAACAAGAACTAGCCCCTAGGAATACTTTTCAGCAAAATTCATGATAGAAGCATTTTTTAGAAGCATTTTTTAGAAGCATTTAGAAGCATTTTTTGAAAACAGCCCAGAATGCCAGATAAATCTTTTAGGTTTATGCTGCTTAAAATGGTAAAAACAAACAACAACAACAAAACCCACAGCATTTTACTTAATATTTAAAGATGACGTCTTCCTTTCCTCATAGCACTTTGTCTACTGCAGAATGTGTATGTGTGATTTTGCCCTACTTCTGGTGATGGGGTTCTCATCCTTTCGGTAGGATCCATATTAAGCCAGCCTTCTTTACCTCCTCGATCCATAGTAAACCTGTCTTGGAAAGAGTCCGTTTATTGGATAATATAGCTACACCGGGGCTCTATGACAGTATCTTTTGCTGCCTCATTAACTCAGGAGCATTAGAACAAGATAAAAATGCCCTAAAGCCTCTTATCTGATGTCTGGTGTAACCTGCTGAAAGCAGGAGTGCCATTAGTTTATGTTAGAAATCAAATGGCTCTCTCCAGCGCAGGAAGTCCTGATTAAACCTGAAGTGTCCCTGGAGGACTCTACAGCTGTCACAGGGGTGGTGGCTGTCCCTCACCAAAAGAGAAATCTGGGCCAGAGGTCCCAGGGGGGTGGTGCTTTAAGAACTAGCACGTGGCTGCCCCAGCTGTTCTGCTTTGCCTAATGAATTGTTTTACAAGAAGAGGCTGGGTATTGTCATCCCAAGCTGCCTTCCTTAGAGACTGGAGCAGGCCAAATAATAAGTAATGTTAGTGATGGTAATTGAAATGTGATGGCTCTCCTGGGATCTTCACAGCCCTGGAGCTGGTTGGCACTTGTGGATTGTCTTTCCTACCAAGGCCCTATTTGAAGTGTGCCTTCCTTTTTTTTTTTTTTTTTTTTTTCCAGTTACATAATAATGTGAATTTTTTTTCTCTCCTCCCCGCCGTCGAAATTCATTGACAGAAGCAGTCTTAGGAACATTGTAGTGGCTTTAAGTAAAAAAAGAACAGCTTTGACTTTTTTTCTTTTTTGGTGCAAAGTGGTGATTTTATTAAAGCATGGAAACAGGACCCATGGGCAGGAAGAGCTGCTGCCCGGGGTTGTGAGGAGCAACTGGTTATATACTTTGGGGTCAGGGGAAGTAAAGACAAAAGGAAGTTCCAAAAGGATTTTCATATACAACTTTGACTTTTTCATTTAAATTATCAACACTGAAACAGTAAAGAAGGGCTACCACATATCCTTAGTCTCTTAAAGACCCCTGTGGAGATCTCTCTAGGCTTTAAAGGAATGTTTTACTTATTTTTTTTATATTTCTTTAAGAATTTGATCATTATTTCAGAGAGAGAGTGTGCGGGGGCAGGGGGAGATTCTCGAGCAGATTCCCCACTGATCAGGGGCTCGATTTCACGACCCTGAGATCATGACCTGAGCTGAAACCAAGAGTCAGACGCTGAACTGACTGAGCCACCCAGGCGCCCCTAAAGGAACGTTTTAAACTTACACAAGTAATTCACACTCTAGATTTAAAATTCTTTAAAATAAGCATAGTAGGATATAAAGTGAAAAGTAAAAACCTTGCTTGCTGAACTTATCGGAAGTAACCATCAGACATTTTCTATGCATAATTGAGTTTATATGTTACCACATACAGATGAGATCATAATATATGTACTGTTTTGTGACTTGCTTTTTTACCCCACAGTGTATCTTGGATATCTTTCCACAGTGATACAGATAGACGTACCTCATTGTTTCCTAATTGCTGCATAGAGTTTTATTGTATTGATGTGCCAATTCTAGAGTCTTACTAGGTAGTTTGACCTGGACCTGTGAGTGAATACTTACTGTACCAACTGGTTGCACTTACTGATTTGTATTCTGTGGTTCACCCTTTTACCTCAGTGATTTTCCTTTCTTCAGGAATGTTCCAAGACTTTTAAAATAGGAAATAGTGGAGGTAAAACTTTTGGGGAGAGGTAGTGTGAGTCTTGTCATGGACCACCAGTTGGACATCTGTGTAGTGATATGCACCCTAGTGCATGTTTTAAATTCTTTGCTTAGTCCAGATAGGTGGGAAAAACAAACAGCCTTAATGGATGTTTTCTAAGGCATCAACTAGAGGCTTCCGCTCAAGTTGAATGAGCGTTCTCTCCCCTAATTTTCTACTTCAGAAGTTCCAAGTATCAAGTTATGAATGCATTAATGGGCTTGGGAGATGATTTGTCAGCACGTGAAAATGAGGACTTAGGTTTCTTGTGTTAACAGCTCGACTAACAAAGCAAGTTTGTACCTTGTGAACTTTAGGGGCCTTGCTGGGAGTGGCAGTGTGATGAATGAAGCAAAGCAATTTGCCAGGAGCATTTCAGGTCAGTGATGGGAGAAATCACTTGTCTTCTCAGGCAGACAGAAACCTAATTTTAGTTGCATCTGTCTTCAATAAGATCATGCAGATTGAGTGATAGAAATTGTCACTTCCATCAAAAATAGGAACATTATATGCCTTTTCACTTCACAGTCCTTTAGACTCATTCTCTTAACACTTCAAAGGTCTGATTTGCCCAGTCCTTATTGAAGAGATGTCATACTGATAAGTTGTGAGATGCAACTAGTTTTGTTTCCAGTTTCTTCTATGTTGTTTTCCTCTCCTTGATGCATTTGAATTGACACACAGTGCTTCACTTAATAATTGGAGGCTATGATTAATAACAATTCCTGTTTATACCTGTTTTACCTCTTGTCCAAGCATTCAGTAGATTTTTGGGACACATGGGTATATCAGAGATTTCAGTGGCTCTTGTGGGTTATTGGAGATTCTCGAGACCTATGCAATTCAAAATGTTAGCCACCAGCTGCATGTAGCTGTTCAAAGTTTAATTAATTAAAATAAAATAAAATAAATTTAATTCCTTAGTCACACTTCTAAATGCTTAGTAGCCACATGTGTCTAGTGGCTACCATATTGGACAGCATAGAGAACATTTCCATTAGATGGCACTACTCTAAAGGTTGGCAAACTTGGCCCACAGCCTGTTTTTGTATTACCTGTGAACTAGGGATGGCTTTTAAATTTTTAAAGGGTCATAAAAATAAAACAAACCAAGGAAGAAAACACAGAAAAATATGAGACAGAGACTGATTGTGGCCCGCAAAGCCCAAGGCATTTACTACCTGGCCCTTTATAGGAAAAGTTTGCTGACCCTTAGACCTGTGCCTACTTCTCTTAATAACATTTCAGCTTTCTGATCAAGTTAAGGTTAGGAGTTTCCCTAAGCCTTCAGAAGATTGTGAATCTATTAAGCAAATCAGGCGAATTGAGGAGTGAAGTTTTTTTTTTTACTGTAGATAGACCATGGAATGAGTCGGAGCTTACACAAATCAGTTCCCTGGAGCTAGCACAAATGGGATGAGCTTTGAAATGGGTAAAATTCTTTATAGTATAAATGATCAACTTGCAACAGCTTCGTGAATAATACCTAGTGTAACAGGACATCATTCTGATTTTATACACTATTTTGTGACTTTTAAGTAGTCTGTCCTCCCATCTTACTCTGAAAGAAGTAGAATAAGTACATTTAAGCAGATGTGCTTGACCTTTCAACAAAGAATTTACCATGAAGATTTTTAACTGTTCAAATTATTTTTAACTGTCAAATTATTTCAGCCAGTCTCTCCTAGGAAGAATGAAGCAAAAAGATTGTTCTGCCAGTAGTTTCAACATCTGAGAGATAATCTTCCCTTGCCAAATGTAGCTAACAATTTCTCATTAAATATAAAGCTTATGAAATCTGCCTATAAAAGTGAGCATCTGGCACTTCTGTGGTAAATTAGAGTCAACTTGTTGCCATCAAGATACGACCTTGATATTCATGAGGGAACTTTGTGATTTCCCAAGTTTGTGCTAACCCATAGCATATTATTTTTCCTCTAAAATGCAGTAAGATACATTTGAAAAAAATTTAAGTTATCCTTTTGGGTTTTTGATGTAAATTATTTCATAATTAGAAGTAACTAAAGTAATTCCCCCACTAAAAGAAATGTTACACTATAATATATTGAATTATTAGTAGAAGCATTAATTTGAACTTGCCTGAATCTTCAGATTTAAGATAGTGATGTCACATTATTATGGACTATGTGGTGACATCATGAAATGCACTGAACCCCAGAAAAAGTCACATTTCAACATTAGCCTTGGAGAAAGAAAGAGGCAAGTGGTAGAAGAGATAAGGGAGAGAATTGTGAGACAGTATTTTGAGAGGAAACCTTCATGAAGTGATAACTTCTTTCTAAAGAACAGTAAGAATGGTAGCTGTGTTTTGCCTTTATTCCCTGGTACAAAATCAGTGAAAATTTTATTACTTAAAGTTTTATTCATTCATCATAACTGGTTATGGTTTCAAACAGCAATTTCCCATGGTAGAGCTTTCAATTTATGAGAACCCCCCCAAATTTGTTCTAATCTTTCAGTTCCATCCCCATTGTCATTCTTTTTTTTTTTTAAGTTCATTTATTTTTTAGTAATCTCTACACCCAACATGGGACTTGAGCTCACAACCCCAAGATTAAGAGTCCACCCCAAGATTAAGAGTCCATGTTCTTGTGACTGAGCCAGCCAGGTGCCCCCTCTTTGCCAGTCTTGCCAAATCATTTCTAAGTCTTCTTGCTCTTTCAGTTCTTCCATGTCACTTTTACGTGTGCCCTTGAAACCTTTGCCACCCTCTTGTCTCACTGGTATTAATAGTATTGCCTGTGAAAATAATTTTTGAAGTCGTACACTGCCCTCTTCTGTCATGCATGCCAGTAAGCATCCAAAGATCGCCCAGTCTCCAGTAGGAGATTCCATAATATTTCTTATATAACCAAGGATGTACCTCTACTAAAGCTGGCTGTAATCAAGTTTGAGATCTTTGTCCATGGCATTTTATGATGCCAGTCAAAGTATGGCAAAGTCATACACCTTGGGTTTGTATTTTACACTCCAGTTGAAAAGTCAGAAACATTAAGAGGAAGGAACATCAACTTGAGATTTAAAGTTGCAAACCATAGCCATTTAGGATGGTCCATGATGAGGAGAATCTGAAATTCAAGCTTTTGAGAAATTAGATATTTCTCCATTTCTGGCATAAAGTATTTCTAAGACCTATCCAAAAAAAGTTGCCCTGTATCTGAGGCTTTTTTATTGACCTATCCATATTTGGAAAAGAATTCTTTTTACGTCCTGAGATTCCCAGATGAGCAGGGCAAATTCTTAATTTTTGCATAAAGTCTGCACATTGCTACAAAGTAGATGAGGTAGCCTGATCTTGAACTCCAAAAACCTATAAGGATATCTGGACATCTGGGTTTTTCACCACTGAATTTCCAATGCTGCTTATAATTGATACACGATAAATATCTATTGTCTAATAGATCCTCTTTTGATTTATGTGCAAAGGCATTTTCTTTTCATATCCATGTTAAACAATTTTTTTTTTTAAGATTTTATTTGTTTGAGAGAGAGAGAGAGAGAGAGAACATGGACAGGGAGAGGGAGAGAATCTCAAGCCGACTCCATGCTGAGCACAGAGCCCAATGCAGAGCTCGATCTCATGACCTCAAGATCATGACACCAGCCACAATCAAGAGTCAGACGCTTAACTGACTGAGCCACCCAGGCGCACCAAACAATTTCTCGTTATGACTGATGACTCTTCCTTTTTATGAGCCCTTTAACTTCACATTTTCTCCCAAGTCACACTGTGGTCATGAGTCCCGTCTTTCCTGTACCATCTTTACTGCCTTTTCAACTCTCATTTTTCTCTTTTCCGATGAATATTCTTGGTAAAAGCTGATGCACTTGCTTAAACATTCCCACACACTGCTGGTTATGTGAAGGAACTATTTGTGTTATAGATCTGAGCCAGCCTCAAGAAATGTATCCATCTTTTGGAGTACCTGGGTGGCTCAGTCAGTTAAGCGTCTGCCTTCAGCGCAGGTCATGATCCCAGCGTCCCAGGATCAAGCCCCGCATTGGGCTCCTTGCTCAGTGGGGTGTCTGCTTCTCCTTCTGTCCTTCCCCCCTGTTCGTGATCTCTCTCTCAAATAAATAAATAAAATCTTAAAAAAAAAAGTAAGAAATGTATCCATCTTTTATTCCAAATTTGTAGAAACTTCTAATCCTCTCCAGTTTCCATAGTGTTATCTTTACTATGTATAAGAGTACCACTAGGGAACATCACAGCCACAGTGGGATGCCGGTGGTGAACGGACTGCTAGGCTCACTAGCTAAATGACTTGCTCTTTAGTTTGTGTTGTTTGGATTAGTTCCTCAGCAAAATTGCAAATAAACTCCTGTGTTATATTGACTTTCATGCTTTTATAGGTGAAATCCCACATATATTTAAGACCTGGATTCATATACTGGTAGCAGTTACAAATTGTTTAGAATACTGTTTTCTTCCTTAAGTAGAAAGTGTAGTAAAATTCAGTTCTTGTGTAATGGAAGTATTCAATATTGTGTATAGTGCTGCAGTCTGATTTTCTTTGGACTATTTTATAACACTGTTAGAAGAAAAATAAATGGTTTTTGCCATAAATGAGATCTAATAATTATTTAAATTAATAATTCTGTCCTTAGAGATTATATTTGATTCTGTTTTTATTGTTCACCACCAGTGTGTGAAATGAATATATGCAAAAATGGTCTGTTATCACCTACATTTGCTTTGGTGTTTGGAGGTGCAAGCAGTGAGGAGATCCCAGTTTGCATGATTAACCTTGTAAGGACTATGGATCCTTCCATATGTAGGAACTATCCCCATACTTTATTTAGGTCGGGAATGAAGCTGGTTTTGCCGAAATTAACAAGGAAATCCTAAAATTCACGTGAAAATGCAAGAGAACCAGAACAGCTACAAAAAAAAAAAAATAATAAAGAACAAAGTTGAAGGACTCACAGTCTCAAAATTTTCATACAAAACTACAATATTCAAGACAGTGTGGTATTAGCATATAGGTATCCTTATAGATGAATGGAATAGAATTGAAAATCCAGAAACCCTCATATTTATAGTCAATTAATTTTTGACAGGGGTGCCAGATCATTCAATAGGTGGAAAATAATCTCTTTAACAAATGGTGCTGGGAAAACACAATATCCATATACAGGAACCCCAAATTGAGCCCCCTAAATTACACTGTATACAATTATTAATTCAAAAATCTGTTGTAGACCTAAATGTAAGACCTGAAACTGTAAAAAATCATAGAAGAAAACATAAGCATAAATCTTTATGACCTTAGTAGGCAGTGGTTTCTTACATATCATTCCAAAAACACAAGCAGAAAGACAAAATTAAAAATTGGACTTCATCAAAATGTAAAGTTTTTGTGCTTCAAAGATACCATTAACAAAGTGAAAAAGCATGGGGCACCTGGCTGGCTCAGTTGGTAGAGCTTAAACTCCTGGTCTTGGGGTTGTGAATTCAGTCCCCATGTTGGGCATAGAGTTTACAAGAAAGAGAGATCTCGAGAGAAGTTAATTGAAAAGACAGTCCACAGAATGGGAAAGAACTTTTGTGAATAATTTCTGTATTGTTTGATAAGGGGCTTGTATCCAGAATATATAAAGAATTCATGTAATTCAACAATAAAAAGACAGCCCAATTTTTAAAGTGGGCAAAGGATTTAAATAGACATTTCTCCAAAGATATACAGATGGCCAACAGGCACATGCAAAGATGCTCAGCATTAATCATTAGAGAAATGCAAATCAAAATCATGAGATACTACTCCACACCCACTGGCATGACTATAATGAAAAAGATGGGCAGTACCAAGTGTTGGCAAGGATGTGGAGAAATTAGAGCCCTTGTGCACTATTGTTGAGAATGTGAAAATGGTACAGCCATTATGAAAAATAGTATGGTGCTTCCTCGAAATATTAAAAATAGAATTACCAGATGATCCAGCAATTCCACTTTTGGGTATATACCCAAAGGAGTTGAAAGCAGGGACTTGAATAGATATTTGTACACCCATGTTCACAGCAGCATTACTTGAAATTGCCAAGACATAGAAACAACCCAAGTGTCCATTGATGGATGAGTGGATCAACAAAATGTGGTACATACATACAATGGACTAGTATTCAGCCTTAAAAGGAAGAAAAATCTGATACATGCTGCAACATGGATGAGCTTGAGGATATGCTAAGTAAGATAAGCCAGTCACAAAAAGACAAATACTGTATGATTCTACTTATATGTAGTACCTAGAGTAGTCAAATTCATAGAGGCAGAAAGTGGAATGGTGGTTGCCAAGGGTCGAGAAAGGGAGAATGGGGAGTTATTATTTCATGGACACAGCTTTGATTTTGCAAGAGAAAAGTCTGAACATAGGTTGTACAACAATATCAATATACTTAAATGCCACTGAAATGTACACTTAAAAATTGTTAAGGTGAAGCCCTCAGTTTGTTTCCCAGAGTCCATAGTCTCTCATGGTTCATTCCCCCTTCTGTTTACCCCCCCCCTTTCTTCTGAGGGCTTCAGAGGGGAGGAGGGTGGAGGAATGAGATAGGCTGGTGATGGGTATTAAGGAGGGCACGTATTGCATGGTGCACTGGGTGTTATACGCAAGTAATGACTCATGGAACTTTACATCAAAAACTAGGGATGTACTGTATGGTGACTAATATAATATAATAAAAAATATTACTTAAAAAAATTGTTAAGGTCATATAATATGTGTTACATGTATTTTACCACAGTTTAAGGGGGGGCAGCAAATTTATGGCATATGAATTATATTTCAATTTTAAAACAAATATATGAGAAAAAGAAGAAAACAAAGATATGAAACCAGTCCAGGAAGCCCAAAAGGATTTGAAGAAGTCCATTATATACCTGCTCATAACTAACTGAAGGTCTTTTTTTGATGTATAATGATTTTTGTATTCTACTACCTTCAATTCCTGAATGACCCTTTTCTACCCCTCCTCTTCTTTTATTCTTTCCCAAAGTGATTTGAAATAATCTCTTGATCATCCTTGTTACTTATTGTATAACATCTGACTCTACTAAGGGTTCACATCTATTTCTTAGGATTTAGATATTATCATAATAAATAAACATTTATTAGTGGCCTGCTATGAAAAGCAATGTGCTAGACCCTGGATGTCAAAAATACATAAACTCTTCTATTTATAATTTGATTAGGGTGATAAGACATTATGTAAAAAGATGACAGTACAAGAGAGCATGCACTGTCACTTGAGTACCATAGAAGTTCAGAAATGAGAGATCATAGTGGGTTGAAGGTAGTTGGGTAGAATCTTTTAAAAAAAAAAAGAAAAGAAAAGAAAGAAAGTGAAATTTAAACTGGAATGAAAGAAATAATTTTTATTTTATTTATTTTAATTTTTTAAAAGGTTTTATTTTTTTTATTTGAGAGAGAGAGTGAGAGAGAGCAGAGGGAGAAGCAGACTCCCCACTGAACAGGAAGCCCGCTGCGGGGCTCGATCCCAGGACCCTGGGATCATGAGCTGAGCTGAAAGCAGATGTTTAACTGACTGAGCCACCCAGGTGCCCCAAGAAATAAATTTTACATATCATCATTGACAAATTGGTTTCCTCCACACTGTAAGATTCCATGTAAAATGCAGCATTCCATGTAGCAGTTACTATTTGATTAACCTGCACAAATCCTTTTTCTCATATTCATTTCCCTCACTGGCAGCCCCGATTCGTTAGTACAGTCAAAGGCATTGCCTCTTTGTTTATTTGTTCACATATGGATGAGTGATTACATAGGGAGGCAAAGTGACCTTACATCATAAGTTGGCCACCGAGCCATGTAGTAGCCTCTGTGGGTTTACTCTGTTTAGTCTGTAAAGTGATAACAAAGAGAGAAGAAAGTAGCCACTGTCAAGCATCTCTGGCCTAGGGTGAGTTTGGCCTGCATTTTGACAATGATTTTTGTTATTTCTGCTTTCTATGTTGAATGGATTTACTGCCCATCAGAGTCTCAAAGACCCTTAATTTTAAAAATACATTGATTTTTTTTTAGTCTTCTTCATGCTGACTGTTAACCTCCTTATGACATGCGGTGATGATTTCTGAATTTTCATTAGGCACAACTCATTGTTGAAGCACTGAAGCAGTTGGTTACTTTTGCAGCTAATTCTTGGTCAAATAAGCAAGAGTCCTTTAAAAAGATTAGCCAGAACAGTTTTTAAAATCCACAGCAGCATTGATGTGTATCAGTTCTGTCTTGGCATACTTTGACCCATGGCTGTGCAGTGTTTTATTACCCTCAGCTACATAAGGACACATACTTACAGCACCACTTTTGTAGCAGATATTTTTATAACTCTACAGAATGATTAGACTGACATAGAGCCATTCTCTAAATGCATAGGTATTAAAATATTCTGGCAGCTGTCTCCTTTTTGCCTTTAAGTTGAGACATCATGATGAGATAAGACTGTACCAGTCCCGATCGGTACAAGAGTGAAGTTAGGCATGGAATTCTCACATTACTGACAAGAGTCTTTGTCACTGTAAATAAGAGAAATCTTGGAGGAGGGGTTCCCATTATAGTAATTCCAACTCAATTCCGCTAATATTGTTTTTCAGAAACTTCTTTACATTAAAACACATTCCATGTAGTCAGTTAGGAAGGAAGTTATGGTATTAAAATGCCTCTGAATTCTAACTAAAACAACTTAGCTTGTGCTCAGAAACATACAATATCTTTATCTGGGAGTTTGAGGTATTGAGTAGGGTTTAGAGAGTGTTTAGGAGAACCTGAATGGGAGAAACCTTCTGGTAAATTGGTACTATGGTATAGTGACATGGGATACAGACTCAAAGTAGTCTTCTAGCATTCTGTGAACTATAGGTCATAGTCCTCAAGAGGGAACCGAGAGTCTGGGAAGGTCTCAAGTGATGATCTTAGCAACTGTCTGACCTCTCTTCCCCTAAGTACTCCCATCCTGCTTCCAAGTGTCTCAAATTTTTCTAACTGGGAACAATTTCCAATTGAAAGATTGGCCCTTTGCTGAGACATGTGAGACTTTAAATGGCAAATGATTATGGGTACAACCATTTTGGAAAACAGTCAGGTAGTATCTTCTAAGGGTGATCATACATATACCCTATGACCCGGTAATTCTGGTGCTAGATACATACTCTAGAAATAGAAATGCAAACATTTGTATACCAAAAGATGCATACAGAAATATTCAGAACAGTGCTATTCATAATAGATCAAGACTAGAAACAATCCAAAAGTTGATTGACAGTAAAATGAACAAATAAATTCAGATATATTCACATGCTGGAATACTATATAGCCCTGAAAATGAACAAACTGTTGCTACATGCAAATGAGTCTCTGGAACATAACATTGAGTAAATGAAGATAGACACAAAAGAGTACGTATTATACAATATCATTTATGTAAAGTTCAAAAACAAGCTAATCTATGTTGCTATAAATCAAAATAATGGTTGCATTGTGGGTAAGGTGGTGGCTGGGAGGGAGCATGAGAAGGGAAACTTCGGGGGGGCTGGTAATGGTTCTCTATAAAGATGAATGTGATTGTGTGTCCATTTTGTGAAATTCCTCACATATACTTATGATTTGTACATTTTTCTGTCTGCATGCTGTACTTTAAAAGTTAACTAAAATTTTTTTTAAAGACAAATAGTGGCTGAGATAAAAATTGAAAGTAATTCACTCTGAAGTTGAATAGCTAGGCTGTTGTTGAATTGAAATGCTAGCCTTTCTGGTTTGATATGGGAAGATCACAAAAGAAAGTTATCAAGCATTAATAGTATTCCAGCCAGATTTCAAAATATTGCTTTGAGCAGGGCTTCTATCATTGGATAAGAATAATAGGAATTATTTTCTAGGATATTTTTGTCATGGATAGCTGTGAATATATACAACTTTTTGTGCATTAAAAGTTTGCTTTTAACATAAACATCTTTAGTATTAAAAATTTTGTTCCAGAGAGTCATTAAATTAGGTATCACCATGAGAGTGACAGAATGGTGATAAATGTGATTCAGTAGATGGCAGTATTCCCTTTGAAGTTTTTAGTTAAACTATGGATATGTGGGGGTAACTCTTAGCAACTTTCTTCAGTAGGAATGATAAAGGGTCACCTGCTGGGACAAGTAGACCAGAAAGAACATTATAATGTTTTTGTTCATATTACATGTTATTTCATGTATCGCTAGGAACTATTTTGAATGAACCTATAAGATTCAGAGTCCACAAATCTAGAGGAAAAATCCCAGATTTTTCCACATAAAATCCTAGAATGATAGCTTGCAATAGGAAGTTTGTTTAATGTAGTATTATTTTAAGTGGGTGTTCATGCATAGAATATTCAGGAAGAATTTGAGCAGAATCTTTTTTTTTTTTTTCTGTCTTGTATGTAGGAATATGTATATGTCAAGACTGAGATAATGACTAACTGCCTTGGACAAGGACGTCAATGAAATTTATTGATGAGGAGATTAGGGTACACTTGAGCATAAATTAAAAGAAAAATTAAAACTGACCAGTCTGTTTTTGTTGGTTATTTTAATACAAGTCAAACGTTTTTTGAATAGTCTCTCTTTTTTTGTATTGAAATTTTCTTAAAATGGTAGTGCTTGATGAAAGCAGTGGGGTTTAAGAAATCCTGTGGCATTATAGGAGTTTTAGTTGTAAGGAATTTGACATGGATCAGAGTAATATGCCAGAGAAGTCAAGAGTTATCAGCCAAAGGACAGAACGTGCCTATAGTACAGAATGGGAGACAGATGAACAAACTAGACAGTTAAATCCAGAAGAACTACATTCAAGTTCTGACTTTGCTCATTATTAGCTGTTGACCTTGGACAAATCATTTAACTTGCCTGACTTTTCTTATCTTTGCTCATTATTAGCTGTTGACCTTGGACAAATCATTTAACTTGCCTGACTTTTCTTATCTATGAAATATAGGTGATAAATAACTGCTTTGCCTTCCATATAGCTTGTTAAGCTCATCAGGTAGGTGCATTGTCTGTAAGCGTGCTCTGTTAATGAACGCTACAGATGGACTCTGCGTTGTTTTTATACTGTGCAGTTAACTTTGTGTTTCCGCAGGATTTTCTGCCTGTAGTCAGCAGGTGCCAGCTGGGAAACGTTGATAAGCATAGCCTCAACAGCCATCATTATATGAGTACCTACTAACAGGTACTGGGCTAAGTGCATTAAGTGCATAGCTTCCAAAGCCTCACTATGAGCTATGAGTAAGTTGGGCCATTGACCCCATTTTATAGTTCACAAAGGTTTGGACTGACCCAAGAGCTATGAATTAAGTCCGCGTCATCTGACTCCACAGCCGTTGTTTGTAGTAGGCTATATACCTGCCATGCTGTGCTTCAGTTTTTACTTTTCCCTAGCTAGTAAATACCAAAATAGAAGCCAGGGCCATATGTAGCATTTTTATGTATTGGGCAATTCAAATAAAGACACTGGACCTTAAAATTTTATTACATTTCATTATGGAGTGATTAACAGAATCCTAATGTATGCATTTGTTAATTTGGGAATGGGGAGGGTTGGCGCTCCTGACTTGAGCCTGTTTCATCTTTAGCCAAAGCACATCCAGATCATTTCTTGATGATTCAGACTCAAGGAGAGGAACAGTAACATTAACACAACCTAAAGTAACAGTGACACAACCTGAAGAGTGTTAATATTTGGTTTGAGGATATATTGAATTTCTTTGCAAACACCCCTCCCAGTTACTTATTTTTCCATATTACAACTGCTTTGCTTTTTTCTTTTTTGTATATTTGTGTGTGTGTGTGTGTGTGTGTGTGTGTGTTTTAGGGGGTTTCGCATTTATTGTAATTATAATACTCCTTGACATTTTGCATGGAGATAACATTTTCAGGGAGAATACATTTTATTTATGTATGTATGTATGTTTTAAGATTCTGTTTGTTTATTTGTCGGATAGAGAGTGAGAGAGAGCACAAGCAGGGGGAGCAGGAGGCAGAGAGAGAAGCAGGCTCCCTGCTGAGCAAGGAGCCCACTACGGAACTCCATCCCAAGACCCTGGGATCATAACCTGAGCCGAAGGCAAATGCTTAACCATCTGAGCCACCCAGGTGTCCCCCGGGAGAATACATTTAGAACTGATAAGTAAATATACTAATAACTAAATGTTTTTGCTGTTCCTAACAGGTAAAAACAAAAATATATGAAAATTTTCATTTATAAATGTGTTATTTTCACTATTCCAAAAATATTGTTTTTAATGAAAAATGACTTTTCCAAAGTATATCTTCAACCTTCTGTAGTAAAAATATAAAAATTACTTATTCATGTTTTGGCCACCTTGTAATTTAGTTCATATATTGTCATTTCTGTTTTTTAGTTTGATTTTTAAATTTTAGGATAGTTTTAGATATTTATGGGAAAATTGTAAAGGACAGTTTCCATATAACCCACACCCAGTTTCCCCTATTATTATGATGGTACATTTATTACAATTAATGAACTTTTTTTGTTTAACATTTTTCCTGTACTTTATTCAGTTTTCCTTAGTTTTTCCCTAATTCTGGAGTCCCGTCCAGGATATCATAATTACATTTAGTGATCATACCTCCCCATAGGCTCCACTTGGCTGTGATAATTTCTCAGGCTTTCCTTGCTTTTGATGACCTTGACAGTTCTTTTAAAGAAGGACTTACTGGTCAGGTACATTGTAGAATGTTCCCCAATTGGGATTTGATGTTTTTCTTAAGATTATGGTTTGCCTTTCACTGCATACACTAGGTTATATGGGGAAGTTGCTCTTAATCATAGTGAACTCTGAAGAAGGCAGATTGGAATTTGAAAATATTGGCTGTGGATAACCCATACAAAGATAAGCATTAACATTCTTTGTTGGCATTGAAGCTTTGGCTACATTCTTTATGTTTTTTATATTTTATCATTTTTTCAGAAGAAGCCAGTCCTAATTCTGGCTGAAAACAAGAGTGTAGGTTGTATGATCTGCTCGTGTCCCCAGAACAGTTTCTTTTCTAATTGCACCTGTTGGGGCAGTTAGCATGGGTTTTAATGTTACTCTTAAGAGCTTTATTTAATCTGAATTGGCCTTTCAATTAGTAATGGGCAATTTTGGGTGAATTGTTAATTGATTAGAATTGTGGAAATCATCTCAAAAGCTGTTTTGTCACTGTAGCCTAGACTAGTAGAAGATTAAAACGGAGTCTGGTTTAGTTACTATTCTAAGACGAATGCTTGCAAAGTATTATTTTCATGGTTTAGGTTTGTTGTTCCAGCCTGGTGTCTTAACTCTGTTGAGAATGATTGTTTTTTAACTCACCGAGGTCCTCAATTCTACTCCATTAAGGAACACTTTTCTGCCAATCAAAAAGCAGCATCCCTGAGATTGATTTTTGTTACAGTGGATAGTAATGGCTGCCGAGTGACAACATTTCAAACTCTTTTATGTAAACAGAAAGCAATCAAATAAGTACTAATCCAAGGATTATGTGGACCCAAATCCCGTGGCCAGGAGAAGAATCTCTGCAGTCTATGTCCCTGGCTCTTTGCCTTCTGGTCGCCCCTCTTCATCCTGGAAAGCTTGCTTGCTGCTGGTGCTGCCTGTTAGATTGCAGAATGCGGCGACCAGAACACTCCTGCAGCTCCTGAATGGAATTCAGAAAGACACTTACATTTCCATAAATAAATTAGGAATTCAGTGGTTTCTTCGGGCTAATCAGGGCAGGCTGATAAACCTTGCTAGCTGTTTAATAAATGAATTGTGACTGATTACCTATTAATATGGACGCCTCAGGAATTCACCCAGGGGGAAGCAGAGCAGTGAAATAGAGAGGGGCATGGCCCCTTGGGAAATCAGGGCTTCATGTTTGCAGCTTAAATATCTCTGTGAAGTATCAATAAGGAGGTAATTGAATTTTGAACACAAACATGAGCGCCGGATGGATGAAAGGGGGAGGGGGTATCTGATCATCTCTTCTCTGCCCCTTCATTCTCCCCTCCCCTTTTCCTTAGAGACCACTCTAGTAAAGATAGATGCTAAATCCATTAAATAAAGATTAGACTCTGTCGTAGTAGAAAATGGCAGCTTAGCTAGATCCCCGGGCAAATTGGGGCCTTTTGCAATACAGAAAATTAAAATATACATTTTTAACAAGTGTGCTATCTTCCTACCAATAATGCCAGGCTGGCTTGTGGGGTTTGCTCCTCCTTTGGATTGGCTTTTGTTTGGACAGATCACTTTCTCTTGTACTAATGCCAATCTTTTCTGTATTCCTGGAGCAGAAGGGGCTGGGTTTATTTATTTATTTTTAAAGCTTCTGTTGAGGCCTTTCCTCTAGCATCCTGCTTGCTTGTAATCAGAGGAGTGGGAAGGAGATTAGTGTCCCATGAATTGACGGTAGATAAATGTTCCCTCCCCTTAACTGGTGGGTCCAGAAGAGCCCAATCACTTGTATTTCAGGGATGATTGGAGACTGTACAGCCAAGCAAGAAAAGAGCTTACAGACTGAAATAAAAATTGATATTTTAGATGCTATTTTATTTGGCATTATTTCCTCTAGATAAGGTTATTGATTTGCTTTGTTTTATTTTAAGCCAGATAAAGTCTTATTAATGTAGAAAAAGAATTGGCATCATTTGATGACAGATGATAATACCCCTTTTTGAGCAATATCAAAACGCAAGCATCAAGCCCTAAATACTTTTGTTTCTGTGTGTGAATACCCAGTAGTGGCTTTTTGGACTAACCTTTGTTTATATGTCTGTCTACATGTTCTGGTTATTCTTTCATAAGGCTTCAGTTAGTAAGTCTATCAACAAGTATTAATTGAGCATCTGTTAGGTGTGTGGCATTTTTAGTTGCAATAGTCAACAGCAAGAAAGTCTGTTCTCTGCTACCACGAATATTTCTTTAAGTAGAAGTAAAATGGAGTCGGTATGTCATACTCCTGCTTATAAAAGTTCTTTGACTCCTTCGGTCTTACTTATAAAATAAAATTCAGATTCCTCAGGCTTTCACAAAGGACTTTCTTAACATCAACCTAGCTTTTCTCTCCAGTTTCATGGAAAACTTATACTTATCCTCCAAGGCTGTTTCTAATCCCGGTCTCTCCGTGTAGTGTCTCCCTGTTCCCCAGGCGGAGTTACATTTTTGTTATCATTTAGTGTGCGTTCTACACTTGGGGGCTCTGAGGATTTCCAGTGGGAGAAAAAATGTACTTCTTAGTAATTAAGGATTTTGTGCATTACTTGCCAGATTGCAAACATTCCCAATTCTTTGGTTCAGCTTACAGGGTAGCTTGATGGTCAAATTTTTAATGATTTTTCCTTGTGTATTTCACTTTATAATTTAGCTTTGATTTGTGGTGATCTTTAATGGTAAGAAAGAAAGTGTCTGTTTGCTGTCCCTGTCATTACTGCCCTTAAGTTATTTATCTCTAGAGAGCAGAAATCAAACTTACTTAATCTGATTGCCACAGTTCACAAATGACGCTTTATGATTCTGAATGCTAGTTCGCAGAATTAAACAGTGCAAAATTTCAGAATTTTCTAGTCCCTCACATGTTGCATGTTACATTGATGTTGTACTTAGATGGTTCTCTTTTTCCTTCCTGTTGCTCTAACTTTCGCTTCCTGCCATTTTTCTGGCCCTCAGAGCTCCTTCCAACCTTATTGACAATGCAGGTTTGCTGGGGCCATGGAAGCCAGCATTTTAAAGGCTCTGTATTCCCAGTGGTTGGATCTCAATTAAGTTTTAAGCCTTATTTAACATTAACAGATTTATGCAAATAAAATGTGTTTTCTTTTTGTACTAATAATTTTAAGTGTAGCTTGCATGTTTTCATGTAATTATAACAGAAATTTAATGCTAGACATTCTGAGGTTAAAAAAAACTTACCCAAGTAATCCCTAAAAATTTTAAATAAAGGATATTGACTTTATCCCTTTAAGAGAAGACTCTTGGTAACTTCCTCTCCTAAAGCTTTCTGGTGATCTTAGCATAACCTTCATTCAATAAAATCTCTCTTTCCTGCCTTTGTATTTACATAACATAGTACCCTTAGAATTACCTGCAATGTAATGTTGCTGCCTAGGTGATTCCTAATTTTAGTTTCTGTATGTGTGTAGTTAATGCTCAGGTGTGTGTCTTGTTCAGGAAGATAATGTCGCTATGGTTCTTTTTTTTTTTTTTTAAGATTTTATTTATTTATTTGTCAGAGAGAGAGAGTGTGAGCACAAACAGGGGGAGCAGCAGGCAGAGGGAGAAGCAGGCTCCCCGCTGAGCAAGGATCCTGATGACCCTGGGATCACGACCTGAGCCGAAGGCAAATGTTCAGCCAACTGAGCCACCCAGGCATCCCTGTAGCTATGGTTCTTAAGCTAAGAGTCCATGAATCTCCTGAAATATAAATGAAATTGTATGTGTATGCTTATATATGTATATTTCTCTGCAGAGAGTATTAATGGCTTTCATTAGATTTTTTTAGAAGGTCTGTTAGGATTGAACTGTGTGCCCCTAAAAAAGATATGTCAGAATCCTAACCCCTAGTACCTCGGAATGTGACCTTATTTGGAGATAGGGTCTTTACACAGGTAGTCAAGTTAAAATGAGGTCAGTAGGGTGGGTCCTAGTCTTAAATGACTGGTAGCCTTATACAAGGGGGAAATTTAGACACGAAGACAGACACACATAGAGGGAAGATGATGTGAAGAAACACAGGAAGAAGACAGCCATCTTAAAAGCCAAGGAGACAGACCTGGAACAGATCCTTTCCTCATGGGCCTCAGAAGGAAGCAACCCTTTAATACCTTGATCTCAGACATCTAGCCTCAGAACTGTGGGACAGTAAGTTTTTGATGTTTAAGCCACTCACTTTGTGGTAGTTTGTTACAACAGTCCCAGAAAACCAATACACTCTCTATTGGTTAGGATGCTTTTGTCTGCACATTACAGAAAACCCAACTACAATGGCTTAAATGATAAAGATGTTCCATATAGATACTTTATTTTTAGGGGTGGTTAATTCAGTTACTTAACATTATCACCAGAGACCCCTGTTAGTTCCATCTTTCTGCTGTGTCACTTCAGTGTGTTGGATTCCCCCCACCTTAGGTTGGTTTCTATCATGTTTGCAAGATGGCTGCTATAGTTTTCGACATCATTGGCTGACAACACTATCCTAAGATAGAAAAGGGAATCGTTTTCCCCCATGCTTCTTATCAGTGAGAAAAACCCCAGAAGCTCTGAGGCAGATTTCCCCTTGCGTGCCACTGAACAGTGTTGGTCACATTCTTATGCCTAAACTAATCGTTGTCAAGAGAAATTAGACTACCTACCATCATTGGTTTAGATGGACTAATACTGGTTCATCCTTGGAACTAGAAAGGAGCCCAGTTTCCCCTGAGTACATGCTCGCCCTTTACCCAATAAAACCAGGGTTTTGTTAACAAAGATTAAGTGAGAAAATAGCTATGTATAGACAACTACCTATGTCTACCAGTCTGTGAGCCTGAAAAGGTTAGGAACCACTGTTTTTAAGACAGGCAGTGTTTCTAAAGTGAAATACCTAATCAAGGTTAAGCTCTGTTCAGATATCAACATAGCAACCCATGTTTAAGAATTTCTAAGTTAATAGTAACTGAAAAGGTTGGGTTTGGGTGTTTTTTTTTTTTTTAACTTAATCACTCAATAAATAAGTGAGTACCTCCTATGTGGACATTCTCTCCTGAGCATGAGGTTATAGAGGAAAAGAACGTTCTTGTCCTTGAGATTACAGTTATTGGAAAGCACTAGGGAAGGGTACTTATCTTGGACAGGATCAGAGGAAGTAATCCTAAACAGTCTTTAAGAGTGGGCAATAAGCTGTGAGGGGGATATGGGGATGGTGTTTGCCACACAGAGAGTGAGTAAGGTAGTCTGGGCATAAGCAATGGCAAAAGCAAGGGCCTGAGGTATGCTGTGTTTGGGGAACTGCCCAGTAGGCAGTTAGGAGACCAGGATGGAAAACCAGGAAGGAGCCTGATTGCGCATATGAGCCTGATTGCGAATAGGAGCGAAGGTTCTGTGTGGCCACTGAAGAATGGTAATTGACCTCTTGTTAGGAAGAGCACTCTGGGGGCGCCTGGGTGGCACAGCGGTTGAGCGTCTGCCTTCGGCTCAGGGCGTGATCCCGGCGTTGTGGGATCGAGCCCCACATCAGGCTCCTCTGCTATGAGCCTGCTTCTTCCTCTCCCACTCCCCCTGCTTGTGTTCCCTCTCTCGCTGGCTGTCTCTATCCTGCCGAATAAATAAATAAAATCTTTTAAAAAAAAAAAAAAAAAGGAAGAGCACTCTGATAGTTGAGAGCAGAGGCTGTTGACTTGTTCTTTACTATATTTCTCTCCCTCTCTTTTTATTTTTTTAGATTTTATTTATTTATTTGAGAGGGAGCACAAGCAGGGGGAGCGGCAGAGGGAGAGGGAAAAGCAGGCTCCCCGCAGAGCAGGGAACCTGACTCAGGGCTCAATCCCAGGACCCTGAGATCATGACCTGAGCCAAAGGCAGACGCCTAACGGACTGAGTCACTCAGACACCGTTCTCCGTCTCTTTCTAGTGTCTGGCACATTATAGGTACTCATGACTCATGCACCACTAGAAACAGGAAGATCAGTTTTAAAAGATGCAGTGATGCAGGAGTTTCAGATAGCTCTGTTTCTAACTTGAGTAGTTTTTAATTGGTTTTATTAACCAGAATAGAGAATATAAGTAAAAGTACTGTTTGGGGCTGGGAGATACTTGCTTTCAACCTGTTGTGTCTTATTTACCCGTGGGACATTCTAAGACACCACTTTTATTTAGCTAAACAGTGGTTTAATAAACAATGTAGGCATATGCAAATAAATCTATATCTAGTCCTTTTGCTACTTACAGATACAATCCCTCACATACAGATATGGTCTTGTTTATTATTAACATCAACAACCTATATTTCCTGATAACATAACTGGTACTCTGCCCAGCTCCTTATCCATATCTTGGTACCACTTCTGTAGGGGGGTAGCTACTGTTACTGTCCTCATTGTACAGGTGAAGAAAAGTATTGAATGACAGCGCCAAGACTAGAACTCAGCCCTGTGTGATTGATTGCAAAGCCCCTGCTCCTTAACTTGCTTGTTGAACATGGCCTGAGTTTTCTGACCACAGTAACTAGGGAAAGCTTTTGGTCCTGGCCCTGGATGCTCTTCTTAGGACTGCTTAGCACTGCCATGAATGTCACTTCTTAAGGTCAGTACTTGTCTTCCCCCATCCAGCTAACTACTAGAACGAAGCATGAAGCATACTTTGTTTGTACAGGTTGGGTGGAGGAGGAGCTTAATTCAGCCCTTTCCTAGCTTGATTATGACTTGCTAGGATTTTTAGAGCCCTGAATTTCTCAAGAAAAACAGCTGCTGGGACCCCTTTTGACTAGATGAAGGCACTTTGAGAACAAGCCCCAGACCATCTTCTGTCCCATAGCAAGGTATTAGCATTGACAACTCATTCCCTGAAGGTGTCCACATAGTGATTAGAGCAAACTCCAGGCCTAGCTTGAATGGCAAGTCCTTTGGAAGGCTATGCCTGACTGCTAGAGTAGATTATTCCTTCTTTCACTCCCATGCTCATGATATACGTTCTACCAGCACTGTCTCCTTCTCCCTCCTAGAGTGTCTGCTTTGTTCTCCACTGGGTCCCCAGTGCCTGATGCACACATAGGTGCCAGGAAGGTACAGGAAGGGAGGGGAAAGGCCAGACAACTTCTGGGTTTAGGCAATCTCTTTATTAAGGCATCGGTAATATCTTTATCTCTAAAAAAATTCAGTTTGGCTGCTAGTGGTATTGCTGCTCTTACTTCTTCTGTTTTGTCTCTGCCTTCGTGTATTTGTAAATCTACAAATCCACACAGAAAGGAAATTCTGGCATTAACTCAAGCTGCTGTATGATGTAGCTATGCAAAGGATTATTTATAGACCCAAACCCTCTTCTCTCCATGAATTTATAATCTGTATAGAATGAAAAGAATTAGATCCCCCGAGGTGGATGCTGTTCTTAGTTAGCCCAGATACAAACCTCCGATTCTTTTCTGTCAACTAGATGTAGTCCCACGTGCATATGAGGTTTTGAGATCACGGGGTAAAAATTACTTTTTGTATTAATTATTTGTAGTAAAGGGAAAGAGTTTACCTTTTGTATAACTTTCTCACTTCTCTAAATCTTTTATACTTTTGACCATACTGGTTTTTACAAATCCCTTCTAGTGAATGCCTACTAAACATTAATTAACTTACTCTTTACTTTCCCAAGCACTAATGGAAATACCGGATTATAACCAATCTAATACTCTGTGGACATTCTACCAGACACTTTCCTCAATGTGATTTAAGGCAGTTTATAATCACTCCTTGCGGTCTTGAGGCCAGTTTTCAATTCATGAGACTCATATATCCTGGCTAGTTTTAATTAATTTTGCAAGGAAGATGCCAGGAGAAGCACTATTAAATGCTTTCTTATAATCAGGTTCTTTCATCTATTGGGTTCTTGTCAGCCACTAATCTTGTAATTTTATCACAACAGAATCTAAAAGTTTCTCTGATATAGTTGGTTCTTTACTCTTGGTCTTCAGTGCTTAGTACTCATGGTTTGGGTAACCTTATATTTATGGTTGCCTTATTCAGAATTGATGTCGGGGGGTTTCTCTAGATTTACAGCAGTGATTGCTAGAATTCATTTTTTAACTTTAGGATTTGGGGACTGTCTTTACTTGGTATCCTATGTGTTCCATTTATTTGGTCTTTTTGGGTGACTGTAGCAGCCAGAATCCAATGAGGAGTAATCTGAACAGGGAAAATTTTAAATAAAGAGGTGTTAAATTGTTGACTAGGTGAAAGGGGTAGAAGAAGACTCTAAGGAGTCCAGGGATAGGAGCTGCAGAAAGCCGCTTCCCCCAGAGCTGAAGGAGAGTGAGTTGCAGAGGAGGTCCCCACAAGGCTGAGATTCAGACCTCTGAAGAGAGGACGCAACTGCCAGTGGCACATGCTGCCCACTGCCAGGGGGTACTCTGCTGGCGAATTATGGGAGGAGCCGCCCGGCGATGGTAAATAATCTTAGCCAGAGGGAGCCCTGCCACCGAACAGAGGGCCGTTGTGGGCAAGGTGAAGAGTGCAGGGACCCCCAAATGCCAACCTGCTTGTCACTGTAGAGAAAAACCATACAACATAAAAAGGAAGAAAAGTTCTTTCTTTCTGCGTCAGCCTTGCAGTCTCCCTCCAGTACCCTCTCTGTTGGCGAGCTTACCATCAAGCCAGCTGACTGAGGAGAAATGTAGCCTGCTGCAGGCTCCAGCTGTAGTATCACAAAGCAGGGTAGAGGAAGGTGAGTTAGGAGCGGAGAGGCAATAAAGCCATAACTGGCACAGTGAGTAAAAGCTTTGTGTCAAGTTCAGTTTTGCAAATTAAATAGTTTCATTTTGCATCATGAATAGTTTGGTTTGGTTTGGTTTTTTAACAGGTATTTATTTTTCTCAAAGCAGGTTACACCTGTAACTTTTGCAGTTGCCTGAGTAGTATTCACAGCCTTGACAGTGCCATCTGAACCAGTGATTGACTTAGCTATAAATGTCCCTCAAAACTCTGTTGGCTACTTTACACAGAGGGGTTTAATAAATGTTATTTAATCAATAAGTTTTAACAAATATTTAAAATTAAGGAAAAATCAGATTGTAATTAGAAGACAGAACGTGAATGTGGGTAGAAGATGGCTCCCCTAACCTCTGAATCCCATTGAATTCTCCTAATTTCCTTTATGACTAATTCTCTCGTCAGTTCTCTCTCTCGTTTTATTTTTCTTGAATTGTTTTTATTCTCTTTCTTTTTTAGCCACAGTAAGCATTAGTACTCACTTCTTATTTATGTTTGTCTTCCCAACTAAATTGCAAGACCCTTGCTGTTAGGAACCATGCTTTATATTACTTTTATACATTACAAAATAGTATTGTGCAGGGGCGCCTGGCTGCCTCAGTCGATAGAGCATGGGACTCTTGATCTCCTAGTCGTGAGTTCAAGATTGGGTTTAGAGACTGCCCTAGAGAGAGAGGGAGGGAGGGAGGGAGGGAAGATCAAAATCAAGACCAACTATATGCTGTCTAAAATAAATCCATTTAAAAAAAACCCCAAACTGTATTGTGCAAATGCCTGTTGAATAGATGGAATCTTTTTATATTTACAGAATAAGAAATGGAAACATAGTCTTCAAGGCAATCAGAGAACAGATAGGTACTTACCCATTCTTTTCTCCATTGCTACATTTTCAGAAGCTATCCACTGTCTCTTTCCCCTTAGAAAGACTGTAACTAATATTACAAGTGTAAAGACAAAACCAAAACCAAGGTGGGAGTGGGGAGGATGACAAAACAGTTAAAATCGTGGAGAAAGCTAGAAGGAATCTATGTACAGTGAACAATAAATTTGGGAAGAGAGTGCTTCCAGGTTAATGATGGTTTTATTTATTTATTTTTTAAGATTTATCTATTTATTAGAGAGAGAGAGAGAGCACAAGCACACATGGAGGGGAGGGGCAGAGGGAGAGGGAGAGAAGCAGACTCCACTGAGCCCAGAGCCAGAGAGAGAGGGCTTGATCCCACAACTCCGAGATCATGACCTGAGCTGAAATCAAGAATCCGGTGCTCAACAAACTGAGCCACCTAAGTGCCATTGTTAATGATGGTTTTAATGCATACATTTACTTTTCTTTTCTTCCCAAGCCCTGCTAAAACAATTTTTTTAAAGAAAGATATAAGCCCTCAAGGACAGTAAAGAAAGAGGACAATGGTTATAAAATTTTGGAAGCTGGTAGGTATATGAATCTAGCAGACCTAAGAAAAGCAATCCTAAAAAGAGGAAAGCCAAGAACCAAGCCACTTCACATCTCACAATACTCCAAAAGGCTGAAAATTGGTATCAGGTGGATGGGGGAAATGGTTTAAATAGGGACGATTCATTAAAGTCTGTTTAAGAAGGAGTCAGATGCCCAGATCTGCTTTATCCAACCCCACAAAAGACTGGAGCTTTATTTTCTAGAGAAGGTAAAATGAATTGATTCCTCAACTAGTGGATACAGACCACCTGAGGATGGGTTTCCGTACCAAAAATGTCGGGAATTATGTACACTCTGTGCTGAGACCACCCCACCCTCCACAACCAGGCCTTTACCCTTCAATCAGGAAGGTGGAAGAGAGGAATCTGACCAGCCCAAGAAGTATAAAGGCACTGATATTGGAAGTTCTACAATCAAACAGCTTGGTCATACTGCAGTGAAACTCAGTCACCATGCCAACTCCTATATTCTCAGACTTTTTTTTTTTTAAGATTTTATTTATTTGTCAGAGAGCAAGCGCAAAGCAGGGGGAGCGTCAGGCCGAGCAGGCAGAGGGAGAAGCAGGCCCCCTACTGAGCAGCAAGCCCAATGTGGGACTCGATCCCAGGACCCTGGGATCATGACCTGAGCCGAAGGCAGATGCTTAACCAACTGCTCCACCCAGGTGTCCCTACTCACAGACTTTTCAAGCAACTTTTTAGTCCCCTGTTCCTACAGATGGAAAAACAGTGAAAGATTATCAACATTTGAGAAACGCTCCTGACATTAAAAATTTAAAAAACAAAGGCAACAAATGGAAAAAAATCAGCTCAGAGTAAACAGACTATGCAAAACTGTCCTGTTAATACTCTCAGAGAGAAGATATTGCAGATCTAATAAGAACAGGATGCTATTTAAAAGGACTATACGGAGAATGGGAAAGAGCTCATGGAAATTAAAAATGTGATGGGAATGAAAAATTCAACAAAAATTGTCAGAGTTGAAGGAAATAGAATAGAGCAAAAAGACATGTACTAAGGGAAAAGCAAAGAGAACCAATCTGTGAGAGCCAAAAATCTGAATAATAGGAGTTCTAGAAAGTGAAAAAGGGAAACAGAAAGGAAATCATTAATGAAATACTTCAAGAAAACTTGCCAAAATTGAAAGACATATATTTCCAGTCTGAAATGCATTGATAGGTGCAACCAAAATAGATGAAAATAGACCTCCAAGGCACATCATTATGAATTTTCAGAACTCTGGGGAAGAAGATAAGATCTTGGAAGCTTCCAGAAAAGAGAGACAAAAAACAGATTTTAGACAAAGGATGGGAATCAGAATGTCTTCAACATTGCTCCAGACCATTGGAGCAATGCCTTCATAATTCGGAGGGAAAATTACTTTCAACCTAGAATGCCAACTCAAGTGAAAAGATGAAATAAAGACATTTTTGGACATGGAAGAGCCAAAAAAATTGACCTCCCATAAACTTATGAACTATTGGAAGTCATGAGGGAATAAGCCAAGAAAGAAGATGAAATAGGTATTAAAAAAAAAAAAAAGAAATAGGTATAGAAAACAGGGGCTCCCCAAGGTGAGGAGGGTAAGAGTCCCAGGGTGATTTCTGCATACCAGGCAGAGAGGACAATTAGACCATATTGGAAACGTCTTCAGGAAGATGAAATTGATAAATTATGGGATACATCTCAATATCTTTAAGATTTAGACAATAGGCAAACATAGACTGTCGTTGAATTAGAGGTAAGTACATTGAAAACCAAGCAAATTTTAAAAGCCAAAGAAGGGGCGCCTGGCTGGCTTAGTTGGTAGAGCATGCGACTCTTCACCTTGGGGTTGTAAGTTTGAGCCCCACATTGGATTTAGAGATTATTTAAAAATAAAATCTTAATAAAATTAGAAACTCAAGGAAAACAAAAGTATGCAAGAAAGGAAAGGTAATCATAGCTTATTACAATGGCTTAGCTATAAATAGCATTTATATAATAATAATGCAGGACGTGAATATCGATCTAAGTGAAGTGACAATACATGAGAGAATAGGAGATGGGATGCTTGCATGTGTATTGTGAAGAATTTAGGTGGGACTGAAGAAAGGAGCTAAATCATCACTTTCTATATTTGGGGGAAGTCAACAGATATGCCTCAAATTGAAAAATCAAGCAATAGTAATATAAGTGTGTTATTTAGTCATGTAGAGACATAGAGGTAATATGAATTAATCGACTAAACAGGGTCAAATGGTTACCACTGAGGAGTTAAAGGTGAACTATTGTTTTCTTAACCTCATAGAATTGATTTTTGAAACATGTACCTATATAACTTTAAATTTCAAAAATATAACTTCATTGTTAAAAATAGGTGAAATAGGTAACTGGAGGGACAGAGACTGGATCTTGTAACATTTAGAATGACAAAGCTAAATAATGTTAAACAGAAAAATAAATGGAAACCAAAACAGAAAATGCATATGAATAGGCCAAAAATAAAAGATGTCTACCTCTCTTTATGAAAAGGAAACTAATTACTTTGAATTAAACTGTGGTTGCTGGGATGCCTGGGTTTCTCAGTCAGATAAGCATCAGTCTTCAGCTCAGGTTGGGATCGAGTCCCAGACTGGGCTCGTTGCTCAGTGGGGAGCCTGCTTCTCCCTCTGCCTGCCTCTCCCCCTGCTTGTGCTCTCTCTCTCTGACAAATAAAATGTGATTGCTTATATATTTTCAGTTTTTGTGTTATAAAATCTGCTTTCCCAAACTTACTATTATACAAAATAAGTAATTCACAGTTTCCGGGTAGGAAGCAACTGTATTTCCACCCTGTGATGAGAAACAGAACTCCAGAGCAAGCCCTTAGCAATATGTTGGTGACTGGATTTGATTAAGGAATTTCACTACCTCCCATCTTTCCTCCTTTGATATAAGTGGTACTTTTCTTAGTATTTAGTTCAATTGCAATTCAGTTGGGAAGAAAATTAAACTCTATGCTAAGTTGACCTCTGGTAACTGGTAGGTTTTGGTGGATGGAATTTTACTTTTTAACTTGGCGCTCCACTGTACATTTACCACTAGGTCTGGGTGATCTCTCTGGGGAGAGTGGAATTGATGGATCCTTTTGCTGCTAGTCCCGGGTGGCCTGTCAGGAGAGCAGGTGTTGCTGGGATGGCTCATGCATTCAGGAGTCATAGTGCAAATCTGATCAAGGCATATATTCCCAAAACCACTCAGGCTAGTGTCTCTCATGGGGAAGAAGCCAACATTGGCCTCCTACGCTTTAAAAAAAAAAAAAAGAAAAGGAAAGAAAAACTAATTATCAACCTACAGCAAATGTCATTCAACTGAAGTCCCTGAAGGATAAAGGCGTAGGTGACAAATGTTCCTGGAGAGAGGGTTGAGCTGTCACTTGTCTTTTTAATGGATCGCCCATGTTTGGCTATGGAATCACATGCTATTTCTCCGTATTGTGTGTTTCATCTGAAGAAATACTGAATATCTGGAAGCACAAAAGAATTGTACAATTTCTATAAACCCCTTGGGTTTGAACAGAATCCTAGTGTCAGCGAAGATACTACGGCGTTCATTTTATTGTTCTTAAAGTGTTCAGGAAACTGCTGTCTGTTGACTTAGTTGTCCCTGATACTTCACCTATTTTTCCTTACTTTTGAGTAGAGTCTTTACATTCCATTTTGTCTGCTTTGACTAACTGTGGGTATTTTTCTGTGTCCTGTACCAATGGACAGAGTTAGGAACAATGGGGTGAAGTTAGAAAGAGGTTTGTTGGGGTGCCTGGGTGGCACAGTGGTTAAGCGTCTGCCTTCGGCTCAGGGCGTGATCCCGACATTATGGGATCGAGCCCCACATCAGGCTCCTTCGCTATGAGCCTGCTTCTTCCTCTCCCACTCCCCCTGCTTGTGTTCCCTCTCTCGCTGGCTGTCTCTATCTCTGTCGAATAAATAAAATAAATAAATAAAATAAAAATAAAATCTTTTTTAAAAAAAAGAAAGAGGTTTGTTTGTTTGTTTTCTTTTTTGCCACAGTGTTAAGGAAGAACTTCCCAAATGTCCGGAAATTAAATGGATTCTCAAAAAGTACTAAGTTCCCTATCACTGGGAATGCTTAGGCAGAGCTCTTCATCCAGCTCTGGAATGTTACTAGATGCTGTTTGGGATTAGATGGGAGCTTAGATTAGGTGATTTCAAATATTCTTTTCAACCAAGAGAGTTAAAGAATCCATTCTTTTTGCTTTCAACAGCAAAATAAACAGCTGGTCTCCATGTTCAATTGCCGTAGTGTCAAGAATGGCTTTGTGAGAGAGTAAAGGTGCGACTGGGAGATCAGTTAGGTTATTAGTTTAAATCCAGAAGCAAGATGGAGAAGACCTCAAGTAAGGCAGTGGTAAGGCAGAAAGTGCGGCCGACGTGAGATGTTTGGGCTAGAGAATCAACAAGATTTAGTCATCAGTTGAAGATGAGAGTGAAGGAAAAGAACCCAGGGTGATCTTCCCAGGTTTCCAAGTGAGGTGGCTCAGTGGTTGTGCTCCCATTGCCTAGAACAGGAATACAGACGATGAAGCAGGCTTGAAAGGGTAAGATAAAAGTAAATAAAACCAGCATTGTCTTTAACTTCCTGTTGTGGCAATAACCATTCTGATTGCCTTTCTTTGGATATAGATTCTAATTTATCAACATTTTTCTTAAAATATGACAATGAAAATTGAATACAGCACTCTGGACTGATCCCTGAGCACTGCACTATTGTTTCCTTTGATCTGGAAACTGCTTCTATTCATGGAAACTAAAATTTGTGTTTGTTGGTTAGCAGTTACCTCTTCCAGAGTTGGCTCCTACTGAACTTAAAAATCAGCTAAAAATTCTAGGTTTTTCTGTTATCAGATCATGTACCTCCTCCCATCCTCCATAGCCTTTTTTTTTTTTAATTAAATACCATATTTTACATTTATCCAATAGCCTTTTCTAGCTTCATTACTCTTCACACACTTCTGGGAACCTGTACTTCCAGGCTGTATACTTTCCTGTAATATTTATCTGTGAGGATTTCTAAAGATTGTACCTCATTTTTCTCTCCCAGAGCACCCTATGTCTCGTCTCTTTCTGTGACTGCCATCAAGAAAGCCTTGGCCCTCCCTTTCCACTTGTCCATATCTTATTCACACTTTAGACCCAGTTCAGGCTTAATGCTATGAATTTTCTAGGCCTTAGTAGTGCTCTTTCCCTTTTGGGGCTCCTATAGCACTTACTCTTTACCTGTATTATGGTCCTTATCATACTTTGTCTTAATGGTGGTTTATTGTTATTTTGGTCTACTCGTTCTTAGAATATCTTCTGTGTTATCAAAATAAAGTCTTTGAAGGAGAGATCAAATGTTTATGTTACTTGCCTTGATAACTTAATAATAACTCTTGTAAAGGTAGATGAACAAGTTACAGAACTTCCTGAAATCTTTATCACCTTTGTGTTCATAAGGTTTTTACAGATTGCCCCAATAATTATGTAATAGCTTGAAATTCCATCATACCTTTCAAATAGGACTTTTATTACACTGAAAAGCTTCTTGCTGCCCTCTTGTGAAAAGCTAGGTAGTACTGCCAATTAACAATGTTCACAAAAGTCAAGTATAGTTGACTTTTGAACAACACAAGTTTGAACTGCCTGAGTCCACGTATACATGGATTTTTTACAGTATAGTACTGTAAATGTATTTTCTCTTCCTTATAATTTTCTTAATATTTTTTCTAGCTTACTTTATTGTAAGACTACTGTGTTTAATATATATAACATACAAAATACATGTTAATCGACTTGTTTATGGTATCTGTTATCTGTTAAGCCTTCTGGTTAACAGTAGGCTATTAGTAATTAAATTTTGGGGGAGTCAAAAGTTATACGTGGATTTTTGCCTGCACAGCAGGTGGGCACTCCAACCCCCACATTGTTCAAGGGTCAACTGTAATTTTCATCTAAATTTTACTAAGATTAGCCTTTTTTACATTTTTAGGATTTTTATATCTTCTTCAGATCCTCAAGCCAATTCACAATTACTAATGAGCATTTCTTCTCTTTTTGTGTGTATCTAAGGTGAATATGAAATATTAATTTATTTGATTACCTGCCAGAATTTATAGTGCCACATTTTTTAAAAAAGATTTTATTCATTTATTTGAAAGAGAGGTTGAGACTGAGAGAGAGAGAGAGTGCACGAGCAGGGCAGAGGGAGAGGGATAAGTGGACTCCCCTCTGAGCAGAGACCCCCGATGCGTGACTTGATCCCAGGACCCTGGGATCATGACACAGGCGGAAGGCAGCTGCTTAACTGACTGAGCCACCCAGGCGTCCTATAGTGCTACATTTTGCCAAATTACATCTGGCAAAAGAAAATAAAAATAATTCTTGGTGAGGTGAACTCCACAGCATCTTATTTAATATTTTAGAAGTGGTTTTGGAGTTTGAATGTTCCATTTTCTTTCTGACTAAAAACAAGAGATTAAAAAGATATAGAGAAGGTGGTTTTTTTTTTTTTTTTTTTTTTTTTAGTTTGATAAGACTTGATAGTAAAGGGGCGCCTGGGTGGCTCAGTCGTTAAGCGTCTGCCTTCTGCTCAGGGCGTGATCCCGGGTCCCTGGGATCAAGCCCCGCATCAGGCTCCATGTTCCGCTGGAGGCCTGCTTCTTCCTCTCCCACTTCCCCTGTTTGTGTTCCCTCTCTCACTGGCTGTCTCTCTCTCTGTGTCAAATAAATAAAATCTTAAAAAAAAAAAAAGACTTGATAGTAAAAATAAAATGAGTAGCCCATAAGCTCTGCTTCTCTTCCTTCCTCTCCTAAAATTGAGCACTCTTCAGTCCCTTTCCTTTTCTGAAACCCCATTCTTTCTGCTACAAATCATAGGGAAGATAGTAAGCATTCTGGACTCATGCCTATTGTTAAAATCTATGATATACAAAAAACATCTGTCATCATACTTAATCATGAAAGACTGGATGCTTTCTCCCTGAGACTGGGGACAAGGCAAGGATGTCTGCTTTTAGCATTTTTATTTGATGTTTTACAGAAGATCATAACTGGTGAAATAAGGAAAGACAAAAAAATTAAAGGTCTACAGATTGGAAAAGAAGTAAAACTGTCTTTATTCAAAGATGATATGATTGTTTACATAGAATCTAAGGAATCTACAGGGCACCTGCGTGACTCAGTTGGTTAAGTGTCTGCCTTGGGCTCAGGTCATGATCCCAGGGTCCTGGGATCAAGCCCCACATTGGGCTCCCTGCCCAGCAGGGAGCCTGCTTCCCCCTCACCCTTTGCCCCTCCCCCTTGCTCATGCTGTCTCTCTCTCTCTCTCTCAAAACAAATAAATAAAATCTTTTAAAAAAAATTAACCTTGACCTTTATCTCACAACATAAAAAAATGAACACAAAATAGGTAACAGATGTAAATGTAAAACCCAAAATGGTAGAAACTTCTAGTAGAAAGCATAAGAGAAAATCTTCACATCCTTGGGATGTGATTTCTTAGATAACAGAAGCAGCATGAACCATAAAGCAGAAACTTGATAAGTTGTACTTCTTCAAAATTAGAAACTTCTGGTCTTTGGAAAGTACTGTTAAGAAAATGAAAAGATGGGGAACCTGGGTGGCTCAGTCCGTTAAGCATCTGCCTTCAGCTCAGGTCATGATCTCAGGGTCCTGGGATTGAGCCCCGAGCCCCTTTCCCTGTACCCCTCCCCCCGCTCCAGTCGTGCCTCATGCACGCGTGCGCTCTTTCTCTCTCAAAAAAATAACATCTTAAAAAAAAAAAAAGAAAGTGAAAAGACAAATCACAAAAAGACTGACAAATCAGCAGAAATGGGGATGATATATTTGCAGTACTATGCACTCGATCCTCATTCATGGATTCTGTGTTTGCAAATTCACCTATTTGCTAAAATTAAAACCCCGAAGTCCATATTTGTGGTGCTTTCATGATCATTTGTGGACATTCCCAGAGTGGCAAAAATTGTAGTTGCCCCACATGCATGCTCCCAGCTAGTGTCAAACATGGTGGTGCTCTGCCTTCTTGTTTTAGTTTTCATCCTATAAACAAGTGTCATTTTTGTGACCTATTTATTTAGTGCCATGTGTTTTGCATTTTTATTCTTTTTGTTGATGATTTTACAATTTAGAACAGCCCACAAAGCACAGTGCTGAAGTGCCATCCAGTGTTCCTAAGTACAAGGTTGTAATGATGCCTAGAGGAAAAAATACATGTGTGACATCAGCTGCATCCAGGCATGAGTTATAGTGTTGTTGGCTGGGAGTTTAATGTTAATGAATTCACAATATGTATTAAATAAGTTGTCTTTAAACAGAAACAAATGAGGCTTTGTGTTGACTGGTTAACTAAAATGTTGTGACCAGAGGCTCTCAGGAACCTAGCCCAGTTATTTCCTGTAGGAGCAGTGGTTCAGTATTTGCTAATTCATTGTTCATGGTGACATTATAGAACATAACTACCTAGAATAATGAGAATCAACTGTACTTGATGAGGGACTTTACCCAAAATATATTTTTCTAATTTATTTGATAATAGTTGAATAATCTAAAAATGGAAGATTAATAATGGCCAAGAAGCCTGTGAAAATGTGCTTAACATCGTTAGTCATCAGGGAAATTGTGCAAATTAAAAACCACAATGAGATATCACTACATGCCCATTAGGATAGCTAAAATTAAAGATGAATGATAGCAAGTGCTGGGGAAGATGTGGAACAACTGGAAACTTATGCTGATAGAAATATAAAATGGTATAGCCACTTTGGAAAAGTTTGGCAATTTATTATGCTGTTAGACATACACTTACCATCCAGCCTTACAATTCCACTCCTAATTTTGTACTCAAGATAAATGAAAACATATGTCTGTACGAAGACCGTACAAAATATTCACAACAGTTTTTTTTTTCATAACTGTAAGTTGGAAACATCCCAAAGGCCTATCAACAGGTGAGTGAGTAAACATTTTATGGTATATCCATACAATTGAACACTACTCAGCACTAAAAAGCAACAAACCATTGATACATATGACAATATGGATGAATATTAAAAATGTTATGGTGAAGAGTACCTACTGTATAATTTTATTCATATGAAATTCTAGAAAAGGCAAATCTAATCTGTAGTGACAAAGTAGATCAGTGGTTGCCTAGGACTGTGGTGATATTGGGGTTGATTGCAAAAGGATGTAAAGGAATGATTTGGATTGATATAAATATTCTGTGTCTTGATTAGATGACAGTTATGCAATTTTAAACATCATTAAACTGTATGATTAAAATGGGTACAATTTATTGTATGTAGGTTATAGCTCAAGAAGGTTAACTTTCAAAGAATGAGTTAGCTGAAATTTATTTTGGATTTTGAGGGGAGGATTTGGGGTCTTAAAGGGAGGAACTACACATTTCCTGATGGTACACATTTCATAGAACCAGTAGTACTTGAATAAATATATCTAGCTCTCTGTTATCTTGAATGTGCTTCTGAAAAATTACAAAACTATTTTTAGTAGGAAAAACTATGGTGCATTCCATCCCAACCTAAGATATCCAAACAAATTTCATGGGTAGAAAAATATATAAACTGAACAATGACAATAGGTTCAAGTAAATTAGAATTTGAGTGGCACCTCAAATGGGTGGCTCAGTCGGTTTAGCGCCTGCCTTTGGCTCGGTCATGATCTCAGAGTCCTGGGATTGAGCCCTGCGTTGGGCTCCCTGCTCAGCAGAGTGTTGCTTCTCCCTTTCTCTGCCCCTCCCCCTGCTCCTGCTCTCTCTCTCAAATAAGTGAATAAAATCTTTTAAAAAAATAATTTGAAAGTATGTAAATACGGATTGTATAACAAACGTAATGTAATGAAACTTGATTGTGTTTACCAAGGGAAGAAGAGAAGATTTGATAGGGGATGGTAGTGGAGATGGAGTGTGAGAGCATCATCTTTTGAAAGATGCATTTTTCTTGCTGCACAGTGTTCCTCACTCATTTTTCAACCTTTTGGGGGCTCACGTTATCTTGCACTCAGACTGCACTTAAAATCATAGCAGAAACATGAGAATGGTTTAAATCCCATGGAAATAGTGCAAGTGCAAAGTAATTAAAGAATTACAGATGATGTTATCCCATCATCCCTCTTGTTTGGCATACATCAACAAAGCATATGTTGGGTTTATTCAAATATGGGCACACAACACAAACGTGGTCCATGTGATGTTCTCTGACTGGAGAACTGGTAGTATTGAATAGAACACACCAATTTGAAATCACACTTTTTATAAGACTGTTATATAAAAACAAAAGTCTATTGTATTTTATACACCAGAAACAAGTAGAATATAACATAGTTTTAAAAGATAACTTCCCAATTTAAGAATTTAAGATACTTAAGGGTTTGATCTACCAAAAATTTTGTAAAACCTTTATGGGGAAAATTGTACATTTTATTGAGAAACATTAAAGAAAACCTAAATAAATGTCATGAACTAGAAGGAAAACAAAAGCCACTATACTAAAAACGTTTTTAAGTTATCTAAAAGGCATTATGTGGGTAAAGAGTGCATTTATGTAGATCGGGAAATTGGAAAGTGAATTTAGATCCAGTATTCTCATATGTCTTTCACTATAACTCTCTTTTTTAATTTTTAAAAAACTTTTTATTTAAACTATTTCCAGTTAGTTAACATACAGTGTAATATTAGTTTGGGGTGTATAGTTTAGTGATTCAGCACTTCCACACAACACCCTGTGCTCATCTCAGCAAGTGCACTCCTTAATCCCCATCACCTATTTAGCCTCCCCACCACCCACCTCCCCTCTGGTAACCATCAGTTTGTTCTCTATAGTTAAGAGTCTGTTTCTTGGTTTGCCTCTCTTTCTTCCCTGCTATGATCCTTTCTTTTGTTTCTTATATTCTACCTATGAGTGAAATCATACAGTACTTGTCTTTCTTTGACTTGCTTCACTTAGCATAATACTCTCTAGCTCCATCCACATCCTTGCAAATGGCAAGATTTTGTTCTTTTTTATGGCTGAGTAATAGTCCGTTGTGTATATATACCACATCTTCTTTATCCATTCATCAGTCTAAGTTTCCATAATTTGGCTATTGTAGATAATGCTGCTATAATCATCGCTGTGCATGTATCCCTTTGAATTAGCGTTTCTGTATTCTTTGGGTAAATACCCCATAGTGTGATTACTGGATCATAGGGTAGTTCTATTTTTAACTTTTTGAGGAACCTCCATACTGTTTTCCAGAGTGGCCGTACCAGTTCGCATTCCCACCAACAGTGCCAGAGGGTTCCCCTTTCTCCGCATCCTTGCCAACACATGTTGTTTCTTGTGTTGATTTTAGTTGTTCTGACAGTTGTGAAGTGATATCTCATTGAGGTTTTGATTTGTATTTTCCTGATGATAAGTACTGTTGAGCATCTTTTCATGTGTCTGTTGGCCATCTCTATGTCATTTTTGGGAAAATGTCTATTCATGTGTTCTGCCCATTTTTAATTGGATTAGTTGGGTTTTGGGTGTCAAGTTTTATATCACTATAATTCTTTTTTTTTTTTTCAAAGATTGATTTATTTATTGGGTGGTGGGCAGAGTGAGAGAGAAACCCAAGCTGACTCCACACTCAGTGCAGATCCCAGTGTGGGACTCAGTCTCACAACCCTGAGATCATGACCCAAGCTGAAACCAGGAGGCGGACGCTTAATCAACTGCACCACCCAGGTGCCCCTATATCACTGTAGTTCTTAAGACAAATCTAATTCCCATCTCTTGGGAAATTTATACCTGGAATGTTTGAAATACTCAGTGCTGTTTCTTATCCCTGGAATGCTTTGTTCATTTTCCTAGCCCTTTTTCTGTACTTCTGTACATTGTTCTGTTACAGCCAGTATCAAACTATATAACAAATGATGTCCGTATCTCTAGTCTGTGAACTCCTTTAGGTCAAGAACCATGGGGAAGGGGGCGCCTGGGTGGCACAGCGGTTAAGCGTCTGCCTTCGGCTCAGGGCGTGATCCCGGTGTTATGGGATCGAGCCCCACATCAGGCTCCTCCGCTATGAGCCTGCTTCTTCCTCTCCCACTCCCCCTGCTTGTGTTCCCTCTCTCGCTGGCTGTCTCTATCTCTGTCGAATAAATAATAAAATCTTAAAAAAAAAAAAAAAAAGAACCATGGGGAGGTAACTGTAGCAAAGTAGCTAAGAATGTAGGCTCTGGAGGTAAGGCACCTGGGTTCTAATCCTGCCTCTACCACTTAGTAGCTGCATAAACTTGAGCAAGTTAAGTAACCTCTCTGTGCCTCATTTGTAAAACGGGAATCATAAGTGGTACCTATTTGTGAGGTACCTATTTGTTGTGAGAATTTTAAATGATGTAACAAATGCTTTGAATAGTACCCAGCATATAGTCACCACTCGAAAATGTTAGCGACTGTAGTTCTTAGCCATTCAGTAGCACAAACTCTTCACTGGGTGTGCTATAAATTTTGAACAATATGTGATAAGCACATTAACATTACAGTGACGCCAGTCAGATGAAACCTAGGACTGAGCAGGTTATGTGGTATGTGGGGCAGGATACAACTTGTTCTAGTAAGGGGTCAGAAGCATGATGTCACATTAACACCAAGGAAAGATGGCACTTACTAGAACAAGTGAGAACTTCGCCTCACAAATATATTAAAAATGTAAGAATGTATTCAGATCAGAAAATGATTCTGCTCAAACAGCCACACGGGACTGAAGGACAACCAAGTACAAGTGTGACAATTATGGAGGTTCTTAGGGACCCAGTGAGAAATTATACCATAAGAATGATTGTGTTAACTTCTGTAGTGATTACCTGAATCCTTTAATCTCTTCAAAATGTGAATGTAAACAGGTGAGCGTTACTAATCCTGTATGAAGCTATGTCCAGTAAACACAAGTAGAATGAACTAGTTTTTAAAAAGAAACTATCAGCATTATTATTCTTAGTATCTTCAGAGCATAACACTAATGAGCACACAGAAAGTCTACAATTAAATGCTTTTGTGCAAATGAAGTTAACCTGCATTGCTCATGATCTGAGTGAGGACTGCTAATTCAGTTATTACATTTAACCAATTATTTACATGTACTGAGGATTACTTAGTTTTCATAGCAACCTTAATCTTTCATTTCATGGATTTTGATATGTTTAAATATATAGCTTTGTTAAATGTTTTTGCATTTAATGCATTTGCATTAATCTAATCTACTTATATTAAATCTAATTGCATTCTGACTTCCTGGGATGAATATTTAATCATTAAACAAAAGGAACATTTTTCAAATAATTATTCATAGTGTCTAAGTAATCTAAGTACTGTAGTTATTTTAATTCAGAATATAGTTTCTTTGCTTTCTAAAAGTACATCGTAAATACAAATTCTGATGTTATCTGAATTCACACAATTGAATTTATGAAGTATATTTTCTCTTGAAGTATATGGCAATAATGTTCCAACACCCAGATCTCTTATCAAAAACATTGATTGGTTAGATTTTCAGTCACTTCTTTGGTAAGAATAAAGCCAGAAGAAAGGGGCTATTTTCCTTTGTGCTGTAGGACAGAGGTAAGAACTGGATGCCTGTGTCTTTAGTAGAGAAACTCAGGTTCCATTGCCTTGGATATTCACTGTGTGAGATCTTTTTATGAAGGATTTTACTTGAGCCCAAGGAGCTTTTTACATTTGTGTGTTTAATTTTGGCACAGACGTACGCATCACCCATTTTTATAAAAGCAGATTTATTGAGATATGTTCCACATACCATAAAATTTATCTGTTTAAAATATACACGTCAGTGAGTTTTTAGTATATTCACAGGAATGTGGAGCCATCATGACAATCTAATTTTGGAATATGTCCATCACCCCGAAAAGAAACCCCATACTGCATATTAATTAGCAGTCTCTCCCATCCCCCCAACTCCACTCTTCCCCAACTAGCCCTAATCACTAGCCTACTTTTTGTCTAAGGGTTTCATTCCTTTTAATTGCCAAATAGTATTGCATTATATGGATATACCACATTATTCATCAGTTGATGAACATTTGTTTTTTTTCAATTCTTGGCTATTATGGTAATGCTGCTATGAATATTCATGTACAAGGTTTTGTGTCATCACCATTTTAAACTTTATTTTGATGTAGGGATGTATGTGTATATTATATCTTAAGATTTGCATTAGAATTGCCTGGATATAGTTTTAACTTAGTATAACGTATATCATCCAATGATCTAAGTGCATTTTGCTAAACTAGTAGGTAACTCAACCATTTAGCAGTCTCTCCTTTGTCTTTTGGAGTCACTTAAAAACTGACTGAGCGAAATTCCCTGTATGCTTTCATCACTCTTTGTGTTGGACCCCATTCGAAAGGACTCTGGAGTTTGATATTTCATATCCTGAGCTAGATTAGAGAAGAATGGCTTATTGTGAATTCATTTACAGTTGGTTGACTCTTTGGGGGCATGAAAAGCTGAATGACAACATTAGGTCATATCCTCTGTTTTGTTATTTTTAATCTTATATATTCTCATTTTGTTTTTGCTTAGAGTGAAACTCTGAAAGAATTTATAGACTTGGAATGCTGAATAGCTTCTGGCATATAGAATTTAATTTCTGTGTTGACATTAACCTCGAAGACACATCATTGATTGTACAAATGAAGTGAATGTATCCAGTAACTTAAGCTGAACTTGGGCAGTCATTAAGAAAGTAGTTCAGAGAATGTGATTAATAGTAAGAATATTTAAGTGTGTTATTCACATTGTCTTCTGACCTTAGACTCAGTTCTGGATCTGGGGGTTTATTTATTAGAAATAGGACCCCAGAATCAAATCAGAGCTAGATTATTGGCAACTTACTAAGTAGTCTTTATTAAAATAAACTTTTTAGCAAATTATAAGAGCTAGCTTTTAAGTCTTTCTACATTCTGAAAACATGAGGTTCAGTCAGATACGTTTGGTTACAGTCAGATACGTTTGCTAGTTTATTGAAATCAACATGAGTATAGAGGAAAAAACTGATTTAAGATTTGGCTGTTTCACGGAATTAGATCAGGTTGATTTTACAAAAAGCCCAAGGATTTTTAGTTCATTAAGATAGCATTATCCAGCCTGGACTTTATAAAACATCTATTTCTTTCAAATAAAAATCAAAGTATTTAAGTAAAGCTTTTTCTATAAAAGCATGGTAAATGTCTCCATTTTTTGTAAATCATGTGAGAACTTCAGTCTTGAGAGAGGAAACTGGACTTAGGAACAGATCACTTGACGTAAGTGTGTTTTGGTTGTTTACTGTCACAGTTTTTTGCTCAACAGAATATGATGAAGAATAGTTACAGTTGCCTTAGCTTCTGCCAAATTTTGGATAGGCCAAATTCATTATTTGTGGTTTAATTTCTTTAAAGTAGGGCCATGTTTTATACTACTTTGGTAGCTATAAGAAATCCCAAACAGTGCTGGGAATTAAGCAGGTACTTAGGGCTTCTAAGATCTATTTCATAACATTCAGTTGCATTTTACAACAGTGGCCTAGTGGAAAGCTTTTAAAAAGGAGCTGTCCTTAGCTTGTCTCGGTGTTCCTAGGCAGTACATTTCTCAAGGTTCAGTTCAAACATCACCCCTTTTTCTAAAGCTTCTTGCCCATCCAAACCAAACCTTGTGCAGAGTTAATTAAGTATGCCCATGTCTGTCTCCTTAATGTGTTATCTACTGCTCTTACAGCTTTCATGACATTGTTTGATAATTGTTTATTTTCCAGTCTGTCTTCTGTCAAGTTTCTCAAGGTTAAGGATTGTATGGTAACCTTAACACTAAGCACAATTGTAACAACAGAGATAGAGCTAAAGTTTTAGTAACAATTCTAATCCCATGGGGGCGCCTGGCTAGCTCGGTAGAGCATGCAATTCGTGATGTTGTGGTCATGAGTTCAAGCCCCAAGTTGGATGTGGAGCCTACTTAAAAACAAAATTCTAATCCTTTGGCTGAATGTTTTAATTTCTCCCATTGTTGCTCATATTTTCTAAAAGATAGTCTCTTCAGTTTTTTACCTTTTTTTTAATCTTTTTAACTTTCAGATCATAATTTTAATATAATAAAACCACGCTTCTCTTTTGGTAATGAATTAGAACTGCAGAGAACTGGAAACAAAATCAGAAAGCCTGAGTAATGTAGATTTGTGGTAGTCATACTTTAGCATCCGTCAGAATCACCTGACAGGTTTGTTAAATGTGGATTCTTGGACCCAACCTCTAGAATTCCTGATTCAGTAGATTTGGGATGAGGACATAAGAATTTGTATGTCTGACAAGTTCCCAAGGCGCTAGTGTGTTTGGTCCAGGGACCACACTTTGAGAAGCACTGATACAGGATATGGATTCTAACTAAGCTATCTGAAAGACCTCCAGTATATTGAAAGGGATCTTCCCACCTAGCCCTCTTTTTAAGATCTTGGCGGGGAAAGTACTCCATGATTGCAAAGCTCTCTGCAAGTATCTACACAGAGCACAGTTAAGCTGTTAATGAGCAAAACTTTGGTGCCCACAGGAGCCGGGAGGGGTTTTCTGAGGAAGATTGGTTGATCTCTTTTGGTGTCTCATCATCTGCAGTTGTAAGAATATACGTGAGCACACAAGAGCTTGTTGACTGCTTGATGAAACTAGTTTAGAACTCTAACCTTCTGGTTTTGAAGCCAGTGGTCTAGCATCTATAAGATGCTTCTTTTTCGGGGCACCTGGGTGGCTCAGTCAGTTAAATGGCTGCCTTCGGCTCAGGTCATGATCCCGGGATCCTGGGATTGAGCCCTGCATTGGGCTCCCTGCTCGGCGGGGAGCCTGCTTCTCCCTCTCCCTCTGCTTGCTGCTCCCCCTGCTTGTGCTCTCTTCTCTCTCTCTCTCTGTCAAATAGATAAATAAAATCTTAAAAAAAAAAATGGCTCTTTTCACTTTACTTCTGTATTGGTTTGAATGCAAATAAAATTAATGAGAAAGATATTTTAAATGTAATTATTAATCATTATAATATCTAATTAACCAGATTTCCCCGTCGTATTTTTAAAAATTAATTTATTTTTAAATTAAATTCAATTAATTAACATAATGTAGTATTTGTTTCAGGGGTACAGGTCTGTGATTCATCAGTCTTACATCAGCGCTCACCACAATGCATACCCTCCCCAGTGTCCATCACCTAGCCACACCATCTTCTACCCTCCTCCCCTCCAGCAACCCTTCATTTGTTTCCTAAGATTAAGAGTCTCTTACGGTTTGTCTCCCTCTCTGGTTTCATCTTGTTTCATTTCTTCCTCTCTTTCCCTATGATCCTCTGCCTTGTTTCTTAAATTCCACATATCAGTGAGATCATATGATAATTATCTTTCTCTGATTGACTTATTTCGCCTAGCATAATACCCTCTAATTCTATGTTGTGGCAAATGGCAAGATTTCAGGTTTTTAATGGCTGCATAATATTCCATTGTATATATATACCACATCTTCTTTATCCATTCATCTGTCGATGGACATCTGGGTCCCCCCCCCTGTCGTATTTAACTATACTGATTACCCATAAGTTGTTTTTCTTTTTTAAGATTTATTTATTTCAGTAATCTCTACACCCCAGGTGGGGCTTGAATTCATGACCCTGAGATCAAGAGTCTTATGCTCTTCCAACTGAGCCAGCCAGGTGCCCCTACTCATAAATCGTTTTTAAGATCCTAAATTATGGTTTGTAGTGTTAAAGTTCTTCTCATTTAATACATGTTTATTGTACGTTAACTATGTATTGATTAAGCTCTGGAGTTTCAGTAATGCACACTATTATATACAATAGACTATAATTTTCTGGTTGAGGATATTTTTGTGTTCTAATTATTTAAATTAATAATTCATGAATGTTGTAAATAAGATTATTTGGAAACATCAGAGCCAGATATTCTGGGGAAAAAAAAAACCAGAAGGTTAATGAGCTGTTATTTCTAATTGGAAGGAAAATAACCCCTACTATATTACTTCCCAAGTAGACATGTCATACAGTCAAGTTCTTACCTGATTGTGATGTAGGTTTAAAAAAAAAATCCATGGTCAAATGAAGGCAATAATTGTTGTGCCTTTGTATTACTACATGATTTTAAAGGAAAAAGATTTTTTAAATTAAGGCTTACTGGATAGCTCCTGTATATTGTACGTTTTTTTCTAAGTCCATCAGGGATATCATCTTGAAAGGTCTTTTCCATTGATGAATTTATTGTCTGGTCAGGTTGAGAACATGAACCATATATACGTGAAACCACAGTGCAAACAATTAAAAATCAAATTATCAACTAGAACAAGTAATTTGTTTTACATTGTATAAATCATCTATGAAGTAAAAGGGTGTTCAAAGTGAAGTAGGATCGGTGAGGTCATCATTTATATACACAGTTGTTGACAGTATGAAGGCAAACTAGTTGAAATTTCGCTGGACTAGTGAAAGTTGAGATTAAGCTATTCCTTTTCGCAACTTGTTAACTGTTGGACTGACAATTGAAGTTAGTCTTGCTCCCGAACTCTAAAGGTTTTTTGAGAAGATTCAATAAATGAGTAACCAAGGACTCGTTCTCTCCACCTCCTGGAGAATTTTGTAGAAGCAGAATATCGAGCCAGAGAGCTTCTTTCATGGCTATTTTATTAATACATTGAACACCGTGCTCTTAGATTTGTCAGTTTGATTTCTTAAATAATTAAGAGAGAGAAAGGTTGGAGGGCAGCTGCTCCTTAATATTAGGCTTAACCTGAGTTAGATTTGGTAGACTTTAAAAAATATATAATCTGCTTTTGATTGCTTGGTCATGTGTAATTTGTTCCTCATCCAAAGAATTTAACGATGGAGATAAACATTCATGACATGAAAAGTCACCCCTTTCTAAAGCATTCCCTGTCCATCCATTTCCAAGCCCTCTGCAGAATGAATTATCCCGGCCTCTGTTCCCTGGCTTACTCTTCATTGTATTATGATATGTGGTAATAACAAGAAAAGGCTGTATATCCAGAGAAGCGTTTGGTGAGGTTTTCTTTTTATTGCAGAAGTTTTCCAAGCCTATACTAACTAAAGTAGAGAGAATGCTGTGATGGACCCACATCCCCATCTTCAGTAATTGTCCACTTTCTGCCATTCTTGTGTTATCTCTACTCCCTTGTATCACGCTGTTTGTTATATTCCTGTTGTTGGCTGAAGTATTTTAAAGCAAATCCTAACTGAGAAGGCCTTTTTCTTTTCCTTTTCTTTCTTTCTTTCTTTCTTTCTTTCTTTCTTTCTTTCTTTCTTTCTTTTTTAGAGAGAGCTTTTTTCTTAAAAACAAAAACAAACCAAAAAAAAAAAAAAAAAAAACCCTCCACCATTGGGGTGCCTGAGTGGCTCAGTCGGTTAAACAGTTAAGCAGCTGCCTTTGGCTCAGGTCATGATCCCGGAGTCCTGGGGTCAAGCCCTGGGCCCGGCTCACTGCTCAGTGGGGAGTCTGCTTCTCCCACTCCCTCTTGACTGCCCACCCCTGCTCTGGGCTCTCTCTCTCTTTCTCAAATAAATAAATAAAATCTTTAAAAAAAAAAACCACCATTATTACACTGAACAAAATAAAATAATAATTCCTTAATAACATCTAATAGTCCATGTCCAGTTTGGCTCAAAATTTTGTCTTTTAAAGATTTTATTTATTTGTTTTAGAGAGAGCACAGGGAGAGGGGCAGAGAATCTTCCTCTGTCTCAACCCCCCAGGCGTATGCACGTGCGCTCTCTTGCTCTCTCTGTAAAATAAATAACTTAAAAAATAAAATTAGGGGCACCTGGGTGGCGAGGTCATTAAGCGTCTGCCTTTGGCTCAGGGCGTGATCCTGGAGTCCTGGGATCTAGCCCCACATGGGTCTCCTCGGCTGCAAGCCTGCTTCTTCCTCTCCCACTCCCCCTGCTTGTGTTCCCTCTCTCGCTGGCTGTCTCTCTCTCTGTCAAATAAATAATAAAATCTTTTTTAAAAAAAATGTATGAGGGGCTCCTGGGAGTCCAACTCTTGATTTTGGCTCAGGTCATGATCTTAGGATCATGAGGTTGAGCCCCATGTTGTGTTTCATGCTGGGCGTGGAGCCTGCTTAAGATTGTCTCTCCGCCCCTCCCCACCTCTAAAAAAGAAAAGAAAAGAAAAACGTGTAAAATAAGGTACATTCAAAATGTCTACCTTCCATCTCTATTTCTTCCCCCTCTCATTTCCATCCCTGAGGTAACCATCTTTATTAGTAAAAACTAATAACAAACCTCATCCTCCCATAGTTTCTTTTGAAGATATAAGTAAATATGCATATGTATTTCACTCTTTCCTAATTTTCCCCATAAGGTAACATGCTATATACAGTCTTCCGCACCTTACTTTTTTTTCACTTAACAATATGTCCTGAAGATCTCTCCATAACAATATATAGGTATCTTTATTCCTTTTTATAGCTGAACAGTACTCTATCAAAAGGAGTCCCCTCCATAAAGATAGATATTTGGATTGTTTCCAATCTCCAGTTATTACAAATAGTGCTAAAATGAATGGAAATATGAATACTCTATTTAATACTCTGCTGGTGTATCTTTAGGATTGCTTCCTAGAAGTGGAATTGCTGGGTCACGGGGTAAAATGCATATGTAGTTTTACTAGAACAAAAATTTCTTGTATGCAGTGTTAAGAATTGAAAAGGAGGGGCGCCTGGGTGGCACAGCGGTTAAGCGTCTGCCTTCGGCTCAGGGCGTGATCTTGGCATTATGGGATCGAGCCCCACATCAGGCTCCTCTGCTATGAGCCTGCTTCTTCCTCTCCCACTCCCCCTACTTGTGTTCCCTCTCTCGCTGGCTGTCTCTATCTCTGTCAAATAAATAAATAAAATCTTCAAAAAAAAAAAAAAAAAAAGAATTGAAAAGGAAAGTGTGCCTGGGTGGCTCAGTCGGTTAAATGTCTGCCTTCAGCTCGGGTCATGATCTCAGGGTCCTGGGATGGAGCCCCACATTGGGCTCCGTGCTCAGTGGAAAGTCTGCTTGTCCTACTCCCTCTGCCCCTCACCCCTGCTTGTGCTCTCTCTCTCTTTTGCTCTACTCTCTCTCTCAAATAAATAAATAAAATCTTGTTTAAAAAAAAGAATTGAAAAGGAAGCAGAGTTCTTTTTCCTCATATATGAATATGAGGAAAGTAGATATATAGTAGATACATAGTTTCAGTAGATATATAGTTGGCCACCTACTGTGTGCCTGGCATTGTTCTAATGAGGATACAGCAGGAAGTTCTAAAGAACTTCATGGAGCATGAAGTTAAATAAAGTTAATTGCAGATTTGGTAAGCACTATGAAGGAAGTAAATGGGTTGATATGAAAGAATAAACTAAGAGGACTCACTTTGGATAGGGTAGTCAAGGAAGACCTCTCTGAAAAGGTGACATTTGAGCTGAGACATGAAGGATAAAAATGATCAATGCCGCCATTTATTGACTTCCCTACTATATACCAGGCAGTAAAAAGGGTTTTCATACATTATTTTGTTCCATAGACTCTGCAGAGTCTACTTTATAATTCCTTTTTACAGATAAGAAAACTGATGCTCAGAAAAATAAATTACTTGCTCAAGACCTTGAAACTTAGGGGCGCCTGGGTGGCTCAGTCGTTAAGCGTCTGCCTTCGCCTCAGGGCGTGATCCTGGCGTTCTGGGATCGAGCCCCACATCAGGCTTCTCCACTGGGAGCCTGCTTCTTCCTCTCCCACTCCCCCTGCTTGTGTTTCCTCTCTCGCTGGCTCTCTCTCTCTCTCCGTCAAATAAATAAATAAAATCTTTAAAAAAAAAAAAAAGACCTTGAAACTTAGAAATAGGGGCTGGGATTTGGACCAAATCTAGGCCTGTTTAATTCCAAAGCCAGATAAGACAAACCCTTTTTCCTGTATTGCACTGCCTCTTAGAAAGAAAGCAGTGAATACTAGTTAATGTAGTAAATGGTTTAATTTATTTATTACTGAATGATTATAATTTCAGAATACATATGCTCATTTTATTTGGGAATATTTGTTATATAAGAAAATGGACCTTCTTGTCCAAGCTAAATGAAATTATTTCAATATCTGTTTTTATTGTTTTCGATTTAATAATGGTTCTTTCTATGTTTAAAATACCGTAGCAAAAATGTCGCCCAGATATTTCTAACCTATTAAAATGATGTACCTTCTGAGTATCCTTTTTATTTATTTCAGAGATATTTGTTAAAATTTATATAAAAGGTACTTTAAAGTGTCTGTTTAAATTAACTTCATGGGGCACCTCGGTGGCGCAGTCGTTAAGCGTCTGCCTTCGGCCCAGGGCGTGATCCTGGCGTTCTGGGTTCGGGCCCCACATCAGGCTCCTCCACTGGGAGCCTGCTTCTTCCTCTCCCACTCCCCCTGCTTGTGTTCCCTCTCTTGCTGGCTGTCTCTCCCTGTCAAATAAATAAAATCTTAAAAAAAATAAAATAAATTAACTTTAGTAAATGAAGTAACCAAATTGTTCAAGGTTCTATAAATAACCATAAAATTAATCTTAGGGGGAAATTTTTTTTCTTGTATCAGCACTTACTGAGCACTTAAATGTATCTCTTAAGTATTAACAACAACTCAGGTCAGTAGTGATCCCCATTTTATAGATGAAGGAACTGAGGCACAGAGAGGCTACATAATATACTTGCAGTTACCTTCTAATAAGTGATAGTTTTTAGACCTAAAGTTCAAATCCTACGCAGTCATTGGTTTTATATCCCAAGTATTAAAAAGGTCATCTCAAACAGTAAGAAAGTAGGAAATTATTATATTCTTCCTTGCCAGTGAGTGAAGTCTATACCGTTGTCCAATGAACCACGCATGAAGATTCATAGACATTTTCTTTGGTGTCTTAAACTAGAACTAGTTTAGCAGTTAAAACCCAGATGCTAATTTTACAAACAAGGCCACCTCTAACAATATTAAAATAAAGTGATATTATTTCCTGGCTTAAAGAAAAATTCTCCAGTAACTATAGGAATGCTATGGCATGAAGACAGCATCTTAAATCTCTATGCAAGTCATACACAAAGTGTTATTGCAATGAAAAAATAGTGGCGTGAATAATACCTGCTCACAGCCCGAGACCTTTGATGTATCTTGGGCCTCAGTGTTCGTTGGGTTTTGTAATTTCATGAGCAAGATTTGTATTTGTGTGTGTTCTACTTGATGTCAGATCTGTACTCTTAGATTGTAGGGTTCCATTAAAAAAAATAATCTCAGCCCCTCCTCCCTCCACTCCCCCTCCCCCCCACACTCATTTTGTATGATATGGTAATGATATCACCGTTGCAGTAATTACGGGTCATCTTCATTTCTTTCATCTCTGCCTGTTCTGATGGCTTCATTCCTTTGACGGAAAAGATTTGGCTCTGGGTGCTATGATTATTTTGTTAAGCGTTATTCGAATAGACAGGAGTGAGAGAAATTAATCAATCCAAATGCAATTAGCATCATGTTTAACCCAGTGATGGACGTCTCAAGGTGAAACAGCGAGGGGAGTTTCAGACATTATTATTCAATCCAGTGGTTCTTATCTAAATTATAATCAAGAGAGGTTTTTATTGGCTTCTCAGTGTGAAAATGTAACTCTTTCCCTGCCCTGGGGGTCAAGAAGACTGGGCCTTCATCCTCTGTAGACTTTTAGTTACTGCCAGCACCTTGCAGTGGGGATGTTCCAAGCGGGAAAGTTGTCTTAATGTCCAACTCGCTTGAAATTTATCTGTATGGTGATCTTGGTCTGATTTTTCCTGAAAGTGGAATATAGCCTATGGATAAATTACTCTAACTTGAGGCAAAATATTTTGTGTACTGATCAAGTCAGTTTGACTAGTTATTGTTTTATCTTAACCTTACACGATAGATTTATTGCTTTACTCACTTTATGGATGAAGAAATTAATACTGTGTGAAGCTACTAGCCCTCGGTCATAATAAATGTTTCACCACGATGTATTACTATTCATGCCCTGAAGCATGAATGTTCTGCGCACATCTCTAAGTGTTTAGTAAAAGTTCTCACCCAAGAGTATTAATCCATTGCTTTGATCTCATTGCCTTCTTGAAAGGGGAACGAAGCAAAACTATGAAGTGGGCCTCTGAAGCCCTCTGAAAAGGATACAAAATGCAAATAAGAAGTTGATAGCTCTCATTTCTGAACACAAATCTTTGGGGGTTTTTTGTTGTTGTTGTTTTGGTTTGTTTTGTTTTTTAGTGGGGAGAAGGATGATAAAGACTGAATATTTGAAAACTAGTCTTGGTTTGCTCTTAAAAGAAGGCAGGGCAAGGAGAGTTGTTGGAGAAACACAGGCTTCCACCTGAATACAACATTTTTCAAATGCCTGACAATTAAGATTCTTCTACTTCTGCTTTCAATCTTCAGGCATCATGGCTGACACTTGCCATATTTTATGTTCTTGCTTGATGTTTTATATTCGGAGAATAAATCTGTTGGCTGGGTATTTCTGTCCTTTTTTTTTTCTTTTTTGTCATGAAAAGCCATTAAAATTATTTTCCATATTGGAACTGTCCAAATTTGTTTACCTGTACATTGAGTCTTGGCTTTTCTTTTTTATATTACATCTTAGATAAAACATTCTCTAGAAATGGGCCTTACTGTGAATGGGGGAGGGGAATGTGTGATATAAAATTATCTCTCTCTGAATTCCCTGGAGAGAACACTGTTCTTAGCCACCCTTTTGGAAGAAAAAGTCCTGTTAGAAAGTCAAGACACCCCATAGAAAGAGAATCTGGAAAGCGTGCGCCAAGAAAAGGCTTTCTGAAGAATTCTCAGGATGAAGATTTTCATAGTGATAGTTCGGTCACAGATGTAGCGTCCAGACTGTTCTTTTCTCAGATATATATTTCAGTCTCCTTTTTGAAATGCTTATGCCCTAAGAACTTTAGGCAAAAGCCTCAAAGCTGTTCTGCTTACCTTCAAATGCTTCTTCTACATATTTTCGAGAAACGTGAGATTTCTACTACAGACTCTTACTCGTGAACTGTCCCATGAGTTCTTTGAGAATGGTCAGGAGACCTTATTACAATTACACCACCTTCTGAGGGCCACCGAGTGTCTAAATGAGGCTCCAGGAGACCCCTTCTCATCCATGACACCATACTCAGCTTCAGAGCAGCTTCTGTTCTTGACTGTGACACCAGCACCAGCTGCTCTTGTATGAGAGGCATGAAAAAGCGCTTAGTCCTTGACGTGAATTATTGATCACTTACTGGTACGTTCTGTGCGGAGGTCTGAACTGGAGCCCAGGGAGGAATCTCAGTCTGGCAGGCTGCCCTGGAGCTGCTCTGCTGTACCCCGGCTCTCTGCCAGAGCCACCAAAAAACTTTCCACGTTCCTCTGAGAGAGAACTCGGAATTATAAATCACACTGGTTTCCTTTTGTTCTCCTCTTGCACCAAAGTAACCTGTGACCAACTAGCTCCATCCCAAAGGCCACCTCTCATGAATGTGAATCTTCCCTAATACCTAGTCCATGGTAGTCACTGCGTGTGACTAACATAACTATTCTTCCAATCCCTTCCTGCTTCTCTCCTCTCAGCACACCGTGATGACAAGGAGATCCCTCTTGTCAGAGTTATTAGAATGCTTTCAAGGTTTCAAGGACCAAAAAAGTCCATTTTAAAAGAGTCAAAACCATAATTATAACAAATGGCATCATTTCTACGAAACTCTCTTTCTATGAAGCTAACTCAATAAACAGCTTCTTAGCATGCTGATTTAAACTAAACTCGGATTTTATGTGTTCCTCTGCCAGAAGAAGCTGCGGGTATAGTTAAGGAAGGGGTTGCCTCTAACTAATACCCAGCATTCCTCCAGCAGGCATGGTTCTCCAGATTAGACGCGGTACACAGATGCAGGTCATTCCTGTTTCTTTTGGTTTTGCATTTGAGATCTTTTAGAGAATAAATAGTTTGATCTCCTTTTGCCACTCCCCGGACTGCCTGTATGTGGTTTCTGTGCGGACCTGGTACCTCTTTCATGAAGTGACAGCTGAGGAGCTCCAGGGCTCGCTTGGGCCAGCGAAAAACGCAAGGAAGGAAGAAGTCAAGACTAAGAACAATAGTCACATTAACTTGAAGGTGGCAGGACAGGATAGGTCTGTGGTGCTATTTAAGAGGCATACGCCACTTAGTCCGCTAATGAATGTCTCTTGTACACGACAGCACTTACCAGTGAGCAGTTCAGATCCCAGTTTGATAGGCGGCCAAGTCACAAAAGAGATCCCCATGCACAGTTGGAAGTAGTTTGAAGACGAAGTTAATGTGTTCCAGCAGCAGACAGGAAGTGTCCACCACAAAGGGGTCCTGCTGTTTACGCCAAAACTCAGTTCCCACAGAGCACACGGACCCATTCTCAGAAAGCTGCGGTTTGGTTCCACCACGTCCTGACCTCTGCAGTATGGATTTCTCTCTTCTTTCATTTTCCCTTTCCTCATTCCTTCATTGTGCATAAATACCTGGTGTATATATACAAGCATATGGCCTTTTTAAAAAATGAAATGACCAATGCTGTGTTCTGATTGACACTGAATGGATATAGAATGGGATAAAACATAATTCAGTGAAAGTATCCCCTTTCCCCATTAGTGGCATGCTCATTCAGCTCTTACCTCATATTCCAGTAAGTAATTTTGCTCTCACTGTTTAACAAAACAAAAAATCCTTGCATGCTTTGTTCATTTGGAGAATTTTAATGTTTTTCATCTATCATTGTAAAACCAAGGACAAGTGTATAACTTTTTTGTACATAGCTGTTACACATAGGGCATTTTGTCTTTAAGTAGAAATAAATTGCTCTAAAAGAAATGAATCCTTGGGGCGTCTGGGTGGCTCAGTCGTTAAGCGTCTGCCTTGGGCTCAGGGTGTGATCCCAGGGTCCTGGGATTGAGCCCTACATCAGGCTCCCTGCTCTGCTGGGAAGCGTGCTTCTTCCTCTCCCACTCCCCTTGCTTGTGTTCCCTCTCTTGCTGGCTGTCTCTCTCTCTGTCAAATAAATAAATAAAATCTTTAAAAAGAAAAAAAAATGAATCCTAGGTAGTGTCTTTTTGCTTAAATAAACTTCTTGTTTGAAATGAAAGAAAAAGATAGTTATACAGTAGCTAGCGTTTACTAAATGCCTAGGTGACCTTTATATTAATTCCACCATGAACAAATGAGGGAACCCAGGGGCGCCTGGCTGGCTCGGTCATTAGAGCATGCAGCCTCTGATCTCAGGGTCCTGAGTTTGAGCCCCACGTTGGACATAGACCTTACTTTTAAAAAATAATAAAATAAAAGTGAGTTTTATTTTTGAAAAACGGGGGGGAACCAAAACTCGGAAAGATGTCTTGGGTAACTTGCCTGCAGTGGTCCAGGGTCCATGTAGGAGCTGGGGTTCAGCTCCAAGCCTGTCTGATGCTTAAAAGCCCTGCTTTTCTCACAGGGTTAAGCTGTTTCCTTTGTTTCCTGCCAGTCGTATTAGAGTCTCCTAAAGACAGCCTGTTGTAACTTTTCTCCATCTTGCTAATGTTTTTAATTATGTTGAGGCACAGAAATATTTAAAGTAGTTTGCATTGGAATTGAAAACCAAACATTATGAGTTTCTCCCATTTCATTAAAAAGTTACTTAATCTTTACATTGTTCTCTACATTAAAGCCGAGCAGAATTTTATCAGGCAATTGCCTCAAAGTTATAATCTGGAAAATCTTTCTGTAATGAAACCCATATGTCATGGGCGAAAGGTGCAAAGCCCTGGCAGAGAGGGTTGGTCTCGTGAGAGATTCTGCACCCAATCTCGTTAACCAGGGTGCCTCTGGTAATCCCTCATCCCCTCACTGGTAAGAAATCAATCTGTACCACTGAATCTTTTTCAACCAGCCACCAAGAAAATTTACTGCAGAGAAGGCAGTTTGGGGATACTCATTGTGGAAAGAGAGCCAGAGGCAAGGCTAACTGTAGATGGAGGAATTGGAGAATCTAAAGAAGGGATTGTATTAAACCAAACACCACCTTCAGAGCAAGCAGGACGGAGTCCTCCCTTCAGCCCTGACCTCTCTAAGTATACCCAGGCATTTACGGCTGCCGTGAACCTGACAGCCCTAGTGAAGCAAAGAGGGGGTAATAGAAGCTGCATTAACCTGGAAGTTGATTGTAGTTTATCCATTTGCTGTCTCTAAATGGGTACAAGTGGTCTCCTGTCCCACATTCTCTGCAGCAATTCACACGTTCACCCTATGGTGACGGTCTGTATTGTGACTCACTCCGCCCATGGCCTGTACTCTGCATAGGAGGGCCCGTACATCATGACTTGACACGGAGGTCCTGCTTCTCTTCTGCACGCAGGGACTGTGGTGGCTGGTGACCAGTGGTTCCCTCTTGGCATAATTATTAGAACGTGGTGGCAGCGTTGCCTTCGTGTTGAAACTCATCATCCTAGAGAATTAATCCAGAATTAGAAAATAGTTAAGAAATTTTATTGACTCTAGGTAAAACTCTAGCAATCTTATCGTCTCTAGGATTGTCTTCTAACACACGGTGGGGGGGAAAAAAGCAGGAGAAAAGAGAGGAACTGGAAGTGTCAAGCTGGGGAGCATGTAATCCTACCAGGGCCACCAATGCAAGAATTGTGCCCAGCTGTAACTAGTGGGAAGAAGAAGGAATGGAACGAGGCAGGGGAGTAGAAATGTCTTCCTCGCCTCTGTAAGCAAGCCAGAGACATCTCTAAAGGCTCTTCCCTGGAGAGATTTGAAATCCTTGGTGGGAGTTTTTTCTTAAAATACATTTACATATAAAACCCTGCTGGAAGGGGTGTGTATGTGCATGCGTGCGAGCGCGCGCACTCGTGTGTGTGTGTGTGTGTGTGTGTGTGTGTGTAAGAGGAATACAGAATAGTAGCAGAAGGCTGTCTCCTTACTCCTAATGGGATTTTGTAGCAGCATGTGCGAGTTTGTTTCAGAAGTCAAAAATGAACAGATGTTGGTATAAATTACCTCTGTGTCTGATGTCTTGCAAATTAAAAGCGCGGTTGGCATCACTAAACAATTTCACTAGGTTTAGGGGGGTGCGGCTCGCAGGCGGCGATGACTGTAGCGGGTCGGTAAGAATCTTCACACTGCAGCAAAGCAGGAAGGCAAGGATAAAGAAATGAAGAATAAAATAAGGGGTATGTGAATTAATCAGAGATGTTAAGATCTCCGATAACAAGTGAACAGGAGGGCTCGAGGTCCGAAGCTGCCCCTGACCCACAGCAATTTCTCTGCGCTCAAAGAGGGGTTAGTGCTTAGGATGTGATTTATAGGGCACAGCCCTCTTTTAGGGAGCAGCTATGTCACAAATTCGTATATCTCCTATATGGGACTGGCGAGTAGGAAAACTTTCTCCCCTCCCATGTAGAAGATGAGGTCTTTGAATTACTTCTACTTTTACAGTGGTTTTCTGCAGCTCTGTGTGCTCAGATTAGGTTGTAGGGGGAGGAATGATTGAGTGGGGAAAGGGTTGTTAAAAAGGATTGGTTAAATTCAAGGAGAGCTTGCCCCTGAGAGACTTTGGGAGATCCGTTTATTTTGCCTTTTAAATCCTTTTGATCCCTCAACTAGATTGGGTCTTTTTAAATTTTATGCCGTAAAATATTGGTCATTCTCCCATTTCGGGAAAAAAAACAGTAAAGAATCGGGGGATGTGAAGGGCAGCAGGCAGAAATAATTAGTAAGATCGATACAGTGCTCCAGGCCCAGGATTTTTGGAGCAAGGTTCTGTTCTACCAAGCAGAATTTTGGATTACCCACGTCTGATTTCCAAAGTACCTGCTCCTAGCCGTGCTGCAGGATCATTTGATACTCTGTAAAACTCCTTAATAAGCACCGGAGAATAGGCAGGAGACCCAGCCAGTAGAAATAAATGAGGAGACCCACCCTGGCCAAAAGTATAAGTCAGTTCCGGTAGGATCAGGCGGAGGGAAAAGCTTCCAAGGAATGGGATTTTTGAGGTTGCTAGCCTCCCTTCTCATCACGGTTCTTTCATTTACTCAGGAAACACTGAGTGCAGGAGAAGCAGCAGACTGCTTACCCTCCTTTGGAAGGTGGTGTGTTAATGGTACCACTCTACCAAGCATGTTCACTGCTGAATAGCGGAGAGAAAAGCAGGGCAGGTGGCATTCATATGCTACTCATTTTGCAGATAAAGAAACAGGCTCGGAGATCTTGCCCAGCCCGAGGTCACCCCGCTGCTAAGTGCTAGAGCTGGAACCCTGTGTTATCTAAAAGTCCATGCCGCCTCCCGTGGGCGAGAAAATACCTGCTTGGATTTCTTCTAGGGTAGTTAGTCCTACCTCTGTCTCTCCATTAATCTGGCATTACTTTCATCAAAGGAAGTTCTTTTTCTTGCCAAATAAGCAAGGTAAATTTAGAAACACCATCAACCCACAATGTAGAGAGTGCAGCACTGAGGGCCATTAGCAGGTCTTATTTGTCTCTGGAAAGGAAGGCCAGAAGCATTATTGCGTTCCTGCTTGGAATACTTCTTTTGTATATTATCACTCATCCGGCCAACATTTATTTAGCAGATAACTACATCTAGTGCTGGTGATATAAGGAATAGTGAAACGGTCTCTACCCTCAGTTCTTACCCTTTAGGGCAGGAAGACACGTATATAAACAAATAATTGCAAGTCTTACTGGAACTTTGTCTGCATAGGGTTTGGTGCAAATCCGCCGAGGAAAGGAATGGTCGGTTGGATTTGCGCCCGGGTGGGGTTGTGGGCACATGAGGCAGCACTTTGCACTGGCGCTTCCGTTCCTAGTTAGGGGGATTTCCTTTCCCTTTGTTGGAGCTCCAGAGATGAGGAATATATGGACTGCGGATACCAGAAGCTTCCCTGTGGCTACAGAGTTTGTATTGTTGTATTTCTCTGTTGTACGAATAAACCAGGAACTTCTATGGAGGGGGAGTGAAGCCCACCCATCTAGCACCATCTCTGGACTTGAGTCAGGCCGCAAGGAGGCTAGAGCAAAGGTCCTTCTCGTCCTACAGGTGCCTCTCCAGCCATCTTACTCATTGGCCAGGATGGGGACATAGTCTTGGGAGGCCACAGGCACAGCCTGCTGTGTGCCCACCACATGGGGCCAGGAGACTTCTGGCCTTCAGGACCAACCATTGGAAACTTTGAGCACTGTTAAATCTATTCAAGAGATCTGGAAAGATGATTTTGGAGGGATGAGGAAGAAGGGGGTGTTATAATACATCTACTTTCTGAGGATTTGCTTGACAGAGCTGAAACAGTGGGCTCCTGGAGTGGCCCTCGTAATTGCGAAATGTTTTACTTTCATTTTGGAGCCTCATATGTAGGAAAGTAGCTGTATAAACCCTCTTGTAACTACAGCATTCAAAGATTGATGGTGCCGAAAGTCAGAGAAAGACACATAAACCTTGCCTGGCTATATTAAATATCTAAGGACTGACAATGCCAAGAGAGAGAAGACCAAAGCTCTATAAACCCTACTTTATTACACCATCCACAGATGAACTGCACTGAGGGAGTATAAACCCTGTTATATTACAGCCTCCAGGGACTTCCACTGCTGAGAGATGGGGTAAATGATCTCTAATTTTAATTTGCGATTATAAATGTCCAGAGACCAACAACCCAGAGAAGACTGTAATCGTGGTTGGATTGTAGTCTCCAAGAGCAACCCCCCCACACATAGCGAACATGAGTATCAGGTTACATTCTTGGGTGGGGGGAAATGGGGGAATTCCCTGGGGATTTTTTTAAGGGGGATGATAGTCTTCCCCAGTTGGCCTATGCCTTATAGCAATTGCCAGCTTCCGAACAGCTTTGTGCAGTTTTCATTGTCAGTGGTGGTTTGTTTTTACCTCTTTTTGGTGGTCAGTGGTGATTAAATCTGTTATGGTAGCAACTTGTTTTTACAATTTAAATCAACTTACAGTATTCAGTTATATTTTCCTGAGATCTCTTTTGCAGATTGTGGGTTTTCACTGATCTTCCATTTGCTGTGATTCCAGCCAGAGAGATGACACGGGGGAAATTTCTCAACATTCTGGAGAAACCCAAGAAGTAGCAGCTGCTTGTGGACAGGATGTCCTGGGGACTGGAACCCTGCTCCCCTCCCAGTGCAGCTCTGACGATGTGCAACTCTCTGCTTCCTGGTGAGAGGCCGGAGGGTGCACCTCCAGGTCTGACCCTCTCCCCTGCTCCTGGCACTCTGCACCTCTGAGGACATTCGGCGGCAAGAGAGGAATCTGCTCTATAGATTCTCTACAGAAGGATCAGTGCAGTTATTCAGTCAGCTTCCAGATGGACCATCTCAGCCTTGGATGTGGGTAACACCAGAGGGCACATCATTCTTAAAGGTCAAAGTCCTGCTCTCTCGTTTCAGAAAGTGATTCAGGAGTCCCAGGATCTTACAGCTGATTTGATTTGGTGATGGCAAAGTCAGTTGTGGCACGTTGATTGGACGGGTTCTTTTGACTTGTACTTGATATCTTAGGAAGTGTTTATGGTGCGAGGAGACCAGAGACCAATTAGATTCTGAAACCGACCAGGCAGCCTGACCTGTGAACTCTCCAATATATATTGGGTTCCAAGAATCCCCAGCTGGAGAAGCCAGAATCTTCATGAAATGTATACCTGCTTTAAAAGTTCTGTACCTCTCACTTGCCCAGTGCCATTGCCCAGTGCCTTTCGTCCCCCCCCCCCCCCACATCAGTTCTGATTCCAGGAAAGGAGATCCCTATGTATTGAGTCCCTCCTGGGATTAGCTAGTGAAAGGCCCATGCAAGGTTGCATTGGGTTCTAGACCTCAAGACCAAGTTAAAGATGAAAGAAAGGACTTTCGAGTTCCAGTAACCTGTTACAGATTCACATAAGAAAGTCAGTATGGCCTAAAAGGTAGGAGAAGGGGATTGCTTACAGGAGTTCCATTTGATTAAAAACTAGAAACTCTAATTGACCTGAGAGGAATGTGCTGTGGAATGGTGGCAATGTTTTGCCCCCCTTGTCCCCTCTCATAGCACATAGCAGATATTTCACCAGTGTAACAGAAATACACACGCGCATGCATGCACACACACAGAAAAAAAGAATTTCCTGAACTAAATACAATTCTTATGGAGCTCTTTGCCGGTCATCTGTCCCTGTGTTAAAACCTGAAAACCGAACCCATGCGTAAAATTGATTACCCATGTTCTCTGTATTTTGTCTCGTAAGCCAGCCCCCAGCCTCTAATGTTTCGAGAAGTACATGAGGCTTCCTAACCTTCGTGCAAAGAACATCCACGTGGCCGTTGTCTGATGGTGTTTGGATACAAGAAAAGTTTGGTTAAACTATTGGTCCTGAGTGTCCGTGCTAGGGTGCAGCACTACTCAGTTTAATAGCTGGTCTATTAACCATTTCTGACATTTGTGCCTTGTTTCCCATGCTAGAATTAATGTTGGGTTTGTCTCTCATTTTTGCCATCCATGCAATTTTATGTATTGATAAGAGGGAAAGTTGAACACAAGTCACAAAGGATGGGTAAGTGAGAAAGAAAAGATTCGGCCTAGCTGCGATATAGAAATTTAGGCTGGAGAGGCATAGATTTTAAGTTAAGCTTACTATTGACATTCCTTTTTCTCTAAATACGGTTGGAGTGGGAGGGGAGGAGAGGGCAAAAAATAGTGCTGTAACGTCAGATTTCCCTTTGCTCTGTTTTTGAGAGTTGATGACATCAGGCACTTTTAAGCATTTGGGGAAATTGAGAAGAACATGGAGAATATGAGGATACCTCCCCAAAACCAACTCAGGTCTGTAACCCAAGGCTATGGAGTTGGTTTTCTGGTTTGCTTTGGCCTTGATTTTCTTGTCATCTTATTCACCAGCACTTAATGTAAGTAGATGTTTTAGAACTGTGATATTTATTGGTTTTGTATTTGTCATCCTTAGAAATGTTAATGATGTATTTTTATATTGATAATATAAATGGATGTGTAATGTGTGTGTACTTCAGGGTGTTAGAGGACTGTGCTTTGTATATGATGGTATCTGTGTCGTCATAATAAATATGTCCCTTTTATAGGAGAGTGAGTTTTTCTTTTTCTCAAAGGGCCAAGTTGCATATTTAAGTCATTCATCAGAAAGTACAACTATCATGATAAATGCTATTTTCCCCTTACTATCATAGTGGGTGGCGTGGGGCTTTATGACCATCTACTACTTGGTCTCCCAGCTTCCAGTCTGTTCTGCCATCCAAGCTCATTAGTGCTCAACTCCCTGAAGTATTACTTAAAAACCTTTAATACCTCCTTGTATCTAATAATAAAGTCTGGGTCTCATCCTGGCATTTAGAACTCTCTGCATGTAAGCCTAATCACCCCTCCTCTCTAATATACGACGTCTCTGTTCCAGTTAATCTGAACAATTCCCTTTTCCTCACTTGAGTGCCTTTGCTCATGCCACTGAGTTCCTAGAAAGTCTCTTTTGCACATACCAAACCTACCCTTCCTATAAGCCCCTGATGAACTAGCTGGAAACAGTCTTTCTTCCTGCACTCCTACAACATTTACGTGTCCCATCCTTACCACTCTTACCAACTCCGCCTTATATTTAAGTGATCTGAATGCGTCTCTTCTTGTCCCACTGAGTCGTAAGCTCCTCGAGGTTACAGTTGTCTCCTACACATTGAGTTACTCTTCTGTGTCTTCTTTGAGCTGGAAGGGTCCATACCTGCTTGCAGACTTCCAGTAAGTATGATGGATCGAAAACAAATGTTTCTCTACCACCTACTAAAATCCTTAGTGTGACTTCCTTTTCAACTCTGCCCAAGAACTGGAGAAGAGCAAGTATTAGTACTATCGCCGTCCCCCCATCGATAGTTTACCTGCCCTAGAGCAGAGTGTGATGCCCTTTCAGGGAAACATTCCATGTGAGGAAAGCAAATTGCTTGGCACCATTGGCTCATCATTGATTTCCAAGAAAACAACTGGGTGGGCAGTGGATTGCCGTGACCTGGAAAAGCATGGCTGGCCGGCTGCCTCGACAGGGACAGCGTCATGACTGCGCTGCTCTAAATCCTGAGAGATGATTGTTCCAATAGATAATTCTGTATTATCTGCCCACAGGTTTCTTTTGCCTTTCCCTTTGCCATTCTGAATGCCTTCCTTGCAGAAGCATCTGTTGACTGAGAGGAAGAGCCCTGGGGCTTGGAGACACGTTTTCAAATTCTTATTCAAGTCTTTTCTCAGGAGCAGTCTTGTTGCTTCGTGCTTACTTCCGTCTGTCAGATTCTTGCTTTGGCCTCTGCTGGTTTGCTTGGCCTTCCACTGTCAGAGCACTGAAAGTTCACAGGCTATTAACTGTATTAATAGCAAGATGCCATTATTAATTTTTCTGTATCTTTTGGTGACCCACTTACCATATTTTTTTAAATGGACTCTAGGGAACTGCTGCCTGTTTGTGGTCCTCTGGCTGCAGCTTACTGTAGCTTCTGTCTTCTGGGCCGTGAAAATGGAGATGGTAAGTCAACCCATTGCCTCTTTGGTTTCTGAAGGGTGTTTGGACTTCCGTAGGAGCTTTGTGATGAAACCAAGACATTTCCTTTCCAGTGGGATGCTCTGGTCCCTTCTGTTTCCTCCAGGATGAGGCCCCTTCTGTTTTCTCACAGAAAAGAGAAACAGGCAGAACAGGAAGGGAAGAAATAGGCTGGTGGGCCAAGGTGCATGGTCCCCGGGGTCAGCCGACATGATTCCTTACCAGCTTTCAACTTCTACATAAAATCCATCTCCAGCCATTTGGTTATGTTCTCCAGTTTCTGTTTTCTCCATCTCGTGCCAGCCAGATGGCCCCTATATGGGCTTCTCTGTCCCCAGAGAGCCTGACAGCCCCCACCCCAAACCGTAGCCTCTCCAAGTTCCTAAGTTCTGACTGGCCTCTAACTGGCTGTTCCTATCTATTTACACTCCTTGGCACTTTGGGGCTGTGTCCCCGACTATGCCTAAAGAGGCCACCAGACTTCCCACTCTCTGTCCCGCACTTTTTCTTCATGAGCAGGGACATTTGGGGGCTTCAGGTGGCACCAGGTGCAGCCGTGAGCCAGAGCTTGTTAATTAGCACATGAACACCCCAATGCTCCATTAGCCAGGCCAGGCATTCGGAACCTTCCCCTCCTGTGGGCCCCTTCCTCCTAATGAGAGCTGGAAGAAGGGCCCTCACAAAACACTGCCTCAGAATAATATTCTGCTTTGTCCCCACCAGTAACCAGGGCTGACAGGATCACTCTGTCCATTTCTCTTCTAATTAGCACAATTCCAGCATGGCCTGAGCCAGCAAATGGAGAAAAGCGATCAAAAGCGATCGGACAACCGTACCGAATCACAAACACAAAGAGGGCCATTCCCTGTAATTAGGTGAGACAATTCCTCAGTCTTTTCTCGGCTGGAGTTTGCCGCTAAGACTCTTGCTGTTTGGGTCCCAGCAACACAAGTTACATGTCTCCCTGGGACACTAATAAGCCCCAAATTGTCTTCCGCTTCACACAACTCTAACCAGAGGACAGATGCCTGGGGGGGAGGGGGGACACAGTGAGGGGACAGGGTGTCTAAACAGTGAAGCAGCTGCGGCAATGTCTCCCCAACTCTAAAAGGCAGACACTGGGGCTGCGGGCAGAGAAGGAAGAGGCCATTGGTTTGGGAGAACAGCTCTGGGTGTAGCCTGGTCCCATTGCCTGGGCTGCCGTGTGAAGCCCTGAGAATTCCGGCACCTAGGGACAGACCCAGTCTCTGCTATCTGCCTCGCCCCGTTCATTTGCCACCTCCTGCCAGTTGTCCCCTTTGGGTTTCCTCATCCCTTCTTCCCCTCCACGCTGGTGGCATCGTGGGCAGCTACAACTGTGGCACCATCCTTGGACCTGCACTGAAGCCCTATACAACCGTAGTCAACGATCTGAAGGCTAGCTAATGGGCAGCACACACATGTGAATTCTGTGCTCAAAGAGCTCGTGACCTGGGAGGGGCTCTCACTTCCAGCACCCATCACCTCTGGGTCTCTGGCTCTCCCACAAGCCGTGCTTTCTATTCCCATTCTCTCCTAGAAGATCCCTGGTTTTTTTAAACAGAAAAGTGGCCCATCAATGGCCAGGCCGAGAAGTCACAACTTGCCACACTCCATGTGGCTCAGAGGTTGGCCGCTTAATAAACAGAAACTGCTCCCCCAGGATTGCAGCCCATTACAGGGATTACTAGGGGCGATACAGCCATGAACTTGGTCATGGTCAGGGACAGAGGAATGCAGGGGAGAATGGCATTTGGAATCTCAATTAAACTCAAGCTCTGAGCTGAGTTGGACTCACACACATTTTCATCTTATCCTGTTCTCTGCTTTCTGTTTTGATCTAAACTTGATGCTTCTGAAAGTGACCTCCGATGCCAGAAAACAATTATCTGGAATCCAAGGAGCCAGAAAGCTCAAGTAGTAAGAGTTGCTTTGTGGTTTTTCCATCTTCCCTGAGCCACACAGAGGTAACAACAGGATTTGACTTTTTAAATAACTATTGGGAGATGTCAAAGAATCTGATACAAATTTGTTCAGTCTCTTATAGTTTCTTTGGTTATAAACAGAGCTTAGAATAGTACCTGGCACATAATAAGTGCTTAATGAGAATTTGTTGAAAGAACTGCACCATAATACTCAGTGTTCATAGCTTTCTTGCTGGTCTAAGGTAAGAGCATGGGTCTTGAGAGAGAGGCATGGTGTGGTCATGCAAGTCACTTCTCTTCGAACCACAGCACCCTTGGGACCTTTTCTGCTTTAAAGAGGCAGGCAAGGAGTGCCTGCGTGGCTCAGTCAGTTAAGCATCCGACTCTTGATTTCAACTCAGGTCATGATCTCAGGGTTGTGAGATCAAGACCCACATCGGCCTCTGCACTGGGCGTGGAGCCTGCTTAAGATTCTCTCTCCCTCTCCTCTGGGAGAGGAGGATTCTCTCTCCTCTCTTCCTCCTCTCCCTCTCTGCCCCTCCCCCCCTCAAAAAAAAAAGCAAAAAAGAGAGGCAGGCAGGCAAGCATCATGGATAAGGGCACAGACCCAGATGTCACACTCCCTGGGTCCAAATCCTATTTTTGCCATCTACTACCCATGTGACTGTAAATTGCTTCATCTCTCTGTGCCTTAGTTTACCCATTTATGGAGTGGGTCCAATAGTAGCATCTAACTCCTAGGGTCATTGTAGAGATTAAATTAGTACTTGCAAGTATTTGAAACAGTACATGGCCTATCTTACCCATTATATGAGTGCTTGATGGAAATATCTTTAAAAATGGTTTCCATGCATTATTTATTATACTCACATCTGTTACAGTAACTTGTGGTTACCTAGAATAGTCGAAACGGGTGAAGCAGGGAACCCATTTCTCTCACTCTTCCGGAGAGCTGACAGTTTACTGGGTACTCCTGCCCCCCTCCTGCCATGCTCTGGGGCAGCGTGTGCTCGCATGGATGTTCAGCAAATACCACGGCTGACTCTGCAGACGGTGGCATCGACGATTTGTTACTCACGAACAAGGGGAGGAGACGGTGGCAGGTTTCTGAGCTGATCCTGAGCCTCGCCCGAGGCTCAGCTCCTTGTGCTTCACTAGTCTCGATGCTCCCTACATTTGCCGAGCATCCATACCATTCCAGTCACTGCACGGGAATGCTCTTCCCTGTTTTGCTGCGTCCTCTGCCCCTCCCCACCCCACCCCTACCCCAATCCCTCTGTCCTTCTTCCAGATGCTCCCTTTCCAGGCCTGAGCAGGATTCCCTTGGGCTTGGGCTCCCCCCTAGCAGCCTCCTCCCGGCTTCGCCCTCTCCAAGAGCCCATGGAGAACAGCCTGGCCTGCCTCTGCAGCCGGGGGCCTCAGGGTCAAGCAGGGCTGAAGGTCACATCCCAGGGCTTTCCCGGATGCGGCCAAGCCCCAGGAGCCGAGCAGGCCCGAGCCAGCGGCTTCACACAAAGGAGCAGCTGAGAAGAGTCAGGTTGGAAAAGTCAGTGACTTTAGGCTCAGTGGAAATGAGAAGCATTGGCTGCAGCCACCAGCAAAGCCCTGGGAAGGGCCACGAGGAATGGGGAAGGCAAGCTCCTGAGAATTTCTTCCTTGGCCTCCTCCCCTCCATTTGTGTCTGCTATCACAGTCTCCACCCTTTTTTTTTTTTTCTTTGAGAGAGAGAGTGGGGAGAAGGAGGGGCAGAGGGAGAGGCAGAGAGAATCCCAAGCAGGCTCCACACCCATGCAGAGCCCCACGCAGGGCCCGATCTCACCACTCTGAGATCTCACCACCCATGACCGGAGCTGAAATCAAGAGTCAGACGCTTAACGGACTGTGCCACCCAGGCGCCCCTGCCTCCACCTTCTTATTGGCGGACCCTCATCCCTTGCTTTTCTCACAGTGCTCCTTACCTCAAGCCAACCTACCTGAAGCCTACCCGAAGGTCCTTTGTACCTGAAACTATTGATTAAATTATGGTACCTTCACATAGTAAAATACTATGCAGCCAGTTAGTATGTTTGCGAAAGGTTATAATATCATGGAAGAAATGGTTTGTCATAACGATAAGCAAAAATAAAATAGCAAGATGTAAAATTATAAATGCAACGTGATGTCCAATATGGGGGGGGGGGTTGTAAGGAAATAGACCAAGGTATTAACAGTACTTGCTGCCTAGTTGGAAGATTGTGGGTAATTTTTGTTTTTTTCCTACATTTTCCAAACTCCGTACAGAAGCACCTGTTGCGTTCATAATATGGGGGGAGGCCTCTGGAGCTGAGTATACAGGTATATGGGGCTTAAAATGCCCTATCAGCCCAACCTAGTACAATGCCTGTGGGCATGCGCACACGCAGAGTTCACTGGTGACATTTGTTTGTGGTAATGAGATTTGTTCTTGTATATGAACACGTCTGTCAATCTGTAAACCTCTAAGTATTTCCCGAGCGCCTCCTGAGCCTCCAGCCCTACCCTAGACCCTCCATCCCGTGTAGTGTGGATGCAATGACTTGTGCCCTAAGCACAATCCACCCAGGGCCCAGCCCTCCTCACACGCCACAGAGCCTTTGCTCAGGAGCAGAAGAATGTTCTCTCGGTACATGTACAGTCAGTGTTGCAAAATAGCTCTTTTTCCTCAGTCCGTCCCCACACAGAAAAATACATCTCACCTAATTTTGCTGTCGACTCTTAAGGCTGAATTTCCCCAGCTCTGGGGCATGCCAAACATTACTTCAGACATTGTGCTGGTGAGAGTTTCCTTCGCTGCTTTCTTCCCGGTCATTTTCCCTTCCCAAATGGGGAGGGGGGGGAGGAACTCGGAGTCAGGGGTAGGCATGGGTCATGGGTCAGGGCGGCCTGCAATGATACTCCGCTATTCTCATCCCAGAGCTCCAGACAGAGGCGCTGCACCCTCAGAAGAGAACGTGAGGTGTCTTCTGTGCAAGTTGGGATCTGAGGGACATGAGGGGTGTGTGGGAGGCGGTTGTTACCTTTACTGGGAACGTGTGTATACAGTCAGTGTCCCTGCGAGATGGGAAGCAGAGCCACGGAACTGAGAAAGAAGGGATGAGAGCCTTGGGGGCTGGGTCACATGGAAATCGTGCAGAAGAATGAACTTCATCATAAAAAATGGCTCATCTACCCCAGGCGCCGGCTTCTGGAATATACAGGCCCAGGCATCTGACTAGGCCTTGGAGGGCCTTAAGGAGCCTTGCTCCTCATTTCCTTTCAAGAAATAGATGTCATGATGAGTAAGAAAAATGCTGTGTCCGAGACACCTGCTCCCTCCTCCAGGTCACCAGTCTGTGTCCTTGTCCATCCTGCCTCCCAGAGAGGGGCTACTTTCTGCCCAGCTCAGGATAGCGAAACAAAGGGCAAAGATCAGCCACGCGCAACCCTGAATCCTGCCTGACCGTTAGGGGCTTTCAGCCTGAAGAGCTGGGACGGCCAGATTGGGGTCAGCCCTCCTGGAGGAGCAAGGAACACGCCAGAACGGAGAGCCGAAGCGGTTGTTACAACATGAGGATTGCAGGGCGGGCGACACCTCACAACACCACCAAAGATTGATGCAAATTGGTTTGGTTCTGACCCTGTCATGCCAGGAAGGATAATGATTCCAGCCGCGCGGGGCCGGGAGGGGGCACGTGGCGGGGGCTGTGAGGATGGGTGTCTCACCACGCATCTTCATTAATGATCTGAAAGACAGGGGTAAACAGCATGCTAATGAAACCTGCAGATGATTGGTGTCCCAAACCCCAGAGAGGACAGAGAAATAGCACCGCGAGACCCAGAGAGCTTAGAAATATGGGCAGGAGATTGTCAAATGAGGTTTGTCTTAGGAAAATGAAAGTCGACGTGTCAGGCAGGAATGATGAAGGTGCCTCTGGGTGGAGGACCGTGAACCTGGAAAGCAGAGATGGGTGGTGGGGCAGGGGGTTGAGTGAAGGGATAAGGTCTGGGGTGTGGTGGGGGAGACAGAGGAGCTGGCTTTGAGGACCCAGGGGACAGATCCCCTTGTCCATTCCTGGCAGGCCTGGCTGCCGCCAGAAGACTGGAGCAGGCCTATGGCGCTTTTGTCAGCACCCACCCCCCCACCCCCGTCCCCGGGGCCCCTGGGCAAGGCTGGACTCTGACTTCACAGCCCCAAGCTGTGCCTATTTGCATTCAAGCCATTGAGGCTAAAAATGTTGCCCCAAATTACTGGGAATGGGTTCTTCAAGAGCAGGGGAGAGGCGCCCGGCTGGCTCAGTCAGTAAGAGCACGCAACTCTTGATCTTGGGGTTGTGAGTTTGAGCCCACGCTGGGTGTAGAGATTATTTTTTAAAAGGGGGGGAGAAAAAATTTTCCCCATCTTCAGGGGTTTCCCATTCAGTAAACATTGCTTGGAGGTATGATTCATTTGCATTTAGCATACAAATATTAAGTGAACAGCTCAGCGATTTTTTTAAGCAAATCTTTTAACCTCACCAAGCCCTGATTTCTTTGTCTAAAATGGATACACAGCACTACGCATCTCATAGCTGTATTGTGAGGATTAAGTGAGATAGAATATGCAAGCCCCCCAGGACATAGTGTGCCCTATGCGGGTGATTATTATTACTGTTTATTACCTTCTAATTTTAGTCCCTAAGCTTTACTCCTAACTCTCCAACTAAATGATAAACTTCTTGAAGTCTGGGACTATCTTAAAATTCTTTTTCAGTGTATAGATGCTGAGTAAATCCTTGTTTGATATGTTGGTAGTGCCAGAATTCCCTTTTCATATGAATAATTTTGTTCTTACCCTACTCTGATCTACTTTCAATGAAATCTTTCTTTAAAATGAAACAAAGCCAAGAAAGAAAGAAACAAGGGGCACCTGCATGGCTCAGTCAGTTAAGCATCCAACTCTTTGGTTTCAGCCCAGATCTTGATATCAGGGTTGTGAGTTCAAGTCCCGTGTTGGTCTCCATGCTGGGCATGGACAAACAGACAGACAAACCCAAATAAAATGCTGATATCACAGAGGTTTTCTTCAGACAGAACGTTCCCCATGAGATTGTGCTAACGACACGGCCATCGTTAGATGAAATCTTAAGCCAAATGAAAGAAATCTGGCTTTTGAGTCCGATCCAGGCTGAATTAGGGTGACTAACCATCCAGTTTGCTTGGGACTCGGGGGTAACCCAGGGCAAGGGACGGTCCTGCTAATGGGAGAGTGGGTCACTCTAGTTTGGATCCAAGCTCTGCTACTTCATAGTTTTCTGGCCTCGGATAGTGTTCCTGGCCTCGTTGAAATTGGTTTTCTCTTCAGTCAAGGGGATTGTTGGAAGGCTCAAATGAGATGCTGTTTGATAGTTAGCAATGTGTTTGACACATAATAAATGCTCAGTGAATATTGACATAAACTGTCAGATTGCATGTAAGTAAAGTTTGAAAACAGTCACAACCTGGTTTCTGATGACAGAAGTCAGAATAGTGGTTACGCTTGTCAGACGCCAACTAGGAAGGACCTTGACGGGGACTTCTACAGGGCTAGAAACGTTCTAGGCGCAAATACTAGCTCTATCATCTCTCTGAAGCCAGCATGATATTTGGGTGACCAAAAACATTTTTCTCTACACTGTTGGTTATGTAAATAAAGGCAATAAGAGAGAGAACTTAAAAGAAACTCAATTTCCACGGGGTGAATTAAATAAACAATCCGCAGAGAACGTTAGTCGTTCTTGCTTCTTCCTTATACACACTTCACCCTACAAAACAAAAGCTTCCGTTTTGCTATGCTCAGCTGTCCTCCCGGCCTCTCTTCATGCCTCGTGCCTCTGACATCGGGGTCACATGACCTCGATTTGGGAACCGTGTTGCGCTCTCTGCTTGGCTCTCTCCCTGACTGTTTTTGAATAGCAGCTACTCTCCCCTTCACGGCCAGTGGGGGCATATAGTTCCCCAAGAGGATTCTCAAAGCTGACTCCCCACCCCTACCTTAAAGCCTCACTGCCAGGACTGTGGAGTCACCCAGTCAGTGTGACCTTGAGGATTACATAGTCTGTTCATTCCACTTCTAGGTACATCTCCAACAGAAATGGGTGCCAGCGTCCACCAAAAGACCTGTGCAAGAATGTTAACAGCGACTTTATTCATGTGAGTCAAAGAGTGATAAAAACCCAAATGTCCATCGAGAGAATGAATACATTGTCCTGTATTTACACAATGGAATGTTAGTCAGCAATCAAAAAATTCACTACTGTGCTCACACAGTAACATGAATGAATCTCGCAAACGAGGAGAGGATTTAGGCAGGCACGCAAGGGCACACTGGCATGATTCTAGAATGGGCAAAACTCATGTAGGGCGGTAGAGGTCAGAATAGGGGTTACCTTGGGGTATTGACTGGGGAGGGGTACGAGGAGCCTTCTGGGGTGTAGGAAATATTCTCTGTCTTGATTGGAGCAGTGGTGACACAGGACTATATGCATGTGAGTGTGTGTATAACCATCCATCAAGGGAAACCTGGCTGGCTTAGTTGGTAGAGCATGCGACTCTTGATCTCAGGGTCCCGAGTTCAAGCCCCACGTTGGTGTAGACATTACCTAAAAATAAAATCTGGGGCCCCCGGGTGGCACAGTACGTTGAGCATCTGACTCCTGGTTTCCATTCGGGTCGTGATCTCAGGGTCCTGGGGTCCAGCCCCGCATGCAGCCAAGTGCTCAGCAGGGAGTCTGCTTAAGATTCCCTCTCTGTCTCCCTCTGCCCCCTCTGCCCCGTGCTCTCTCTCTAAAATAAACAAGTAAATCTTTAAAAAATATAAAAGCTTTATTTTTTTTTAAGATTTTATTTATTTATTTGGTGGAGAGAGAGACAGCCAGCGAGAAAGGGAACACAGGCAGGGGGAGTGGGAGAGGAAGAAGCAGGCTCATAGCGGAGGAGCCTGATGTGGGGCTCGATCCCATAACGCTGGGATCACACCCTGAGCCGAAGGCAGATGCTTAACGACTGAGCCACCCAGGTGCCCCTAAAAAATATAAAAGCTTTAAAAAATGAAAAACAACAACAAAAACATCCATCGAGCTGTACATTTAGTAGTCGTATGCTTTACGTCTGTCATCTATGCCTCCATTAAAACAAGTGAATTTAGGGTCCTCAGAGCCTCTAAAGGGAAACTTAGGGAAAGCTACCACAACCCCATGGAGTTGACTGGGGCAATAATATGGGAGAATCTAGAAGATCTCAGACTCATCCTGATGTCTAAGCTATGGAGTCAGAGGAAAGGATAGAGAGGGTTCAACATGTTCCTTTGGCAGCTACCTTCCGTGCTCTGCCAGCAACACCCTAAGGGCTGGGGGTCCCTGTTCTGTGCTTTTCCTCTGTGACCTTGGCATGGGGAAGGGCTGTGAGCCAAACTCCAAGGGGGCTAGAAACCCTGATGCTTGGGCTCCCTTGTGAGGGAGTATCATTCTCCATCTACCCCTCCCCTGTGAACTCAGTCCCAAGACTGGGGGCTGCTCAAAGGCCAGGACCTGGTCTGTGCTTCCCTGTTGCTACAGAGCTGACACTCTGTGTCAGTGCACAGGTGCCAAACGGATGCCTGAATCCATGGCCTCCAATCACCTAGGGCAGTATTAAATTCTTCCCAGCTGGAGCAGACGACTGATCTCAAAGCTAGAGATGTGCTCATTTAGGTAATTAGGTCATTTAGGTGAGCCTTCCTCAAAGAACTGGCATTCTAGGTGAGCTCCTGGCATCCCTGACCTGCTTCTGTCCAATGCAGTTCTGAATCTGCTAGAAAAGGCCTCCAGTTCTCTCTATAACCAATTTTCCCAGGACCATTCGAAGGTTCCATTCCCACCCACTGCTGGCAAAGAGCTGTGTGGACAGAGGCTAGGATAGCTGGGTTGTTCAGTCCCTTGAGGAGATTTCTGTGCTATCCAAATAGGTAGCTATTAGCCACATGTAGCTATTACATTTAAATTAAAAGTAAATAAAATTTAAAATTTAGTTCATTACACTAGCTAGCCACATTTCAAGGGCTCCGTAGCTGCATATATCTGGTGACTATCATACTGGACAGGGCAGGACTCCATACATTTCCATCATCATAGAAAGTCTGCTGGACAATACTGATTTCTAGAGGATCTTCAAACCCTCTTGAACCACCTTTGGAGGAGAGGAGGAAGGAAGTGAGGAGGATCGAACCTCTCTCCCGAGTTCCATAGAGCCACCCTACTTTATGAATTCAGATTTCAAATTAAGTTTCATTTAGGAAAAAGAGCTCTACTGCTTTTTAATTTTACAGCGCTTTTTGCAAAGACAATAAATACAAACCACATTTAAAATAAGCACATTGTGGGGGAAAAAAACCACATCTCCCCATCCGCTGACCCTCAGGCCATGATTCACCAGCTTGTGGGAGCTACACCCTGTCCTACCTCTTGCTTTTTCTCCCACTTAATTTATCTTCGGTCTTGTTCATATTGGTAGATACAGATCTCACAGCTGCATACTATCCCAATGTATGGATATACCATAATTTATTTAGCCAGTCCCTCTGACGGACATTTAGTTTGTTTCTGGTCTTCTGTTGTTACGAACTACATTGTAATGAACAAATATCCTTGTATGCAACTCATTGTGCATATGCGAATATATCTGTAGAATAAATTGCTAAGGAGGAAATTGCTGGGTCAAAGGTCACATGCTGAATTGTCCCCCTAAAGCCATTGCAACAATGAGATCTTTTTTTTTTTTTTTAAAGATTTTATTTATTCATTCGACAGAGATAGAGACAGCCAGCGAGAGAGGGAACACAAGCAGCGGGAGTGGGAGAGGAAGAAGCAGGCTCATAGCGGAGGAGCCTGATGTGGGGCTCAATCCCACAACGCCGGGATCACGCCCTGAGCCGAAGGCAGACGCTTAACCGCTGTGCCACCCAGGCGCCCCAACAATGAGATCTTTTGCCCACACTCTCGGCAGTGCTGTTAGCAGGCATGCTGGCTTCCTGCAGAGTAACAGTGACTCCTCTCGGGAGAGGGCTTCCATCGCCTCCTACAACCCATCCCACCGGCCTACCTTCTTTTCCTGTCACTCCCTCCCGCGGCCAAGAGTGCTTAACTTACTTGAGTATTCACCAGGCTCCCAGATACTAGTCTAAATCCCTTACTTCCACATCTCACGTACTCTTCACCACAGTCTCAGGTGTAGAAACGATTGTTGTTCCCATTTTACAGAGGAGAAGCCTGAGGCTTAGAGATTCCCTAATTCATGGTCACCTAGCCAGTTAGTACTGGAGCTGGGATTCAACCCCAGGTCTGTCTCACTTCAAAGCCTAAGCTTATTACCAATAGGCTTCCCCGCACACCCCTCTGCCCTTGCCCCTTCTCCCGGCTGTTCCCCACGTTCATAGCCTCCTACCTCTCTTCAGTGCCTTCCTTTGCCCCCATGCCATGAGCCCTCCGTTGCCACTCATTCCCTCCTTCCTACAGTCTGGGCGCACGCCTCCTCCCTCGCTGCCTTGGTTTCCTCTCTTCCCGGCCTTGGGACTGCCCCACCTGAACACCGCCGGCCCAGCCTCCCCCAGGTGCTCACCTCTGCCCACAGGGCTGGGGGGGGAGAAAGCAACGGCTTCCGTCACCTGACCCTACTCAGCCAATTCATGAAGACAAGATGTCAAGTTAATGAGCCTGTGGGCCTCTAATTAGCTGTCAATTACCTCAAATTAATCAACTCCTCGCCTAATTAAGCATTATCGGCAGGTGGGCACAAAGCAGACCATTGTGTCGGAGCCATGAGAAAAGCCAGGCTGGCAAACTTGGTTACGATCAGCGCTGTGCACCGCGCCTGCCTCCCCACCGCTCTCAGCGACCCGCCCGGCGCAGGGGCAAGGGGGCCCTCTGCCCACCGTGCTCCCCACACCCCGGGGACCTCCTGGACCTCCTGGGCAGCTGGGTGGACGGTGCCTCACGAGAGGGAGGTGCAGAGCCTGGGGGCGGGTGGGACCGCCGTGGGTGGAAACTGTGTGGCCAGGCCGAGGAAGGCCGTGGCGAAGGGAGGGCTTCAGGTCGGAGCTACCAGCCCCGGCACTTGTGAGAGCGAAGGCCGAAGCTGGGCTCCGAGCTGGATGGGGGGGGGGAGGGGGGGCTAGAAGTTCAGGCCTGTGCGGGCAGGCAGACTGGCTTCCAATCTGGCCCTGCCACTCGTGAGTTCTGTGACCCCAGGAAGGGACTTCGCTTCTTTGATTCAGTTTCCATGAAAAAAAAAAATTTTTAAGAGATCTTATTGGATCTTTGGGAGGATTAAATGAGATTACGCCTGTGAAGCACCGGCCCGGTGGTTAAGTGTTCGATGGACTTCAGCAGGGACTGAAGGAGGTAGGTGGTTCTTATCAGAGAACCATTCAAACGGTGCAATGTGTCCCCACGTTCTGCAGTACGCCCCTGAACAATGTCGGTGGGCTGCCGAGTACATGTTGGGCGCTGGAAGCTGGGGTGTCCTGACTACCACCTGCTCTCCACCCCTCATGACCCAGCACCTTCGAGCATGCATACAGAGAGCCCTGGGTGGCATACGGAGCTTCCCAGATGAGGTAACCACAGGTCTCTAACCAGTGACCAGGAAGAAGAGAGCAAAAGAGGGCCCCTGCCTCCTTGGGACTTGAACTGCAGAACACAGAGAAAAGGGCACATCCAGGCTCCAAGTACATGCCCCCAACCATGGTCCTAGAGGCTGAATAGGGTGCCCCCTCTGCTTAGCACAGGACAGGATGAGGCTGGGGGCCAGCTGGATAGATGAGTGCCCCCACTGATGGTCAAATGCCACCACACCCACCCGATTCTGTCTCCTTATTCCACTCCAATCACCCCTTGAAAGCAACCCACCAAATTTCTCTGTACCTCCTATCTTGACCGTGGCACAGGACTCCCTCTCCCTGCTTCTTGGGGTAGCAGAGATCCTCAGCCTTGCTACTGAGCTTGGAAATATCTTCCCCTTCCCTGGTTAAATCACTCAGTCATTTAGCAAACATTCGTTGTGCCTACTAATTAAAGCTTGTGGTGTAAAGGGAAGGTGGGCAAACACTTACAAATCACGAATGCACGCTCTGGAGAGGTGAGGAACAGACGGGAGATGGGATTTGTTAAGTACCTGCCGGATGCTGGAAGGAGTGGCAAAGCCAGACGTGGGTGCCGATCCTTCTGAATCCTGTCCACCTCGAGCAATCAGGTCTGACCCCAGTGGTGGGGATGGGAAGGGGGGCAGGCAGGTAGCCCGGTGGATGCTACTTCCACCTGGGCCTGGGCAGGTGAGGTCTCCCATGGAAAGGGAAGCTTGAGCTGAGCCTTGAAAAAGGCAGTATTCTAGACAGAGGGACCATCAAACGTGAAGGCCCAGAGGCATACAAAGGATGGGAAGAGTTCGGGAAATAGAGAATATTGCCTGAGTAGCTGAAGGAACCTCAGTAAATGCTCACTGCCCAGGGGGGCAAAAGCAGGATCTCAGAGGGCCTTCAAAAGGGACTTTCTAGTAGGGACTGGGGGAACCTTTGGAAGATTGCCTGAACTCTCACCTGTCTTAGGGGGGCTGAATTCCCCAGGGATCGATCCATAATTTAACTAAATGAAGCTGCCTGAGTGGATCTCCAGAAGGAGAGGGAGGGATCTGGAGCAGTGGGACCTTCCTAAAACCCCTGAAATCACATCATTCTGTAGCCTGCCTCCCGGGAGAGAGGCCTGCTTCCTCTTTTGTACCCCTAACCTGGTGCTGAGCACACGGCAAAGCCTGTGAACTATCTGGGGATGAAATTTGTTTCTCCCTGTAACCTACTGACGTGTACGAGGATGCAGGAGCTTGCCTGAAGCCCAGACATATTTATCTCTCTGGAAATTTTGGAGTTGAGACTCTGAGTTCCATTGGGGCTCGAACGGAGGAGACACACTCCTGGAAGCTAAGGCAGGGCCGAGGGAAGGAGTAGCTCAGGCAGCCAGGCTGCGGGGGCAGGAGGCAGCCCCACCTGAGAGAAGCTGCAGTCCTGTCTTTCTGGGACCACCTCTTCCAGAGCCCACAAGGCCCCCACCTCCTTGTGGTCCTTTCTTACTTCAGTAAGTCTAGGCATCTGTACCTGGGCCCCACCCAGAATCCTCCACCGCAAAGCACCTGGCACATGGGTATTGTGTATTCCGAGGAGGCCCAGCCCACGGGTGGGAAGGCATTTTACAGACCAGCCGGGCCAGTTCTGATGCAGCCACAGGAGCACCGAACTGGAGGGACGCCCTCACAGAGTTGGGGCCTGGATTTTATCATACAAACAGCCCAGAGCCCAGTGAGAGGTTCAATGAATAGACTATACCTGTATATACTGTTACGTTTAATGTTTACGTTTATCAAGTTAGGTAATGCATACACACAGTTTTTATTTTTTATATTTGTAAAGATTTTATTTTTAAGTCATCTCCACACCCAATGTGGCATTCGAACTCACAACCCCAAAGACCAAGAGTTGTGAGTTCCACCAACGGAACCAGCCAGGTGCCCCGCATACGCAGTTCTTACAACCAAATTAATACAAAACAGGGTAGAGTTAAATGTGGGCTTCCCTCACACTCTTGTTCTCCAGTCATCTGATTCTCTTCCCCACAATCAACCAGTAACTGGTTTTTCAGATACCCTTCCAAAGGTTTAAAAATAGTTATATATACATGGGGCGCCTGGGTGGCTCAGTTGGTTGGGCGTCGGACTCTTGATTTCAGCTCAGGTCATGATCTCAGGGTCAGAAGATGGAGCCTGCTTAAGATTCTTTCTCTCCCTCCCTCTCCCTCTGCCCCTCCCCTCCCCCACTCTGTCTCGCTCTCGAAAGAAGTGGAAGTAAAATATGCCATCCTGTATGTTCCTTATCATACTAATATGACTAATATCATACTGATCGTTCCAGATCAGAATGTGTAATAACGACCCCACAATATTCCATTGCATGAACGTGTACTTTCCCCCCCTTTTTAAAGTTACATAAAATCATCACAGCCCAAAGGAGCCTAAGGAGACAGGACTACCACCTGGCATGTGGTATCCTGTGTGAGATCCTGGAACGGAAATAGGCCTTTAAGTAAAAACGAAGGAAAACTGAATAAAGCACAAACTTCAGTTAGCAATGTATCAATCTTAGATCATTAACAAACATGCTAATGTCAGATGTCGATCACAGGGGGATTTGGGTGTGGGGTATATTGAGAACTCTACAATCTCACAATTTTTCTACACGGTTAAAGCTGCTCCTAAAAATAGTGCTGATTTAAAGATAATTTCAGGGGCGCCCGGGTGGCTCAGGCGGTTAAGCGTCTGTCTTCCGCTCAGGTCATGACCCCAGGGTCCTGGAATCGAGCCCCACATCGGGCTCCCTGCTCAGCGGGGAGCCTGCCTCTGCCTCTGCTGCTCCCTCTGCTTGTGTGCACTCGTCTCTCTGTCAAATAAATAAATAAAACCATTTTAAAAAATGAAGATAATTTTAAAACCTCTATAGTTGTTGAGATTAAGAAAGTATGGCTTCATGTAAAAGCGTTACTGAATGCCTAATAGTGTTGGGTCACCATGTGGGTTCCCTAGTCCAACGGGAGAAGGAAATGTACTGCCCTGTGGGCCTCTGAACGGTTTTACATTAAAAAGGTGGTTCGAGTGGAACAGGTGGAACCACTGACCCGGTCCCACCGTCCGTTTACCGCAAGGCAAGTGAGGCTACAAGAGGGAATTACTCGTGCCTGGTCACAGACTGTCCCTGCGGGTTCCTGGGCACCCCGACGCCCCGCGCAGCCAGCCTGGGCAAACGCTCCCGCGTTCCTGGGCTTCGGGCTGCGGAAGCCGGAGGTAAGACCTTTTTGTCTTCACGGACCCGCACGCAAGCTGAAGGAAGGCCGCTCTCACGGCGGGAGTCAGGCAGCGGTTAGGAGGCGGTTCGGACCCTCCGCTGATGCCCGGGAGGAACGCGGCCCGGCCCCGCCGCCCGCCCGGCCCGGAGGGGCTTCCGCGCCTTCGCCGCTAGAGGGAGCCGGGAGCCGCCCGCCCTCCAGCGCCTCGGGCTCCGCGAGGCTCCGGCCTCCCTGGGCCCCGGCCTCCCTGGGCCCCTTCCAGTCGGTAGGCCTCAGGCCCCCTGAACTCCGCCGAGGGACCCGCGCTGCGCGCCCTGGCCCAGCCCTCCCCGGTGCAAACCGTGCCGCGCTACCGGCCGCCTTCTATGCATTAGGACACAGGGAGGCTAGCAGACGCGTCCGGGGAGGCACCGCCAAGGCAGGGCAGAACCAGAAACCCAGGGCGTCTGCTCCAGACCTCCATGCATCACGGGTTCTTCCTCGGGTCTCGAGCATCCTCACTGTAGTTCCCTATCCAGACGGGGAAACCGAGGCACAGGGCAGTGCTAGGGTGTACTGCGTGTGGGTGGCCCAGCCTGTCAGGGGTAGGCAGGAGGCTAAGGCTAGGAGGCCAACCCCTTGACAGATGATCGCAGCAGGAAAGCCTGCGGGGGGCAGAGGGTGCCAGCCTGCCTCAAGGTGGGGGTGGGGCCCCGCTAGTGACTCTCTCCTGGGGATGGGTGACAGCTGCAGCCTCGGGTGGGAGGCCAGAGGCCCCACACGCTAATAACTTTCACTCACTGCCTGAAGGCTAATCCCATTACTCTGCCAGACCCTCTGGGACCACCCTCCCTCACCCTCCTTAATCCCCCGCCTCCCTCTGGGAACGGTCCAAGGCCCTACCCACTGGCCCCTGCCAGCCCCAGATACATGCTGTCCTCCCCCGCCAGGCCCCATCAGACACCTGTGACACCCCGCCCCTGATTCCTGGGGCACCAAAGGAACAGCCAGGAGGGCTGGAGGTCCAACCTGCTTGAGCCGCCTCCCCTGTTGGCCCTGCCCCTGGCGCCAGTCCCCAGGGCACCTTCCCAGAATGGCTCCAGCTGGGCTCCAGGTTTTAGGAGCCTCCTGTCCCCTGCTAAGCAGGCTTCTGTTGAGTTTCTGTTGCAGGAAGGGTCAGGAGAGAGCTGAGGTCCCAGGTAATTTCACCTGTAAAGTGGACACGGTAGCGCGCGCCTCCCGCAGTCTTCTGCTGACGCGGGGAGATGCTGTGTGACAACTGCCCAGAGGGGGCACACTGAGGTGTCTGGGCTGCTGTAATTAGTATCAGCCAGGCGGATCGGTCAGATATGCAAAGGAAGTGGGTGTAGTCTGTGTTTCCAGAAGGAAGCCTCGTAGCCTGGGGCACGTGTTAGCGAGAGGCGCCTTGGCCGCACAGAGCCCGCGGGCTGGTGATCGGAGCCACCCGATCGGCCCTTCGCCTGCTACTCCCGGTGCTGCACCGGCAGCCGAGCGTAGGAGCGCAGAGGTGCCGAGGCCACAATATGCCCTCTGGAGGCGGACTGGACCCTCCGGTGTAGAGACAGCTGCGTGGGGGCGCCCCGGGGGGCGCGGTTGGTTGAGCTGACTCAGATTGTGAGCTCAGGGCTCTGCGCTCCCTGCTCAGTCTGCTTCAGACTCTCTCCCTCTCTGTCTCCAATAAATAAACAAAAATTTTTAAAAAGATAGAGAGAGAGAGAGAGCTACACAATGGTGGAGCTGTAATCAAATTTCTGACTCGAATTCTCAAGGACATTTTATTGCTTCTCAGGAACCACTTCTAATGAGGAGGGCTGATGGATCTGAGAACTGCCCCCCAAAAAGTGAGGGGCTCCCCACTAGCCAAAAGCATTCAAAGTGATGCTGACAGACAATCTAATCAGTCAGGAGCCCTGAGGTCCCATGACAGGCCCCAATCCCCTCAGCATCCCCAGTCACCCATTTCCAGCCAGGGCCCAGCTCACTGCCCCCTCCCCAGCCTGGGCACAGGAGGGGCCCCCTTTGGCCCTCAGCCTCCCTCTCCCCTACCTTCTGCTGTTCCTCATTTACATAAATTATCTCTCCCCAATTATCCATCCAGCTGTCCCAACGGTGATCTGTGAATGAATTAAAAACGGAATATAATTTAATAATGGCTGATTAGAAGGAGATTAGTTGTTATATAAAAAGGAAAAGCCAAGAGCCAGCTAGTTGCCCTTAATCTGAGCCAATACCATCGTTATTCAGGGAAGACTGCCGTGGCCACCATCGGGCTAGGCAGGCACGGAGGGCCAAGGGTTAGAGGAGAGCCCAGGTGGGCCCAGACCACCCCGGAGAGCAGATCAGGGCGCTGGGGGCCTGAGTTTGAGTACCATCTCAGCTGTGGGGCCTGGGCAGCTGCTGTTACTTCCCTGGGCCTCACTCTTTCCTTCTTAGTGGGCTTGCATGGTTCCCGGGCTCCCTTCTTGCTCTAGGTTCCAGGGGCCCTCAAATCAAACCACTGGGCTTTCCCAAGGCCACAGTGACAGATCTGGTCTGACCCCTGCTAGGCATAGTACCTGGGCGGTCAGGAGTCTGGTGTTCAGGCCCTGCCTCCCGGGAACACACAAGATGTAGACCTCCCCAGGATGGGGTCTGCCTGCCTGGGATAGGCGGTCAGAGAAGAGACGGGTTCATTGCATCAGGAAGCCTCCCATGGAGGAGAGTCTGGCCAAGAGAAAGAGAGATGAGTGCCCAGCAGAGCCTTTGGGCCCCCTTAACCTCAGCTGATGACTGGACCTAGTGGAGGGGACATGTCTCTGAGATTCCCATTCATCCTTTCACCCTCAGCTCACATGCATCTCCTCCAGGAAGCCTTCCCTGATCTCTCCAGCTTTGGGGTCTCCCAGGGCTCCCATAATGCCCTGTGCCTTCTCAGCGCACTTAGCACATCCGCTTACAGGCATTCATCTCCCAGGTTGTGAGCTCCGGAGGACAGGAACCATGGCTTTTTCATCTCTGCATCATCAGTGCTGGGGACACAATAATTGCTCAACAACACATTGAATTAATAAGGATGCCTCCTCCAGAAAGCCTTCTGTGATTGCCTTCATGTAGGTTTAGTGCTCCTTCCTATGCTCCCAAAACACTCTATGATTACACCTTTAAAAACAAGGCAAGTCACTTATGGAGACATAAAATACACAGACAGATAGTTCCAGATAAAGATGGATGGACCGAGAGCAAAGTGGTCTAGAGGACAGGCTCAGAGTCAGACTGCCTGTGTATGAATCCCGGGTCCACCACTTACACCTGTGTGACCTTGAGCATGTTATTAATCTCTCTGTGCCTCAGTTCCCTCATCTGTGAAGTGGATGTGTTTAATGATATTTCCTACCTCCTAGGGTTTTCCTGAGGATAAAGTGAGTGGATAGAGAAGCACTTGGAACTGTGCTTAGCACATAGTGACTACTTGAGAAACCCCTGCGGGTATTCATAGAGCTTGTCACACCAGGTTGCTTCCCCCCAGCTGTGGGCTTCCTGAGGACACGGGCAGGACTTTTCAGTGTCTGTCGACGGTGTCAGATGGACAGACGGGCCCACGTAGAGCTTGCTCAGCAGTCCCAGCTGCTGCTTTCACACCGAAGGTCCCAAAGGGGTGCGCGCTGCGTAGGGAGCCCGGTATGTCTCCCCTAATATTGACGGAGGCTTGGGGCCAGACCCAGAGTCCCCACCCTTCCTGAAGAAGCTCACAGCTTCCGGGGCTCAGGTCTGGGCACTGTGTCCTGGGGCCGACATCAGAGGATGTCTGCCAGGAAGGAAGGAGACAGGCCCGCTGACCTGGGAGGGAGGGCTGAGGAACCCTCGAGAAGCAGCATCTGGGGCCGCCGCCGAGCAGCGGGTAGAGGGATCGTGGTCTGCGGTGCCGCAGGCGGGGGATGGAGGGAGTGGACGCCAGAGGAGACTGATTTCCTCAAAACGTGAGGAGGTGCCCAGTGTGTGCCCACTAAAGTATTTGCCAATTGGCTAACGGAGAAGCTCCAGAATTTTTCAAGCTTTCCTCATCATAAAAACCTTGATTCCTTATGGTTGGGGAGGGGCCTGGAATCTATTTTGACTTACCCACCCCCCCCAGGTAAGTCTCATGAATAGGAGGTTTCCACCTTCCTGCCATCTCCCAGGCCTGGGAGCTGCAGTGCTCTTGCCTTCCTCAGTACCCCCTGACGCCCCCTGGTGCCCCCACTCCACACACACCCAGCCCAGCCCAGCCTCACTCACTTCGCAGAACAATTTCACCAGAGGAGCCTAGAGCATGCCTGTCCATATTGTGGCAGGAGGCCTTCCAGGCCAGCCTGGGCTGTGGGGATAATTTGATATTCAAATCCTGGCAAAGACCTGCTTCAAGTCGCTGCAAATTAAGCTGATTTCGTCCCTCCGAATGAGGGATTTGCTTCTGTGGATCAGCCCTTCCCAGGACTTGATGAGGTCGGGATTAGAGCCGGAGGGACAGGGAGAAAAGCCCGAGGCGGGAGGCCTGAGGTCTGGAGAGGTGGTGGGAGGGGGGGCCCAGGTCCCTCGGGCCTCTCACCGACCCTGGAGTTAAGGAAGCCTCCCAGGGTCTCAAAAATCAGCTCTTCCCAATGATGTCAGGGCCTCTGGGCTCCAGATGGGCTGGCCTCACCCCTCATGTCCCCAGGAGAGCCCTCCCCCATACCATTCCCAAGGCCATTTGTGGACCTCATCTAATCTTTCCAAGCACCTGTGAGGCAGGGTAGCACTGATCACCTCATTTCACTGATAAGGAAATGGAGGCTACAAGAGGTGAGAAGAGGCTCCACCAGCCAAAGATAACCTGGCCTCAACCACTGCCACCAATGTGCTGTGTGACCTTGAGCATGAGGCCTCTCTGAGCCTCCTTGTAAGGATTATTGACAATGCATGCACAGAGCCAGGCCCGGGGCGGAGGGGAGGGGAGTGCTTTGCCAAACATCAGCCAAGCTTCCTACCCCGCACAGTAAGCACTCCATAAACATCGGCCAAGGTTGCTGCTCGGAACAGGGTTCTAAGGGTGCCTGGGTGGCTCAGTCGGTTAAGCATCTGCCTTTGGCTCAGGTCACGATCCCAGGGTCCTGGGACGGAGTCAGGCATCAGGCTCCTTGCTCAGTGGGGAGCCTGCTTCTCCCTCTCTCTCTACCCCTCCCCCTGCTTGTGTTCTCCTGCGCACTCTCTCTCTCTCAAATAAATAAATAAAATCTTAAAAAAAAGAACAGGGTTTGGAACCAGGTCTTCTCTGGGCCTTGCAGAGAGTCATTCATTCCCTGCCTTCTCCAGGAGGTCTGTGCCTGCTCCTGCCTCTGCCCCTCCTGACAGGACCCCCTCCCCGGCAGAACCTCATTTCCATCTGTTTTATCAAGGCCTGTACTGTAGACTGCAGCCATTTCAAATTGCACCATTAAAGATTTTATGCTGGAGACGTTAAAATTAAAAAGATCTATGTGCAAAGAGTCACAACGAATTTAATCAACTTGATTTAATACAAAACAGCAAATGGAATTTATGATGCTCCAAAAGACAAGGGAATTTTTTTTCAACCAAAAATAATAAAAAGCACTTTGTGGAAAACAGAAAGTAGAGTGGGGGGGGGCTCCCCATCTGAGAGTTTATCAGAACCTAATCCTCAGTGAACAACCCCAGTTGGGGCTGTTTGCCCACTAATCCCAGCTGCCATTAAAATATTAAAGATAAATCTAATCGTCTCTTTATCCAAAATAAGCGACTTTTGTGTGGGGAGAAAACATCTAACCCTTTGGGAGGAGAATTAGTCCTAATGCATCAAATGGAATTCGGTCCAGGCTGGGGCGAAATAGGGTTTAGAGGCAAATGAGATGGTAATAGAAATAAAACCCCAGAATAACAAATTAAAAACCCTCATTTACACGAATTAAAAGGGCTCACAAAAGCACTGGAAGCCCAGCCCTTTACCCTTCTCAGCCCCCCCACCCCCACCCCCGGTCTCATAGTCCTCGCGTGCCATCCGCCTGCAGGCCCAGGAAGAGGACCCAGGGCCTGACCTCATCCTCTCAACTTGTGCCTCACGCCTTTCTGCAGCCTCCCCAGCTTCCCCTCCAAGCCCTAGCTGGGCTCCTGAAGGCCGTGACTGAGTCACTGGGAAGTCACACCTCCCGCGTGGGCGCCTGTCCCACGGCTCTCTCTCACTACATGAGGTCTTGGTTTCGTTTCTTAAACTCTCTGTTTACTCCCTAAGAAAATGGGGAGAATACTAGCCCCCCACCCTCCTGCAGTCTCTCTCCCCGCCCTAACGCCCTTGCTGCTCCCTAGATTCAACAAGACGACATCAGGACAATCCCCAGCTCTGTGCCTGATCCACGGTGACCACTCAGTAGTGAGGTCTGGTCAAGCTCCCCCTCAAGGCTCCCTGGGCAGCTCAGCCACGTCAGGACCCTGGGGAAATCAGGCCTGTGCCCCCCGCAACACCACCCGCCCCCCGAAAAAGGAAAGCTTAGCAGTGGGTCAGCCAGGGAGGCAGAGATGGGTAGCAGACAACAGCCATTCTGAATAACTAGGTGAGGTCACCCCCAAGTTGTCATTCAAGAGGGCCGAGGCCACCCCAGACCTTCAGGCTTCTTGGTAAGCAGCCCTCTGTCCCCTAAAGTTGCCCTAGTGTTGGCCTGTGGCTCCCCCTTCATGGTGGGATTCCAGGGGCTCTGAAACACACCCTCCTCAACCAAGGCACACTACCCCACCTTCTGGCCCAACTCTGAGTCCCCTACATTAAGATCACACTCTCTACCTCATGGGCTGGATGCTTATCAGAGGAGACAGAGCCTCCCTCCAGGGGGTGAGGGGCCCCTCTGTGAGTCATCGTGGGTTGACGGAGACAGACAAGTGTGACAAACTCCTTCCTGAGAGCCTGTCTGGACTGCAGTGGGGACGGGTGAGAAGGGGGCCCTCAAGCCTGAGGCACCCCCCTACTCCACTGGTCTCTCCTCCAACCCCAGGAGAGCCAGAATACACCTCTGACCTCCCCCAGCCTTCTTAACAAATCCACTTGAACAGGAAACTCATGTTGACAGCATTTTATTATGGGATATTAAGTGGAATTGGATTGCAGGCTAAACCTTCCCTGGCTGGCTTTCCGTGCTCTGTTGGCCTCCTCCCCACTGTGCCCACCACAGTCCCTCCTCCCTCTGGGGAGTGCTGGAAAGGGGTCTCTCCTCCCACCTCCTTCAACATCTCCCCCCACCTTGACCGTTGGTTGTGCCAAGTGGTGATTCCAAGCAAGAGGAAATTGGGATGGGCTGGAGGATATCCCTGGCCGCGTGGGAAAGAACAAACTTCTCCACAGGACGACTAAAGAGAAACATAAGGAGGTGCTGGATGCGACGGGATTTTTCCAGAGAGGTGTCCTGAACCTGAGTGTTGATGGGCATGCATTGAGAACAGATGGTCACAGGTGAAGGAGTTGGGAGGTCCATTGCTGCAAGCTGTCTTAGGACATGGGGAGGGAGGTGGGTTACTAGACTGACACACAGTTCTGGGGGAGCAAACAGTAAGACACCATCACACAGGGCTGTTGTAAGGATTAGAAGTAAATGCAACACTTGTGAGGGCCCACCATGGACCCGGCATCACAGAAAGTACAGGGATTCTTTAATATCCCTATTTACAAAACAGGAAATTGAGGCTCCTGCAGGTCAAGTAAACCTGAGATGGCATAGCTTGTCATGTTGGAGCCAGGGTCTGACCCCAGCCATCTGACTCCAGAACTACGCTTTTAGCCACTCCGCCATAATACTCCCTTTTGGGTGCTATACTCGCCACTTATGACAAATCGGCCAAGATGTGGTCTTCGGTGCCCGATGGCTAGCTGGATAGTGTATGCATTTGTTCACAATTCTTCCTTCCCTCTCCACTCTCGGCATAACTTCCCCTGGGGGGGTGGGTGTTTATTGCCCCACTCCATTGCCTTTGGTCTTGGTCATGTGATTAGCTTCAGCCAATGGGGTGTAAACAGATAGGACCCAAGCAAAGACTTGAAATGGGCCGTGTGGTCTGGCTGTCACTATTCACCTGACCTCAGCAAGGAAAAGAGCATGTGTTGATAGCCACCGGTCCCAGAATGAACTGTATGAAGCAGACCTGAGACCAACCCAAGCCTCGATGTGCTAGGGACCCCAGGACCCTGAGCAAGAGATAGACCCCTGAGATGCAGATGTTGTCTGCATATTTGCAGACACCATATTGCAGAATGTGTGGAGTTGCATTGCGTGGATGTTCTCTCAAGAAAGACTTACTATTCAGGTGCAAGAGTGAGGTTAGTGGACTCCAGCTGCAGCCTCTTGGAGATGCACACAGTAGTTTCTCCCCTCCCCCCCCAGCTTTATTGATGTATAAGTGACACATAACATTGTATACGTCTAAGGTACACAGCATGTTGATTTGATACATTCATAAATTGCAAAATGATTACCACCATGGCATTAGCTACCATCTCTACCCCATCACTTAGCTCCCATTTCTTTTTTGTGGTGAATACGTTTAACATCTCTCTTAGTAACATTCAAGTACACGGTGCAGTATCGTTAGTTATAATCACCCACTGCAGTGTTTGAGTGAGTCTGCTTGGCAGGGGCCTGGGGCCTGGCTGTTTCTGCCCAACTCAAACTGGGCAATCTCCTCCAAAGCTCCCTCTTAGACTGGCTGAGACTTTGTGAGATCTGCATTGTGGTCTGAGGCTCTTCCCGTCCAGTCTTCCCCCTTTACCTCCTTCCTCCCCCTTTACCTTTCCCAGGTGTTACCCATCACCCCAAGAAGTCACCTGTACTCCTAACTGTCTCGGCATCTGCTTCCTTACTAGAACTGACCAGTCTTGTTGCCACAAAGCCTAATTTGGGTTCAAATACTGACTACACATTCCACTAGCTGCTTGACCATAACCACACTGTGACTCAGTTTCCTCATCTGTAGAAAGAAGGTAACAGAACACCCATCTCATAGGTTTTTTATGAGTATTGAATAAGATAATTCATGTACAGAGCTCAGCAAAATGCCTGGCACATAGTAAGCACTCGATAAATGTTAAAGGGGATTGCCAGAAGTAGTTGTAAATCTCAACAAATAAATGCTATCTATATATGAATTATATATAGTAAAATACCAAGTCAACAGATATAAATCTAGGGTGGGTCTTAAAAGACTGAAGAGGGAGAAAGGTGGGCAGATGAGTTGCAATTGCGGACAAGTATAAAGTAGAAAAAATGAAAGCTTGCAAACGAGATGGTTGATATATTCTGAGCCATCGTTTGTAACCAGGAAAAAGATGACCAGATTTCTATATGGTCCTTCACCATCTTCTAGACACTTTCAAGCCTATTTTTCTTCGAGAGCTAAGAAAACCAGGATAGGCATCACCATTCCCATTTTACAGGTAAAGGAACTGAGACACAGAGAAGCTAAAGACCCCACAGCACATGCGTTAGCACCAGAGGCAGGAGTAGAACCATGTCCACAGCTCTCCCTGGGCAGAAGATGCTGGGCACCATGGAAAAGCACCAAAACAAAAAAGCAAGGGACCTCTCTGTGACGAAATCAGGGTTAGACCACTGCAAAAGCTATTCTAGGGGCCACCACTCGAAATACTAGAGACAGCCATCTAGATGGCGGGGGAAAGAATAGAATCAGTGAGCATCAATGTCTGTAAGATTGGAGACAAGAGACAGATTCAAGAGAGTCCCAGCTGTCAAAACTTGGGGGAAAGCAGATCTTAGCTGTCATGACAAGCCCTTCAACATTCCCCCAGGTGAAAAAAATTGATTTCAAATGCTTCTGCTTTGTATTGGTGAGGGATTGCTTGTGGCCTCTAGTGACAGACCAGAAACCAGTGGTTTAAAAAAAAAAGAAAAAGAAAAAGAAAAGAAACCAGTGGTTTAAACATTGGTAGAAGATGGAAATTTACTTCTCCCTATGAAAAACAAAAACAAAAACAAAAACACCTCACTAAAGCAATTCAGGGCTAAGGGCTGATATGGTGACTCTGAGTCTCCAGGCACCCAGACTCTATTGTTCACTCACTCTCCTAATCTTGGCTTCCATCCTCAAAGTCACATCATAGTCTAAAACAACTGTTCAGACACTAGCCCTCATGTCTGTGTTCTAGACAGAAACTAAAGGAAGGGTGGAAAGAGCAAAGGGGTCTTCTAAATGGCTTAAGGTTTCTGCTCACATCTCATTGGCTAGAACTTTATCAAAGGGTCCCTCCTAGCTGCAAAGGAGGCTGGGAAATGTAGTCTTTTACCTACAGACACACCACTCTGAATAAAATGAGGGCTCTGATACTAAGGAAAAAGGAGAGACTAGAAACTGAGTGGGCAACCATCAGTCTCATCCATACCATAGACCCAGAATTTATGAAGAGATCTCTCTCCAAAGCCCTTCTCTTTGTAACCCCATACTAATCACAGCTCAAATTTGGCCCAAGTAAAATCATTAAGGGAAGCTAGTTGCCAGGTGGGATGGCCCTGGGGAGTAGAGTTAGGAACCATACTCACATCTTATAATAGCTCGGGGTCTGGGTTATAAACAACTGTCTGATTTGACTCAAAGGGGATTTACTGCCCCTCTCTCCTTTTCCCCGCCCCTGTGGTGTGTGCACTGGACTGCTCTTTGCCTTGGCTTCTCACAAGACTCGCAGGATCAAGTTGTTCCTGGCTAAGAAGCAAAAGCAGAATTGTCCCATTCCCCGGCGGATTCAGATGAAAACTGGTAATAAAGTCAGGTACAGTTCCAAGAGGGGATATTGGAGAGAATCAAGCTGGGTATCTGAAGAATCACACCTGAGATGGTACACATATTTATGCTGCATGGAGCTCACCTGTTCATCCGTATCACTCCGTAAACGTCACTACTGCCTGAACAGTTAGACGTGTTTTATTGAGAACATGCTATTTTTTTTCTGTTTCTATGCTTCTGCACTAGTAGGTTGGTTCAGTAATAAATATGTACGATATATATTTTAAATATTTTATTTATTTATTTTGACAGAGAGAAAGAGCACAAGCAGGGGGAGCAGCAAATGGGAGAGGGGGAAGCAGGCTCCCTGCTGAGCAGGGAACCCGACCCGGGGTTCGGTCTCAGAACTCTGAGATCATGACCTAAGCCAAACCAAGAGTCAGACGCTTAACCTATTGAGCCACCCAGGCGCCCCTGTATGATATATTTTTTAAAGATTTTATTTTTAAGTAATCTCCACACCCGATGTGGGGTTCAAACTTACAACCCTGAGATCTAGAGTCACATGCTCTACCGACTGAATCAGCCAGGTAGCCCAAACATGTAAGATTTTTTGTTTGGAAAAAAAAAAAAGGACTTTACTAGAAAGATACTGGGTAGTGCAGAGATTCTCCAGGTTTGCAGGCTAGAGTCAATGCCTAAAAGCTCATGACAGTATGGTCTCGTGAAGAAGCCACTGCAGTTACGGTCATCTCCACTGGACCCTAGGTGCTGGAACTCCCACTGATGCCACCACTGACCCTGGGCAAGGAGTTCTGCCGCCAGCCTGTTACCCTGGAACCTGATCTTACAGCAGCCACTGCTGCCACTGCAGGAGACTCTCCTGGGTTCTCTTGCTTCTTTGTGTCACTGGCTCCCAATACAAAGTCAGGGGCGGCTGCTTCTGATTGATGGATCTCAGGTCCCATGACCCTGTTCCAGCTGCAAGGAACGCTGGGAAAGCAAATGTCTGGCATTTCCAGTGTCGTTGCAGAATCCAGGGCTCTGTCTTCCACTAGGACTCATAAGTTGGGGAGTTCTCCCAAATAGGAATCAGGTTCAGATGTTGGACAGCTCACAAAATAATGAGTGTCTGTTATAGGACTTTAGATATTTCATGTAATCTTCACAACAATTCATTTTTTTAAAGATTGTATTTATTTATTTGAGAGAGAGAGCACAGGAGGAGGGGCAGACGGGGAGGGAGAGGGACGAGCGGACTCCGCACTGAGCGTGGAGCCCGATGCAGGGCTCAATCTCAGGACCCCAAGATCATGACCTAAGCCAAAGCCAACAGTGGGTCACCCAACCAGGAGCCCCAACAATTCATTTTACACACAACAAAACTGAAGCTCAGAGAAGAGGAGGGACCTGCCCAAAGTCACGCAATAGTGACGGTCAAGCTGCCCACCTCAGAGGCCCAGTAAGTGAGGAATCTGGACATTTCTTCCTGGGATCAGCCCCTGGTGCTGTCTCTGCTCCCCCACCCCTTGCCCTTCTTAAAGTGGTTGCAGCATCTCCATGGTTCCCTCACTCCCACCTGCCTCCTGGGTCTCTGGTCAAGCTGCCCATCAGGTCACATGTCCATTGCCTCCGTCTCGTGCTCCTCTTCCAGACCCACCTGCCTTTCCACCCATTTACAACAGCTTTACAGTAACGGCTATGGCAAGCTGCTCCACTGATCATTGGGACCTGCTTGGATCTGAAACTTGCCCCTGAATTTGATAAACAGATGGAGGCTGAACTTCTGGGCACAGGGAAGGAGAAAGGCCACAGGGGTCCTTGAGCTTCCTGCAGATCCCTTCGGGGGAGCCCAGGGCCTGCTGTGTGCACTGTTGGGACTCTGTGAGAACATAGAAACGGCTGTCAGAGAGACCTGGGCTCCAAGGTCTCTGAGCTTTAACAACTGCACTCAGCCGTGGGAGAGCCTCTGCTGCTTTCCACTTTCTTCTGTATTAATCCCAAATCTATCCTCTACCCTCTACCTCGACGGCTGCCTTTGACCCCTAAACCAACCTGTGCTGTCTCTGGCCTGGACCACAGAGCCGCCTCCTGAAGGCCTCCTTGTTTCACAACTCCTTCCCTTCACACTGAGGATAACATCCACTGTTCTTCCCCTGGCCCATGAGGCCCTGCAGGGCCTGACTCCTACTGACCTTCGGAGCTCCTCCCAAAGGCTCACCTGACCTTCAGCTGTCCCCTCCAGCTTCCCTGGCCTCCTTGCTGTTCCTCAGAAATGCCTACCTGGGGGGCGCCTGGGAGGCTCAGTTGTTAAGCGTCTGCCTTCGGCTCAGGGCGTGATCCTAGAGTTCTGGGATTGAGCCCCACGTCAGGCTCTTCCGCTGGGAGCCTGCTTCTTTCTCTCCCACTCCTCCTGCTTGTGTTCCCTCTCTCCCTGGCTGTCTATCTCTGTCAAATGAGTAAATAAAATCTTAAAAAAATAAAAAATAAAAAATAAATGCCTACCTGGTTCCTCCCCAGGGCAGGAACACCAGCTGTCCCTAACCTTGCCACCTGCCCCAGCACCCCCCCCCCACATGGCTGGCTTCTCACAACTCAGGTCTCCACCCAGACGCTGACTCCCCAGAAAGTCCTTCCTGTTTGTCAAAAAAAGCCCCCTCCCACAATCTCTCTGTAACCCCTAAACCTGCTCTATTTTCTCTTTAGTACTTTTGCCTTCTTAAATTATCTTGCTGGCGTATTTACTTGCCTGTTGGCTAACTGTCTCCCACAACCAGAATCTGAGTTCATGAGAACAGGGGCTTTGCTCTCTCTGACCCCACAGTATTCCCACAGCGTCTGGTGCAGAGCAGGTGTACAATAACTACTTTCTGAAGATATCCGGTTAAGTTCTCATGCAACAGTCCTATGGCATAAGACAGAACACCCTCTTGGGGCATCAGGGCTGCAGTCATTCCTACCACCTGAGACCGAAGGGAAACTGAGGCACAGCAAGGGACGTGCAGCAGGCTGATCACGGAGCAGGTGCTCTAAGGCTTGCTTTTCCCCATTGCTCCACACTCCCCATAGATGAACACCGGGGAAGAGACAGGGCGACATGAGTGGAATGTTTTTCTTTCCCCTTGGGGACTAAGGAAGGAAGGGTTCATACTTAGGGAGGGAGGGCACAGGTGTTGTGGGCACCTGAAGCCTGATGGGTGGTGTTCTGCTGGGATAAGATCCCGGGGGGGGGGGGGGAGGCTCCAGGGGGCACCTGGGAGGGGACTGACAGAAACAGGGCTTTCTACAAGGCTGGCTTGAAAGCATTGCCAAAAGTGTGTTCCTTCCTTCCCACTGCCTGAGGCCCTCCAAGAAAAGTCCAAAGAGGATTGTTCCTTGGAGAACTAGAAGAAAGAACCAGGCCCAGGTGTGTGAGGAAAGATGCTCTTAGCAGCCCTGGGCTCCAGGGATTCATCAGCCTTCCCCTCAGTGGCCCTTCTCAACCCCTTCTGGTTCCCCTTCCTTTCCCCTCCCCCATTTTCGGTGGGGCAAGATGGTGGCTCAAGCATTCCTGGGGCATCCTTTCCCTCCCTCTATCCAAGGTCCCTTCTTCTGCTTGAGGCTCTGATTCTATCTTCAAGAAAACAAGAGGGGTGCCCACCTGGCTCAGCTGGTAGGAGATGCAATGCTTGATCTCAGGGTCATGAGTTCAAGTCCCATGTTGGGCCTAGAGCTTACTCAAAGAGAGAGAGAGAGAAAGAAAAGAAGAAAGCAGGGCATTTAGACTCTGCTTCGCCCTTGGTGGCCGCATGCTCCTTGGAAGGTCAACTAGCCTCACTGAGGTGGCTTCCTCACGTGGAAAGCACGATGATACACATCTTTCAGGGTAGTTGGACGGATGCATTGAATCATTGTCAAAAAGTCCAGAACTTAGTACACGTTCATTGTATGTAAGTTAAATGTGCACCAGAATCTCTCTTGTTTTTCTCCCAGCAATAGCCCCTTGACTAAACGAAGAAAGTGGAATGCCTGGCCCAATGTCTGACGACTGGAGGATGATAGAAGAGGGCCTCTGGGGCTCTCTGAGGAGACCCTCAGGAGAACTGGCCAGCACAACAAAGAAGAAGGCTTACTCTCAAGGGGGAAGCCCCAAATACACAAGAGCATTTAAAAAAGTGAAACACGTTCATGGGTGACAGATTCATAATGGGATTATTGATTCAAACACACATCCTTTCTCTCCCTTGCATTTTCCCCCTCCTCCTCCCTCCAAAAATTGTTGCTGACGGCTGGGTAGTGACTCAGGGAGGAGGCTAGCAGGGGAGAATGACTTAGCTGCATCTGGTGCTAAAAATGACCAGTGCTACGGCAAAGGAAGGAGGTGGCCTCCTCCCTCACCCCGGATCCCCCTCCCTGAGTCTCGACATCTTATTTGTGTTGTGAGGACAGAACACCCGACCTGTCAGAGACGTTGAGTAGATTCAGTGTAGTAAGGGATCTGGCTCCCATTAATAATAATAGTACGAGCCACGATGTACTGAGTGCCCAGGGTCGGGAACATGCTCAGTGCTTTAAAAATATCACCTCCTTCAGTCACTGGCCCAAACTCCACGATAGCTGGGACTAGATCTGTCCTGTTCCCTACATTTCGCCAGTCCCAAGTACAATGCCTCCTGCATGATGATAATAGTAACCAACACTCATAAGAACCTTATTTTCTTCCTAAAATATCATATGTCACATATATCAATATTTGAAAGTTACAAAAAAAAAAAGAACCTTATTTTGTAAACTCACAGGAGAGCTTTGTGCACATTTCTAATCTTCCTGACAATTCTAACAGGCAAGTACTACCATTATCCCCATTTTATGGATGAGGAAACCAAGGCACAGAAAGCAGAGAGAAGTCAGGTAACTTTCCCAAGGTCACTAAGGAGGTGATAGAACAGGAGTTGGAACCTGGGCACTCTGGTTCTAGAGTCCATGTTCTTTTTCTTTTTTAAAGATTTTATTTATTTATTTGACAGAGAGAGACAGGCAGCGAGAGAGGGAACACAAGCAGGGGGAGTGGGAGAGGAAGAAGCAGGCTCCCAGCAGAGGAGCCCAATACGGGGCTTGACCCCAGGACTCTGGGATCATGTCCTGAGCCAAAGGCAGACGCTTAACAACTGAGCCACCCGGACACCCCTACAGTCCATGTTCTTGACCGCAGTGCTATCTCAGGGGGCCAGGGGGTGCTCCCAAATCTAGTACCAGGCTGTTTTATAGGTCAGCAATCAAAGCTAAGAGAGAATTTAATGGTTGGTTCAAAGCCGCAGAGCTGTTAGGTGGCAGACCCAGAATTTGGATCCAGTGTGACCTGGCCGAATGTCTCCAAAAGGGTACATTTCACCCCCCACGCCTCTAACCCAAATTCTTAGACAGCACCTACCCCCACCCCCAGGAGTCTGTCAGAGGTTCAGGTCTGAGGGTGGGGCTGGCTTCAGGCTGATGCTGGGCCCTCCCTCCACCTGCAGTCTCTGGAAAGGTGTCTCTCAGGGAGCCTGGGGTTGCCCCCATCCCCACCTCCTCGGTCACGGTGGTGACTGTCTCCCTGGGGTAGGGAACTGGCAGCTTCAGGTACAGGTTTGGTCAAGAGACTTTTCATCCTCATCTCCTGGCAAGAGGCGAGCTTCCATCACTCACACGCTTGTTTTTCATCACTCACATCCTTGCCCATTGGCTGGCATCTGGCTCATCATGGATGTCCCGGGATAAGTAAGCAACGTGACAGATGCCATTAACATAACATCCCCATTCATCCTTCCAGGGTAGGCTGGCATGAAGAGGAGGCCAAGAGAGGGATGAAGTCAAAACAGAACAGCTTTTGACACCAGACTCGCTTGAAGTTGAGTCTGGCCTCTGCTGCTTACTAGCTGGGTCACTTGGGACAGGTTACCTAACCTCTCTGGGCACTTAAGTTTCCATATTCATAAAATGGGGATAGAAATTCTTACCTGAGGGGCGGGCGCCTGGGTGGCTCAGTCGGTTGAGCGTCTGCCTTTGGTTCAGGTCATGATCCCAGGGTCCTGGGTTGGAGCCCTGCATGGGGCTTCCTGCTCAGCCGGGAGCATGCTTCTCCCATTCCTTCTGCCCCTCCCCCTCCACTTCTGCTGCTGTCTGTGTGAGTGGTGCCACATGGAACCCAACTCCATAGAATACAAGGTGAAGGATGTCTCAAGATTACATATCCTTGAGTCTGCAGCTTGCAAGTAAGAATGGCTATGCCATGTATGTCAACCATACTCACAAAAAAGGAAAAGAAAAGAAGGAAGGACTGAAGGAAGAAAAGAAGAAAGAAAAGAGAAAGAAAGAAAGAAAGAAAGAAAGAAGAAAGAAAGAAAGAAAGAAAGAAAGAAAGAAAGAAAGAAAGAAAGAAAAAAGAAAACAAAAAAAAGAAAAAGAAAAAGAAACAAGAATAGGTATGTCAACTTTCAGATGTGGAACCAAGATACCAACAGGGTTCTTGTGAGGACAGAGATTTTGCTACGTAAAGGGGTTGAGCAGCATAAGTGCACAGTAGGAATGGCATTATTATGGGACAGGGAGGCAGCCCTTGGAGTGAACAGTACACCTGTCCCAGACACCTTCTGCACCAAGAAATCCCCCAGCCCAGTTCCAACTCTTGTGTGGACCCAGCCAGGGTGAGTGGAGACCTACCTCATAACAGCCCTGATAGCAAGGCCTCAGTTTCCACCCCCTGTGGGCTCTCCTCTCATCTCTCAGTTTGGCCTCGTGGCAACTACGAGGGGTACCAGACACCTTGGCAGGAGGCTGGGTGAGGAGGTTTCAGTGTATTTGGGGGTTTGCTGCTGACTAGCCAAGAAATCCTCAATGGAATCTCTCCCCCAGTCTGGTTTTCCAGTCTTGGCCTAAAGCAACCCCCCTGTCTTTATCTTGCCTCATAGGGTGACTTTAATTCAAGAAATATTTAAAGCAACCAATTCAACCAACTTTATTTGGGAGACAAGGAAATAAAAGCTACTCCTCTTAAGAAAGCACGCAAGCATGCGAGAAAGAGCGTGAGGAAGATGGAATGAAGACCTAGTGTGTGTCAGGCACAGTAGAGTGGGGAATGCCGAGTAAATAAGACAGTCCCTGGCCCCAAGAATGTCACAGAAGAATTAGCTGAGCTGGTGGGGTGCTGGCACTCAGAGGCCCAGGGCAGGTGTGTGTGTAGAATCACCTTCACTTGACATTTGCGCTCCAGGGGATCCTGCTCCCCGCAGAGCCCTCAAGCAGGAAACCAGTGGCTTCATGGCCCACTTTGGGAATTCAGCCTATTCTCCACGTAGGGTCCCGCTTCTTATCACTTTTCAACTGGCCCAGTTGGCCGCAATTCTGTAACTTCCAACACAGGAGTTGGTCAAGCGATCCTGCTCAACTGGGGACAGAAGCTCACCTCTTAATTGCCTCTAATGCCCTTGCTCCAGCCTGGTCCTCCACATCCACAATCCCATCCTCTTCGTTCTATCTGCCCCATGAACTCGGAGGTATAGCAGACCCCTTGCCTTGTCTAGCTAATTTACAGCGGACCCCGAGGTCCTAGCTCAGACCTGAGAAGGTGCTCAATACGCATTAGTCGAAGGAATGGACGGAAGAATACATGAAGTCCTTCCCCGGAAGCTGGGCACACTCATGCTTACTCTAGGAGGATGTGTGGATGCCCGCAGTTTTTCTCCAAAGAAATCACCACTGTTCTTGCCCCGCCAGGGACCCCTACTCCTGACCTCTTTATCATTCATTTATTCATTGGGCCGACCTTTACTGAGTAATTCTTCTGAACTGGGCGCTTCATCCTGTGCTGCAAGGCAGGTGTGGAGCTTTTCCCACCCACACATCTCCCTCTTCACAATCTGACCCCTCTTTCTCCCTTGCCACCACACACCCTGTCCAGGGCACTTGCCCCCTTTCCTTGTTCTGCCTTTTACACAAGGATTCCATATTTGGGCTTCTTTGACCCTGTCAATCTGCACTGGACTTAAGGGAGGGAGGACTTCCAGTCTCTAACATCTGCCCTCAGCCCATCCTCCCACCCCACCCCAGGGACATGTCCCAGCCAGGCTCTGCCCAGAATCCCAAGCCCCCCAGCCTCCTGGAACAGCCCTGAACCTTGTTGTCTCATTTCAGGCCCTGGGGTCCCTGCCCATGGGCATCCTGCCGAGTCCTCCCGGTGCCCGGCCCCCAGCGCCCTGGCCCCTCGGTGCTGCCTGCGGCGGGAGCTGCCAGCTTTTTGGAATTCCTAATGCTCCTGGCCCCGGTGATTGGCTGCTCAGCTCTGACCCCACTTGGGCTGCCGCCTGGTTGGATAAAAGGGGAATCTCCTTGGGGCTCCAGAGCATTAGACACCGGAGGGGGCACCTGGGACCAACTTCGCGAAGCGGGGAGCCCGGCGGGGGGGGTGGGGGGAGCAAAAGACCTGCGGCCTCAGCCCCTCCAAAGAGCCGGGAGATGACGGGGAAAGCGGGGGAAGCGCTGAGCAAGCCCAAAGCCGAGGCAGTGGCCAAGAGTACCTCGGGGGGCGCCCCGGCCAGGTGCACGGGGTTCGGCATCCAGGAGATACTGGGTTTGAACAAGGAGCCCCCCAGCTCCCACCCGCGGGCTGCCCTCGACGGCCTGGCCCCCGGGCACTTGCTGGCGGCGCGCTCCGTGCTCAGTCCCGCAGGAGTGGGCGGCATGGGGCTGCTGGGGCCCGGGGGGCTCCCCGGCTTCTACGCGCAGCCCACCTTCCTGGAAGTGCTGTCCGACCCGCAGAGCGTCCACTTGCAGCCGCTGGGCAGAGCGTCGGGGCCGCTGGACACCAGCCAGACGGCCAGCTCGGGTAGGTGAGGGCGAGGCTGCCAGGCTGCCCGACTGGGGGCGAGAGCCGGAAGCCCCACGCCGTCGGCTTTCGCTTGCACCTCAAGGCCTCCTCCCGGCGCAAAAGTTCGCGCCAGGCCGAGGGGTCGCAGCTCCTGCCTGGGGCCGGCGCGCCCGGGGCCGGCGCGGGGAGGATGCTCCCGGCGCCCGCCTGGTTTCGGCCCCGGCGTTTCCGGCCTCCGCGCCCTTCTCTGGTCCCCGCGTCGGGCCCCGCTCTGCCGCGGCGCCGGGTGGGGGCCCCACCGGAAACCCGGCTTGGGGTGTCGGAGCCTGTGGCGCGGGCTGGGGGCCTCCAGCTCCGCTGCTCCACCGCGGCCCCGGCCTCCCGGAGGACCCGCGCTCCGGAAGCCGATTCTGTTCCGCGTGCTGGCGGCCCAGGAAGCGGGTGCCCGCTTCGGCCCCGGCCCTGGTATCCAAAGTTGTTCCTTGCTCTTTTTCTCCGTTCCACAACGCCCACGTTGGTCAGCTGGGGTTTATTTTTCACCCCACGAGCTTGGACACCCTGGCCTCTGCGGCGGCAGGAGCGGCCACCATCCGATTCCACCTAAACGCCACAATCTATCGGATGCCAGCGCCCGGCGGGTTCGGGGGCCCCGGGATGACCCCACCGCGCCCTCCCTGGACTGCTTTCCCGGCGGTGCGTCCCCACCCGCGCGACCTCCGGCTCGCGCTCGCGCTCGGCACTTCCCCCGATTTTTCGTTATCTTTTTTATTTATTTATTTATTTTTATTTGGAGGGGCAACGAAAAGTGGCGCGTCGCAGTCTCTCCGGTCTCGAGCGGGGGCGCATTCTGCAGACACTGGAAAAGGGGCTCTGCCGGGGGAGACTCCAGCGCTTCCCGGCGCCCAGCTTCCTGCGCCCCGGCTCCTCTTCCCGGGGCCAACTTACGGGCCCGGGGCGCCGGGGCTACAGGCGCAGGGCAGGGCGCAGCTCGGAGATCCCCGCCCGCCGGCCATGCGACCCACTGAGGCTGCCTCGCTCCACCGCCGTCCCTGCCCCAAGCGCTTTGGGGCCTTTGCCTCTCTTACAACGAAATCGGTTCAAAATCTCCGGATTCGGGGGCCGGCGTGGGTAAAGCCAGCCGGGGCTGAGGGATGGGGCCGACCTTTCGGAGGGCTCCCCCGGCAGGCAGAGCAGGCCCCCGCCGCTCCCGGAGGCGGCCCGGGGTGGGGCCCTCGCGGGCTTCGGGCGCTTGACATCCCCGGGCGCTGCCGAGCGCGCCCCCCATTCTGCCGCATGTGCCTCCGCCCGCTTTTCAGATTCTGAAGATGTTTCCTCCAGCGACCGAAAAATGTCCAAATCGGCTTTAAACCAGACCAAGAAACGGAAGAAGCGGCGACACAGGTAAGGCCCCTGCGGCTCTTTCTGTTACTTCTTCTGCTCGCCCACTCCCCGTCAGATCCTGTTGGGGTCGGGTCGCTCCAGCCCTATTCTCGCCGACTCCTGAGTTGGAAGTCCAAGGCTGCTCCAGGGCCGGGGAGACCAAACGTTGTTTGGAGACATCGGCCCGGGACCCTGGCGTCCAGCCACACCGGGCGAGGATAGTGTGTGGCCGCCGGGGAGGCGACACGGCCCGGGCTTTTTCCTTCTGCGGGAGAAAGGAAAGGCCAAACCAGGGCCGAACCGGAGCCAGAGAGGGGCAGGCGGTCCCCAGATTCGATCCAAGCATCAGCGCCTTCGGAGGACCGCGGGGCAGAGTGGCTCGCACCTCCCGCCCAAGCCGGCCCCTCTGCCCGCTGCCCCCTGGCGCGCATTCCGCTCCCGCCGGCCCTGTCCGCTCTGCCACACCCCTAGCCTTCTGCTCCCACCGCGCCAAACATCTTGGGCGCGATCTAGCTGCACGGGTAGAAATTTTTCGTTAGGCTTCTGCTCTTTTGTGATCCTGAGAGGGTCTCTTCCCTTCTGTGAGCCCCAGTTTCCTGGTCTGTAAAATGGGGAGGGAAAGTGTGTGGACTGGATGATGCCATCAGCCCCAGCTGGAGCCGAGTGGGCTACATTGGGGTACCCGCTACAGAGAGAATTTTAAAAAATAAGTCTTCAAGTAGGCATTACTGGTACAACTTTAAAATTCAATAGGTGCTGAAAGGTATGTCCTGAAAAGCAGCCCCCACCCCCACCCCAGACCCTCATTCCCTTCCGCATCCACACCACGGCTACTATAGTTCCTTGTAGAAATTCATGAGGGGGTTTTAAGGAAATAAAGAAGTGAGAACCAAAAATCTGCCTGACTTTCTGCGAGTGCTGCTTCCAGATTCCTTCCCTGTGCTTACCGGCCAGTCTGTTTCCCCCAATCTCTCTCTGCGCCCCAGTCCAGGTGGGGTGCCTGCAAGGTTCCTGCTGGCTCAAGGGACATTTCTCCCCTGGGGAGCTCCCCTGGCTGCCATCCACTCCATCCTCTTCTCCCCAATTTGTTCCCAGCCTCTTTGCATTCTTTCTCTGGGCACTTTTCTGCATTCCCGTCTCTCTTAGCTAGCCCTTGGAAACTCCCCTATTGGCTCCCACCTTTTAAAATGGCTCTTCCTGTCCTCTAAGGGCCCAATAGGTTTGGGCTGGAATGAGGGTGAACTTCGACTTGGTTTCTCAGTGACCTCGTTTATTCGTTCCCTTTAGGCAGTGTTTTTGTTGTGTTTAGCTTTGTTTTATTTTAAATGGAAACATTGATCCTGGGTCATTTTTTTTTACATTCATCCATCCAACAAATATTCATTAGAGTGTCTTTTACGCACCCTTCTCCTGCGGGTCCCAGGGTGCGAGATCCTGTCAGCTTCCCCGAGCAGGGACAGGGACGGGAACCATGGAGGGGGGACAGGTCAGAGCTGGGGCTGAACTGCTTCTGTGCTGGTGTGGAAACGGGAAGAGGGGTTCACACAGCAAGGAGAGTCCAGGAGAAACCATCCCCTGGGCATCGGAACAGCGTTTCTGCTCCAGCACATCTCCTTGTGTGGCAGCTGGACTGGCTGACCTCTAGCCCAAAGTCTCTGCTTAAGGCTCCTGACTCCGTCCTTCCATGACGCTCTCCCCACTGAGGAGATGTTTGGGGGTTCCCAGTGAGACAGCGCCACCCCCACCTGCCCTAGGTTTCAGGTGATTTCTGGTGTATGAAGAGAGCAGATCATTAGAGACATCAGAACGGCTACTGATGGCCGGTGCAGCTTTTAATTAGTTAAAAAAAAAAAAGTTTTTTCCTGAGCTTCTCTCATTTGGGGATTTCCAGGTAAGAGCCCCCGGATCTGGTAATGAGAGATGGGCATCTCTTTTTCTCCCGGAAACACGCTGGGCTTAGTAAGGGTCGGAGACGGGAGTAGGGATGGAACAGCTGCCTTGGCAGTCTCTCGGATTCTGCTCATTCTGCTCGTCTGTGCACCGGGAAAGCACAGCTTCTCTGCAGACAGGATGCAGTGGGCACCTGAAGAGTGTGGGGCTCTGCGTTAAGCCAGGAGCAGGGTTCAGATCACATTTTGGGATGCAGGAGCCCCCTGGAGAGGAGGGTTTCCTTAGCTCTGAGGCAGGAATGAGGGAAAGTTTGGGGGATTCGAGGTTTTGATTTGTTCTGTTTTTTCAATGAGAGTTCTCTCAAGCAGAGGCTGGTACTTGAATGGCTCTAAACGACCGCTCATCCTCTCCCTTCTTTGGCTTTGGCCAAACCACGACACCTGTGTGCCTCGGTTTCCCTAGCTTTAAGAAGACTTACATGCTTTGTTTATTTTGACAATCTGTTCAGGGGCCCTTCAGTAAGTGGCAAGAGCAAAATAGAAACCAGCAGATCTTCAAAATTGTGAAGAATTCACTTTCTGTGTACATAAACATTCCATTCCTCCCTCCCAAGAGAATAGGAGAAGCAATTTAGAATCAAGCCAGTCAATTTCTATAAAGGGCAGAATCTTTCTTCCTCACACATCCCCTGCATCTTCCCCCAAGATATGAAAGCCGACACCAGCACAAGGACCCAATGGGGCTTACACGTGTACTTTTTCCTTGTGTTGGGTGAGGGTGAGAGTGAGGGCATCAGTGAAGGATTCTAGCCCCCTGTGCTGGTCCCCAGGGTCAGATCCAGGGGCTCAAGCTAAGAATGAACCATTTTTACGAGCTGGGTGTGTGGAATCAAGGCTATCTTGCCCATTGATTGATAAGGGTACAGGATAAGGGTCACCTGGAAGTGGGTGAAATTAAGGTCTGAAAAGAGAAGAATTGGTGCCTGTCAGAGGGCGTGTATGGTTTATGGGGAACAGGGGGTCTACGAAGCCCCTGATGTTGGAGGTAAAATTTTGTGCTGGAGTGTATTCATTTGCCCATTTTCCTGGGGCAAAAGGATGTAGCTTTTACCGGATTCTTAAAACAGGTTAGGACCCTAATAGGTCAATGTAGACGGCTCTGTGGGGAGTGGGGGTTGCGCAGGCGGGCTCTGTCACAGTGACCTGAATGGGATGCCCCCTTGATGAGTGGCTGAGTCTAGGTGTGAGCTGCTTGGAAGGTGCTCCTTGTCTTCTGAGCACAGGAAGTGGACGGGCTCCGAGGGCAGCTCTGAGGAGCTAGTAGACCTGGCGGCAGGGGAGGGGCAGGTGAGGAGGGCAAAGTGTCGGGGTGCGTGAGGAGGTGGGAGAGTCAATTCTCAGCTGTTCAAGCTGTTCCGTTCCATTGGACCTTCTGGTGGGTCTTTGAACGTGGGTGTCATTTAAAAGATAAAGTACTGTCTGTGCGAGGAAACTGGGAAGCAGGTCCCAGTAGGCCTGAAGGGTTTGTTTATCTGGTGAGTCCCTCACTCTGTGCTTGGGAGGAAGAAGAAGGGCTTTCTACAGTTTTCTGAAATTTCTGTCTCAACACACTTTCTCCCAAATCACTTCCAGAAAGATTCCCAGTATGAAATGTCACTGAGGGCTAAAATAATGTCCTCCCAAGAAGGGTAGTGGGGGTCCTCAGCCTTGAATGAAGAAGAGTCTAGAGGGTTAAGTTACGAGTGTGTGTGAACATATGTGAGCGTGAGTGTGAGAGTGTGGGGTGTGTGTGTGTGTGTGTGTGTGTGAGGGAGTCTGTGTCTGATATGCTGAGCCAGCCCTGTGTTTCAGGTCTGTCTAGGAGGCATGGAGGAGTGTCATTCTGTCCTCCCTGGACCAGTCTCCTTCAGTTTCTGGGTCCTGAGTGTCTGGTTTTGCTCCCCTTAGGACAATCTTTACTTCCTACCAGCTAGAGGAGCTGGAGAAGGCATTCAACGAGGCCCACTACCCAGATGTCTATGCCCGGGAGATGCTGGCCATGAAAACGGAGCTGCCAGAAGACAGGATACAGGTAACAGAGCCCCAGGTCCCTCTCTCTCTTTCCACACTCTCTGAGGCATTGACTGCCCCAGGCTCCTGGATACCTGTGACCCCATCTCCCACCCCCCTGCTCTGGGTCCTTGTGAAGAATAGTCCAGTTAAGCTGACAGGTATTTGCTGAACACCTACCATGTGAGGTGGGCACTGTGGGGGGTGGGGGGACAAGAGACTCAGATGATGTGGCTGGCCTGCTGTTCCAGACTGTAGGCTTCCTGAGGAGTATGGCAGGCAGACCGTGAAGGGGCCTGTGGTGAGACAAGGTGTTCTGGGTGGGTCATGGGTTCTAAGGGGGGGGGTCTCCGTTGTGGCAAATAGCTCTTAGGTATAGCTAAATGTCTGCTCCAAGGCCAGAGGTGGGTAGGAGGGGAGAATGGCTTCTAGTCCTGACTCCTTTCTGTTTCCCTTCCTTCTGCTCCCCTGACTCATGAAGAAAAGGTCGCCCCCCCCTTCTGTCTACTCCCCACCACCTCCATTCACCTGAAACTCCTTCCTCTCACAATCAGACAACTGGCCCTGCCCAGAGCTCCTGCTCGGGTCTGGCCTGGGATGTGGCTGGGGACTCTTGTCTGCAAGTATGGTTCATTAAGCCCTTCTCCTCTCCTACAGTTTTTTTTTTTTTTTAAGATTTGATTTTTAAGTAATCTCCACACCCAACATGGGGCTTGAACTTACAACCCCCAGATCAAGAGTCGCATGCTCCTCTGAGTCAGCCAGGTGCCCCTGTCCTAGAGACTTCTGCGTCATAACCAACCACTGGTCTGGACTGGGATGTTCTCAGCTGTGCTGGGCACAGGGCTCCCTTTCATCAGCAGCAAGACCTTTCCAAGGTCAGAACCCCCCTCACTAGGCAGGACTGGGTCTGCTTAATCGTTTCTCTGGGAGAAGATGAAGTCTGATGATTTTCTAGGTAGGGCTTCCATGAGTCAGAAGAAGCGAGTGGGGTAGAAGGAACATTTCCAGAAGATTTGGGTTTGCCTTAACTGAATCACATCCTTAAGTGAAAACTGCTTCCATCAGTGGAATGGTCCAGAGCAGTTCACTGCTAAGGCTGGGAAAAGTGAGGGGGAGCGGGGGTCTCGACTTCCTGAAACCCCTCCCAGTCAAGAACGCTTGGAGGTGGGACGTGTGTTGGGGGGAGAACCAGATGAGTTGTGGGTTGCTTTGTGTTCTCTCACTGGACAACCAGAGATTTAGAAATGAGACATGAGCTATTTTTCCAGAAGAGTCTTCCTCTCTCCTGGAAATCTATTAGGAATTTCAGCCAGTGGCTTTAGACATTGACACTAACAATAAGCTCAATTATTCATAAGCAGATTATCTGTTTGGTGCGTTATCCATGGTGGCCTAGATCCATCACCCCCCCACCCAACTGGGTTCCAGTGGGGTAAGCCTGGGGTGTTGATTCTGAATCGCATGTGTGTGTGTGTGTGTGTGTGTGTGTGTGTGTAAGCCAAGGCCCAATCCAGTCAATGTGGAGTGGTAACCCCTACCTGGCCTCTGTTTGCACAAAGTTGGCCATCACAAGTGGCCGGGGTGGGGTGGAGAGCTGAGAAACTCCCCTGCTGGTAGGCCTCACACTGGCACTGCTGACCAGTAGGAAGGAACAGCTGCCTCTTGCGGGGGGTGGGCCCGATCTGTTCAGCCATGGTGGTGGTGGCTGGGAGTGCGTGAAGGATTCTGGGGCTCTTGCTCAGCTATTACTGCATTGCCACAAATGCCCCAGTAGGCAGATGCCAGGCTTCTTTAAGTCGCCTGGGGGTGGGGCCAGGGGGCATCTGTCGGGTGGAGTCTGAAGCCACAGGAGCCAGCAAGGAGGAGCTAGGCATGGAGTCAGTGGATGGCCCTGGGACTTCGAGGACTGCAGATCTGGGAGAACGGAGCTGAGAATGTCTCAGAGTCTTTGAGCACCACAGGGTTCTTTGGCTAAATGCCGGCTCCAGAAGGTGCATGTGAGCTGTCACATAGCCTTGCCCAGGTGGCCCGGGAAAAGTCTCAGCATGTATCTGCAGCGATCACAGCTGTCCTTTACAAATCAGTTTCCACGTGCCGAGTGTTCTGAACACACGACGTGCACAGGAGAGGCAAGTCTGCGTAGTGGTTAGGGACGCTGTTTCAGAGCCAGACACATCCTGGCTCCACCGTTCCCAGCTGGGTGACTGGACAAGTTACTTCAACCTGCAGAGCCCCTGATTCTTCATCTGTAAAATGGGGATGATGGTGACCCCCGCCCCTGGTGCAGATGCCGTGAGCCACGGGTCATGTGTTCTGAGAGATGCCTGGCAGGTGCCCGGTGCTCGCTCGATCTCAGCACTGATCTCATTTAGTCCTGGGGACAACCCAGGAAGCAGAAGCACAGCAACTGACCCAAGGCCACACAGCTGGGAAGCGGGGGGGCACCGGGCTCTAACTCAGGTCTGCATCGAAAGCCCACACGGTCACCACCTGCCTCTTGAGTTTGAAGCCTGTGCTTTGACTTGAAGCTGGGGGAGCAGAGATGGCTGGAGGCCAGGTGGGGACCTGTATCAAACCTTTTTATAAAAATAACCATTTCGTGAGTAGCAGGCATTGTTCTCAAGAAAAAACCTCAAAAACTGACTCCTAAAAAATTATTTTTTGAGTGGACAAATTCTTATATATAAGTTCATGGCTTGGATACCCTGACTAGTGCTGTTCATGTCTGCCTCTTTTAAAGGGATCCCTGTCCACGGATAGGGAACGAAGTTTGAAGGGATTCTATTCCAGAAGTTAGAAGATATGCAGTCTCACAGCCAGGGACGTTTATTAGCATCACAGGGCAGCTTTTGGAAGCACCCATGCCGGGCTCCCGTGCCCGGCCATTCTGATTTGATTGCTTTGGCATGAAGCCTTTGGCGTCTGTATGTTTTTAAAGCTCTCCAGTGATTGCGGGCAGCCGGTGTAAAAACGCTGGGTCAGAGGCTCTGTAAAGGAGTTTCTGCATTTAACGTGGTTTAATATGAGTGGAAGGAAGTGGGGGGACAGGGCAGGATGAGGGACAAGATGCGCAGGGTCAGGTGCACAGGGAAGGATGCTGCCTGGGCTGCTGGGAAATGTGGGCAAAGCTGCCCCCTACTGGACATCAGAGGCTGCAGCAAGGACCGGCTTCTCAGAGCCTGAAGCGGGGACGGCAAGGGAGATGCTGAAATATGGTGTCAGGAATGCTGAGCGCATGTGGAGTGTTAAGTCATTAAATCATTACCGCGATGAGCTCAAATTAATCAGCTTCCAGCCTGAGGAGAGGAAGGAAGCCGGGTGAATGTGATGGGACCCGCCACATGGCTGACAGAGCCAGGCCTGATGGTAGGAGGCAAGATCGGAAGGCAGGGCCTGGGGAGGCGAGCGACAGGAATGTGCAAAGAGCATCCATCCTACGAGATGTCTCCTTGAGGGGGACAATCCTGGGAGGACCACAGAGGGCCTCCTGCGAGGCCTTTGAGGGAAGGAGCCCTGGGTACGGTGTCCTGCAGAGATGCCAGGATGGGAGCTGGCAAGACAGGAGCTGTGTGATGACAAGAGAGGCCATGGGCACAAGCACAGCTGCTCTACCCTCACCGTGAGAGAAACTGCTGGTTGCCCGCTCTGCTCCAAGTGCGCCCGGTGGCAGGAGAGCACCTGTTGGGCAAGTACCCCTCCCCAGGTCCCGTCTATCCGTGGAGGCACAATCTCTTGCGACCCTCGCTGCCAGCTGTGGAGGCTCCCGCCTGGCCAGCTGCTGGCAGCCAGAGGCATCCTACTGTGTGCTGTAGGGCGCCACCTCTGAGGGGCAATGCAGGAACCCAGACTCTTTCCCAAGTTGGAAGATCCACCTGGAGTGCCAAATCTCTGACCCTTGGTGTCACTTTTGGGTCCCTTCTCAGGCCCTCGAAGCCCTGACGTGTGAGGCAGGGCTCTGGTCCCCACTGCGGCCTTGACGCAGCTTCTGCTAGGAGTGCCAGGCTTGACTGTCGCGGGAGAGGGGCAGTCTCCTGTAGAAAGTGGGCAGCCAGGAAAGGGAAGGCGCGAGGGGCCGAAGGAATATTTGGGGCTTGCCAGAACCAAGAGACCAAGTAGGGAAAAGGGCCTAAATGCTTAGCAGGAATCTCAAAGGTGGGAGATGGGAGGACCTGGCTTTATGCAAAAAAAATGTCATTGAGCATTTGCTGGAAAGCAAAGCCTCATCTTGTTGCACGTTTATCCACAGAATTCATCCAGCAGCTGGTCAGTGTTTTTTAGTTCTCATTATGTGCCAGGCATTTTCCATGCACTATTATAGTTAATTTTTATAACAAACCTTCAAGGAGGCGGTATGACAGGACAGATGAGGAACCGGAAGCTCAAAAGGTCAAGAAACGCGCCCAAGATCACTAAGACAGTTGGAGGCAGGGCAAGGATCTCCAGCCAAGGCCTTCTAGCTTCCGATCACAGCCAACGTGCAGGGAGCGTTGGGCACTGCATGCCTGTTCTCTCGAATTTGAGCCTCAAGGGCCTGGAATACATTAGAAATGTGCTGAGAGTGGCAGGGGCCTCCCTTTGGCCCTCTGGGTGCCTAAAGGGGAAACAGAGCCTAGCTGTATTAAAATCGTCCAGCTCGAAGATTAGTTCTGTCCCTCTGCCCCTCTCCTGGAGTTATTATTTGTCAGTCCAGCCTTGCTAAAGGGCCTGCGGAGGAGGCCAGAGGGGCAGGTAATGCTGTTGATTAACCCGCCCTCTGGGCAGACTCCCACTGGTTTTCTTTGCCTCCATTGAAATAATAATACGTAGCACTTTTTGGACACCTTCTATGTGATAATCATGGGTTTTAGGAACTGTCACTTATTTCATTAATCCTCAAAACAACCCTGAAAAATAGGCATTATTTTATGTTCGAAGAGACTGAGACAGAGAAGGCAAGTAACTTGCCCAAGATCACACAGCAATTTTTGCCGCAGCTGGGAATTCCAGTTCGGGACTGTCTGACTTCAGTGCTTCTTGTAAACATCAAGTTCTGTATACGTGCCAGTTGCTTCCACGAAGGGTAGAGAAAAGCAGACATGAAGAGTGGTTAGGGTTAATGCTAATTCCTTGTACACTTCCCTCCAAGGCATCAAGCCACAGCTTCCCTGCCAACTGTCCTAAAAAGAAATTGTTTTGGCTGTCCAGGTCTCCTCCATAAATTGGAGCAGCATCTGGTCTTCGCAGAGAGCCAGGCATTCCAGGAGCCCATAAGCAAGGGTCCGCATGACTCCTGGTTCGAACGACCAGCTGGCACCAACTCCCTTGGGAATGTCTGTGGGCAAAGTCTGATCTGTAGACCAGTTATTCATTTGCCTAAATTAGGAGACGCAGGAAAATGGTTCTGTTTATAGGCTCCAGAGAGCATCTGAATCCCAAGTCTGCACCCCCTTCTTCAGTGTTCCAGTAAAGACGCAGTTTCCGTGTGAGAGCCTTGCCCCCTCCCCCAGAACCAATGCTCATGGAATCCAGAGGAAGCCAGGACCGCGCATCCTCCCAGGCATCCACTGGGGCGGGTGGGGCATCTCTGTCTTTGTATAATCCACAATCCCGTGTGCAGAATCCATAAATCCACACTGTGCTGAAAAGACAGATCTTTCCTAAGTGAGGCATCAGAACTCACTAGTGGCAAAACCCAGACCTGACTTTATGCCCTTTATTTATCCCTTTTAGCGTGAATATACACGTGTTTTGCTGCAGAAATCAAAACGAGTGAGTCTGGCTCTGGCGGGCTGCAGCAGTGCCATGTAATGTGGTATATGCGTCACCTCTTCTTTCTAAAATCCCAAACATTGTGGAGTCTGCCCATGGATTCAGTTAAAGGGCTGTGGTCTGGCTGTTTTATAATGCACTGTATTCAAGCGGGTAGGTCATCTCCTGACCAGGACGCAGATGTCTTACTTAGATTCATAAAGAAAGCCTTCCCAACACTCTGTGGTCACACTGGGTGCCTGGAAGTCCATCACCAAGGGCTTCATTCGTCTGTGTTCTCTGAGAGGTGGATGAAACCAGGAGTCACAGACTTTTATGTGGATCAGTCCTTTCAGATTTTTCCTCTATGGGAGAAGGCAGATTGTGACAAGTGGGTATTTATAGAGGGCCACCAAGTGCTACTGGGAAGGAAGATGGGACAGGACAGAGGTCTCAGACAAACCGCAGACACTGGGCTTGGCAGACAGTCAGGAGGAGAGCCTGCGGGACAGACAGGTGGCGCTGGGGAGGGATCTAAACACAGCGTGGAGCCAGGCCAGCACGACGGGCGAGTTAGCCGGGGCTCGCATTGCTCATCGTCTCCGCTCTGTAGGCCACGAAGCGCAGCCATCCAGGGGCTTTCAGATTGCATAAACCCTTTCCTTGGCAGGGGTCACCTGTGGCGGTCTGGGTCCGGACCAGGGGAAAGGCCCTGCACAATGGCTCCGCAGCTCTCTAGGAGGGCCCTAGCAGGAACGGCAGGTGCCAAACCCGGTGGTGGCAAATGTGCAGCTCGCTGCAGGCGGAGCCATCCAGGCTGGATCGAGCGATCGTTTTCTATTGGGGGTGGCGAGGCCCGGGAAGGATTGGGCCGCGTCTCTCCCATTTTTGTAGGTTCCTGGTTATTTACAAACGGAGAAATTTCAAAACAGGGTTACACACATTTCGGTCCATTTAAAGGTGTGCATGGACCGCGCGGTCTTTCCGCAGCCCCGCAGAGCGTGTCTGTGACCACTTGGCTCTTATGAGGGTCGTCGGGAGGCGAGGCAGGACTGCCGGGGCGCCCCCTGCTGGAGGCGTCGGGCCGCGCTCAGCCGCAGACTCGGGGTTGCCTGAGGCCGCTGGGGCTCTCACTGCGCCACATAGCGGCGGCGGCTGGAACAGCGGGGGCGCGCGGATCCGAACACCCGCCCGGGCCTCCCGGCGTCCGAGGCAGCAAAGGGTTAAACTGTCAGCGGCACGATGTTAAACAGGTGTCAAAGGCGCCCCATATATCTGCAGATTGAAATCAAATTCTTTGCCGTATAAAAAGATAAATTACCCAGGCGCTGCCGCGCGTCCCACTCATCACGCCAGCGCCAGACGGCAAGCAATTTTTTTTTTTAATGTGCTAACGACCTAATCAAGCAATCAAGTCGGAGAAGATTGCAGAGTGACCCGGGCAGCCATCTGCCAGCGAGCCCCGCATTCATTTCCCGCGCCCCCGCGCTGGGGGGGGGGGCAGGGAGGGAGCTGCCGGGGGGAAGAGGGGAAAAAATCCTAAACAAATTAACACCCAATTTTCCCCGTCTAATTAGTTAAATGAGAAGTGTTTGGGGTCCCCCGGGGAGGGGGAGCGGCTCGCGGCGCGGCTCGCGCTGCCTCCCCAGCATTAATTAGTGCGGGTCAATGCCGCGGCTCCCGAGAGAGCAGCCGCTTTAATTTCCCGTGATATTTCAGTGCCTGAGGCCCATCGATTCAAACAGAAATTAACTTATTTTTCAATCAGCCCAGGGCTGCCCCTGGGGGTGACTCTTCTTTTGCCGCCTCCTGAATAGAGCTGGAGCAATTTTTCATCAAAAGCTGAAACCTCCGCCTCCGGGGGCGGGGGAGGGGCCCGGAGGGAAGGGGCGGGGGACCCGGCCGAGGCGAGGGAATGGAAATCGCAGAGGAAACTAATAGATTTTCCCCGAACCCGCCTCTGTCCTCCCCCTCATCCCCCCACTTCCCGGGGCGCCTCGGGCGTCTCGCCATCCCGGGGGTCAGGGCCCGCAGGGGCTGAGAGGGGATGGGAGGGGGCCGCTGGTCGGGCTTGGGATCCTTCCAGAGCCCACCGGTTTCTCCCCGAGCTTTCACCTGCCTGAGGGACAGTGCAGCTGTCCCTGGCGCTGGCTCCTGTCAGCTGCCGGAAGTCTCACGAAAGCTGCTTTGGGAGACTGAGAAATCTCCCTTCCCCCAAGCATGGCAGGGACCGCTCCAAGCACGGGGCAGGAGCGCTGCTGACACCCCCAGGGTACCCCATGCCCTGCACCAGTCAGCTTTGGCGTGGAGAAACGTTCTCCAGGGTGTCCCCCACTGCACCCTCCTAGGTCCCCATCCCCCCTTCTCTGCACACCAGGAGGATTTTGTCTTCCTTGCCTGACTGAGGGATGGATGCCCAGCTCCCTGGAATGTCATTCAGGGTTAGGTCCAAAACTGCGGAGAGCTGGTGAACGGAGGGCACTATGGCAAAGCAGGGCTTAGCCAGGACAGGACGGAGAAAGGAGGCTGACTCGGGTCTCCTGGGAGTGTCCCCGGGGCTTCCTGATACCCGGATGCCATACCCTTTGCTGCCTGAGTCCACCCTTGCCTGGCTTCAGGGACCGTTCGGCCTCTGAAGTTCTGGTGGAGAGGGAGCCCGGAACAAGACGCATGGCTAGTCCAGCCCCTGGAAGGAATGTGTCCCTCTGCAAGTCAGAAAAGAGATTCTGTTTATCTGCTGGAGGTGTGACCACTTGCAAAAGAGCTACCACGCTGGGGCTTCTCAGCTGCAAACCGAGGACCATGCTGGGAACTGCCCACCACCTCAAGACCCTGACCCGGAGCCCTCTATCCCATCATCCTTAGAACTGCTTTGATTTAAAAAAGAAAAAAAAAAAAAAACCGACCCATTTCACCCATCATGTTCTTACAGGACTGGGTGCCCTCCTTCTGGGCACTCTGAGCCTGGAGGAACCCTGGGAGTACCATGGAGTTGGGGAGCTTAAGTGAGGGCACCCTGCTGGAGAAACTAGGAGTCACAAGAGGATGCAGCAATAAAAGGGGTGGGGACCTTCACAGGGGGCCCACTGGAGTAAGGCCTCAGTGCCCCTCAGAACATACCTCTGCCCTGTTCGTCCTCACTTGCAGGTCTGGTTCCAGAACCGCAGGGCCAAGTGGAGGAAACGGGAGAAGTGCTGGGGCCGGAGCAGCGTCATGGCGGAGTATGGGCTCTATGGGGCCATGGTGCGGCACTCTATCCCCCTGCCAGAGTCCATCCTCAAGTCTGCCAAGGATGGCATCATGGACTCCTGTGCCCCGTGGCTGCTGGGTAAGAGCCCGCACCCTCCTTGGGGCCCTGCCCCTGTGGTGAGGAGAGCGGGCTCCCTGGAGGAGAAGACAGAGCCCCGGAGCAGGGAGACCTGGCCACAGCGGCCTAGCAGGACAGAGGCACTCCACAGCAGGCCTCCTAGTCTCCCTTAGGAGGCTCAGAGGGCGAGCTGGGCCCAGGGCTTGCTGTCTATCCCCTGCGCCCCCCTACAAGGCGGCTCAGACTCTCATCCCTGTCAGGTCCCTGACTGTGGGTTCTTTTGTCCTGTGAGAAGGGTGTGGCTGTGGCCCCAGGGTCTGTACCCTCCTCTTCCCTTGGCCAGAGGTGTGGTGAATGAAACAGCTCCTCTTGGGGGTTGAGGGGACCCCTAGGGCCCTCTGGCCACCATTCTGGCTTTGCCCAAAGGACTTCTTCCCCCTGAAATCTCTCCACGTGCCATCTTCCCCCCACCTGCCCTCGGGGCCTATGTCTGGTAACAGCACCAGCTTATCTTGGGGTTCTAAGATCTGGAATCCCAGGAGGGAGGGATGGGGGAGCACATGCTGCGCTTGGGAAGGGACAGAACAGGCTGCCTGGAGGCCAGGTGCCCAAGAACCTGACCCGAAGAAGCCCCCTGCAGGCCTGGTGCCCAGCTGGCCCCCAGCCCCTGGCCCCCCTCCCGCTGCCCCGGCCCGGCCCCTGGGACTCGCGCGACTGCGGTGTGTGAAGCAAGGCTTTCTGCTTGTCCTTAATGCTGGCCTCTCTCTATCTTTGCCGTTTTCAGTTCAAGATGGCTTTCCCAGGCGCTTTTCTAAACCCGAATACCAACAATTCTTTTTAGGGATGCACAAAAAGTCGCTGGAGGCAGCAGCGGAGTCGGGGAGGAAGCCCGAGGTGGAGCGCCAGGCGCCGCCCAGACTCGACAAGGCGGAGCAGGAGGAGGGGGGCCCCGAGCCCCCAGCGGCCATGTCCCAGGAGGAACTGAGGGAGAACAGCATCGCAGCGCTCCGAGCCAGAGCTCAGGAGCACAGCACCAAAGTGCTGGGGACTGTGTCTGGGCCCGACAGCCTGGCCCGGAATGCCGAGGAGCCCGAGGCGGAGGAGGCCGTGGACGAAGACAGGCCGACGGAGAAGCTGAGCCCACCACAGCTTGAGGACATGGCTTAGGTGGAGGGCTGGCAGATGCCGAGCCCCAGGACTCTGCTCTCCTCGGGGCCTGTGGTGCTGGGAGGTGTTCTCCGAGGCAGGGCTCAGGCCTGGCCTCTGCCAGCCTCCCCCTGCCCACAACCCCCCCCCCTGCCATGACCCTCGGGCTGACTTCAGGCACAACTCAGTTCTGGCCGAGGCTTTGGGCCATGCTGAGACACCCCCTATCTAGTCTTGGCCTCTCCAGCATCCTCTTCCTCATCCCAACGGCCCTGCCTCAGAAGCCTTCTTGCTGCCCCAAACCGCCCCCTCAAGCCGCTTTCACTCAGTCCCCTGGGGACTCTCACTGTCCAAATCCACCCTCACTCTGTTCTCTTGCTTGAAAGAGCCTCCCCTCCCCGGCTCTACACCCTCTACACCCCCTGTGGGTTCGGCTCTGCCCAGGCCCAAAGCCCACCGCCACCAACTCATTGCCTGCCACGACAGTGACAGGGACTGAGGACCTGCCCTCTAGTACCAATGTCCTGAGCCCCCCAGTCTTTAGCAAAACTGGGACCCAGATTCCAGGTTGAGCTTGGAAGGTGCCATCCTGAGCCCCTCCGCCCCCCTCCATCTCATGCCCTCCACAGTCACCCTCAGGAACCTGCCCGCCCTCTCCACCCCCAGCCTGCCCCACCGTTCCCCCCAGCATGGCTGCCGGCACCGCAGGTGGCCACGGACAGTACCTGTAGCGTCCAGGGCCTGTGCCCTGCAGCCAGGGGGCCCCTGTCACAAGTGCGGTGGTCAGGGCACCGTTGGGGAGCCCAAACTCTTACCCAGAGCCCTTGGGTCTGCATTCTGAAGCATCCTGACCGCCCGATATGCTACCTGTGACCCTGACTCGCTGTGCAAGACACCCTTCTAGAGCTTCTTGCAGTTTATTGGTGCGCACGTGTCCTGCCTCGGAGCAACCCAACCCAGCTATAAAGTGAACACATAGGAAGCCACAGATCTTGGCTCGACTTGATCCGGGCCATCCCTGGGAGGCCAAGCCTGGAGTGGGTCTGGGGCTACTATAAGCATCAAGGAGTGGTCAGGAAGGGTACAAGAAAGGGCTCGAAGGAGAGCAAGGCAGGAGCCAGGGTTAGACTCGGACTAAGCAACAGGCACACGCACCTGCTAGGTGTATGCTGGGGCCTCTGTCCATGAGAATAGGCTGCACACAGGGACCACGTAGGAACAGGGGACTGGGGCCTTCTTCCTGTCTGCTGATGGGAGGAAACTTCTGCCCAGATGGGCTCTCTGCAGCTGCCCCCTCCACCCCCGGGCCAGGCCTGTCTCCCTTCCATCCTCGACATTTCCCTCTACCATCCCACCCCCCTTTGCAGGGAATACCTCGCAAGAGAAAGGCCTGAGACAGTGAGTTTGGATTTTAATTCTGTATCAAAAGTTGATTTCTTCCTCATTCTGTTCATGGAACCCCCTTCTTCTCCTTGTCTTTGTTCCCTGTTGGTTTGAAGTGTTAGAGACTGTAACCCCTGGCGTGTAAATACTGTACATAGAGCGGGAAGAGAGAAACTTGATACTGAGGTGTTTGAAATACGGAACTGTAACAACTTCTAGGTATTCTAAACCTGTGATTTCTGTGCCATTTTCTGTAAAGATACAAGTAAGAATAAAATTGATGTAAAAACATCAGGGGAGGGATCCAGGAAGCCTCCATGGGTGAGGACGGCGTGTGTATGGGGAGCATAAAAAGAAAATCCATGAAGACATTTTTAAGTCAAAATTACCAGATTCCTCCTTCGAAATGACTCCAGCTGTAAAGGCAGAGGGGCCTGCCTTTCTCCGCGGAGCTGACACCACCTTTCAATGACATTTGTGTCTGTGTTATGAGACCCTCCTCCATTGTAGACACGACTGAATTATCTCAGCCATTGAGCCCCTAAGTTATTACCTACGACTCCCTCCTGCTTCCCGCACAACGAATTAGTTAACCTTGCCCTCTGGTACTTGACTGACTTACTAACAACCTCATTTCCTTCATACTCATCCTCCCTTAGCCCCCAAGAGTCCCGACTCCCTCCTCTCGTGTACATGTGTGCACTCTAAAATCTTGCCTACAACTCAAACACGACAACAAACGGGACAGGCAGTGGTATCTGGAACTGAAAGTCAAAGAGACCTATGCTAAAGCCTGTTAAAGAGAAGGGAAGGAAACAGGAGAGGGCGTAGGGAAGGCCGGCAAGAAATTGCCTGCAGACAGCTGCAACCCATCGGCTCCATGATGTGTTGGGTGGAATTACAAGAAGAGAGGGAGGGAGCAGACCAGAGAGGTTATATTTGAGCTTTGGGCTCAAGAAATCTCATAAGATTGTTTCAAATTGCCTCAGATGGGGAACTCCTTCTCAGAAGAGAGCTTTCTGGCTGGCCATCATCAAAGGAGAGTGACAGGTGGTCAGCAGTCCCCTCACCCTGCATTGGGAGCCAGTATAATCCTTCTGGACCCAGACCCTGGACGGCACATGTGGAAAATCTCCCACTTCTCTCTTTCTTTCCCTTTCTTTCTTTCTTTCTTTCTTTCTTTCTTTCTTTCTTTCTTTCTTTCTTTCTTTCTTTCTTCCTTCCTTCCTTCCTTCCTTTCTCTTTTTCTTTCTCTCTTTCTTTCTTTCTTTCTTTCTTTCTTTCTTTCTTCTTCTACAGAGATAGAGACAGCCAGAGAGAGAGGGAACACAAGCAGGGGGAGTGGGAGAGGAAGAAGCAGGCTCATAGCGGAGGAGCCTGATGTGGGGCTCGATCCCATAACGCCGGGATCACGCCCTGAGCCAAAGGCAGACGCTTAACCGCTGTGCCACCCAGGCGCCCCAGAATCTCCCAATTCTTTTTTTTTTTTTTTAAGATTTTATTTATTTATTCGACAGAGATAGAGACAGCCAGCGAGAGAGGGAACACAAGTAGGGGGAGTGGGAGAGGAAGAAGCAGGCTCATAGCGGAAGAGCCTGATGTGGGGCTCGATCCCAGATCGCCGGGATCATGCCCTGAGCCGAAAGCAGTCGCTTAACCGCTGTGCCACCCAGGCGCCCCCCAAAATCTCCCACTTCTATACAGTGAGGGGACAGATCCAAGAGCCTGGCTTCAAGTCCTGCCCGCACATGCTCCCCTGGACCTTCCCTGAGCATGTCAGGTCCCGCAGGCCTCACTGTGGCCTGTTGGCTTAGGAATGCCTGTCCCCCACCCTGCCCATAGGCACCACTCCAGGAGACTCAGCGACATTTATCCCTCAAGTCCCCTCCCTGGAGCCTTCCTGACCCTCCAGGGAGAGTTTATAACCTCTGTTCTCTCCAGCACTTGCGACACTCTGCCTTATGGCATTGTGTGTATTGTTCTGTACGTGTTTAATTTACTGGTTTCTTCCAGGGTGAGGATTGTATCTTACCTATCTTTTATCCCCAGGAACCATCAGAGGGCCTGACAATCTACTATTGAATGAAAGAATGAATGTTCTTCCTCTAACTTGTCCATTCAATAATTTAAAAACGTTTATTGAGCATCTACTGTGTACCAGGCAGTGAGGCAAGGCACTGAGATTATAGTGGTGGACAAAGCATCTTACTTGGAGGGAAAGATAGAGAGAATTCAAGTAAGCACACAAGTAAAATACAAAATTGCACATGTCCTAAGGCCTTGGAGGCATGAGATAAGGGGCCATGAAAGCATGTCGGTGGGACTTGAGTCAAGGTGTTGACCTCTGTGCCTCCTGAGAATGATAATGCCTGCCCCTCCAGTGTCATTCCTCCAGTGAGGAAGCAGCAAGGACATTGGCCAAGAGCCACATGAGGGATGGGTGGCCACACCAACGTAGATTTCTCAAGTCTAGTGGCCAACCTTGGCAGCTGCCCCCCTCAGTTACATCTGGGGCCGACTGGGACACTGACGGATTTGGGAGACGACAACCACCCCGGGGGCTAACCTTGGGAAGAGGCACACTGCTTTCCGCAGGGGGACAGGCAAACAAGCCCACAGGTAATCAGTGAAGGGAGAGGTGGGGACACTGCAAAGGGAACACATGGGCCAGGAAAGGAAGGGCGTGGACAGCCAGGGACTGAACAAAGGGAAGTCAGCTCCAGTGCTGTCTGCGCCCCTGGAGGGACTTCTCCCCAAGGATCCCACAACCCAGAACCTGGAAGGGAGACTTTTTTCCAGGCTTCCCAAGCCCAACAGGCTGCCCAGAGAGGGCTGCATGTGCCAGGAAGGGCAAGAGAGTGAGGTAAGGGCAGGGGACTGATGTATGCGGGCTGCCGGCAGCTTGGAGCTGCTGAGCACAGCCAGGCAGGGATAGATGAGGAGTCTGGCTGGTGGCGGAAGGTGACAAGTGAGGGCAGCAGATGGGAGGGACCTCTGGGGATGGGCCCATCCAGCCTCCTCTCTCTCCTGCACCCCCAGCCCAGCAGGGCCTTGGAGTCTTCCTGCCGCTCCCAGCAGAGCGGCAGTCCCCTCTCCTCCCTGACTCCCCTGGGGGCCTGGGGCTGTGGCACCTGGGTCATCAACGGTAGCAAAGCTACCATAGTCATGGGAGACGTTAATTATACGGAAACCTGGTGAGGGGTTGATGGCAACCATCTGTGCTAGCTTCACAACTTCTCTAAAAATCTAAAATTACTGCAAAAAAATTTAAGTTTATTAAAATAAAAAGATAAACTGGTTTGTTTTCTAGAGGGAAACCAGCAGATGGCTTCTTTAGGTTGGAACAAGTGCCAGGGCTGCCCCTTTCCCTGTCTTTACCCCAGGGCTCTGCTTACTGAGTGTCCCCATCCCAGATCTCCCCAAGATCACCCGGGAACCCAAGACCCACCCTCTGGGGAGCTGAAACTGGGTTAAGAGCCAACCGGCCTCAACTGGCTATCTCCTGTTGTTTCCTCAACTCGGGCAGCAACGAAGTCTCTGGGCCGTCACAGCTGAGTGGGCCCAGCAGCGATCAGCTCCAGTAACTTCTCACTCAGGTTAATCCGTTCCAACACTAGCTCTTCTCAGTGGGCCTCAGCCTCCTCCCCCTGAACGCCTCGCCTCTGAGCCAGGGCCCACGCCAGCTTTACCTGCAAGGCTCTGCTCCCAGTTTGGACTTCAGGGAGTCTGACACAGGAAGGAGTCAGGGAGTGATGACAAGGTGGCCTCCTGTTGAGCTGCACAGTGGCCTAAGCTGTCCGGTGTGCCTACAGCATTTCCTCTCAGCCTCGCTTGGCGCTAGGGAGGCCAGAGAACGAATGTGGGTCGACCAGGGGGACCATGGTGAACCCAGATGGGAGAGGGAAGAAGAGGAAAAGTTGTCCTATTTCTTCCACGCAGCCCCCGTGAGGGTAGACCAGAGTAGTTCTTACCCGCCCAGGAGTAGAAACGAAGGATTTTTTTTTGAAGATTTTTTTATTTATTTGACAGAGAGAAAGAGAGAGAGTGAGCACAAGCAGGGGGAGCAGCAGAGGAAGAGGGAGAGGGAGAAGCAGACCCCCGCTGAGCAGGCAGCCTGACGCAGGACTTGATCCCAGGACCCGGGGATCATGACCTGAGTGGAGGGCAGACACTTAACTGACTGAACCACCCAGGTGCCCCAAAACAAAGGATTAAGAACCAAACCTGGGCTCAGCCAACAGACCTTTGCAGCGGAGTTGAAGACCCAGGAATGTGACTGATGGGCACATTTAGAAACAAGAAGCTATTAAGACAAATGCTGAGCTGAACTGGGGTGGATACAGGAGAATGTTGGAGAACCAGCATGCCCTCCAACAAGAGCACCACTTTCCCCTCCTCACACACCGCTGTCTTCCGTGATGTCCTGCGAGCCGTCCACCCGAGTCTTCAATGCAGGAGGAGCAGAGCCCGCGGCTCTCCTCCAGGCGGGGACCGCCCCTGTCGGTCTGCCAGGCCCACCGCCCAGGGGGACAGCCCCAGGGGCAGAGCGCCACTGAAAACGGAAGAACGCCGGGTGGATCCGGGACACGCGGGTCGAAGTGCAGCCTCTGCTGTCCTCCTAACTCCCGGGACACTGGTACACTCATCTTCAAATGCGCAGTCGAACAGGACCTCACCGGGATGGTGCGAAGAGCCAGTGAGGCGATGAGATTGTAACTCAACCCGAGTTCCTCCGCCCCAGCGGCCGCAGAGACCATCGCCCACAGCAAGTCTCCAGCAAGGAGGCAGCCGGCCACCTTCTCCGAAGCCCAAGCGGGAGGATCAGGGAAATTCAAAGGCAAGCAGAAAGGTCGGTAAAATATTGCCGCCGGGATAGTCCCATTAACCCTTTAGTTACCGGTTTTGAGATGGTGTGCATTAAACTCTATTTCTTCTTTTATTAAGTTTTTGTTTTTATTTAAAAATGTTTTCGCCAGGGGCGCCTGGGTGGCTCAGTTGGTTAAGGGTCTGCCTTCGGCTCAGGTCATGATCCCAGGGTCCTGGGATCGAGTCCCACATCCGCCCCCCTGCTCAGCAGGGAGCCTGCTTCTCTCCCTCCCTCTGCCTGCTGCTCTGCCTACCTGTGACCCCCCCCCGTCAAATAAATAAATAAAATCTATAAAAAATAAAAATAAAACAAAAAGTGTTTTTCTATCCTTTTTTGGGGGGGTTGGGAGATTTTGGCTAACTTCTTGAACTCTTACTCTCTTTTAATCTTTCTTCTTTACTGATACAGACACTTAAAATCATGCACTTGCAAGTTTTAGTGTAGTTGCATCCCCAAAGACTGTAGAGCTTTGACTACTTTCAGTTTTACAGACTTACCACAGTTCTTTTTTCTTTTTTCCACTTCTGATTATTTTAAGTGTTTAAAAATTTTCCAAGCATATGGGATTTTTGTGGGGGGAAGAGATTATCTCTGTTACTGACTTCTAATTTTATTATATTGTGATCAGAGATCATCGTTTTCATCCTCTTGATCTTTTGGTATATATTGAGACTACGTTTAGATTAATATGTGGCTAATTTTTGTAAATATTCCATGTGTGATTAAACAGAGTATGTTTTCTCCAATTTCGGAGTGCAGTGCTCTGTATAACTGTTAGTTGGGTTGTTCAAATATTATGTGTTGCTTTTTTTTTTTTTTCTGTTTTGATTATGGAGAGAGATGCATTAAAAACCTTCCACTTGGGGCAGGAGGGGTAAATATAAATAAATAAATACATTCCACTCTGCCAATTTCTCCTTGTAGTTCTACCTGTTTGTTGCATTTGCTGGCCCATGGTATATGGCTTGTGTGTTTTGTAAGATGTGACAAATTTTTCTCTTTTTTTTTTGGTGAGAATACTTGGATTGTTCAACTGTTCTTTCCAGTCCTCGCCTTGGGTCTGGTCTCCTGTCCCCGCACGGGCATTTTGTCACCTGCTGACCCCACACCCCCATCACGGTTCTGGCTCTCACAGCTGGCATTTCCCTTTCTGGCTTCCTAGTTCAGTCCTGCACCAGACTTGTTTTTGTTGTTCATTCATCTCTAGGTGTTCTTGATCAGATTTTTCTCACCAGTCTAGTCCACCATTTTCCTTTGTGAACTGTCAGGGGTTGTACAATGTGAATAATGGGACTACCTCTCAAGCTTATGGCTTTTGTAAGTCTCCTTCCCCACTGCCAGTGGTCACTGTCCCACCCGTTCTCCGTTGGGATACCTCCCCCAATCCCAACATCGAGCTACCTGCTGGGCTTGTTTCACTCGGTTCTTGTCAACTTCCTCCTACCACTGGCACCTTTCCCTTGGGCTCTGTCCTCTTTATTCAGAAATGCCAAGTAAGCCTTGGAGGAGTAAGTGATACATGGTATGTGTTTGGTTAGGCAGAGAAACCATGAAAATATGAAATGCATTTTCTTCCAGTCTAGCTCGGCTGGTTGCAGTTACAGTGGAACATACATGTTCTCCAGGGGCACACAGGCTGCATATCTGGTACTATAGTCAGGTAGTTGGGTAGCAGTGGGGAAGGACTTACTCCTTTAGTAGTTACTTGCTTTTAACTGAGTTTTAAAATGCTCATTGTCATTTTTAAATTTTAAAATGGACAGTTTACGGGGCACCTGGCTGGCGCAGTCAGAGGAGCGAGCGATGCTTGATCTCAGGGTTGAGTCTGAGCCCCACGCTGGGTGTAGAGATTACTTAAAATGAATAAAACAAAAAAATAATAAAATGGACAGTTTAGTACATTGCCTTATTATTCTCTTTATATATATGTTTTTGCATTTTTTTTCTAAACCATTTGAGAGCAAGTTGAGGACGTAATATCCCATTACTCCTTAATACTTCAGTGTATATATTTCCTTAAAATGAAGATACCCCCCGCATACCCACCATACAACCAATAAAATAAAGAAATTGACATTGATTCAATACTTCATCCAATCCCCAGAATGCTGAATTTTCCAACGGGCATTGCATTTAGCTGCCAGGTCTCTGTAGTTCCCTTCAGTCGGGAACAGTCTGTCTTTCCTTGCTTTCCATGACTTTGACAGTTTTGAAGATTTCAGGCCAGTTTCTTTACGGTGTATCCCCAATTTGAGTGTGTCTGGTATTTCCTCGCGATGAGGTCGTAAGACCTGACTCTAATAGTGAAAAAAAAAATCAGACACAGACTCACCGCTGCCCCTTCCCAGTTCTGCTTGCCGCCCCCCCCCCGCCCCCCGCCACTCGGCGCGGGGTTCAGGACAGGCGGCGTTGTGAGCAACCTGCTTCCAAGTCCGCCTCGCGCCTGGCTCCCGTCTGCGCGTGCGCCGAGGGCGGGCTGCAGCCCCGCCTTTCAGAGCTGCAGGGTCAGCGGGAGGAGCAGACCACAGGCGGTGAGCAGAGTAAGGCAGCAGCTCCGCGCACAAGCTACGGGTCGGGGTGCCGCGAGGGCCCAGAGAAGGCTGGGCAGCACAGACTCCGTTTGTTCCCTTGTCCGTTAGACATTTATGGAGCACCTACTGTGTGCCAGTGCTGTGTAACGAACAGAGCAGGCACAACCCCTTCCTGCCCTCGTGGGGTTTATAGCGGGAGAAAGAGACAGACAGAGGAATATTACAGGCTTCCCTGAAGAAGGGGGGTGGTTGGGCAGACATATATCGAGAGCACCTTATGATGACCAGGCCTGCTTCTTCCAGGACAGCCAGAGTGGGGATGGGATGGGGCTGGTCTCTGGATGCACAAGGCCAGGTAGAGGTGCCCAGCCCGCTGCAGAGGTGCCACAGGAGGCAGTGTGGAAGGAAAGGCCAGGGTTTGGACCCTGATGCCTGCCCTCCTACCCTCAGTGCCGTCTCCTCCATCCTGCGCTCCTGGCTGCTGGACTGGTACTTGGAGGATTCCTGTCAGCCTCCAGACTTTCCTTGACAGAAGTAGCGGGTGGCCTTTGTACATCGCGACCTGCCTGGCGTGGACCTGGAATGTTGTGTCCAGTTTTTCCAGAACCAGCGCCAGTGCCAGCCGTAACCCCAGATCCAGAGCTAGAGATGGCTTTGGCACTATGTCTAGCTGTAGACCTGCAGTCAGAGCCGACTCTAGAACAAGCTAGAACAAGCTCCAGCCCAGATCCCAGTGTGAGCTCTACCACCAGCTCGAGCTAGAACCCGCTCTGGTGCCAGCTCCAGAGCTACATTCAACTTCCGTGCCCTCTCTCGAGTTGGCTGTCTCTAGATCCAGTGCCATCTCCAAAGTTAGTGTGGCCTCCAATGTCCACTCCAAAGCTAGAGCCCGCCAGCTCCATCACCAGCATCAGTCCTAGCAGCAGCGCTACTCCAGCACCAGCTCTAGAAACTGCACCCAGGCTACAGACATAAGGTCAGCTTCAGAGCTAAAATAAGCTTCAGCACCAGAGCCAGCTCTAGAACTCGAGCAGGCTCCAGAGCCAGAGCCGGTAAGAGAGCCACTGACTAGACAGAGCCAGCCCCAACTCCAGCCCCAGCTCTACCGCCGCAGCCAGAGCCAGAGCCAGGGCCAGATACAGAGCCAGCTGTCGGGCTAGAGCCAGTTTCCAGACCAGCTCTAGCATCAGCTCCAGCGCCAGTCACAGACCTGGAGCCAGGGGTGGCTCCAGAGTTAGAAGCAGCTGCAGCGCCAGAGCCAGCACGAGAGTCAGCGCTAGGTCCAGGGCTGTCGGCTCCAGACTGGAGCCGGAGCCAGAGCCAGAACGAGCTCTCAGGTTTCCTTTGACTATCTGAGCAAACTTAATGCCATCGGTTTAAAGCTTTGTCTAGTAAGAGTATCTGGACTTCCTCACGAATGGTTTCTGTCATCCCCCCCCTTTGAATGGACCATAATCCTGTTTCTTTGTAGGATTTGTTTTTGTTGAAAACTGGGTATTTGCATATAATATGGTAACTGGGAACCAGTTCCTCCCTTTCCCAGAGTTTGCTGTTTTTGACTACGGAAAGCTGCAGACATCTCTTTGGTGACTTTCTCAAACTAGTTGTGCAAGGACTGTCATCCTTGTCATGTGTGGTCACTAGAAGTCTCTGTTCAGCCAGTATTTTGACAGAGATTTCCATGAATACCAGGACCCCAAACAAACAAAACCTACATCTCTCCCTGTCTTTCCAGGCTGGCTCTATGCTGGGGTTCTCTTTAACACTGAGCTAGTTTAAAACATTCCTTTAACCTTAGCCTTTACTACCTGCTTGGACTGAGCAGAGAGACCAGCCAGAGGGGAACACTCAGGGTCTTCTCAGGTCTTTTCCGAGCATGCATCCTGTCCTGGCCATGCATGTGGCTTTCAAAATTCCCTAGTACACGATGTCACTTTTGAACGCTCTAATGTCCTAAAGCAGCTCTCTCCCCAGCATTTCTTCGCAGGCTTTAGGTAGTCTATTGTATGTCTCAAGCATAATCTTTTGCTTCATGTGGCCACAAGTTTTGTGCACCTTACGAAGTTTTTGAGCAATGCCCACTACTTTTCTGCTCAGCGAGTTGAGTCAGGTGAAACAGACGAGCTCCTTGGGTCAGTCTTCCCAGCACTACACAGGTTAGAACACAATCATTGGGGAACAAGGTCTGCTCTGCTTTCTCTGGAACCAGGGACTGGGGTCCCACATGGGGAACACCAGCTGCCCTCTTCAAAACTGCCACTAAACCTGAGAGAGGAGATGAGGGCAAGGAAAAACAACACAAAGTTTTCCTACCACTTTTGTCTTTTCTTGAGTCGGTGTTTGCTTGGTTGCTATAAATCTTGGACTGTTTTCCGGTTCTGACAAAGTTGGTACTGATGGTCTCTGCTTATCATTCAGTGTTTCTTTGGAGGGATGGGTGTTTTGCCATCTTTTGACAGTGTCCTTTGATGCACAAAAGCTTTAATTTTTATGAAGTCCAATGCATGTTTTTCTTTTTTCTTTTTTTAAAGATTTTATTTATTTATTCGACAGAGAGAGACAGCCAGCGAGAGAGGGAACACAAGCAGGGGGAGTGGGAGAGGAAGAAGCAGGCTCCCAGCGGAGGAGCCTGATGTGGGGATGGATCCCAGGACTCCAGGATCACGCTCTGAGCCGAAGGCAGACGCTTAACCGCTGTGCCACCCAGGCGCCCCAAATGCATGTTTTTCTTTTGTTGCATGTGCTTTGGGCATCGTATTTAAGAAACCATTTCCAGATCCAAGGTCATGAGTCTTAAGAGATGTTTAGTCTTAGCTCTTAATTTTCATTCGAGTTAACTTTTGCACCTGGTATAAGGTAAGGGTTCACTTTCCTTTGTTTGCATGTGGACATTGTTTTCAGGCCCCATTTATCAGAGACTGGTTTTCCCCATTGAATGGTCTTGGCACTCCAGACAAAAATCATTTGACCGTAGATGATATGGGTTTATTTCTGGACTCTTAATTCTATTCCATTGAATGGCGTGTCTCTCTTTATGTGAATACTGCCATGTTTTGATTACCATAGCTTCGAAGTAATTTTTGAAATCTCGAAGTGTGAGTCCTCCAACTTTGTTCTTTTTTAAGAGTGTTTAGCTATTTGAGATCACTTGCAATTCCATGTGAATTTTAGGATCAACTTTTCTATTTCTGCAAAAACAGGCCATTGGGATTTTGATAGGGATTGCATTTAAGCTGTAGGTCACATTAGGAAGTATTGCTCTGGTAAGCAGACATGTGATGGGATGACAAGATTGCTTTTCTGCCACATCCCACAACCCTAGGACTCCTCAGGAGAGTGACAAAGGGATAGAATAATGTTTCTACATCCCATCCGCTGGGTCTGTGTAGTTCCCTGAATGGGAATGAGATTTAAGTTTGGGAAATTATTTACCTGCTTGATTTGAAAACATTTAAAATAAACATTTTATCCTTGTTCTACACTGAGGACACACAACCGGACTTTTTTTTTTTTTTTTTAAGATTTTATTTATTTGACAGAGAGAGAGACAGCCAGCGAAAGAGGGAACACAGGCAGGGGGAGTAGGAGAGGAAGAAGCAGGCTCCCAGCGGAGGAGCCTGATGCGGGGCTCAATCCCAGGGACTCCAGGATCACGCCCTGAGCCGAAGGCAGACGCTTAACGACTGAGCCACCCAGGCGCCCCACACAACCGGACTCCTCTGCAGGTGTGTATGGATTCATCCAAAACCCTCAGTAGCCTCCATCTCTGAATGGAGATGAATGATGGGTAAAGGTGGGGTCTGCCACTAAGAACAGCTTTCTCCTGGCAGAGCTTCTGCAAGGGAGAACACTGAGCATTCGAAACAGAAACAGCACCTGAAACATGTCTGGGGCGGAAGAAAGGCAAATACCAAGACCCTGAGTTAGGCACCCACTCGGTCTCTCAAGTCATCTGCCAGCAGCAGCACCCGCAGGAAGGCTTGGGAGCTCAAGGGTCTAAGGAGGAGGAAGCAGGTCAGTAAAGGTGACGCTGTCACCAAAAAGGCCGGGGGGAGCTTCAGCTACACTGAAAAAAGGACAGCAATTAAGACTGTTGAGGGCGTCAATTTAACAGACACACACTCAAGGGGCAGGAGTCAGGGGAATCCTTAATCCTCAGGGAGACAGGTTTCCCCCTAACCTAAGCAAGAGCTTTCTTTAGTTAGAGGGGCCTGAGGATGGGTGGTCCCCAGGGCTAGGTGTTTGACCAGAGGCCAGGAAACCATTTGACAGGATGCAGTTGGGTGATTCAAGGATGGGAAGGCTCCCGGAGCAGAAGCCAACCTTGATGGTCCCTTCCAGCCCTGTGAGAGGGTTGGACGCTGGCTGCAGGGCTGCCAGGCTGCCACGGGCCTTCGGAGACCTGGTATCCTGTAGGCCCCTCAGGAGGCTTCGCCGGGGACCCGACCTGCCGTCAGACCTGGTCCGGTGGCCACCCGAGCTCTCGCAGCCAGGCACCTGGACGCACTGTGCTAGCGCCCGGACACGGCGGAGCTAAGAACAGTCCCCAGGGCCGCGGGCCAGCCAAGCCGGCGGGGGAGGCGTGAGCGATGCAGACAGCACTGCCTCAGTTTCCAGTCCTACATTTCCCACCCCACATCCGGCATCATTTTCAGCAGCACCAACAAGGCAGTGAGTAACCTCAAGTTATTTCCCTAGCAGTTCCCATTCTAGGTTTCTAACTTTATTAAGGAGAACATTCTCACTGGGGTGCCAGTAAGTCTAACTCCCCCACGACATCCCTTAACCTCCCTTTATACAGACAGAGCAGACCTCAGGCTCTGAGTCTCTGCAGGCATAGTATCAAACTGCAGTTTCATAACATGCCTTACGTTCATTTTACAGTTACAGTCTACTTATATCAAGTATAAACATTTTTTAAAAATATCAATTAGGTTTCAAGAGTGAATTTAAAAAATATTAAGTAGGGGCGCCTGGGTGGCTCAGTCAGTTGGGCGTCTGCCTTCAGCTCAGGTCATGATCCCCAGGGTCCTGGGATCGAGCCCCACGTCGGGCTCCCTGCTCAGCGGGGAGACTGCTTCTCCCTCTCCCTGCTGCTCCCCCTCCTTCTGCTTTCTCGCTCTGTCAAATAAAATCTTTAAAAAAAAAATTAAGTAATTCACAGTATAAGAAGTACAGAGATTGGGCAAAAATCATGAACGTGCTGCCCTGACAACTCAACTTTGGGGAACACTGTTCTAGAATAAGGACTTCGGGCTCAATCGTTTTCCATCTCAAGTTTTTGTGATTTCTGGGTTTTGTCTGTTCCCCCTGGTTGGTGCTGTTTCCTCACAAAGATTATTTTGGAAAAATCTCTAACCTTATTTTAGCTGACTGAGGGGAAAGAGATTTATTTTTACCTGGGTTAGGATAAGAAAACCAGAAGGCCCTAGAGGTTAGTGACTCAGGTACAACCGGCAGAGGGAAAGTGCAGGTGTGGAGTAAAAACCCAGGCGAAGGTTCCAGTACAATGGAGAGTGCATCTCCCTTCCCCCCATCTCCCAAATACAAGTCTGCGGATTCAATTTGAAAGGTCACCTTACAATAGAAAAGAAAGAGAAAGGGAGAAAGCCGCAATTTGTAAGAAATGTTTACCTTTTCTTTAAAAAAAAGTTATAAAATTTAAATAGTTGATTAAAGTTAAAAAAATCTATTGCTACAAAATTTAACAGATTTAAAAAATTTCTGGATCTCTTGACTTTAAGCCCAATATTCTCTCCACATTGACTCTACATTTCTCACAGATCCCACACTTTCAGGTTTTTCTTTAGAAAACACAATCTGAGGTTGTTCGCAAGCAAGTGGCACTTAGCGCACAGGGAGCTCTGGCTGAGGCAGCAGGAGGCGTCCTGGAAGGACTGGGTGCCCCCCAGAGTGCCACACCCTGGCCGGGCCCCCTGCTGCCAGCACTCCCCGCACAGGGGCTGGGAGGTGAGCCAGGGGTCTCCTGCAGCTCCCCCCCCCCCACGCCCCGGTCTCTCTGGGAGAATGCCAATCTGCCCCAAGCTGGGCACTTCTTCCAGTGGCCAACCACACCCTTGGCTTCACTCCACTTTGATTCTGGTCAGTTCCCATCTTCCGTCCCCACAGAGTTTCAGAACCAAAGAGTGAAACTGCAAGAGACCAGCACGATGCCGAGGTCAGGCTCCCCTGGCCACAACAGCAGGAGACCAACCCTCCCCTGCCCTGTCCGCTGCCCCCACTCCCCATTTTGAAGGGCCCTGGCCCTGGCCAGGCCCAGCCTTTGGGCTCTTCCTCCTCCTCAGGCCATCTCTATGAGCTTGGGTACCTTCTCAAGGCTTTGTCGATGTCCCACACTGATGAACGTCATGCCCAGCTGCTGGCCAATGCGATAGAGCTCGTTCTCCACCTCCTCGGTCAGGGCACTGGTGGCTTCATCAAGCACTGAGGGCAGAATCCGGCGGGAAGAGATCGGCTCCTGCCCCTGGCCCAGCTCTGCTTCTCCTCCAAACCACGCTCACCTCTGGCTGGGACCCAGGGCGAGGCTGGCCGAAAGCTTCTCGGGCTTCCAGGAGCCCTGCCACAGGAAGAGTGGGGGCCAACAGAGCAGAGGGCAAGGCTCCACGGGGGAAGCCTTCTACCAGAAGCAGGACAAGATCCCAGCTTCCTAGAGAAAGCGCCAGCACCAGCTAGAACCGCTCAAACCAGTGCCTCTCAGTTACCCCAAGGACGCCAGTCCCTGAAGAAGTTCACACCTGCCATCCTCCTGCCAGGCAGAGCTGGGGTGTTCCGTACTTATTCACGGCAGAGGCTGAGGAGCATAAAATCACAACTTTCAAGGCTCGCTCCAGCTGCTGCCACGGCAGAATGCTCTCGAACTGGTAACGTAACACATCCAGAGCTGCTCTAAGGATGCCAACCTTGCTGCCTCATGGGCAGAGCCCTGCCGGCCTCCCTGCAGGGACAGAGATGCCCGGCCATGCACAGGGGTGCTCTCCTACCCGTCTGAACACCTCTGCGGTTACACATGTGCACACGCATGCGCACACACACACCCGTGAGCACACCGTACCGGCGCGCGCACTTCCGGGGCAGACCTCACCTGCATACTTGGGCTGTAGGTAGAAGAGCCGGGCAAAGGACAGCCTCTGCATCTCTCCTGGGGACAGAACATCGTACCTGAGGAATGGGAAGGAGGGGACTGCTAGAGGAAAGAGGCTATGACTTGGCTTTTGCATAGAATGGGTCGAAGCAAGAAGAGGTTCTCGTGGCAGAGAGGCTGGCCCTGGGACAGACGGGCATCACCCTTCCCTTTTAACCACAGTCCAGCCCTCCTGCCCACGTGAGATGAGGCCAAAACGCTGCTCCCGAGGGCATGAACGTGCCCCTGATGGGCCAGCAAATACCTGGAACCCACTGTCTTTGGGGGGGCTGGCTCTGGAGCACCCCGACTCCCTTCTTACCAGTTCCAATCGACCTGCTTGTCCAGACCCTCTGTCCTCGTCACCAAGCTGGACTGTAACACACCCAGAGGGAATGCTGTCTGTGAGAGGGCCCTTCCCTGCTTCCTGTCATCCCACCGCACGCCCCTCTGAGACACCTACAGCCCTGCAGCGCACGCGCCGTGGCAGGGGCTGTGGGAGCAACCCGCCCCCCGCAGAGAGGACTGCCCCAACAACTACACTGTTTACAGTTGCTGTGGCAGGATGACAAGAAAAAGCACACTGACTTACTTTTACTATCATTGTAAAACTCGATACAGAGAATGCACCCCCTTGTTGCCTGTACCCGGCCAACTGCTCCCATCACCACTCTCTACTCCCACTCCCGCGGTCCAGGCTCACACTTCCAGTCCTGGGCCCGGGCACTATGCCGGCTCTGCTGGACCAGCCCTTGTGGTCAGTGCTACCAGGTGGGCCTGGACCTCAGGGCCCCTGCCCGCACTCACCAGGCCTGCCAACTCCAAGAACCTCACGATCCTCTCATCATCAGTAGAACCTGCAAAACAGAGAAGCCTTCTTTAAGAAGTCAGCTCCTTCCAGGTAGCCAGAAGGGATGGGGTACATCACGGAAGGGGGCAGGGGTGGGGGAGCCAGAATCTGGGCTAAGGCTCTGCAGTGACAGGGTCCAAGTGCTTAATAGACAAGGGAAGGGCCAGGTGAAGAAGTAATCCCTTCCCTTCCGCTGATGGGTGTCTCTCCTCAAGGAGGGGAAGACAGAAGAAGATGAGGTCAGGGTACAGACCCCCAAATAGTAAACACTTGAAGGAGAAGAAAACCCACGTGAAACCAGCAGCCTTGCCAAAGCCTCTGCCAAAAGGCACCGGCGAGGCCCAGTCAGGCAGAGCAGGGACAATTTAGGTGGGAGGACGTGCCCCAAGGAGGCCCAGCTCACCTGAGTCCGGGTAGATTTCCTTCAGGGGATATATGACCTGATAAAACAAAACCACACAGGCGTGAGATGAGGGCCAACGAGAGGTGATGCCATACACAGCCTATCCTCCCTCAGAAACAGCCCCAGAATTGCCGGAGCCCGGGCTCCTCTCCACCTGAGGAGAGTAAGGAACACCCGGGTCCAGTGGGAGAGGCTGGGCCAACAGACAGTGGGACAGGGTCACTGCAACCTTCAGACATGTGTCTGAGGGGAAAGAGTCTGTGAGCCTCCTAAGGACACGGCCTCCAGAATCCAACCTTGGTGGCCAACAAATGTATGTGATATTTGGTTTCGGCCCCCACAGGTTAACCTGCCCCGAGCTGCTCTAACTACATGGCCCAATCCACGGAGGTGAATAAAATGTTCTTAGAATCAGAGAGTTCCCGGGCAGGAGCTATTTACTACCCCACCTTCTGCCCCATAACTTTCTAGAGCTGATACCTACATTCTGCCAGAGATCTCTTTAGGGTAGAGGTAGGAGTGGGCCCCAGGCTGACCTGCTCCCGAAGGGTCCCATCAGTGAAGAATGGCTTTTGTGGCAGGAAGAGCACCCCGTGGGGTCCAAAGTCCGTCAGCATCTGCACTGAGCCTGCAGAGCCCACAGAAACCTCCATTTCGAGATCGCCCAGAGAAGGGAACTGCCTCTCATTTCCTCTCCCCAACAAAAGGCCTGGATGTTTACGCACGCAGGCACACACGCGCGCGCGCACGCAGGCACGCATCCCACCGGGCCAGGGCTGGCTCTCACCCTGTGTGCTTGCCCAGAGGCCGCCGAGAACCCGGAGCAAGGAGGTCTTGCCCGTGCCCGTGTTGCCCGTGATGAGCAGGCTCTGCCCCTCAGAGATCTTCAGGCTCAGATCCTTGATTAAGGGTTTGTGAGAGGAGGGGGCACAGATGGAGACCCGCTTGAGGAGAAAAGCTGTGTCTGTTGGCTCTGCGACCGGCCACTCTGCGGCCCTGCGGTCAGAAGATGAGGGGAGAGAAGCAGTGTCAGGACTGCGGCGGTGGGGGGGCAGGGTCTTCTCCTCGGGGGCCTCACCTCTGGACCCGGGGGGTTGTTATGGGCTAAACTGTGTCCTCAGATTAACAGGCTGAAGTCTCAACCCCTAGTACCTCAGAATGTAACTGCATTTGAAGAGAAGGTATTTAAAGAAATGATCACGTTAACATGAGGCCCTCGGGGCAGCGCCCTAATCCAATATGCTGACGGTCTTTTAAGAAGAGGGAGAGACCCCAGGGATGCTCGTGCAGAGAAAAGGCCAGGAAAGGACATAGCAAGAAGACGGCCATCTGCAAGCCAAGGAGAGAGGCCTCAGGAGACACCAACCCGGCCAACACCTTGATCTTGGACTTCCAGCCTCCAGGACTGTGAGAGAATAAATGTCTTGTATAAGCCACCTGGTCTGTGGTATTTTGTTCTGGCAGCCCGGGCACACGAGCACAGAGCTAGGGCTGGGGGCACCTGCTTTGCGCTGGGCTGTGCAAAGCCCCGCCATGACTGATCTTCATCAGCTTTAACACCCACAGATCACAAATATTATCCCCACTTGACAGAGGAGGAAACCAAGTCAGGCGGCTAAGTAACTCACTCAGGGTCACGGAGCTGAAGCTGTCTAATCTTAACACTGGTGGGTTTGCACAGCGCAGGTGACAGGGGCTATGACAAGATGGGCATGGTGGTCATAAGGGACCTGGAGTTTTGGCTCTGCACAGATGCCCCTCCCGGAGAATAGCACCTCTGGTCTCCCCAGCCCCAGGCCCACAGCTGCACAAAGGCTGAATTCTGAATGGGGACAATAGTTAAGGCTTTAGTCCCTAAGGAGGGAGTTGTGTGTAGGCCCTGGAACTCAGGCTGTTTCCATTTTTGAAAGCTTACTCTGTGGCCACTGTCCGAGCGCTTTCCATGCACCGTGACAGCTAATCCTCACAACCACCCTGAGAGGAAGGTTCCATTACTGTTCCCCTCACAGAGATGAAGAAACTGAGACACAGAACAGCTGAGTAATTAGCCAAGAAAGTGAGGACATGAAACAAATCCTCAGTGCACAGAAAGGTCAGAAACACGACAGCGCGTACAAGGAGATGTGAGTTAAGTGGTGCTCGGGTGGCTCAGTCGGTTGAGTGTCTGCCTTCAGCTCAGGTCATGGTCTCAGGGTCCTGGGATCGAGCCCCGTGTCAGGCTCCCTGCTAAGGGGGGAGCCTGCTTCTCCCTCTGCCTCTGCCACTCCCCTCCACTCGTGTTCTCTCTCACTCAAATAAATAAAATCTCAAAAAAAAAAAAAAAAAAGGAGACATGAGTAAAGACCCGTGTGGGTGTGAGCGAGGCCTGGGGAACAGAACAGGCAGGCCCCGAGGAAAGGGGCAGATGGCAGGGCTCAGCGGTGGGGAGACCACCCAGATTTGTCTTGTCATCTCGGGCCCGGGCAGGTGTGTGCACTGCGCTTCCCACAGCCAGGGGAAAGTGGAAAGGACCACGACAGATGCGGGAACAGCACCCTGCCTGTGAACGGCTGTCATGCGCCTGGCGCTAGGCAGACAGCCGGGGCATCTGCTCCGCACAGCTCTGCCGCCCGACTGGGAAAGGGCGGGACTCCGGGGTGAACCCGAGCTGGGCGCACCCCCCATGGCACTGCCCTGCCAGCCCGGCACCCACCTGTCCATGTCCCACTCGCTCTCATCCGGGATCTCGCCACCCCATGACTTCAGGGTCATGTCCAGCAGGGTCTCCTGAAGTTCCCCGATCCTGGGCAAGAAGTGCAAACCTGAGGTAGGTCTGGGGACCCAGGTGAACCGGTCCCTCCTCCTCTCACACCCACTGCCATATGGTTTTCCTGTTCCTGTTTTCATTCAGCCACTTCTCCCAGGGGCACCTGCTGTGCTCAGCACGTGGCGAGGGCCAGACGCGGCCTCACCTGTGTGTGTAACCAGCCACATCTGAGAGCGTGCTGGAGAGGTCGATGAGCCCGGTGAAGCAGCTGATGAGGTAAATGCACACGAAGGCGTTCTGCACAGGACACGGAGCAGTGAGCGCGGGCCTGCACTCCGAGGCCCTGGGCCGAGGGCAGAGCGGACGGCGCGAGGGCTCAGCAGGAGGGATCCTACCTTGCTGACCAGAGTGCTGAGCTCTGCGGGGCTCAGGTCTCCATAGACATCACTGAAAATAGGGATGGCGATCACGACGTAACTCAGGATGCTGCCCAGATAGTCAAACGTGTTGACACCGACTGCAGGAGACAGAAACACCGAGGGTAAGAGACCCGGGAACCACGGATGTGCTCTGAGGGAAGAGGAAGCCGAACAGGACCAAGCTTTTCCCTGGAGCCTCGTTCTCCCGAGGACCCTCCTGGCGAAGGCAGTGGCTCCCCATGGTTATTCCTTCATCGCGGCCAAATGATGAGTGCAGACAGCGAGCGGGGAGGTGCGGGAAGGGAAGGAGACGACCCCGCTCCCGTGGTTCCTGCCTCCCGGGGCTCCCTCCACCTACTGTACAGCCAGAGCTCCTTGGACATCAGCTCCCTCTGGGTCTGAAGGAGTCTCTGCAGCCTGCGGTCTGTCCTCATGTGCTCCACATGCCCAGCTCTGATGAGAAAGGCTGGGATGTCTAGGGGGCCTGAAAAGCCTCAGCCAGGCAGGGGGACCCTCCAGCCCTCATCACTCTTTCCTTTGGGGACCAAACCCATCCAAATGGTCTTCATCTCAGACCCTTTCTGCCACTAACATCCATTCACTGCTTCATTTACTCAACACGGTATTATCTGGGGAAAGAACATGAACTCTAGATTGGGCAGACCTGGCTCAAACCCTGGCTCTGGGTAATTACTAGCTGGGTGACACTGGTAAGTTACTTGAGCCTCGGCGTCTCAGTGTCTTCTGTAAAATAGGGCTAATCATACCTATAAAAGAAGTTAGAGTGAAAATTTCTAAATAGAAAGCGCCAGACAGAAGAGGGGCCCTTAATACATAACAGCTGTTATTCTTAAGCAACTCTGCACAGAGCAGGTGATTGGCGGCAGGCTCTGTGCTAGTCAGCCAGGGGGATAAACAAGCGGGTAAAACAGTCCCCGTCTCCCAATTTAGGGGAGGCAGGCAGACGCGCTGCATTCTTCACCTGGCACATGGAAAGTGTTGGAGGGATAGAGAAGCCACGGAAGAACCCATCCAGAGCTCCAAGAACCAACCTGCTTTCCCCAGAGCCCAGAACTTCGTGAGAGGCTGCAGAATCCAAAAGCCACTCAGCCCAGGCCCAGCCCTGTCACACAACCAAACCCCACCTCACAGAGTCCTAGCATTCTTGGCGCCCCCAAGTGGTGGCGGCTGCAAAATGCAGCAAAGAGAGACAAGTGCAAAGGTCTCAGGGCCATTAGATCCAGGTGATCCGAGAGCAGGTTCTACTCCTTAAACACGCACCTCTGGGGGCTCAGCTATCTCTTTGGGGCCAAACGATGATTCTAGAGGTCTCAGAGAAGGCAGGGCCCAGGGACCTGCCCTGACCCTGAGGGAGGGAATGAGATCTCATTCACAGTGCTGCTATCAGGAGATCAGACACTTTGTTCTACTTGGACAGTGTTTGTGGGGAGCAGGTCTCCTGATTTCTGGAGGCCTCCTTTCCCTCCCATCCTACAGAGACAAAGGATCAGTCTTTGAGACTCTGATCAGCCCTTAGGCACTGGCAGAAAGCCATTTTATAGATGGAAAAACAGAGGCAGAGGCAATGCCTGATACTCATCGCCAAGATGAGAAGCATTCACTCGTTTCATTCTTGGAACAAATTTAGGCCCCCTGCTGGGCCACTAGAAGGAACTACCAGCTTCAGAAGCAAATCCCTGGACCTAAGGATGAGGCAGACAAAGACAGTGAGAGACAGGGGGCAAGGGTCATAGCCAAGTGTGAGGATGCTCAGCCCCAGGGCTCGGTGATGGTGGGAGGGCCATACGGTGCGTCTTTCCTTTTCTGCCATCTCCGCTATCAGCTCTGATGAGGCAGAAGGAAACGATCCCCACGTGACTCACCTGAAAAAAGCAGCAGGCTCAGCATTCACCCGGATCTGCATGTGCTTGAACCTGGGCAGAACAAAGGGAAACGTGTGCTGACAAGGGCAGTACTGGCCCCTCTCCTTTTGGAGGCCTGGACCAAGAAGACCTCCAGGCGAAGAGGAACCTAGCTCCACCTCGAAAAGGCCCAGCCCTTCCCTGCGCTGTCCCAGGGTGGGAATCCCAGGGCCTGGGTGGGGTGGCAGGAGCCCTGCAGACAGGGCAACCCCGCACCTCCCCAGAGGACAGGTGCATTCCTGCCCACACCACCTCCTCCCAGGGCCCAGCCTGGAGGAGGAGGCCAAGAAGCACAGCGCAGGGGCTGGATCTATTGGCTGAGCCAAAACAGGGAGGTTGGAACAGAAGCACATGAGAAGGCCAAGGGATGATGACACCGTTCTCGCTGCTTCTCACCTAGAAGCTTAGGAATGCTCCTCACAATCTCCTCTGTGGGCAACAGTACCATCCCCATTTTAGAGATGGGAAAACTGAAGTTTGAGGTTCAAGACCTCACCCGAGAGCACATGGTTAGTAACGAGCACAGGCTGGGATTCGAATGAGGCTTACTCCAGATCCCATTCCCTAACCATTATGCTCAGCCCAGAAACCTCAAGCAAGGGAGACATACCTGAAATCCCCCTCCAGCTTCTCCTGCTGCACCAGTTTTGCCACGATGGGCCCCATCAACATTTTGTTCACCAGGGTCCCCAGGATGAAATACCCGAAGATGCTCACAGGCCCGAGCCAGCCCGTACTGGAAGGCAGACAGAGGGAGGGTGGGGGTGTCACGTATCCCCGCAGGCCTCAGCCCTGATTCTTTTTTTTTTTTTTAAGGTTTTATTTATTTATTTGACAGAGAGAGAGAGACAGCCAGCGAGAGAGGGAACACAAGCAGGGGGAGTGGGAGAGGAAGAAGCAGGCTCCCAGTGGAGGAGCCTGATGTGGCGCTCGATCCCAGGACCCTGGGATCATGCCCTGAGCCGAAGGCAGACGCTTAACGACTGAGCCACCCAGGCGCCCCTCAGCCCTGATTCTTGCTCCTTCAAGCAGCCCTTGTCCAATTTCAGCCAGCAGTCCTGTGGGGCCTCTGCTCCTGGGCGGGGCAGCTGGCACCTGGTCGAGGTTGTCAGATACTAGAACCCCCGTGACACAGAAGCGCCCCATGTCCAAAGGGAGGGCAGGGGCCCGAGCACAGGACAGAGGAAGCCTTCCTGGGCTGCAGGTGGGAGGGAGGGCAGACCAGCCTCTTCTGGACCCTGACCTGGGGGAGCTTGTGTGAGGGACCTCGGGGGAAACACCTGGGCGGGGAGGAGCCTTCACCTTTGGAAGCACTGGTAGGTGTAGTAGATGAGGGTGAAGGGGGAGATGATCAGCTTGCTGGCCATGCTGCTGAGCTGCCGGCAGAACCGTTCCACGTCCTGACTGATGCGCTGGTCCCTGGAGCCAACAACACAGAGCAACTGGACCAGGGAGCGGGGTGGAGGGTGGAGAGAGCTGAGAGGTTACATCTTACTCTGACCTTGCCTTTCAACACTGTTAGCCACGATCCCAGGGGGGGAAGATGGACCCAGACAAGTGCTCGTTTTCCTAGAGGCACTAAGACCCTTAGGACTTGTAAACAGGGTTCTAAAGAGTTGAGGAAGCCTCAGTTTACCTCTCATGAAAGGTAGCAAACGAAGGGCTAGTACCCAGGCATCCTGAGACAGTTCTGAGTAGCCCCAGAGAAAGACCTGAGGGTAGAAGAGCTGAGTTTCTGGGTGAGCAGGAAAGCTATCCCCCCTCTCTGGCTCCTCCCAATGTCTTCTGCAAGCCTGAGCCTGCCCCCATTTTAGCTATCTGGCTGCAGAAGCTTCATATGGGTAGAGTCATGGAGAAGCCTAGAAGAGGAAGATAAGAGGCAACAGGAATCCCAAGAATCTTTGCTGCAAAGCCCAGCTTAAGCTGACGAAAGGTCACCCCAGGCAAGAAAGTGCCTGGGGGTGGTGAGTGGAGAGGGAATGAGTGTGAGGAGAGACCCCATATGTCCATTGCTCCACTGGGGCCACAATGACTCCCATTTCCAATAAGAGACATGACCTTGGACAAGTCACTTGCATTCTCTGGGCCTCAGTTTCCTCATCTGTAAAATAACCAGCACTAACTCGCACGGGGACACTTGCTAAGTGCCAGGCACCAAACAGGTGCATTGCACGAATATCCTTTGAGATATTCTTGAGATAGGAACTATCATCCCCATTTTCCAGAAATGGAACCTGAGGCTCAGTGAACAAAGGCCTATCAACTGGAAGGTGATAGAATGAAGATCTGAATCTTATACCGAGTCCTGGGCAGCAATAATTTTTTACTGCTGAAAATCCAAGAGCTGGTTTGCTAGCAAGGATACTTTTTCTCAGAGGGTGCCTAGTTGGGAAGCACAGGATATAAAATGGGCAAAAGGGATCCGCTCCTATCTTTTAGTTCCCTATTCTCAGCCCCGCAGCTGCTCGGGGGCTCCTCCACAGGACCCTCTTCCCCTATGGCGCTTATCAACACCTGCAGGTAGCTATGGATGATCTTGGACCTACAAAACCCTGCAGAGGGTGGGGAGGACCGAGAGGGGTCACCTACGGGTTATCAACATCGTCCCGCAGCACGTTGAGGGTGTAGTACACGCGGCCTCGGAAGTAGCAGCGGTGAAGGTGCTCAGTGAGGTCCTTTCTCCAGCTCACATACAGCAGGTTGCAGGTGAACTGGTCAAAGCTCTTCAGCTGTGTAGTGCGGGAAGCAAGAGGAAGTGAGAGAGGGGGAGAGATGGCTTCTGCAAGTCTCAGCGAGGAGCTGGGGGGGGGGGCGGCACAGAGCCTCTGCTGACTGGTCCCAACCCACTCCGATTAGTCTCTGTCCACTCAGCACTTTTGCTGAGTTAAAGTGTCAAGTCAGAGGATTCTTCCCTCCCTCACTCCCTCCCATGCTCATTCCTTTACCAAGCACAGGCCTCTGGCCCCTTTCTATTGTACTGTCTTATTCTGAGAGCAGGTGAGCTTCTGGAGATCGGGCATGATGTCTTCTACACCATCTATGTTCTCATTTTCCTGTTCCCCAAAACTTGGAACGGAGTTCCGTATACATAGGTGTTTACTGCCAGAAGACCCATCCAAAGTGCCCAAGTGTGATGAGAGGGGCTTCCCCAAGAAAACAGGCTGTACAGGCAGGCAGAGCATTAGGTGTGAGTCCTAGCAGAGGCCTGACTCATTGTTCACCACTGATGGAGCACCTACGTGCTAAGTTCAAGGCAATGACAATGAGCTCAGTCTAGCAAGTCCAGCAAGGAAAAAAATTACAAGGGTGTGAGGAGTGTTACAGCAGAGGGTAACTCAGTATTAGCTAAGCAGAGAAGAGGGCAGAGTATGGTGGAGGAAACATGAAGGAGAAGGTTAAGGAGGACCTGAAGGAGGTGACAACAGCAGAACCTTGCAGAGTGAGCAGGCATTAACCAAGTGAACAAGGGTGGGGAAGGAGGCCATTCTGCAGGAAAGCAGCAGGTGCAAAGGCCGGGCGGTGTGACATAGTGCTAGGCTGAACCATGGCCTCAGCCCCACAGAGAAGCCATGGCGCCCTGGCTGCTGTTCCCAGTTTTCAAATGCTTGGAGTTCCCTAAAGCAAGCGTAGTGGGAATGGAAGGGACAAGATCATTTCTGCTAAATGCTGACTTAAACCAGAACCTCATGGCCAAGTCCTGGGAGCTTGAAACATCCCAGGAATTGGGCCCAATGGCAAGAGCAAAGCCCTGCACAGGGCTCTGACCTCCAGTTCCCAGAAAGGGAGGGAACACACCCCCACGGCTTGATTCCTGCTTCCTGGTGGCTAAGTCCCAGTGGGCATTCTGCTCACACTAGGCTGGAGAGGAAGACACACACAGGGAGAAGACCTTACCATGGAGTTGAGAACGATGAGCACCACAGCCAGGAATGTCAGGGTCTTAAACCCATCCAAGTCTTTGTTTCCCAGGACCCCATAGTACTGACTGGGGATCAAGCCAACCTGGTAGATCACCAGTTGTTCTGGGGTGAGGAGAGGGGTCCGAAGTCAGTGATGGAGGGGCAGAAAATGAGGAGAGAGTCTTCCCCTTGAGTCCTTGCCTTATCAACTCCCCAGAAAGAAGGGACCCCAAACCAGGGCTGCCCTCCCCCTGTAGCCCGAGCTCACTCACTCACTCAGTAGGGCGACACACAACAGGGTCAGGAACATCAAGGCATTCTGTGATGACCAGGAGGGAAACAAAACCTTCTGTATCTGCAGGAACCGCTGAAGAAACTGCAGATCTAACCTGGGCCTGAAGAAGAGATGCAGAAGTCGAGAGAACCCTAAAAGGGCAGTTAAGCCTTAAAGAGCAGTTACCAAATTGATCTACATTGTTCTGGGGAAGGGTCCAGGCCGTGCAGGAAGAACGGCTTACCTATGCTGAAGCCAGTAGGCTGGGAATAGACCAGGGAAAGAAAGGAATTTCTTTAAGCTGGTAAATGCTATAAAAGGTTATGTACCAAGAATTTACAGCAAAAAAAAAAACATAGTTAATGAAGAAATTTTAGCCACATCCTCTTTATGGTCACAAACACGACAATAAAGCCCATCAAGGATTTTAAGGTCTTAGCTAAATCAATAAAGCAAGAAAAATAAATGATGTAAAAGAATTAAAAGGGGAGAGATTAAATTGTCTTTATTTGCAGATAATGTGATCATTTACATAGCAAACAGCAAATCAATGGACAAATGCTGGAGTTCAGCTAGATACAGGGTTAACATACAAATATCAATAGTGTTCTGTACCAACAATAGCCAACTGGAAAATATAAAGTAAGACATCACTTACAAAAGAAAAGCATTAAAACAACCGTAAAATATCCAGGAATTAACTTTTAAAAAAGAACGTATAAGACATTTTTTTTTTAAGTAGGCCCCCACGCCCAGCGTGGAGCCCAGTGAGGGGCTTGAGCTCACGACCCTGAGATCCTTGAGCTCACGACCCTGAGATCGGGACCTGAGTTGAGATCAAGAGTCAGAGGCTTCACTGACTGAGCCACCCAGGTGTCCCACATTTTTTTTAAGATTTTATTTTTAGGGAAGCCCAGGTGGCTCGGTCAGTTTAGATATTCCTCAGATAAGACCCCAAATCCACAAATTTTGATAAAAGGGGAAATCTAATGGACTTATTTTTGTTCAATACAGTGCCATAGATTAAATTAAAAGACTTAGGGAAGGTATGTGTAGAGTGTAAAACCAACAAGAAATTAAAATCTACAGCATACAAGGAATTCCTGCAAGTCAGGAAGATCCAAAATCCACGGAAAGTGGGAAAAGGGTACAAACAGGCAATTTAGAAAAGAGAAAAACCAAATGCTTAATACATGAAAACACAATGGGATGCCACCTTACAACCCATCAGATAAACATCAGAAAACCAAACAGTACCAAACATTCCCAGGATGTGGGGAAGCCAGAACCTTTATGCAATGCTATTGGGAAGTATAAACTCGTGACCATTCCAGAGAACAATTCTGCAGAATTAGGTATGACCCAGCATTCTACCCTGGGGTGGATAATCCAGATAAGTATTACCCATAACCACAAGGAGACAAGTGCCAGTATATTTGTGGTGGTTAAAAACTGGACGCAATCTAAGTGTCCACCACTAGGGGAATATATAGGTAAAACGCAGTCCAAAGTACATATGCTAGTATCATGCAGCCCTCAGAAATAGAAATCAGACTACTGAATGTATGATCTCAAAAACACACCGTTGAGTAAAAAGTTTTTTTTTTCCGAAAAAATCACAGCATATTATCATTTATAGGAATCAAAACCCACTATTTTTCAAGGTAACAGGCGAACTTATGTAAACTGGGCTGTACACTCTTTTAATACACCTGAGTGGGTGTCTGAGAAGGGTGAAACAGGATTGAGAATTAGGAACATAATAAAGTAAAACACAAGAAGGGACTTGCACTGGACCACAGCGTGCCAAGAACTGAGGACGATTAACTCAATTCTGTACACTTGGAAGTTCTTGGCGCGGGCGGGGGGGGGGCAGTTTCGAGGGAGAGAGGATCCCACAGCCAGAGCACCGGAGGCTGCCTCGGATCGGGGGAGGGTGGGCGCCCCTTCGGGAGCTCCTCTTTCGCCAGGGCCGGGGCTCTTCAAGCCACACAGCCCCGGGGAGGGGACCCAGAGGCCCGGCTCTCCTCCCCACCGCCCCGCTCACCTGGCGCCAGCCCCGGCCGCGGGCCCCGGGACCGCCATGAGCCGGATTCCACCCTCCACGGGAGCCCTGCTGCCCGGCAATCGGCTGCTGGACGAGTCCAAGGAGCACTAGGTCATCCGAAGAGAGGCGGGCCCATCGTGACCACAGAGACGAGGGGATAGAGAGGAAGCCGGCGAAGGAGGCGGCCGCTCCCGGAAGCGACCCACCCCTCGGAAAGAACCAAAGAGTGCGGAGTGTTGCATTCTGTCGACCCTGCGCGTACGGCGCCCGCTGCTGGATCTAGGAGGTTTGCTTTTTGACAAGAAGAGCCGAGAAATGTGACTATTTTATGACAAGTATTTTAGACTCGGAGTATAGATGTTTCATACATTCTCCCACAGAAGCCACGGTGATCTTTTACCAACATCAATCAGGCTTCCGGAATGCAGTTAGAATAAAATCCACGTTTCCATGGCGGAAGTGATGGCGCCTTCCCCTTAAATTTTCATTGAGTGGCCACTGTTTTCCACCTCAGGGCCTTTGCAAGTGTAGTTGTCCTGGCCGGGAGCTTTTCCATGGATGGCTTGCTCTCACAATCAGTCACCTGGTCACCTTACCTAGAATATACCATCCTGCCTGCACCTGCATCATTCCTGATTGTATTACCCTTCCTCCCTTCCTTCCTTCCTTCCTTCCTTCCTTCCTTCCTTCCTTCCTTCCTTCCTTCCTCTATCTTATTTATTTATTTGTTTATTTGTTTGTTTATTTATTTATTTATTTATTTATTTATTTATTTATAAGTAATCTCTACACGGCTCAAACTCAGGACCCCAAGATCAAGAATTGCATGCTTGGGCCCTTGGGTGGCTCAGTCGGTTAAGCGTCTGCCTGGGATGGAGTCCAGCATGTGGCTCCCTGCTCACCGGGGAGTCAGCTTCTCCCTCTCCCTCTGTGGCTCCCCACTGCTCATGCACCTGGGTGCGCTCTCTCTCTCTCAAATAAATAAATAAAATCTTAAAAAAAAAAAAAAAAGAGTCGCATGCTCTACCAACTGAGCCAGCTAGGAGCCCCACTTTTATTTTCTCGGTGATAATTACCACTGTCTGAACCCATCTTGTTTCCTTGCCTATTGTTTGTCTTCCCCTCTGAGAATAAACTATATTTGAGCAGGGACTCTGCGTTGCTCATAGCTGTATTCCCAGTACCTAGAACACTGCCAGTACTTAGTAAGTGCTTAGTAAATATTTGTTAAATTTTGGAGAACACAGTGCTTATCACCTGATTACTGTGCCCAAGGGGGGTGGGAAATAATTCAGAAAACAAGCAGCATGTGAGAAAGACAAATACCATATGATTTCACTCATATGTGTAATTTAAGAAACAAAACAAAAGAGCAAAGGAAAAAAAAAAGAGAGGCAAACCAAGAAACAGGCTCTTAACGATGGAGAACAAACTGATGCTTACCGGACGGGAGGTGGGTGGGGGATTTGGATTAAACAGGTGATGGGAACTAAGGAGTGCACTTGCCCTGATAAGCAGTAGGTGATGTATGGAATTGTTGAATCACTATATTGTACACCTGGAACTAGTGTAGCACTGTAAATAAACAAACAAATAAATAAATGAAATGAAAAAAAAAAAGAAATCGAGCAGCATGATCTCACAAGCCTCTAAACTTGAATCTGGGTGTACCTCCTCATCTTCCTTCAATCCTTTTTTTTTTTTTAAGATTTTATTTATTTGAGAGAGAGAGAGATAGAGAGAACACAAGCAGGGGGCAGGGAGAAGGAGAAGCAGACTCCCCACTGAGCAGGGAGCCTGATGTGGGGCTCAGTCCCAGGACCTGGGATTCAAGATCTGAGTTGATGGCAGAGGCTTAACTGACAGAGCCACCCAGGCGCCTCTCTTCCTTCAATCCTTATTAAGTGTCAACTGTATGCCAAACACCCAACAAGGCACATGTATCACCTGTCTTCATGGAGCTGCCAGTCTAGCTGGGAAGGCCAACCTGTTGACAATTACAGTTGTCTTCATGAAGTGCTGTGATGAAGTTACCTACAGCAAGTTTTCACATCCATGACAGTATTGACTTTTTGGGCCTGGTAATCCTTTGTTGGGGGAGTAGGGAGTGCATCCTGTGTGTTATAGGGTACTGAGTGGTATCCCTGGCTTCTACCCACTAGCTTCTAGCAGCACTCTCCCCGATCCAGTTGTGCAAGCTCTAATGTCTCCAGACATTGCCAAATATCCCTTGGTAGGTGGGTGTGGGGACGAACAAAATCCCAGCCTTGCCCACCCCCAGCATTTTGAGAACCACTGCCCCAGAGCCTCAGGGAGTGCCATCCAACTCAGGATGAGGGAAGGGGAGTCCAAACTTTGTAGAGGAGATAACGGAGCATCTCTCAGAGATGGCAAGAACTTAACTTACTCCCAAGTATGATTTCCCGAGTATGTCTTTGTCACTCTGAAAATCAACAAATAAACATGTCAGGATGCAATCTCTGGAAAATTAATAAGACAACCAAAGTATTAAGGCAAGTGACCTCACCTGTCTAGGGCAATTCAGGTTTCCAGTTCTTGTCACCTTTTACTCTCAAAAGTGTCCTGCTTTGGTATATGGTGGCATTACTGTCCCAGGGCGGCTCAACACTATATATTACTTTAACCTTTTTAAAAGTATTGTTCTAATACCAGCTGGATTTAAGGATGATCTCAACTATGAAAATATGTATGTCAATATCTGCATAGGAAAAACTATAATGAAATATAACAAAATGCTATGCGTATCATATCTTTCATTAATATATTAGTTTACATTTCTAAATTCCAACTCTTTAATCCAGGGGTGGGGATAGTGGGAAACCTGACAGAATACCTAAATATTTTAAAAATAGTTCCTTAATATCAAATATACTGTGTTCAAATTTCTAATCGTCTCATAGCTGTGATTTTTTTTTTTTTATAGTTAAAAAACATCAGGATCCAGGGGCACCTGGGTGACGTAGTCGGTTGAGCCTCCGACTCTTGGTTTCCGCTCAGGTCATGATCTCAGGGTGGTGGAACTGAGTCCTGTGTGGGGCTCTGTGCTCAGCTTGGAGTCGGCTTGAGATTCTTACCCTGTGCCTCTCCCTCCCTCTCTGCCCCTCCACTCTGCACGAGAGAGCGTGTGCGCTTTCTCTCTCAGATAAATAAATAAAATCCTAAGAAAAAATCAGGATCCAAATGAGGTCCACGCATGGCCGTCGATCGATGCATTTTTGGAGACTCTTAATCTGTAGTTTCCTCCTGCGTCACCACAGGTCAGCCTCCTAACTGGTTTTCCAACTCAAATTCTTGTTCCTGCTCTAATCCAGTTCCTACATCGCAGAAATGTATACGAGATCAACACCTCACCTAAACCCTTCAGTGCTTCAAAAGGCTCAAGGGGCCCCCAAAAAGGCACTAGGGCTTTGACCCTACCTACCACTCCACCTTCTTTAGGGGCCAGGAAATAGCCTTGCTCCCCTCAACTCTGCTGTTAATTTCTCTTCTTCCTTCTGTCCCCCGTGTAACGTCTCTTCCCCAGAAGGTCCTCTCCTGACCACCCCCTCTGAAGAAAGCCTCCATTATTCCTTCCCACAACACTCCATTTTCTCACCTGATAGCATTTATTGCACATTGTTGTTATATTTTCACGCTGTGTGTTTACTTCATTAACGCCTCTCTCCACAGACTGTCTGCCCCATGAAGGTATGGGCCATGTCTGTGTGTTCGCAATGACTCTTTCTCCGTTGTGTTCACCTTGACTCTGTCTCCACTCTGTTCACCTTAACTCTGTCTCCACTGTGTTCGCCTTGACTCTGTCTCCATTGTCCAAACGCACTCAGGAAGGGCACAATAAATATTTGTTGAACAAAGACAAGCTAGACAATCTCACAAAACACACAGGTCAGTGTGTCTGCCCATTCGGTTTTCATCTAGGACCGAGCTTCCCCTTTTCTAGCTCCTGGACTTCTGGGCTACTTCCTCATTCTCATACATAGACAAGGGGAGAACACATTGGTGAAATAAAACAATAGGAAGTAATTGGGCAATAACTACCAAATTTTAGATGATGCAGTGGTTTCATTTCCCGGACTTCTCTTATAAATATATTTACCCAAGAGCACAAAGGGTTCATCACAGGGGTGTTTCTGCAGCCTGGTAGGTAAGAGCCAAATCCCAGAAGCAACCAGAATGCATATCAAAGGAGGAAAGGTTAGATAAAGTGCCACACCATCACTTCGTAGAATACACTTCGCAGCCCTTACCTTAATGGGAGAATGGTGTCATCACCAAGATGGTTAAGAGCATGGACTTCAGAGCCAGGTCACATGGGTTCAAATTCCTGCTCCACCGCCTAATATCTGTGTGACATTGGACAAATTGTCTCAGCTTCCTTACCTGTGAAATGGAATAATGACTGAGGGTTGTTGTGGGAAATAGTAAGTTAATACAAATGAAATATCTAAACAGTATGTGGCAATGAGAGTTTTCCTATATATAATGTATAGTAACATGGAAAAAATGCCCCTACCATATTGTTTAGTTTGTTTTTAATTAACTAGTTTTTTTTAAAGTTTATTTTTGTCTGTAATCTCTATACCCAATGCATAGCCAGCCAGGTGCCCCAATTAACTAGGGTTGTTTTTTTTTTTTAAGATTTTATTTATTTATTTGACAGAGAGAGAGAGAGACAGCCAGTGAGAGAGGGAACACAAGCAGAGAGAGTGGGAGAGGAAGAAGCAGGCTCCCAGCGGAGCAGGGAGCCCGATGTGGGGCTCGATGCCAGGACTCTGGGATCACGCCCTGAGCCGAAGGCAGATGCTTAACGACTGAGCCACCAAGGAGCCCCCAATTAACTAGTTTTTTAATTGAAAAATTTAAACTGAACACCTTCTATGTGCCAGGCACTAGTTAATTGGGGTACCTGGCTGGCTCAGTCAGAAGAGCAAGCAACTCTTGATCTCGGTGCTGTGAGTTCGAGCCCCACATCAGGTGTAGAGATTACTAAGAGAAAAGAAAAGAAAAAAAAATGTTAAACACATGGTAAAAAATTCACACAGGATGATAGGGTATATAATGAAAAATAAGTCTGTCTCCCATCCCAGCGACAACTACTATTCACGGTTTCTTAGGAATTTTTCCAGAAATGTTCTAAGTATATACAAACTTATATGTATGATAATTATTCTCCCTCTCTCTCTTTCACACACACACACACACACACATCTTTTCCTTTTAAACACTTTGTCTTGGGGCGCCTGGGTGGCTCAGTCGTTAAGCGTCTGCCTTTGGCTCAGGTCATGATCCCAGTGTGGGATTGAGCCCTGCATCAGGCTCCCTGCTGGGCGGGAGGCCTGCTTCTCCCTCTCCCACTCCCCCTACTTGTGTTCTCTCTCTCTCTAACTCTCTCTAATAAATAAATAAAAAATCTTTAAAAATATATAAAAATAAAAAAAACTTTGTCTTGCAGTTTGCTTTTTACACTTTATTTTTAAAAATATTTTATTTATTTATTTACTGAGAGAGAGAGAGCACGTGTGCATGAGTAGGTGGAGGGGGATGGGGAGAGGGAGAGAGAGAATCTCAAACAGAATCCCCTCCCCCCAAGCATCGGGGCTCAATCTCACGACCTTGAGATCATGACCTAAGCTGAAATCAAGAGGTCCACGCTTAAGTGACTGAGCCACCCAGGAACCCAGCTTTTTACGGTTTATAGTGTAGCTTGGAACTTGTTCCATACCAAACATGCCTATCTCATTTTTTTCCCTCTATAACATACACCATCTAAAGAGGAACTATTTATCCAGTTCCCTACTGATGGACATTCTAGGGGGCGATATTCTCTTCCTAATACATAGAATGCAGCAATGAATATCCTTGGATATAGCCAAAATACGGTTAAGTTTAAAAGAAGGAGTAGTCCATATTTTGTTTTTACAGTGCATGCTTGTGTGTGCATAAGTATGCATCCACTGAAAATAATTGGAATCTGTAGGAATTAGGAATGCAAGGAATAGGAAGAGGACAGTTTGAACAAAAGAGCCTGTATGTTGAAAGTGGGTTTAAAAAAATGAAAATGAAAATGTAACCCACACAATAAAACCTTCCCCCAGATTGTCTCCCAATACAGAAACAATCGCATCACCTTCTGGCTCTCTCAACTCTGGGTTCACACCTCAGTCGTAGAGAATTCCTGCCTCTCGCCCCTGCATGCCTGCCTAGGGACCCGCACATCCCGCAGCACCCAGCCCGGTGCCTGGGACATAGAAGGTGTTTGGCAAACACTTTCAGAATGAATGAAGTTAAACTGAGGACTTCAGAGGGGAGGGGGGTGGGGGAATGGGATAGACCGGTGATGGGTAGTAAGGAGGGCACGTATTGCATGGTGCACTGGGTGTTATACACAACTAATGAATCATCGAGCCTTACATCGGAAACCGGGGATGTACTGTATGGTGACTAACATAATATAATAAAAAATCATTTAAAAAAAAAAAAAAGAATGAATGAAGTTAATCATCCAACCCCCAGTTTCCCTGGATACAAAACTAGGATGGGAAAGCAGACCTGCAGTTCACAGCCATCACAAGAAATTACTGAGCAATGTGAATGTTCTTGAAAAAGATGAAACAGGCCCCTGGGCGGCTCAGTCAGTTAAGTACCTGCCTTCGGCTCAGTTCATGATCCCAGAGTCCGTGGGTCTCCCTGCTCTACAGGGAGTCTGCTTCTCCCTCTCCCTCTGCCTCCTGGCCGCCCTGCTTGTGCGTGCTCTCTCTCTCTCTCTCTGTCAAATGAATAAAACTCTTAAAAAAAAAAAGGAAAAAGATGAAACAGTGTATAAAAATACTCAAGAATCATCAATCTGAAATGAATCCTATGGGCTGACAAGGTCAAACACCCCCAGTGTGGCTGGTTCAAAGGCCCGAGGCAGCTTCCCCATATGACACCAGCATGTTCAATTTGTTTCCAGACAGAAAGACGACAGAGCGGGAGGAATAAAGTTGTTAGCTGAGCAGAGTCCTGCTGTCACGTCTTCTAGATTTGAAACCATCTGGGCCCGTTCCCACTCTAGAAGTAAATCATTTTGGAAAGATTACATCCCCTGACTTGCATGTCTGTTACAAAGTTCATATTAGAAGTCACTCAAGGATTCCGTGACCACAGAGAAATCTGAGAGCAGTGCGGAGCTGAGATTGCGGATGAGAATCATTCATTCAGGGGTGCCTGAGGGGCTCAGTCGGTGAAGCGTCTGCCTCCGCTCGGGTCATGATCCCGGGGTCCTGGGATGGAGGTCAGGAATCCCTGCTCGGTGGGGGGGTCTGCTTCTCCCTCTCCCTCTGCCCTTCCCCCCATTGGTGCTCTCACGTGCTCTCTCTCTCCCTCGCTCACTCTCGCTCTATCTCAAATACATAAATAAAATCTTTAAAAAAACATTCAGTTAAGTGTTCACTGGGACCACCCACTCGGCGTGTGCCTGGCATTGTTCTAGGTGCCAGAGCTACAACGGTTTCAGAGCAAAGTCCCCGCCTTCACAGACCTTAAGCAAATACGATAAACAAATAAAATGATATTAAATATAAGTCTAAGAAAACTACAGAGGATGTCACTGGTGGAGTCCTCTGGGCCACACCCCCTGGGATGGTGAGCACCCTGAATGCTCTCCTATCACATCGGTGCAAGGGAGGGCAAGGAAGCAAGATGGAGCAGAGGGGGAAATCAGGCTGAGAGGCGAGCTAATGACAGCCTCAGCCAACTCCACAGGGAACTCCAGAGCTAAAAGGACCCAACTGAGTGGCCTCCCTTCTACTTGGCCCCAGTCAGTGCTTGGATGTGGGCTACCCAGCGAAGGTCGTGAGCTTGGGCAACCTTCTCTGTGGCTGAGGCAATCCTTGAAGGGGCTGCGGGCTGAAAGCTGTCTGCTGACTGCGTTCCCAGCCGCTGGGCAGGAGTCCCTCCTCAAGGAAGGGGATCTAGGCTGCACACGTCCACAACCATCACACAGAGTGTGGGGAGAGAGGGATGGCAGTGCCCATGGCCTTGAGACAGGGTGGTCAGGGAAGCCCTCTCTGAGGACATTTCCATGGCAACCCTGAATGAAGTAATGGGAGGGGAGGATTCTGAGGGAAAGCATCCTAAATAAAGGGACAGCAAATGCAAACGCCCCGAGGGAAGAATATTCTTGACATGTTCAAGGTGCAGCAAGAAAGTCAGTGTGGCTGGAGTGCAGTGAGCAAGGGGAGACTGGGGGGAAATGAGCAAGGGCCAAACCATGTAGGGCGTTGCATACCATCATAAGGACGCTGGGTTTTATGGTTAATGGTATAGGAAATCATCGGAGGGCTGAAAACGGAAGAGGGACAAGAATGGCTTCCTGATTTAAGAAGACTACTCTGGGGGCACCTGGCTGGCTCAGTCGGTGAAGCATGCAACTCTTGGTCTCAGGGTCATGAGTTCAAGCTCCATATTGGGTGTGGAGCCTATTTTAAATACATTAATTAAAAAAAAAATATGACTCTGGTTGCTGCTGCGTGGAGAAAGAGGAGCTAGAATGGAGGTAGGGACACCAGTCAGGAGGCTGCTTGGTAAGAGAGAATAATGGTTGAGACTAGGGAATGGTAGCTGTGGAGATGTGGTTCTCGACTAAGGGGATTTTGCCCCACCCTGTCCATCCCCTACTGCCCAGGCCAGGGACATTTGGCAACATCAGGAGACATTTTTGGTCTCCAGATGCTACTAGCACCTATCGGGGAGAGACCAGGGATGCTGTTAAGCACCCAACAATAATGCATCGGACAGCCCTCCGAACAGAGAGCTCCCTAGTTCAGAATGTCCAAAGTAGCGAAGCTGAGAGACCTTGCTTCAGAGGAAGTGAGAAGTATCAGATTTGGGATGTATATTGAAACTAGAATGGACAGAATTTGAATTTGGGTGTGGGGAATGAGAGAAAGAGGAATCAAGAGTGATTCTAAGGCTTTTGGCCTGAATAGCAGTGGATGATGGTACTGTTCACTGAGATGGGAGACTCTGAAGGAAGAACAGATTCTGGGTAGGGACAGGCGGTAAGTCATGGGTCTGCTTAAGGACAGGTTGAATCAACGATGCCTACTGGATGCCCAGGGGTGACGTTACATAGGTGACTGGCCGTTTAGTCTTGAATTCAGGACAGAGATGAGCTGGTGCTATCAATATGGGAATCATCAGAAGAAAGGTGGGCTTTGAAATCAGTAGATTATGAGAGATCATCTAAGGAGCGAATATAGACAGAGAGAGAGGTCAGAGGACTGAGCCCTGCAGGACTTTCACATCCAGCAGTAGGACCAGGACAGGAAGAGGAAGAGCCAGCAAAGAGGATGAAGCAGCAGCAGCAGGGAAGGAGGAGGAGAGAACCAGGTGAGCGTGGTGTCCTGGGAGCCAAGGGAAGCAAACGCTTCATGAGACATGGCCAGATCAGCCGGGCTAAATACTGCCATGGGGTTACAGAGACAGGAACAAATTGTCCACTGGAATTGCATCGTGAAGCTTGTCAGCAACCTTGCCAAGGGCAGGTTCCATGGAGCGGGTTCAGGAGAGAGGAGGTGAGGAAGTGGAAATAGGCAATCAGAAAGAGGCGATTCTTTTCCGAGTTGTACCTAAAAAAGGAACAGAAATATACCAATGGTCAGAGGAGGATATGAGGTCAAGGATGGAAAGGTATTGTGATACGTTTGTAGGCTGAAGGAAAGATCTAGTAGACGAGGGGAAATTGTTAATGTGAACCTCCATTGCATACTTACCACCTTCCAGGAGCTGTGTCAGGCATTTCATACGGATTGCTTAATTGTGCACCAAGCCAATGAGGTAGATGATGTTGTCCTCCCCATTTCACAGAAGACAAGTTGGGGCATGGAGAGGACGGGTTACTTACATGGCCATCGTCTCATGACCAGTAAGTGGTGTAACTTGTATGTAACCAAGAGATCCGACTGTGGGGCCCTTGTGCCCACTTTCTTCTTCATCTGGTTTTCTCTCTTACTGCAAAACACAACCACTGGCTAAAATTTATATCCATTATCCTGTGTTATATCCCCACAGAAAGAAACAAAACTATGGACCCTTCAAGACTTGATTGAAGCGAATCTCCTGGTATTTGTATCTGACTTCTCCCACCCCCACCCCCTGTGCTTTGGGCCAAACTTCTATCATGGTCTCTACTATGCTGTTGCCCAACCCAGCACCCAGCACCCACCACAATGTGTCTGTTTACTTATCAGTCCCTGCAGTGGAGCAGGACCTCTTCAAGGGCACGAGCTCCATCTAATTCATCTTCCTATCTCTGGCTGGCAGGACAGGCCCTCCAGCAGCAAATATTTGTTAAGGAGTTGAGGGATGCCTGGGTGGCTCAGTCTGTTAAGTGTCTGCCTTTGGCTCAGGTCATGATCCCAGGGTCCTGGGATCGAGTCCCACATCGGGCTCCTTGCTCAGTAGGGAGCCTGCTTCTCCCTCTGCCTGATAAATAAATAAACTCTTAAAAAAAAAAAAAAGAATGGATTTAGAAGGAGTTGAATAGATGGATGACTGAAGGAATGTAAAGAGTTACTAGGAATGTTGGCAACCACAAGTCAGCTGAATACACGCCATCTAAATTTGCAAGCTGGATGGAGTACCTGGGTGGCTCAGTAGGTAAGGGGCTGCCTTTGGCTCAGGTCATGATCCCAGGGCTCCCTGCTCAGTGGGGAGTCTGCTTCTCCCTCCCCTCTGCTGCTCCCCCTGCCTGTGCTCTCCTGCTGTCAATAAATAAAGAAAATCTTTAAAAATAAATAAATAAGTTTGCAAGCTGGATACATACTAAAGTGCTCTCAAAATTCCGAGAGCAAAGGATACCCTGAGGAGTAGGGGTTGGTGGTTGAGGGTGCTTCTCCAGGATATTCTGCCCCCAGACATTTTACTCAGCATGTCTGAGGTGGAGGCCAAAACTTAGTACAAGACAGTTCTTCCGTTTTCAAAGAATCCCACGCAAGTACTCCAGGGTCGTACCGCTGGAATTTGCCGGGAATCAGGAGACTTGGATTCCAGTTCACATTCCCCACTTACCATGTGGATAGGGTTGCCAGCTAAAACACTGCTTGCAATATTGAGGTATGCTATACTAAAAAATTACTCATTTATATGAAATTCAAATTTAACTGGGCCCCTGCATGTTTATTTGCCTAATCTGGCAACATCCCAGCTGGGTGGACCTTGGCCAAGCTACATAATACCCCCTTTGATCTTCAGGCTCCTTATCTATAAAATGGAGAAATTTGATCTTTCCTCATTGTCATGAGGATTGTATAAGGTCTTTTGTAAAGTGCTTCATCAGCGGATGGCACATGATAAGTGCCCTATAAATGAGCTAGGAGAATTTATAACATTTAATTTCCTTCTCTCCCAGAGCATTAAAGTAAAATCCATCAGGGGCGCCTGGGTGGCACAGCGGTTAAGCGTCTGCCTTCAGCTCAGGGCGTGATCCCAGCGTTCTGGGATCGAGTCCCACATCAGGCTCCTCCGTTATGAGCCTGCTTCTTCCTCTCCCACTCCCCCTGCTTGTGTTCCCTCTCTCACTGGCTGTCTCTATCTCTGTCAAATAAATAAATAAAATCTTAAAAAAAAAAAAAAAAAAAAAAAAAATCCATCAAATTAGATTTACACACAGCTTCTCAGAAATGCATCGGGTAAATGGAAAGTTCACGTGAGTCTGGCTGGAATGGTGAAGTATGGAGAGATCCAGTCAGTCCTGGGCCCCAAACAGAGGGTTCCTGGAGGACATCCAAAGTCTCATTCAGCTGCTAATTTCTCAGTCAGATCTTGGAGTTTTCCCAAATCGACCAACTGGTAACAGAAAGATGTGATCCTTCCAGAAACCAGTAGGTGGGAGTGTGTGCATTTGAGGACTGAAGTGGGATTCGGCAGGAGCAGTCAAACAGCACCGCCGCAGGGTTTCACAGTCTTTGAGAGAACAATGGAGGGTCTGAGAAAGCTCTGGGCGGAGCGCTGGTCAGGGGGCCCCCAAACTGCCAACTAAGCCTGTAGGGGACCAGCCCTGATGGGCAGATTTGGGTGTACACCGTGTAGAAAGAAAACAGACTTTGTATGTTGAAAGACCCCAAAAAAACAAAAGCGGGGCACCTGGCTGGCTCAGCGGGTAGAGCACTCGACTCTTGGTCTCGGGGTTGTGAGTTCAAGCCATACGATGGGTGTGGAGATGACTTAAAAATAAAATCTTAAAAAAAAAAAAAAAAGCCAAAGCAAGTGACAGACCAAAAGAAAAAAAATCTGCAAATTGTATTAACAAGGAATTTCAGAATGTATAAAGATGTCCCACCAATCATTAAACCAAAGACAAAAAAGAAAGAAAGAAAGAAAGAAAGAAAGAAAGAAAGAAAGAAAGAAAGAAAGGAGGGGCGCCTGGGTGGCTCAGTCGTTAAGCGTCTGCCTTCAGCCCAGGGCGTGATCCCGGTGTGCTGGGATCCAGCCCCACATGAGGCTCCTCCGCTGGGAGCCTGCTTCTTCCTCTCCCACTCCCCCTGCCTGTGTTCCCTCTCTTGCTGGCTCTCTCTCTCTGTCAAATAAATAAATAAATAAACAAACAAATAAAATCTTAAAAAAAAAAAGAAAGAAAGAAAAGAAAAGAAAAGAAAAAAGAAAAGAAAAGAAAACTGGATGCCAGGGATGCCTGGGTGGCTCAGTCGGTTAAGCATCTGCCTTCGGCTCAGGTCATGATCCCAGGGTCCTGGGATGGAGTCAGGCATCAGGCTCCTTGCTCAGTGGGAAGCCTGCTTCTCTCTCTGCCTGCCGCTCCCCCTGCTTGTGCACTCCCCTGCCCACAAATAAATAAATACAATTTAAAAAAAAAGAAAGAAAAATGGATGGCAGATATGAACAGACAATTCACACAGGAAATACAAATAGTCAATATACATATGAAAAACAAGGTGAATCTCTCTAGCAACAGGGAAATACAAATTGTAGCAAGACTGTAGGGAGGCTCTGCCTTATTTTCCTATGACTATTAAGGGGAATCACTTAATATTCATTGAGCACCTATTCTGTACCAAGTATTGTGCTATAAGAGCTTTCTAAACATTAACTCAGCATTTAATTTGTACAAAAACCTTGAGAAACAGGAACAAAGGGACTTCCCATTTTACCTGCAGAACACGTGGGCTTAGAAAGGTTAGTAACTTGCCTTGAACGCACTCAGCTGGGAAGGGCAGAGCAGGGTTCGGACTCAGGTTTGTGTGGTTCCAAGTCCTTCCTCTCCCCACGCTGCTTTTTCTAAGACTTCAGTCCAAGCAACAACTAATGCTCGAATGTGGTGCTTTGGAGAAGGCCCTGGAAGCCAGAGAGGAGCAGACAAAGAAAAACAAACGAAAACCTCAGAAAATCAAATGGGCTTGGGAGTAGGCCTGGCGAAGCAGCGTTCTTTGGCAGAGCGTGTGAAGCTGGGATTTGGGAACTGGCGAGAGGGGCGTTCGGGAGGCCAACTGGGGGGTGGGGAACCAGTTCACGGCCGCATTCAAAGCAGGATGGAGTCTGGCTGGCCTGAAGGTTCACAGCCTTAGAGGCTGGAACCCGAGGAATCTGTTTGTCAGTCCACTGCATGCTGAGCTGCAATTCTTATTTCTAAACCTTCCAGGCCAGAGTCCGCATCTCCCTCCCCCATTCTCGCACCTGCTGGCAGCAGGGGGGCTCCGATGAATGGACAAGTTCCACGGATTCTTGCCCCTTCCCCCACCTTTTACATAGCCAAGACCAGGGACAAAAGGCGCCCGGGGTCTGGGGCTCCCTCCTCGGGCTCTTGCCAGCTCCGGGGAGTGCCAGACAGCTGGAGCCATGCTCCACGCCGCACCATTTACATTTTTTACAGCTTCTCCACTGCCACCACCACTCCCCTCTTTCTCTCTTGGCCACGGCCAGGACCGCCGGTCCACAGCTCCCTGGAGGTGGAGGGTACTTGCCGGGGAAACAGCCAGGGCAGCAGGAATACCGACAGGGACACCATGCTCAGGGCCCATGCTAGCTGGAATGCTGGGCGGAAGGAGCGGCCCTTTGTCCAGGACAGGACGTCCCACCCAGCAGCAGCACGTGTCAGTTGCCTCCCTGTTCTTGGGGACGGGGTTCCAGGCCCCACGTGGGGGCTGCCCTAGAGGATGTTGGTCCCTATCTCTTTGCATGGCTTCCTAATCCACTAATAAATGCAGCTACTATTTATTAAGCACCTCCCCTGTCTTGGGAACAGTGCTGAATGCCTTTGTATCTGTCCCCTCCTGTAAATCTTAAAACCACCCCAGGTGGAATGAGTATGGGCCACATTTTCCAGGTGAGACAAGAGGCTCAGAGAGGACAGGCTTGCCCCAAGCCTCCACACAGTCAGCTGGCAGTCAGCTATCAGCAGCAGTCCAAGATGTGGGCCCAGGTCTCCCTCTATCCTCTACCTTGAGGATAAGTCTGAGGACCCTTGGGTAACCCCTACCTCACATTCTCTTGCACAATTCCTCGGTCTCTGTTGTTTACATGTTTACTCCCTGGCTCCAAAATCAGGCCATCATCCTGACCCTTCCTGGGGCCTCAGGACTGGCCCCACCTGAGCACCCCTTGCCCTCCTAAGATGGCCTCCTGAGGAGCCCACTTTTTGTTTCAAATACTAGCTCAGCAGGGCAGGCCAGGGAAAGGGACAGTTATTCCTCACCTCTGTGAAGAGCCCTGTCAAGATTCAAGTATGGCTCGGATTTGCGGCTCCCTGACCCTCCTTCATTTCTGTCAGGCCCTGCCTCTGTGGACAGGGCCTAGCTTCAGTCAAAATGAGTGCTGGTTGATTCTCACTGGCATGTTCCACCTCTTCTGATAGTTCTCGGAGTGCCTGGCTTCCTAGGTCACGGGCCAACACATCAAAAGGCACCCTATGGGGAGAGGAAGGAAAACTCTGCTCCCTCGCCACCTCCTGCCTCCGACTGAAGAGCTGAAGTCTAGCCATGGATGTGGTCAAGGGCAGTAGCCCTGCCAGCCTCAACCTCAAAGGGCCAAGGACCCCACCTTCAGAAGCCACTTCAGTCACAATAATTCCATGTACATACTGAGCAAAAGACAACACGAGGTGCTTCCTTTGTTCACTTACTGAAACACAGAAATAAATACAGAAGTATATAAATACTTACCTACATATTATGTTCTTTGGCTAAGCAATTCCACCTCATGAATCTTGTAGAAATGTTTGCGCAATATGTGCAAATATGTCTCCTGCACATTGTTTTTATAATACAGAACAACTGGAAACAACCTAAATGTCCAATTGCAAGGGATTAAATACATTATTATAATCCCTACAATAAAATATTCTATAGCTGGGGGATGCCTGGCTGGCTCAGTTGGTTAAGTGTCTGACTCTTGGTTTGGGCTCAGGTCAGGATCTCAGGGTCCTGGGATTGAGCCCTGGAGGCAGGGCTCTGGCTCAGCACAGAGTGGGCTTGGGATTCTTTCCCTCTTCCTCTTCTTCCCCTTCGGCCCCTTCCCTGCTCACGCTCCTGCTTGTGCACACACTCTCTCTCTCAAATAAAATTTAAAACATACATTTGTATTCTGCAGCTGTTGAAAGTGTGAGGTAATCAGGGTGCCTGGCTGGCTCAGTCAATGGAGCATGTAGATCTTGATCTCAGGGTAGTGAGTTCGAGCCCCACATTGTGTGTAGAGATTACTTAAATAAATAAAGTCTTTAAAAAAGTCTTTAGAATACCTGGGTATTAAAAAAAAATCCAGAAGCCCAGGTTGCACTCCAAATTATATCATAATTTCTTGGGGTGAGAGGGAGGCACCTCTTTTTTAACCTCTTCAGGTGACCCCTACGAGCGGCCAACTTGGGAAATGCCACCTTAAAGAAACAGAAGGAAGGAAAGGTTGAGAAAGGAAAATGAGATTGTAAATGCTTCACATGAAATTTAAACAGACATTACCTTCCTTTTTTCTGGGAAAAGAACGGGCCTGGGGTCACCTGGAATTATCCCTAGGCTTCTATCAGCATAGAACTCAGCGATACCAAACTTTTCTGATGACACCTGAGGTATTCTAGAAGTTGATCACTTGACTTCAGGAGATCAAGTCTCCAAGGGCAGAAATGAAGGACAGGGTCCATGTTGCTGCCGCATTCCAAAGGACATGAGCCGACGACGCCTCATTAGTAAACTGGGAGCACAGATAACGCACAGGGCCTGACACAGCAGAGGCTCTCAAAAAGTGGTAGCTTCTTCGTTTTCGGGAATGGAGGGAGCTCAGAGATGAGCTGAGTACCAGGCACTTGGGCATTCTATCACACAATCCTCCCACACAAGCCCCGTTGTTTGGGAGGCAAACGTTGACATCTCTCTCTCTCTCTCTCTCTCTTTTTAAAAGTAATCTCTCCGCCCAACGTGGGGCTCGAACTCAAGACCCTGAGATCAAGAGTCATATGCTCTACCTACTGAGCCATCCGGGTGCCCCCACCCTGTCACTTCTTAGGGACATTTGGGGCTGGAAAATAACTGTGATTAGCCCCTCTCATTTTCAGATGCACTCTCCATATACCACCAGAGAAAGGGAGGGTGTGGCCAAAGTCATCTGGGGTCACTCTGCTTGGAGATGATAGAACAGTTAAGACCTGTGGGAACCCGCACCATGAAGGACAAGGAGACTTCTATCTCTGAGCCCAAGGGGAAGTGTCAGAGGCTTTGGGCATTTGTTCTGCACGGCAGACGGATCTGGGCAGAGGAGGCCTCCCATTTTCCAGCCCCAAACCTTCCATTCCCTCCTCCCTCAAAACAGCTGCAGCTTCACCTGGAGTTCATACCTGTTTCCTGGCCTGGCAGGCAAGTGGATCTTCCTACCCCAGAGGACTTCGCTCTGCTTTTACTCTTTTTCAGTTCTCTTGAAAAAGGCAGGTGCCCCTGGGCATTGTCTGTTGTCTCTTCCTACTCCTTTTCACACCACATTTTTTTTAATTTTCTTTTTTCTTTCTTTCTTTCTTTTTTTTTAAGGTTTTATTTATTTATTTGACAGAGAGAGAGGGAACACAAGCAGGGGGAGTGGGAGAGGAAGAAGCAGGCTCCTAGCAGAGAATCCTGATGTGGGGCTCGATCCCAGAACGCCGGGATCACGCCCTGAGCCAAAGGCAGACGCTTAACGACTGCGCCACCCAGGTGCCCCCACCACTTGAATCAAATACACAAACAGGGCCTTGCTGAACACGTCCGCCCGTGAGACCCAGCAGCATGGGTAGCGCATCAGTCCTGGAGGGTCTGTCTTGGGTCATCCATGGCTCCCTCCACTTGGAATCCCTGCTCTGTCATCCGTGTCTCCTGGCCAGCATGTTCCTATGCCACCTTCTCCAGGAACCCCCACGTGTCTCAGCTGCTCTGTGTCCTCATGGCGCTTGGATACCGTTACTGCATGGCTTACGGTATATTCCATCCTTGGGTTATAGCTGTGGGTATGTGTGTCTCCCCCAGCAGACTGAGCATTTCCTTGAAGACAGAAACAATCTTTTGTTGATCTGTGTATTCTTCAAGCACTGAACACAGTGACTGGCATATTAAAAATATATTTATGTAGTTGCTTGCTTATGCTCTTTCCAAAAAAAAAATTTGAAGTCTCTTCCTAAGATACCTACAGAGTTGCAGAAATGGGGCTGAAGGAATGGGAGGGTAAGGAAATCCTAGAATGAGAGCCAGTAATAATCATAAAAATAATGACAATACCGGGGCGCCTGGGTGGCTCGGTTGGCTGAGTGTCTGTTGATTTTGGCTCAGGTCCTAATCTCAGGGTAGTGGGCTCTGCACTCTGCAGGAAGTCTGCGTCTCTCTCTCTCCCCTCCCCCTTTGCCCCTCCCCCCATACTCATGCGCTCTCTTTTTAAAATAAAGAAAATAAATTTTATTTATTTATAAGATTTATTTTAAAATAAATCTTTAAAAAATAATAATATAAATAATATTTGAGTGCTTAGTATATGCTGAGTACTGTTCTAATTGCTTTATTATTTTTTTTTTATACTTAAGAAAGTTTTTTTAAGTAAACTTGAACTCATGACCCCCGAGATTAAGAGTGGTATGCGCTACCGACTGAGCCAGCCAAGCACCAGGCACGCCTGTTCTAATTGCTTTAGCTGCTGGGGCACTTGGCTGGCTCAGCTCCTGGAGCCTATGACGCTTGATCTTGGGGTTGTGAGTTTGAGCCCCACGTTGGCTGCAGAGATTACTTAAAAATAAAATTAAAAAAAATAATAATTGCTTTATGGGGCACCTGGGTGACTGGGTTGGTTGAGTGTTCAACTCTTGATCTCAGCTCAGGTCTTGGCCTCAGGATCGTGGGTTTGAACCCTGCCTTGGGTGTATTTGCTTATAAACTGCATATGCACGGATGAACGTATGCAATAGTACACGCATTATAAAATACAAAAATAAAAATTGAAAAGAATGAGAGAAAAATATAGATACACAAAGAAATTCTGAGGATCATCTTGCCTCTTCCCTCCAGTGGACACAGGGTCCCTCTTGAGTTCCCAGTCTGACCCTCTGTGAAGGTCCACAGCCCAACACAGAGAAAGCATTTCAGTGACAGCAGTTCTAGAATAATGTGGTCCAAGTTTGCACCTCTGTGATTGGCCCATCTGACTAAGTCATAACTGTTTTATTTTTTGACCTAGTAACAACCAGATATTTAAGATTTCATTTTTAACCAATCTCTATACCCAACCTGTGGGGCTCGAACTCACAACCCTGAGATCAAGAGTCCCATGCTCTACCGACTGAGCCAGCCAGGCGCCCCTAGTAATAACTATTTTAAAAGCCAACTAGTATTAACTGAGCTTTTTCTGTGTGACAGTCGCTGTACTAAATGCTTTATTTGCATTTCTTCATTTAATCCTTATCACAATCCATGAAGTAATTATCATCATAATCACCATTTTACAGGTGAGGAAACTGAACTTTAGAGAGTTAATTTGTTCCTGGGGTAGAGCTGGGTTTAAACTCAGGCTTATTAGGTTCTGAAGCCAGTGCTTTTTTTTTGCCTTTTTTTTTTTTTTGGATTCATCTATTTATTTGAGAGAGAGAGAGAGAGAGAGAGAGAGAAAGTGTGTGAGCGCGCACAAGCGGGAGGGGCGGAGGGAGAGGGAGAAGCAGACTCTCCACTGAGCAGGGAGCTGGCCCGCAGCTGGAGGCTGGATCTCAGGGAGCTGAGATCATGACTTGAGCCGAAATCAAGAGTCCGAGACTCCACCAACGGAGCCACCCAGGTGCTCCTATAGCCAGTGCTTTTAATCTTAATCTCTCAGCCTCAGAAATTCTGAATACAGCGGCACCTGGCTGAGCTGGGAGAGCGTGAGACGCTTGATCTCAGGTCATGAGTTTGAGCCCCACAGTGGGCATGGAGTTTACTTAAATAAAATGTTAAAAAAAAAAAAAAAAGAAAAAGAAAGAAAGAAAGAAAAATTCTGAATATAGATGGCTCTAACCAGTAGTTTCTCCTCTTTTCCAAATCTTTTTTATTTACAAAAAGAATGTGTTCTTGGGATCCCTGGGTGGCTCAGTCGGTTAAGTGGCTGCCTTCAGCTCAGGTCATGATCCTGGGGTCCTGCGGGATTGGGGGATCGAGTTGGGCTCCTTGCTCAGTGGGGAGCCTGCTTCTTCCTCTGCCTGCCCCTCCCCCTGCTTGTGTTCTCTCTCTCTGGCAAATAAATAAAATCTTAAAAAAAAAAAAAATCCTCTCTCTTGATTTTTCCTTCTCTCCTTTGTTTTTCTTCTCCAGCCCACTCTATGGGGGTGGTAACTTTCTTTCCTTCCTCCTGTTCCTCCTATCTTCCTCCATTATCTGTTATCGCTTCCCTTGGCCTTGGATCTTATCTACACGCCAACAACTCCCAGATTTCACTCTTTACCTGGAACACTTGGCAATTTTCTGTATTTTCAATTTGCTTTGTTGTTAGTTTTAAGCCTATTCAAAACGTACTTGGAGGATGTATATTTGTATTTGCTTGTACTTATAAAAAGAAACTCTGGAAGGAAATGAATAAAAGTGCTTAACTGAGTGGAGTGGTGGGAGTGGAGGGAATTGGGAATAAGCTAACCAAAATCAGGGGCACCGGGTCTGAGACTAAGAACAGAATGATTGGGGGACCTTGGGTTCATCCTCTTTTCAGATGAAGCAGAGGTGATAGAAGAAATGCAATGAACTAGTGGGGAGAGGACGAGGAGCCCCTGAATCCTTGTTTGAGGCTGGGCTTTTCTAGTTGGGTACCTGGGCTTGTTCCCTTGGGGTCAGGGGAGGAGCTATTATCCACCAGCCCTCTTCGCTCTCCAGGTAAATTCCCCAAGAACGGCTGCTGTGTGAAGCCCCTCACTTCAAGGGCCCCTAGCAAAGGCCCTGCAGACAAAGTAGGTGTCGATCCCTGGGGCCAGACTGTCCACCAGGCACGTTTCCAACACTGTCCTGTCTGCCCTGCACCTAAATGGGAATGCTGCTTGCAGGTAAGTTTCCTTCCCAGAAAGTGATACTCCCACGCCTCAACCCTACATATTTCACTCTTCTATTATAAAACTTACGAAATACACCAAAATTGAGAGAACCGCATAATGAATCACCCTGAATGAATGGGAAAAGGAACCCCTGATTCAATAATAATTATCAGTACTTTGACATATGTAGCTTACCCTTTTCTCTTCTTTTCCTGTGGTTTTTAAGAAGCAAACACCTGAGGTCCTATCATTTCATGCCTCTTACATGTCTATCGGAAAATTTAGGACATATTTTACTATTACCACTTTGTACACATTAACATTACTTCCTTAGTATATGCTAAGACACAGTCTATATTCAAACTTACCACCAAAGTAAATGACTTTATTTATTTGTTTGTTTTTAAGATTTTATTTATTTGTTTGCTAGAGAGAGAGAGACAGAGCGCACAAGCAGAGGGAGCAGCGGGCAGAGGGAGAAGCAGGCTCCCAGCTGAGTAAGGAGCCGGATATGGGACTTGATCTGGGATCATACCGAGAGCCAAAGGCAGGCGTTTAGTCAACTGAACCACCGAAGCAGCAGCGTCCCAGGCATCCCATGACTTTACTTTTTTTTTTTTTTTAAAGGTTTTATTTTTTTGACAGAAAGAGAGAGAATGAGAGAGGCAGGGGGAGCAGCAGGCTGAGGGAGAGGGGGAAGCAGGGGGAGCCCGATGTGGGACTCAATCCCAGGACTTGAGCCGCAGGCAGACGCTTAACCGACTGAGCCACCCAGGCGCCCCAGTAAATGACTCTAAAGCCACAGATAATTCCAGATTGGAGCTGCAAATGAAACCAGAGAAGCCAGCAACAGCCTGACAGCCTGCTTAGCACAGGGCTCTGAGCCAGTCCCGCGTCCAGGAGTGACGGACTCACAAAGGCCTTGTTCCTTTCCGTGGTAAGAGCAAGTAATGGTAGCTCTTCTGGAGTACTCACTGCGTCCCCATCTGGGCTGTGGCTTCTGACTGGAAGAGACGACACGAGCTCTTTAGGTGGCTTCCCCAGCACCGAGCGTAATGTCTACAGAGAGTGGATGTTCAACCCATTGTGATTTGAATTGATGATCATGTCTCCCTGGTATTAAATGTTTCTTCACAGACAAGGAGTGACATGACTGTTTAATTCCAACATTGGAATAAAGTGGATATCATCCCCATTTCACAGATGAGGAAACTAGGGGTCAGATTTGTTTAAGTTCCCTTAACCAGGAAGCAGTACAGGAGCTGAGAGTTACCTCAGGTTGGCCAGACTCCGGAGTCTGAGTTGTTACCTGTCTTTCGGTAATTGCCAAGGGACTCTGGGCAGAGGCAGAGAGCGTGTAGAGGGGAAGTGGCAGGGAGGAAGAGGGAGAAGAAAAGGAACAAAGGAAAAAGAAAGGAAACCAGGAGATTATGACATCATGGAGTAACTGTCAGTCATCGAATGTAGGGCCTTCGTGTTCAGTTAACACAGTAATAAGTGTGGTTTTGCATGTGGAATGTCTGACAAGAGTTTTGAGCCTCAGCCCTCGGACTCTAGAGTCAGGTCTCACAGACATCACTGTGTCCCCCTCAGGGCTAGCCCAGGACCTGGTGTGTAGTCGGAGCTCAGATATCTGCCAGCGCGTGAGCAAACACAGGAGTAAGTGAACAACGGAATAAAGAAATGATTGAATGAATGATGGACTAATATATGTTACTTAGGCACCAGTGGATAAATGAATTGAATGGAGAGGGATGAATTCTTTAAATCTCCGTGGGGAATGAGTAGTACAGCTCAATGGAATAGCAGTGTCGTTTGCTGAGCCTTTATCATTGGACCCGTGCTAAGAATTTCATAAGCCGTTTTTCATTTAATCCTCATAGCAAACCTCTCCAGTATTATTCTCATCATTTTTTAAGCAAGGAATTAGGTCTGGAGACACGAGAAAACGTGTTCAGTTGCACACAAGGGCAGGACTGGAATTTCAACCTTGCGGTCCCACCCCACAGCTCGTGCTGCTCACTGCCCCGCCAGTGCCCAATCGATGCTCAATTCAGAACTTATTTTTTGTAGTGATGCAAATACAGGTGACCCCCCCACACCACTTATACAAGCCCTGGACAGCTATACATTTAAACCCAGTTAATTACTTATCTCAGCTCATTATTTAAAGGAAGCTTTTCTATTGTATGTCTCTTTATAAGTGAAGGATTACCCCCCCACACTCATCTGCTTCCTAAATCTGAATTTTGTTCAAAGCAAGGTACATATTAACTAAAGATGTCTACTTGTAGGATTTGGTTTAATTATTGCTGGGAATCTAGGATTTTTGGTGTTTGGACACCTGATGAGTAAGACCTTAATTTTGTAATACCTAATTTTAACAGTTTAAAGAAAGGTAAATTAAAATTTACCAAAACTAGAATCCATGAAAGAAAAGCAGGTATGGTCAATATATGCAAACATAAAAAGTTTTCTTCAGGATAAAAACTACCATAAGCAAAGTCTAATTATAAACCACAAAATTGGAAAAAAACATCTATTTTTATTTTACTTTATTTTTTTTTAAGATTTTATTTATTTATTTGACAGAGATAGAGACAGCCAGCGAGAGAGGGAACACAAGCAGGGGGAGTGGGAGAGGAAGAAGCAGGCTCATAGCGGAGGAGCCTGATATGGGGCTTGATCCCACAACGCTGGGATCACGCCCTGAGCCGAAGGCAGACGCCTAACCGCTGTGCCACCCAGGCGCCCCTATTTTACTTTATTTTTTTAAAAGATTGTATTTATTTATTTATTATTTATTTTAAAGATTTTAGTTATTTATTTGACAGAAAGAGAGCACAAGCCGGGGGAGTGGCAAGCAGGGGGAGTGGCAGGCAGAGGGAGAGGGAGAAGCAGACTCCCTGCTGAGCAGGGAGCCTGATGCGGGGCTCCACCCCAGGACCTGGGGATCAGTACCTGTGCTGAAGGCAAATGCTTAACGGACTGAGCCACTCAGGCACCCCTATTTTTTTAATCTATTAAAAAGAATTTTTTTTTTTAAGATTTTATTTTTAAGTAATCCCACATTCAACTTGGGGCTTGAACTCACAACCCTGAGATCAAGAGGCTAGTGCTTTACCTGGGTAACGCAGTCGTTAAGCGTCTGCCTTTGGCTCAGGGCGTGATCCAGGCGTTCAGGGATCGAGTCCCACATAGGGCTCCTCCGCTGGGAGCCTGCTTCTTCCTCTCCCACTCCCCTGCTGTGTTCCCCTCTCTCCCTGGCTGTCTCTCTGTCACATAAATAAATAAAAAATCTTAAAAAAAAAAAAAAACAGTAAGAAAAAGGTTTATGATCAATAGCAAAATGGGCAAAGGATATCACAGGGAACAAAACATGATCAAAAATATATTAAAAATGTTCTCTCTTACTCATAATGAAAAAATGTAAATTAAAGCCATGCGGAGGGACTAATTTTTCACCTATTAAACTGGCAAAGATAAAGAAGTGTTAACGCATTGTCCTGGCCAAGGGGTAGAGAGACTGCACTCTCATACTGTGTTTTGGGGGAAATAAATTGGTGCAACTTCTAGGGAGGGAAATTTGGCAAAATCTATACAGATTACTAGAGTGCACTTTGGAAGTTTGGCTATACCTGTGTATGTGCAAGATGACCCATTGTAGCTTGGTTGAAGAGCAAAAGATGGAAATGACCTTAATGTCCACCAGTAGAGGACTGGATAGGACATTATGTTAATTCATAAAATGCAGTTCGTGCTCCATCTAGATACGTCCTAGTGCATTTGCTACCCGCTATAGAACATTTGAAATGTAGCTAGTTCTACATGAGATTTGCTTCAAGTGGAAAAGACATTGAACTTTGAAGACTTGGTGCAAAAAAAAGAATGTGAAACATCTCATTGATAATTTTTGAATTAAAAACTAATTTTTATGTTGATTTCCTCTCAAGATGATAATATTTCAGATATATTGGTTTGAATAAAATATATTGTTAAATTAATTTCACCTGTCCAATTCAATGATCCCTCTGTCCATTCAATTCAAGTCTTCTAACTCTCCTTAATGTGGCTACTAGAAAATTTAAAGGTATTATGTGTGGCTCTCATTACGTTTTGTTGGACAATGGCGACTCTGGATAAAAAAATAAAGTGAGAAAAGCAAGGTGCATAAGAGGGTTTAGCGTACGACCATTTGTGCTGCAAAGAAAGGGAAAAGCACTCTCTCAGAGATTTGCTTGTTTATGCGTTTTTCTGGAATGGTACCCTAGAAACAACATTGGCTGCTTCTGGAGAGGGAAACTGTAGACAAGGCTGAAATTTGAATCCTGAATCCTTTTGTAAATTACTGAAGCAAAATTTACATGTGCTTTGAATAATATGTTATTTTTTATGTATATAAAATAGAATATATATTAGTCAAAAGTAATTTAAAAATGTTTAGCATAGAACAAAAATATGCATAGAAAGATCAGAAATTTATACGCTTTGTAAATGCACAGAAAAAGAACTGGCAGTTAAGCATAGTGAAGAGAATGTGTTAGGGATTGAAAGGGAAGACTTGCTCAATTTACTCTATTTTTTACTCTGTACCATTTGGATCTTTTGGAAAGAGAATATTTAATTTGTGTAAGTCTAAGAAGAAAAAAAAACTAGATTAGAAAGAAATATACCAAGATGTTCACAATATCTGTCTTTAGATAATGAGATTATAGGTAACTTTTTCTTCTTTCTACTTTAAAAAGTTTCCCAATTATTCTAAATTTTCCCAATTAGTCTATAAAAAAGACTCATACCTTGGTGATGGAAGCACCAACAAACCTTTAGTTTCTTTTAAAAAAATACCTTTAAAGATTCCATTAGCCTTTTAAAGAATTTAAAATTATCTTCATTGCTTTTTAAAATGATAGCAAGTAAGGTAGACTCCTTATAAAATGTCAACACAGAAAGATAATTTGGAAAAGTATCCAACTCCTACAAGATAACCACTATTCTCTGAAACTTTTAAAATGCTACATATATCTTAAGAACTTAAAAGAATTTCAAATTAGCTGGAGAGGCTGAGGACGGCAACAGACTTGCTCCGTGCCAAGCACGGTTCTGATGCTTTAAGTTGATCATCTCGTTGAATCTATGCCGCAACTCTGCGGGAAAAGTTGTGCCCCAGTAACCTTTCAATCAGGGCTCCAAGGGCTGAAACAATTCGCCTAAGGCCATACTCTAGTAAGGGGCAGGGTTGGCATTCAAATCCAAGTCCAGGACAAGTCTAAGCCGCTGCCTCGGGCGCCTGCCATCATGGTGGGTGGGGCTGGTGTGATTTTGATCCAGGGACCAGACTTGAGCTCACATCTGGTGGCCCCCCGCCTCCTCCTGTGCTCCTGGGAACGAGCGTTCAATAAAGGATTTTTGATCTAGGTGGTAAGTGTAGAGTTCATGATTGGCAGAGGAGAAATGGTAATTGTGAGCCGGGGCATAACCGGCACTGGGGGTCGGGGGTGGGGGAGCGGGGGTGGCATTTTACAGGGGTAGCCAGGGGTCAGGCCATAGAGGGGAGGTGGGTGGAATGAAGCCCGGGAGGGCAGCAGCTAGCCCCAGCACTCCAAAGGGTTAAAGCCGGGCAGGAAAGCCCCTGGGGGGGAGCTACCACCAAAGGCTGAAATCCGGCGGCCTTCTCCTCCCCCACCAGCGGGGACTAGACGGGCGGATAGGACTGGTTCTTCTGGGATTATCTGAGGCCCCTGGGCTGAGATGAGCTGCAGGAGGGACGGAAGCCCAGGTACCGCACGCCCCCGCCTTCCCGTGGGGCTCAGAGAACTAGGTGTCTTGGGATAGGCACCCTGGCCCCCGACAGACGCAGTTTTGGCCCAGGCAGGCTTTGGGAGAGGTGTTGAGCCCCACGCCTGGGGGATGCTCAGAGAAAGGTGGGAATGGAGCCCTTGGAGAAAGTGGGGCCTTTCTGGAAGGAAAAGGGGCCTGCACCGAGGTGGGGGCAGTGAGCTCTCCAACCTCCCCCGTCCAGCACCACCAGGGATGGGGAGCTGCCTCAGGAAGAGATGCGTCTTGGAGGTTCAGAAAGCCCCGAAGTCTACCCAGTCGTCCAAGGCCAGTTTCTGGGGCTCCAGCTACGCTCCCCCACCCCTACCCTCAAGGCTGGCCATTGACTTTCTTTCCCTACGTCTTTCTATCTGAACCTCCCCAACCCCTCCCCCCAAACTCTTTGGAAGTCTTTCAACTTTCTTTCAAGTGTTCCCAGGGCAGTTTGGGGTCTGTTGCAGAGCTCGGTCTGGGCGCTTTACCGCCCCCAGCTGGGTAGAGTGGACCAGACAATAGCCGCTATCACTTTACCATTGGAAGTGACCCCCGAATTTGCACTTCTTTCATCTTGGGACCAGAGCACTTGAGGGTGGGCGATTTCCTGGGGGGAGTGGCTTAAGCTGCTTCTCCACCGGCCAGTTGGCTGTAGACGGTCCATGCTCAATGGTCCACTACAGATATGAAGCCAGTTCTGGAGTGAGAGTGGCGCTCGGCTGGGGACGCTGCCGCAGGGTGACTTAAATGTCCCAAGCTGGAAGCTGGAGAAAGAAGTGGACGCCCCCAGGGCTCTGGGCCATCCTCGAGGTCAGTAAACTAGAAAGTTTGCTCAAAATTAGGAACGGTGGGTGCCCCGTTTGGCTTGGAGGCCCCAGGGGAGTGAGGACTGGCCTTGGGACAGTAAAGGGCCCAAGGGTCAAGGACTGACTCCGCGAAGATGCTTCAAGCCTGTGTGGTTGCGTGCATAAGTGTGTGGGTGGGTGGGTGTGTGTGTGGAAGGGGGAAGTGAGGCATTGTTTCAAGTTCTTTCTCCCCACCCCCACCTCCAGCCCCATCCCCACCCCCACCCGGCTGCCTATCTCCCCTCCCCACCCTACACAATTGTCCGTTCTCGGCCCCTCCCCAGACTCTCCTGGCTCCTTGGGTTGGGTCCCTTGACTCGGAAGCCCCGGGCCAGCCGGCTCTCCTCTCCCCAGCCACCCGCTGCCTTCCTGGCATCCTGAGGGGCGACTGTGGCCTCCGCTGCTTCCCCTCGTGGGCCACACTCTCTCTTCTCCTACCCCTCCAGACACGTGGTCCACGAGAGCAACTCCCGAACTCCCCAGGCGTGGTTGACTTGGTGGCCTCAGGCCCACCCTGGATCCCCCAGGCACTCCCGTTACCCTTCCTGGGGAATTCACCGCTGATGGACTTGCCTGCCACCAGCCAGCCCCTGTGGCCGCCCCTGCCCTGCTGGGCCTCCTGGAACCCAGGGAGGGAGCCAAGATGGCTGGCGCTCCCCCGAGCCAGGGACCCAGCCTGGGCAGTTGGGAGGGCAGACCAAAGAGGCGCCGAGCCAGGCCAGGTGAGATGCCCGCCGGTTTCCCGTGGTCTTACCCGGTCTTGCTGAGGGTTGAGGCCTGTGTGGCACTGCCTTCTACTTGTTGGGCCTAGTTGACTGTGGAGACGCAGAGCCTACTTTGAGGGAGGGGGAGAACATGGGGTCGTTGGTGAGCAAACACAGCCCAGGATGAGGCTGGTAGAGAGTGAGTTTGTCCTAGAGGCCGGAGGAGACTTCAGGCAGCGTTGTGTTAGATTCCTTGGCGTTTGCTTCCCTTGCCCTTCCTAGAACCCTGGCTGACCCCTTCTAAAATGGAAGGGACAGGGTCTAGACGTGGGCTCTGAGACCCCATCTGCCTGAAATAAGGAGGTGGAGGGAGGAGGAAACCTGTCTTTGGTTTGAGTTTCCTGCAGAGTTGCTAGTGTCCCTTCATTTACTCCTTGACTCCAGAGCCCTTCTTAAGCGCTAAGGTGCTGGCTGGCTGCTTTTTGGATGCCCCGTTTTACCTCCTTCCAACCCCAAGCCTGTGTAATCTGAGGGGGGACTTGCCTCCTTGGTTTCATGCCTTTTCCAGCCCCTTCCAAGGGCTGTGGGGGCCTGGGAGCGCAGTTGAACAAAGCCGTAGATGAGCTCTCGCTTTTTGCATCTCCTTCCATGAATGCACCTGGCACTTGCCAGCTCTGCCTTGCACTTCCAGGGAGCCATTGTTGAAAAGACTGCTGCACCTGAACCCCATCAACCAGTTGTCTACTTAAGGATGATTGGCTTCCCCGCACAGCCTCCGGCCTTTGCCCCACTGTCCGTTCTCCGGTAGTCCAGCCCTCCGTGGATGGATGTGGGGTGCAGAGCTCCAGGGAGCTGCTTTTTCCCAGTAAGCTTTTGATGAAAACAGAAGTGGGGTATTACCTACTCACACCACCTCTTAACCTCTTTGGGGAAGAGGAAGGAATGAGATACAGGGTGGAGCGGAGCTGGGTGGGACTGGGACCGGACCGGACCGGGAAGAGTAGGCAGGGCGGGACAGGGTAGGGTAGGGCGGGGTGGGGTTTGTGCAGAAGGAAGTGCGGTATATCTGGACATTTTGTTGGAAGATACCCGGATACTGCTGCTTGAAGTCAGGCAAGTCGTCTGTACCTTTCTGGACCTCCATTTTCCTTATCTGTGAAATGGCCAGGTTTGTGTCGAAGCTCCAAGAATCCATGTGTTTCTGGATCTTTCAGCTGATAAGCATTTTGGGTGATGTATTCCCCTCGGTAGTGGAATTACAGTGTTTAGAGGGGCGCTCTGGAGTCACATTGCTTAATATTATAGCTTTAATAGCCGCATGGTCTTGGGAAAGTGATTTAATTTAACCCCCAAGCCTCCATTTCTCCAGGTGTGAACTCAGAATAGCCATCCTAACAATGGTGCAGGTGTGATGGAGTTGTTGTTCACGTGGAGGGGAGGGGAGAACCACATATAAACAAAATTACCTCTAAAAAGCCTGAAATCCAAACGCTCACTCCTTGTGAAGCCCACAGGAGCTTGCCGTCATCTGAGGGAACATGGTGCTTTGCTCTTGGGAAAGAGTGGAAGGGCAGGAGGAATCACCCAACAGTTTAAATTCATTGTCCCCTCATTTTTTTCTGAGATTTTGAATTACCTAATTAAATGCACATAGTAATCCGTAAGTAAGTGGTGGCTATTTTCATAATTTGGTTTGCCGAGTATCTAGCAGAGTGCTCATGTCTGTGCCGCTGTATAGGGGCATTCTTCCAGTGACATGGAAGTAAGACCAGCATCTTTGTTGGCTGCCAGAATGAAAAGGCTGTTCTGGGCTTACAGTGTGTTTTTCAGGGCTCAACTTTTAAATCGCATATGGACATGTGCTCTCTTTACCGAGGACGGCTATGACATTGTTTATCTCCTGAGTCCAGTGAAAAGGAATCGTTTTTTAAAAAGTAAACAAAGTACATTCAAGATGAACAGATTAAAAGCCTAACTCCAGGGTCAAACGATACGGTCAAAATGGAAAATCAGTGCGCGGTTAGACCAGATTTGTCACAGCATACACGTTAAAAAAAAAATCCGCAGCCAAGAAGTTTTACCCAAAGGTGATCCTAATTTTTAATTTTTTAAAAATTATTTTTTTAAAGTAATCTCTCTGACCAACATGGGGCTCAAACTCACGACCCCAGGATCAAGAGTCTCGTGCTCTACTGAACGAGCCAGCCAGGTGCCCCTGATTACTAATGTTGAGCCTTCTTTTTTACGATTATCAGGTAAGATTGTGGTGGTACTCTCTTGGTGCTTTACAAACTTTTTTTTTTTTTTTAAGATTTTATTTATGTGAGAGAGAGAGAGATGGAGAAGCAGGCTCCCACCTAAGCAGGGAGCCCCACCCGGGGCTTGATCCCATAAGCCCAGGACCATGACTGGAGCTAAAGGCAGACGCTCAACTGACTGAGCCACCCAGGTGCCCCTACAAACTTTTAAAAAAAACTTTACTGAACCATAATTTACACTCAGGCACATCCCCTTTAAGTAGGCAGTTAGGTTGATGAGCTGACAAACACCCAAACACAGTTTTTAAATCTCAGGCTAATCTAAAGCAATTTATTGAATTCTGAGAGTAAAGATCTGAGAGAAGACAGTGACCTTCTTTTTAAAGGTTTTTTTTTTTTTAAAGATTTTATTTATTTATTCGACAGAGAGAGACAGCCAGCGAGAGAGGGAACACAAGCAGGAGGAGTGGGAGAGGAAGAAGCAGGCTCATAGCGGAATAGCCCGATGTGGGACTCGATCCCGGAACGCCGGGATCACGCCCTGAGCTGAAGGCAGACGATTAACCGCTGTGCCACCCAGGCGCCCCAGTGACCTTCTTTTTAAATTAAAAGAAGTGTCCGAGGGGTGCCTGGATGGCTCAGTTGGTTAAGCTCCTGCCTTTGGCTCAGGTCATGATCCCGGGGTCCTGGGATCAAGCCCCGAATCAGGCTCCCTGCTCAGTGGAGAGTCTGCCTCTCCCTCTGCCTGCTGCTCCCCATGCTTGGCTCCCCATGCTTGTGTGCGCGCACTCTCTCTCTCTCTCAAATAAGTAAAATCTTAAAAAAAAAAAAAAAAAAAAAGGCAGTGTCTGAAAAGGAATATACTTTGCTTTGCAATGCAACACTGAAAATGTACCAATAATTAGGATCATTTGTTTGTGTTGAAAAGGTGGCTGGCAGTTTAAACTAGAGCGACTGGGTCTAAGCGTTGGTACTGGCCCCACCACGTGTGTGATCTAGGGCAAATTAGCCTAAATTGCATTTTCTCAGTTTTCTCACCTCTAAACTGGAGATAAGGGTAGTGCCTAATTTAAAGTATGGCTGTCAGGCTTAGGACAGTGTCTGGCAAATACTGAATGCTCAGTACGTCCTAGTTGCTAGATCTGTGTTAGCCCAGTGACTAGGCTGCTGCCACCCTTTTGAAAAGACTCTTTGTTCTAGGGCAGTGGTTCTCAAACGTTTTGGTCTCAGGACCCATGTATGCTCTTTAAAACTGAAGACCCTGAAGAGCTTTTATTTACATAGGTTACGTCTATCGATGTGTATTATATTCAAAATTAAAATGGATAAATTTAGAAAATATTTATTAAAAAACAAGCCCGTTACGCAATAAAAAATAACAATTGTTTTTGTGAAAAATAACTTTTCCCGAACAAGAAAGACATAGTGAGAAGAGTGTATTCTTATACATGGGTTCACGTCTCTGTAATACGTGGTTTAAAAGGTATTCTCCTGTGTCTACGTGCAGTCTGTTGTGATACATTGTTTTGATAGAAGTCTATGAAGAAAAGCCAACTTTGTCCAGATTGGTAGGCGGAAAAAGGAAGAGTATTTCGATAGCTTGCTTGTTCAGTGAATATTCTTTGATCAGTACACCAACACTTGACAAGTAGTAGTTTCTTAAAGCTTAGTTATAATGTAGAAACAATATCTGATTTTTTTGTACCCCATTATAGTAAAATCCATTGCTTTCTTTTATGTTTGGAGTGGATCTTTTACCTGTGTGTGACTTTGTAACATCATCCATTGGGTTTTTTGGGAAATATAGTTCATTGATTGATGTAGATGTTCAGATGTTGACAATTTCACTACATAGTATAAAAAGTTACATTTGTTAGTGTCACTGCTGATCCCATCAGAAAAGTCTTTAGGTATTGGGAAACTGTCAAGCTCACTGTAGTAGATAACAGGTTTTCCAAAATTCTAGTTTTTCAATGAAAGCTCAAAATTTCACTGGCAGCAAATAGTCAACAGTTTTCTTTGAGGTGACAGGCTCACCTTATTCATTTTGAGAAAATGTCTTCCCAATATACTCAAGTCTAAATGAGTAATGTCTCAGTTTTTCTTTCAAGTAAAAGTGATATTCCATGATAAAAGCAGCTAGTTCATCACAGAAACCAAACAACTGTCATGGGAGACGTTCAGTATGCAGCAGAAATGAGCGCTCCCCAGTTTGCCACTCGCAAAAATGAAAAGTCATGTATTTAAGGGATGTGATTAAATTAAAAAAATTTACTGCTTAATCAAGGACATTCTTGAGTGAAACCAGCATTTTTTTTTTCCCGCCTTAACTGTGTACATGGTGGTAAAGAATATGTTTACTAGCATAGTTTGATTCCTGCTAAGTTACCACATTTCTACTCAAATATTAATATAATGTAAAAGGCAAATAATATCTTAGTGTTAAATTATCTTAGTATATCTTAGTATTATGAAAACGATTTAACTTGCAGACCCCCTGAAAAAGTCTCAGGGAACCCCCAGGGTCCATGGACCGTACTTTGAGATCACCGTTCTAAGGAAAGGCAGCCCAGTTTTAGCTCTAGGAGCTTGTAAGTCTGTTAACAGATACGGAGGTTCAGCCTTTATGGCTGTCCTGAAGAAGGTGTAGCGTGTCACAGCTAACTAGTGCCTCTGCGTTCCTTCTCTGTGTGTCAGGCACTGTTCTGCGGATGAGCGTGTGTGTGTGTGTGCGTGCGTGCGTGTGTGCGTGCATACCTGTCTCCATGCTTTCATCGTCTCCTTTATGCCCACAATAACTGTAACTGGATACGTTTATCATCCCACTGTACAGAAAAGGAACCAGAAGCAAGGAGAGCTGAACGGACTTGCTCAAGCCAGTATCAAAACCAGGACTTCAAAGTCTGGTTCCTGAGCCCAGGCTCTTCCTCAGCACCACGGAGGGATTAAACCCCGGGAGGCACTTAGCCGGGCTAGCCTCTGGGGGAATGGGAGTGGATGGGCGTTATTTTCAGGGAGACGGTGGCAGTCACCATTGCTGGGCATCCGGGCGCCTTGTCCTGACTCTGCCCTCTGCCCTGGCAGGATGACCTCTCGGGAGCAGCTGGTACAGCAGGTGCTGCAGGAGCTGCAGGAGGCTGTGGAGTCCGAGGGCCTCGAGGGTCTCGTCGGTGCCGCGCTGGAGGCCAAGCAGGTCCTGTCATCCTTTGCCCTCCCCACCTGCCGGGAGGGGGGCGCCGGCCCCCAGGTGCTGGAGGTGGACTCGGTGGCCCTGAGCCTGTACCCAGAGGACGCTCCCCGGAACATGCTGCCGCTGGCGTGCAGGGGCGAGGGCAGCCTGCTGTTCGAGGCGGCCAGCGTGCTGCTGTGGGGGGACGTGGGCTTCAGCCTGGAGCTGCGGGCCCGCACGGTGGTGGAGATGCTGCTGCACCGGCACTACTACCTGCAGGGCATGATCGACTCCAAGGTGATGCTGCAGGCCGTGCGCTACTCACTGTGCTCTGAGGAGTCCCCGGAGATGACCAGCCTGCCGTCCGCCACGCTGGAAGCCATCTTCGACGCAGACGTCAAGGCCACTTGCTTCCCCAGCAGCTTCTCCAACGTGTGGCACTTGTATGCGCTCGCGTCTGTCCTCCAGCGCAACATCTACTCCATCTACCCCATGCGCAACCTCAAGATCCGGCCCTACTTCAACCGCGTCATCCGGCCTCGCCGCTGCGACCACGTGCCCGCCACGCTGCACATCATGTGGGCCGGCCAGCCTCTCAGCAGCCACCTCTTCCGCCACCAGTACTTTGCCCCCATCGTGGGGCTGGAGGAGGTGGAGGTGGACAGCGCTCCCGGTCCGGCCCCCGCTCCTCCGGCCCTGGCCCCGCTGCCGCCACCGGCCAAGACCCTGGAGCTGCTCAACCAGGAACCGGGCCTCAGCTACTCCCACCTGTGCGAGCGCTACAGTGTCACCAAGAGCACCTTCTACCGCTGGCGGCGGCAGTCCCAGGAGCATCGGCAGAAGGTGGCTGCCCGCTTCTCGGCTAAGCACTTCCTGCAGGACAGCTTCCACCGGGGCGGCGTCGTGCCGCTGCAGCAGTTCCTCCAGAGGTTCCCCGAGATCTCCCGCTCCACCTATTACGCCTGGAAGCAAGAGCTCCTGGGCTCCGGCACCTGCCAGGCCCTGGCCCCCACGGAGGTGCAGGTGCTGGGGGAGCTGGAGCAGCTGCCAGAAGAGCAGGTGGCCAAGGGGCTGGGGTGCTCCTCGCTGGCCGCCGCGAGCCCCGGCATGGTCTTGATGCAGCGGGCCAAGTCGTACCTGGAGCACTGCATCTCCCTGAACACGCTGGTCCCCTATCGTTGCTTCAAACGCAGGTTCCCCGGCATCTCCCGGTCCACCTACTACAACTGGCGCCGGAAGGCCCTCCGGAGGAACCCCGGCTTCAAGCCGGCACCAGCCCTCTCCACGCCCGGGGCTCCCCAGCCGGCGTCTGTTCCGGAAGAGGCGCTGCTCCCTTGGAAGGGCGAAGGGGGAGGGGGGGCAGGCAAAGTGACGGCAGGGGCACCGCCCACCCCCCACCAGTTCCTGCCCCCCAAGGTGCCCCTGTCCCGTTGGCAGAGGCGCCTGCGCAGGGCTGCCCGCAAGCAGGTGCTCAGCGGGCATCTCCCCTTCTGCCGCTTCCGCCTCCGCTACCCCAGCCTGTCGCCCTCCACCTTCTGGGTCTGGAAGAGTCTTGCCCGGGGCTGGCCCAGAGGCCTGTCGAAATTCCAGATGCAGGCCCCCGCCTTGGGCAAAGGGGGGCTACGGGAAGCCGAAGAGAAGCAGGAGAAGGAAGCTGGCAGGGATGTGACAGCTGCGATGGCCCCTCCTGCTGGGACCCCCCTGCACATGGGGGCTTCTCCAGGAGAGGATCCAGGGAAGGCCCAGGGAGGGCCTTCTGGAGAGGGGGCCACGGCCCAGGGCCGGCCCCACAGCAGGTCCCTGTCCAGCCGCCCTGTGGCGGAGGCAGCCGTGGGTGGCAGGGACGGCCAGGTGCTGGTGATGGACATGCTCGCCACCACGAAGTTCAAGGCCCAGGCCAAGCTGTTCTTGCAGAAGCGCTTCCAGTCGAAGAGCTTCCCCTCCTTCAAGGAGTTCAGCGCCCTCTTCCCCCTCACCGCCCGCTCTACCTACTACATGTGGAAGCGCGCGCTCTATGACGGCCTCACCCTCGTGGATGGCTGACGGGGAGGCGCGAAGGGGGCTGGGAGGAGAGGGGACCCGTTTGGACAGGGTCAGGGACCTAAGGTGACCCCTGGCTTGGCCAGGATGCCCTTTGCTCTGGCTCCCACATTGTCTGCCTTGAATCCAAGGGCAGCTTTGCGCTGCTTCCTGGCTCTAAGGCAGACGGAGCCAGAAAGGGGCCATCTGGTCTCCTGCAGAGAGCTACGGGACCAGAATTGTTCTCTTCGGTTGTTTGCCATTCTTGCTTTTTATTGTCTTGGTTTTAGTTTTTTGTTTTGATTTAAGTGGGTTGGCTGGGCCCCCTGGCTGGTGTTGGAAACCGTATGTATAGGGGTCCTGAGGGGGTTTGTTAGCTAAAGCTGCTTTCAACTTTTCCTGGGGACGAAAGAAGTACTCTACCATGGCTATCTGTCCCATTAGGCAGAATATATGTCTGCAGTTTCTTTTCGGGGGTTGGCACCCTCCTGTCTCAAAGAGGTTTCCCAAAGGAACACTAGAAATCGAATGTGGAGCCGGTTACTGGCTTCTGTCCGGTGCCCTCAAGGGAGAGGGCACCAGGCTCAGCATGACAAGTTAGGGTACGTAGGAAGAACCTCTAAGGGAAGGCCCTGAGCTGGATCACTGAGGTGCTGGCCCGTCCCTTGCAAGGAGTGTGGTAAGGGCCTGGGGGAGAGGGCTTCGAGTCTCTGCTGGTGCTCGGCCCATCTGCTGTGGACCCTGGTTGGCTCGTGGGGGACCTCCGTCTTTCTGCTGAGCCTCGGAGCCTGTGCCCCGTCAGCGAGGGACCGTACAGAGGCCAGGCAGGCGAGTGAATTTGCATTGTCTAAGAGTCAAGTTGGAAAAGCAAAAAAATAAAGTGATGCGGTACCCACAGCCCTTGGTCTCTGGTATTTGTTTGGCCAGGATGTGCCTGCCCATTCCCACAGTCCCTTTGGTTTAAGGGGACACTCCCAGGTCCAGGGCTTAGGGGATGGAGGGAATGCCTGGGAATTCTGTTTAGCATCGGATCTACAGGTGACTCTGGGTGCACTTCCAGCTGGGGGCGGGACCCCGGCGGCCTGGATAGATACTCCCACCTATGGGAGAAAGCTGCCTATGAAGTGTCCTTGCAGGCCGGGCCCGTGCAAGGGTCAAGTCAGGTCCGTGTCAGGCATTGTCTTTCATGCTCCTCATGTACCCAAGCAGGCTAGGCCCAGGTAAGGATACCTGGAGCCTGGGAGTGGCTGACTTGGCAAACCCCCTCCAGGGGGCTGAGGTCAAGGCCAGACCTCAGCTTGTTGGAGTGTGGCATCATCGGGGGAAATGTTGGTTTCCTACACCGGCTGTCATCCTTATGGTCTTGGGGAGTCATTCCTGGTCCTGCTATTTTTTTCACCCCCATATCCAGTCTTGTCAGCAAGTCCTGTTGACTGACTCCGAAGTGTGCCCAGAACCCTCCCCACTGGCCCGCATCCCCACCTCCTGTCTTGTCTTCCTTCTACTCTTGCCCTGTACAATCCATGCTCCATAGAGCAGCCAGAGCGCTTTAAGTGAAATCGTATTCTTTCACTTTCCTGTCTAACGTGTCCGTGGCTTCCCTTCACTCTTAGAATTCCTTGCACTGCCTGACAAAAGCCTGTAATCTGGCCCCTGGCTGGCTTTCCATGCTGTCCCACTCTTGCCCTCACCCACCACGTTCCAGCCACACTGGCTGCCGTGGGTCTCGAACATGCTACATTTGCTGTAAGGGCCTTCGCATTTGTTGGTTTGGAACACCACTACTGGGCAGGCTCCCTACCATTCAGATCTGAGTCCCTATTGCGCTGCCCTTTTAAATTCTCCATGTGGTGTTTATTCCCATCTGATAATTTTCTTGTTTATTTGCTTATTTGATGACCTCCTACCCCCACCTTGGTAGGGCATAAGCTCCATGGAAAGCAGGGCTTTTTCCTGACTTGCTTATACTCCCATATTCCCAGCAGGAAGATTAGTTGCTGGCACGTAGCAGGTGCTACAACTTGTTGAAAGAGGGAATGAATGAAATGGGGCCACTATGCTTTCCGTGCTGTTGTCCTTTGGGATATGTGTTAATAAATCTCATCAATCCTACTTCCTAATATTTCTCATTGGCCATTTTTCTTCATCCCACAGCAACCCCCTAATTTAGGTCAGTGGCTGCTCTGAAACTGAGTCCCTGCTTTCAAACTGTCCAATTCCATCTTGACAAATGCCAGAATGATCCTGCTAAATCTGGCCTGCGATGGCCATCTATAGCCAGCAGGTGGCGATCTGGTGCAGCAAGAGACTAGTCTTTGGGTTTTCCGTAGGCACAGCCCCTTCTGGCTGTTTGGAACCCCCAGCCCACCCGCCCTACTGCCTTAGCCGTCAGAGGGTTTTATCAACCTCCCTCCTCAGAACTGCCCTGGTTGGGGCTCTAGATTCTGTTTGTCTCCATGCGCCTTCAGAACCAGAGCGGTACCTCAACGGGGTCTAAAAAGCACCTGGATCTCAGTCCTTGGGGGAGCTGGTTAGGAGCATGGATTCCAGGGCCCCACCCAGACCTGTTGATAGTCTCAGACATTGGCGAGGCATTGAATGCACATGGGTGAGCTAAACATCGCCGTACTTCACTTTTTCCATCTGTAGAATGGGGATTACATAGTAAGTCCTGGATGAGCATTTGCTATTGGTAACAATCATGCCCAGTTTGAGAGCCCCTGGGAATCTAATTCCTGTTTTCTAGGAGGAAGCTAATGCCCAGGGAGATTCTTGCTCAAGATTGCCCTGTAAGGTAAAGATACTCCTGTCCCAAGACTGAAAGGTCCTTTTGTCCAAGGCCAGCTCTAAGTCCCCAAACCACAGGGAGATTCTTTAGCTTCTGCTGGAAAAAAAAAAAAAAAGATAAAAAAGATAGCCAATATTTATTGATTTGGAAAATATTTTATTAGTATGGTTAAATTACTCTTGTGTAGAAAAACCATTTCCTTTATAATCGCTTAGAAAGGCAGATTATACCTAAGCAGGACTGTCTGGCTAAGAATACTTCATGCTGATTTCGAAGTTGACATTTGTTGAAATTATTTGTTTTACATCACTTTCTCACATGCAGATATAGAAAGACATTCTCGTGAAATGAACAACGGAATGAAGAAGAAAACACTGAGTTTGGCTCTGCATCTTCCAACATTCTGTGCCATTGTAGAGTAATAACTGGGCCTACAAATTTTGTATATGAAAACTTCATGCAAAAAGCAATCAGGTGAAATGTGAATAATTAAAAAAATTTTAATCTCTTTATCCCCTGGGGGTAGGGGTCCTGTATTTTGGTGGAGATTATCTTGTCTACCTTGATGCATGAAGTTGCTCCTCAGCTATTTCTCTGGAGGCCAGCACTCAGGCCCTTGGTGGCTCTTGGGCCCCCAGCAACCAGCTCACACCTGACCTGCCCCGCCTGGGCAGCACCTCAGTCTCACTGCCAGTCTGGGCTCATCCCCCACCAACCCGCTCTTCTCGGAGTATTTTTTAGCCTGGTTGCTGCCAGCATCAGCTTAGCAGCTGAACTGGCCAGAAAGCGGGGCATCATCCTAGAATTTTCTCTCCCACATCTCCATCTTGGCAGGACCCTCGGAGCACTGCAGGCTTCATGTGGTTCCACACTGCAAGACGATCACAGGGAAGGGAATTGGACTGGTCCAGGCCATCCTCATCCTCTCCTCTGAGCACAGCTCTCCTTCCAGGTCACCTCTGAGGCCACTCACCACCCAAGTCTGGTCCAGGTGCTAGATCTTTCCTGCTCACACAGGGTCTGGCAGATATGATAGACAGCCCATGACAGGCCGAGTCTTGTGCTGGGAGCTGACGGTACAGAGTCATTTGGCCCCAATACTTGTCCTCACAAAGGCCTCTGCTCACCGGCAGAGATATGATAGAAACTTCTATACGGGATGCACAACAAAGTGCAGTGGGTTCACAGGGAGGTGTATTCTGGCTTTGGTATCTCCTAGCTCATCCTGACCCCTCCAACTCAGAGCTCCCAGGGTCAGCAGCTTTGCTCAAATGTTGGCTCCGTGGGGGTCTCCGGGAAATGCCTCAATTGCTCCTCAGATGACCTTAGTCGCTGGTTGTGAACCACTAGTCGCAGTGTGGTGGCTGTCATGGGAGGATGAGGGACAGGTACCCCGACAAGGCCGTTACCAGGATGGGGCTGGAGGGCTGAGAGGCAGAGCTCAGGAGTGCGTGCGAGTGGCAGGGGGCCTGCTCCGGCCTTTGGTGCTGTCTGCCCCCTTGCCGGCCTGACTTCTAACAGGGAGGCTTTAGTGTGATTCCTCCTCCCCAGTCTTGGCAGGTGACACCCCAGGACACCTGTAGAATGTCACTAGCAGGTTCCTAAATGTTCCCGCTACTGGTTTATCTCATGGAAGAGGAGGAGGAAGCTTTCAGGCAGATGAAAAGAGCAGCAGAAAGTAGGTTTAATGGTAGAAGAAAATTTCCATGAAAGATGAATTTGAAAATAGCATGAAATCCGCTTAACTCGAGCGGCTCCTCCCTGCCAGGCAGAGAGAGCTGGCGGGAGGTGCGCGGGATCTAGATAGGAGGGCAGCCAGGAGGAGCTGCTCACGTGCCACCTGCCCGAGGACACCAGGGGATGGTGGAGGGAGGAGGGCTGCTGGGGGATCCTCCCCATACCTACTTATTCCACACTGCAGCCCCCACAGTGCCGGCCGGTGGGAGGCGAGAGTCCGGAAGGCGGGAGCACAGGCTGTTGGGAGGGATTCCGAGAGCACCTGAGGGGCTTTGACTTCCCTCCTTGCCCCAACCCAGCCCTGCTCCGAAGGGGTTCCAGTGCAGTGCTGTGGCTTGTGCATGTTGCCAGCCAAGCTCAGCTTCTAGGCCCCCTGGTTTTTGGGTAGAGTTATCTGTTCACACCTCAATGTGGCTGAACATGGCAATCACCTGGGTGCTTTTTTTTTTTTTTTTTTAAAGTAACCTCTACCCCCAACGTGAAACCTACAACCCAGAGATCAAGAGTCTCAGGCTCTACCATCCGAGCCGGCCAGGTGCCCCAGCTGGGTGCTTTTAAACCTAGGTTGGTCCAAGCTCAGTTGCAGACCAATGAAATGAGAAATCCTGCATGATCTCATTAACCTGCCCTAGGATTTCACCTTCTAAATATCTCTAAAATCTATCCACTTCTCACTTCCATCATCACCGATTGGATGGCAGTGTACACTGAACTGATCTTCCCCACGTTCATGCCGCACCCAGGGTGTGGGGGGGCATTGTCGAAATGCCCATCTAAATGAGTCACTTGCTTAAAATCCTTCAGTGCCATCCCTTTTCTTCTTAGGAAAAGGATCAGAATAGTAACTTTTTACAGTGGAGAAACCTGACAGACACCAATGAAATTGAGAGATGGAGCTTAACAATACCAGTAACAAGGCACCTAACTTCTGTGGGATTCTTGCCAGACATGTATAACCTCAATCCAACCCCGAGAAGACATCTGACAAGCTAAAATCGAGAGACGTTCTATGTACGTTCTATGTAATAGATGAGCAGTACTCCCCGAAAGTCTGAAGGTCATGAAGAATAAGACTGAAGAACTGTTACAGGTTGGAGGAGACTAAGAGGACACAGCAGACAAACGCTGTGTGGACCTAGATTGCATTCTGGAACAGAAAAAGGATATGAGGGGGGGCGCCTGGGTGGCACAGTGGTTGGGCGTCTGCCTTCGGCTCAGGGCGTGATCCCGGCGTTCTGGGATCGAGCCCCGCATCAGGCTCCTCCGCTATGAGCCTGCTTCTTCCTCTCCCACTCCCCCTGCTTGTGTTCCCTCTCTCGCTGGCTGTCTCTCTCTCTGTCAAATAAATAAAATCTTTAAAAAAAAAAAAGAATGTATTTCAAAAAAAAAAGAAAAAGAAGGATGTGAGGGGGAAATGGGTGACATTTGAATAAACACTGTAGTAAGTGGAATTGCACCCACGTTATTTTCCTGGTTATGATAATTGTACATACTCACGTGAGTTGTTAATCTTAGGGGAAGTTGGGTGAAATAAGACACCCAGATTAGAAAGGAAGAAGTAAAACTATATTTGCAGATGACATTTTATATATAGAAAATGCTAAAGAATCCGCAAGAAAACCGACTAGGGCTCGTGACAAATGCAGCAACCTTGCAGGGCACAGAAACCGGTCATGTCCCTGTACACCAGCAATGACCGATCTGAAAAGGAGATTAAGAAAACAACTCCATCTACAATAGCATCTAAAAGAATAAGAGACCGTGGAGTGAATTTAACCAAGGAGTGAAAGACTAGCACACTGGAAACTGTAAAATATTGCTGAAAGAAATTAAAAAACACCTAAATAAATGGAAAGATATCCTGCATTCATGGGTTGAAAAACTTAGTATTGTTGAGGTGGCAATATTCCCCAAAGCGATCTACGAATTCAGTGTAGTCCCTATCAAAACCCCAATGGCCTTCCCTCCCTACACCGCCCCCCGGAAATGTAAAAGCTGATTCTCACACTCATATGGAATTTCAAGGGACCCTGAACAGCCGAAACGCTCGTTGAGAAAGAAAAAGTTGGAAGAATCACGTTTTTGGATTTCAAAACTTACCACAGAGCTACAGTAATTAAAACAGTATTATACCGGGATAAGGACAGATATACAGAACAATGGAACAGAACTGAGATCCCAGAAATAAAGCCAAAATATCCATAGCCAGTTGACTTTCAACAGGGGTGCCAAGACCATTTGACGGGGAAAGAATGGTCTCTTCAACAAATGGTGTCCTTATTCCATCGGAAAAGTTAACTTAAAGTGGATCAGCAACCTAAACATAAGAGCTAAAACCATAAAACTATTAGAAGAAAATCCACAGGCAAATCTTCATGACTTCGGATTTGGCAGTGGGTTCTTAAATGTAACATCAAAAGCACAAGCAACAAAAGAAACATTGGGTTTTGTAAAAATTAAAAACTTTTGTGCATCAAAGGACATTACCAAGACAGTAAAAAGACAACCTATGGGGGCACCTGGGTGGCTCGGTTAGTTAAGCCTCTACCTTCAGCTCAGGTCATGATCTCAGGGTCCTGGAATCGGGTCCCAAGTTGGGCTCCCGGCTCAGCAGGGAGTCTACTGCCTCTCCCTCTGGCCCTCCCCCCTGCTCATGGTGTCTCTTAAATAAATAAAATCCTTAAAAAATAAAAATAAAAAAATAAAAGACAACCTACAGAATGGGAGACTCTATTTTCAAGAGTTTCTGGTAAGAGTTTAGTATCTGGTAAGAGTTTAATATCTGGGGCGCCTGGGTGGCTCAGGAGGTTAAGTGTCTGACTCTTGATTTTGGCTCAGGTCATGATCTTGGGGTCATGAGATCAAGCCCCACATCGGGCTCCCTGCTCAGTGGGGAATCTGCTTGAGATTCTCTCTCTTTCCTCTCCCTTTGCCCCTCTCCCACCCCACACACACTCTGTCAATAAATAAATAAATCTTAAAAAAGAGTTTAATATCCTGAATATATTAAAAAACTCTTACAACTCTAAAACAAAGAGACAACCTAATTTTTCTTTTTCTTTTTTAAAAAGATTTATTATTCCAGAGAGAGAGAGTGTGTGTGCATGCATGTGCGTGTGAGTGCAGGGTGGGGGGGAGGGGCCGAGGGAGAGGGAGAGAGAATCTCAAGCAGGCTCCACACCGAGGTTGGAGCCCCACGTGGGGCTCGGCCTCGCGACCGCACGATCACCACCTGAGTGGAAACCAAGAGTCAGACACTCCACCAACAGTGCAACTCAGGTGCTGTAAGACAACATAATTTTTAAAAGTGAGCATTTGAATAGACATTTCTCCAAAGAAGAGAGAAAAATGGCCAATAAGCACAGGAAGACATCTTCACCCTCATTGGCCATTAAGGAAATGTAGGTCAGAGTCACAATGAGCTATCACTTCACATTCACTAGGATGCTTATAATAAAAAGGAAACGAACAGAAAATAACATGTGTTTCTGAGGGTGTGAAGAAATCGGAACACTCGTACTTTGCTGGGGGGAACGTGAAGCGGAGCAGTCACTGTGGAAAACTGTTGGGTGCTTCCTGCAAAGGTTAGAATAGAATTGGCACGTCTTAGTTCAGGCTGCTGTAACAATTTCCTATAGCCGGGGTGACTTCAACAACAGACACTTCTCACACTTCTGCAGGCTGGGAAGTCTGAGATCAGGGTGCCAACATGGTCGGGGGCTGGCGAGAGCCCTTTTCCTGGCTTGTAGACGGCGGCCTTCGTGTGGTTTGCTCATGTGGCAGAGAGAGGGGAGAGCTGTCTTGTGTTCTTACAGGAGCCTTAATCCCATCATGAGGGCTCCACTCCCACGACCTATGTTTCCCAAATGTCCCATGTCCACACGTCATCACAATGGGGGTGAGGGTTTCAACATATGACTTTTGAGGGACACCATTCAGTCCATACCACGGTATGACCCAGGAAATTCACTCCTTGGTACATATGCAAAAAATCTGAGAACATAAACAGATACTTGTATTCAAGTGTTCATAGAAGTGTTACTCACAATAGCCAAAAGGTGGAAAAGGTCCACATGGTACCAACAACAGATGAATGGATAACAAAATGTATATTCCATACAATGGAATATTATTTATCCGTAAGAAGGAATGAAGTTCTCATACTTGCTACAACATGGATGAACCTTAGTTATCCGAGCACAGCCCCCGAAAACCTTTCTCTGGGTCCTCAGGGGCTCCTAGGGTCTCTTCCTTAACTCAGTGATATTTGAATTCATTCATTCAGCAGGTCACCTGCTATGGGTCAGATTAGATCGTGGCCCTCAGGCTGCACAAAACTTGGTGGGCGAGGAGATGGGAACAGATCAAATATGCAAACTATAGTGACAGGCAACACTCACCCTGGATGTCTGTACGGACTGGAAGAGGTCATTGGATGTGCCTGGGGGAGAGAGGCGGTCCTGAATTGTGAGGAGGAGGATGAAGGAAGGGTTCCTGGGGGGGAGAGGGTCTCTTAGGGTCAGGAACAAAGGGCTGCGGCACGTGGCTCCGGACAATGGGGGGTGAGGTGGGCAGAGGTGGAGGTCGGGGCAGGTGCTGGAGCCAGATTGCGCATGGCAGGTGGAATCTGGGCCACCTCTTGGAGGTCACAGTGGACTAGTTACAGCAGGTTTTGTGATCTGGGGTGGCCTTCAGGGGCTCTGAGCATGGCTTGAAGCTGTGTGCAATAAAATTGTGTGTGCAAACGTGCATTCTTCTGGGGAGGGCCCTTAGCCGTCATCACATTCTCCAAGGGGTCTGTCCCTGATGAGGTTACGAAGTCGATGGTTAGCCAAGCTGATTAGGGTTGTTGTCCCCCAGCACCCTTGGCTCCAGCCAGGCTGGGCTCCTCTCCACTCCCCAGCACGGGGCTGGTGCCAGGCCCAGGTTTACTGCCTGAAACACCTGTTCTCTCCTGGCCTCCTGTCACACCCTTCCCACTCACGGAGCAGTCCCCAGCAGCCTTTAGCCCCTGAGCCACCTCTGAGTCACCACCATTCGGCTCCCATGTTTGAGTCTGTCTGTCTCCTCTGCAGAGAGAGCCACACCTACCTGCCTCCCCCTCTAAACCCGCTCCAGTCTTGCGCAGCCCTGTCCTCTCCTGACACAGCTCTCAGATGCCACCTATGAGTGATGAGCGGTGTTCCAGCTGCCAAATCCCAAGTCACCTCAGGGTACTGCCTCCTCCACTTCTTCTGCCACATCTTCTGGAAAGCTCCCCTCTTCTGACCTCCCCGACGTGGCACCTGCTTGTTTGGAATCTCTTCCTGCTTCTGAGATCACTGCTTTTCTGTTTTTCTTTCTGACTTTTCTGTGTTTTTCTTTACCTTCAAGATTGTGAGTCTAAAAAAAGAGGTAATGCAAGCACATAGGAAAAAAGTCAAACAGAACAAAAGAACATATAGCGAAAGTTACTTCTTCCTTTTGTGGTTTTAAATTCCATGAAATCTCTTCCCGGGGCAACTCTAATTACCACCTTTTGAAGCCCCATATGATAGCTACTAGCTGTACGTGACTATTGAGCACATAAAATGTGGCTACTTTGAGTTGAAATACATATATATTTATATTTTAAGATTTTATTTATTTATTTGTCAGAGAGAGAGCACAAGCAAGGGGAGCTGCAGGCAGAGGGAGAGGGAGAAGCAGACACCCCCTGAGCAAGAAGCCTGACGTGGGGCTCTATCCCAGGACCCTGAGACCATGACCTGCTTAACGGACTGTGCCACTCAGGCGCCCCAGAAGTATGTTTTAAGTGTAAGAGACATGCCAGATTTCGAAGATTTAGTACAAAAAAAAAAGAATATAAAATATCTTATTAATGATTTTAAAATGCACAACTATAACTCAATAAACCTGGAAAGAGAAATTTTCAAATTTGATTAAATGTTAAAACGATACTACTTTAGATATATTGGGTTGAATAAAATATATTAAAATTAATTCCAGTTGTTTCTTTTTTTTTTTTAAAGAATTTATTTATTTATTTGACAGAGAGAGACAGCCAGCGAGAGAGGGAACACAAGCAGGGGAGTGGGAGAGGAAGAAGCAGTCTCATAGCGGAGGAGCCTGATGTGGGACTCGATCCCATAACGCCAGGATCACGCCCTGAGCCAAAGGCAGACGCTTAACCGCTGTGCCACCCAGGCGCCCCTCACTTGTTTCTTTTTATCTTTTAATGGGGATGCAGAGAAAATCTAAATGACATATATTGCTTACATTTGTGGGCTAACGTAATTTATCAGCCTTCACTGTTCTAGAGCCAGACTCTGCCCTTAGAAGCATGGATGTATTTCTTTAAAAACATAATACACAAATAGCATAATAAATAGACTTTTGTAAATTTCTTTTTGTACTCAAGCATCTTTCTCGGAGATTACATATTGGCTTATCTCCGCCTGCCTCATTTTCATAATGTCTGCACAGCATTCCATTAGATGACCGCACCAGCATTTACGTAACCAGATCTCTACTGATGGGCATTTAGGCTGTTTCTAATCTCTGAACGCTACCGTAACACCATGAGTCTGTGAGGATCCTTGAACCTACCTCTTTGGGCACATGGGCAAGAATATCCGTAGCATGAATTCCTAAAAGTCGATTTGCTACAAGTGGGTATTCTTGGAATACTGTGGATGGCGTATCTCTGTGTGTCCTGCAGGACCCAGGCCGGTCCTTTGTGGATTATTTGTTGTTTTTTTTTTTAAAGATTTTATTTATTTATTTGACAGAGATAGAGACAGCCAGCGAGAGAGGGAACACAAGCAGGGGGAGTGGCAGAGGAAGAAGCAGGCTCATAGCGGAAGAGCCTGATGTGGGGCTCGATCTCATAACGCCAGGATCACGCCCTGAGCCGAAGGCAGAGGCTTAACCGCTGTGCCACCCAGGCGCCCCCATTGTGGATTATTTGTTGAACAGAAACCTCACACAGGAAGAAGTTCTGAGCTGGAAGGGGCCTCAGAGTTCAGCATTTATTTGTTTATTTTACCAACATTTTCTGAGCTTCCTTGGGGCTATGAGGGGTTTGTAGATAAGCAGATGGGGGCTCTGTCCTGCGGAGTGCACAGTAGAATAAGGAGACATGCAGGCAAACAAATGATTAAGGTCAGGTGCTTTCATGAGACGCAGAGGGAGCATTTTATAGAGGATGAAACTGAAGCCCACACACCAAAGTGACTTTAGTGGGGTCACTGGAGTGGACCTCCTTTCCCCTTTAGAGTAGAAGCTTTTTGAGAATCAGGATCTCGGGTTTTTCATCTGTTGCAAGCTTGAGCTCTCCTTCCTCTGAATCATCATATATTAGTCATTACAAAGGCAACCAGCACCGAGATTCGCGTTTTCATACCTGATCTCGTGTAAATGTCCCAACAGCCCTTGAGGTAGGTGATCGTCCCCTGACATCAGCGTCCCCTCCACCCCTCCACTCAGAGCCCACATCTACTCCACTCTTCTAGCCCCTTCCGGCAGGACTGCTTGGTGAGGCATGACCAAGAGGCCGGCTGAGGGCCCCAGGCAGATAGCGCGCTGGTGGCTAAGGGTTCATCGGCTGGATCCAGAATCGAGGCTCAGGCGCCCACTCCGGGAACACTGCTGCTTGCATGACCTTGAGCGGTACGTTGTGTCCCCGTGTCCTTACCTGAATGAATCTGACAATCGTCCGACCTCAGCAAGCTTGAGGGTGCAGAGTGGAAAGATGAAGCACGTACGATGCCTCGACTGGGTGGTGGCCTTGCTCTAAGTGTCCCGAGACGGAGGCTGTGTCGTGGGACCGGCTACAGAATCGTGGAATCAGGCCCTGGAAACTGCAAGCATCTCTTTTGTCATATGGTCCCTGTTTCATTTCATTTATTTATTTTTTAAGCTTTTATTTGTTTATTTGAGAGAGAGAGTGTGTGTGGGAGAGCAGGGGGAGGAGCGGAGGAAGAGGGAGAAGCGGAGAATTTAGAGCATACCTCTGAGCTGAGCATGGAGCCCGACGTGGGGCTCGATCTCACAGCCGAGATCATGACCTGAGCGGAAACCAAGAGTAGGACGCTTCACTGACCCTGTTTTATAAGCTTTTGTCCATCAAACATATTTTAGTCAGATGGTATGGTCTTACCACAGATTTGGAAAACCTTTCCAAAGTAGCTTATGGTGTCAGTGGATGGAAGGATAAACAAATTATGATGTCTCTGTACAACAGAATTCTGTTCAGCCATAAAAAACATAAGTACTGGAACATGCTACAATGTGGATGAACCCTAGGAACATTATGTTACGTGAAAGAAGCCAGACACAAAAGGTCACATACGGTATGATTCCACATGTGAAGTATTCCTAATAGGGAAATCCGTAGAGACAGAACTCAGATTGGTGGGGCCCAGGGGCTGGGGGGAGGGGGCAAGGGGAGCAGCTACTTAATGCGTATGGGATTTCATTTTGGGTGATAACAATTCTTTGTAATTAGATAGAGGTGGTGTTTGCCCGACACTGTGGATGCACTAAATACTGTCAAATTGTTCATTTTCAAATGGTTAATTTCATGTTATGAGAATTTCACTTCAATTAAAAAAAAATAGTTCATGGGCCCTCCTTCCCCACTCTCCCTTTGATGACCCTTCGGGACTCTAATTAAGACTCTATTAGAAACCACTCATCCTTTCACATTATAAAGGGGGAGCCTTGGGAGATGGAGGGGAAGAGACTCTCCTGGGGACACAGAGTTGGTCCCAGCTAGAATAGAGCCAGAGAACCCAGATCCCTTTCACAGAACAGATCTTTACTGCGGACTAATCCCTGTTCTAAGCACTGAGGATTCAGCCAGCCATGAGTAAGACCCAGGAGTCCTAATGGAGTTTGGTTGCCAGTGGAGGAAGCCTGACAAACACAGATAATAAAGTGTCAGGCAGGGATAGAGCTATGAAAAACAACAAGGCAGGTAAATGGTTAGGGGTGAGGTCGTCAGGGAGGGCCTCTAAGAGGAGGTGACGTTTGTGCAAGCAATGCAGAGCAGATATCAGGAGAAGGGTGTTTCTGGTGGAAGGACCAGGACCAGCAGGTGCAAAGACCACGCTAGGCAGGCGCACACTTGGTGTGTTAAAGGGCCAGTGGGGAGGCCGTCTCTAGTTGCGTCTTTTCTGAAGAAAAGGGACTCATTCTGCCCTGGAGAACATAGTAGACTGTTCTGTGCTTAATAGATGCTGAGTCAATATTTAACTGATGCTCACTGATGGAAGGAGGTTGGGAGGCTGAGCAGAGTCTGGAGAGCGAATTGGAGCGACACAGGCTTCCTAGCTGGTGGGGATGGCAGCACAGCTGGCCAGCCTGGCTCCTGGCCCCTGACCCTTGAGTGGGGAGCTCCTGGCAGGCAGCTCCGTGAGGCTTCCTGGGCAGACTGCTAGGGTGGGGGTGCTTTAAGTAGCACTGAGTCCAGCAGCCCCCTCAGGACGCTTGTCTTTAACTGGTTTTGCTGAGTGTGGCATCCTCCATATGCCACCCCACGGAGACAGTGCAGCTGGAGAGAGCCACTCATCGCTTCTCCACCTGCAGTCTTGGGGTGGTGGTCAGAGGGCTGGTGAGTTTTGAGACGTTTCTCTGCTCATATAAGGAGATGCAGCTCCCGCCCAGATTTGGGTAAAGGAGAAAATGAATTCTTGCAGCCAAGAGTGGAGACTGATCTCTGCCCCTGCATATTTATTTTACTTTCCTACCCACCCTTGCTGGGTTGATGGGATTGGAGGCACAGAGGGTGAAAGACTGAAGATTTGACAGTTAATTTTAAGGCTCCCCAACCTCCCAGCTGGTGGGGTGATTTGCCTTATCTCTCTGAGCCTCACACTGCCTGTCTGTAAAATATGGATTAATACAAAAAAGAATAAGCTCACTAGTTGGCCTGTGGTGGCAGTCAGCAATCCAAGTCTGGCACCTGAGGTTGCCTTTCCCTCCTCGTCCATGGTTGAGAAGCTCCCCACTTCATCCTGCAGAGCAGGCAGCTCTCCAGGAGGACCTCTGCTCCAGCACCATCTCTCCCAGTTTCCCCTGGTAACACACAGGTTCCCTGTGTGGGCAGGGTGGCAGCTGACCCGTCCCCTGGGCGTGGGGCAGCATTTTGGGGAACAGCGTGGAAGCAAGGCTCTTTCCTCCTGCTTCCTGTGTCTTTGGCTGCGACCACCAACCCTATCCATGACCCCTCGCTCTACCTCCAGTCCTGGTGATTTTATTTCCCAAGATTCCTGATCGCTTTCTAGGGATCTGTTCTGGATTGCACCTAAGTGGGCCGTGGGCTTCTACGGCTCTGTCCTCCTTGCCTCTCACTGGCTGCTCAGAAGGGACCAGAAGCTCTTCTTGGTCTTCATCCACAAGGCAGCTTGACAGGTTCTGGGCAAGTTTACTAGGTTTCTTGAGTTACGGGGAGTAAATATTCCCTAAAATGCATCGTGGGTAAAACACGTGGTTCTCTCTCCATGACCCTAACCCCTGCCCAGGGTCATTTAGGGAAGGGAAGAGGAAAGAAGCAATGGGAGAAGAGAAGGGGGGTTGGGAGAGAGAGATATCTGTGACTCTGGTGGCATCAGACTTGGGCAGGATGGGGTAATGGCCAAGGCACGTGGACAGTGGAGACAAACAGCCTGGGTTCCAGCTTTCTACCTACTATCTTGTGACCAAGGGCAGTTTCTTTATCTTTTTGGACCTCAGTTTCTTTTCTTTTTTTTTCTTTTTTTAAATATATATTTTTAAATATTTTATTTATTTATTTGTCAGAGAGAGAGAGACAAAGAACGAGCGAGAGAGAGTGTACAAGCAGGGGGAGGAGCAGGCAGAAGGAGAGGCAGGCTCCCCACTGAGCAAGGAGCCAATGCGGGAACTTGATCCCAGGACCCTGGGACATGACGTGAGCCGAAGGCAGAAGCTTAACCGACTAAGCCACCCAGGCGCCCTTATTATTATGTTTCAATTTACATAGTTGATTTTGTATATCTTCGACCATGAATTTGTTTTTGTTTGCTGAAATTGTCATCTATCTGGGCACTAGAGTTACAATGGGGGTAGACAAACATTGATCTAATACTTAGAGGAATAAATGGAAAATTGCAATGGGGATCTAGGCTTTGGAAAAGGGGAACATGGGGGCTCAGAATGCACAATGATGAGAATGAATCCAGCCAGGCTGGTGATGGAGGGCTTCCTGGAGGAAGTGACTTTAGGACAAAGTTATGAAGGGTGACTAGGAATGAATTAGTCCAAGAAGGGAGGGAAAAGTATTTAAGACAGAAGGAATAGCATATGTAAAGACCTTGCAAGTGTGAAGGGCAGGCCTACATGGTGGGGTGCAAAGACTTTGAGGGAGTGTGTCAGGAGATGCAGCTGGAGGCAGGCAGCGCTTGGAAGCAGGTTAAGGAGTTTGGTTGTTATCTAGCAGATAGATCCTTTGAAGGCTTTCATCAGGGAGATTGACCCCAGCAGAGCTGCCTTCAGAAAAGCTCACTTTAACTAAGGGGAGGCCAGGGAGGAGGCGAAAGGCCATTTGGAGGCTTAATTTTTTTTTCATTAAAATAATCTTTGAAAAGAGATCGAACAGATTTATAATAGTATTAGAGTATTCCTTTACAATACAAATTATTACTTGCCCTAGGCTTTTAAAAAATTATGGTCCAAGACACATAATATAAAATCCATCATTTTGTCCATTTTTAAGCAGACAGTTCATTAGTGTTAAGTCTATTTATGACGTTGTGCAACTGATCTCCAGAAGTTTTTCATCTTGCAAAACGGAAACTCCATACCCGTTAGACGATTCCCCATTTCCTCTCCCTGCAGCCCTTGGCAAACCAGTTCTTTCTGTTTCTGTGAATTTGGCTACTTCAGGTACCTATACGAGCGGCATCAGAGAGTTTTTGTCTTTTTATAACTGGCCCATTTCACTGAGCATGATGTCCTCAAGCTTCACTCATGTTGTAGCATATGTCACAACATCTAGGAGGCTTTTGCAGGAGCCGGAGCGAGAGCTGATGGGGGCTTGGACTGGGGCTTGGTCACAGGGATGGGGAGAAGGTGACAGATCAGGGAGATTTGGGGAAGGTCGAGGTGCAGGATTTGGTGAAGGATGGGAAGGTGATGAAGCCTCCAGCCTTGGCCTTCAAAGGTGGCCGTGGACAGGCCAGTGGCAGTGTGACTTGTGTGCTCCTTCAGAGGATGGGGGTGGAAGTGACCCAGGGCCTGATTTGGGAACAAAGGAAATTGAGAAAGAACCTCTTCTCTGTTCTTGGCCCAGAGCTTTGAGGAGACCAGCAGGGATGAAAGCAAGCAGCCAGTCTGGTTTCTTTACCCCCTTGGTTGTATCTTCCTACAGAGTGCAGACCTCTCCATGGTCTTCGGGGCATCCCAGATGAAAGGGAGGAGGAGGAAGTGTGTGTCCTGTGCTCTGTCCCTATTCACCCACCACGAGACTAGACACCCCGTGGATCTGCTCTGCTGTCTCTGGTCTGTGTCATCCTCTACCCGCCCACCTAGAGACCCCCCTCTCTGATCCTATCTCCTCCAAAAAATGGTTGGGTCTCTCCTCTGAGAAAGAAATTGCAGCGTAGAGAATCCTGACCTGGACCTTCTTTGGCGTGTGGCATCTTCTGAAAGCAGGAGGCCCCGGGCCACCCCTAGGGATGCTGGGATCAGATGTGAGCCCCACCCTCCGAGGGACAAACAGTCATTGACGTGGCAGTTTGAACGGGTGCTGTGGTGGTTCATGAAAGGGGCACTTGGTTCTATTTGGTTTGGGGGTGGGTGGGTGCGTGGGGGGGGGAGTTGTCAGAAAGGGCTACAGAGAAAATGGGATTTTCTAGAACTGTGCCTTGGCAGATTTTTATCAGCTTGGAGGAAAAGGTTAGGGAGTGGAGGCAGATAAGGGAACACAGGAGACAAGCCCGGGTCTTCAGCCTGCTACCAGGAAAGAGGGCCTTGCCAGCCTCAGTCTCTTTCTCTGTGTAAGACGGGGACAGAAGCGCCATGGCTCTGTGCCCTGAAGGTGTTCAGTCACCACAGCCTGCCCGTGCTGCTTCACTCCGGGCTCTGCCCACCGCTGTACACATGTTGGCTGTCCCCTCTGTCCCCTTCCCGGCCGCCGCTCAGGCCCCCTGCGCTCTGGCAATTTCTTTCTTTGTTATATCCTGGTGGAGCTAGAAGTGGCTTTGAAGCCCGCCTGGCACTTTAGAGGGAGAGAAGTAAAAGCAGTTCAAGGGATGTAGGTTGGAAATGCAGACTGGCCGCAGGAGCGCCCTTTTCTTTTTTTTGCTCAGAACATCTGAGTGTCTCTGTGGGGCACCCCCACCCCCGAGAGTATTGCCTCCCCTGGTTGCAGAGAGGATGTGAGAGCACCTGGGGGAGGGGGTGTCTGCTGTGAGTTTGGGGCAGGCAGGGCTAGGCGAGACTGTAGTCCTCCCGCCCCACCCCTGCCATTCCACCAAAATAGAAGGACCCAAGTGTCAGCCCCGGGGAGGGAAACCTTTGAAGCTGGAAACAGCCCCGGAGGGAAGGCTGAGGGAAGCGGTGTGTTAATATTCACGGGGCAGCAGCGGTCATCCCTGGGTTTTCTGTTTTCACGGCAGGCAGACAATCACCAGGCTAGCTTAGCAATTGCACAGCCTGGGAGGCAAGGCCTGGGCTTGGCTTACAAATTGTTGGGTGACCTTGGGCAGCTCACCTCCCTCTCTGGGCCTCAGTTGTCTCATTTGTAGCATGAGGGACTGTGACTGGGTCCCTTCCCGCTGCGACATTCAGGATTCGCATCCTTGATAACTTGGCCACGCCCCCGCGTTTCAGCACACCCCCTCCCATCATCTAGGTGGCCTGGGCGACGTGCTGAGATGCTGGAGAGCAGCAGGGACAGAAGTCTAACGCTGAGGAGTGGTGGGTTTGCCTAAAAACCCCCTTTCTGGGAGGTGGGCGGGGCCACATTCAGAGGCAGCCCAGGCATGGACCAGTGCATTTGGGGTAGGGGGCTGCTGTGTCACCTGTTAACCCTTTATTCCTGGGGAGCCAGCTGGGGGTTCTGACAGAGGGCTCTGGGGGTCAGGAAAGGGAAACATTTGGGGGGCTTGGGGCAGGGCCTATTTATCGACTGGCGCGGAAATGTTTCAACATTTTGACAAGCCTTGAGAGTGTATGAGAGACCTGCCATTTGCCAGCCCTGTGGAGTGGACGGAGGGACAGGAAAGGCTGCCAGGGCCCTAGGGGCAGCTTTCTCGCCATTTCCACCACCAGAAAAGTTCCTTTCACTCGGAGTGATTGGCAGGTCACTGTTTCCACTTGGCCCAGCCTCCCAACACCAGTGGCCGCGACAAGGGACGCTTCCTCCCCTCCCCTTCACTCCTGTCCAGACACGGGAGCAGCACCGTGGCTCGTGGCCTGGCCAGAGCTTGTCCAGCGGCGGCCGGCACTGAGGGCTGGGCAGCCTCCGCGCTGGGTCCTCTGTGGCCGCCTCCCTCAGCCGTCTTCCCTTCCCGGGGGGGGGGGGGGGGGGGGCAGCTTGCTTGGCACCGCCCCCCACTCCTAACCCCAGATGAGGACTTTCCCCTATGCTCTGCCTGTCCAGCGAAGGAGAAAGTTGGGGTAGAGTTGCGGGGGGGGGGGGGGCGGGCAGCAGGAGCAGGTGCCGCTGAAGGGCAGCTGGTGGGGGGAGACCCCAGTTCTTGGGGCAGGGCCCCTTCTCTGCCTGCTGCCCCGACTTCCCTGTGCAGCAATTTCGCTTTCTATTTTAAACAGTTTGGGTCGGTTGCTTCCCTGCCTTCCTGCTGGGTGTTTATAGTGAGGAAAATAATTGGTAATATTTGCACAGATGTGCCGGCATGGCAGCTCACCACGGGCACCTTTACCCAGGGGACCCTCCCTGCCCCCAGCCTCCCTCTAGCAGCCGAGGAGCCAGCCTGAAGGGGGGGATAACAGCAAGCTCCCCCTGCTCCCAGAAGCCTCAGGCAGAGCTGGGAAGCAGGAAGCCGAAAATGCCCCAGGCACACCCCAGAGGCAGGCCTCAGCAGGCCTCAGCAGGCCTGGGAAGGTTCCCCCCCTCCCACCCCAACCCTGCCCCTGCTGCAGGAACTGATGGGAGGAGCCTGGGTTCCACAGGATGGGCCCTTCCTAGGGGGCTGTGTGGGAGGGAAGCCCCCGGGGGCTCTGTTTCTGATTACATTTTCTCCTGCAGAGCCTGCATTTGCTCCTGGGGTAAAGGAGGGGGTAAAAAGGCAGGGGAGCAGGGCCGGGGTGAACACAGAACATCATCTGGCTTCTTCTCCCCTGTCTCTAGGCCTGGAAGCAGCATTCTGGAGGGCAGGGAAGGAGGCAGGTATCATGCGGGCCAGGGAGGCGGCCTGCCGCCTGAGCAGGGCCTGGACTGCTGTGTGTGCTGCTCGCTGCCCATTCTGGGGCCCGGCCAGGCTGCCCATGGGGCGAGACCGCACAGCGGGCAGGGCCAGGGGACGCGCCTCAGCCACCGGGGCCCCTTCGGCCCTTACACGCGTGTGTGCTGCATGTGTGGGTGCGTCTGTGAGTGTGGGCGTACCCGTGAGTGTGCGCCCATGGGCTGTACCTGTGTGTGCACGCCGGGCTGCCTGCCTGGGGCTGCGGGGCTGTGTATGCACGAGTGTGCACACGTGTGCTACATACATGTACCCGTGTACATGCGTGCGTGTGCCTTGGTTCGGGTGTCCCCAGAAGCCCACCGAGAGACAAGGATTCAATTGCAGGTAGAGGACCCCAGAGAGCACAGTAGGGGAAGTGAGGAAGAAGGTGCAGGAAGGCAGGCAGCCAGCGAGGGCCACTGTCTCCAGCAAACCGCTGTCGTGGGCAACTGAACGTCAGTCCTGCTGGGGAGCCAGAGGGCTCCCATTCAGAGGGCAGGAAGCCCACCAACTCCCATCTGTCGCTTGCTGACGCCTCCTGACAGGGCTGTTGGCTGTCTGGCACTTAGGCTTGTCCTTGGCCTAGTGTCACAGAGTTCCCAGGGAGCAGCGTCGCTGTGGGGAGCGAAGTGCTGAGGGGAGCTCCGTAGCACTACCGGGTCTGCCGCTGTGTGGTGGGTGTGGCAGGTGTGGTGACGCACCCTCGGGGCCCCTGCAAGAATGATAGGCTTGGACCTCCAGCAGGTGCCCCCGTGGCAAACAGCCTCAGGGCAAGCCCCCTTGGTGGGCTGCCCCAGCTGCAGAAAGCCTCCTCGCTCAGGCCACTCTCCTTTTCTGGGGGGCCCCCATCCAGTGACTATTTGCTGAGGGGGTTTAAAGGCCTAGCCCTTTGTCCCAACTTGGGTCAACCCTGAAGGGTCTCCTGGCTCCAGACCCCAGTGCATTTGGGCCTGCCTCGCAGCCTTCCCCAAACCATATCCCAGGAGCAGCCCCTGTACGCATCTGGCGCTCACCTCTGTCTCAGGGGCATCCAGCCTACACAGCGTGCGTGTGTCAAGCCAGCGAGGCATGTACAGGTGTGGGGTGTCATCTCAGACCTCCCCAGGGCCCCCCATACAAAGTAATCTAGAAGCCAAGCTTGGCCCTCTGCTGGCCCAGGCAGGCTTATGGGGGCGTGGAAGACAGAGGATCCTGGAGATTTGGTGCCGAGCCTGGGGCTTGAGGCTTCCTCCCCACCCTGCCCTGGAGCAGTGCTCAGGAGGGAGGGACACGGGACTCAAGAATGGGAACCAGGGGATTGGGGCTCCTTGGGGCCCCCCAGGCCCTGCCTCCACTCCTGATAGGTGCAGGCAGCTCAGTGAAGCCTCACTCACCCTTCCTCCCGACCTGCAAGCTCTCGAGCCTGGAAGGGATTTTTTGTTCAGGCGTGGACGCTGTCTTGTCTCGCGTGGAATCAAGTGCCCACTGCCTCTCTGCATCCAGGCTACTCTGAGCAGAGAAGTCCTGGGACGGGTAGGTACCCTGACCACCCCTCCTTCTATGGCCTTCTTGAGAAGACTGCCGGGGTCCCAGAGCAGCAGACTTGGGGCTGGAGGTCAGTCTTGGAGGTCAGTGGGCTGCAGACAAAGGTGGAGGCAGGCGAGGACACCAAGAGGCCCAGAGGGTACCCAGTGTTACAGAAATGTTTATTACAAGGATAAATATATACAATAATGGGATATTAAAACTGCTGATTCTGGGCCTGTGGGACTCCAGGGGATGCAGGGAGTGGAGGGCGGGGCAGCTCGGGGGTGGGAGGATGGTGGGATAAGGTGGGTCCCACAGCCCTGGGCTCTGGATGCAGCCTGGGAATGACCAGGTCCCCAGATCTTGCACAGTGGGGTCCTTTGCTCGAGCCTGGATAGGCCTGCCTTCCCAATGTACGGCCCTCCTGGCTGCCTGGATGCCTCCAAAATTCTGGATGTTCCCTAGTGGCTGGGAGTGTTGAGAGGAGCTCTGGGTAGAGACAGTGAAGGAGGCTGACCAGGGGCCCACCACTGACCCCCAGCATTCAGAGGTGGGGAAACATCACTGGTCTTTGAGAGACATGCTGCCCAACCTCCTTCTCTGAGTTGGAGGAGCCCCCAGAAATGGCTGTAGTTTGGCTCTAGCCCAGATGCTCGAGGCCAAATTCAAATAGCTTTGGAGACTCCTGCCATGTCCCTGTTCATGAGTACTAAGAGTTACGGGAAAACGAATCCCCTAGATAAATTTTCCTCGTCCCTCTAGACCTTGCTCAAGGGACACCTCTTCCAGGAAGCCTTCTGAGTACTGCCGGCTGCTCAGCAGCCAGGCTAGCCCTGTATCCCTCCCCTCGTTTATATTCACTATGTCTCAGGGTCTCTCCTCACTGCTTTCCCGCAGGGCCAGACCCGGGGCCCTATGCTTCGTGGATGCTGGGCTGATGACACTCTCTCTCTGGGATGGCGTTAGCTCAGGGCCACTCAGGAGGAGCCCAGAAAAGGGTGATGGGGGTGGGGACCAGGGGTGGAGTGGGGAGGCCCATGTGGTCTGGCAAAGTTTCAGGACTCTGTCATCACATCTGCCTTTTGCTCCTACACAAGGAAGCTCGAAGAATCTTCCTTGGCTGTGCTTTACATGCCTGAGACGCTTCTTCTCTGTCTAGAATCTACGGTGTCTTACAGACCCACGGGAGAGAGCCAGAAAGAGCTAGGGGCTCCTGTGTCTCTGTGTCTTTCCCTCCTGGTTGGCTGGGGTGTTGGCCTCATGGGGCCAGAGAGCGGAGTTGGGGAAGCTCAGATTGTCCCCAGAGTGGAGACTCCCATAAGCAGAAAGCACTGGGTCAGATCCCTGCCCCCAGGTGTCCTTTTCTCTTCTGGTAACCTCCCGCTTTTTCTCTGTGGAGAAGCTGGCAGAGCTGGGGAGTGGGCCGCTGGCAAGGCAGGAGACCCTCTCGGGGGTGGGCAGAAGAGGCTGAGCTCCCAGCCAGCCTCAAGCCAGAGGTAGGTGCTGCCTGGATGGCTTGGTGGGCAGCCCTACCCTGTCCTGCTTCCCGACATAGTCTGGGCTAGAGGGTGGTGCCCCTGGCTTTGCTCTGAGGCCGGGGGCTGGGGACGAGAAGAAGTGACGGGGGAGCCCTGTAGGCCGTGGCCCGGGAGGCCTCCCCCCAACAAGCCAGGGTGGCGGGATGTCTTGAGGGGCCCGAGCTCTCCCGAAGGTCTGCAACCCCAAGCCCCACTGGCTTCTCAGGTGGAGCAGGGGAGTCAGGCTGCCAGGCCATGCTGGCCACTAGCCATGGCCATTCTGGGACATGTAAGCTGCCAGAGCCACCACCACGGCCACATAGAGCCCAGCGCCCACAGCGATGGAGAGTGTGGCCAGGAAAAGGGCCCTGCGGGAGGTGGTGCTGGCCAGGCGGAAGTCTCCCTTGGAGATGGCCTTGCTGGTCTAGGGAGAGAGAGGCGCTGGTGAAAGGGGCGTCCCCACCTCAGGCAATACAGCCCTAGCCTGCTGGGCTCCAACCCCCTCCTGCACCCGCAAGCACCCCCACCCCCACCCCCACCCCCATCCTTGGTCAAGCCCTCTGGTGGAGGGATGGGGCTGGAGCGGATGCCCTGCGCCCTCGGCCCTCGTGCTCTTACCCCCTGGGAGAAGTAGAAGGCAGCGATGCCCAGGGGCCAGAAGCAGCAGAGCATGGAGAAGATAGTAAGGCCCAGGTGGTCCCTGGGGGGCAGTGCCACGAAGTTGTCTTCACTTTCACTGTCTGTCGAGGTCACATCACTCTGCAAAACACACGTAGGGCTTTTGCGACCAGGCCCAGGATCACTGGTGGCAAGGACGTGGGGCCACAGGGAGTGTCATCTGCCGCAGGTAGGAGTGTAGCAGGTTGGGCTCCGCACTCTCTACCCGAAGCCTTGACTGTGACCCAGTGACTCCCTCCTTAGGAATTAGCACAAGGTACAAAGAAAGAAAGGCAAGTATCCACTTATAGTCACACGCATCACCGAATAGTAACCGTGAAAGAAGAGAAAGAGTCTCAATGCCCAGTGAGCAGGAGACTGAGTTATACGTGATGGGAGAACGTACAGCAGGATCCCATGGAACCCTTGAAGTTCGCCTGGTAGACAACTAGTAAATGACGTGAGATACGTTGCTTAGAAAAATCTGGTGATAAAACTGTGTACAGCAAGATCTTTTGGGGGGAGTAGGGTGGAAGAAAAACATTGAATGAAAAAAGACTAGAACATCATCTACTAAAATAATAATATTTTCTTCCAGTGGTTTTCTTTATTTTAAATTACTTATATAATTAAGAAAACAAGAACAATAAATGCTATTAAAAAATTAAGTCAGCAACCCAAGCTTGTATTTCTCAAAGTATGGACAACACCTGTGCCCAAAGAACCTTTTCTTCGGTAACATACAGATTCTTGGGCCCCAAGCCAGGCCCACCGAATCTCAACCCCCAGAGGCTGGCCTGGAAATCTGCATTTTAAACACAAGCCCTCACCTCCTCCTCCTCCTGGTCGTTCTCCTGGCCCTGCAGCTCCTCTTGAACCCCGTAGGACACAGTCTGGATGCTGATATCCTCTTCTACTTGACCAGGTTCTGTGGACCGCTCCGTGGGCCCAGCCTGGAGCTCCCTGTTCTCCGTGAAGCTGGTCTCACAGCTGCTTGCCCTGGCTTCCTTGACCTTGTCCCTCCCCAGGAGGCAGCTGGGCCTGTACCAGGCCTCCACGGCCAGCTGCAGGGACCCCGGGTCCAGGAGCTGGTGGGTGCGAGTAGAGCCAGCCCCACCCAGGAGGTAGGAGTAGAGCTTGTCTTGGCATGACCAGCTGTGCGAAGCCTCAGCGTAGGGGTAGGGGCCGTGCAGGGGGGCGGGGCTCCGAGGCAGCAGAGGGTTCTGCAGTTCACTCAGACTCTCCATGGTTCTGGGGGCAGCTCTGGGGAGGGGAGCCTGGGCCAGCGGAGCCGTCCTCAGGGAGCCTGCTGGGCGAGCAAGACACACAGACAGACGCTGAGTCTCGGGTGTTGGGTGCAGGACTGGAAGTGTTTAAGAATGCGGGCCCTCGGACCTGGCCTTTGCCACCGGCCAGCTGCGGGGCCTCGAGCCGGCTACTTCTCTTCTCAGACTGTCCTTGGTCTACATAGTGGGCACAGCCGCAGGACTTACCTCATAGAGTTGGCTCCTTCCTCTCTCCCGGGAACACATAACGGCTGAGCGTCAGCTCCCTGCCAGGCACTGTGCAGGTGATGGGGACACAACGGCGAGAAAGGCAGGGAGCAGGGAGAGGGAGGGGAGGCTGCACACTGTCTTCACGGAGTTCACAGTGCTGAAGACACCTGCCCTGAAGGAGAAGGACAGCAAGGGTTGTAAGAACGAGCGAGGGACACAACTGACCCAAGGTACAGGGAAGGCTTTGGCGCCAAGAGCTGAAGCAAGAGGATGGGTTGGCAAGACGAGGAGACGGGGAACACGTTTCATGCAGAGGCCGAATCAAGGATGGTCGCTCTGAGAGACTGGGAGAAGGCTGGTGCCTCTCAGGGTAGAGAGGGAGAGGTGGGCTCGGCGTGGGGCCAGAGCATGCAGCCCTGTTTAGGTCTAAGAGGACTGCAGGGGTCTTGGCAGGAGTGATAGGATGCGACTTGGGTCCGGAAGTCTTCCCGTGGCTGTGTGTGGGGAATAGCTTGGAGAGGGCTGGGCTCACGGTGACACCCGGAGGGGGCTTTGCCGTGGCTTCAGGTCAGCTGAGGACAACGGGAACTTAGTAGTGGGGAGATATTGACAGGACTTGGTAGCAGGGGTGATATTGGGTTGAGGGAGGATTTGTTCAGGGTTGGATGGGACTGTGCTTGGCTCAGAGCTCAGCACAGGCCACGGGCTCACAGCTGTCCCTTCTTCCGAGGAGAGGAGGCTTCTCCCCAGTTATGGTCTTAGGGGCATGCACCTTAGAATAATCTCCCCTCTAAGGCAAATTGTGGCTTTGGGACGTCCTGTGGGAACCAAAGCAGGGCCTCCTGGTCACTAAAGGCTTGACTGGTACCTCCCAGCTGGAAGCGTCGATACACTCATAGCCCAGTGTGTGGACCCCTGTTGGGCTACCGCTTCCTCCTTCGGCCAGCCGTGAGCACCTGGGAAGGGCGCATAGTGGGTGCTCACGGCTGGCTGAAGGAGGGAAAGGCAGCCTGTGAACGTGTCTACCACAAGCCTACACACACTCTGGGGTATGGCAGGTAGAAATGGGATACGGAAAGAGGAGAGGGGCAGGCCAGGTGGCCCCAGGGACCCTGTGCTCTCCCTCCCAGGCCCATAGTAGTTGAAGGATGACAGGGTCATGTCTTGCCCTGGATTGATAATCTGAAGATCGGAGAGTTGGTCCTGCCCTTGATACTTTGGGCAAATAATCACGCCCTTCTGGGTTTCCTCAGCTGTAAAGTGCAGACGCTAATCCCAGCCCAATCCCCAAGGTCGTTCTGAGGATCCAGAGATGGCCGAGATGCCATTACGGATCATAAGTATGGGGGACTGCTCTGCTTACTTCCGGGCTTCAGTCTTCACCCATGTAGGGTCATTTCTGGCCTGATGGTAAAGGGAAAAGTGTGGGGAGGGATTTCTGCCCCCAGGGATGGGTTTGTCTAGACCCCCTCTCCAGTTCCACTCCCCATCAAGAATCCACAGCCAGAGGCTGACCATTTCTCTTTCTGCCCCAAGAGAAGTGGCTGGATTCCAGAAAGCTGATTTTTGGGAAACTTGCAGACTAAGCAGGGCTCAAGGGATAATGGGGAGTGGGACAGAGTGAGGGGCGGGGGAGGGCCAGGCAAGACTGGAGGGGGGCACTGAGGGTGAGTTCCCTGGCTGGTGGCTAGGAGGGAGGAGGGAGGAGGGAGGCTGGTGATGCCTGGAGGCAAAGGAGCAAGAGGAGGCTGCCCGTGCCTCAGAGGCTCCGAGCCCTGACAAGTGTGGCCTCTGGGGCTGGGGCTCCGAGAATGTCTAACAGATTCATGGAGGGACCCAAAGTGCCCAGCTTTTCACCCAGGGAGGGCACAGATGGTGCTGGAGACGCTGGGCTGCCCTGCACCTGGGGGCTCTGTGGGCACATGAAGCCATTACAAGTCCTACCTGGGCTGTCTCCCAGCTGTGGCAGAAGTTTCTCCACGTGCAGAGATGGGACATGGGTCCTCAGGAGGGGTGGAGCTCACACATGCAGGGGCTTCACTACTTCTCCCTCCTCCTTCCTCTCTGGGAGTTACACATGCAGGGAGCCCTGGGGACTATAGTGATGTGCCTGGGCTTCTCTGGGCAGATTTCCAGTGGGCCTGCCCCTTCGGATCCCCCCCATCTCTCTGACCCCCTGGTCTCTTCTGAGTCCCTGTCACAGCCTCTCCCCACCCCCAGTGGATGTGACTCACAGATGTGCAGTTGAGGCGCATGTGACCCTAAGGCTCATGGGTTTGGGAGTCAGGTTCACGGGGTTCCGTCCCTGACCCATCCCGCATTAGCTCTCTGATCTGGCACCTCGGTTTCCCTATCAGTAGTAAGAGGATTAAATGGTCACTGATGTCGATGGTGGCACCAGCACTCCATGATCCCACAGCCTCAAGGAGCCCCTCAGAAGTGAACTCCCCCACCGCCTGCCCCCGTCAAGACTCAGGGATACGTGAGCACGCTCAGAACCCAGTGAGGTGCCACCTTCCCCCATCATGGCCCCTCGAGCACCCTGCGGGAGGCAAAGGGAAGGCAGGGCATCTCCCTGTCCAGTGACAGCCGGGCCATAGCATCATCCCCTGGCTTCCCAACTCCCCCTGGGCTGCCACAGTCCATGCCCTGCCCTCCATCTTGCCCACCCTATGGGATTCTAGGACATGGCTTCCAAAGGCCCCCTAGCCTCTCCTCCAACTGGTCTTAATGCCCCCTCTGCTTACAGCCCCAAGGGTCCCTACTGTCATCTGTGTGGGCAGAGGTAGGTAGCGGCCTTTCGGCGGGGTGGGTGGGAAGGACCAGCCCCAGGGCCCTCCAAGCAGACTCATGCCTCAGAGTCACCCCTGCCCTATGCCCTGAAGGAGGGATAGGAGGCCCTGGCCAGTCAGCTGTCCAGTTCCCCAGAAGGAAAGGAAGGATACTTGTGGCCACGAGTCAGGCCCCGGAGCTCTGGAGACTTGCAGGCACATTTGCACAGCGCACTTGTCCAGGGCAGGCGGGGGCAGCGGGGTCCCCGTTCAGCCCCCTGCTCTTGCCAGCCATCCTCTCTTGGTCAAAGCATACCCAGCCGAGCTACTGAAACCCAGGGCACAGCCTTTCCTGGATTACACTCCCCTCCACCGCACTCCGATTGCGCCGTGGGGCAGGGCTCCTCTGCTTCGTAGACAAAGACGCATGATCCCAGGTTTCCATAACAGGGACATACCGAAAGCCACCCGAACGCCCAACAATGAGGGACAAGTGAAATAAATTACGGTACAACAATCCGGTGGTACAAGGCCTCGGAACAGGTTTACAAAAAGGAATGACAGGAGAAAAATGCTCACTGCAGCTCGAGTGAGAAGGAAGAAAAGAAAGTGGTTCGCGCCTGGAATCCAACCCCACCAAAGCGTCCATGGCGATTACCTCCGGCCGTGGCTGCACAGGTGCTCTCCATTCTCCCCTTTCCACCGCGCCGTTTTGCGTTTCCCGTATTTATTTTTACATTGAGCATGTACTTCTTTTAAACCAGAAAAAAATTAAGTGCATAGATTTCTTCTGAGCCAAATTATCTAAAATTGGTTTTAAGCCTTTCCAGGCTTGGGGGTTCCTTCTGGGTTTAAAGGCTGAGAACAACATCAAAGCCCGCCCTGACACAGACAGATGGACAGACACACACATGCATACACGTCCCTCCACTTCCATATGTCCACCAAGCTATGGGATACAGCCCTTCCTCACAGTCCAGTCAAGGGTCAAATTCCAGAGCAGGTCATGTTCTCCCCATAACCTGCTGAGGCCACATGAGCGTTCACCAAGCTGATCCTGGGGACCCCACACTGAGTCCTGGCCAGAAGGAGGGGGTGGCAGATCCCCAGGCCCAGGCTTCTCTGCCCTTAGCCTGGCCTGACATTTTCACCTGTTGCTTAGGGCTGCCTCTCCCTGTTCCCTGGAGTAAGAGACCAGTGCTCAAAGCAGAGTCGTTTTCATCTCCATGTCTGCCCGGTCTCACACACACCTGTGTGTGCCTGCTGTCCGTGCTGACCCGGAAGCCTGCCTACTTGCTAGTGAGCATGTCTGTGTGTGTGTGTGCCCCCACACTCGTGCACACGTGTGCACGCTGCTCCAGATTGTGCAGTTGGGGCTAGAGGCCCGGACCCCACAAAAGGAGAGGGAGAGGTGGATCTGGGAGGCCACAGCCCCTGGCTTGTTTCCTTTTGAGCTGAGGACCGAGCTGGGCCCTAAGGTTTTCCACTCCCTGATTTAGAGATGGAGAGCACACTGCCGCCTCCAGAGCAGGGACAGGAAGCCCTCCAGGAACCCACTGGGGTCCAAAGATAGCCTCCCACTGGGGTCTGACTGTTCTGGAGTCCAATCGTACAGTGTAGTATCAGTTTGCTTATCTATAAAATGTATGGAAGGGTAGCAGGGGTTGATTTTTAACAGCTCAGCTCTGTATGACCCTGGGATTCTACTGGGAGAAGAAGAACAATAACTTAACATTTATTGAGCTTTTTACCACGTGCCAAGAGCTGAACTGCTCTAAATGTCCATCTGACCCTGTAGTTTCTCGTGGGAGAGTCACAGGAGGATAGGGGCTTCCTCTTCTGGCTGTGGCCGACTAGCCTGTGTCGCACCAAACTGCCTAGAACAGCTAGAAAAGCTAGGGAACGATAGGAAGGCAGCGAAGAATCACCACGGAAGCAAAATCCCAGAAGAAAGAGAAACACCAAGAGGTGAGTCCCACCAGTGGCATCACTTTGCCCTCCCAGCAGTTTTTTTCAGAGGCTGGGGAGAAAAATGGGAGTTCAGGGCCTATTAAGGAGGGGCCCCAGGAAACACCCTTGATTTTCAACTGGGGCCTCTTTAGGGGTATCCCCGAGGACCAGCAGCAAACCAGAAACAGCCCAGTCCTCACAGGCACAGAAGCCAGGCTTTGAATCAGCTCCAACCTAATCAGATTAAGGTGATCTGCACACAGCCACACTGCCGGCCAGAAGCAGAAGTTGTCCGGGGCCGCGGTTCTCGGTCATTATTGTGCGCTAACATCACCTGCATCATTGGCCCGGACTGCTGGGTTCCCTCCTCACAGCCGATGGCTCCGAAATGACCCTGAGAATTTACATCTCTAACAAGTTCCCGGGTGGTGTTGACGCTGCTGGTCTAGGGACCACACTTTGAGAACCCTGCTCTAATAATTACTGAAAGAATAGTTAAAAAAAAAAGTAACCAATAAGCTAATAGATCCAGATATGAAATAATAAGAATACTTGATTTATCCAAAATGGGGCAAGATTAAAAAAAACATAGAACAGGCGAGGCAAAAAACAACTAGTAGGATGTTAGACTTAAACCCAACTGTATCAGTCATCACATTGAATGTAAATGGAATAAAAAACCAAAGATAGTCCGCTGTGTATTATTCTATTTATATGAAATTCTAGAAGACTCAGTAGCTGCTAAGGGCCAGGAGTAGGGGTAGGGGGGGATTGACTGCTAAGGGCCCTGAGGACTTTTTGGAGAGACGAAGTGATTCTGTATCTTGATTGTGGTAGTGGTGACATGACTGCGTGTATTTCACAAAACTCACTGAATCACGTATTTAAATTAATGACTTTCATTATATGTCAAAGCTGATCTTTTAAAAAACGACTGGATCTTGGGGCGCCTGGGTGGCTCCATTGGTTAAGCAGCTGCCTTCAGGTCAGGTCATGATCCTGGAGTCCTCAGCAGGGAGTCTGCTTCTCTCTCTGACCCTCTCCCCTCTCATGCTCTCTCTCTCATTCTCTCTCTAATTAAAAACAACAAAAAACAAAAACAAAAAAAAATGACTGGGTCTTTAAAACAACAAAAGCCAATTACAAGCTGCTTAGAAGCAGTGCACCTTAATTATAAAAACACACAAAAGTCTCAAAATAAATGAACGAGGGGCGCCTAGCTGGCTCAGTCGGTAAAGCCTGCAATTCTCGATCTTAGGGTTGTGAGTTGGAGCCCCACATTGGGTATAGAGATAACTTAAAAATAAAATCTTTAAAAAAATCCAAACAAAGTAAAAGAGTGAAATAATAATAGCATCTCCCACGAATTAAGTTCTTACTGTGCTCCAGGCATGATTCTACATGCGACGAGTTCTCTCATTTGATTCTTACAGTAGCCTCTGGTAACGCTATGAAGTATGCTGTCATTGTCCCCATTGTACAGATAAGGACACTGGGGCGTGAGAAAGTAATAAGTGACCAAAGGCACCCAGCTGGTGAGTGGTGAGCTGGACACGCACCTGGAGGCCTGACTCCAGAGTCGCTGAGAGCTAGTGCCCCTCTGTGTTCGCTCCCATTTATTGAGTGCTTGATTTGTCCTGAACGCCGTGCCACGTGCTTCAAACGCAGTATCTCACTCAAGCCATCCTCTTTCACATGGGGGGGGGGGGACTGCAGCTGAGAGAGGTTAACCAGGTTTCCTGAGATCACACAGCTGGAGAGTGGCAGAGCCCCATTTGACCCAGGTCGGTCTGATGGGAGCTCCTCCTGGCCCGAAGGGCACCAGGTTCTCAGGTTGGCTGCAGGGGTGAGGGCCCGGCATCGCTCTGTTGCGTGTGCTACCAGTGGGCTCTGAAGTGTTTGGGAAGACGCCTTGTAAACCCTTAGAAGGAGGCCAAAGGGACAGTGTGATGTGTGCCCCCAAGTTGGAGCACATCCTTGGGATGGGACCCTGTGGAGTAATGACAGCTGCGACTTACTGCAGCCCCACCTGCAGGAGCCGGGGGTTTCATACGCGTCACCTCGAAACTGTGCGATGACCAGTGGAGCTGGCTATTCTTATTTCCTATTTTTCAGATGAAGAAACTGAGGCTCAGAAAGGTCAGGTAGTTTGCTCAAGATTGAACAGTGGGGACTGGAATTGAACCCAAGGTTAATTGAACCCAAAGCCTGGGCTCACACTACACATTTCAGAGCCTACTGTGGGCAGAGGGGCATGAGAAGCGGTGTGGGTGTGATAGTGCTGAGGACCTGGCCTTGAATAGGTTAAAATCCAAGGCCTCAGTGAAGGGCATGGGAAATGGGAGCTTTATGAAAAGATAGGAGATGTGGGGTGACTTAGCAGCCCGGGGGTGGCTGCCTAGATGACCTCAAGGTCTGGACTCATACAAATACAGAGCCATTGCAAGGACGCTCAGCTCCTGACCACTATCTCTTAGTGAACAAGAATGATGCTTCTAAAGCAAAAAGATAAAAGCGAGATCTTCTTGGTAAGACAGAGGATGACATATAAATGATTAAAAGCCAGGGAAAAGGTGAAATCTTTAAGACTAGGTGCTAGGTCCTCCTCTCATCAGATAATATGTAAACCATTCTGCAAACTGTGGAGTGCTGTGACTACAGTGGTTGTTTGTAGATGGCTTGAGGATGGATTTGATGATCTCTGGACTAGCCTTATGGCTGCGGCTTACTGCATCTGACAGTAAAGAGAGAAAGCCGGGGGTCGGGGAAGGGGGGGGGAGGCTGGCAGAGTCAGAGTTGAGGGAAAAATGAGAACTTAGCTTTCTTTGCTTCAGTTTGCCTCTTCAGGAAGCTGACACCATTGATTATCCTTTCTCCTCTGCCTTCGACTGCTCCTAACTCCCAATCCTTCCTAATGGCACTTAAACATACTGTATTCTTTCTCGCTTAAAAAAGAAATCAATTGTGATGATTGTAAAATCCAGCTATAAATACTTTGATACTCCTCCCTTCGAGAGGTGGGGGGGGGTGTCTATGTCCCTCCTCTCTAATCTGAGTGGGCTTGTGACAGTCGCTTCAACCACAGAGCACAGCAGAAGTGATGCTGAGTGACTTCAGAGGCCAGCGTATAAAAGGCCATGCATCTTTCACCTTGTTCGCTGAAACGTGCTCTCTCCGAACCCCAACCCACCCTGTACGTAGCTGACTACTCTGAGGCTGTCACGCTGGAGAGGCCACGTGCGTAGGAGATCTGGGTGATGGGACCTCTGGAGCCCAGCCTTCCAGTCATGCCAAGATGTCAGACGTGAGAGGGAAGCCATCTTGGACTCTTCAAACCACCCCATCTGTCAGCTGAATACCACCGGGGGACCTCTGTCCGTGCCGCACGGAGTGGAAAAATCACACCGTTCAACCCTGCGTGAATTTCTGACCCTCAAGGTCATGAGGTATAATAAAATGTCTTTAGTTAAAGAGTGTCCTTAGTTTTAGCCACTAAGTTTTGGGGGTAGATAGGCAGCGACAGATACCTGGAACCTCTTTCCTCAGCTCCATTTCCCTCTTAGAGCTCCTGTCCTCTCTCTCCTTCACCTCACAGCTGCGTTTCTCAGAAGCTTCCACTCTACTCACATCAGAATCCTTTGGCTCTCAGCTCAAAAGTCACTTCCTCAGGGAGTTGGCCCTACATCCTCAGGCTGCATTTAGGCTCCTTGGCGATCCGCTCTCCAGGCTCCAGCTCCTTCTCTCAAAGAGCTTATGACAGTCTCTGTTTCTATATGTGTGATTTGTTGAATTAGTGTCTTTCTCCCTCACCAGACTGTGAGCTTCAAGAGCGTGGGGACTATGTCTTCCTCATCCCTGAAGCCCTCTACCTAGCATATAGCAGGCACTCAGCAAACAGTTGATCTCATGAATAAATGAGTGAATTAGTGAAGGAGGGGGCTCAGTATGCTAAGGCTCCCCCATAAGAAAGTACTTTCCAGGATCTGGGATGGATGGAGCACATCTGCATAATTTCTTGAGCAGTCACTTCAGACCAGTTCCCGGGATTCAAGAATAAACAAGAAATGCTACCCGCTTTGAGGAGGAATACAGACTAGCAAATAGGAAATTTCAGTAAAATGGGGTAAGGTGCGCTAGCTGCACCACGGACTGCTAGGGGCGCACTGATAAGGGACTCCTATCCTGGGACTGGAGTGGAGGCAATGGTGGGAACTAAGAAGAGGCTTTCAGAGCAGGTGACATCTGAACTGAGTCTTGAAGGAAGAATCTGAGCCATCCAGGTGAGGAAACAGCATGGAAGCATGGGGTGGTGGAATGGAGGGGAAGACAGGATGGTCTGGTATTGATGGAATGAGGCAGGAAAGGTGGGAAGGCTTCTGTTCCATGCAGAGAAGCTTTCTCCTGTGGGAAGTGAGGAGCCAATGAGAGTGGTAGCAAGGAAGTGATATGGTCATACCTGGGTTTTAGAGCGCTCTGGCTGCCCGCAGTGGAGAGAAAAGATTTGAGGTGAGTGAGAATGGAGGCTAGGAGTCCCTTGCAGAGACTACTATAAAAATGCAGGCAGGAGAGGATGAGGACCTGACCCTGATCTGTGGCAAAATGGATGGAGAGCAAGAGTTATATCCGAGGAGGAGTCAAGAGGCTGAATGAATGGGACTTTGTAGCTAACTAGAAGTGAGGGAGAGAGAGGAGCCAAGAATGACTTCCGGGCTTCTGGCTTTGTCAACGAAGTAGAGGTGATGCCACTAGTTGAGACAGAAAATCCAGGGGGAAGGCTGCTGGTTCAAGAATGCAACCTGAGCACAAATGACCACCTCCTCTCCTTTTTAAGGTTCTATTAAAACGATGGGCATATATTTTCTAAAGAGCGAAATCATAACAAAATTGGAAAACAACAAAGAATGATATCAGTGGACCAGAAACATTGAGGCATTTCTGGGAGATAAAGAACAAATGAAATTCCTTGGTGAAGAAATCAGTGCAGAGGCACCTGTGGCCCCAAACAGAATTAGAAGAAAAAGCCTCATGCAAGGGAGAGTTCTGTTAGGGACACAAACTCACCCAGCTTCAGAGAAGTCCACACCAGCTGCCTATGCTAGTCAATACCTTCCTTTATTTGTAAGTCTGACTGGACCTCAAAGGATAGTGAAGAACAACTCCGTGAAAATAAAAGAGAAGGATTAAATACACAAATAGAGCAATTGACTCAATAAGATCTAAATCATTCAAGTTTCAGAAAAGATCTTTAAAATTTTTTCATTTATATCCTCTGAGAGAAAAAAAGAGGACCTTGCATCCATCAAGCGAGAGCAGGCTGCTATGAAAAAGGAGCAAAGAACATGACGGTGTTTCAGAAAATGAAAACAACTGTCTAAATTTTCGAAAATTTAATGGAGTGGGGTGTCTGGTAGCTCAGTCAGAAGAGTATGTGACTCTTGATCTTGGGGCTGTGAGTTTGAGCCCCACGTTGAGTGTAGAGATTACTTGAATAAATATAACTTAAAAAAATTTAATGGAGAGACTGGATAACAGAATGGACACAGTTAAAGACTAACATTTTGATGTGAAAGAAAAAGTTTATGAAATTCCCCAAAACAGAGAGCAAGAAGATACAAAGATGGAGCATACGAAAGAAAGGTGAGAGACAGGAGGAGAGTCCCAGAGGTCCAACATCCGTCTAATAGGAATTTCAGAAAGACACAACAGAGAGACTGGACAGGAATAACAATGAAAGGAATAGGAACAGGAAACATTTACTGAGCTGGGAAAAAAAAAGAATATTTAGATTAAAAAGGCCCACCACGTACCAACCTAGTAAAATGAAACACACACACACACACCCTCCACAAGGAAGAGCAGGATGGGAAAGAGAAGTGGATGAGTTGGGTCTTAAAGTGCCTTTGGGATGTGAGGGCAGAAACTCCACCTGGCAATTAGATGTATGCAGTTGAAACCCTGGGTCATGGTCATAGCTGGAGGGAGACTTGATAATTGTCAAAGGACCCATGGAGAAGAACGAGAGGAGAGGAGCGGATGGAGGAAGGAGAGATAAAACAGCTGGACCACTTCTCAGCTCCTAGGGGAGGCTTCCTAGACACTTCCAGGGAGCATCAGTCTGCCTTTTTTAGAATCTGCTGCCACCCTGGGCCCATGGGCTGAACCAGCTTCTCCCTCAGAGCGCAATCCATTGGCCTGGGGATGGATTTGTAGCCGACAAAGGTGAAAATTGCTGGGAGGATTGGGACAGTGGCACCACTCCTCAAATTAGTCCATTTTCAGGCAGAAATCAAACCTTTATTCTTGCTGAAGCAGCCTGTCTCTTCACTGAAGCAGCTCGTTCCCAACCACTTAGAAGCAAACAGTGTGTCTAATGGCAGAAGATAACACACCTAATGGAGAGGCAGAGCATCGGAGCCTCACTCCCTGCTCGGCTTGCTTGGGGGAGGGGGTGGTGGGTGCTGATGGCAGCTGCAGGCAGGAGGGAGAGGAGAGAATAAAGGAGGAGTAAAGAGAAGAGAGAAGCTGAGTACAAAGAGCGGGGATGAGATTAGTCTTTATTGTCCCCCATCTTGTAGCAGAGGGGACCTTGCTCCAGGCAGGATGCCCACCAAGCCCCTGAGAAGAAAAGGGTGTTAGAAAATGCCAACGGTTTAGAGAACTGGGATGTTTCTTCTACTTTCTCCCTGGAACGGTGTTACTTTGGGACTGCAAGTGCCTCTAGGATACAAAGATGAATGGGCCTTTGAACTTGAAGGTAATTAAGACTGTGCAGATGTCTCTAGATATTATCTTATTCTCTGCCTCTGTCATTTTGTGTGTGAAGGGGAAGAGACTTGCATGTGTGTATTTCAATGTTTCCATCTCGCGCCTGCACACACACACACGTCATTTCTTAATGACCATGTGACAGTTATCTCTTCCTCTTCCTTAAATCCCCCCCTTGCCCCTAGTCCCAGATAACCGAGATCACCTAATCACAGGCCAGGGTTGACTCTCTTCTTTCCTTTGAGGCATTGCAGAGGGGGTCAGAGTAGGAGCCTCAGCAGGGAGCTGGCAGGAGGGGAACACAAGGACTAGCTAGTGGATAGTTTTGCCTGGTTGAGAGAGGAGCCAGAAGTGTCTGCCTGGGTTACCAGAGAGGTCTTGCACTCTGACAACTCAGGGGGTGGGGTATCTACCCGAATAGCTACGGAAGGTGGGGTGGTGCATTGTTCTAGCCCCAGCAGGAGGCCAGCACCCCCACAGACCAATGTTGCAGAAAATAAAGCCCCTTTCTATGCTTGCTGTATTGCGGCTGCCATCACATTGTTATGAGGGTTAGTGATTGTCCATTAACTCTGGAGAGCTGATTTTTGCCAGTGCTGCACCAACAGCTGGGAGCCAGAATGTGCTGACATGGGGGGAGCACATAGCGGTTGATCCCCCACCCTCGTTGGGCGCTTGCAGGGTAAGTCAGGGAGGTCACTGACATGGCTTACTCAGCTCTAACCAAGTGCCAATTAGCTAAGGTTTTCCTGAACATTGGCCGGGCCTGCCACAGTTGAGGAAAATTATTGTCAGGGAAGCTCATTTTGTTTTTCTATAAAAAAAGCTCTCCCCAGAGATGGATCTCTCCCGACTGTCCCCTCCTCCAGTTTTCTTAGGAGAGGGGATCCAGCCAGGCAGGGTCCTTGGGAGAAGATGGCCAAGAGTTGGGTTCCTGGTCTTTGGCTACTCACAAGGGATGTTAGGGGGGAGTGATTTCCTGGCCTCTTGGCCTGGAGGCACGGGCCCTCTGGCTCAGCAACTCTATACACACTCATGGCTCTCCCAAGAAAATAAGAGAGAGAGGGGGATCTTAAGGAAACATCAGAAATAGAAATGGCTTTTTCAGATTCCTATTGCTCGCTTCCACTCCATTCATAAAATCCAGTTCCTTGCTGAAAGGACATTAACTTACTCTGAAAACCAGGTTAATGAAATTGGTATGCTGTGTTCAAGGACTGAGGGATTCGTGGTCTCAGGATGGCCCTCAGAGCGCCTCACGGAACATCAGGAATGTTAGAACTCGTCTAGTCCAACCCTCTTTTACAGATGAGAAAACTGAAGCCTATGGAGGGGAAGAGGCCTGCCTGAGTCAGTGGAGAGGATCTGGGGCCAGAATATGGGGCTCCCAACTTCCAGTCAAATGCTTTTATTTGGAGATATTTTAACACTCTATTCTCTTATTTTATACCCATTTACTGAGTCCTTACTATTTTCCAGGTGCTGTGGGGGAGGGGAGGTGTGCAGGGTGGCAAAGAGATGAAAACAACACAATCCTTGCCTTCAAGGAGCTGCTTCCATAGATCTGTGATTCTTGGGGGGAAAAAAACACCAAAACTGTGAGTCAGACTCTCACCCTATGTTATCCTCTATAGGTGATAATGAAAGAGAAGCGGGGAGAGAACCCTTTGGCTCCTCAAGATTTATAAGTTGGGCTTCACTGACTGTGACCCCAGGGAGGCCAAGGACAAAGGAAGCCATGGTTTTGCTGGGAGAAAAGGGGGTAGGGGTAACACTGATCAGGTCACTGCCAGCAGGCCTGGCTGGTGATGGGAGCAGTGACAGCAGCTCACACAGGCATGGCGACCTACAGATGACAAGCCTTCAATCAGGTGCATTGTTTCATTGAGTGCCAAGGCAGTTCCCTGAGATGAGCGCAGCACTATCTTAACCCCACTTTATGGATGAGGAAACTGAGGCTCAGAAGCTTTGAGAGTTCAGGTAACTGGCTTCAAACGGATACATGCCAGCACCCAGCCAAGAACTCCTAGTCCAGTGCTCTTTCTATCACCGGGGGTGGGGGTGGGGAAGTTGTGCTGGGTTGAAAAGACCAGTGGTCAGCCACAGTGATAGGCCGATCTTCTGCGCAGTTTTATTTTGATCACTACATTCTGCCACTCAGAGAACTCTGCTCTGAAGAATTGGAAGCACTTTGCAGGCCTGAATGAGCTCATTCAGCACACTCTTGCCAGAAAGAGGGAGGACTCCAAATGGAGGCTCTGTCTAGGGTGACCAGCATTTAGCTACATAATAGAAAACAAGGCTCAGGTTCCCCCACTCTTTGCCCTCATGCACCGAGCAGTATAAAGCAAAACCAGCCTCCTTCCATTAGAGTCAAGAAGGCCACGGGGAAAAAAGGAAGGTATTTTCTGGTACCTTCTTCCTTCCCTGGAGAAATGGGTTAATCGGTCCTAAGGGGCCTGGCTCATCCTTGGCCCAAGGGCCATTTCCAGGACAAAGAAATCTTGAGGGTGGAGCAGGGGTGAGAGCAGCCACTCCAGTCACCCTGATGAGCAGGCTTGGGGAAGAGAAGGATGCTTAGTGAAGCTGGCTCTGATTTCCCTAGTGAGCAACACCATGGTGGGGACTGGGGCACAGGAGTCCAGATACTCTCTTTATCTTTCTTGGTGGGTAGAGTGTCTAAGAGCTGCCTCAGGTTGGGGTCAAGGCCTGGTGGTGTGGGGTCAGGGTGCCCAGGTGCCTACCTGGGCCCTAGTTCCCCAGGCCCCTCCCAGCATCCTCAGAGTGTAGGGTGAGGGTAGGGATAGACTTGGCGCGATCTCTGGCGGGGCGCAAGGTGCAGTCAGCAGGGAGGCTGAACCCCCTTCCCTGAGAGGGGTCCCACTACCTTCCCCAGCTCGATACAGCCTCGGCGCCTAGCTATGGGTTCCCGATGCGCCCCCAGACGGCCCCTTACCTGTCCCGCCGAGGACGGTCCCGCCTCCTCCGCGGGGTTCGGGGGCCCAGCATGGGCCGGTGAACGACGGCGCCCCCGCCTTGTGGCCGCGGTGGAGATCCCAGGAGAGCGCCTCTGCTCCCGGCCCGGGGTCCCTGCCGCCGCCGCCGCCGCCGCCGCCGCTTCAGCACCGCGGACAGCTCCCGCCCGCCGCCCGCCGCCGCCGCCCGCCCCGCCCGGCGCGGTCCCGGGAGCCCCGCATCCTGGCCCGGCCCCGCCGCCGCCACGCAGCCCTCAGCCCGGCCCGAGGCGGCTCCGTGCCGACTTGGGAGAGCAGCGAGGAGGATCCCCCTCCTCCCTGCCTCCTGCCGCCGCCGCCTCTCTCTCCCCTCCGTGCTCCCTTCCACGCTCCGGAATCAGCCCACCAGGCACTCCGGACCCAGCTCCGGGGCGGGGCGGGGCGGGGCGGGAAGTCAGGGGAGCCCAGAGGAGGCGGCGGAGCGAGGGGCGCGCAGCTGGAAAGGGCTCTCTGGTTCCTGGAGCCGAGCTCCCTTTTCCAGCCCTTTTCCTTACCCTACTTCCCCATTCCCCCAGAAGCGATGGGCGGCCCTCAGGCTTCTTGAAGTATTCTGAAGCCCCTAGGTGCCCAAGCCCTGAGTTTTAATATTAAGCTAAAAAGAAAAAAACAAGCAAACAAAAAGCATTTATTGAGCGCCTACTATATACCAGACCCCATGCCAGGTTTTTTGTTTTCAACCAATATAATCTCGTTTAATTTTCTTAACTGTTCTATGAGGCAATATAATCCGCCCCCTCACCCCGTCAGCCCCCCTCCATTTTACACATAAAGACTCTTGGCTCACAGAGATTAAATCTCTTGATTTGGAGACAACAGTGCTCTGCTGGCAAGTGCACAGGCTTTAAAGACCATGGGACTAAGATTTGGTCCTAGTGTCCCACTTACTAACTGTATAACCTTGAGCAAGTGAACCTCTGGAAGCCCTGGGTTTTTCTCATCTGCAAAATGGGGGAGCTGTATCCACTTCATAGGGGTCATATGAGGACAAAGTGAGATGACATATGTGACACATTGGTCCCAAATAGACCCTCAGTTGGTGTGCATTCTCCTCAGTTCTCCCAAAGGGAGATCTGAGATCTGAGCCCAGGGCTTCTGTCTGCTTTGTCTCCCCCACTGTGCTGCTTTTTATCTGCTCCCCCCCATTCTGGTTTCCTTTCTTTTCTTTCTTTCTTTATTAATTATGAGGATACCCTCATCTTGAGTGTTATGAGTGGATGAAGCTATTTTCGAAGCCCCTTATCAGGTCTTGAGTCTCACCATAGTACCAGGAGCTTGGGAGGGGAGAGTATTTTAATTTTCTGAAGGCAAATAGGGACAAAGTAAACCCCAGAGCAGACTGAAGCTGGGGCTGGGGGTGGAAGGAGGCACTGGGGTCCAGGGTTTGGCAGTGGGTGTTGTCTCTCCCTCCATCCAAGGATGTCATAGCACACTGAATGGTGAGCTCCAGGACCCCCTCGCTCCTACATGACATGGGGCGTCTGGAGCAGCTCCCTTTAGTGCCCAGCATGCACCGTAGGAGACAGGAGCCCCAATCGTGGAGTTTGGGTCTCCCTCTCTCCGCTGGACAGAGAACCCCCTGAGCCTTGTGCTGGGTCTCAGGGCTAGGCTGATACTGGTGTTTAACCTCTAGGCTACTAAATGTGTTCTTGCTCTTCTTGCCCCTGCCAAATTAGAGTGGAGGCCCTGAGGCTAGGAAGGCCCTTGGACCACGCATCTTGGGCCCATAAAGCATCTGCACAGACATTCCCCTGCTTCCCCCCAACCAAGACCTTGTTCCTTGAATCTATGCACCCTCTTTCACCTTTGCCCCCCACCCCCCGCCTTCCTCTCACAGGGTTTCATGGCCCCCTACTTGGCCTTGGCTTCCCTCTGCCCCTCCCTCCCTACCCTGGCTTTGCTCCATGCCTGGGCTGCATACCGAATTACTAATCAAAAGGATAATAAAAAAGCCAGTGAAAGCAAAAGCTGCATATAAATTCCAAATACTAATGTTGATAATTATATGCTGTTGCCTGGAGGGAAAACTTGCAGAGCGGCCATTGGTGTCATGTCAAGGACCTTGGCTTGGGCACCAAAAGACCTAGGTTCTAGTCTGGTTTTTGTCATGAATTGGCACAGCCCAATCTCCATGGACTTTTGTTTCCTCAGGATTCTGAGCCTCCTCAGCAGCTTTGAAGACACTCTAGGGGCAATCAGCACCGCGTGAAATTTGTGACAGAGAACACGGGCTCATGCAGCTGTTAAGTGTTTCTTTTAGTGAGATTACCCTCACAAGATATAGGGGGTGGTTCAGGAACTGAAGAATCTACAATTATGCAAAGTTCCCATTTCATGTTCTGCTTCCTTCTTTTCTCCCTCCCTCTTTTCTCCATCAGGCATGTCCTGCTATGTCATGAAGATCTGCTCACCTGCTAGACCCCGAGAATACAAAGTATAAGCCACAGTCTGGGTCCTTGAAGAAGCTGCCATGAAGGGCAGCGAGGTAGTTGAACGTGTTAACCAGCAATGCCAGCACAGTGAAATAAACGCTATTGTAGGGTGAGTGAAAAGTATACAGAGAAGGAAACAATTAACTTTGCCCGGGGAAGTCCCAGCAGGCTTCCTGGAAGAGGTGACATTTGAGCTGAGTTTTATTAAACAATGAAATATTCACCAGGAGGGCCAGGAGAGGAGGAAATTCTGGGTGGAAAGTCTGGAGAGAAGAGATGAGGCTGGAGGACTGGCGAGGAAACTACAGCAGAGTTCAGGAAAGAGATGGAGGAACTTGAACAAGGCAGAGTCAGTAGGATGGGGAACAGGGGATGGGTTTGAGACAGTTTTGGGGGAGAACAGAGACGAGACATTGGTTGTGAAGAAGAGGGTGAGGCATCAAGGGTAATACTGGGGCCTCCTGCTTCTGGGTATCTGATGCTACTACCTAATTGGGCATTGGGAGAGGGGCAAACTCTGCTTACCCTGGGTAATGCTGCTGAGTGCCATAAACTCCTCAGTTTCTAGGCTTTTATTTTTACTTTTTATTTAAAAAATTTTTTTTTTAAGATTTTATTTATTTATTTCACAGAGAGAGAGACAGCCAGCGAGAGAGGGAACACAAGCAGGGGGAGCGGGAGAGGAAGAAGCAGGCTCCCAGTGTAGGAGCCTGATGTGGAGCTCGATCCCAGAACTCCGGGATTACGCCCTGAGCCAAAGGCAGACGCTTAACGACAGAGCCACCCAGGCGCCCCGGGAGCCACCCAGGCGCCCCTAAAAAAAATTTTTTTTTAGTTTTTTTTTTTAAAGAATTTATTTATTTATTTGACAGAGAGAGAGACAGCCAGCGAGAGAGGGAACACAAGCAGGGGGAGTGGGAGAGGAAGAGGCAGGCTCCCAGCAGAGGAGCCTGATGTGGGGCTCGATCCCATAACACCAGGATCATGCCCTGAGTCGAAGGCAGACGCCCAACAACTGAGCCACCCAGGCTCCCCTAAAAATTTTTTTTAAAAAAGATTTTATTTATTTATTTGACGGAGCAAGAGAGAGAGAGAGAGCACGAGCAGGTGGAGCAGCAGGCAGAGGGAGAGGAAGAAACAGGCTCCCCAAGGAGCAGAGAGTCTGACGCTGGGCTTGATCCCAGGACCCTGGGATCATGACCTGAGCTGAACACAGACGCTTAACTGACTGAGCCACCCAGGCACCCCTGTAATCTCTCTCTTAAACTTCTTTGGGGGGCTTTGGAAATACCCCAACTACCCCCTTCTCTCCACAGGAGATCGCAGAACTTAAGCTGGGGCAATGTTCTTAGCAGCACACCAGTTCATTCAGGGAAAGAAGAGAGTTTTCAGCACCAGTCCTGCGCAACTTCTTGCTCTCCTACCGAGCACAGGCTCACTCAAGCCTGGGAAGGAGAATGGGGGTTTCTGCAGCTTTGAGAGGCAAAGCCAGAGCATAAGGTGGAGGAATGCAGCAACCACAGACCGCTCAGCTCAGAACTCCATCAGCATCAACTCTGGCATCCACAGGCTGCCTCGGGGGCATGTGAGCATTTGCTCACTGGCAGAAGAAGCCGCACTGTTGGCACTTTCCCACTCTGCCAGGCAGGATGTGTGACTGTGTCTGTGTGTGGGGGGAGCGGTGTTGGGGGTGAGGTTTATCAAATGGATCAGGTCTTTCCTCTGACGCAGGAATGAAAATGAAAATGAATGGAAGAGTAAGAATGGTTTATATCTGCCCTTCCTTTGCAGTTTTTGAAGCATCTGCTCAGCCATTATCTCATTTGACTCTCATAAATGCGTGTCATTCCCAGGCGACAGATAAGGAAAATGAGTCCCAGAGAAGTTAAGTAACTTTCAACTTGGAAGGAAAAGGCAGAGATCAGTCCTGAGTTGAAGGAAGAGGAAATGAAACTGATATGTGATTCTGCTTTTTCCCTGCCCTCAAAGCCACAGCCAGCCAGGTGAGGTCTGCATGGGGAGGTCTTCTTTGCCTTGACCGTGAACTGAGACAGTGCAGAGTGGGTCCCAAACTCTTGCAAGGCCCTGCCCAGGAGCCTTCTGAAGAACTACGGTCCCAGACTCAGGACAGCTCCCATCTGGGAGCAAGTGTGTGTGTGTGTGTGTGTGTGTGTGTGTGTGTGTGTGTGTGTGTAGGTTGCTGTGTGCTTGTCCCAGGTAACTTTCTTTTCTTTTCTTTTTTTTTTAAGTTTATTTATTTATTTAAGTAATGGCTGTGCAACATGATTCTTAGAATCACGACCCCAGGATCCAGAGTCTCGTGCTCCTCCCACGGAGCCAGCCGGGTGCCCTGACCCCAGGGGTAACTTTCTGAGCTAGGAAAGGAGGGACTTTTCTGCCTTTGTGTTAGGAAGACATTTTCTTCACAGCTCCCTGCCACATGTGTCTGTATGTCCAATGTATGGATGAGAGAAATGACCCTTCACTCCTTCCCAGACCAGGGTCTAGGGAGGCAGGGAACTGGAAGGCAAGAATGTTCCCTGAGAAGCTGGAGTCCTTTTTATATTCTTCAGCTCAGGATAAGTAGGAGAGACCCATTCTGGATGCCTTCTCTGTGTCAACCACTTACCGTTTAATCCTCAAAACAATTCAATTAGGTTGTTTTTCATCAAGGCTCATGGAGGTTAAGTTAATGTGCCAGATGCATACATCCGACAAATACAGATCTGAAGCCAGGTCTGTCTGATGCCAAAGCTGAGTCTTCTCCACTCTCTTCCCCAGCAACTCCATCCTTGTCCAAGGGATTGGGACATTTCATGAGGGAGCAAAAAAGAAACCCGAGGAAACAACCTCAAAATGTAAAAAGAGCCCCTCTGGATGCCCATTTCCCCTCAGGTGGAATGGAATAGTGTAAGGCCCACAGTTCTCTGCTGGGTCAGGAACATGTATTTGCCAAGCTCTAAGGCTGAGGATTTTCATGTGTTTTCATTCTTTATTTCCCTTTTGTTTTTCCCTAATTTTTCTGATGTTCCTTTTGAAGGTCCTGGACAGACTCAGCGGGGCTAAGTGGACCCAAGAGTGAGTGGGTGGGGGAGGAAGGACCAGTGGTCATGCAGCCTTGGGGGCTAGCAGCGTGTGTCAGCAGAGAGGAAAATGATAAATTCCAGGGGGAGGTGAAACACTCAGTCTGCTGATTCTTCTCTAACAGAACACGCCTCCCAAGAGCCCTTCTTTTCTCCTGCCTTGGAAGGGGCGTGTGTGTGTGTGTGTGTGTGTGTGTGTGTGTGTGTGAGAGAGAGAGAGAGAGAGAGAGAGAGAGAATGAGAGGGAGAGAGAAAGGGACAAGAGATAAGTCCTCAGAGGCCGGGTTACTTGCAGTTATCAGCTCCTTGATCCCTGGCCTCCATGGTCCCAGTAGCACTTGGGGCACCCACATAAGGCCCTGGCCCACAGCGAGGACACATTTGGTTTCACTGTAGCCTGTGTCCCATCTGTCATCCATATCCCGATATTCAGTCCTCTCCCTTCAGCTCCCAAGCCTGTTATTCCAAGCACTAACCTTGGATCCTGACTTCATCAAAATGGCAGGGTTCTGCTGTGTCAACGAGAAGGTTCACAATGAAGGTGGTGGAGGAGGCACCCTGTGCCAGTTGGGCACTAGGGAGCTAGCAAGAGAGAAACACAGTAGATGACAGGAAGAGAGCTGGACAGTTGGATGGATGGATGGATGGATACACAGATAATAGACTATCTGAGTGCCTGTCATGTGCCAGGAACTGGGCTAAGAGCTTTATATGCATTGTCTCAATGATCGTCTATTAAATATATGAAAGAGGCATTCACTCTACAATATAATTTGTATCTGTTCTCAAATAATAGGTGCCAGGCATTATGCTAGATGCTTTCTATGGTCTTAATGGTAATCCATTTCTTTTGCATTGAGAGAACAGTTACTGCAGGGATTCCTAGTACTTGCCTGAAGAGGTATTGTGGAGGGGCTAGTAGAAAGAGCATGAGTTTTGGCATCAGTCAGGCCAGAGTTCAAATCATGGTAGGTTTGTCAATACAGGTTTGTTGTTGTTGTTGTTGTTGTTGTTTTGGAAAGCAACGTGGCACTATATATCAAGAGCCAAAGTAAATCCACTACTGGTGATCCATCTTAAGGTAATACTAATAGCTAATATTTATTGAGGAACTACCACACGCGAACTGTTCTAACTGCTTTAGATGAATCGTCTTATTTCATCTAACAGCAACCCCAGGAGGAAGGCACCATCGTCGTCCCTATTGTATGGATGTGAAAACCAAGGTATAACCTACCCAGCACTTGCAAGGGTGGAGCCCAGATTCCAATCAGGGCAGCCAGGCTCCAAAGCCTCCCTCATCAACCCTCCACCATATTGACTGTATAAACTTTGCACATAAAACTGCCCATCACAGTATAATTATCATTACAGAAAATTTGGAACCCCTATAAATGTCCAAAACACAGGGCAGAGAGTAAGCAAATTTAAATAATGTTTTTAAAGGGTTTACAATACCATGAGGGAAACACTTCTGTTATAATATGGAGTAGAAAAAAGCAGGTTACAAAACTGTACATACAGTAAAACCATAAGTATGCAGAAAAGCCCAGAAAAATATCCTAGGATGAATTAAAGTAAAATACTATTAAGGGTTATCTCTGGATAGAGGCAACTATGGTTCATTTAAATATTTCTCTTTTTTTTTTCCTTTCTAAATTCTCTGCAATTTACATGTATTACCTTAAAATTATTTTAAAACTTACATAAAAACAAGTATTTACTGACTAAATGATTGGTCTGTTGGGTGCCTTGCGAAGACCCCTCTCCTCTTTTAATCCCATTGCTCACAGTAGGAATAACCGTGGGGTTGGGGGGGGGTGACCTCTACCCCTGGCCTGCGCAGTGGGAGAATTATAGTAAATGAGCTCACATTTCTAAAGGGTTATGTTCCCCTTGCAGCTGGGTGGACTGAAGCCCTAGTGATCCTCATAGAAAAAGGGAAGGCAAAGAAGAGAACAGTGGGGAGGATGCAGAAAGCAGGAGACACAATGGCAGGAGAGAAGGAGGAGGTGGGGGAGACAGCTTGCGGGCCAAAGGGGAAGAGATAAAAGACAGCTGGAGCCCAGAGAAGGGTTGGGGAGCTGGGAGGGGTGAAAGAGCCTGGGGGGAGGGGGGGACAGAGAGAGAAAGACCTGCGTGCACACACACACACACACACACACACACACACACGACATAGCAACCAGATAAGAGACTTAAATTCTTTTCACCCGCCAATGTTGGCAGTTGACTTCCCCAGTGTTATAGAAACCATATTCCGCAGTTAAATGATGCTTGCATCTCGGGGAAGCTTTTCCCTGGGCTTGCGGCTTGCACCTCTTCCAGCTGCCTGGCTTCTCCCCAGTCCTCAAGGCTCTAGCCAAGAAGGACCTCTCTGCATCTTAGCCACTGCAATTTGCCAGGGACAACTAGACCTCTCCCTGCTGCAACCATCCAATCAATGTTGGCACCAATGTAGCAATGGACATGAATCATGACATAAACACGGGATTAACACCCAGGGGGCTGTCTAAGGCTTCTAGTTTATCCACTGAGGTACTAAGCAAACAAACAAACAAAACCACCAAACCAAAAAACACCGACAAAACAAACCCATGGAACAATGTGAGATCCGCGGTGGTCCTCTGCAGAATATACACAAGGAAAGAAATGAGGCTCAGAGAGAGAAATTGAGCTGGCCAACACCAACAACTGCAGGGGAGTCCAGGCTTCCTGATTCCTTACTCAGCAGACCCAGCACTTGTGAGCGGTATTTTCTGTCTGTTTTCAAAGGGTTTGCTGTGACTCCTCCCTTCTTTTACCCTCATACTATGCCCCTGAGGTAGGTAAGGGGAATCAGCTCTTGTTTCGTGGGTAAAAAATCTGCAGCTCAGAGAGGCCATGGAATTCTCCCAGAATCAGGGGGCTGATTGATGATGTGCTGGGGCTCAAACTAAATCTTCTCAAGAACATGAGTGCCAGGGGCGCCTGGGTGGCGCAGCGGTTAAGCGTCTGCCTTCGGCTCAGGGCGTGATCCCGGCGTTCTGGGATCGAGCCCCACATCAGGCTTCTCTGCTGGAAGCCTGCTTCTTCCTCTCCCACTCCCCCTGCTTGTGTTCCCTCTCTCGCTGGCTGTCTCTATCTCTGTCGAATAAATAAATAAAATCTTTAAAAAAAAAAAAAAAAAGAACATGAGTGCCAGGCCACACACTTTCCCGAGGAACTTTCCGCCATGCGAAGTAAGGAGCAACTTCCATTTCTCCAGTTTGCTGGAGTCCTTGGGCCAAAATTCCTCCTTGGGGCAGCCCAGAAAGTATTAGAGGCGGAGCAAGTGTGTCCCAGTTTCTGCTGGAGCATTCTGGTTTCTACAGTGAAATCCTCTGCGTGGCTACAGTTCTGATGTGAGCCCTTAAACCCATTCTCACTGATAACCATTGATTGGGCACTAATTGTGTACAGGGAACAGCGTAGGTTCTGGAGATACACAGAAATATAAGACATGGCCCTGGTCATCAGAGACAAGATTATTTTAGCTTTGGAATACGGCCAAATACATACAAATACAACAAGATGCCAAGTCTGAAGGCTCTCACAGTGGCCTGCCTTGGCGTACACTGTTCTGCTTCTTTGAAATTCCCTACTGCCCCCACCTGCCCAGCTCAGGTGTTTTCTTAGACTCCTCAGCCAGGATTGGATTCCCCTCTGCTGGCTTCCTATAATATCCTGTACTTCCCTCTACCATAGCACCAGCACACGGACCATACTTTTAAATCTTACTTGTCTCTCTGTCCCACCTGACTCTAAGCTTTGGGGAAGAGAATGGGACTTCATTTTCCATCCCTGTACCTAGTTTGTGCCTGACATGAGCAGACACTTAATAGATATTTGTTGAATAAAGAAAAGTAGGGGTGCCTGAGTGGCTTAGTCAGTTAAGTGGCTGCCTTTGGCTCAGGTTACGATCTCAGGGTCCTAGGCTCCCTGCTCAGTGCGGGGTCTGCTTCTCCCTCAGTCTGCACCCCCACCCCTGCTCATGCTCTCTCTCTCTAATAAGTAAATAAAATCTTAAAAAAAAATTAAAGCAGCCATTTGGCTTCGCTGCCTCCAGCATATAAGCTCTAAGGTCCCTTATGCTTGCAGCCTGAAGCACTGTTTTCAGTGACAGTAGTCTCAATTTCATTGAGGCTGGATATGACCCCACTTAGTAGTGAAGGAAACCACCTCACTGTCCCCCTCTTCTCCTAAAGGACATAATGATAATTGGGGCATGAACAACAGTGGAAGCCTGTGGCTTATTTACTTCCCTTTTATTAGAATGATGGGGCCTGGCAAAGTCCACCGGGAACTTTGTGTCCACTCCTAGCAAAGTCTCTGCCTCGTTACCTGGTTGCTGGGCAGGTGAGGCTGGGAAAATCCAGTGGCTAGGCAACACAGAACACTCAGGAAAGGAAACCAGCCAGAAATATTTGCAGATTAGAAAGGCAAGGAAAACTTGATGGAAACAAACATTCAAAGTACCTGCCAGGCTTTTAATAATGTCAAAGGAGAAGAGCCTGGAACCAGCTGGAAGAAAAAGATAAGAAACACATTTATTTTCTGTGCCCAGACCACATCAACTGCCAACCCTCCCCCGCCCCCATACCTTGTGTTTTACTGTTAGAAAACAATGGTTGCGTTTCTCAGGCAAGCTGCATTGTGCCAATCTCTCTCTATACAGAAGAAAACTGAGTCTAAGATGTTAATAAATTTGTTTGGCAGCAAACTTGGGATGTGCTGCTGTCCATGGTTCTGAGTTCCCACTGGGGCCCTGAGGCATCTGAGTCTCGGGGCAGGTTTTTCTGCCCCCACAGATGACCCAGCTGATGAATGACAACAAGAGGTTTGGCTGGGACAAAAAGACTTTAGAGCTTGTCTGGATATTCAGGTCCACAACGTATTATCTGAAATCTCTGGGGTCAGACGTTTTTCAGAATTCTGAATTTTTCAGATTTTTAACAAGGTAATATGATGTGTCCACTGTATATTATGTAAACTCCTTAGTGAGGTCTAGGGCAGCATCACATAATCAAACACATCGATATTTTCTCAGAAAAATGTGTGACTAGTCATCCCAAATGTAATCAATAAAGACATTAAATAGCCTCATAGCAATTCAGGGTCTTCCTCCAAATGAGTTCATTTGCATTAGACTTGTGAAAAAGCTTTGGGTCCTAGACTGTTTTGGATTCAGAATTTTGGTTAAGGGATTATGGTCCCACAGTGGTACCAGCCCTTGGATTCCACCTTGGGTCAAACTGACCTGCAGAAATTCTTATGGTTGATCAAACTTTCTAAGCTTGTAAATTTCCAGATGAAGAGTGAAACTAAGCCAAGGAAAAGCAGCTTGAACCATCTAGTCCTTAAACCTCCCCACCCCAAAGAATCCCAAGCACAATTTTCTGTTCAGGAGAAATAGCTAATAACTCTTAAAGTGTGTAGCTGGAGATCCTGGAAGCCTCATAGATGGCATGCAGACTGGAGGTGAGGGGGAGGCCATTAGCTCTTTTTTTCTACCCGCAAGCCTGAATACCCCTTGATTCCGGGCAAGCTCACATCTCCTATCACATAAGCATAAACGTAGTTGGCATGCCTGTGATGGGGGAAGAAGGTTTTGTTATCAGTACATAATAATGGTTACCAGCCCTATGGACTGCCTACTACCTGCTGGCTCTGTACCAACTGCTTTACAAGCATTATCTCTCTTATCCTTACCACTATCCTGTGAGGCAGGATTGTCCCCATTTCACAGATGAGGAAACCGAGGTTCATAAAGGTTAAATAACCCACCTGAAATCATAAGCTGGAATGGTGGAATCAAGGATTTGAATCCTGACCAGATTCTCACGTGCCTGCATTGCTTTACCTCTCTTCCTTTGCCTTCATTGTCATGGGCATTGACTTGAGTGTGAATAAGGGGCTTACACTGCGGCTAGTACTGAATCAGTTTAGCTTGTGGTAGGGTTTTAGTTAACTATGCTGTAAAACGACATATATTTACATTTACAGTATACGTTTCAAGTTAAAAAAATTGTACAAATAATAATTGCTTGGGGCTCCTGGGTGGCTTGGTTGGTTGAGCATTCAACTCTTGATTTCAGCTTGGGTCATAATCTTAGGGTTGTAGGATCGAGACCCACGTCGGGCTCATGTGCTGAGTGTGGAGCCTGCTGAAGGTTTTCTCCCTCTTCCTCTGCCTCTCCCCCTCGCCTCTCCCTCTCAAAAAAAAATAAGTAATAATTATTCGTGAAGTGGAGGAGTGAAGTATAAAAGGCTGCTTTCTGCTTATGGTCTCCCCAGACCCACTCCCAACAAATATGGTTTACTGTGTATCCTTCCAGAAGTGTGTTTGTCCTTTTTCGTACATATAGGAGATCATACATAGTCTACCAAGGCATTTTTTTGCCTTAATAATATAACTTTCCATATCTGAACATACAGAATACCCGATATTTTTATTATTAAACTAGTTTATTTCCCCAGAGCGTTCTCCTCATGCCTGCTGTTTCTCTCTTTCTTAAAAGATATTTCATTTTTTTTTAAGATTTTATTTATTTATTTGACAGAGATAGGGACAGCCAGCGAGAGAGGGAACACAAGCAGGGGGAGTGGGAGTGGAAGAAGCAGGTTCATAGTGGAGGAGCCTGACGTGGGGCTCGATCCCATAACACCGGGATCACGCCCTGAGCCGAAGGCAGATGCTTAACCGCTATGCCACCCAGGCGCCCCGATATTTCATTTTTTAAAAGTAATCTCTATACTCAACATGGGGCTTGAACTTATGACCCTAAGGTCAAGAGTTGCACGCTTTACTAACTGAGCCAGCCAGGCGCCCCTTATTAAACTAGTTTTTAAAATGAAATGATAAATGTATTAGGCAAACAGTAGTGGAAGGAATTAATTTCTTTCTTTTTTAAAAAGACTTTATTTATTTTTTTGAAAGACAGAGGGAGAGTAGGCATGAGCACCAGTGGGAGGAGAGGCAGCAGGAGAGGGAGATACAGACTCCCCACTGAGCAGGGACCCAGACATGAGACTCGATCTCAGGACCCTGAGATCATGACCTGAGCCGAAGACACTTAACCGACTAAGCTACCCAGGCACCCCTAAGCTTCAATTTCTTTATCTGTAGAGTGGGCTTAGTCATGGTACCTCTTTCGTGGAGCTGTATATGCTAGAAGAGAAATACAGTTAATGGGTTTAGTGTTTTAGTACAGCCCTGCGGCAGAACGAGTTATGTATATAGTTCAAATCTGAAGCAGCCACATTCTTACTGCTAGAGTAGATGTACAGGGGCCTCCTTATATTTGCTTGCAGGATAGCCCCTAATTGATGGCTCTTAATTCTTTTATCCTGAAAAGTGAGAATAGGTAGGTCCAGGGATCTTTTGCTCTCCACTCGCCTTTCTCCTATCACAAATTGTCCATAGTAAAAAAGTTTGAAGGTCTCTGCTCTTAGCAGATTGAACCTTGGACCTTGGAAGCTAAGCTCTTGCCTGGGGAAAGAAGGCAGGGTGGGTATGTGGAATTCAGCATATAAAGCACTGAGGTTGAAGTTTGAACTTCTAACCCTAAATCTGCGGCCACCTTGCTGTGTGACTTTGGACAGATGGCTTCTCCTCACCAGAGGATTTCTTTTTTTTCTTTTTAAAGACTTTCTTTCTTTCTTTCTTTCTTTCTTTCTTTCTTTCTTTCTTTCAGAAAAAGAGAGTGTGTGAGAGAGAGCATGTGAGCAGGGGGAGGGGCAGAGGGAGAGGGAGAGAATCTAAAGCAGACTCCTCGCAGAGCCCCACTTGGGGCATGGCACTCCACAGGGGGCACGGGGCTCCATCTCATGACCCCGAGATCATGACCTGAGCCAAAGCCAAGAGTCGGACACTCAACCAACTGAGCCACCCAGGCGCCCCTCACCAGAGGATTTCTAAATCTCATGCAGCTTTAGGATTCTAGGATCCTGTTCTGATTCCAGGATTAAACAGATATGGCTACAGGAAACTGATGTCCTTAGCAAGCTGCTGGTCAGTCTGGTTTGGTGCTTGATCTGCTTGGGAAAGCACAGTGCTGTTTAATCATCGTAGGTTCTGGAATCAGAAAAGCAGGCTCAGATTTTGACTCAGCCACTTCTTAACTGGGCATTTTACTTAACCTATCTGAGCCTCGATTTCCTTATTATGTAAATATGGGGTTAATAATAGTACCTATCTTAAAAATAATACTTATGCTTTTTGATCCTTTATCCTGCAAATATTTCTTGAGTGTTCACTGTGAGCCAGACGCTGTGCTAGGCACTAGAATACAATTAGGAGAAGTAACAGATGGAACTTACAGTCTAGCACAGAACACAGACAAGGACACAATAACTACACTGGGAAATATAAAATCACAGCTGTGACAGTGTGGCTAAGATTTGCAAAATGGTGTTGTAAGAACCTATAACAGAGGGATCTGTTGTGATAATGAATTTCAGGTAAGGTTTTCCTGGGAAGGCGATGTTTGCATTGAGCACTTAAGAGTGAAGACAGATAACTAGATAAGAGGGGAAACAGGGTGTGCAAATGTCCTGTAGTGGCAGATAATAAGGAAGAAGGCCAGTGAGGCTGGAGGGAAGAGAATAAAAGAGGTCTAAGGATGGAGTGAGGGTGGAAAGATAAGTGTCTCACAAAGTTTTGGTTTTATCCTTAAATTAGTGGGAGGCCATTGAGGGTTTAAGCAGAGTGTGACTATTATCATGTTCGCTTTTAGAGGAGATCTCTAGCTGAGAATAGATTTGCGGGAAGGTGGTAAGATGAGTTTAGGCACACTAGCTATGAGGCCACTACTGTGATCTAGGTGGAGTAAGATGGTAGCTTAAAATGGGTGGGATAGAGGGAGTTAGAGAGAAGTGAACTGATTAGAGAGCTACTTAGGAGAGAAAATAAACAGGATTTCAAAATAGATTAGATGGGGTTGAGTGGGGGCTAGTGAGGGAGAGGACTTAGTCATGAATGACACCCAGGTTTCTCATTCGAGCAATTGGACAGGTGATGGTGCCACTCTCCAGGAGAATGAAGCAGCTGTAGGGGAAAAAGCCTGAGTGACTTTGGGCCTGTTGGCTTGTGGTGCCCTGGAGACATTCAAGTTGAGTTGTCCTTCAGGGAGCTGGATATGTGGGTCTGAATTGGAAATAAAAATTTGGGGAAAATTAGCAGAGACTACAATTGAAGCTGTGCACATGAACGAGGTGTCCCAGGAATCAAGTATAGTATTAGGAGAGCAGAGGGCCTGGGTCTCAAACCCAAGGAAACCCAACATTTAATTGTTGGTTAAGAAGAATGAACCTGACAAGGTAACAAAGGAGCAGGGGAAGCAAAACAAAGCCTAGAAATTGTGGGTCACAGAAGTGAAGAGAAGAATGATTCATGAAAAGAGAGTGCTCAGCTGTGTGGAAAGACAATGGAAGGTAAAGTAAAACGAGGACTGAAAGATGCTCACTGCATTTAACAACACAGAAATCACTGGTGACCTTAGCCAGAGCTGTAGATGTGGAGTGAAAACCAAGGGTGAGAAGAGAGTGGGAAGCGAGGAAATGATCATAGTGAGTATAGAATAGTGTTTCACAACTGTGGAGGGGAATAGAGAGATTGGGTAGTAAGTAACCTGATTCTTGGAAGGTGTAAATTATATGATGGGTATAAAATGCTTAGGGCAGTGCTTCACCCAGGGTAAACTGGGACTGAGGGTGTGTGCCTTGGAGAAAAATATGTGACTTCTTTGAAAGACCCAGGTATTTGACTTTAATGCTTCCACAGGACACCAGTGAAGCTTACATTCTAGAACTACAAACTGGACTCAATTTTCTTGAAAGGGAGACCTGGAGGACAGCTGTAAAGGGAAGAGATTAAAGCTACTTTCTTTAGGAGTCACATGGTCCCAGGGTCAAGGGCAGGCAGAATCAGTAACTGTGGTTAGGGGTGAGGGGTGGGGAGGGATGATTTCCCTATGAAGGTCCAAACCTTCAGGCGTCTCTCCTTCAGTATATATCAGTCAAAATCCATGAAGCTTTCATCAGCTACTTTAATTCACTGACTTCTCTGAACTTCTATAGCACTTAGGGCCCTATATTATTTATCAATTGCTTATTGAGACTCTAATAAATCAGATTAAATAGAATTTATTAGAAGGAATTTATTTTATAAATTTGATTTTTACTTATTTTAAGATCAGTAAATGAGAAAAATGAGGCTGTTCTAATAACGGAAAGGCAAAGAAAGAAAGAAAGAAAGAAAGAAAGAGAAAGAAAAAAAGAAAGGAGGGAAGGAGGGACAGGGAGGGAGGAAGGAAGGAAATCAGGATTTCTTTTGGCCTCAGAAACCAACTTGTCTCTTTATTTTGTTTTGACTATAAAAGAACTCCCAAGTCCTAATTCATTCAGTAGTTGCAAATAATAAACAGTTTTACCTTGCAATGTCAGGATATTCTTTAATTAATCAAAGAGGAAAGAAGGGGTGTCTGGGTGGCTCAGTCGGTTGGGCGTCTGACTCTTGATCTCAGCTCATGTCTTGATCTCAGGGTTGTGAGTTCAGGCCCTCATTGGGCTCCACACTGGGTGTGGAGCCTGCTTAAAAAGGAAAAAAAAAAAAAAAAGAGGAAAGAAGAACATTTACTCTAAGGTCTGCACAAAAATGAACTAGTCCAGAAAACAAGTTGGCTTCCAGTGTGTGTGTGTGTGTGTGTGTGTGTGTGTGTGTATGTGCAAATACTGACTTAAACTATTTTATGAATACTGTTTTATCTGCTTAAATATATTTATTTATTCCTTAAAACAATCCTATAAAGTAATTATTATTATTATCCCCATTTAACGTACAAGAAAATTAAGGCACAGAGAGATTTCATTTCTGGAAACATAAAAAGTCTAGATACACTAAAAAACCCTTTTACTGAGAACAACTAAACTTTTTGGGTAAAATAATTTTAAGGCATCAATGATCTGGCAAGAAAGTAAGGAATCTACAGAGTAAAAGAAGGAATTCAAGTAATTAAGCAGACTATTGAAGCTGGCTATCACCCCGAGGATGTCTTCTCATCTTAGTAAACTTAAATTTGAGATTTTACAGACTTCCAGGGCTCAGGAGACAAAGCCTAAGTGTTCCAAGCTTCTCATATGGTTTGAGAAGAGGATAAAAATATTAATTTAATTTAAATTTCAATCATTTTAGCATTTGGAATTTTTTAAAGATATCATTAAAAGAATAATGATAGAGAATATATCTGCCAAACTAGTACCAGAAACAAATGGAGTGCAAAAATTCAAATAATGCAAAAGAAGTCAAGAAAATGGGGGGGGGGGGCAGATAGAAAGGATAAGACAAATGGAGTGTACAAAATACAATGCAGAAATTAATCCAAATATTGTTTACTACAATTGTAATAAATAGAAATGGATTAAAAGCTACAATAAAGGATTCTCAAACTAGATTAAAAAACAAACCCCGCTATATGCTATTTATTTATAAAGATTTTATTTGTAAGTAATCACTACACCCAACACAGGACTCAAACTCACAGCCTTGAGATCAAGAGTCACACGTTCCACTGACTGAGACAGCCCGGAACCCTGCAGCTGTATGCTATTTAAAAGAAACACACCCAGGAACACTTGGGTGGCTCAGTTGGTTAAGTGTCTGCCTTCAGCTCAGGTCATGATCCCAGAGTCCTGGGATCAAGTCCCATATCCAGCTCCGTGATCTGCAGGGAGCCTGCTTCTCCCTCTCCCTCTGCCTGCTGCTCCCCCTGCTTATGCTCTCTCTCTCTGCCAAATAAAAAAATAAAAATAAAATAAAAGAGACACACACAAAACATAAAAATATAAAAACAAATGGAAAATAATATGCTAGACAAGCACTAACTAAAAGACTGTTGTAGCTGTATTAATAACAGTCAAAACAAAATTTAAGGCAAAAAGAAAAAACCCAGCATGATCACAGATAAAGGGAGTCACTGCATAATGGTTAAAAGTTTAATTCATTAGTCAAACAATAACAGCAAAAATTCCAAACTTATATGCTCCTAATAACATAGCCTCAAAAAAATTGCAAAGTTACAAGGAAAAATTAGACAAATACACTATTATAGTGGGAGGTCTTAACACTTACAACAATTGCTAAATTAAACAGATGAAAAGATCAGGAGAGTATAGGAAATTTGAAAAACACAGTAACAAGCTTCATCTAATGGTAAAATATAGAAGATTCCACCTAAAAGTAGAGAATACAACCATAATAAAAATATTTTGTGTGAGGGACGCCTGGGTGGCTCAGTCTGTTAAGCATCTGCCTTTGGCTCAGGTCACGATCCCAGGATCCTGGGATGGAGTCTCAGGTCAGACTCCTTGCTCAGCAGGGAGCCCACTTCTCACTTTGCCTGCTGCTCCCCCTGCTTATGCTTTCTCTCTGATAAATAAATAAATAAATAAATAAATAAATAAATAAATAAAATCTAAAAAAAAGTAAAAGCAAAAGGATATACTAAGCTACCATTAGTCAAGGGAAAGTGGGAGTGACCATATTAGATTGCAGAACAAAGAATATTAACAGAGATGAAGGTTATATCATAATAATAAAGGGGTTAATTCATCAGGAGGACATAAAAATCCTAGACATTTATACACCTACGAACAGAGCTTCAAAACACATGAAGTAAAAACAGACACAATTTAAGATCTATTTATTTATTTGAGAGAGAGAGAGAGTGGTGGGAGGGGCAGAGGGAGAGGGAAAGAATCTCAAGCAGACTCCTTGCTAAGTGTGGAGACTGACGTGGGTCTTGTTCTCACAGGACCCTTAGATCATGACCTGAGCTGAAATCAAGAGTCAGATGCTCAACTGACTGAGCCACCCAGGCACCGCCCCATATCCATTCTTTTTAAGTGCACACAGACCATTTACTATGAAAGACCAAATTCTGGGCCATAAAATGACTTTAATAAGTGTAAAAGGATTCAAATCATACAAGGTATGTCTTCTGGCCACAATAGAAGTATTATTATGAAGTACAATATTGGAAATGAACAACAGAAATATCTCTAGAAAGTTACCAAATATTTGAAAACGTAACAACACACTTCTAAATAATCCATGGGTCAACAACAATACACTTCTAAATAATCCAAGATTAGGGGGCGCCTGGGTGGCACAGTGGTTAAGCGTTTGCCTTCGGCTCAGGGCGTGATCCCGGCGTTATGGGATCGAGCCCCACATCAGGCTCCTCCGCTATGAGCCTGCTTCTTCCTCTCCCACTCCCCTGTTTGTGTTCCCTCTCTCACTGGCTGTCTCTATCTCTGTTAAATAAATAAATAAAATCTTTAAATAAATAAATAAATAAATAAATAAATAAATAAATAATCCAAGATTAAAAATTATTTTGAATTGAATAAAAATGACAACATAACATGTCAAAACTTGTGGAATGCCACTAAAGCAATACTTAGAAAAAAATTTATAGCACTAAACACCTATGTTAGAAATGAACAAAGTTCTCAAAATGATGACCTCAGCTTCCCCCTAGAAAAAGAAGACAAATTAAATCCTAAATAAGCAGATGAAAGGAAATAATAAAGATTAGAACAAAAACCACTGAAATAGAAAACAGAAAAACAAAAGAGAAAATCAATGAAACCAAACACTGGTTTTTTGAGAACATCAATAAAATTGATAAACCTCTGGCTAGACTGGGAAAAAAAGAGGGAAGACACAAATTACCAACATTAGAAATGTAAAAGGTAACATCACTACAAATTCTACAGATATCAAAAGAATAGCAAGGAAATATTATGAATAATGTTATGACATTAAATTTGACAACTTATATGAAATGTTGTGTCCTTAAAAGACACAATTACCAAAGCTAACATGAGAAAAATAGTATGACATGAATATTCTTATATCTATTAGAAGAATTGAATTTGTAGTTAAAAGTCTTCCCACAAAGAAAACTCCAGGCCCAGAAGTCTTCACTGGTGAATTTTTATCAAACATTTAATTAAGAAACAATACTTACTCTACACAGACTATTCCAGAACATGGAAGAGAAGGAAACACTTACCTATTCGTTTTATAAGGCCAGCATTACCCTGATAACAAACTCAAAGACATTATAAGAAAAGAGAACCAAAGACCAACATCCCACATGAAAATAGATGAAAACATTCTAAATAAAATTTTAGCAAGTCAAATCCAACGGTACATAAACAAGATGATAGATGATGACCCAGTAGAATTTATCCTAGGAATGCAAAGTTAATTTAACTTTCAAGAATCAATCAGTGCAATTCATCATATTAATCATATTAATAAGCTAATAAAGAAAACCCATAAGATTTTCTTAATAGATGTAGAAAAAACATTGAACAAAATCTAATTCTCATTCCTAAGGAAAACTCTCAACAAACTAGGAATAGAAGGGAACTCCCTCAATCTGGAAAAAAAAAAAAAAAAAAAAAAAAGCATCTATGAAAAATCTATAGAAACATCACACTGAATAGTAAAAAGACTGAATGTATTCCCCAAAGATCAGGAATAAAAAAGAGTTTCTGCTGTTATCACCCCTATGCAACATTGTATTAAGGTTTTAGTGCAATAAGACAAGAAAAAGAAATAAAAAGATGTTTATATTGGAAAAGAAGACATAAAAATGTCTTTATTTACAGGCAACATGACTGAGGAAAATCTAATGGAAACTACAAAAAGGTAAATTCTAGTTATCTTAGCAAGATACTGATACAAGATCAGTATACAAAAATCAATTGTATTTTTATATACCACCAATGAATAATCAGAAACTGAAAAAAAAAAGTGCTTTACAATAGCATCATAAATACGAAATTCTGACGGGTAAATCTGACAGAAGATGTGAAAGACCTGTACACTGTAAAATACAGTATGTTACTGAGGGAAATTAAAGAAGACCTAAATAAATGGAAAGTTATGCTTTCTTCATGGGTCAGAAGACTCATTGTTTAGATGTTAATTCTCGCCCAATAGGTCTATAGGTTTACTGGGATTCTTTTTTTTTTTTTTTAAGATTTTATTTTTATTTATTTGACAGAGAGAGAGCACAAGCAGGGGGAGAGGCAGAGAGAGAAGCAGGCTCCCTGTGGAGCCTGCCACGTGGCTCAATCCCAGGATCCTGGGATCATGACCTGAGCTGAAGGCAGTTGCTTAATCAACTCAGCCACCCAGGCACCCCAGTTAACTGGGATTCTAAGGAAAATCCAGCCTGCTCCTTTGGTAAAAACTGGCAAGCTGATTCTAAAATTCATATAGAAATACAAAAGGCCTAGAAGAGCCAAAACAACTTTGAAAAAGAAGAACAAAGCTGGAAGGCTAACATTATCTGATTTCAAGACTTACAATGCTACAGTAATCAAGATGGTATAGTATTGACATCAAGAAAAACAGATTACTAGAATACAGGGTTAGAAATTTTACCCATACATATACAGACAGCTGATTTTTTAAAAAGATTTTATTTATTTATTTGACAGAGAGAGAAACAGCGAGACAGGGAACACAAGCAGGGGGAGAGGAAGAGGGAGAGGGAGAAGCAGGCTTCCCGCTGAGCGGGGAGCCCAATGTGGGGCTTGATCCCAGGATTCCGGGATCATGACCTGAGCTGAAGGCAGACGCTTAATGACTGAGCCACCCAGGTGCCCCTGGACAGCTGATTTTTAGCATAAATGTAAAAGCAATTAAGTGGAGAAAGAATAGCCTTTTAAAAACAAATAGTGCTGGGACAACTGGATATCTATATACAAAATAAATAAAATTTCAACATATACCTGTATATTACACACAAATTGGTGCAAAGTGATCACATGCCTAATTTGTAAAACCTAAAACTATAAAACTTCTAGATGAAAAAGGAAAAAACTTTGTGATATTGTGCCAAACATTTCTCAAACACAACCAAAATATGATCTATAGAATAAAAAGTGATAAATTTACTTCATCAGAATGAAAATTTAAGCTCTTTAAATTTAGGCACTTTGCAAAAGAATGAAAATATAAGTCACAGAATGGGAGAAAATATTTTCAAGTCCTATATCTAAGAAAGTTATTTATAATACATGGAATATAGGGGTGCCTGGGTGGTTCAGTCAGTTAAGTGTCTGCCTTCAGCTCAGGTCATGATCCCAGCGTCCTGGGATCGAGCCCCATGTTGGGCTCCCTGCTCAGTGGGGAGCCTGCTTCTCCCTCTCCCTGCTGCTTCCCCTGCTTGTGCTCTCTCTCTCTGTCAAATAAATAAATAAAATCTTTAAAAAAAATACATGGAATATAAAGAACTGTACTCAATAATAAGAAAACAAAGAACTCAAAAAATGGGCAAATTATTTTAGTAGATACTTTATCAAGAAGGTATAGAGATGGCAAGTAAGTACATTAAAAGATACTCAACATCATTAGACATTAGGGAAATACAAATTATTACTACAGTGAGTTACCATTATACTCCCATTAGAATGGCTAAGAATGACTATAATAAATGTTGATGATGTGGGTGAACTGGAACTTTATACACTGTTGGTGGTTTCTAAAATGGTACAACCACTTTGGAAAACAGTTTGGCAGTTTCTCAAAACTTAAATATACACCTATCATATAATACTAGCTATTTCACTCCTAGGTATTTACCCATGAGAGAAGAAAGCGTAAGTCTACACAAAGACTTGTACATTAATGTTCAAATCAGCTTTATTTGTAATAGCCTCCAACCAGAAACAACCCCAAATCTATCAACTGATAAATGGATGGATAAAATGTGGCATATCCATACCATGGAATACTAGCCAGCAATAACATGTGGAATGAAGTATTGATACACATAACACGGATGAATTTCAAACTAATTACTGCTAAGTGGAAGAGCCAGCCCCACCCCCCACAAAAAGTGTATACTGTATTATTCCCTTTATATAAAACTCTAGAGAATGCAAGCTTATCTATTGTGACAGAAAATAGATCAGTTGCTGCCTGAGGGGGGACAGAAGGAAAGAGGGAAGAACAGAAAGGAAGGTTTATAAGGGAATAGGAAGAAACTTTCAGGAGTAGTATGTCCACTATTTTGAATATGGTGATAATTTCAGGGGGTACATATAAAATATATTTATAATATGTATAAAATCAAATTGTACACTTTAAATACACAGTTTATTTTATGTTAATTATATCTCAATAAAGCTGTTTTAAAAAGAAGTTAAAGGGGTGCCTGGGTGGCTCAGTTAATCGTCTGACTCTTGACTTTGGTTCAAGTCATGAGCTCAGGGTTGTGAGATCAAGCCCTGTGTAGGGTTCACGCTGGGTGTGGTGCCTGCTTAAGATTCTCTCTCCCTCTGCCCCTGTTCTCTCTCTCTCTCCATCTGGGGGGGGGGGTCAAAACAAAACAAAACAAACAATTGAATAAAAACACAAAGAAAGAAGGAAATAGCAAATAAGTTAATGAAATAAGTAACTTATCCAAGGTCACACAGAGAACTGGTTCAAATTCAGATTTGTCTGACTCCAAAATCTGGGTTCTAAACATAAGTTAAACATCATCGTTTTCTAAATTTCAATCATGAGGTACCACTTACTGCTGTTTACTTAATATTTTTAAGTTGACTCACTTTTTTAGTTACATGAATATTCCCAGAAGCTTTATTCATAACAGACAGAAAGAAAAAAATAGACCCCTCCCCCCAAAACCAAATGTTCATCTATTAGTGATTGAGCAAACTAATTGCGGCACATCCATACAATCGGTAATAAAACGGAAAGAACTACTTCAAGGATGAATCTTAATAGCAATATGTTGTGTTTAAGGCTATATACGCTGTATGATTCCATTATGATAATGTGGAAAAGCAAAACTATACTGACAAAAAGCAGGGGGGGAGGGCAGGGGGCGGGGGCGCTGGCTGGAGAGGAAGGGTCGCGTCCAAAAGAGCACAAGGGAACCTTATGGGGTGACAGAGGTGTTCTATAGGTTGATTGTGGTGGTGGTTACACGACTGAACATATTTGTTAAAATCTATCCAATCACGTACCTAAAAAGGGTGGATTTTCCTGAACACAAATCTCCCAGGCCTGAGACTAACACCTTGAAAATGCAGACTCCTCTTCCTCCCACAAGCCCCCTCGGTAGAATCAGTCGCCACGCCCTTCCTGGGGCTGTTTCCGGTTTCCAGTGCACCTGCGCACTATACACGTCACAGCCCCCACCTCTGTGCCTTTTCTTCGTGATCACTCTTCTCCCTATTCATCGCCTGGAGAGCTCTTATTTATCCTTCAGGCTTACAGCTCTTATGTCCCAAAGGGGCCTTTTTTCCCCTCTCCAATTCAAATTTGGTATCCTGTTTTACTTGCTCTTCCTTCCTCTGTAGAAAGTAAGCTCCATGAGGACAAAGGCAATGTTTTATTCATCTCTACATAATTAGCACTTGGTTTGTTTCATTAATAAATAAACATGGGGAGGATGTCCACATCTTCTTCTATAGTACTGTGTTGCATGAATTTGTTTTTTCACAAGCATGTACCACTTTTTTCATTTTCGTGTATTTTATTTTATTTATTTAAGATTTTATTTATTCATTTGACAGAGATAGAGACAGCCAGCGAGAGAGGGAACACAAGCAGGGGGAGTGGGAGAGGAAGCAGCAGGCTTCCAGCCGAGGAGCCTGATGTGGGTCTCGATCCCAGAACACCGGGATCACGCCCTGAGCCGAAGGCAGACGCTTAACGACTGAGCCACCCAGGCGCCCCCTGATTTTCGTGTATTTTAAACCACTTGCTAAGAATTGAAATGATTCGAAGGTACGTACAGTACGAGGTAAAAGTCATACACACACAGATTTTAAAAGTAAAAATAAGGTTCTGCCTTTCCCTGTTGGTACATAGAAATTCACTCATTCTTTTTAATAGTTATATACTATTCTAGAGTGTCGTTATACCATTTTATTTTATTATTTTCTTTTAGTTAACATACTGGGTAATATTAGTTTCAGGTGTACAATATAATGATTCAACACTTTCATACATTACCTGGTCCTCATCACAAGTGCACTCCTTAATCCCCATCACCTACGTCACCCATCCCCCACCCACCTGCCTCCCTTCTGGTAATCATCAGTTTGGTCTCTATAGTTCAGAGTCTCTTTGTTCACCTTGCTTTTCCCCTTTGCTCATTTGTTTTGTTTCCTAAATTCCACATATGAATGAAATCATACGGTATTTGTCTTTCTCTGACTTACTTCGTTTAACATAATACTCTCTAGCTCCATCTGTGTTGTTGCAAATGGCAAGATTTCATTCCTTTTTGTGGCCGAATAATATTCCATTGTATATATACACACCACATCTTCTTTATCCGTTCATCTGTCCATGGACACTTGGGCTGTTTACATCATTTGGCTATTGTTGAAGCTGACTCTATAAACATCGGATGAGTGTATCCCTCTGAATTAATACTTTTGTATTCTTTGAATAGATACCTAGTGGTGCAATTGCTGGATAGCAGGGTAGTTTTATTTTTAACTTTTTGAGGGAACTCCATACTGTTTTCCAGAGTGGCTGCACCAGTTTGCCTTCCCATCAACGGTGCAAAAGGGTTCTCCTTTCTCCACATCCTCCCCAACACCTGTTGTTTCTTGTGTTGTTGATTTTAGTTATTCTGACAGGTGCGAGGCAATATTTCCTTGTAGTTTTGTAAATCGATTCACTTTTAAAACTTAGACTTATCCTAGGCAATAATAGCTGGGAAATTCAGGTTTTGATAAGCATTTAGAATTTTCCAAGTAGACATTAAAATAAATACATAGCAATTTAAAGGGAGAAAAATTCACTTCTTGTGATAGTTTTATGTGTCAACATGGCTAGGCTCTAGTACTCATTTACTTAATCAAATACTAAACTACGTGTAGCTGGGAAGGCATTTTATAGATGTGGTTAACATCTACAGTCAGCTGACTTTAAATAAAGATTATCCTTGGTAATGTGGGTGGGCCTCATTCAATCAGCAGAAAGGCCTTAAATGCAAAACTGAGGTTCCTCTGAGGAAGAAGAAATTCTGTCTCAAAACTGTACCATCAGCTCCTGCCTGAGACTTTCCAGCTTGCTAATCTTTCCTACAGATTTCGGACTTGCCAGCTCCCACAACTGCATGAGCCAATTTTTAAAAATAAGCATTAGTATATACGTATCCTCCTTGTCTTTCTCTAGAAGACTCTTACCATGACACCCGTGTAGTAGCCATTTCTTCCCCTCTTCTTCTTAAAGCAGGGTGAGAAGGAATATAGTGTTTGGGGAGGAGGGGAAGGAGAGGTGGTGGGTGAAGTGGGGCCAAAGGAAGAACCTCCCCCGGTGATATGAGGAACGGAAATGCAGGAAGCAGAATAGGCAAGGCTCTCCATCTCCCTGAGACCCAGCTATCAACTTGGAGGGTGGGTACGAGAAAGGGAAGCAAAGCAGTCCCCATAAGAGAGATCGTTTCTTGAATCAGAGCCCAAGAGTGGTTCAAGGCCATCGGAAATCATTCGTCCCCCAGTTCACTCCCTCTTCCAGTGCATGAAGCCTAACAGGTGGTTGCCAGAGGGGAGGGAGATGGGGGGATGGATGAGATAGGCGACGGGGATGAAGAGGTACAATCTTCCAGTTACAAAATAAATAAGACATGGGGACGTAAAGCACAGAATAGGGAATACAGTCAATACTGTAACAGCTAACCGTTACAGATAGTAACTAGACTTGTCGTGGTGGCAGTTTTGTAATATATATAGATGTAAAATCACTATGTCGTATATCTGAAACTAATACAATATGGTATGCTAATTATCCTTCAGTAAAAATCAAGATAAATAGGTGAAGCCTGAGCAATGAAGTCACCTGCCCAAGGACCCACACAGCAAGTGAGAGGCAGAGCCACGTGAAGCCCAGTCTAGCTGCAAATCAATCTCCCCTGCTCTCCAGGTAGGAATATTGGAGCTGTCCAAGGTGACACACTCTCACCCAACCTCGTGGTCCCTAGGGATGGCCCAGCCAGGGAATGAGAGACACAAAGGATCCATTGGCCCCCCACATCCTCTCTTAGGCCCAGCTGCACATTAGAATCCCCTGGGGAGCTTTTTCAAAATTCCAATATCTGAGGCCTACCCCAGACCAGTTGGGTCAGGATCTCTGGGGGACGGGGCCTGAGCATCAGCATTGGCTGAAAGCTCCCCCAGGGGATTCTAATGTGCAGCTGGGCTGAGAGCTCCTGGCTAGACTGAGCACAGGGACTGCCCAACCGCAGCTTCACGTCCGTCACATAGTCACTTCACATTTTACTCCCCGCACCCCTATTCCCCCTTCTTTGTGCTTTGCCTAGGATGAAAGAACCAGGGGGGAGGCTAGCCTGGCCCAGAACACCTGCTCTGTCCCTGCACTCGCCCTGGAGTCTGGCACACCTCGCCTTGCTCGACACCTTCCCATCTACTGAAGAAGAAAATGCTAGTACCTCCCTTTCCTCCAGTCTGACCTGGCCTCTGAGACTTCCTGCCCCTTCAGCCTCTCATTCCTTCCCTACACCTCCAACCCCCAGCCCCCTTCCTTTCTCCATCTTTCTTTACCAGAATTTCGGAGCTCTTTTCTTGCTTCCCTTCCCTGCGTGCAGTCTTCCCTCCTGCATCAGTGGCTGAACTGAGTCTCTCTAGGGTGCTTTTCTTCAGGAGGGGGACGGGACTCCTTTCAGCAGGTGACCTGACTGCCCCGACCCCACCCCAGCAGGGAGTAGCTCCCCAGATGTCCGTCACTCTCAGTGTCATTGACTTCAGATGGCAGGCGGGAGGCGTGACCACCTCTCACCCTACCCTACAGCCCGAGTCCCCTTTTCTCTTCCTTTTCTGCCCTGCCTGAGAAAATTCCTGAAGAGAAAACTGCAGGAAGAGCCACACAGACAAAGGACTGCTTGCAGTGTTTTCACAGTATTTCAGAATCTTCTCCTGAGGCCCTACTATGTGCCAGGCACTAGGATTACAAAGATGAATAAAGCAGTCCTTTCGCTCAAGGGATTTATAATCAAGTAAAAGGTAGAATGTTTTATGGAACAGGGGAGAAAGGAGGGTGAGAGTGTGCCATGGGAAAAGAAAATGTGCCAGGCAAATGCCATCTTCTTCTTCTTTTTTTAAAAGTAGGCTCTGGGGGCATCTGGGTGGCTCAGTCATTAAGTGTCTGCCTTCGGCTCAGGGCGTGATCCCAGCGTTCTGGGATCGAGCCCCACATCAGGCTCCCTGCCCCACTGGGAAGCCTGCTTCTTCCTCTCCCATTCCCCCTGCTTGTGTTCCCTCTCTCGCTGGCTGTCTCTCTCTGTCAAATAAATAAATAAAATCTTTAAAAAAAATAAAAAATAAATAAAGTAGGCTCCGGGGGCACCTGGGTGGCTCAGGTGGTTAAGTGTCTGCCTTTGGCTCAGGTCCTGATCCCCGCCCCCCCTCGAGCCCTGCATCAGGCTCCCTGCTCAGTGGGGAGCCTGCTTTCTCCTTCTCCCTCTGCAGTTTCCCCTGCTTGTGCTCTCTCCTCTCTCAAATAAATAAATAAATAAATAAATAAATAAATAAATAACATCTTAAAAAAATAAAAATAAAAAAATAAAGTAGGCTCCATGCCCATCGTGAGGCCTGAACTCACAACCCTGAGATCAACAGTCAGTTGCAAGCTCTACCGACTGAGCCAGTAGGTGCCCTGCAAATGCTGTCTTCTTATATGATCACAAAATTCCATGCAGAAGATACCATTTCCTCCATTATATAGATGAGGAAATTGCAGCAGACAAGGTTAAATACCTTGCCAAGGTTATACAGCTACGAAGGGAGAAGATCAGGATTTGGACCCACATTAGCAGACTTCAGGTCCAGTGCCTTCTAGAAGTCTGATGCTTATGCCCTATCTGACCCAGCACTCTTCACTGACTGAGCCATGGGGACAGCAGAAACCCCAGAGTTGGAGGCCTGGCTTCTTGTCCTGGCTCTGCTGCTAACTAGCTGTGTGACACTGGGCAGTCACATCCCCTCTCTGGGCCTTGGGTTTCTTACGTGTAAAGTGGGGGAGGAAGACTAGGTAATTTAGGGGATCCTTTTCAATGCTATGCTTTTCTTGATTCCATCTCCTTTCCCCAGTCAGTTATATATTCGTTTTGCTTCCATCTTATAAGAAGGGTCACTGGAGCTCGGGGGGGTGGGGGCTTGGGTCATGCCATGCATTTCCTGCCAAGTTGGAGCTGGAACCCACAGTCCAGCAGCCTGGTACACTGCAGTGTTCATCAGTCAGGGCTGGGTGAGTGCAATTAGACTTCTCCGGGAGGCACCGAGAGTCCTGGCCGCAGGATTCCAGGAGCCAAGCCTCTGCCCCTGCGTGGGCCGCCACCAGCGACCACTCAGTCCATGAGATCAGGCTGAGGGGAGGAGAGGATGGCTCAGGACGAGTCACTGTGAAGCCTCCCAGGCGTTTCACGCTTTTGAAAATGGCCCGGAGAGAGATGCTATCAGGAGGCGTATTTAATGGGTTTGGAAATTGGCTAATTTTGTTGCAATCGTCTGGGTGTGGCCCGATGCATGCTAAGTATCCAGGGCCGGCGTGGGCTCGTGAGTAGGGCCAAGGTGTCCAAGGCCTTCAGAAACATGGGGCACAGGGAGGTCAGCGCAGAGTGGCTGGTTGTTCCTAGTCGCCCAAAACATCCCAGGTGACCTCGGGTCACCAAGCGGGGTGTTGGGTCCGTGCCCTCTGCTGCTCCACAAGGAGCCATCCTGATGCCTTCTGCCTCCACCCCTCCCCCTTTCCCAGCGGCTCTCCCTCCCTTCCCTCCCCAGGGCCTCCTCTCCCACCCCTGTCTGGAGCCCCTGTCTCCCCCACTGGCCCCAGCCAGCCCCCAGTGGAGTCCTCCCTAGCCGCCCCTCCCGTGCCTCGGGTCAATAAACCATCAATACCCTGCACGGAGAAGGAACACACAGCTCTTTGCATGCCTGATTCACCAAGAACTGCTTTCCAGCCCCTCTCTGGGCCTCTGGCACGCTCTCTCCCTCCTCTGGGCCCGGCTTTTCCTCCTCCAGAGACATTGCCATCCATCAGCTCTCTGCCTCACTGGTCACAGTTTCTTCTCTGGCTGTCTTCAGCTGCCTGGTTTATTTTCTTCCTTTCCCATCTTCCTACTCCCTCTTCCTCCCCACATGCCTGGATTTGGTTTTCTGTAGGCTCCTTATTAGGGCTGTCCTGCAGAATGGGGCAGAAAAGAGGGGCAAAGCAATGCATTCATTTTCCCTCCCCGGTGACTCTTGCCCCTCTCCAAAGTTTAGGGTCATTGAGGAAAGAGGGCTCCAGCCTCCTGCAGAGATGCTGTTTAAAGGGTCCAAGATTGGGAACCAGAAGCCTCAGGGTCAGAACTAGTTCTGGGAGAGTTTTGGATGGGTTCATTACCCTCTCTACACCTTGGTCCTCCCTTTCTTTTTCTTTCCTTTTTTTTTTTTTAAAGATTTTATTTATTTATTCGACAGAGATAGAGACAGCCAGCGAGAGAGGGAACACAAGCAGGGGGAGTGGGAGAGGAAGAAGCAGGCTCATAGCGGAGGAGCCTGATGTGGGGCTCGATCCCAGAACGCCGGGATCACACCCTGAGCCGAAGGCAGACGCTTAACCGCTGTGCCACCCAGGCGCCCCGTGGTCCTCGCTTTCTAACATGGAGCTGTGATGGCCAAGCAAGAAAGGAATAGCTGTCATTGACTGAGAATGTTCTGTATGTCAGGCTCCGTGCTAGGCACTTTTGAATATGATTGCATTTCAACGTGTTTGTGAAAGTGCTTTGTACATGAGAAAGTGCTGTGTGGATGCCAGTTATTATAGGGAAACCAGAAAACCACAATGGTAGCTCTCCTTTGTTCCTAGAAAACGCTTAACTGGGCACTTTTGAACAGTTCTGTTAACAAAAAATAAAGTTATACATACATCATCTCATTGATCTTCACATGACTGCTCTGAAGTAGGTAAGCAGATCTGATTAGCCCCATTCTATGGCTAAGGAACCCAAGACTAGAACTCGGAGCCTGGAGAGTTCTGCCTGTTTTCTCCACTTCCCCTGCACTGGGCAGCATCCCCGTTTCCTCTTACCTGATGGGGAGGGGTTGGCAGTGTGGGAGTGTGCACGTGGCATTGGCAGCACCGTGAAAGCTGGAATGGAATGCCAGGTGGAGAAGTTATCTGGAACAGTCAGAGTGGAGCCCTGAGGGCAGCAGAGTTTTCCCAGCTGGCCAGGGTGTCTCCATAGGGAAGCGGGCTTGGGGGGACTGCTCTCGGGGTCAGGGTGTTGGCAAGTAGGCTGATGGCCAGAAACCAGCAGGAGATGGGGCCACCTAAGAAAAGACATAGCGTGTCACATGTGTGACACATGACTGAGCTTCCAAACATGGGCTCTAAGCCCAAGAGCCTAGCAGGGACGTTTTCTTACTCTCTGTTAACCTCAGGCCAAGCAGATCACCTCCCAAACCCAAGTGCACTTGGCATCCTCAGGCCACAGGGCCAGACTCTGTCCAGAAGGCTGTGTGGGACCCTGCAGCCCTTTCAGGGAGCTAGTATAATTATCCAGCCATCAAAGGCCACTGCTCATCCCTACAGGGGCTGAGTCATGGTGCCGGCCTGTGCCCAGGGACCAGGGCTCCCTCAGAAGTATGAAGAACAATCCGGGCTGTTGCTGACCCTTTCAGAGAGGCCCCCGTTCCCCCAGCCCCAATAAGTCACTGCATGGGCAGATTCCTTTAAAATCTGCAGCCAGGAAACCCACCTGGCCCCAGAATATAGCCCCTTCTGCCTGCTAGACTCTTGGTTACTCTTAGTCCCATTGCACTGAGCTTCTGCTCTGACCTCCCACGGCCCCCCTCCCTCCAAAATTTCCGCTGGGCCATGGGGTTCTCCCTCCCCCCTCATCTGCATGGCCTGATGCCCTGTGGCTCTCCCCTGAGGGGCACGGCTTCCCTTTGGGCCCTCTTAGGTGGAAACTGCCCTTCTCTCTCAGCCCTTGGGGTCAGGAATTGGGATGGTGGCCTGAGTTGAACAAACCATTACACCCTGCCCCCTCTCGTGAAAACCAGCTCCAGGGGGCTTCTGCCACCTGCTTGGCTCCAGGGGGCTCCTGCCACCTGCTTGGCTCTTTGATGCTGTCACGCTTCTACCTCTTTCATGGAGGACACTGCTCTCCCTCTTCCGAGAACATCTGGGATGATATCACATTTCCATGGACCACCTTCTCAACAGCTTGGTCTCGCCATTGTAGCCCCCCTACTCCCGAGTCCCTCCACCACAAGCCCAGTCATCTTGGAACTGCCCCCAACTCTGTGATGTTAAATCCCAATGTCCTGTGGGCTGGCCACAATCCACAGCCTCTCCTGCCACTGTCATGTGATATCACTGCTCCTCTGACTTCTTGGCTTTTTATTTTCTCCCTGTATCAGCTCCTTCTGCTTATCCCTCCAGCCAGGAGTCTGTTTTCTATTTCTTCAAACAGCCTCACCTCCATTGCCCTCTTATCTTTTCCTGGCACCCTTTTGGCCGAACCCCGCCCAAAGTTAATTCAATTATTCCCCTTCTCTGTACTTTTATCTAGGATACTGGGGGTTGTGGGGAAAAAAAATCACACAACTGCAGACTCAGGGGACTCTACAATCATAGCCTCCATCACAAGTGTGCCTTCAAAGTGGCCCAGAATTTTCTTCCCTGCCTTTGTCAGCTCTCTCCCTAGGGCTGGTCATCAGCTATTTCAGACCTTCTGTGTTCTCAAGACACCACCTTCCCCAACATCTCCTTCCACACTCTCCACAGATAACCTTAGGAGAGAGTAAGAGTCATTTGGCAGAAATCCTGTCAACATCCTGCCATCAAAGAGATTTTATCCTTTCCTTTTTCGCTCTCTGGTCACGATAGAAGAGATAGGGGCCCAGACATCTCTCCGAAGAACTTAGGCTAATCCCTTCAAGTATTTTGGACCCTCTCCCTTTCCACTTCCTTGAAAAATCTCATTTGATTGATTTTCCATGCATTTCTCCCTTAGCTGACATTTCCTTCTCTCTCCTGGCTTCTCATTAGCATTTAAACATGTTTGAGATTCACTCTTTAAAAACAAAACAGAACAAAAAAAATCCTCTCCCCTAACCCCCACATCCTTATTTCAATCCCTGAATTCTTTACCTATTGCTCATGCAGCACATTTCCGCCAATATTCTGAAGCTTGAAACAAACATAAAGTCATAAACATTTATTTTCTCACACAGTTTCTGAGGGTCAGGAATGGGATCTGCTAGACAAGATGGCTCCTGTCTCTCACCAGGCTGTAGTCAAGACCCGGCAGCAAGTATCTGAAGGTCTGACCTCGGGCTAGAGGGCCGGCTTCCACCATAGTTCAGTCATATGGCTTGTGGCAAGTCATTGGCAAGTGGCCTCCACTCCTCATCGGGTGGCCTCAGGACGTGGCAGCTAGCTTCCCTAAAGGGAGTGCTCTGAGAGGAAGTGGCTCCACGCAATGTCTTTTGTACTTGACTCTTGGAAGTGACATTCTATCCCTTCTGCTGTATTCTGTTGGTTCCAAGGACCGCCCTGGTACAATGTGGGAGGGGATGGACAAGGGTGAAAATACCAGGAGGTGGGGTCATTGGGGGCCATCCTGGCGGTTGGCTACCACACCTCACTTCACAACCAGACCAATTCAAAGAGTTGTGCACGCTGGCTGTCTCCACATTGTGCTCGCACCTCTTCACTCAGACCGTTCTCCCAGGAGTCCTCAGTGACTTCTGTATTTTGAAATCTAATGGATTCTTCTCAGCCCTCACCTTGGAACGTTGCACCACATCAAGCCCTCCCCCCTTCACACTTTCTTGGCTCCTGCGATATCACGAGCCCCTGATTCCCTTTACCTTTTGGCCCCTCCTTGGTTGTGTTCACATGCTTCTCTTCACCCATTTGTCCATCCATTAGGCTTACTGCATCTTAGGGCTCTGCTGGGGTTCCCTGCTTTGAATAGCATTTGGTCTCTGCTAACCTCATCTCCCATACTCCCTGCACCCCTGCACCCTCCAGAAAGTCCCGTGGTCCATGCCCTCTTCCCACTGCCATCTGTACACAGCAGCACCTCTGGACTACTCTTTGTCCAGTCTTGGATTCCTCAACCAAAGGAGGTGGGGAGAGGCCTGTGGGAAGTAAGGATCAGGCCATAAATTAATGTGGGGAGTAAGTGAAATTCATCGACCCCAGATGGAGAAGCCTGAGGGGTGATTTCACTACTGCTTTTAAGTCTACAGAGGCCCCTTGCTACATGACCAACTGTCCTGTCTTCTCCAAAGACCAAATAAGAACAGGTGAAGTTTTAGTAATAACAGGAATGACAGATCCAGGTTAGAGATGGAGAGGCGTTAAATGCCAGGAATTAGCTTTAGCAATGTGGAGTCTCATCAGCAGATTTTCAAAAGTAGGTTAGGATTTTGCACATCCGAGATGATTCCTGTGTCGACTGAGCTGTGGGTGGGCAGGTGGCGGATTGGGTCACCTGCTACATCCCAGGATCTACACGTTCCATGGCTGTATGAGGGGCAAGTCTGAGGAGGAGATGAGCTCAGAACCCGAATCCTGCCCATTTCCAGCAGTGGAGTGTGACTGTGGCAACCCCTGGGCTGCAGGATGGGTTCGTTCTGGCCCGCGGCATCAGGGCAGTCTAGCTACTGCTGCTTGGTCGTACCAGTCTTTGAAAGAGGCCAGAAGCTGGCATTATAGGAAGGGTGGAGTGGAGTGAGAATGGGTATGGGTTGGTATTTAGAAGAGGGTCACAATCAGAGAGGGTAACCTTGGCTAAGGAGCTGGTTAGAGCGTCACCTCCTTCAGGAAGCCCTCTCTGCTACCCCAGGTTGGCTTAGGGCTCCTCTTCTCTGCTCCCACAATGCCCTGTGCTGCCTTGGTCCTTAAATGAACCCTGTGGTACTGAGATGGCCTAAGGGTTTGTCTCTCTTTTCATCAAACTGTGAGCTCCTTAATGGCAAGACTGTTTTGTTGACGGCTGTCTCTGGGACCTGGCACAGAGCAGAGACAGAGAAGTGCTGGGTAAATCAGTCTGGACTAATTGACCTGGGGGTCAAAGCCCTTCGAGGACCTTGTACTGCATCCACATGTACCTCAAAAGTGACTTCAATATAGCCCAGGAGAAAACCTGCCTTTTTTGGAACCCCATTCCAATGGGACATTGGAATTGAAGAGATGACTCAAGGAGATCTGGGTTCTGGTTTCTGCCCAGCCCCTTATTAGCAGTGTGACTGATTACCACATGACAGTCCCCTCCCCATGCCTCAGTCCCCTCGTCTATCAGATGGGGGTAATGACCCCACAGATGCACAGAGTTGACTCGAAAATCAAATGAGATCATGGGTGTGCAGGCAGTAAAAACATCTAGAGAAAGGTCTTTAAGCCTTATACAGAGGTAAGAAGTTATTAATAGCCTCATTATTATTCTTACCCAGAATGCCCATGGAAAAGCAGCATGTGGCAGTCCCAGCCCCCGCACCCCACCCTCCCATCCTATTTCTGTCCCTGGAAAGCAGGTTCTTGGAGTGGTAGTCCCCGCTTTGCTACTGTGGGTAGAAGGGGGTGAAAGTCGGGCAGAGCTGTCCCCCAGCTCTCCAGCCTGTCCCTCCTCAGGGGCTGTCCCCAAACCCTTTGATGTAGAAAGCATGGCCGACACCGGCACACCAGCCAACCGCAGGGCTGCAGGCAGTGTCTCGTCTCTGACCCTTCATTTGATGCTGCGGTGGTGCTGGTGAGGTGCTGAGGTGACCCCCTAACGGACTCAGGTTCAAGGGGAGGCAGCTTTCATTCCCCTTCTGCATTTGTGGGGAAGGGTGAGCAGCTCTGGGTGGCTCACCCTCTCTCTCTTCCTGCTCTTCCCCGCATGGCTCCTCACTGCCTACAACTCACCATGCCTGGAGAATGGAGAGCTTTGGCTGGGAGCGGGAATACATGCAGGTTTCTTTCCTCCCCTACACCCCTCACTTCCCTGCCATGCAAGTGCGAGGCTTGTGAACTTCAGGGGGCCTATTGCTAGGGAGCAGCAGAGAAGCAGGTGGCTTGAAGACCGGAAGAGGAAATCTGGATGGGTGGGATCTGCTGGTGACCTCATCCTCCACCAAGTTCTGGAGCCAATATCCAGGTTCTGCCAGCCAGCATCCTTCAGTATGTAAGCCCTGGGGGCTCTCGGCGACGGGCCTGACCTCCCCCATCCTGGGCCTCATCTTTCAGTTTCCTGTGGCCCTAATGCTAACCTGTGAACATTAGCAGGAGGGCAGAGCAGAGCTGTGGAAGTGGGGTCTTCACCAGCTTTGGCAATAACCAAAGCCCTGGGGTCAGCAAGGCAGTGGGTGCAGAGGAGAGAAAGCCAGGAGGATACAGCCGAGGTCCAGGGAAGGCTGGCGTCCGGAGTGAGGTATCAGACAGAGTCAGGCTCTGCCTGCCCTGTCCAGGGTTCAGTCCATAGGAAGAGAAAGACCAGCAACAGTTCTTACCAGTCTCGTGAGCAGGGGCCACCGTCGGGGAAATGCAGCCCGGCTGCTCTGACGAGGTCTCCTAACTCGGCTTAGCTACCCCTCCCCACTTGGCCAGCCAGGTCTGCTCACTGCTGACTTAAAACGCTGCCCTCAATTCTATCTTTAGCTCTGGCTGCTGGGAGCCTGAGTGACAGGCAGGGTGGGGGCTTGTGCTGGGGTGGGAAAAATGTGCAGCTACCAGGTGTGCTGAGAAGGTGGCGCCACGGCAAAGAGCAGGGCCCAGGTCATACTCATGCTGCACCTATGGCCAGTGCCGTGGGGACACAGAGTTCCACTGGTGCTGGCTGAATGCGCGGGGCGGGGAGGAAGCATCCAAGCACGGCTGGAGCAGAGGCCCCCTGGATGCGAGCAGGTCCGGTGGGTCCATGGTTCAAGTCAGGGACCCTGATGGAATGCTGCATGATCTTGGGAAATAGCACTTCCCCTTCTGGCCTCAGTTTCTTCATTTGTAAAAGGGGACTAGATAAGCAGTTTCCAGCTACCTCCAGGGATCCGCACTATGACCTCCACCACCACTTTGCATCCCTCCACCCAACCCCCACTGGGCTTGACTGGGAAGGAAGAGAAGTGACGGTTGACCAGGCTCTCCTGCACCTTCCATCAGGGTTGAGTCGGGTTGTTTTTTTTTTTTTTTTTTTTTTTAATCAATTCTGGATATTGAACTTCCTGGAAAGAAGGGCAGCTCTGTTCCCCAAGCGCAGTCAGACTTGAGAAGCCAGAATGAAATTGCTTCTTGCAGCAGGTGGCAAGAATAGCCCCTCCACCGCCTCTCATCAGGACTGATACGAAAATCCCTTTTCCGAGCAACGGAACACCGGCGAGCTCCCATCCAGCCAATTGTCTTTTCCATTAAGAGAAAGTGCAGTGAAGGATGAGGAGGGGCTGCGGGGGGGCCCTTGCAGGGCAGGAGAGGGGACTGGAAGGGGAGATGATCCACGCCCGCAGCTGGACCTCGGGGAGGAAGCAAGCTGCTGTGCAGCCGTCAGGAGCCTTGAGGCCGGCAGATCGGAGGAAAATACAGGACAGGGAAGCGGAGTCACGGTCCCTCTCCCCTTGTCCGTCCTACGGTAGGAGGGGATGGCAGGCCTCTGCGTGAGGTCATAATGGAGCTCTAGCAGCCCGGCGTCCTGGGACCTAGATGCCAGCGTGGGGTGCTCACCCAGTGGAGCCCAGGGAGCAAGGTCATTGGCAAGGCAGGAAGGCCCTCTGTGGAGAGGGAAGCCTGGCCTGCTGGACTTCCCATTCTCCCTCTTGGCCTGCCTTGTGAGAGGAATGTTGGACAAATTACTTTCACCATTCTGTGCCTCCATTCCCTCCCTTAAATGGAGATAGCCTTTGACGCTGCCTATATCAGAGATGTTCCGGTCAAATCAGATTACAGATGTGAAAGTTTTTTCTTTCAATTATAAAAACCACTTTAGAGATATTCTGCGATGGCCAGAGGGCTGGGGTCTAGCAAACAGGTTCCTGCTTCTTCTGGGCTCTTCTTCTTCCTGCTCTTGCAGACTTACTCCAGTGAAGCCTCCCTTCAGCTTTCTTCTGCCTTCTTTCCCAAAGGCCTCCTCCCACCCCCTATCTCTCCCAGCCTTCACCCTGGTCTGGCCTCTGGTGCTGAACTCCCAATAAAGTCAAGTTCCTGACTGGACCACCCGCTCCAACCTCCGAGCTCAAGCTCGTCCCACACACTTAGGCTGGAATCCTCATCCTCCCTGCTCGGAAGCCTGCTTCGTGTTCAGGTGTGCACCCATGTTAAGCCCGGGTTACTCATCGGGGACTGGCAGAGGCTCACTGGCTTCTCAATGACCCGACCACCCCAGCCACCAACCCTGACAGGGCCCCTCTGTAAGCGATCAGCTTTCTACTTCCTCCTGCCTCCAAACTATCCCTTTGCCCCCACCCCCCAGCCTGAGATGTGCTCTCCTTTCTCTCTGCTAAATCAAGAGAATACTTTTTTTTTTTTTTAAAGAAAATACCTTTTGAATAATTGGTCAAACCTTTCCCTCCAGTGAACCTTCCCCAAATAACTTCACTGAAATCTTGATCTCCCTTCACTTTGAACCCCTTCTAGAATAGAACAGGATTGGAATCTCTCTGTAGTACATATGTATGTGAGGTGTGTGTCTGTGGGTTCTGGTAAGTCCCAGGAGGGGCATCCTTCCCAAAGGGACCACAGCCACTGGTTCCTGGTGGGACGGGTACAGGTCACTGACTGGCTGGCAGACTCGTTACGTGGGAACATGACCGGTCAGCCTCGCTGTTGTGGAAGGTGGCATATCGGGTGCAGAGGCCGCAGGGACTGGTATGACAGTGAGACTCCCAGAGCCTTTTCACTGTGTGGCCACAGGGTATTCTCCTCTAATGCCACTCCGCAGCACTCGTCGCCTGCAGCCCTGGCAGGGACTGGGGTTGGGGCGCAGACATCGCTGGCCGTTGCCCGCACGGCAGGCTGGTTGGTTTGGGCCTCCCGCACGTGGCTAAGGGATGAAGGCTCGGGGGCCACAGATGCACCCAGATTCAGCTCAGCACGCAGTCCCGGCCTGTTCCGTGCTCTTTAGTTCAGAGATGCCGAGCGCAGTGCCTTTTTGCTGCTAGGTCTGGCAATTTCACCCAGAGTCACCTTTAGGTGCTTCCCAACCCTGCAATTTCTTTTCAAGCCTGCAATTGTTCTGGTTGGAAAATGAAAAGCCCTCTGTGCCAGCAATTAATTTACCCAAATAAACAAGAATTCTGCTTTTCGTGACAAAGACAGTCCCTGAATGCCAATCTTCGGGCTGGCAGATTGCAATTTCAAGTGGGTACAGCCAGCGCGGTTACAGTTTGCTGGTGATTTATCGCGGAGGTTATGAGAAAAGGAGAAAATGCAGTCAAGAGGGAGTGGAGGAGTGTTGCCCAGTTCTTGTCCTCATCTCTAACTTCTCTGGCAACAAGTCTCATGCCCTTGACTCCCCCACACCCCACTTTTTTTTTTTTTTTAAACCGCAGATGATTCTTGTTTTTCCATTCTGTTCCATTTGGCTTATTTCCAGCCCTTTCCTGACAAGGTTGCAGTGTGGCCTGCTGCTTTCAAGCCACATCGCTGCCCACTGGCACCCCCGAGCATTTGTCATTCAGGACTCTTGTCTTGCTACTTTTTGCCAGTGGGTCTGGTCCCTTCATCAGATTGCTGCTTTGGGGGCAGTTGATTGAATACCAGTATCCAGAGGGCAGAGATGCAACGTCACCCTTTCCCCTTCCCTGAACACCGAAGGAATAGGCTCGGAGGCATCGGAAAGGGTGGGGGCAGGCATGGATCTAAGCTTCAGACCTGCTGAGCAGCTGGGAGAGGAGTTTGCTCAGGTAGGCAGAGTCGGGGGCGGGGGGTCTGGGGGTGGAGGCTCTGAGTGGCACCAGCCAGGGACCATTAGGGATGACATGGGGGAGTTAAAAAGCAGCTATTAAGTCTGAGAACATTGTCTCCTTCATCTCAGCCCCTGCTGAGAATCAACCCCAGTAATCACGCTTGGATCACCACCGCCTGCTCCGAGGTTGGCTCACTCCTTTGTTACGTAGATTAGGAGGGAAGAGGAAGAACCTACAAGCCTTCTTCAGACACCTACTCTGAACGAACTTCCTGCTTCCCACCGCAGCCTGCCTCTGAGAATTCTTCTCTTCCAGGCTTTGCAATTTGGTTGGTTATCTTCGCCAAGATTTAATCTACTCGATCCCGGGGACTCCTGGGCTGGACAGTGGGCAAGTATTGGCTGTGTATGGTTTCAAGGTGCCTAGTGTTGAAAACAGACACAGCCCTGTCTACAAGGTGCTCCCAGTTTCTCCTGGAGTCGAAGCAAACACAGATGATAATGGAAACCCGCAGGGAGTCTAGAGCCTAATTTCCTTATAGGCACCGTGGGAAGTTAAAGTCTCTTCTCTGTGCTTCCTGCTTTCAACTCAGTCTTGCTACCTCCCTATTGTCTCCGCACAATTCCATCCTGGAAGAGCTTGGACGCAGAACCCCATGGAGCTTCTTTACTTAGATTTTCTCCAGAGAGATACAGAAATGGCCCCAACTCTCTCTGGAGGAGTGGGCGGGCGGAGCAATATTGATAAGAAGATCCAATGAACAATTTACAGACTGGACTGAGAGTGAGTTGCTTGCTATGGATTCAGTTCGACACTTAATGTGCAACTACAGGACACTGTATGTGGTCTTCGAGCCTTTCAGACACTGGAAATACAGTGATGAGCAAACTAGAAATGTTCTCTACCCCAGAGGGACAGAATTTAATCAAAGAATCAAAGAATTATAGTATGTAATTCTGAATTGTGCCATGAGGGGAGAGAGCAGGGGGCTCTGAGGACGTAGAGCAAAGCACTGAGCTGGGGGAGGTGGTCAGGGAAGGTTTCCCTTCGGTGGAAATGTAGAGGATGAGCAGGGGTTAACTACACGAATGCTAACCCAGGGAGAGGAGCACTGGGGCAGAGGGACCGGCACGTGTAAGAGTCCTGTGGCGGAGGGAAGGGAGCACAGCTGGTGTGAGGAACTGAAAGGAGACCAGTGTGGCTGCAGTGTGTACAGAAAAGGGAAGTGGGTCAGATGGGTTGAGGAGTGATGACCAGAATTCTAAAATACTGGGTGCATGGTCAGGACATAACCAACTGTGCTTACTTAGTTCCAGGGTCAATAAAGTAAGAGGAACTTTAAATAAAAACAAATGAACTAGCCCTTTGGGAGGAGATCAATTCACTACAATAAATATTCCCCCAAATCTCAGAAGATGAAGGTCCGGGACACGTTCGTTGAATGAATGAGAGAAGGTTAGCTGAGGGATGACCAAAGATGGAGAGTACAGGGTTAGGCATCTCCATGTCCGGCCTGGCTCCCAACAGACGCCTGACCTGGCTCTGCCTCTTCCAGACTGAAGCACCCCCACTCTTCTTCCTTCTGGTTGCCATGGCATTCCGTACCTGTGCCGGGCACTGTGCCACCGTATCTCAATGATGGTTTGCTGCTTGCCTTTCCCATCGACTCTGAGCTTCTTGAAGGCAGGGACCCTGTCTTACTCATTCTTTCATCCGCAGGGCCCATCACCATGCCAGGCACAAAACAGGGGCTCAGGAAGTGTTGGCTGAAGGACAGCACGCTGTCTTGCCCATATAAACTCAACGAGACTGTGGGGTGATCTGGATGACGGAGTGAGAGGCTGCCTAAGCCTTGCATGCCCTCAGGACTAAGCAAACATTATGGGAGAGCCAGCTGCATTAAACATCTGTTTGGTGGTCAGATCTTAAACTTGTTCTTATAGTGATCAAATCCAGGACCTCGTGTTTCTTGTGTTTTTTTCCGTGGGTGTGTCCAGCTCATCAAGTCGGTAAGAACGAGGAAGGAAAATCAGAAGGATGAATTGCTAGCCCTCCCCACTAGCCTATGATATTATTCTGAGTATGAGTAACTTTTGTATTTCCAAGCTACCGCGTGCACACCCATCATTTCCTTTTGTTCCTGCACCACTGCTATGAGATATCCAACTAAAAAAGGCTAAATGATTCACCCAAGGTCACATGGCAAAGAGGCTTTTCTCCTGCATTCATTCCGCTGCCTTATTCCCCACCCCAGCACTTTGCTTTACCCACCTTGTGAGGAGATAGCTCTCAGCAGCCGCAGTCTGGGAGATGCTCCGACAGCTCTTTGGGCCTTGTTCCTGCTGAGCGAGCATGGGCAAGCTCTGGTGGGAAGCCAAGGGTGGGGGTGGGGGGTCCTGCCAGAGCTGCAGGGATTTAGCCTCTACCAGAGAAGGGAGAGAGTTGGATAAGCCAGATCCGCTTTCCCTCACCCTTCCAGAGGCAAGCTGATACAAGACACAGCTACAGAGCCATCATCGTGACCCAGACAGGAGGAGCCAGGAGCAGTCAGCAGGCTTGCTGCACTGAACTGCAGACAGACAGAAGCCGGATGGGCAGGGGGAGCCACTTCCTCCTGAGCCCAGGGCCAGGGAGCCAGCAGGCTGGAGACAAGCTAGCGTCCTCAGTGAGTCTTGGACGCACGTGACAACTGGCTTCTACAAGACGTGAGCCCGAGGCCGGCTCTAGAGCGACCTACCTAGGATAGGGCACTACTGTGCCTTCTTCAGGAGAATGCAACCCCATCAACCCTTGCTCTTCCCGCCCCTTTGGAGACCAAAGCTACAATAGCAGTAAAGGGTCAGATTCAAAACCGGAAGAATCATGACATTTTCCTTTCTTAAAAAAAATCACTAAGTAACTGCTGAGTGCTGAGTTTGGGGCATTTACTTAAATGTGAAAGGGCAGTCTCTGTTCTCAAGATGTTTACAGTCTAGTTAGGAAGGTGAGCTGACAGATGAAAATTATACATAAAAAAGAATGTGGTTAAGTGTCCTAAAGCGAGAGGATTAGAATCTGCCCTTAACGAAAGCAAACCACAGGGAGGACCAGCGGAGGGAACATTAGTCTTGAATGGCACCTGGGATTAAATTTGGAAGACAAATCCATGGCAAATGCCTATGATTCTAGGCCATTGAGCAGTTTCCATGGCTGCAACCTTCTTTTCTTATCTGGGAGGATAATAATAATCAGGTACTTATTAGAGATGGGCTCTGCACGGCGCCCTTCGCAGACACCACCTCAGGTCATCGGCAGGACCGCCCCGAGGGGGGTGTTCTTATCCTATTTTACAGCTGTGGAAATGGAGGCCGTCAGAGGTTAAATAACTTACCACAGTCAATGGGGGGGGGGCGGGGGTTGGGGAGGAAGACTTGGAGGTGGGCTATAACTCAGCTTACATTTACAATTTTAAATGTTACAGAAATCTATAGACAGCTATGTTCCCAAAGTGAAAATCTCCTCATGGATCCTGGGGAAAACCCTCAGGTGTCCCGTGGAGCAGTGCACCTGCTGGGCGGCCTCTCTCTCTCTCTCCCCCTGGTGCCAGGCTCCTAGACTCTAAAACTCCCTGGGAGGGACCGAGACCAACTACTCCAGGCAGAAGGCAAGATTAGGAGAAGAAAATAAGCAAACCCACGCATCTCAGGATTCTGGAGAAGCAGGTGAAAGTCCCCTGGGCCAAACATGTCTGCGACGGCTTCTAAAATCAAATGTCTCGGTCTTAGTCTCGGTCCTGAGCCTCTCTGGACTCCAGGAACGTTCCTCGCTCTCACGGGTCTGATCAGGCTGTGTTCGCTTGCCCGCAGTGCCAAAACTTCCCTTCAGTGTCTCAGTGGAGCATAAACTGCTGGTCTGACAGAGGCTCGAGAGAGTAAGGAGCCCAATCCCTTCCATTTCTACACCCCCCGTTACCGGTAGTTACCGGCAGAGCCTCTCGGGTGTTTTCTGTCTCAGAACGGGTCATCTCAGCGCCAAACACCAACGTCAGTCATTCCCCTCGATTGCAAAACTCAAAAAGGACTCTTAGGACCGTTGTGCGCATCCCCCGAGACTCTGCCAGACCTCGTCTTCCCTATTGTGTTGCATCTGCAGTACCTTCTGTGATAGAGGCTTGCGGGGGGCAGAGAGCAGAGCGGTGCATTTCTCTAGTGCTGACAACAGACACAGCTCTTGCTGGCCAGCCTTCTGCTTCCTCCTGGAACCCCCAGCCCCTCTGCCACATTCAAGGCCAGCAGCCATCCATTTTGTCTGCCAGGCTCCTTATCGGCCTGACCCACCGGCAGCCAGAGCTAAGCTCCTTTCACCCGCTGGCTGCTTCTCGGGGACCTAGATGCATGGAGAACGGCCTGCGTGTGGAGAGGAGCCGAGACTTTCCCTCGCAGAGCCCCTGCAGAGGAGGGTCAGGGCACTGGCATGCTGGGTCTGCCCCACGATCTCATGCCCTTCCTCTCCACTCGGGATAGCGAGTGCCCGTGCTCTGTGGCTACCAGGGGGTGGCGCACAGATGACAGGTGGGGGATGCCTGCAGGAAGCCCACGGAGTCACTGCCTTTCTGCCCCAGTGGTCAGGCTAGCCAGCCCCGCCCTGCTCATTCTCTTCCCGGCCCCTCAAGGGCTTCGGCAGCCCATTTCCTAGGCTCCACCCTCCACCCTGCGCTCCGCCCCTTTTTAGGAACCAAACCCCTGGTTTGGAGAGCATGGTAGGTTCCCATAGCAATGGGCCTTTTAGCTGTTTCCATGGCAACCAACACCCAGACCATTTAGTTGCTAGTCAACTGACAGCTGTAAGTGAATAGGCTTCAGTTTGGAATCTGAGGGATGGGCCAGGGGATTCTCTTCATAGAAAAAGACACAATCACCCAAAACGACTCAACTCTTCTAAGGACGCTACTAGGCCATACCTGTGGAGAGCCAGTGCCACCTTCTACCTACAACAAGGCCCCTCCCATTCTCAACACACACACACACACACACACACACACACACGCGCGCGCGCGCGTGCTCTCTCTCTCAACTGACTACCCTAGGCTTTTAAATCTTCCAAGCTCTGTTTCCAGTTCTGTCTCCTTTCCAAAGGCCTTTGGGAGAAACACTTGCTCAAGATGGCTATCATCTCAGTGACGTATCTCACACATACCCCTTTGCTCTGTGTTGGCGCTCTTCCTATGTACCATGACCTTGTCCATTTCTCTCCCCAGACCTCCTACTGTACTATTTATTAAATAGTTATCCTCAGTAGGCAACCCAGCAATATTTGCTTTTTGGGTTATCTGCCGTGACCATCTTCCCTCGGCCTGGACCTCACCTATGTCAAGACACTTTTCCTACATCCGTGGGTTTTCTGAGAACAGACTTTTATCAACCTTTGCAAAGCATAATTAAGATTAGTCGTCATTGTTTCTTTTACAAAATCAACTAAGATTTCAAAACCAAATGTATAGGGTTGGAAATTACTCCATGCTTATTGCTCTTCATGAACCTGAAGATCTGACTAAATTTAGTCAAGCCTCCCACCTAACCCTCGCCCAAACTGGAGATACTGGATATTGGGTCCCTTTTATTCTGTAAGCGGGGGTGCTCCTCATGCTTTTTTAATGACCAGAGTCTGGGATTGTTCTGCCCTTGAATTCATGCAAGAGAGGAGCTGTGTCTAAGCCTCCACGGCTTGCTCAGTGGACTAGAAAAGTATAAGACCGTCATTGGAAAGAGCGTGACCTTTTTATGTAGCCTAAGGTTCAGTGCTTCTCAATGCTTTAATGACTCAGGGGGCGCCTATGAACCACCTGTACAGAAGACGACCTTTCAAACTAATTCCCCCACGGGAGCGCTACCCAGCTCGCACGGCAGGCTCCATGCAGCCCCGCAGCGGCTGGTAAACAGTTGTAAGCTGTTGCATTACCTTTCCGCTCTGACTGAAGGGTAGGCGCTAGCTGCACTGCTTTGCTTCTGTCTCCACATACGAGGGCACAAGTACAGAACTCAGGGCAGGCTGCTGTGAGCATCGAATGTCCTTAGTGACAGGAGCAGTTTTCTGGGAGTAGGGAGAGAGCGGGCACACAGGAGAACTGAGTGTTTCCAGGGATCCCAGAAAGTTCCATGCAGAGGATGGGCTCATTTTTCTGAGGTGACATATCATCACACATCCGACTGAAACTTCTGATTTTCCTGCTATTTCTAGAGGAGGAACAATGTCTACCTCCTAGAACAACAACTAACGTCTACCAAGGGTGTACCACGGGCCGGGGGCATTCTAGGTGTTTTACGTGCATCTTCCCGTTTAGGCCCTGCAGCCCTGCTGTTATTATCCCATTTAACAGGTAAGGAAACAGAAGCACAGAGAGGTTAAGGGATTTGCAGATGGCACTGGTAGTCCTACGAACTGGTGAATCCAGGAACCACAGCAGTTAACCACCTCTGGAGTCGTCCAAATCTGATAGACCTAGGGCCCCATCCTGGCCAGACCCATGAATGGGCTGACCCTCTGGACACAACGTGAGAGGATACAGAAAGGATCTTAGCTAAAGAGGACAGTGGTTGAATGGCTCTGGGAATTAGCTAGTAAGTCTGGGCGGCTGCTCACTTTATTCCTGATCTATGGCTGTCCCCTGGTGGTTTTCCTGGGAAACTCACAAGCCATGGAAGTCCAAGGCTCTAGTGAAGTTAGTGGGATGAAATATGAACTGGACCAAATGACTCACTTGCTGCATAAGCACCCAGTCTAAAAGGGATGGCCTTTCAAGGTCCACATTTCCTCACTCACTTAGGAATAGGGCTGTAATACCTGTGACCGCTAAAAGCTGATTGACAGTACACGGATTCAAATAGGCAGCAAAATACTTGCCCCATGTTTATACTTGAACTTCAAAAGCAGTGAACTCCAAGCCTGAATGAACTGGGCCAGTCCTCATTTGCTACACCTTCACATTTCGTGTGTAAGCTTCTAGGCTTTCCTCACGGATAAGGCTCCCAAAAGACGACTACTATGCTTCGTGCCAACTTGCAAGCTCTTATTCCCTGCCCCCCTTGCTCCCCCGCCCCCAATTTAGTTCCCTTGAGCTTTCAGAGGTTATCATTCAGCTAGGTGGTGTTTGCTTTCTCTGCTTCTCTCAAGCACATCTGCTGGTGTTAAGAGTGTGCAAAATAAAGCAAAACGATAATGTCATTTTGTATAAAATAGATAGGTAAAGTCTAATTGGGTGAAGAAGGGAGAAAGGGCGGTGTCTGAAAGAGTCATGTCTTTACTGCACTCCGGGAACCTGGGACTGGGTATCTGCCTTCCACAGATCTGGGGGAAAACACTCTGAAAGAAGTAGGAGACCACCACCAATGTGCAGAAGACAAGACTGCCAAGTTTTATTTATTCAAAAGGACATTTCCAGGTGCATAAAGAGGCCACAAGTTAGTGTTGTTAAAAAAAAAAAAATCAAACGTCTGCTAATGAAGTGCTGCATTTAATGAAAACCACCTAAGACAGAAAAGGAGACGGGAGACCACCATAGAGGACGGGCTGCTCAGAGGCGCGTTTCTGTGGCAGAGCACCTCCCCTCCACCGAGATGCTGGGCACCACTGGACAGCAAGTCACTGTCGTCGAAGCAGCGGAGCTGGAGGTGCTGGCCGGACGCACTGAACTCAAGGAGGCACTTGGACATGAGGAACTTGCAGATGTAATATCCCAGGAGGTGGGGGAGGTTTGGAACCCGTCCTCTGCTACAAGGGCTGATAACCCGAGGGCAAGTTACCCAATAGCCCTACGCAGCCTCATTCGGGTCCTGAGCAGCTGGACCCTCCTTCTTCCAACAGCAAAAAACCACTGAAGACAATTCAATCCATGCCTATCGCTCCCTCTCTCTTCTTTCCTCCAACCCTTCACAAAAGATATTACAAGGGCAATAGTTCCGAGCTCTCAGGAAACAGGGTCTGGAACTGGCTGGAGGCTGACAGGCATAAAACAGTGGTGTAGAAATTTCTTTCATCTTATGGCACTGATTTAGGTTAGACTGGATTTCTCCTGTGCTCGCTCACCCCGACGGACATACTGGCAGTGAAAGATCTAGCCTTCAATCTGCACTGGGATTTCCCAGCAGAACAGACGCTGGTCATTGTCGCCCTGAAGCTCCCACTGCACCACCAGTTTTATCTGGAGAAGGAGAAAAAGAATTGGGAAAAATGAAAGTAGGACCTTGCCTCAATTCAGAACTGGTTTAACTATGAATCCTAACAACCAGCTGCCTAATTCCTCAGATCTTTCTTCTTAAATCAGGCCATCACGAAGGCTGCTAGGGATGTGGGCACAGCCCGTGGCCTTCAAGTCAGAAGAGCAAACCAAGTCACACCTGTGATTCGGTGTTAGCGGTACCACATACTCACCTCATTAACTCATCAGATAGAATTTCTAAAGCATTCTTTTCCCTCTTAGATCAATGGCACATAATGAAGCCTTGCACGGGAGATAATTTCACATTTAAATAATTTCTTATGTATTTGGCAATCTGATCCAGCTTTTTCCAAGCATAACCAATTAAGAGCAGAGAGTAGAATGTTAGATTGGTAGGCGTAACAAAATACCTTGTTACTTGTACTGAAGATGTCAACACACAAAGGGTGTCCGAAGAAGTTTATGATTGTATGAATAATTTCTGGAACAATAACACTTGGTAGCAATATAGCTTCGGTTATACCTTCCTTGAACTGTTTTTTTTCTTTTTTTAATGATACACCTCATTAGATATCTCTGCTTTGACTTGTTATACTATGAACTGCCCCTTCTAATTCTTAAGAAGTCACCGATAATTTTCTAGTCCTTTCTTAAGTAGATAATTGCTTACTTGTTATTAGTTACTACCTCTAATTTGTACTCAAATATTTCTTTACAACACAACATTTAAGTGACCAGGATACCTGGCTTCTCGAAACTTAAGTTTTTCAAGACTAGTACACATTAACTACAGTTTCACTTAGTGCTTAAATTAACATAGTTTAATCCATTTTTGAAATGAAACGTGATTCACTTAACAATGGCTACCATACACTCAGTGCCTACTATGGGGCAGGCCCTCATTAGACACTCCACGTAAGTGACCAGAGACTCAGAAACGCCAGTGATTTTATGGGTACTCTACAAATTTATCTACAAACCTGTTCCTGACCTGCAGGGTCTCCAACATCCCTTCAACACAGATACCCTCTATTAGAATCTCCTTGCAACGTTCTTTAATGACTTGCCATTTCTAGAAAATAAATGGCCAGATTGCTCATGGGTTCTACTTGATCTCCTTTCAAAAAAAAACCAAAAAAAACCAAATACAGCTTTTTTTCCTTTATGGAAAACAGGAATCCCTTTACTTCCTCCATTCTTATCAGGGTTCCTATCTAGAATACAGGCCCATTGAGGTTCTGCCTCACAAGGGTCCAGCAGTGAAAGAAGTAGGTATGGCAGGGTAAGTCACAGGGGACGGTAGGAGCTGGAGACGGAGGCAGGGGAGAAAGAAGTGTGTGGAAAAAGTGACCTCTCTGCTATGGAGCTGGGAAACTACTGCTCCCTTAAGAGATTAATGGAGAAACCAGGATTTTTTTGATAGCAACTTGACATCTTGAACTATTTGATACCTGCCTACAATCTTTTAACAGTGCACAGGTTTTAAGGGTCACAAGGCCCGGCTCTAGGTCGAGATGTAGTATTTCTGAGCGGAGTGGACTCTCTTCTTATTGCTTAACATCGGAGGCTCAAATTTCTTCATTCATAAACCAGACATAACATTGCCTCAGCAAAGGGTGGTCATGAGGATCCAGGGAAACACTGTATATATCAAAATGGCATCAAGAGGTGACAAAGAACGGAGGGGCATGGTGAAAACTATCTGCCCTACCTCAGGATTCTTAACACTCCAACTCATCTCCTTGCCCCCCAAGCTTCTGCTTCTTCACCACCAAGAGATGAACGACTCTGACCCCAATCTTTTCTTCCTGCCCTCTCTCCTCGGATTTCTCATCTAGTCACAGGCCTTCAGCGTCCCGAACGACAAGGTCACTTACAGAGGGGTATTCATTCTTCACAGGTAGTTTATTCAGGTAGCTGTAGGTCTTGCCTTTTTGGATGGGGCAGTTGATTCCACTTTTACAACCATCGGCCTCAGGAATGGGAAAGGGAATTGGGACGCCCAGCAAGATGCCATGCACCACGGCTTTGCTACTTTGAGATGGAATATCTGAGAGGAACAAAAGAGAATCAGATAGTGAAGGAACAGCCTATTTCTAAAGCCTAAGTAAAAAATTCCGATATGTTCCCAAGCAACGGCATTGCTAGGATAGCAAATCATAAAGTCTGTACTTAATTCCTAAAGTCTGTTTCTCTTTGTAGTTATGCTTAATACCTCTGTGAATGCTACAGAGTGAGTATTCACTCCAAAAAAAAAAAAGCAACCGAGAGGGTTGTTTTCTTTGCTGTCACCCCTACCTTGCTCTTTACCATCTTTCAGTTTCTCAGGAGAACCAGAGCTCCATAAATAACCTTATCCAACAAAGTAACTGAGTTTTTCGGTAGTGAACTTTCCATTTATTAATTATACCAGCTTCTGTCAAAATGTACAGGGTATCTCACAGAGTGTTCGAAGACTGGTCTCTGAGTTCTCAAATGCCCTGCCCATGGGATTCCATTAAAAATTAAGGACAAAATGGAAAGGAATCGCCACAGAAATGCCATGGGCTATAACAGAGATAACCCTTTAGAAACTGGGTAAGATTAGAAAGAGGAGATATATTTCTTGCTCTCTCTCTCCCCTCTATATCACAAGATGGGCAGGGGGAATAAATACAATAAAGTTAGGGCAACTAGGGATTATGAGCTGGAGATCCAGAGTAGTGGCTCTGTTTGTTTGTTTGTTTGTTTGTTTGTTTGTTTGTTTCTTTCTTTCTTTCTTTCTTTCTTTCTTTCTTTCTGGGTTGGGGACTACTTTTGTTTAGAAGGCACATTTTTGGTTTGGGACAATAGAGGGGGCAGGGTATCATCCAGGAAAGAAAATAACCCTAGTATTTAGAGCTGTCTTTAGGCTTAAGAACAGAAGATGACAGGAAGTTTGAGATTTCTTATTAGACTGCCCCGTCTAGTTCCATAGGCTAGAAAGTGAGGAAAGGATTCAAGGTAGATGCCCTTTCTAGAAATGAAGCTCAGATTTTTTTTCTTGGGGCCCAAATGAACTCCCTAAACCTTACAGAAGTCTGAGCTTTGCACAGGTTGGAAGGGAGGTCACAGATGTCCTGGCTGCGGTGCCCCTCCCCGACATTCCCACCCTCATTCCAATACTTGAGACTGTTGTTAGGCTTTAAGACAAACTTGAAGGCTAGAGCCACTTTTACTCACTACTGGTGAAGGTGACATTGACACTGTAAGACTGGCCTTTGTGCAGTTTGCAGGGCTGGGTGGGGCATGGGTTCACATTCAGTTCCTTTATAACTCCAAGCCCAGAACCTGTTAAAAAAAAAGAAAAAAGAAAAGAAACAATGAATTGGAATAGGAGAGAAAACAAACCACCTATGCTGTCCCCTACTTAACGCAAAGGTGCTCGGCTCTCCAGGAAACTCTTCATATTTGATGGCTGAAGGGGAATGAAGAAAATCAGTTAAGTATAAAAAGCCAGCTCTCCTGCTCTATATCCTGGGAGGGCTACACCAGGGAAAGTCAGCCCCACGCAGGATTTAAAGCAGCATACATATGGCACAAATGATAGCTCAAGCCTCAGTGCCATTTCCACCTGCACTCTCGACACTGGCTGCTCCTGAACTGCCCCTCCCCCCTTCCAGTCCTCTCCTGGTTTTGTTCCAAATTGGTGGCGGCCGAGCTTTGTATGCCCTACCAGTGAAAACAATTTTAAGAATGTATCTGCAGTATACAGGTGTACGCTCCACTCTGGAAACATGTGTTCTTCAAACTAAGTGTCTCTGGGACAGGGTATGTGTCTTTGCAGTCTAAACAAAGACAAAAGTGCCGTTTGTTCCCAATAAATGCTTGACCTAAACAGGTTAAGTAAAATCTTTAAACATCCCACTGCCTCATCTAGGCCCCTAAAACTGCACAGTTGAATGGAGAGAATGCAAACTGTCTGTTACCACCCACACCAAGGAAAGCTTTTTTTTTTTTTTAATATTTTATTTATTTATTTGACAGAGAGAGAGTACAAGCAAGGGGAACGGCAGGCAGAGGGACAGGGAGAAGCAGGCTCCCTGCTCAGCAGGGAGCCCGATGTAAGGCTCCACCCCAGGACTCTGGGATCATGACCCAAGCCGAAGGCAGATGCCCAACCAACTGAGCCAGACAGTCATCCCCCTCCACCCCCCACCCCCCCAAAGCTTAAGCTCTGCCATTCGGCCATCATGGCTAAGAGGTAGGCTCTGGGATCTGACACCTGGGTTTGCAATCTCACGGGCTCCATGGCTTACTGTGAAACCTCAGAACAAGATATTTCACCCCTCTGGGGAAAGTAACAGTGACTGCCTCATAGGGTAAGCGAGCTAACACACTCATAGCTCTTAGGTAGTGTTTGCAACATAGGAGTGCTACGTAGTGTTCATTTTATTACCATCACACTGGGATTCAGTCCTTGAATTTAATCTGAAAGAGTTGCTCCTGGGTGGGTTAGCAAGTTTCTTTTTGACACAAAAGGCAGGCCTCTCCTTTGCAGTCACCAGGTTAGCTTAGCCCAAAGCATATGAAAAGAGCGACTCATGTAGATGCACTTGGCTTTCTCGGCCTGTGCCTGCTCTTGGGTGGGACAGTTTCATCATACTGAGCAATGGTGTTCCAGCAAGGTCTGTAAATAATACTTGCCGTCCCTCATCCCCAGCTTGCTTCTCCATCATGGGCAAAGTTCTCAAAATACACCTGCAAGAATTCTCTTCTTCAAGCACTGTCTTCCACTCTGTCCTCCTATCTTCTACAGATAGGAAAAAACTATTCAGAACTTGAATCAACAACCTATGGAAAATCAGTGCTTATGCTAAGAGCTTTCAACGTCCACTTCTGCTTCTTTCCAGCCTGGGTCACGCGATCTAGTAGGCATTGAGGAAAGGGTAGTGCTTGTAACTCCTTCATCCAGTTTTACTGACAAGAGGTTCTTGGACTTTCAATGTCAACGGAACAAAACCCTCAGTCCTAACCGGCAAAAATAGCAAAACCAGTTTGCTTGGCCCCATTGCTTACTTGAGGAAATACCACTCCAGGGGAAAGGGGTCGGTGGTCAAGTGGAACTCAAAAGCCCTTTGATGTGGGCGCTGAAGTTTTTATATTGTTATTTCCCAATTCAGAAGTTTTTACATTGTTATTTCCCAATTCAGAAGTTTTTACATTGTTATTTCCCAATTTGGAAGTGAACTGAAAATCTGTAATGAAACCATCCTTCCCTTAAATTCTTGCCATAGGTGTACATCTGCTTTTTTCAAATCAGAACAAAATCTGAATTTGGTTTCCATAGTTGTTGTTTTTAATGTTAATGTTACCACTGAAACCCAAAGTGGTTCACGAACACCCACTAATTTCCTACTGCTTACTAGCTGGAAGAACTTCGTAAGTTACTCCATGTGCCTGATTCCTCATCTGTAAAACAGATCCTGAGGGTTGAACGAGTTAATAAAGTTAATATAATATCTTCATCCAAATTTGGCCACTAAGTTTAATGGAGGGAAAGGCAGTAATTTGAGGTGATAATAGCGTCTTTCAAGTACTAGTAGTTCAGTGGAATAGCATTTGTTAAGTATTAAGAGGCCAGCGGTCTTCACTCCTTCATCAATCCTGTCCCCCAGCCTAACTCTGCTTTTGCCTCAACATGAATTTTGATGATATAGTGGGAAATATTTATTCCCTCCTTTACTTTTTCAACAAATATTTATTGAGCAGTTACTATTACCCGGGCACTAGACATAAAGGATCAAACTTATTCTCTATCCCATTTTGCTGGGTCACTTTGTGTAAGTTATCGAACATCTGTGGAATTCCATGATTGACTCCAGGATCTCCAAGTTTCCTTCCAGCTCACAGATTCTATAAAATGTCTCCTTTCATTTATCATTACACCTTTTCACTTCAGGGAAGTTCTGCTCGAACAAAAAATTCCATAGACTTGACTCACTCTTTCGTACCTGCCCCTCACTCCTTGTATTTCCCAACAAAGATCCCCACTACAGCGGCAAGAGCGGATTATGTGTCACAAGCCGTGACCAGCAACACGAGTTTTAAGTGATTAAGAATCACAAAATTATACAGCCCAAAGGAAGCGGTAATGGAGCAAATCATGAAAAGGAGAATTGCCTTCTAACTTGTCAGCAAAAGGGAAATTAAAAATAAAAGCAAACGGCGTGGGGGAGGGAGAGGTTATCCAAGATACAAGGCATACATAAAGTTCTGCGCCCCACCGCTCACGCCCCGCGCAGCATTGACACCTTCAGTTGTCTGCCCTACAAACTTTAGGAAACTTCAGCAAAAGGCCCAGCTCCAGGAAATGTCCAGGGACCCTAATCACGCGACTCAGGAAAGAGACAAAGCTGTGTGCCTTCGGGTTTCGCCGCCCGCACCTTCTCCCCGACCCCAGCCCACTCCAGCCCACTCCACGTAGGGTCCGCGGCTGAGCCTGGCCGCCCGCGGGACCCGCCCAACCTAGCCGGGGGTCTCGGCGCAGGGCTCCGGACGGGTCTCCTGCAGAGGGCGCGGGAATCTCGGACAAGTTCTGGCTCACCGCAGTCCTTGAAATGCACCGGCTCCGCCAGCGCGGAGGCGCCGAGCGCCAGGAGCAGGGACGCGGCGACCAAGACACGCATCGCAGCTAAACAGGTTCCAAGCGCGAGGAAGGAAGAAGAGACCGCCTCAGTCACAAGATAAACCTGCCGGGGCGGGCCGGGGGAGGAGCCCGGTCAGGCCACTCGTCAGCAGCAACCAGGGATGGGCCTGCCCGCGCCCCGCCCCCCCAGTCCCGAGAGCCAAGCTTGGCTCGGTCCCGCCCAGACGCCGGCTATCTCCGCCCATCTTGTCCGCTCCGCCGCCCCACAGACTAGGATCCATCTCCGCCCCGCCCCCTCCTCGCTCGGGCGCTCCGGCGCTCCGCCGGATTTTGTCGGTGAGCCCTCGCTTCCGCAAATGGGAGCATTTCTAGCCAATGAAATCCCTTCTCGTCCAGCACCACCCAATAGGTGTGCTCGGAGGCGGTGGTCTCTGTGGGTCCCGCCTCCGAAGGGCCAGGTGGAGAAAGGGATTGGGGCGGTGCGAGGGGCGGAGTTTGTGGAGGAAGATGGCGGCGGTCCGCGGGTTATCTCTAACAGCCGCGGCGCTGAGGGCGGTCACTCCCTGGGCAAGGGGCAGGTACCAAGCCTTCGATAGCACCTGGGATGGGTGTTAGGTTCTGCGCCTCCAGAACAAAGGGGGGAAACGAAGGCCTGCGGGGGAGGCGAGGGTTTGGCGTGAAGCTGTCCAGGTGGAGGTCAGGTTTGCCGAGAGGCTGTCCAGGTGGAAGTCACCAGGTGCTTCTCTTCTCCCGGGCTCATCCTCCTCCCTTTGCAGCAGGCTCCTCGCGTCCTCTCGCGGACCTCAGGCTCGTCGGGTCGCGTCGTCCTCCAGCCCCGAGGCCGGCGAGGGGCAAATCCACCTCACCGCCAGCTGCGTCCAGGTAGGAGGCCGGAGGCGGGGCGGCAGTGGCCGGGGCGAGGGCCAGGAGTGCGGAGGCTTCCCCTTGGCCCACCCTTCTACCTCCTCTTGCCTGGCATTCTTGATCCCCCTTTTTGCATTTCAGAGACTTCTGGAAATCACCGAAGGGTCAGAATTCCTCAGGCTGGAGGTGGAGGGAGGTGGATGCTCCGGATTCCAATACAAATTTTCACTGGATACGGTTATCAACCCCGACGACAGGCAAGAAGGAAGGGGTGGGTCCTCAGCGAATGTGTGGGAGGGATAAAAGTGCAAGTTTATTTCAAACTTAAAAGGTTTGCTAAGAACGCCTAACATCCTTCTTTTTTTTTTTTTTTTAAAGATTTTTATTTATTTATTTGACAGAGATAGAGACAGCCAGCGAGAGAGGGAACACAAGCAGGGGGAGTGGGAGAGGAAGAAGCAGGCTCATAGCGGAGGAGCCTGACGTGGGGCTCGATCCCATAATGCTGGGATCACGCCCTGAGCCGAAGGCAGACGCTTAACTGCTGTGCCACCTAGGCGCCCCTAACATCATCCTTCTTACACAGTGGGAATACAGTGAAGATTTGTTGTCATGATTCAGAATACCTATGCTATAGGAGGAAAAGTTGGCCTGCCTAGGTCTGTAGTGTGGAGAGTTAGGGTGGACTGGATTCCACGCCCAAATCCCTAAATATTTACCAGTATTCATTCCATTGACTCTTTTTGCCTCAGAGAAAAGCAGCACCTGTTAGAGGTAATAAGGAATGCTTCTCCTGTATTTTGAAAACAGGATGTGCGTCCCAGGGCTTAGAGGGTGTTATGGTTTTGGTGTTTATGATAGTCATTAATGTCTTCGTCCTGTCTTTTTCAGGGTATTTGAACAGGGTGGGGCAAGAGTGGTGGTTGACTCTGATAGCTTGGCCTTCGTGAAAGGGGCCCAGGTGGACTTCAGCCAAGAACTGATCCGAAGCTCATTTCAGGTGTTGAACAATCCTCAAGCACAGCAAGGCTGCTCCTGTGGATCCTCCTTCTCTATCAAACTTTGATGTGCTGACAGGTGACCCAGAGATTGCTACCACTTGTACCGATATGAGGAACCTGAGATTAGTAGAATTCTAGAGGTTTCCTTCCAATCATGTCCTCCTCTCAATTTTATTTCCCTCAGTCCAGGAGTGTTGCGTTTTGCCACTATTATTTTCAGAATATGAAGCTTTTACTCTTGATTTATTTTCACTCACACATTTCTAAGGCCAAGCCTCTAGGTGCTGCGATTGAAGATCTAACTAGTTGAAACTCAGTATAATCTGTAGAGCCTCCAAGGTTCCAAAATTTTGAGTTACTGCTCAGGCCTTCAGAGTTACTTGTACATAGGTGTATAGCTTTGTATAAAAGCTTCATTTTGAAGAAAGTCTTTATTGTGTTCTGGATCAGGGTCACAGATTGGGTAGCTTGAACACTGGTTACTAGGCTAGAGAGGATGAGAAAGGCAAAGGGAAGGTTCTCTTTTTCATCTCACTCTTTCTGAATGTTCTGGTTGACACCCTTCTTTTTCTTTTTTTTCTTTTCCCCCACATCCTTATTTTCTGTGCTGCCCATTCTCCACTTTCGTTAGGGTAGATACATTTTCCTCTCTTACTCACCAGTCTGCTAGATTCACAAAACCAGTAGCCCATCACCCAGGAAACTTGGATCTAACCCCCATTGGTAACCTGAATCATTTGAAAAATAGGCCCCATATTCCATACTCCTGCAGATATTTCAAGATTCTGTGACTGTTCAGTGACTGAGTCTTTTTAGGATATGTTGCTTCACTTACCTTATGATGTAAAATGTTTTTGGTCTCATGCATAGCAGGAAGTGGTTCTTTTGTTGGTATAGATAATGGATAGTTAGGGATTTTCGTTCAGGTTGGATTATCAGATAAAATGAAGGATACCCAGTTAAATTTGAATTTCAAATAAATAATTTTTAGTATAAGTGTGTCCCAAATATTTCATGAGACATATACTAAAAATTATTTGTTGTTTATCTGAAATTCGGATTTAACTGGGCATTGTGCATTTTTATTTGTTAAACCTGGCAACTTTATGTTAGGGTCACTGAAAGAAAAGCTTTTTAAGCCAAAAATTCCAGGGGATTTTAAAGTACTTTTTGGGTATGACAGTTAGGCTACAGAGCTACCAATAGTTGTGGCAAGTGTGCAACATGCTGGGGGAGCTGGGACTGCGTCGACAGACAACTAAAAAAAAGAAACACCACCACCATGACAAATGATTTATTAATGCTCATGTGGGGAAACCACAACCAAATTGATTCTGGAAAAATTATTGGTTAAACCCTTGTTTTCTTCAATAGCCTAAAAGTTCATTACAGCAAAAATGTGCATTTCTGGGCTAGATTGGAATTAAGGTTATTCAGTAAAAAATTTACCATTAAAAAGGGAAATGCAGGGGTGCCTGGGTGGCGCAGACGTTAAGCGGCGTGATCCCGGCGTTATGGGATCAAGCCCCACATCAGGCTCCTCCGCTATGAGCCTGCTTCTTCCTCTCCCACTCCCCCTGCTTGTGTCCCCTCTCTCGCTGGCTGTCTCTGTCAAATAAATAAAATCTTTAAAAAAAAAAAAAAAAAGGAAATGCAGAGTTCAGAGACAAGATATCTGAGACAGTAGCTTAGGTACTTATATTTTCAATATGGGAAAACCTAGGATTTAGAGAAAGCAAACCTGTTGTGTGTACAATGTGTACAAAGAGGAAGGAGGGGACACTCAGAAACCTGAACTTTCTTAGCAGATTTCCATGGGAAGAGGCAGAAAATAGCATATCATGGGAGTGTCTGTTTAACTTTACTAAGACATTTCAAGTTGCTGCTGATACCTGGGCCTAATAAGATTTTCAGCTCAGACTAAGTCTTTTTATCTTCTTTAAAAAGAGATTTTGCTACATTTTAAGTGTTAGAACCTATTGTTTTAAAGAGTGCACTTTATTTTTATTTATTTTTTAAAATAAGCTCAACACCCAGCATGGGTCTTGAACTCATGACCCTGAGATCAAGAGTCACATGCTCTACTGACTGAGCCAGCCAGGTGCCCCATGATTTTGTGGTTTTAAAAGTCATGCAGAGCACAAGCTTAATAGCTTTAGTTGCTAAATAAACCATTAAATTGCAGTAGTCGCGTAGGAACACAGTCTCTTTGAATACCTATATGTAAGTACCTGTTAACGGGAGAATTGGAGTTCTGTGCTTTAAAAAGGGTGGGTTTGGGAGAAATCACCGTACTTTATCACACTGAGAAAGCCTCATGGGAAAATCCGTAGTAGTAATAAGTTTCCATTGGAGTAGGATGATGTAGAAATTTTAAGAGCACAGAGCATAGAGAAATAATAGCATCAAGGGAACAGTGGGCAATTTGCTTGGGATAAATAGTAAGCATAGTAAAATAGGTTTAGTGTCTTTTGCAGGTCCTTTATGACCAGCTGCCCTCTTTCTGGTAAAGACCAGTAGGTGTTCTCACACATTTTGCTCACTGTGCAAATTCATTTAAGAAAACTTTATACTCTTCTGGTATCCGTTGGAAGATTTTTTTGCTTCCTCATTACTTTCAAGGGAAATGGCCTTATTGTTGCAGAATTGGTTTTATTTATGCAAGTTAGAGAGTGTTTGGGGCAGCGTACCCTGCCTTTGCCCTAGCAAGATATAATGCAAGAACCAAAGGCAAGGGAGCCCTCCATCTGCTTTATGTTGTGAATCTGCTTTGTTGTTGTTGTTGTTGTTGTTATTTATTTGAGAGAGAGAGTGAGAAGGAGCAGGGGGAGGGGCAGAAGCAGACTCCCCACTGAGCAGGGAGCCCAGTGTGGGGCTGGATCCTGGGATTCCAGGATCATGACCTGAGCTGAAGGTAGATGCTTAACTGACTGAGTCACCCAGGTGCCCCAGCTTTTTTTTTTTTTAAGATTTTTATTTATTTGAGAGACAGCACGAGTGGAGAGCAGGGCAGAGGGAAAGGGAGAAGCAGATTCCCCACCGAGTAGAGAGCCTGAAGTGGGGCTCGATTCTAGGACCCTGAGATCATGACCTGAGCCAAAGGCAGACGCTTAATCAACTGAGCCACCCAGGCATCCCTGTTGTGAATCTCCTTTATGTTGTTGGCGCAAATGAAGGGGCCTCTTAGTCAACGTCCAGATCTTGCCTTGTTGTGGAATCCTACTCTTCAGTTACGTGATTGATAGTGACTAGTAGTATGTGAACTGTAGGTGTCCCACCCACCCTTAGTTTGTGTGGGAATGTTGACAGATTATAAGGGATTAGGAGAAAACAGGCTTACAAGTAAGGTGTTAGGAAGGGCTACTAAAGTAGGTGTCCAAGAAGAACTTTCTAACTTTTCTAACTTCTAATAATTGAAACCCGTTATTTTAGTCTCCTGTTCCAAAGCATCGAGCGGAGGGTTGACGTTTGGCAGGAGCCTCCTATATAGAGCAGTGGGCAGCACTGACTGTATGGCGTAGCCCTCCCTTCAACGCTGGCTGAGAGTGGATAGTCTGCCCCTGGTAGTGCTCAGGACCTAACATTATCCACTGCAACGTAATTATGGTCTTGCATGTTTGTCTCAAAGGCAGGAAACTCCTCTGCTTTTCTAGGTATCTGGCAGTGGTGTTTATGATTGCTCTTTTAGAATCCCTGTTTGCCATTTCTCCACAGAAATGCTACAGGGCTGTTTAAAGGAGGTTTGCTTTATGAAGTTTTGAAATAATTATGTGGCTGTAATTGTCAGATAATTATATAAAGAAGGGAGCATTTAAGCAGTCAGTGGTCAAAGCTGTATTTAAAAATATTTTATTTTTTTGAAAAGGTAATACACATGGTACAAAATTCCAAAAGACACAAAAGGGGATACAGTGAAAAGTCTCCCAGTCCTGTACCCATCCACCCTGTCACCCTCCCCACAAACCACTGTTGTTTCTAAGAATTTACCCAATAGGTATAATCCCATAGATATATAATGTGAAATAACATATACACAAGAATATTCATTATAGCATTACTTATAATAGCAAGAGATAGGAAACAATGGAAATGTCCATCAATAGGGGACTGATTAAATAAATTACGATTTATCCATTCAGTGGAATAGTGTACAAGTATAAAATAGGATGAGACAGTTCTTTATGTGCAAGTATGGAGTAAGTGAAAAAAGCAAAGTGCAGAAGAGCGTGCATAGGATGCTACTTGTGTTTTTGATACAGAGAAATATGTGTAGGTGCATGAAGTTTTTCTGGAAGGGTGAGCAGGAAGGTGAGGGTTGGGAGGAGGCGCAGCGCCCGCGGGTATGTAGAAGAGTGGGAGGTTCTCTGAACCGTGGGGTGTAAGGCAGAGGGGCAAGGATGAGGTCAGCAGATACCCAGTTGTCTTTCCCCTTTCTTTAGACAGACAGCAGCACATGGTCCACTTCGTTACGCAGTCTTCTTTCCCCGCTTAGTCTGTTTCGGACTTCTTATCAAGGCATTTAAAGCCATTTTTTCCCCTTCTTTTTTAGGCCTCCGTAGCAACTAATTGCTTCTAATCTTTTGCTGTTACAGGTAATGCTACAATAAATAACCTCTTACATGTGTCATTTCACATTTGGTGAGAATATATCTGAAGGTTAAATTCCTAGAAGAGTCAAAGAGTACGTGCTTTTGTAATTTCGAAAGACATTGCCATATTATCCTCTTCAGAAGTTGTGTCCGTTTAAGCCCGTCAGCTGCGTATGTTAGTCCCTCTTGCACCAAATGCTTGCCAACTAGGAGGCTTAACAAACGTTTGATCTTTGCCGATCTGACAGTATCGAAAAAGTGTCTCAAGTGTGGTTTTAACTTGTATTTCTTTTGTTACAAATATTTTCATATGTGTAAGAACTACATATTTTTGTCTGCTGAAAACATCTCAACTAGTATAGTGACGTAGAGCAAATTGTTTAAACTCTGTGTGTCTCAATTTCCTCATCTGTAAATTGGGAATAAAAATAGTAAGTAGGATTGCTGGATGATTAAATGAAATTTGTGTTCAGCCCTCAATATACTGCCTAGCACATAACAAGCATTTAATAAGTTATTATGGGATGGCTGACAATTAGAGCAGCAGGTAGGACAGGACAGATTAAATTAAGAAAATAGCATTCATCTCCATGTCTTCAGGCACATGGAGTCTTGTTCATTTACCATTGCCTTTCATCAGATGAAGGCAAAGGCAGAACTTTCCTTGTCTTAGAAGAGTAAAGAACCTTTTCCCATTGGATCCCAATCATAGGCTTTTGGCAGAGCTGGCAAAAGGATAGGCACAGCCTCGTGTCTAACATTTAGACTTAGCCAACATGGTAAAGAAATTTGGTTTAATATGAAATAAAAACAGAAGCCCAGATGTACATTTCTTTATTCCACCATGGTTCTAAACTCCTAGTTAGCCAAGGATGGAGTGGGTCTCTACTTGTAAACTGAGAGGGCTGCTAGCCATCCCATTTTTGAAAGAAAGACAGCAAGGGCTTCTGAGTAGAGAGAAGAAACAACATGGGAAATCGGGCTTCCCTTAAACAAGACTACACTGTATTTCACAAGCTAGAAAATAGACCCCTTTATTTTTAGTACCTCAAACTGGTAACCACAAAAGGAGAGCCCAGGAGAGATCTGTGTCCTGTAAGAAGCAGGGTGTATTTAGTACAGGTCTTCAGAGATGGGCACCCTGTCCTGTGGCAGCCCTTGCTGTGGTGCACAGGAGCTGTTGTGGGTAGATGGTGAATGTTGACCCAAAGCTACTGAACATTTTCTTTAGCCTTGTTGAAAGCCTTGGCTCCCCCTTTCTTACCAACTTCCCATATTTTTCATATTGCCCTCTTGTTGCTTTCTCAGTCTCCGTGTTCCCCTTCATTTGTGTGTCTTACTCAGCAAGCTAGTATCAGTCTTGCTTCTCTGAGATGAGGGGATCTTCCGCCCTTCCCTGGGGCCACAGAACCGCTACAGGATGGAGATGTGGCAAAATCTGTCCCAGACGAGATTGGCCGAGGTGATGGTTCTTGGGAGGAGGCCTTGGAGTCACTCCCCAAACTTCCCCCAATCCTTTTTTGCTCAGGAAATACTGAAGGACCATACCTGGGCAGATGTAACCTCTGACCCAGGTGTGGAATCATCAGGATGTTATGTGGATCGTGGCTGGGAAAGGGTGTCTGCAGTGTGAGGCCGAATGACCTTGCATGTTTGCACAGCTTGCAGGGGTGGATGAGGGCCATTCTTGGGTAAGCATCCCACAGCAAGGCCAGGACAGATGGCAGACTGATCCTCACGGCCAGTGGCTGAAGCATTAGCATTTGGTGGTGTTTGAGCCAAGCAAGGGCATGGCGGCATGAAGGCAGTGATAGAAGCTCACAGCCAGGGCCTAAGCTGGGAGAGCTGAGAAGCAGGCAGGGCTGGCTGGGAGCTGGGCTGCAGGGCCTTCTGCCTGCTTCTTCATGGTGTCTTCCCTGCTAGGAAAGCCTCCTCAAGGCCCCTGCCTGTGGCTGGGGCCCATTTCCAGGTAGCTGTCCACACTGACCCCTCACTGCTACTCCTTGGCAGTGCAGTGTGGGGGGCCTGCCTCAGCCACATAACCTGGGGAGCAGTGGCAGCGGTAGGAGCCCTCGGTGTTCTCGCAGTGACCGTGGGCACAGAGGGCAGCAGGCCCGTTCAAGTCATCACACTCGTTCACATCTAAGAGGGAGGGAGGAGAGCGCTGTAGGGAGCCTGGGTGCCTCTGCTGCTGTGGGCACTAAGCTCTGGCCCTGCCCTGTGGTGGAATCCTACATGTGGCAGCCAGAAGCCGAAGTCACTGCCCAAAACGAAGCTTCTCAGAGACACAGAGCGGGTAGTAGTGGACCCATCCTGTGCCCCTGAGAGTGATGATGCTCTCCTGTCCCTTTCCTCTGCCTAGGAATCTCCATGGAAAGGGTTTTCTACACACAGCAGGAGACCTTCCTTTGGCACGCTCTCACCACTTGGCCTGGCTCCAGGACGCCCCACTAGGGGGCAGCAGTGGATTTTCTGGCTACCCTAAGTTCCGTCCTGTATTCCTAAGTGAGCAGTGGGGCTGGTCTGACCTTTCCACCTGGAGCCATCAGGGCCCTCCTGCTCCCTGGGCATTGCCACTCAGATCGACACTTACCCACACAGGCCATGTGGGCCATGTCCAGCTGGAAGCCCTCAAAGCAGTCACAGGTGTAGCCCTCCCTCACGCGCACGCAGCGGCCATTCTCACAGCCGTTCAGGACGCCGCATTCCTCTGCCTGAAGCCCTTCGAAGCCGGCCTGGTGCTCTGGTCAGAGAAGGAAACTGAGGCCTTGCACCCGACTCTGGGGGCCCTCACCCTCTACCACAAAGGGTTGCTCCTGTTACTAAGGTCGGTGTTGGGAGGTCTAAAAGCCTCACAGAAAGCTATTGAAACAAAAGGCTGTACCCTTAAGAAATACTATGTGTCATCATTTACGGTGGCAGAGACATGCTGTGCTTTAAATGTCAGCTCTGAGAAGGTTGAGACTCACTACTTTCAGTGCCAGGGTTCCTGAGCAAGTGGGTGTCTACAGTTTTGGTTTTGTTGTGGTTGGTGGTGGTTAAAAATCTTTGCATAGTTTATTTGTGGGGAGGAGATTGGCAGCAAGAGGGGGTTACCCTCACTCAACACAAAGCAAAACTTATCCTTATGCACATTTCAGGCCACAAGTGTGAGCTCGTGGAGCGGGGTATTCCGCTCACTGTGAGTGCCGTGGAGGGCGAAGCAGACTGGAGTGTTCCTGCTTTCTCTCTCTCAGCTCCCTCAGGGAAGCTTTTGAGGTTGAGGTGGTGCCCTCTTTGTGTCCCCTGTGCCAGTTATCAGAGTCGTTAGGGTCTGACCCGGGCATTTGGAGCTGTCCCTTGAGTGAGCTGTGGGAGGGCCTGGTGGGTCGTCCCCCCCCCCCCCCCCACGGCCTCACCCTGCGGGTAGGTAGAGGAGGTGGAAGCGAAACAGCTGCGGGGCCCACCGCTTCCCCATCAGGGCAGCAACACAGACCTGGCTGGCTGGCCACGTAGTGGGGCTGGAGTTCCGCGGGCTGCAGGGGTGACTCTAGAACTGGTGTGTGGTCCCCTGCGCGGCTGGCTGTGTTGGGGAAGGGTGGCTCTGGGATGGTGTCCTCGGGGCCCAGGTAGTTGTAGAAGGGCGCCCCCTCGGGGCCATAGAGGCCGTAGTGCAGGTCCTCGGGCCCAGGGCCGTACTCATAGCCTGGCCGGAAGTGGACCCCCGCCTCCCGCTCTGCTTCAATCCGGGCCACATTGCACAGCTGAGCGTAGACCTCTGTCAGGGAGGAGGGAGAGAGGAAGCTGCCAAGTTCCTGGTAGCTAAAGCCTGGTGTGCTGTTCCCCGGCTCACTGCCCCGGGAGAGGGAACATGCTGGGACTGGTCCCCTCCGGGAGTTCCAGGCAGTGCTCTTCTCCCCATCCCACCCGCTGCCCCCCTTTGTCCCCAACAATAGGGATGAAAGACAGGGCCACATTCTGACTGTTCTCTACTTCTAAATCCCTCCCTCCAAGGTGAGGGCATTCCCTTCCGTAGGGCCCCTCCCTCTGTGCAGGCATGGGTCGCCCTTCTCACCAGAGCTCCTGGGGGGGCAGAGGGCACACTGCTGGCTCCAGGCCTCGCCATCCTGGCAGCAGCATTCCGTGTAGGTGGTGCGGCGCCCATGCAGGGGTTGGCTGCACACATAATTGGTGACTCTTTTCCAACAGATGTCCGTGTGGATGTCATGGTCAGGCAGGTCCTCTGGTGGCACAGGCCCCAGAGCCACGTGAGCCCTCCCAGCCCAGATCCAGCCTCCCTGCTGCCCCACCACTCTAGGCCTACTGACCCATGCTACCAGTGCTGTTCACGCAGCGCTGCTGGCTGAGGTCCAGGGTGAGAGGTGGGCTGCAGAAGCAGTGGAAAGAGCCTTCAGTGTTCACACATTCACCATTCTCACAGGCCATGTCCTGGCACTCGTCGTGATCTGTGGTGGCAGAAAGACAGAAGGAACGTGTGGGGCAGTACCAAGGCAGCTTGCCCCTGGACCATCTTCGTGGAAGGTTTGCTTGTAACTGATAACGAAGAGGTAGCACCCTGCTTCCCCCTCCTCCCCTGATCCAGCCCAGCTTGGGAGGCCCCTCCCCAGGGGTGCCTTTCCCACAGGTGCTCGCATACAAGCCCTGACAGCCCCACAGCTCCCCTCACCTCCGGCCCACCCGCTGCAGTGGGAACTCCCAGCCAGGATGGGGCTGGCTGGCAGGGGCTGGGTGAGTGGACGGGGGTGGGGTGGGGAGGGCGGGGACGCATCCTCACCCTCACACTTCCTGTGGACGGCATTGTAGTGGTAGCCAGGGTTGCACAGGCAGGTGTAGCCGGGCACCGTGTTGAGGCAGCGGCCGTTCCGGCAGAGACTGGGCCCGAACATCACACACTCGTCTGCATCTGTGGGAGGGCAGAGACGAGGTGAGAAGCCGGGAGGTAACAGAGCTTAAGCCTAGGGGCTCCAAAGCCAGGCTCGCTGGGTGGGAATCCTGGTGCTGCCACTTGCTGGTCAGGTGACTGGGCAGCTTGCTTGCGTTCTCCTTGCCCCAGCTTCCTACCTAAAAAATGTGGCTACTACTACTTAACCTCTTATCGTTGTTACGAAGATTAAAAGGTTAACACATGTAGGTGCTTACACAGTGCCTGGCACGTAGCAAGCACTTAAGGAAAGCCACTTCTGTTTCTATTCTATTTCCGTCTCCAGTTTCAGGATTAGGGCACTGAAGGGCTCATACCTGAATTACCCACTTTGAGTGTGGGTTCCCCGAAGTTTCTGGCTTTGTAAGTGGGGCCAGGGGGATGAGCCGCTGTCTCTGTACAGCTGTACTCCCCACCCTGACTCTGTGCCCCATGACTGGGTTAGTCATGGTGTCATAGTTTGTTCTGGAGGGTTCAGCCTCGGGGGAGCAGAGAAACCGAGGTCGGGTTGTAGGGACACCTCCAGGAGGGGCTCAGGTCAGACTTTCCTGCTGCAAATCCGCGGGTAGTCAGCCCGCCCTGGGACAGGAACGAGGGGAGCGACCTGGGAGGCTGGGGCCGCATGTGGAACTTCCCCCAGGGGCCTCCTGGAGGACCAGGTTGTGCCCCCTCAGGTGAGTGGGGTTTGGGGATGAGGGTGTCTAGGGAGGTTACCTGTGTACGTGGTCTGTCCAAACATCCAGGCTCCGTCCACGGGGATGTAGCCTTTACCACTAGGGCAGATCTCGCTGAATTCAACTGTGCAGGGAGGCATCCAAGCTTAGAGACTGAAGGGCTCTGCCCCCTTCCTCTCTCCCCTTCTTTCAGTGTCACCCTACAGAGCTGACATTGAGGATTTGGGACCCTTGGGGGCCTTACCCGAGTCCTCAGCTGGGCAGAGGTCACAGGCATCTCCCCAGCTGGCGCCCTGGGTGCAGCAGCACTCGGCTTGTGTGGTGTTCTGGCCCAGAAGGCTGGAGCAGGGGAGCTGGCCTTCCTGCCCAGAGTAGCATTCCATGCGAATGGGGCCTGGGGGGTGGTCCCCTGGTGGGGTCTCAGGAATACTCTGACCTGTGTGTGATAGATGCCCTTTCTTATTGTCTGTCCTTGGCCCTCTGGGCACCCTAGCTTTAGAATTTATTTTCAAGGTTTTACGTTTATATAGCACTTCACGGTGTACAACATGCTTTTACCTGTATTGTCTCACTTGATGCTCTCGACGGCATTATATTCTCAGCTCCCTTGTACACATGAGGCAGTGGAGGCTTAGAGATGCTACGTGACTTGCCACGGCCACCAGCTATTAAGTGGCACTGACCCCAGTTCTTCTGGCACCCAAATCCCCGCTCTTTCTGGTATATCTCCCTGCTGCCCCCAGTATAGGAGGTACCCCCAGTCTGTGGGGGCACATGGTATGCCATATGGGCAGCCCCTCCATTCCTCAGCTCACACTGTACCCCAGCCCCTCCCACCTTTCCTTGTTCCTGGTCCTACTTTCTATTCCCCAAGTCAGAGGAGGCCAGCTGAGTCCAGGTCCAGCCTGGGGTGAGAGGCTGAACCCAAAGCTCTGGGGTGGAGTGGGCAGGGGAGAGTGAGGCTCAGCTCAGCTTCAAGGCCTCCCTCACCGAAGGGCTCCCTGGGGTCCCTCTGAGGCTCAGTCTGAGCTCCCTAGGCACCTTAAGTTGGCATCAGTTCTTCCTGAGCCCCTGTAGGGTTGTCACAGCCCCAAGCCTCCTGGATATTCCCTGGCCTGGGACAGATGTCCTCTCGTCTTGACATTTGCCATACTCTGACTCCTCACTCCGTTCTACTCCAGTCCTAAGTGGCACCCTTGCCCACAAAGCCCAGCCCAGGCTCCCTCTCAGCAGCTGGAGAGCGGAAGTGCTTTGTAAGCCGCAGAGCGATCATGCATAATGACGGTAGAGTATGGGGTGTACTCACCTCCAGTCACCCGCGGGCGACAGTGCCCCTCCTGAGTGTCGTACTCCTCCAGGTCACTGGCACAGAGGCACAGGAAAGAGCCCTCCACGTTCTCACAGAGTGCTGCCCCACACACCGCCAGCATGAGCTCACACTCATTCACGTCTGCCAGGCACAAGGACAGGCTTGTGGGTGGAGAAGACCTAGCCCTGCCCCCTGGCCCTCTGTCTCCAGCCCTGTGGGCAGATCCTCCTCTCATCCCCTCAAAAGAAACCGGCTAGGTCTCAGGGCAAGAGCGGAAGGGAGTTAGCGGGAAAGAGGAACAGATGAGCAGAGAGCATGAGAAGGGAGAGAGGAGAAAGGGGACAGAAAAGGGGCAGAAAAGGGTCACTAAAGGGACCAAGAGGATGGGATTCCTTCCTCTGCACATTCTCCAGACGTGCCTCTGGAGACCGAGGTCTCTGGAAGGGCAGTGCGCCTTCACTACTGTGCTCGCTCCCCCTGCTGGTAGAACGTGGCCACGCTTCTACCGAGCTGGGGAGGGTGCGAGCTGTGGGGTAGAGCCGAAATTACCTTTCCTTGCCCACTTTATGACAACCTATTATGGAGCCGTGTGACCTTAAACATTTCAGGAGGAGGGCCCAGGGGCTCTCTCGAGGACAGCCAAGATCTGTGGAGATGGGCCCAAGGGCCCACGGGCCTTCCCTTCCCTGACCCCTAGCCTGGCTAGCTGCAGGCTTCTTACCAACACAGTCCCAGCCGGAGGACGAAGTCTCAAAGCCCTGGTCACAGAGGCAGCGGAAGGAGCCGTCGGTGTTGTCGCAGAAGCCGTGGCTCCCACACATGGTGTCATTGGCACACTCGTCTATGTCTGTGGGACAATGGGGACTAGAGGGTAGGGTGCATTCTTGCTCTATTTGCTGGGAACACTTGGTCTGTTGACACCAAGGTCTGTGAAAAGGGACTTCTAAACACAGGACAAGAACACTCCAACATTACCATTCCTCTTCAATTTCTGTGCAAGCCCTGCTGTATGGCAAACATGCAAACTTCAAACAGCTACAACGAAGGGGTCCTCAGGACAAAGTCGTTTCTAGCTGAATACGTGAAAAGCAGGTGTCCTCAGCCCTCCCCGTTCCTACTCACCAATGCAGTCTCCAGTTGGAGCCATGTGGAAACCAGGCTGGCAGCCCAGGACACAGCGGTAGGAGCCGGGGCTGTTCTCACACCTCCAGGCCCCACATACCGGGTCCCCGTAGTCCTCACACTCGTCAATATCTGGCCCCAGAGCCAAGAGAGGGGACAGAAATGGGCAGGTCACAGCTCTGGCCCCACCTCTTCGGCATTACAGGGTCATGCCCCACAACCTTCGGGGTCCTTGATCTGTTAAAAATCACTGTACTCATCTCAGCTCCAACACATCAAGTTCAGGATCATGTCTCCTGACCCAGCAGGGATGATTGTCTAGGTAGAGAACTACGTGCTATTTAGGAAAGCACTGAGCTCCTAGCTGCCTGTGCCACTCCTTTCCCCCACCCCCTTCTCCCAAAGCAGAGTCCTTGATGATTCTCTTTATATAAAACCTTCACCAAAGTGTGTTGCAGAAAATTGTCTTCGTATCTGTCTCCCTTGCTCAATTTCAACATTGTCCATAATTGTCTATTTGTCCTAACGAGAGACATTGAAACTAGCAGGGGTTTAATAAGTGTCTGTTGGATCCATTTGGCTTTAAAAACTAGATTGTGTGCTCTGCTAGCACAAGGTTATGATTATCTTCATTTTGTCATCTTTGGATAGGCCCTGAGCCAGCAGACCCTCAATGAATGCCTTGCCCATTGGATGATTAATCTGGAAAGTGCTCTGCCTCCTGCAAGCTGTAGTGCCTGGTCCCGGGGAGCGGAGGACCAGGCAGGGGTGGAGGTGGGCAGACGCGGGGCATCAACCTGTCCACTCCCCCTGGAGCCCTTACCCACACACTCCCCGTTCTCTGGTGAGGGCTGGAAGCCGGCCTCACACAAACAGCTGAAGGAGCCCTCGGTGTTGACACAGTGTCCTCCCAGACACCGGTCTGTGGCCGCACATTCGTCCACATCTAGAATAAAGACGTCTGTCAGCAGACTCAGCCATGGAGCCTGGAGGCCCGAAGCAGCCCAGAGGAGAGCCAGAGAGCAGCTCAGGGCCAGAAGAGCTGGAAGCCAGAGGCCAGGCTGCGGGGAGGAGCCCTGGCACTGGGGCACTATCAAGGGCAGAAGGGTGACACCCAAAGGGTTCAGAGGGCACCTGTCTGTCGTAGACATCGTGGAGAGGCCCTGTTGAAAGACTCTGAGTGCCTTCTTGGCACCTGGCACCCTGTCATCGCTCAGCCTCCCATCTCCCATCCCGGGGTGGGGCCGGGAGCACTTTATTTCAGTCCAGACATAGCCTCTGGCGCCCCCTGCTGCTGACAAGTGGACACGGCCAAGCTCGCTTCTCACCCTGGCAGCTGGTGCCCCCCTCTGCGCTGGCGAAGCCTGGTGCGCAGAGACAGAAGAAGGACCCGTGGCTGTTGAGGCACTCGCCACGGGGTGCACAGTACTCCTCTCCCACACACTCGTCCATGTCTGCAAGGAGAAGGTAGGCATGGCGTCTCGCAGGCGTGCTGCCACCTCCCCCTACACTCCGTGCCCGCAGGCCCCGACGGGGATGCGGAGCCACTCACCCTCACACACGGTGCCATTGGCCAGCTGGAAGCCTGGGGGGCAGAGGCACTGGTAGGAGCCAGCCGTGTTCTTGCACTCGCCTCCCCGGCAGCTGCTCTGGAAGTCTTCACACTCATCCACGTCTGCAGGGTCACACAGGGAGGAAGGTGGCGCTTGGCGGCACCTCCCAAGGCCAGGAACCAACGGGGAGGCCTCCAGAGGGTCTGCCCCCTGCCTGGGGAGTCTGGACCCAGAGGGGCATCATCCCCTTGTAAAGCAGCACCGCTGGCGAGGGAGCCTCTGGAAAGCAGCGTGGCTGCGGCTCCTTCCACTTCTGCCTCTGGCTGCTGGGCTTCTCCCGCTGCCCACATGGTGCCCTGGGGACACGCAGCCTCTCCCAGCACCCCTGGCCTGGGGGGGCCGAACCCACTGCCCTTACCATGGCTGAGCCAGCTCAGATTTTACTGAGAAGCAATGGGAAAACAAATGAGAAATCAATGAAGGCAACAGATCCCGAGAACCTGAGAAGGGCCCAGAAACTAGGTTCTGAAGTTGGCCTGCAGACTGCCTGGCACAGGCCGACGTGTTCCAAAATACGGTCCCAGCATCCACCCTCACACGGAACCCAGGAGGCTGCGTGTGGAACCAGCTCCCCTGGAGCTTGCGACCCAGTGGCGCACCGGCCCGTAGACCCAGATCTGCAGTGGTCTTTCCAACCGCTGTGGAGGCAGGGGTGAGGATGGGTGTCCCCAGCTAGCCCATTCAAGGTGGACAGAGGGGCCCCTGGCCCGGAAGCAGCCCCTGCGGTGTCTGGTCACTCCCTTCTCTACGGGGGGCGGGGTAGTCTCGGGCACCCCGTCGGGGGGAAGGGGGCTCTCACCTTCACAGGTGCGGCCCAGGGCGCTGGGCCGGTAGCCCGCTTCACAGTCCCTGCAGGAGAAGGAGCCGGCAGTGTTGGTGCAGACTCCCGAGGGGCAGACTCCAGGGAAGGCGCATTCGTCCAGGTCTGGGGCAGACAGCCGGCCGGTCACCCTGGGGGCCTGGGAGGGCTCCCTCTACCTGGCAGGTTGGGAAGCTCCCCACACCTCTGGCCTCCCTCTCTGAGCTTGACTCTCTCCGGGCCCCTGGGGAGGAGCAGGCGCCTGCTGTGGGCCTTCTGTGGGGGCAACCCTGGTCCCCCTCATCCCAGAATGCTCTGGGGGCAGTTCTACCACCAGCTTCCCTCTTGTCTCTGTGACTTCCTTTTTTCCCTCCTGTCCTCACCTCCAAACTCGGGGATGATGACAATAGACGCTCCTCTAGTCTAGCCTGGAGACCCTCAGCATCAGCCCAAAGCTGGGGGACAAATGGAGTGTTCTTTGGGAGGTAAGAAGGCCTATATTCTTGGTCCCCCTCTGCCAGCCCCTCCCCAGGGCTACCTTCGCAGGCAGTGCCGTCTTCGTTCACCCAGTAGCCACTCTCGCAGGCTGAGCAGGTGAAGGAGCCCTCGGTGTTGAGGCAGAGGCCCGTGGGGCACGCGGCCCGGCTGGCACACTCATCGACATCTGAAACAGGCCATTGAGTTCTGTGTGGGGCTCTGCAGGACGGACATGGCAGGACAGCCAGAGACTGACAGGTGGGCGGGGGAGGGCGAAGGACGGGACATGGCAGGACAGCCAGAGACTGACAGGTGGGCGGGGGAGGGCGAAGGATGTGTGGCTGGGTCAGCACGGTTAGGGATGTGGGGCCAGGGTGGGATTAGGAGTGAGTGTGCAGAGGGAAGGAGCTGCAGGCTGACCGGCCTCTAGAGGAAGGTGCTTTAGCATCTTTGTACCTTGGCAGCCCTTCTCATCTGAGGTGACCTCGTAGCCCTGCTCACAAGAGCATCTAAAGGAACCCTCCAGGTTGATGCACTTTCCATGGGCGCAGACCCCGGGGGTCAGACACTCGTTTACATCTGTGGGTGAGAGGTCCAAGATGGCGAGCTGGCCCCTGTCCTTCACGCAGTCCCCATTGTCAGGCTTAGGGCATCTTAATGATGAGGCCGGGCAATCAGCATTCAGAGGGGGCATAGGCCACCCTGGGAAGGCGGTGAGGTTGTTCCTGCTCCCGGCCCCACCCACAGAGGCAGGGCAGGGTCCCTTCCCGCCTGAGCCCACTGAGGCTCTAGTAACACGCAGCACTCTGCGTATGTCCTAGAAAAGGGAGCCAGGTCCCCCAGCCCTGAGGCTGGCTTGGCCCTTCTGAGGATACCCGGAATGACCTGTCCAAGACCCTTGACTCACCTTACAGTAGGTCTAAACCTTTCTGGCCGCCTACTTGCCAACCAAACTGGTATGATTCCACGTTCCCAGCCCAACAGCCAGCTTCAGTAGGCGAGTGGGCAATGCAGAGACAGGCCAGTCTATCCCTGGGTGGCTGAGTGGCAGTCTCAAGGGCCTGGGAAATGCCTGTCCTCCCCAGAGCCTCAAAGCATCTATTCACAATTCAGACCCTCCTGGCACTCGGAACCCTGGGCCCTTCTTCCTGCAGGGACTGAGGGGGAAAGAACATTCCTTCTACAGCTGACATGCAGCCCCCTCTGGGGGGAGAAGAGCACCCCCGTTCAGTTAGGTGTTGCTGTTTAGACTTTGCTGTGCGATGCCGATGAGCCGAAGGCCCCTCCTGCCCGGGAAGCACAGCGGGACTTGGCTGCCAGCTCACACCAGCAGAGTCAGCCTCTTCCTAAGATTCTTGGCAACTCACTCTACCCAGCAGGATCCGGCCACAAAAGCTGCTGGGACCTTAGGCTGTAGCTCCCGGATGGACATGGCCAAGGAGCCAGAGGGGCCCCCACCCAAGCTGATTCAGAGGGCAGAGCGGCAGTCACTGAAGCACACCCATCTCATGGCCAGCGTCATGTGGGGACCCAGCCAGGTCAGGGAGGACAATAGCCTCCAAGCCACTCCCCTCTGCCCGTCTCTTTCGCTCCCTGTGTGTGGGCTCAACCAGAGGTCCCAAGGCCAAACAGCCCTCTCACTGCTTGGCGAACAGCCCTCACCTACACAGCTCCCGCTCTGGCCCCTGTAGCCCTCCTCGCAGGCATGACAAGTGTAGGAGCCGGGGGAGTTGACGCATCTCCCGTCGGGGCAGGTGCCAGGGTGACGGCATTCGTCGATATCTGCAAAATAACATCCCCTCCCTTGGTCATCCCTGGGAGCCGCAGCGCATGGGCAGTTCTGTGAGGAAGCCAATCCCTGACCCTGCCCTCGGTGAGGGAGAGGGAGGGATGCCAGGTTCTGTAAGATGGAAACTAGGAAAAAGTGAGCACTGTTCAGTGTTCCCAGCTGCACCTCCCACCCACTGTCCCAGACAAAAGAAAGAGATAGAAGAACTTTAGAAAGGGAGACTCCCTGGGTGGGGCAAGAGGCCGGGTCACCACCAGCTCTGGGAGGGTGGGAGAGCTGTGCTTTGTGAGCTGGACCGCTGGGAAGGGCCTTCCTTTCTGCCTGGGTGAATCCCGTTCCTCTACATAACTGGGATCGTGCGTGCTTGGCACACCAGGTCCCAGAGGCCCCGGAACAGATCGCCAGCTGAACAATGGAGGCCAGATAGGCTTTCCTGCACCAGGAGAAGAGGACTGAGGATGACCCCTCATCTCGGAGGTGGCCCAAACCAGCCCTGAGACTGATGCAGAGTCACGGGTGGAGGCTGGCAAGGCTTCTTGGCTGGAGAGACTTTTGCTCCAATGAGAACCACGTAGGGCTCCCAGCACCCACTCAGGTGAGATCCAGGAGAGAGTCAGAAAAGATGAGCCTGGGCACCAATCACACAAACAAGGGGAAGAGGGGACCCAAGGAGGGAGAGGAGCAGCCAGTCCTGGGAGAATGACAGCAAGGAGGAGGACAGAGATGTCGCTCCTGGGGGCTGCATGCAGGCAGTGTTCTTCCCGATGTGACCTGGCATATCTGGAAGTCCATCACTCAAGGCACACAGGGGACGTGTGCCGAGTTAGGGAGGTCATGACACAGGGCTTGAACTCTGGGTTGGGACGGCAGGAGGATGTGGTGTGCCCCTGGCTCAGTGCTGAGGCTCCCAGTCCCTATTAGTGACAGATAGGTTGACTGAGCTCCAGGGGAAACAAGAAGATTTACTCTTCCTAAACGGGTAATGGTCATTCCCCTGGAGGAAGTCCACCAGCTTAGGCAGATTCGGAAGCCCTCCTGCCCAAGAGGAAGAGCTACTCAGCACCCGGGGAGGAAATGTAGGAGGCAGGGCCAAGGGTCAGAGCACAGACTTTCTGCAATGCGAGGAAAGCCAGCAGCTGTTGTTACGCAACAGGACACGGGCCTTGAAGTGAAGAGTGAAATGAGTCTCCCTCGAGGTGGCTTGGTCTGCAGAAGTCAGGCCACAGCAAAGCCCTCTGTCCCAGGGAACCGGGACCCTCTCAAGGCCAAAGTTTCACCCCGAGGGTCCACAAGAGGAAGATATACACGGGGCAGGTGGTGATTCAGGTAGGGATCTGCAAGGAGATACCCAGAACCCCCAGGCAATCTTGGGGACACGGAGAGAAGGCTCATCTCCAAAGAGGGTAGCCAAGAGCCCTTGGTTGGGCTGTGGTGGCACTGGGCTAACCTATTCTAAGTGTTCCTGTAAAGACAGGGATGGAGAGAATGAGACAGAGGAGGGGGCTGGACGGGTCTAGGACCGCTGACTCGGCCTGACCAGGAGAGAGCGGCGAGCACCGTGGCCCCGGGGCCTTGGCTGAGGTGCAGGAGGAGGACGGGCGAAGCCACTGGGAATGATAGGCAGTCGCTGCTTCAGGAGATAAAGAGGCAGAGGTGAGGACCCTTTTCTAAGACCACGCCGAGCAAAATGAAGTCTTCGGATCTCTCCTGCAGGGAGCAGGCAGTGTAGGAAGGAGATTGGATTTGGCAGGAGCGAAGAGCCCTGATGTCTGCCCTGCCCCAAATGTTCTGGGCACGTTCGTGGAGGTGGTGCACAAGGTGTCTTCGGCTGGGCATTAGGCGACTCGTGGCACTGATGCACTAAGGACACCAGCTCTCCCCTTGCTGGCCAGGGTGGGCTTGTGCCCCCCGGTTCTTCGTGGTTGGGTGGGACCAGGGCACTAGGGCTGGCTGATGAGCTATGAAGTGCGTCACTTATGGATCAAAGCATAATCGTGAGCCACTCTGGAGAGTGCTCTTCCTTTCTTCCATGGAGACCGGCCACGTTCAACATACCAGCTCTTCCTTTCGGCAAGTTCTAGAGTCAGGAAACATGGGGCACGACCCCCCGCTGACCCATGATGGACACGTGGCGCTGGTCAGATATAAACTTTGCTGTGTTCGAAGTCACGAAGGCTGCGGTGGCTTGTTCATGCAGCATAACCTGGTCTATCCCCGCAATGCCGGCTTCCTTCCCCAGATCAGAGCCCCCAGTGAGTGTAAGTGAGAGGTCTGTCACCGAGCGGGGAGGGAAGGCAGAAGATCACAGCAGCCCTCAGTCACCCCCTGAGCCAGGGAAAGGCTCTCCCAAATGGAAGTGGTTGTCACAGAGCCACCCAGGCCCATCGAAAGGAGCCAGATAAAGACTCCAGATGAAGCACATCCTACTTCTGACTGGTCTGTGTTAAGGGTACAGATGCTAATGTCACCAGGAGTCCTGAGGCTGTTCCAACAACCGCTTGGTATGTGGACTGGAGCCAGGCTGTTCTGCCTAGTCTAGGGTTTGAATTTTAATCTAAGATTACCATATATTTTGGTAGGTTCTAATAGCTTGGTCTTGGGGGGGCAGGAGCTGTCCGCCTTACTTATCGCTCTGTTCCTAGCCCATGGCTGGGACACGGCTGGCGCTCAACACATGTTTGCTCACCAAAGACTGAGACCACGTGACTAAAACTTCACACCCTCTTGCTATGAGGCTGCTGAAGGGACCTCAGGAGACCCAGGGACACAGGCGCCCCAGGCCCAGCTTGCCAACCTGTCTGAACCCTGGGAAGGTCCTGGAGCTTCTCTAAGCTGGGCTTCAGCCTTTGCCTGGGGAAATGTAAGGGTGCCCATCCCTGCTCCTTGTGAGAGCACAGGGCGGCAGCGGGAGGCTGCTCCGGGGCCAGAAGTTCGCGAGAACTTGGATGCGGTTGGGGCGCAGGAAAGGCCTGGCAGTCTGCTAGGGGGTCTAACCCCTTTTCGTGGGAACCCAGAGTCTTGGTATGACAGAAATGCCGCTGAGACTTTGGATGGGCCACTGTCCAGAGCACTCGGGCCCTCCACCAGAGACTTTGAGTTGAAGTGGAGAGAGTGGTTTCTCAGTTGGAGCGAGAAGAAAGAGGGAGAGGAAATTGACCGGGCTCCCAGGGTGACGGCTGGGTCTGTGGTTCCTGACGGAAACCTGGAGAAGTTTGCTGGCTACATCAGGCTGTCTTGCCGCAGCCTGAGTGTCTTCCCCAGGGCCAGGAACCCACCCTGAGCTCCCAGCCTAGGTATGTGTCTGGAACTTTTCCTCCCGGAGGGAAGGGGACAATCCAGAGGTGTGACCTGGAGCGCGGGGGGAGTCTAGAGGTGAGAAAGAATGGGGCCCTCACATAGAAATGCTACCCCCTGTGCTCTGCAGGTCTTGTTATTATTTGGTCCTCAGAAGGGCCTCTGAGATGGGCATTATGGTTTGTACTTTCAGATGTCAAGAGCCAAACCCAGGCCCGTCTCCAGCAGAGCCTATGCCTGTAAAGTGGACTGGTGAGTATAAATCTGATCTTTTTAATGTCCTGGTATTTTCTTGGTTCATCTCCTTTAGTTTTACTTTTTTTTTTTTTTTAAATAAAGTCTGATGTCAAATTTGTCATGTTGTCATGCTAAAATGAGGTAATCAAGTCCTCGCACAGCTCCTGGCGCATAGAAGGCACCCATCAAAAGCTAACTCCCTTCACTCTCCGTTCTTCTGGAAGATGCCAGGCTTTCCGACTCCATCATGCTCACGAGAACAAAGAGAGTGCATTCTGGTTTTGACTGTGTGTAGGCCAGGGTATTAAAGGGAGAGCACCGAGAGGGAGGCATTGAGAGGAGAAGGTGGCCCTTGGGGGGTGCAGATAGAGAGCCGTCTGTCCACCCCCAGCCACCTCTCTCCTTTGCTAAGACCTTCTAGGACTCCGGACTGGGCTTCCCTGGTAATGGCATTGGGAAGGGGCACTCTCCCTTCGCAAGGTATTCACCTCCAGGACCCTGTGAAACCAGGCAAGTCCTGGCCAGGAAAAACCTGGAGGCTGGCAGGTGGTTAGTCCTAAATTCGGGTCAAGGGCAAGATTTCTTCCCAGAAAGAACCTTGCTTTACCCCCCTTCATTCCTGTCTCAGCCAGTCTTAGCACATAACCCAGGCCTCTTGCAAGCGTTTGACGCCCCAGCCTGGCAGGGAGGGGGTGGCGGCAGAGCTGCCAGGAGCTGGCATGATAGTAGCAGCTTCAAGCCAGCCTGCGAGGAGATCACTTGGCAATGTCACGGCCGCCTTTTGGCAGGGCCCGGGAAACGGAGCAAGGATGGGGCTCGCGCATTCATTCTTCCCTCATTCACTCATTCAGCTTATATTTGCTAACATTTGTCCAATGCATGACGTTTCTCAGGTGTCTGCACATGAGTCCTCTAAGAATAGGGTCCAGCCCCGAGGAGCTCATAGCCTAACAAACTTTAGCAAGTAGGTCAGGGCTGTAGCCACAAGCTCCTCCCAGAGACACCAACTGCTCCTCTGTCCTATAGGAGAGCCGTGTGACTCAAGGCAAGGGGAAGGGGTGTACGGAGGGATGTTCCCGGGGTCTCATGTACATAACGTTGCTTGTGCTCCCCTGCATTGGGGGGCAGACAGGCCAAAATGTCACTGAGGGGACGGAAAGACTCATGAATTCCCAGACAGGTCCCTGTCCCTAGGAGCGGGCTCAGCATCAAGGGGCCCAGTGGGAGACAAGCTGGAAGGTGAGGTGGGGGCAGACAGCCCCCGGGGAGGGACCAAGAGGTGGTGGGGAGGCCGGCTGCCCTCTCTTATCCCATTTCTTACCTTGACAGTGTCCCTTCCTGACCATGATGTAGCCCTGGTCGCACTGGCAGTGATACGAGCCCTCCGTGTTGGTGCACCGGCCCCCGTGGCACACTCCTGGCTGCTCACACTCGTCCACGTCTGTGAACACACAGAAAAGTCCTGAGGTGGCCAGCCCTGCAGGGAGTCCTGGGGCATCTCTTCAGAGGACAAGGACGCTCGTGCCGAGGCCCATGCAGGAAAGGCGTCCTTGCTGCAGCCGTGGCTGGTGGGGGCTCCTACGCCCCTCTGCTCCCAGGCCCCCACATACTCCTGAGTTCCTTTCTCCCAGCAGACACTACTTTGGCGGCCCTTGGGGACCCTCAAAGCTGTCTCCTCACCCTGAGGCAAGGGCTGGTCTTGAGGTCAGATGGCAGTCCAGATGGCATGATCTGAGGAGGCCAATAAAGTCCCCTTCCTGACCCCAGTCCCTCCTCCAGAGGTCTGCTCCTCGAGTTCTTGACGGCCTTCCTAAAAGTTAGCGATTGAGCAGCCAGAGAGCGAGCGTCTCAGGCAGCTGGGATCTCCTGAGGTGGTTTATTCCATTGTCCCAGAGCACCTGGTGCCCCACAGTGGCTCAAAAGCCCCACCTGGGTCATGCCACTCCCCTGCCTAAATCCCTGCTAGGGTTCCCTGCTGTTTCAACCTGGCTTGCAAGACCTCTGCCACCGGCCCCAGCCTTGCTGTTTGCTGATCCCCCCGGTCTAGCCACCAAGCCTTTGTTCACAGAGATGTCTCCACGTGGAGTACCTTTCTTTGCCTCAGTGGTCAGCAGAGTCCTACCCCCATTTCAAGGACTGGTTCAATTGATCAATTCAAGGCTGCTCTGGCCACTCCCCATCTCTTGCCCTCACATCATACCAGTAGAGCATTTATCTTTGCCCCACACCCCCTCGGCACTGGTTCAAACTCTTCTCTGGGTCCCTGTGCAGATTAAATGAGATAACCCAAGTGAAGGGCCTAGCACAGTGCCTGCCTGGCACAAGGGAAGCACTGAACAAATGTTAGCTATTATTACTCTAGCATTAATACCTGCAAATCTGATCTCCGAGGCCTGGCATGTGAGATCTTTCACGATCTGGCCCCTGTCTGCTTCTCCCACCTTGGTCCCACCGCCTAACCTCAGCCACACAGGACCTGCTTCTGAGCTTGGCCATGTGCTGCTCGTTTGCCCAGAGTGGCTTCCTGCCCTCAGCTTGGCTCTCTCCCACTCAGCTCTTAGGAGAGGCGGACCTCTCCCCTCCAACCCATGTGCCCCTTCCCAGGGTTCCCTTAGGACCCAGCCATTACAGTAACTATTTATTTACTCGCTTTTTTCTCCCCGACTGCTGAGAATGTCCTTTATTAACCTAACGTCCCCAGTACAGAACCCCCAAAAGTGCTTGTTGAATGAATGGAATACTGACCATTTGTTCATGGACAATGTTTGTACTTTGTAACGCTGTAGTGCCCAGCGGCGTCACTGGCAGAAGGGGTAAAACGCACCCCCCAGGCCCACATCCGGAGATTCCGCCTAAGCAGCACTGGAACCTACATTTTAATAACTCTCTAGGCATTTCTGAAATAACTGGTCCTCTCTTTGAGAAGCTGTGATGCCAGTGGACAAGGCGAGGGAACTCAGAGGCAGAGCTGCGTGTGGGCCGTTGATAAAGAACCCATGGACTGGCAGGGCTGGGGATGAGGCTGAGAAAACGGACTTGTTTGTGGAGAAAAATGGGCAGGGGAATGGAAAAAAACAGAGGTTAAGGCCCATGCAGAGATGGGCTCCGGATGGATTCAAGCGTGCTGTAAAAGGTGAAACTCTAACTTCAGTGAAAGCAAGTGTAGAAGGATATCTTTGTAGGTTAGGGGTGGAGAAGGACTCCTTAAGCCACAAAAGCATAAAATACAAGGCAAAAAGGTGATTTTCAATATGTCAGAATTAAGGATTTCTGTTAAAAGACAGACATGTGGTTAAGGTTAGTGAACAGAGGATGAGATGAGAGAGTTGCACTATCTAAACCCAGGCAAGTCTCTGGAACCATCAAGTGGCAGCCGAGCCCCACGGGGAGAGGCACTGGCAGCTGACCTGGGGCTCCCTCCCCAGCTGCTGGGGCCGGCAGAGACATCCTGGCCTGGTGACACCACTCCCTGCAGCAGCCACGGCTCATCCCTGGCCGGTGCCCCAGGCTGGGCCTGCAGACAGCAGGGCCTCTGACCTACAATGCCTGCCGATGCAACGAAGCCCAGAGAAGCCCCCTGCCCCCAGTCTCTCCCCTCACAACCTCCAGGCTGTTCTGAGCAGCGCTGAGTCACGACCCTGAGTGCCACGGCCACCTGGCCGCTCCCTGCCTGCAGGATGGTGTCCAAACCCTTCAGCCTGGCACTCAAGATGTCACGAACTGGCCTCGGCTCCTGCCACTTCCTCCACAGAGCCCCCGCTCCAGTCACACTGGGTTTAGCGTTATTCCCAGAGCTGGCCAGGCTTGTTCACCATCCTGCTCTCCGGAGGGATGGTTCCCTTTCCCTGGAACATTCTCTACTTCCTCCATTCCTTCACTGCGCATAAGGGAGCGTGTTGGAAGCAAACCATGCTTTGGGGCCAGAACGACTTTGACTCTGTTTCTAGCTCTGCCATAACTAGGTATGCGTGTACTTCCATTCACCTCTGGAATGGTGTATTTCCATTCACCTCTCCGAGCCTCAGTTTACTTAACCATAAAATAGGGTAAGGCTTTCTACCACCTGGGGGTGGGATGATGAGCTTCATATGACCGAGGGCTTGGGACGGTGCCAGCACATGGAAGTGCTCATGAAATGGTGCCCGGGCCTCTTCCGCCCCAGCTCTAACACTCCCTCAGCAAAACCTGCCTGCATCCTTCCGTGGGGAACCAGCTGCTTCCTCACCAGATCCCACAGCACCACACGCACACGCCGGACTCACTGCAGGGGCCCAGAGCTCACGTGGTACCTGGCACGTAGGTGCTTAACACTTGGCGTGAACGAAGGACGTGTAATTCCCCCACTCTGCTCCAGTTAGCTGGTCGTTCTCTACTCCCCTTTCCCGATATCAGGTGAGGGGACCTGCATGGCCTTGGTCTCTGCGGACCAGATCTGTGGGGAGTTAGGTCATGAGAGGACGCACAGCTTCCTGGCCTCCAGAAGGGGACTGTGAATGAGTGCTGGGCTGCCCAGGCCAGAACCAGCCACGTGAGCCTCGAGAACAGCCATGCCATCCTCAGGTGAGTGTGCCGGCTGGTTATGCATCGTAAGGCACTGCCTGGAAAGTGCTGTGTCATATCCTCTGTGAGCTCATTCATAAAAATGTATGCAGACGCTTTGTATCTCAGTGCAAATGCTGGGCATTAAAGGGTTTGTGGGGGAAGCTGCTTTGCCCAGGGCCCTGTGCGGGGGCCACGCCGTCCCAGGGAAGCGGAGAGACGTGCAGGCTCTCCGAGCTGCTGAGGACCTTCTTGCAAAGGTGGTCCTGCTCCCCTGTCTGCCAGGAGTCCCAGCCGGTGTCCTCACGCACCGCCCTCCTTACCCAAGATGAAAGCAGCTCCTAGTCACTGAGAACTTGGGGACTTTTAGTTCTTGTCTCCAGCCATGCCCCCTGACCCCCTCACACTCTCAGCTCCAGCCACACCTCCTTGGAGCCTTGGAGAATGTTGCTATCTTTCAGATGTGAACCTCTCCTTCCGGTCTGGTCTCAGCGTAGGGGTTGGCTTCCACTCAGGTCCAGGTCAGAGCCCTGAGTCTCTGTTCTCATAGGCCCTGTGGTCCACACACTGCAGTGCAGTGACTGGGTGCTGTGAATGCCTGGGTCCTCTTCCACATCAACACTCTCTGTGGGGTCCTGGGCCTATCCCAGGGATGCAGACAGGCTCGCTTACCTTGGCATTCCTGTGTGGTCCCCGAGGTGGCCAGCGTGTAGCCAGGGTAGCAGAAGCAAGAGTAGGAACCCACTCGGTTGACACAGCGTCCTCTTCCCGCACAGGGGTCCCTCAGACACTCATTGTCATCTGAGCAGAGGAAGGTGGGGAGGGAGGTCAGGGAGATCTTTCTTTGGGCACTGGCCAGCAACCTGCCCATGCTAGGAGCTGGAGAGGAAATGGTGCTGTGGGTCAAGGAGGGAATGAGGGAGTAGAGGAGGCCAGGAGATGAAAAATCTCTAAGGCTGAGGTCCACAATAGCCAAACTGTGGAAGGAGCCAAGATGCCCTTCAACAGACGAGTGGATAAAGAAGATGTGGTCCATATATACAATGGCATATTACTCAGCCATCAGAAAGGACGGGACTGGAGGGGATTGTGCTAAGTGAAATAAGTCAAGCAGAGAAAGACAATTATCACAGGGTATCGCTCCGATGTGGAACATAAGGACTAGATGGAGAAGGGAGGGAAAACTGAAGGGGGGGAGATCAGAGAAGGAGATGAACCATGAGAGATTATGGACTCTGGAAACAACCCGAGGGTTTAAGAGGGGAGGGGGTGGGGGATGGGGTGGCCGGGTGATGGGTAGTAAGGAGGGCACGTGTTATGATGTGCGCTGGGTGTTATACGCAACTAATGAATCATTGAACACTACATCAAAAACTAATGATGTACTATATGCTGGCTACCTGACACAATAAAACAAATTTCTAAGGCTGGGGTCACGAAGTCTGCTCATTGGGCCCACTGAGGCACCAAGGGCCTGGGGCAGTGGCCCAGCACTTCCTCCCTGTCCCATGTCCCCCTCCCCCAGTGGCCCCCTGATCACTTCCTTTCCTTCAAGGCACAGTGGATGTTTCTCTCTTGTGTCAAACTCTTGAGGGGGGGACTAGTGGAGACATTTCCAACTACGGTAGGCCTTGGTCTGCTCTGGAGGCAGCAAGATGGCTAATTGGAGGGGTGGACTGATCTCAGAGCTGAGGGCTCCAGGCACTGGTCAGGGGGCCCTGGGGTGGCTTCGCACTCTCCTGGAGCCTGGAGACTCATCAGATGGTGCTCCCAGAGACTTGTCTCCCCAGGGTTAAGGTTGGCTTTGTCTGCAGGGCTAGTACTCTTCAATTCATCGACCACACGGCACTGCTTGGACCTTCTGCTGCCTGGACACTGGACTCTGTCCCCAGCCACTGAGTGAGCCCAGGACACCGCCGTGCATACCCGTGCAGTAGGCCTGGCTGGGGTGCAGCTGGTAGCCGGGGCTGCAGATGCATCTGTACCCATCTGGGAGGTTCACGCAGGTTCCTGGGCCACAGATGTTGGCGGCTCCAGTGGCACATCTGTCAATGCCTGTGGGAGACAGAGGAAATCAGAGGTTATGGTGGGGCGAGGATAGATGAAGGCAGTGGAGCGGGGCAGTGGAGTAGGCTGGGGAGAGGGTGGGGGCAGGGCACAGGGGCCCCAGAAGACCCACAGAAGCCTCACTCCATTCTTGGCTGGACCCTCCCATGTCCATGTGTAGCATGGCCTTGTATAAAACCCCATGGCACCCCTCCCAGGACCCCAAGTCCCAGGATGGAGCTCACAGTAGTGCATACCTTCAGCTAAGACCCAGTGGGTGCCACTGGCCCGTGTCCCAGCAAAGGGTTCTCCCTGCTGAGGCCTCCAGCCTGCCCTCTCCCTGAATAAGGGCATGGCTCTCACCCACAGTCCCCAGAGCTTCCCTTCCCCTTCCCCCAGGCAGACAGAGCTGGCAAGTAGGGTGTTGAGGGAGCCCTGACAGAGGGAGAGAGGAGAGGTGGGCTGGGGCCAACTGAGCAGGGCCTTGAATGCCATGTTGAGACAGGCCTATGAGAAAGGGGGTCATGCAAGGTGGGGTATGATCAGAGCAATCTCAGGAAGACCACCCATCTTGCCACACCATCTTGCTCAGAAAGGCAGCACATGGCTGATGGATGGACTGAGGGGGGGGGGGAGGCACAGGGGGCTCTTAGAAACCTGTTGAAATAATTCAAACAGGGACTTCCCTGGGGGTGGTTATGGGGTAAAAGGTGGGGAGACATGCTGAATTCAGGAACAGTTTGCTGACTTGGCCAGACTTGGCACTGAGGCTGCATAGAGGCTAGCTTTTTCGAACTGCATCCTTAACTCTAGAAAAGTACCTGGCACTTAGAGCGTGCTGAATGAACACGGATTGAACACGTGCGTGAAAGGCGCTTGCAGCCTTGTGTCTGCCCTGAGGTCTTTGGCATAAGCCCAGCCACCAGGGCTCCCCTGCCCTGTCCCACAGCACTGAGGGAACCCCGGAGACCCAAGGGAGCGGATGAGGCCCGCGTTGGTCCACAGCAGGGCCTCACGGTGTTCGCTAAATTAGACTGAGTTGAATGTGCACTGGCCTGTTTGCAAGGCTATCCTGTCCCTGGCCTGGCTCCAAGTCTGTGTCAGCCCCGGGGGCTTGTGGGGACCCCCTGCCTGGTTCTAAATATCCTCCCAGAGGAGCGAGGTTGGGGGAAGGCAGGGGAGAAGAGGGATTAAGCCGTGGGTGGTGACTGAGGGGGGATTCTGTCCCCCTACATAGCTGAGAGCTGCTGCTGAGCCTCGCCTGGGCTCTTCTTCCGGCCCCTCACCCCCCGTCCCTGCCTCCAGACCCATTTTTCTTGTCAGAGAGTTCCCAACAGAGCCCCTCAACCCAGCGCCTCTTGCCTGCCCAGCAGAGGGGGCCGCCCTGGAGCAGTGCACTGAGCACAGAGAGAGGGCCGGGGAAAGGGCAGCAGGAAACCCTGGTTCAGGCCTGGGAGGGCCAACCCCTCCTCCACCGCACACCCTCTGGACGGTTCCATCGGGCTGCACGGGCTCTCTCTTTGCCGGAAGAAATCCAGGACTACCCCTCTCCCCTGAGGTGAGCTGGGTCTGTGAGGTGAAGAGGTCAGCCAGCCCCCTTGCGAGGGTGCGCGTGAGGGCACGCACACGTGAGCACGCATGTGCACAGGGAGAAGCTGCGGCATCACCAGCTTTGCTTCTCCTGAACCAAGTCCCCAAACAATGAGGCTTTGAGGAGGGCACATTCCAGAGCAAGGTGGATTTGCCAGCGGTCTCCCCCACACCGCACCCCCTCACCATTGTAGCCGGCCAGAGAGGGGGAACGCAGGCTCCCAGACAGTTAAACAACCTTGAGAACAGAACCACTTTCCTTCCCGAAAGCTGGCCGTCCCTGTGGGCAGGAGGCTGCCCGCTGCCAGGGCACTCAGCTGACTCAGGGTCAACAGCCCGGAGGAGCCAGGCTCCTGGAGGCTCCTTGCGCTGCCCTTCCTCCAGAGGGCCCCTGGATGTTTCTAGAAAGCCTCTGAATAAGAGGCGCCCCCAAGACCTCCCTTCTCTTTCTCTTCCCCTGCTCGACTTGTGCTCCTGACAGGACTCCTGGGTTCACGAGGGGCACCCTAGGAGATGAAGCCAGGGGCGTTGAGCCTGAGTGGGAGTTCGCTGGAGACTGTGCCTCTGTGGGAGAGACCAGCCACACCTCCCCAGGCCAACGGCGGGTACCTGAGGGGCCCAGGGCCGCCAGCCCCTCCACGGAGGTTGTCACGTGCTCTTCTTCCTTGTCTGGAATCCCCTGTCCAGGAAGTGGTGGTGTTGGTCTTTCTACGGCATCTCCTGGGGGGCGGGGGTAGGGGGATGGAGAGAGGAGAGCAGCTGGGCCACGGCCCCTTGGCCACCTGCCTTCCCACCCCCAGACAGCATTCCTTCCAGAGATACTGACAGTGGCCCTTCCCTCTCCTGCGGTTCCGACTGGAGAACCAGAGGTGGCGCCTAGGGTGGGTCGGCCCTTCTGCCTCCCAGGCTCCCGAAATTTAGCCTGGTTCCAGATAGTCAGAGAATCTGACAGCTCTAAATGGGTCCTTGAGCACAGCCAGTCTCAGCTTCCACTTCACAGGTGAGGAGACCGGTTTGTGGAAATGACCACTTGTTCAAAGCCAACTGGCTTGGTGGAGACGGAGCCCCTGGACAGTGCCCTGTCCCCAACTCCAGGGACCCTCAGAAAGCTGGGCTCTGCAGAGCTCCATCCGCTTCCCATAGGAAGACAGGCTGTGGGGGAAGGGCTCTGGGGACCTGACCGGCCCCTGCTTCCGCCAGCGCTTCTGCTTTGGTCTCGTTTATACGTTGAGTGGCCCCATGAAATGCAGAAAGGGTGCTGAGGCTAGGGAAATATTTGCAAAACAGCTCAGTGTCTTTCACTAACCTTACAGCACCTTAGGTGGATAGAGCGCCCCAAGAAAAGCATTCACGTGTCACGCCATCCACGACCTCACATGATCTGAGCCCCATGTATCTGCCCATGGTACAAACCATGGTGTCTCCTGCCCTCCCTTCTGTTTTCTGGGAGCCGCTAGGAGCAGAGACTCACCTGGGACCCAGGCGGGTACTTGGGTAGCACTGGTCGTGACCTGCGCAGACATAGGAGAAGGTCATTGTGGGTTCCTTGGTCACCCCCGTGGTGTGCTTTCTTCCGCCACACTCACCCCTGACTCCAGGCTTCCCGGCCACCTCACTTATTCACCTTCTCGTTCGTTCCAGCTCCTGATGAGTTCTTCCTATGTGCCGGGCACTCTGCCAGCACTTTATGTCCGCTGTCTTAACTAATCTGCTCAACTAGCCTGTGACAGTCGGTTGTAATGAGTAAGTGAGCTGGTGTATGTGCTGTGCCTGCTTGGTGTCACATCGGCGCCGCTTGACGACAAAAGCTCAAGGTTCACTAGCCTCCCTAGGGTCACAGGACATGTGTGGTGAGGCCGAGACCCTAGGCCATACCTGGTGTCCCTCACCACAGCTCGCAGTCAGTGGCGGTGACCCAGGAGGAGAGAAGGGACAGAGGATGACAGAGGGTCAGGGGCATGCCGGGAGCTGTGAGGACACAGACAGAGAACTCTGGTCTGGGAGGACAACACATGATTCTCCAGGGAGAGAAGGAGCTCCCTGGAAAAACCGTGTTTGGGGACAGTCAGGTCTGTGGGTGGGAGTTGCAGGGGACAGGGAAGGGATTGGCAGACGGGTGAGGGAAGAAGCAGGTGCACTCTTCTGGAATGTTTTTCTAAGAGGACATTCGGTTCTTTACAGGGGAGTCCTGGGCTCAGGGAAGGGTGTGAAGTGGTTTGAGGCCATCCACAGCTCTGTTTCCACTTCCCCACAAACCACCCGCCGAGGAGATCTTGCGGTGTGAGCAAGTCAGGCTCAGAAAGTGCCGAATCCAGAATTAATCCGGAACCAGTTCTAGACCTTATTTGCAGAGCCGGGACTAACAGGACATGTTCCTACCTGCTTTCTGAAGGGGGCCCCAGAGCACCCCACATGAGAGAACACTTGTACAAGAACCGTTCTCATTTCCCCCGGGGCAAAACCAGGTCTTTGGATGGACCCTCCCATGCCAGCATCTCTCCAGGGAACACCCTATACCTCACCCATCTGTCTCCCTTTCCTCCTTCAGGGGACACTGCCCTGCAGCGTCAGTGGCTGCCCTGTCCCACTCTCTGCCACGCTTGCCCAGCCCCTGCTGGGAGGATGCACTCACCTGGCCAGCCTGAGAGTCTCCTGGGAAGGAAAGGCGAGAGCATGAGCTCAGGGAGGAGAGCCTGTCTACCTTCTCCCCTCCACCCACGGCCAGGGTTGGTTCAGTCTCTGACCTCCCGACCTGTCCCCCTGGAGGTCAGCCATGGAGAGAGTGCAGAATCTTTTTACCTACTTCTGCCCCTCCCGCCCTGCTGGACTGGCCGCCACAGATCCCAGAATGCCAGGTCTGGAGGGCCTACAAGGTGGGCTTCCTTGGTGAGAGGAAATCTCCTGCCTTCCTCTAAGGCCCCAGGGATGAGTCCCACCCCTTCCCGGGCCAGTCCACCTGTCAGTCCTGGATGTAACCCTCCTCTTTGCTCTGCCACCTCCTCCCTCTCAAGCCTCCTAGCTGCGCCAGGTCACTCGCCCCCTGCCCTGGGCTATAGAACCGGGCAACAGTTCTAGAAAGAGAGGAGCTGCTCCTGGCCCGGCCAGGGTCCAGTTCCCATGACGACTGGGGCTCTGTCCTGACTTCCCTGTCTGTCTGTTACAGATTCCCAGAGCAATTCTGGCCATCACATAGCTCTCCTGGTCTTAATACTTGCTTGGCTGCCTGCACTGTGGGCTACCGGGAACCTGGGTGCGCTTTCAACGTGGCTTCCCCAAGGACCCTCCCCGCCCCGGGGGGTGCCTCAGCCAGCTCTTTCCAGTCCGTGCCTCCTGGGCCCAAGGAGACTGAGCTGGAGTTAGTGCTCTGACTCTAAGGCCAGGGAGGGGATCTGTAGCACCCGGACGCCCCAGGATCTCCCCGCCAGCTCTCAGGCCTTGTAGCAAGCACCAGCCCAGAAGCTGTCCGGCCAGGGGCAGGGGACAGAAAGGCTTGATCAGCTGGGGTGGGGGCTGCCGCTGACCTCTCACCTCCACCCGCAACCCTTGGGACGTGGGCACCTTTGACCCCACATGGGAGGGGAAGGAGGTGAGGCCTTCTCAGCACACCAGGCGAGTAGTTTCTCGGGGCTGGGTGCTGCTGCTCTGAACTCCGTCTCCTAATGCTCCAGAGTTGGGAAGCTGTGCATCCAGGATAAATACCCAGTGGCTCTTCAGGGAGGGGCAGGGGAACCCCTCAGGCACCTCCCGCAGCCCAGATACCCTTGTCAGGAACAGTCTCGGCCTCCAGCCAGGTGTCGGTGACGGCCCGGAGCGGCTGCCTCTCCGCTGGCCCGGACGGGGTCCCGTAGCTCTTCTGCGCTTGCTCCCTGGAGGGCCTGGCCAGTTCCTCCTCCTCGGCCTTCCTCATGGCCAGGCGGATGTGTGAACTCGAGTAGGTGTAGCCGTGGCCAGCGGGGCAGATCTCCCTGAAGGCCTCTGCAAGGTCACCGGTCAGAGGACAAGCTGAGAGGCACCGTTCCTGAGGGAACCCGGGGCCCTCCCTTCCCTCCCTCCGGGGGACAAGCAATTGTGGCAGCAAGGGAAGAGGGACCCAGGTTGGGGTGAGGAGTTGAGCAGGAAGGAAGGAAGACTAAGGGTCTTCTGGCTTGAGGTGAGGTCCAGGTGGGGGCAAATGGTTACTGGCTTGGAGGAAGCCCCGCCTTGGTGGCCGGAGCCGAGACTGGGACAGATGCTTACCTGTGCCAGGCAGGGGGCATCTCTCACACTTGCTGCCCCAAGCTTTGCCCACTCGGCTGCAGCAGCAGATTTGCTTGGTGATGCTTTGGGCCAAAGGCAGGGCGCAGGCGCCAGGCCCCAGCGACCGGTAGCACAGCCCCTGCTGCATGGAGATGGCCTTGTCGGCTGCAACAGACACAGCAGGTGTCGTGGGCAGGTGGCCAGCCTTGGGGAAGTGCGGGGAGGAGCGGGGCAGTGGGTAGGAGGGGCTGCTGGCAGTGCACACCCAGCAGGCCTGGCCAGAGTCTCAATCGGGTTCGGGCCCTGGAAATGCTCAAAAGAATGTTGGGAGGAATGGCCGTAGGGGGAAGGCTTTGGCATCTCCTTTGTGTTACCTGTTGGAGGGGCCCCTTGACTCCCACCCTGCGGGGGACAGCCTGAGGGAAGGAAGTGGGGATGTACGTGCTATCTCCAGGTGCTGAGTTTACAAGTGTTTACAAAAGCCCACCACCCACCTGGGGTTGGGTGGGGAGCAGTGTGCTCTAGGGCCACGGTCTCCCTGGGGAGACAAGACAAGGTGAGAGCCAAAGGCCTGATGGGGAGCTTTGAGGACAGGGACCCTATCTTGGCCATCTTTGTAGCCCAGCACCCAGCGCAGTGTCCGGTGCACGCGGACGCTCAGTAAATGCTCGCTGGACCCGTGTGCATGGATGGCCATCTCCACGAACCAAATGCCATGGACCACTGTGCGTGTGAGCTATGCTGAGTTTAGATGGTCACAATACCACCACCATTGTCCCCTTTCTTGTCCTTTGATAGTGAATATCGAAGACTACCCTCCAGTCTTAGGCTCGCCTACCCTTGGACTTCCTAGTTGTGTAGACCAATGAATTATTTTTGCTTACAGTGGTTTGAGCTGGGTTTCTGTCACTTGTAACCCAAAGGCTCCTAATATACTTTTTATAAAAAGTTTATTGATTGTTTGATTGAAGTAATCTCTATACCCAGTGTGGGGTTCAAACTCATGACCCCAAGATCAAGAGTCACACACTCCACCAGCTCAGCCAGCCAGACATGGCCTGACTAAGACACTTTCTTCACAATGATATAGGTGAAAGTGCCTTGTCAAAGGGCTTGTGCTGCGTACACAGATCAATTATTGGTCAGTCCATGAGCCTGGGTCTCCAGGTATAATCTCTGCTTGCAGCAGCCACTTCCCGTGAGTTAGTGCAGGAAATGGCTCAGTCCTTTTGAGCCCCAGGGTGGAGGTGACCTGGCTGAGAGTATCAGGGGGCTGCCCCAGCTCAGAGGGGCCCTTGTAGCCCAGCCCTGGTCAGGTGGCAGGGAAGAGGGAAAGCTCAGAAATGAAGGAAAGAGAAACTTCGTGTCTGCCCCTTTCCACCTACACGGAGGTAAATCCTCAGAAGTTGCTGGAGCAGGTAACAGTAGGGAGGGAGAAAAAAAATAAAGACCCCCCAAGGGCCATCTCTGCCTCCCTGTATTAAGTAAGGGTCTCTTTCTGGTGCTAATAAGTAAAAGTCACTTCAGGTGTTAAAAATGTCTGCCTATGAAAGCAATCTTGAGTGGGGGGTGGGATGAGGAGAAGGAAGGGCTGTATGCCCCTGGAGGCATGGGCCACATGTCCCTGTCACCATGAAGTCTCCCGGAGGCCCTCTGCCATGTTCTCCGCACTCTGGCCTCCTCCTGTCTCCCCTCCCTGGAGACTTGGGCCGGGTCCCCTCATCCGTCCCTTCACATGGGAGTCTCCCTCTGGGCGGCACTGGAGTCTTGCTCATCCCGTGGCCCCCCCAGACCCAGCACCTGGTGGTTTGTGGACTGAGGGCCGCGGGGAGCTCTGCAGAGCTGGGCGGGGGGGCAACCCGACCTGGGCTGCCGCTTCACAGATGCCAGTCGGGACTGGTTTTATTCAGTTCTGGTCAGGCCTCCCTGCCCCAGGAAAGCCCTGTCTGGGCCGTGGCGTCAGCTCTGCTATCTGGGGGTGCTGCCAGCCTGGGCCTCTTCCAGAGGGAAACCACAGAGGCCGCTGGAAACAGCTGCCTGGGGGTACACACATGCACACACACGGTGTGCGCACACACAGACACGGTGCTCCTGTGACCAGCGACACACATGTATTCGTGCATGCAGACACGTTCTGAGCCATGAGGGACCCCGGCTTTACGGGAAGGCCTGGGGGCCAGGCAGCAGCGCCATTCATGCTACAGACGGGCCCTTTAAGGAAGGCCTATCTGCAGTTCAGTGACCAGGTTGCCAAACTCAGGCCTGGAAGAGGCAGCCACGGCTCAGCCAGACATCAGAGCAAAGGCAACACGCATCTCCCCAAAGTAAATGAGGCAACAAATGGGACAGCACGGATTAGAGAAAAAAACAGAAGTAGAAAATCCCAAACTGCAAAGCCCCCAAAGACATGCCAAAAACCCAAACTGAAGTCATAACTGTCTCCGCTCCAGCAGGGAGGGGCAGATCCGTTTGTGTACCCTGGGCCTGGCTCCGGGTTGAGACACAGACCCTGGGCCCGGGCATGGGGCCTGGGGGAAGTTATGGCTCTGGGCCTGGCCGGCGGACCCCAAGGATCCCATCTTGCCTCCCAGTGTCCCCCATCCCTGGTCCCCACCGGCACTTACACACACAGCGACTCCTGGATGGGTCCAGCATGAGGCCAGGCCCGCAGGTGCACAAGTAGCTGCCCTTGGTGTTCACACACTCCGAGTCCTTGCACAGATCCAGGCTCAGGCACTCGTTGATATCTGTGGGGTTGGAGGAGGTGAGGGAGCGCCTGCCCCAGCAAGGCCTGATGGAAGGGAGGGGCCGGGGCAGAGATCTTCCAAAACTGTCTCCCCAAAAAAGGGACAACAATAAGAGAGCTGCCATCTATTAAGTGTGGTCCCTCTCTCTATGCCTCAGTTTCCTCATTCATAAAATGGGGACATTATTCGTAACTACCCGATAGTCTTGTTAGGAGAATAAAAAAGATAAAAATTGCAAATCACTTAATTGCACTAACTGGCAATAACGATCACAGTATGAAGAGCTAATGTTTCTTGAGTGCCTATCATGGGCCAGGTACCATGCCAGGTGGCTCACACATGATACCTCATCGGATTCTTACCAACAATTTTATCAAGTAGGTCCATGTGGCTTCCTTTTCTAGGTGAGGAAACAGGGTCCCGGAGTAACTTGCCCAGTCACTCGGCTAGTGAGTGGCGTGCTGGTATGCAAATGAAGGGAGCAGACAAGGGGACAGTTTGGGTTGGAGGGCGGAGAGCCATCAGCCCAGTGCCTCCTATTCAGCCTTCCTTGAGGGACTCTGAAGCGTCTCCACAGGCCCCCAGATCTAGGGACCATGTCCACAGGGAGCTGCAGGCTGGAGGGACCCCAGCAAGGACAGGAGGCAGGAGGATGGAGGCAAGCGCTGAGAGGCAGAGGGCTTGGAGGGCATGCTTCCAGGAGGCTAAAGGCCTCGGGCAAGCCACACACATATCCCAAGACCAGTGGATGCTCACGCTGTTCTTCAAACAAGGGAACGACATTAGCTTCCATTGTGATCTCAAAAACATTCCATGTTGGAAACTTCTTCCTGCCAAGGGGAAATCCCAACCCTCACACTCTAAGCTCCAAGAAGTCTTGGTGATGGTGCCTTTGTTGATGATGGCGAGTGTGGAAGATTTGCGAGCGGCACCTCCACCTCCAGGGCCAAGGGATTAAACATGGCGACCCCATCACCAGAGTCACCTGCTCGCCTGTAGGCTTCAGGGAAAGTGGCACCGAGAACGGGAATGAAGGGGCTAGAAGATGGCTCAGCTATTCTGTGGCAGGACACCCTATGGGGAGGGAGGTGCCTTGGGAAATGCAATGGAGATCTAGGAAAAGAAACAGACCCCATTTGCCTCTGGACTGTGGCCAGAGTGATATCTCTACTGACATGTGCCTGGAGTCCCCATTCACCTCCTAGAGGGAGCTCCTAAACCCTCCCACGGTATCCAGTGACCTCCACCATATTTCCCCAAAGCCTGGCTCTGATGAGGCCCTGGGATGCCTGTGTTGTCTCCTGTGGACACACGGGCAGTGCTCCAGCCAGCCCAACTCTTCCTTTGCTTGTGCCATTCCCTCAGCCTGGAGCGCCTGCATCCCCTTTAGCTGGTCACCTCTACTTATTCTTTAAGTCCAGGTCGGCCATCACCTGAAGCCCTTCTCCTACCCTCCCAGTCTGGGAAGGGGCCCCTACCATGCGATCCCGTGGCACCCAGAGCTGCTTTCTAGCAAGAGCACTTCTCCCATGGTGTATAATTGTTTAAGTATCTGTATTCCTTGGGGGCAGCTGCCATGTTTATCTGTCACCATGTGCTAACACCTAGCACAATGCATGCAGCTCCTAACAACGCCAGAAAATTGCCTCGTGGCAGGAGAGAAGGATGCAGAGAGAGAGAGGACGGTGATGCACAGGGGAGTAGAGGTGAGCAGTCCCCTCCCAGATATGGAGATCAAGGCCACAGACATAGGAAGGGTGGAGGTTTAACGGGCGGGGCCTCCTGAGGGAGGGCCCCTTGGCTTCCTGTATCCTTGGGGCTCAATGGAGGGAGGGCCAAGAGCTCATTTGAGATCCTGGGAAGAACTTTAACCCTGAGCACTGGGAAACCTGCCAGGAGGAGAGGGCCCTCAGGACAGTTCAGATATGAATGGCCCTACTGTACGCTCCAAGGGCAAAACTAAAGACTTCTCCCCACACCCACCATCCAGTCTACTAGTCCTCATTGCCCCCAGGGGAGTCTGACCTTGGGCTGGGTCAGAGGCCTGCCCTTTTGCCTGGTCTAAGCACTTTATCCATGGGCCAGAAATCCTCTTTGGGCCTGACACCTCCCAGGCAGAGAGCCTAGCCACCCCAGGACTTCCTCAGATCCCTCTCTCCTGAAGAAGCCTCCAGGGGGAGGGTACTTAGGAGACCATGAGGGTCAATCCCCTGTCTCTAACCCAGCTTCATTTAAAATAAGCCATACAGAGAGCAGTGTATCCAGTTCTCCAAAGGGGGAGCTGCCTCAGCTCCCCACTGACCTCTGCCAGCCCCAGGAGCCTCCCAGCTCGAAGGCCCTGCTTGTATCTCCCATTGCCAGGCCCACAGCCAACAGGGGCTCCCTGCTCAGAGCCTGAGCTGCTCAGTGGCAGCAGCTGCCCCTCCGTGAAGGCTTCTGGACCCCTCAGTCATCCTGGTCCTACGCACCATACCCACTGGAATTCCCTGTAGAGACAAAGCCATAGCTGAGCTGGCAGCCCACCCCTCTGTCCCAAGGCACCTCTGGGCCTTGCCCCTCTGTAATGCAGAATGCCCCGGACCTCAACTGGCCTTAGAGAGCCTGTAAGCCAGGCCAGCAAGGCCAGGGTCTGTGATTGATGGTTCCCTCTTTCCTCTACCTGTGCCTTCCCTCGTCCCCCTCCTGGCTGTGGGAGGGAGGTCCGAGCAGTGGAAGGTGATTTGTTGGGGGAAGTCCACAGAGGTCCCCATCAACTCAGGCTGACTGGATCCTGAAGTCAAAAGTCCTCCCATTCCAAGGAGATTGGCCGAGGAGGTGAGGGGATGTGTGGGGACTGGCACCATACCTTCACACACAGACCCCACAGCTCTAGAGGCACCTGGCCCAGGTCTGGTGGGGGCAGGTGGAGAAGGGAAGAGGGACAGGCTCAGCTCTCAGGCCCTTTCTAGGCTTCTCTCATTATCTTCCCAACTTCCTTAGTACCCTGGAACCAGCAGCCCCCACAACTCCCCGAAGCTGGGGCTTAGCGGTGCCCAGTAAAGAGCACTCAGTGACACCACTCCTTCTGTCTGGGGACGTGGGGTTGGGGGGAGTGCCCTGGCATCCTCAAACCTTCATCATCCCCCCGCCCCAAGCCCAGCCCCGGTCCGGGGTCACCCTTACCTTGGCAGTGAGTGAGGTTCAGTCTCTTGTACCCCTGGGGACACTCCAGTTGGCCATTTTCAATCACTGGGGAGGCTGAGGAGTAAAGATATAGACAGGTCACACTGGAGGGCCCTTGGGCTCCTCTGTCACCCATGCTGAAAAGTGGGGTGCAACCGACTCAACAGCTGTGAGGCCCTGTCCCCCAAGTCATCACTGTGGAGAGCTGTGCCTCCTTGGCTACTGTCCCTTTCCTGGCTCTCACTAGATTACTCTTGACGCACCCTGCTCTTTCTAGAAATGACACTCAGTGACCGTATGTCTTATATAGAGTTATAACATTACATACGGTGCATATCAATGTTATACACTCTAATGTGATGAAACAAATTTTATGTATTTAATTTTTGGGGTTTGAAGTAATTATAGATTTGCAGGAAGTTACAAAAAAATAGTCACAGAGAGGTCCTGTGTGTTCATCACCCAGTTTTGGCTAACGGTTCCACCTTCCATAACTATAGCTGTATTATTAGTTTTTAAACACATAGATGAAACAATTCACAGTTTAATTTTAAGTTCAGTTTATCTGAATCCTGGGTTTCAATGCTGCTATAACTGACAAGGTATCTCGGCTCACGATGGAAGAAGCTCCCCGTCGATGGCACGGAGAAAACCACGCTGTTCAGTGTTCACGCGCTCGCACCAACTGTGTGATGCTGGTGTTGAAATCTGGTCAGTAACTTTCCATCTCCCCTGAGGTTGTCTCCTCCGTTTTTACAAATGTAAAATACATTCGAAAATGCCAGTTTTCAAGCTTTTTAAATGTGCAAATAGAGTTGGTTTACAGCAGCAAATCCCAGAATGACGGAACTGCTTCCAAACATCCATTTTCAAAAGGCTCTTTCTGTGGCTGAGATCTCTCGCCCCGAGCTAGTGGCAGACCAAACCGGGCAGATGTTTGACTCCAGGCTGACCAACGAGGAAATAAATCTCAGATTCTGGGGCCGATACCCATCCTACCTTGATTTCATGACACTCTCCCTTACTTAAAAGAGAAAAAAAAAGTGCTTTGAAAAAGAAAAACCTATGGACTTAAAAACAGGGAAATATCTCTATTACTTTGGAGACAGACTAGCCTATCAGCTTCCAGAGGAAAGCTTTGAAGGGTTTTTTTGTTTGTTTTTCCTTTCCTTGAAAAGCTCCAGCAGGTAACAGAGTCCTGACAGCCATCTGCCATCACAGGACAGAGCAGCAGATGTGGACATCCAACTTTTTGATTTTTTAAAAAAGAATAGCTCATCTATAAGTCTGACCATTTCCTGGCCAAGACATAGCCAGCAATTCTCAAGGGGTACAGGGATTTTCACGGACACTATTCGGACACAGTGTTCCATAGAGATCCCATTCTACTTTAAAGGTCTTGTTTCATGAAGTGAACCGCATGATGACTTCCTCTAGCAATTTGTCTTCTTTTTTTTTTTTATAATAATTTTTTATTATGTTATGTTAGTCACCATACAGTACATCCCTAGTTTTTGATGTAATGTCCCATGATTCATTACTTGCATATAACACCCAGTGCACCATGCAATACGTACCCTCCTTAATACCCATCACCGGCCTATCCCAATCCCCCACTCCCCTCCCCTCTGAAGCCCTCAGTTTGTTTCCCAGAGTCCGCAGTCTATGGACCATGAGAGACTATGGGCTCTGGGAAGCAATTTGCCTATGATCACACGCTACGGTGAGGGGACTTTGCACGGAGTGCCCTCCTCCCCTATGTCCTCACCTGGATTCCTTTTCATTCCCATCAGAGCGTCAGCAATTACCCTTATAGAGTTGTTGGAAAACTTATTTTTATTGAAGAAGTCATTTACTGTTGAGAATATATGCCTTGTGGTTCAGACTTTCTTTGGTAGTATCTTTACAAAAGGCTAGTTCTTCATATACTCTATTGTTGAAATGGACTCTTGCAAATACCAAGAGGCACGTTGGAGGCATCTATACTTTCACCCGGTTGCAAAGTTTGAGCGTCTTGGTGTTTTTGAATGTTTTTCTGAACCAGATAACTTTCGCTCTATCACTAGCTGCTAGTTCCCAGCACATTATAGGCTTGGGGCAAAGTCCGTTGTTCGTGATTGTAGATCGGAACCATATTTCACACAGCCTTCTTGATCATTTGGAACCTGGGGTCCATTTTGGGTCACATCTGAGAGGTCCTCATTATTTTTACTTTGGAATACGGTTGATTACAGGTCAGGGGAGACGTGGCATTGCATTTTAAAAGTGATTACTTGTGATTATGTAATTAGTATTATTTCGAATCCTATTTCTTTGCAGGAATTTTTTTAGAGTCACTTTTCCACTTGGTGAGGGTTGTTTTCGTTAAAACTTGACAACATAATTGAAACACCCCATAAACCGAGCATTGTTGTAGGTTACGCGTTGTGATATGCCAAAGACAAACATGAGGAGGTGCCATGTTTTCTTGGAACCCCGCTCTTCCCCGAGGACACTCCACATACCAAACATGACATCTGACAGTCTGACACACAGACCAAGTGAGGATGTGAATTAGTAAAGCTTCATTTTTTTTTAACATTAAAAAAATGTCGGTTGAATTTGTAATATCTTTTCCCACTGTGGACGACAGTCTTGCTCGGACTTTGCCTGTCGTCCCACTGTGGGGGGACTAGGCTCCGGCCTGGTGGGGATAAATGAGGATTCTGAACATGCTTGAGACAGAAGGATGGGAGTGAGCCTGGGAAATGTGAGCGCTCCTGGCCTGGGGCCTGGGGCCTGGGGGGTATCAGCTGAGGACAGGGAGGAGGCAAGAGAGGGGGGAAGTTGTTTGGAGAAACTCAGAAAACAAGCTGATTCAATGCCTGCAAACATTATGAGGAGCAGAAGGTGGGAAAGAATAACACGAGGCTGATGCCAGAGGGCCAAGGAACTGTAACAAGGGGACGTTTGGATGGAGCCACGAGGCCATTGGCACACACTCTCCTGCTTGTTTCCCACACAACCATCCTGCAAGGCAGGGAGCATTCTCCCCATTGTATGGATTAGGAAAGTGAAGCTCCGAGGGGACCCAGTAGTGGTGGAACCCAAACCTCTGGCTGCGGAGCCCACATCCCTTGCATGTCACTCTGCTGAAAGCGGGAGGGAGAGAAGGGGCCAGGAGGCCAGGGCAGCACCATGATGTCAGGAGGGAGACATGAGGCAGAAGGACCCCGCTTTTGGAGTGAGCAGGAGAGGAGCGGTGGGAGCTGGGGTTCGAGCTGGGAACAAGGGTGGAACGGTGCTGGCGCCTGCGGGGCACCGTGAGAACCTGGGAACGTGCAGACTGAGATGCGCTGTGTTCATTCACTCATCTAGATTCACGGACTTTTCCTACAAAGGGATTTCTTCCCCAGACGCCTCTGCCCTCGCTGGCCTTAAGAGAAACTTGGACGGGCCACCGTTGGTGAAGGCAGACTTCTCTGGAGAGGAACAAATTTCAAAGCCACTGTCCCAGGTAAAATTCCCATTTTGCCGCAACCCCAACCTGATCCCAAAGAGGGCCCTCAGACCCTGCCTCGCACCTCCCGAAGGCCACCTACGAGCTTCTCTGAGACCAAGTGCAGCATCCAATAGCTTCGGTCTCATCGGGGATAGAAGGCTCCCGACACACTCGGGCCTTCCCTTGCCGCGGCACTTTCAATGCTGTGTTATGATGGCCTGTTGGCTTGTCCGTTCCCCCACTAAAGTGTAAGCTCCATGAAGATAGGAGCCTTGTCTTCATTGTTGCTGCATCTCCAGAGCCCAGCACAGCATATGGCACACGGCAGGCACGCCATCATCTTTTTTTTTTCTTTTTTTTGTAAGCTCAATGTGAGGCTTTAACTCACGACCCTAAGATCAAAACTTGAGCTGAGATCAAGAGTCGAATGCTCAATTGACTGAGCCACCCAGAAGCCCCTAGAGTCACTCAATCAAAATGGAATGAATAATAAGAGCAAACACTAAAACAGCACTTACTATGGGCTAGGCCCTATTATAAAGTCCTTACATGTATTAACTTATTTAATCCTCATAATAGCCCTTGAGGGGACTTACTAATATTTTCCCCATTTTATGGAGGCACAAACTGAGGCACAGAGAGGTTAGGAATCATGCCCCGGGTCTCCCAGCTGGTGGATGGAGCAAGGATGATGAACCCAGGCAGTCTGCCTCCAGAGATAGATTCTGAACCACTCCTTTCTCCTGCTGCCAAATAAATAAATGAATATAGTCATGCCAAGCCTCAGGAGTTGTCTAGGCAGGAATCCTGGGGTCTGTGGGCTACGGGGAAACCCATGCCCATCAGGAAGTATATTACCCTTTTTGGGAACTTCACTTCCCTTTTTTTTTTTTTTTTAAAGATTTTATTTATTTATTTGACAGAGAGAGACAGCCAGTGAGAGAGGGAACACAAGCAGGGGGAGTGGGAGAGGAAGAAGCAGGCTCCTAGCGGAGGAGCCTGATGTGGGGCTCGATCCCAGAACGCCGGGATCACGCCCTGAGCCGAAGGCAGACGCTTACCGACTGCGCCACCCAGGCGCCCCTTCACTTCCCTTTTTTAAACAGGGGATCAGGAGAGCAAATGGGAAAAACAAAGGCAGGGACACCCAGGAGGAGGTCAGGAGATGGGCCAGAGGACTGGTGGTCCTAGATGGCCAGAGCACTCATCAGATGTTCGGTAAATGCCCCGCAAGGTCTACCACTGGAGTGCCAAGCAGAATGAATAAAGGCAATGGGGCAGAACCCGCACCACCCCTCACGGCCCCTCAGCTAACACAAGGAGAACACGGAGGTTGGGAAGCAGAGAGAAGCGAATCTGGAAAGAGTGGCTAAGCTGTGTTTCCCATGGGTGCTTCAAAGAGACATGTGGAGAGCTGCCAGTGACCTTGCAGTTGGGCCTCTGAGGCCTGAGAAAGTCCAAGCAGCTGGGGTCAGCTGGGATCAACCCAACTCCAAGGAGTCTGAGCATCACAGAACGCCCTGGAAGCCTGCAGGGCAGTCGTGTGTGTACCTTTCCTGGTATGGAAACGTGGGTCATGTGGGCCAGAACCTCAGGTCTTCTGGCCTCTGACCCCAGTCCTGTCCCCTCACCGCTGCACCTGGGCCAGCTCACACACTGGGGAAGGAAGCAGAGGGGCCGCCCCTGTTCTGCTGACTCTCCCCCTTGGCTGCTGGGACTCCCAAGGAAGCCTCAACCAGAACAGACTAATTCCTGGAGACAGTTTTGGCCCTGACTCTACAACAGAGTTTAGGGAAGAGATGGTGGAGACATATGTCTGGCCACGGGGCTGTTTACAAGCCATGCTGATCTCAGCCTGTGATGACAGATGGCCCCAGCAGGGAGTTCTGGAGGGTACCCTGCCACACACCACTCTGCCAAAAGACAGACAGACAGATACACACACACACACCGGAGGAGGCTACGCTCGATGCACCGGGGCATGTGAGCGTACTGGAGCCGAATCCTCGATTTGTAAACCTCGGGTGCGTAAGCTGGAAAGAATCTTCTAGTCCCCCAGAGCAGTGGAAGGAGTGTGGGTTCTGGGGCAACCAGACCCCATCAAATTCCTGGCTCTACTCTGACTAGCTGTGTGACCCAAAGCACGTTTCTTAACCTCTGTCGGTCTTAATTTTTTCATCTGTAGAAGTGGGGACAGAAACTCAGTTTCATGGGTTGTGAAGGTCCACTTCACTGAGAAAAAAATCAATGTCAGACTGAAGCTAGCATCGTGCCCGGCACAGTCCCTGTAGGTTCTCCCTGAGACTTAGTCCCTCCCTCTTCCTTTCCTTTCTCCCTTCTTCCTTCCTTCTCTCCTTCCCTCCTTTTCCCCTTCCCTCCCTCCCGTCCTCCCTCCATCCCTTCCTTTCTCCCTTTCTTTCTCCCTTCCTTCCTTCCTTCTCTCCTTTCCCCTTCCTTCCTTCCTTCCTTCCTTCCTTCCTTCCTTCCTTCCTTCCTTCCTTCCTTCCTTCCTTTCCTTCCAGCAACACAGTCTCAAGGACTGCACAGGCTGCTGCCCCTCACTGGCTGGAGACACCAGTGCAGGTTACTCAACCTCTCTGAGTTTTCTTATCAGTAAAATGTAGGGGACAATGCCTTCCTGGCGGCTATTGTGAACAGTAAAAAAGCAGGCAAAACTCTGAGCACGATCCTTGTCACATATTGGTGATTATTATAAGGTTCATTATTCCAGATTTTACTGCTTGGCGAAGTCCTCATGGATCCCCCCAGGGATTGTGGACATCCCACCCAAAGGCTCTGACAGCTTCCTTGGGCCAGCACAAAAGCCAAAGTGGGTGTCTTGGTCACCACAAGCAGTGAGGTGGAGAGGGGTCTGGTCAGACCCTTGGCTCAGACAGGTGCCACGCCAGCCACCCCCACCTCCACCTTCCCTGGACCTCTCCAGGCCAGAGATGCCGTGTGTGGGTGACCCCCACTCTGGGGTAAGCAGGGCACTAACTTGACCTGAGGCACAATTCCCTGGAGACCTTGAGTCCCTTGGAAGAAGCTCTCAGAACATCCCTGAGCCAAAGAGACACTGATTTTTTTTCAGCCCAACAACTGGAATTCTGAAAAATCCCATTTCTTGAGGGCAGGAGACTGGGCGTCTCAGCCAGAGTCCCAGAGAACAGGGGCCCCACCCCAGCACAGCTGGTCTCTAAGCCGGGGTCCTCTAGTTGAGCAAATTCCCCAAGCCCGGTGCACAAGAAGCAGCCCAGAAGGCAGATCACAGGCCGGTTAGAGGCAGGGGCCTCAGGTCACATAGACACAACTTCCTCACCCGTAAAATGAAGATGGTCATGCCCAGCTCCCAGGGACGTGGTCAGGACGCAGGGGAACGAGGAAGCACTTAGCATAGTGCCTGGTGTGTACGCTCTCTGAAGACACGGTTGCTAACAGCGATGGTGACGATAACAATGTTGTTGCTGTGACTTGCCCTGGGGCTCCCCGCTCCACATCCTGCCAGCTGCCTGCATCCTCTAGCAAGCGCCCCCCTCTGCAGGGGCTGGCCTCGCCTGAAACGGTCCCACGGGCAAAGGCCCTGGCAAAACCAAGGCAAACCAAAGCTTGCTTTCTACTGAGGATTTCCAACACATTTTCAGACACATACAAATGAACTTCCATTCCCTCAAAGATCAATATCCTTTCCAGCTCCTCCTATGACCAGTTCTTAGGAGGCTTCCTCTCCATGATGGGGAGAGAAGTACTTCCGGACACACCCCATTATACCACTGGGTTTTGATAAGCTGCAGTTTTTAAAAATAAACCATTCCTTGTGCTCAGTTTCAAATTGAGCTCTGCTCACCAGAAACATTCACACTGGCTTTAGTCCTCCAGAACCACATGGAACAAGCCTACCAGCTTCGCTCCGGGACAATCCGTCCAGCACATCTCCGGGAACTCTCAGGCCTGAGCTGCAGGTTGCTGCCGTGTCTACCCAATCCCAGGCTTCTGGAGGGATGTTGTCTTTCACGCGCACATTACTCATGAAACACGACCCTGGGCGGCCCCCTCCTGGCTGTGAACTCCCAGTCTAACAGCTTGGATTTTGTTGTCTACGGGCAGGCTCAAGTCCCCCCAGAATGATTCGGGAGATCCTGGTCAGCTGAGAGTCAGACACACTGTGGCTTGAAGCCTTGCTCCCCTGTCCTGCTGTGTGACCGTAGACAAGTTGCTCAGCCCTCTCTGAGCTTCATCTTCCTCATTTGTCAAGTCGGGACAAAGACCCTTAGCTTGCACGTGGTTGCAACAATTTCATGAGCTAAAGCAGGTGAAGAGCCCAGCGTAGCATGAAAGTTCCCCAAGAGGTGGCCATCATTGCCTTTAAGAGGGAAAGATGCAGAACTCCTTGAAGGGGCGGAGCGAGAGAATCCGCAGTCCGTGGAGGGACAGGGAGGGGCATGGGTTTTGAGGTGACCTCATCCCATGCCAGGCAGACGGACAGATGATCTCGTGGCGAACAGCTGGAGCCCACCACTGCGGACTGAGAGCAGGGTGCCAGCCCCGCCTGCCCCAGCGAAGGGGCCTGGGGGTTGACACAGCCAGTGCCAAGCCAGATGGGGCGGCAGCCAACTTTCCAGTCAGCCCAGATGTCTGTCTTTCTCAGACAAAAACTCAAAAATGTGGCCTCAATCAAAATGGCTTTTGAGAGCTGTGCGTTCTTTGGACCCTGACAGGGGAACTGCAGAGGCTCTGAAAACTCCCAAGGGTCAGGAAGATGGGGCTCAGGCCGAGTCCTGGAAGGTCAGCAGCATCCGTCACCCAGAGTGAAGGGATAAAGAAGGGAGGGGATCAGAGGCTGACCTAAATTGACTCCCTGAGCCATCTCCCTAAGAAAGAGAGCACTGGAGAATTTTTTTTCCGGAAGAAAAGGGATTTATCTGTGCCATGTAAATGAGACTTCAAGGCAGTCCCTTTCCTCATCAGAAATAGCATCATTCTGCAGGGGCCTTCTTTGACATCCAGCATGGAGCCTCAGAAGCCAAAAGGTGATTTAGGGGAGGCCATGAAGTCGCATAGCTCCCCGGCTGCTGGTTTTATTACTCCCTTCACCCCCTTATTCTGCTAGATGAACTTGTTGGGGATAACAAAGCCCTTCCCTGAAGGACACAGCCTTATTTCATCAGAGGAGACTTAGATGCTCAGAGGGGCAAAGCCACCAGACCCGGGAAAGTTCTAGAATCCAGAAGTCCTGCCTGCCTTGCCAACCATTCCCAAACCCACCCCAGCAGCTCACCTTTTCTTCCTCTGACTCTTGCACGGTAGCTTGCTTGTCATGCCTACTTAGAGAAACATCCCCAATCCCCAGCCCCAGGCTCAGGCATGGAGCTGGGTGTCTGGCACCCTGTCAACACAAACAAGGTTCCTCAGCGTCTTGCCCCTTCCCTATACAATGCCCAGCTGCACTCTAATGTGTTATAAGTGTTTACGTTCCCTGGTCTTTGTTATTTCTTGCTCCGTGTGCTGGAATGCTTGACATTCCAGGGTTTGAACCCTGGTGCCCGGCTTGCTGAGATGTGCTGAACACAGTAGGGGAGGGGGGGTGGGAGGCACTAACTGGGACAGGGAGGAGGTGAGGGCACAGCCGTGGGTGTGCTGTGCTCCAGGAAAAGTTTCTCACTCTCTTGGTCTCTCCTGCATCTGCAATTTCCTTGGGGTGTTGAGCTCTTCCCCATCTCTTTGGCTTACTCTAATAATTCTTCAGATCTCATCCTGGATGTCACCCCCTATAAGAAGCTTTCCCTGATCCACAAATTTGGATCCCCTACTCCACAGTGAACAGATGTGCAGGTTGTCCACTGCACAAAAGCACCAGAGAATCTCAAAGAATCGCTGGCATCTTAGATTTGTATTTGTAAAGACTGTTTTGAACAAAGGAAGTGGCACCTTTCTCTAATTTGTACAAAGGTGCTATAGGACCTATCCGTGGTCCCAGTTCCGCTGTGTTCCCACAGCATTTGGCGTTTGTCTAGTTAGTGCTACCTGTATACCCCCCCACCCCCACCCCCATACCCCAGACTTCACTGTCTTTCCTGGGCCTGCACCCTAGGAGCACTTCAAATGGGTGCTTCATTAATGTAAATATCCATTGACTGATTGGAACGTGGGATGTGGAAGCCTAACCAGGAGGAAGGGAAAGAGGGAAAGAGGGGAAGAAGAAAAGTGGTGAGACATCTCTGGCCTGCAGGGGGAGACACTGAGCAGATCAAGGCCCTCTTCCCCCCCACGGGGCAGTGGGTCCACTCCCTTTTCCCTTTGTGGAGGGATACTTTGGGGCAATAATAGTAACAGCTACTGTTTCCTGACCTAAGGCTAAGCACATGCCTCATCTACTCTCCAGAGCAGCCCCACTGGCGCCATTACTGTCTCCATTCTGCAGACCAGAGATGGTGCGGGGAAGAAGTCAGCCAGCAGAGCTGGGCCTGGTACCTGCTCCGTGTTGCATGCTCAAGCCTGGAAGCTCACTGCTAGCCTTTGCTGCTTCACCGAAAGCTCCATCACACTGCTAAACCGTCCACACTTATTTTTAATTTGGAAAATATGGTCACTGCTCCACAACCAAGTCTGAAGTTAGGAACAGCCCTGTCCCTCCCACCTTTGGGCTCCAGCCCAAGCCCCCTACAAAGCCAACTCACCAAGTCGACTGTTGACAGGAAAAAGAAATCCATGCCAGGCCCAGGCCAGGCCCAGGCCCTAGGAGTGGGGCCAGGTGGGAGAAGAGAGGCCAAGCGGGCAGAAGCCATACTCGGGCACAGGGACCTCATCACCCACCTCCCAACCGTAACATCGACACCTAGGAGAGCAGCATGAACAGGCATTTTGCTGACTCCCAAATCCTCAGTGCTTGGCACACACAAGGCACCTGGTTAGTATTTGGCGAATAAATGAACGAACGAGTGAATGAATGAATGAATACATGTTAGGCTTTTCCTACCCTCCAAAAGAGGGCAGGGAACTGGGTTTCCCATATCCTAAGGCAGAGGGCCCTCTGGGACAGACACCCAACCCTGACAGGGTTAGGAAACAGGAGGTGAGGAGGTGAGGAGGAGGCCTGGAGGCCCCTCCAGGGGGAGAATGAGGGAAACGCTGAGTCACTAAATAAAGACCCCTGGGCCCCTGATGCCTGGGCGGGGGTGTGTGTAGAAGGGGCCCAGCATGGGATGGGCCTAAATCTGAGCAAGAACAATGAGAGGGAGGAACCCCTCCCAGGCAATCAGATAGAGCAGAGAGTCCAGGCTGCACCTGGGCCCAAGCCATCTGAGCCGTCAGGAACCTCGGCCACCAGCTGGGAGCACCCTCAAAGCAGATCTGGAAAGCCTGCCCAGTTCACCAGCCTGTTCTCCCTGCCTGGCCTCTGAGACCCTGGTGGGAGAGGAAGCGGAGGCCAGGCCTTGGGAAAGCTTCGCCCCAAACCCTACGCCCTGGCGCCTGGCACTCACCTGGTCTTGGGGGGCATGGGGCACATGAGGTCACCCCCCAGAAGGCTCCCACACTGCCACAGCAATCCTCTTGGGCAGTCAGCTCCAGCAAGGGGTTGGCACACTGGAAAAGAGGCCACAGACACCCATCATACCCTCTTCCCTTCCCTGCTGTGCACAGAGCTATCCCAGGAAAACCTGAGGCAAGAGCTGAACCCCAACGTCTTGCTACAGGGATGTCTCAGCCAAGGGAGGAGAGGAGAGAGTCAGGGGGTGCCTGGGAAGGAAGCAGAGAAACTTGTAGTCCATCCCACCAAACCCTAAACCTGGGGCCACGGCACACCCAGATAAGAAAAGATCTGTTCTGTGCAGGTCTGCAAACTGGCCCCTTCCATGTCCCCAGCCCACCAAGGGTCCCAAAGGATGGGCTTTCTTCCGTCAAACTCCAGAGAACTATAGGGTCACGCATGATGCAAGCCTTCCCCATGAACAGGGTCTAGGCTCAGGGACACTGCAAGCTGAGAGGCCAAGGAGGATCTGGGGACTTAGAGTCCCTACCCCTTGGCTACTCTCTACCTCCTCCAGTTCCCTTACCTCGGGAGGGGTTTCTGGAAACACCAAAATGCAACTCCAACAAAAACCATCCTGGTTCTGGCTTAGCCCATATTTTTAGGTACCTAGACTCAGGAAATCTCCCCTGATTTCCCGTCACTGACTACAGACGTTATGGAGTATCTCTCATCTTTTACCCCCAAGGCTTTAGGATTTAACCTGCCTTTTCTAATTCCACATCTCTCTGATCCCCAGTCGCCATGGAATACCATACTCTTTCTTGTCGGATCCAACAGCCCGAGTCCTAGGCTCGGCTCCAGGACAGGCCAGGGTTTACTGGGACCAGAGGATGCTGGTGCCCTTCCAGAGGGGGACTCTTTCGGGGCCTCTTCGGCATGCCTGGCCCTGACAAGTATCCAGCGGAGCCTGGGTAGTAAGGAGGCCTGTCCTTGCTCGGGCAGTTTAATGCCCTGCGTTTTCCCATACGGGAAATAGGAGCCTCTGCAGACATTCATTCCATAAGGATGAGGAGCAGAGAGAAGGGGTAGAGTGAGGGGCAGTCACTATTCTGGAAGCCCTAGGGCTGAGGCAGGGGCCTTCTCACCTGTCCGTTCACAGAGCTCAGATAACAGCGGCCCAGCTGTCCTGGAGGCCTGGGTGCTGCTGGGGGTGCTGGCTGAGGGGCCTCTCCAGACCGCGCGGGGATGCTGTTGCTGTCCCAGTGGCTGTGGCGGGGGCTGGCGGGGAGCCGGGGCGAGGGTCTGGTCTCCACGCTGTTCTCCTCCGGGGCCTCGCCCCGCACCCGAGCCACCTGATGGACCTGCACGGAGGCCTCCGGCGGGTGGTGGATATGCACCTTCACCAGGGAGGGGTTCACGGAGGCTGGGCACAGGGGCTGGGTCAGAGCCGGGCAACAGGGCCCCACCTTCTGAAGAGGGCCCACCACCCCCGGGCCAGGCAGGCCACTGGCTCTGTGTTTCTCCTAAACTCTCCCTCCATTTCTCCACTCTCTGCTCAAACCCAGAACAACTCCCCAGTGAGGACGGGGTGGGGCACAAACTCCTTCACTCTGCATCATCCAATGAAGGACCTTCATTCTCAACCTCCAAACTACCTTCCTGATTCTACCTCCCCCCACCATCCTGCACAACCCCTGAACTCTGGCCCGAGGGACCCTGCAGGGCCCCACCTCCACACCGTGGCCCCCGCTGGTCCCTGCACAGGGGAACCCATCCCCCCTTCTCTGCTTAGTCAAAGGCTATCCACCCTTTAAGGCCAACTGAAGTCCACCTCCCTCACGCAGCCTTCCTGAGCACAATTAGGGGGCTCTCCACCCCCTGACCTTCTATGGAGGTCTGTATTTTTGGTGCCTTTTACGTGGCACCTGATAATGGAAGGCAGGGAAATGACATGTTTTATATGATGTTCTCCTTCCTATCCAGCCCTCCTCTCTTGTCCAGGGCTGAGGGTTCCCTGGAGGCAGGACCGCGCCTTTACACTTTTTTGTCTCATCTATAGCACCCACTGGGGGCAAGGACAAAAAAAAAATATTGATGAGTTTGGAGGAAGGGCAAAGAGAAGTTTAGGAAATGAAATTGAGCCCCGGGGGCAGAGAAGGAGGGAGGTCTGAACAGAGGCCGCTTCCGTGCCCTCTCCACGATGCCAGCACCCCCATGCCCGTGACCCAGTGTACCCCCCAGCCCCACACTCACCCAGCTGGTTGGAGAGAGGCAAAGTGAATGTGGACTGCCTCAAGGGGCCTTCCCGCAGGGCCCCGTGGCGGGAGCCTCTCTCTGGAGGCCCCGTGTCCAGCTTCGGGGAGGGCAGGTGGCAGAACTTGCCGGTGGAGTTGGTGGGGCACCAGCACTCGTCCCGGCCGATGCAGCGGCCTCCGTTCAGGCAGGGGATCTGGCAGAAATCTGCAACATCGATCTCAAGGTGACTGATGGTAGGAGAACATAGCAGTGCCCACCACGGGGCTGGGGGGTGACCACCAGGAAGCAGGGGGAGCAGGAACTCCAATCTGGATGGCCTGAGGAGCCCAGCACACCCTGAAATGCAGGGACTTTCCAGGAGGCCGGGAGTGAGGAAGCGTAGATAATAGCCAGCCCTTGCCTTTCTAAAGAGCCCTTTCATGCTTTCCCAGGACCCCACAATAACCTGGGGGACAGGAGGGCCGCAGCGCTAACTCCCTCACTTCTCTGTGGAGGAACCATGGACTCAGGCAGGTTATGGGACTTGCCTAGAGTCACACAGCTAGGCTGTCACAGAGCTGGTGAGGACTCAGCATTCTGTGTGACTGAAGACAACTCACAGGAGCCATACTGTGAGAGCAGTCGGCTTCCTTCCTGCAGAAGGTCTGGGCTCCTGCCCAAGGCAGGCCTGTCCTTCTGGCCACCCTGCCCCCCCCCCCAGGGCCTGGGAACCCCCTGAGGGGGGAAGGGACTCACAGATGCGGAAGCCAGACTTGGGGTCATGCCCATGACCACCCTGGCTATACAGGGTGGTGGTGTCGCCACGCTCACAGCTGTTGGAACAGTGTCCGTGGGCACAAGTCTGCTTGCAGATGGTGGGAGTGAAGACGACCTTGATCTTCTTGATTTTCTCCGTGAGGTTCAGCCCTGCAGAGAGAGGGCTTGGGTCCAGGGGGCAGGGCTGAGAGGCACAGCTGTGACCTCCAGAGGCTGGTTAGAAAGGCCCATGGGGTCAGGGGTGAATCCATCCCAAGGGCATTTGCTAAGTACGTACTGGAAGCAAGGTCCCATAGTGGGGGCAGGGTACTACCTTTGAGAAGCTCATAGTCCAACGTGCATTGAGGGCTGCCAACGTGTCAACCCTGAAGCTCGTGCTTTATGCACATGAACTCTTGTCCTTCTTGGGGGAGTACTCTTTTAGGTTAAACCATTAGAAATTGCCATTTTTGTAGGTTACAATGGCTGAATATTGACCATGTTCCTACATCCCATCTGACACTTCTATTTTACAGTTAAGGAAACTGAGGCCCAGAGAAGGTTGGGTTGCCCCACTTCACACAGCTTGCAAGTGTCGCAGCTGGGCTTGGAACCCGCGGGCAGAGAACTGACCGTAGCTGTGACTTGCCAGAGAGGAGTTTTCTAAGAGAAGGGGAGGAAGACAGAGCCTGCGAGAACGACTAGAGTCAGGCTGTGGAGTGCCCTGATTCCCGGAACAAGGATGGGCACTTTATTTGGTTGGTAGTGGGAAGCCTTTGAAAGTTTTCAGTGAGAGATCAAAGAGAATGCGTGGGGGACTGGTGCCCTCCCAGCTGGACTGTGCAGGGGGACGGGGAAGCAGGGGGACCAGCTGGGAGGTCACTGCAGCCATGCAAGCTCGTTCCGCAACACAGGTGGTGGCAGTGGAAATACAAAGGAGGGGTATTCATTCAGCGTGTGGAGCCCAGGGAGGGAAGCCAGGGGAGAGGGCTCGAGGAGGGAAGTATAAAAAGTCTGTATAGACCGTGTGTTTAAGAAATTAGTCTGGGAAGAGAGGAGGGACAGGGAGGAAGCCCAAGGGAAGCAGAGAAAGATCTCTGTGGACTGTGTGAGTGTGCAAGCGTGTGTGTGAGAATGGGCACCAGAACCAAGGGTATCTGCTGATGGGAAGGGGCCGGAAGGGGGGACAGGCTGAAGAGGGAAGAGAGAGGTGTGGGGGGGAGGACAAGGGATGGTCTAGCGTTCTAGAGGAATGAAGAAGGGGAACACCCCCTTTTCAAGATGGCAAGAAAGGAGTCACGGACTCTAAAAAAGAATGAGTACTGAGAGGGATAAACCTTGAAGACATGATACTAAGTTACAGCAGACATGAAAAGCCACATATTATACAGGCTCTGTTAGGACATGTCCGAGGTAAGCAAATCCCTAGAGACAAAGTAGACCAGTGGGGCCCGGAGCTTGCGGGAGAGGCTTAATGGGTATGGGGTTTCTTTTGGGAGTGATGACAATGTTCTAGAATTAGATAGTGATGGCAGTTGCACAAAATTATGAATACACTAAAAACCACTGATGTGCACACTTTAAAATGGTTAATTTTATGTGAATTTCACTTCAACTTTCAACATGGGAAAAAAAGAAAGGAGGTGAGCTTAGGCCCTGGTTTAGCTATGGGAGTGGTGTGCACGGTGGGGCAGATGGGCAGGAAGGTGAGGAGCTCTGCAAGAGGTGGCAGGTGTGATGGAATGGGACTTGGGAAAGTGGGGGCAGCTTGGAGTAGCTGCTCTGAGGGATGAGAGAGTGAAAGAGACAGACACAGAGAGACAGACAGAGACAGAGACAGAGATAGAGACAGAGAGGGAGCAGGCACAAAGGAAAGGACTGTTGGGAAATGACCAGAATGTGCCAAGGTGGGAGCCCACAGGGATGTGGGTTCAGTTGTCTCCTCTAGAAAGCAGAGGCCCAGCTGTGGGTACTACGGAAGCAACTGGTCAGGTTGGTCCAGGAAGGCTGCGGTTTGCAGGAAGGATGAGGTGGAAGGACCCAGGCCAGGGAGATGAGGTTCATGGCTGGATACGAAGGAAGCAAAGGCAGAATGTGTGACAGCAGCAAAGTCCCTGATGAGCTGGTTTGGGATCCTTGGAGCCTGGCACAAAGCAGGCACTTGGCAACTGCTGGTTGATTGGCTGAGGATGAGGGACAGGTGAAACTCGGCCTGTCCGGGCGAGTGGAGGGAGAGCAAAGGTGGGGATAAGAAGGTTAGAGATTTAGATGCCCTGCTCTTCTAGGACCCTGAGACAGGGCATCCTTACCCCAGGGGGATGACGGGTGGTCCAGATACGCTGCCTGATGGGTGCCATCCCTTCGCTCAAGGCCTGGCCCTGCGGGCAGGGCATTGGAGGTGAGCTGACCACTGGCTGCGGTGGTTGGGTAAAGCCGGACAGTCCGGGACAACCCCACGTGCTGCTGGGAGGGCTGGGTCTGGCTGAGCCCACTCAGGGTCCTGTGAAGATAATGGTGGAACAGGAGTTTACCTCCCAGAAGCAACATCGCTGTGCCCTCTGTCCCCGCTCAGGCCCTCTGTCCCCGCTCAGGCCGCCCACCCCCTGTCTCAGCACTAGAAGAGTGCCCTGTGTTTGGCTGCCTTCTCTCCACTGTGTGCAGTGACTCAGGGATGCGGAGGTGCTCTGGCCTGCCAGTTGGTTCTGTGAGAGTGTCTACCCCTATGTGGAATAGCCAGGTGTTTGCTGGGTTATTCTGGGCAAGTCACAGCTTCTCTGGGCCTCAGGGCCCTCGACTATAAAATGAAGGTGTTAGACTGGTCCCATGTGGCTCTGACATTCTGAGAGTCTTTGAGACTCTTAGGGACCAACCTCTGTCCCCAAACCTAAGTCTGCCTCAAACCTACACCCTGCCGCTTTTTTTTTTTTTTTTTTTTTTAGACTTTATGTATTTATTTGAAATGGAGCGAGAGTGAGAGAGCTTGAGCTGGGGCAGGGGGGAGGGGCAGAGGGAGAGGGAGAAGCAGGCTCCTCCCCGCTGAGCAGGGAACCAGACGAGGTAGTCAATCCCAGGACTCAGAGATCCTGACCTGAGCCTAAGGCAGATCCTTCACCGCTTAACGGACTGAGCCACCTAGGTGTCCCCTGCCCCCGGCCACTTTTTTTTTTTTAAAGATTTTATTTATTCAACAGAGATAGAGACAGCCAGTGAGAGAGAGAGAGAGAGAGAGAGAGAGAGAGGGAACACAAGCAGGGGGAGTGGGACAAGCAGGGGGAGTGGGACAAGCAGGGGGAGTGGGAGAGGAAGAAGCAGGCTCATAGCTGAGGAGCCTGATGTGGGGCTCGATCCCAGAACGCCAGGATCACGCCCTGAGCCGAAGGCAGACGCTTAACCGCTGTGCCACCCAGGCGCCCCCGCCCCGGGGCATTTCTTAATTCAACCCTTAACACAAATTACCTGTGGAACAGGTGCCCAACAAATGCTTATTCACAGATTGATTTGGGGGCGGAGCCTAGACAATCCCACTCATTTCTTTTCATTGTAAAAATAATATAACAATATTCAAGGAGAAAAAAACCTAATGCATCATCCCCCCGCCCCCATGCAGCAAATACTTTGCACATTTCCTTTCAACCTTTGCTCAAATATACGTTTTACCCTATTGTCATCACCTGTAGACACAACTTAAATTCTGATTTTTCACTTAACATTAGATCATACTTTATACAATCCCAGTTTTCATATTTATCATCTCAGTTACTACACGATAGTCTATCTGAAGACAAATCACAATTTATTCAGACATTTGCCTGCTACATAGATGGATTTTAATTTTTAACTGTGGACATACTTACTCGTATGGCTTTTTTCCTTCTGTTAAAATATTCCTTTAGTAAAGGGGGATTCGTTATACCATCCTATTTTATTTTGTATGTTTGAAAAATACTTAAAATAGACATTAAAAAAGGGTTTTCTTTAGGATTAATTCTATAGACTAGAATGACCATATTGAAGGGTATAAGAAAGAGGTTATAAACATTTATGGCTCTAGGTACACACTGGTGGGTTGTTTTTTGAAAGGGTGTATCAAAATGTATAAATGTACCACTCAAAGCGCAACCTCAAATTCCTAATGTGTTATTATTTTTTTATACTTTGCTAATTGAAAAAGTATAAAATGGTATTTCATTGTTGCTTTTTCTCTTTTATTACTTCTGAGTTGAAATGTTCTTCATGTATCTATTTTCCACTTGTGAAAACTTTCTGCTCTGTGTCCTTTGATATCTTAACTATTTGAGCTGTCTCAGATTTGAACACATTATTCATGTAGTTTATTAGGCTAGTCTACAAGGCAGCCTCCACGGGATATATTCTGTCACTTCACAGTGTATATGAACCACTGTGTATCATGGTGTTTGCACTGTGGCGAGTGTGAGCGCGCTGTGGACACTGAAGCTGAGGGAGCAAGTCCTGGTCCAAGGTTAGACAGCCAGTAAATCACGGCCCTGGGATTCCAAGCCCGAGCATCTTGACTCCTGCGCCACCTAAGAGACCAGCCCAGGCCATGATGGAAGCTCAGCCTAGGAGCATCCACTTAGGCCTGGAGGGTGCTCCTTCCCCCAGTAGGCTCTTCCTTCCCCCAGTAGGTCCCTCCTTCCCCCAGTAGGCCCCAACCCTAGCCTCTCCACTGGATTCCTTGCTCAAGTGGGATAAGGTGTGGGACCCTCTCCTTCTGCTGTCTCTACTCCAATTCTGAGGACTGTGGGTGCCTAGGCCATGAATAAGCTTCCTCTTTCCTTTCCTGGCAGAAGCCAAATCAGGAGAGATGTCAGACGTGGGTACCCCAGTACTTCCCTTGGCAATGTTTAGCCCCCCGACCCCAGGCCCTTTTGCTCAGAGTTTGGCTCCCATAGGCTTTAATGGTGGTCCTCCTTCCAGGGCCACCGGCAGCAAACCCTTACCCTGACAGGCCCCAACCATGCCTCACCCTGCTTCCCGAGTTTGGGGTCTGGAGTGGGAGAGAGGTTCTGTTATCCATTCGAGAAGTTCTGGGCTGTAACGGGCCAGAACTGGGAGCCCAAACTTCAGGCTCCTGCTCCTCATTCCCACGAAAAGATCTGCACAATCAGCTGCAGCAGAAAACACAGCCCTTTCAAAAGCTTCCCAGAGTGTGCCCGAGAGAGAGTGGGGGGGGGGGAGAACGAGCTGGTGGGTTGGTGGGCGTCTCCTCCTGGTGGCACCAGGCTGCTTCGTGCCAGCACCACAAAGCACCCTAGAAAGATGAAGGGAGTAGCTCATGTTCTGCCCAGTTCTGCACTTTTTTGAACTTGACCGACGAAGAGCTCCCCAATCTGGTCAAGATCAAAACTCCAAGGGTTCTTTCTTGGTAGTTTGTTGTCACTGTTATCATTGCTGTCACTTGTTTCTCCAATGGAACTCAATGCTGATGGCCCCAAGATTCCCGAGTTCAAATCCTAAGGCCAGTGGTTAATGTTGCAGAGAAGAAAAATACCACCGTCAACAAAGACACTCCCACGTTCCCTAGTTGTAGGTAGGACCTGGCTGTACCGAGGGGAGAGAACAGGATGAGGCCAGGCAAATGTCCGTTCTTCCTCTTCTAGCAGAATGGCCTGAGCAAGTCACAGAGCTCCTCTGAGCCTCAGATTCCTCATTAGTAAAGTAGGAATAGCAACGCCACATCGTGGGACTGGAGTGGGGACTAAGAGAAACAGCGAGGCCATGTGATTACTCAGCAAATAGAAGTAAACAGTCATAAGTTGAAAAATATGCCAGAATTTTAAAATCACATGAATGACAACAGAAGAAGTACTAGATACAGTTCAGACAAGCCACTGAAAATTCTTCTTCATCTAAGGGGAATGAAAGGCTCCCCAGAACACTTTGTTATACTGTCCAAGCACCCTTATATGTCAAGGGCTGTGGAGTCTGTAAGCCCCATAGTCTGGCTTCGTGTTATCTTCACGCTCATTCTCTCAAGTGATTCAAAAGCCTTTAGCAAAAGCCCCGTTGCATGCCCCATCCTAGTCTCAGTTAGGTCGTGGGACACCAAGGAAAGGGTGTGGCACCATGTTGGGCCCAGAGTGGCATAAAGAAGCAATGCCCCTTTAAGGACAAGAGTGGTGGCCACAGAGGCAAGCAAGAGCTTCACCGAGAAGATGACTTTCTTGGACCACAGCCCCGCACAGGAGAGGGTCCGTTTACTCAGCCTGGGAAGAGCTGCTTTGATTTCATCAAAGGATAACGGTTCTTGAACTTTCCTGGCACAAGAAGAGAATTTGCTATCTCTCTGGGATTGTCCCAGGAAGTCCTGGCAAAGCAGCCACAATGGACCAGAACAGCTATCTCTAAGACTTTAGGGTCTTGTGAATCAGTAACATTTTGAAACAAATGTAGGGGAACCACATAGAGTTGCCAATTTTTTGTTTAGGTAAATAAGAAATTCACACACACACCTACCAATGATGACCACCATAGTTCCATGAAAGATAAGACATTGCAATGCCAAAAAGAAATATTTGAATAAGCTTAACTTCATGGAAACCTCACCACATTGACTTTATTTTCTTCATTTCTTCATGGCCCAATGACACATTCATGACAGGTTAGCACCAAGCCAAGAGGAAGCCACAGAGCTACTCTAGTCTGAGGACTTTGGGGCTCTTTCAACCAATTTGGGAGGAAAAACAACTTCCTGCCCCTGCTGGCTGGGATCTTCAGACCCAAGTGAAAAGTGCCCGGACGGTGCATACCCACAAAGATGCCACTTAGTTCAATGTGGTGTGCCCACATTCTGCCATCCTGAAAAGATATTTAACACTGAGGTTTTCAAAGGCAATTGGGGAGACAGGTGGGTGAGGGGCTCCATGCCCTCCACCCCACCCAAGTGACCCTGAGCCTGCAGGCTCCACTCCATCTACTTTATAAATTGGGCTTCCGAATACTGTTTTGTTTGCAAAGGCTTTTGCTGCTAAAAGAAAGTTTAAAAGCATCATACAAGGTGCATAGAGTAATTAGAGCTACCATCTATTGAGGACTGAGACAGATGCTTTATTTATTTGGGTGTTTTTAGGTTTTATTTATTTGAGAGAGAGAATGAGCGACTGTGATCAGGTCATGATCTCAGGGTCCTGGGATTGTTTTGTAATAAAAATAAATCTCTATTTTCCACAGCAGCTCCGTTGTATAGATAAGGAAACCGAGGTTCAGGAAAAGCATGGTAAACGTGTGCAAATAACTTGGATTCAAGGAGGACCGTGATGGCAGCAGCAGCACCAGAACTCAGATGTAAGAAAGACCACGGCATCCAAGCTGGGCCTGAAGACAAGGGTAGGATTTTCACAGTCCAAAATGAAGCAGAAGACATTGCAGATTAGAAAAATAACACAAGACAATGCGTGGCGGGGGGGAGTGGGGAGCATGGGCCAGCGTGGGTAGATAAAGCATGGAATGGAGGGGCGGGGACGACAAGGAAATAACAGCCAGGCAATGTCTCCCAGGTAGCAGGCATCGTGCCAGGCGTGCTACACAGTTACCACTTACTTGTCCAAACAGCCCTATGATCCCAACCCCTGCTTGGCCAAAACCCTTCAACAAAGTAAAAAGACAAATGACAAATAGAAAAATGGGTGCCACTCTTATCAGAGACAAAGGACCAATCTCCATGATATAGAAAGAGCTCCTGGAAATGGAAAAGGCTGACTGGTAGCCCTAAAAGAAAAATCAGCCAAGGGGTATGAACAGTTCACAGGAAAAAATACAAATGTTTCCTAAACACATGAAAATATGCTCATTCTCTCTCTCTCTTTTAAAAGATTTTATTTATTTATTTATTTATTTATTTATTTATTTATTTATTTAAGAGAGAGAGCGAGAGACCAAAAGAGAGTGTAGGGGAGGGGAGGAGCGGAAGAGGAGGGGAAGGAGGGGGAGAGAATCTCAAGCAGGCTCCCTGCTGATCACGGAGCCTGCTGGGGGGCTCAATCTCAGGACCCTGAGATCATGACCTGAGTAGAAACCAAGGGTCGAATGCTTAACCGACTGAGCCACCCAGGTGCCCTGAAGATATGCTCATTCTAAGAGATGTGCAAATGAAACGTACTCTGAGATAGCATTTTTAATCCATTAGGTTAGCAAAAATTCAGAAGTTCAATAGTAGACTAATTTGGTGAGACTGTGCTGAAACGAGCATTCTTTTTTTTTTTTTTTTAAGATTTTATTTATTTATGTGACAGAGAGACAGCCAGTGAGAGAGGGAACACAGCAGGGGAGTGGGAGAGGAAGAAGCAGGCTCCCAGCGGAGGAGCCCGATGTGGGACTCGATCCCGGAAAGCCGGGATCACGCCCTGAGCCGAAAGCAGACGCTTAACGACTGCACCACCCAGGCGCCCCCTGAAACGAGCATTCTTGAATGTTGCTGTAGGAACGTGAATCGATACAGGCCTTAGGAGAGCAATCTGGCAATGTAACTGAGGGCATCTATGCTTTGCTCCTGCAGTTCTAGCTCCAAGATGATGCCACAGGTAAAGCTGCCATGTAGGCACTGAGCCCACCCTGCCTGGGTCTCCTTTGCAGCTGGTGCACCTCCCACTGGCTGCATCTGAGTCTTGCTCTAGGCGGATGGCAACCACCTGACCAGCCCCTCCCACCACCAGTGGCTGCCCGAACAAGACATTCAAAAGCCCTGCCCCTTGCCTCAAGGGGGGACAATTCTGCAAGCTCCACCCTCAGTCAGGCCTTGGCTTGATTTTCTTGGGACCAATCCTTGCTAGGCTCTTTCCACCTTCCCATTCTGCTTCCCTCCCTTGGCAATCCCCCAATAAATCACACACCGGAAGCCATGTCCCAGCTCCACCTCTAGGGGAGTCTGACCTAAGACACTTGGGAATGTCCAAAATGATGGATGAACCAGATTATTCATAGCAGCCCTATTTCGTAATAGCAAAATATTTTGTAAAGAATAGAAACAACGTAAGTGTCCTTCCATAGGAGATTGGTTAAACAAACTGGGATATATCCACAGGATGGGGTCATATGCCCTCGAAACAGAAAGAAGCAGCTTCTTTACGTCTATTGGAAAGCTCTCCAAGACATACTGAAAAGTGGAAAAACAGCCTAGATCTGGTCCACCGACCATTTTTATACGGACGGTGAACTAACAGCATTTTTTAATATATTTAAATCATTGAAAAAGGTCAAAAGAAGAATATATTTCATGACATGAGAAAGTGATATGAAAGTCAAGTTTAAGTTTCCATAAATAAAGTTGAGCTGGGACAGAGTCACGGTCATTGTCTGTGGCTGCTTTTGCTCTCACTGGCAGAGCTGAGTAGTTGTAGAACCATATGTCACACAAAGCCTAAAATATTGACTGTCTGGCTTTTTATGGAAAAGTTTGCCGACTCCTGGTGTGGGGCATGTAAACTTGCATGTAAACAGAGAAAATAAGCATATGTGTTACATTTATTTGCATCTTTATAAAGCAACCTAGGAAGGCTACCTTGGAAATTAATAACAGGGGTTACCTATGTACGTGGGGTGGCAGGGAGTGGGAAGGGGGTAGATGGTGAATAAACTCGTGCCACAATTTAACAAATGCTCGTTCTGTGCCAGGCTCCATGCCAATAATCCACATTGCCCACATCATCTCACGTAGGTCTCTCCATAACTCCAAGAGTTACTCATTACCCCATCTTACAGTCAAGAAAACAGAGTAGTGGGGCATCTGAGTGGCTCAGCTGGTTAAGCGTCTGCCTTTGACTTAGGTCATGATCTTGGGGTCCTGGGATCAAGACCCATGTCGGGCTCCCTGCTCAGTGGGGAGTCTGCTTCTCCCTTTCCCTCTGCCTGCCACTCCTCCTGCTCGTGCTCGCTCTCTCTCTCACCCTCTCTCTCTCCCTCTCAAGTACATAAATAAAATCTTCAAAACAAAAAAAAAAGAGGAAGAAAGAAAGAAAGAAAGAAAGAAAGAAAGAAAGAAAGAAAGAAAGAAAGGAAATACAGTAGCAAGTTTCTATCCGTTCCTGAATGTTACAGAACTCCCAAGGGCAGAAGCCAGGTTACCAAACCAGGTAAGTTCATCCTAGAGCTACCCCACCATTTGTTATTGCTATATCACCATTTTACAGATGAGGACACTGAGATTTGAGGGGACTGAAGAAGAATAGGTTCTGTCCATGCGGTAGATAGTGTGAAATATCAGAGAGGTGTCTGCGCTGTATTGAATGAGTGAGAAAGAGTCTCTAGAGAAGCCCACCTTCTTTCACTCCTTCAAGAAGCACTTCCTGAATGTCTGCCACATGCAGGTACTGAGGTCCAAGGATGGCAAAGACCCTCTGACCCTCTCTGCTCCAGTGGAGCCTGGGCAAAGGGTCCAGCACCCCAGCAAAGATGTGAGGGCACGGGGGGGCTGCATATTAGCCTTGAGATGTTCATAGTCTTCAAGCAGGTCTAGGACATGATGAGATAGGCCTTTTCAAATGATTATTACTCTGGTGAAAGATGACCCGAGTGTAGACGGACCAGAGAGGGGAGGGCTGGAGGCCACCTGGCAGGCTTTGGCTGTGGTCTAGGCCAGCAGGGACCAAGGATGGGACCAAGAAGAAAGTCTGGATTCAAGGGATAGTTAAGTCATGGAGAAATTCCAGTTGTGGCTTAGACCAATGGGTGGGGGGAGTTCCAGGGGCCAAGATCTCAAGTGGGAGATCCAAGAGGTGGTTCCGTTTTGGACACGACGAGTGTTGGGTGCCTCAAGATGGCTCTGCACATGGAGACACCCAGGAGGTAGGCCTCAGGAGAGAGACAGGGCCCAGTCAGGAGCGCTGTGAGGCTAGAGGTGGCGGTCAGGGGTTGAGAGGGAGGGATGACAGCGCTCAGGGAGGGCATGCAGAATAAACCATGTTTTAGAATTCCCTGCCGGACTGAGGCGTTAGTGCTGCTATCACTTCCCAATCAGGAGGGAAAATGTGTTAATGAACAGACTGGTCTCCGTTCTAACTTTCGTTCCCATAAGTTCGTCTCCAGCCTTTGGCACCTGCTGCCACTTGTCTGCTAGCACACGATAAAGCAAATGAACAAGCGGTAAATGGGTATGAACGGAAAACGTGGCAGTGGCCCATCGCGCTTCACTTGACAGCACGTTCTTCTCACGGATACGTGCGTGAGCCTATAGCTGGGCTTTATTTTGAGCACACAGATGACCGTCGTAGTTTCTGCTAATAAAACTGTTCTTAGCTCTAATCGGGGAATTAATTACATCGATGGCATTCCTTATGACTTCCAGGCACCCTGACACCTAAACACTTGGAGAAAACAGAGGAGGAAAGAGAGAATAAGCAAGGGTGGAGGAGGGGTCTGGGAGCACCAGGCCTGCCAGCAGACAGAAGATGAAGCTGTGAAGGTGTCAGAGAGGGAGCAGCCAGACAGGTAGGAGGGGGACAGGGAGAGAGCCCTTACAGCCGGCAGGGCGTCCCCAGAATGCCGTCTCCACTTCTGGCCCTCCCGTGACTGCAGGCCTCGCTAATGACAGGTGCCTAGGCCCTAGTGCCTCCCAGGGGGCTCAGTCTCCCCTGAGGATCTGGCTGCTGGCAAGGCGAGGGAAGCCCTCCCAGAGCTCTCTCTCTGCTCCTTCTCTCCTCAGGCCAGGCAGGCCTCCCGCTCAGGCCAGGGTCAGCCGGCCCTTGTGCCAAACCTTCAGGGATGCAATGTAGTGTTGCCAGACCTCCTGCTCCGGGCCCTGCCACAAACCTGCCCTGCCTCAGCAGAGGGCAAGGGGGCACCCGGCCAGGGTGGATCAGGACGAGGGGCCACTGTGGCTGCGGGACAGGAGCCAGGAGCCCACTGATCTAGGCGATGCACAGCTCGGGGGCTGAGCAGGGGAGACGCAGGCTGGTTACAACTTAGCAGCTATCACTCTCCAGCGTCCGGGTACCAGCTGTGCCAGGTTGGTGGGTTCTCTGATGACACTGCAGGAGGGGAGGGCTTGGGCATTAACGATGAATATGTATGGAGCACTAATTCTGTGCTGTGTATTTTTTTTTAAAAGATTTTATTTATTTATTAGAGAGAGAGACAGCCAGCGCGAGAGGGAACACAAGCGGGGGGAGTGGGAGAGGAAGAAGCAGGCTCCCAGTGGAGGAGCCCGATGTGGGGCTCGATCCCATAGCTGGGATCACGCCCTGAGCCGAAGGCAGACGCTTAACGACTGAGCCACCCAGGCGCCCCAGTGCTGTGTATTTTTTTTAATTTTTATAGATTTTTATTTATCTGAGAGAGAGAGAGAGAACATGAGCAGGGGGGAGGGGCAGAGGGAGAGGGAGATGCAAGCTCCCCGCCGAGCAGGGAGCCCGATGTGGGGCTCGATCCCAGAACCCTGAGATCATGACCTGAGCCGAAGGCAGACGCTTCACGGACTGAGCCAGCCAGGCGCCCTATGCCGTGTATTCATCGTTACATTTGCGTTATGTTATCTGATCTTTACAACCACCTTAGGGGCTGAGTACTGTTATGAGCCCCATGTTTCAGAAAAAGAAACTGAGGTACAGAGAGGTTAAGGAGCTTGTCCAAGATCATTTGTCTAGAATCACTCTGTCCAACAGAACTTTCTGTGTGATGGAAGTGCTCTATTGTCTGAGCTATTCAAGACGCTAACTACCAGCCACCTGTGGCTTTTGAACACTTGGAAACGTGGCTAGCGCAGCTGAGCTCTACATCAAATTTAAACAGCCCCATATGGCTGGTGATGACCATATTGGACAGTGCAGTACAAAAAATGGAGGCATCTGCTCTGGAACACCGAAAGTCTATCTTGGCCTGTAACTATGTGGGTAGAGGTCCCCCTGGCTACCTTCCCTGTGTTCTCTGGCCCTTGAAGCTTCCCTCTTATCCCAGGCACTAGGCTCCCCTGACTGTCCTTGCCTGGGGGAATCAGCACCCTCCTAAACCCTGCCCTCCTGGCCCCAGACTGTAGGATCTGTCATCAGACGTGAGGAGGGCTGTGGCAGGAAAGAGACTGGACTGGCAGAGGGCAGACCCAAGACCATGCCGCGGGGAGGGCAGGTTTCAGCACAGTGTGAGGAAGGATGTTTAGAGAGCCAGAGTTGACCGGCGGCATGGTGACCCCTCAAGAGGCAGGATGTGCCTGGGATAGTGGAGCTGTGTTCCTGGGTGCCCGAGAGGGAGCTGTAGGCCTCTGGGCTCATGGCAAGCTTGGTGGGTGGTGCCCGGGGGGACCCCAACCCTGCCCCCCCAACCCGTGCCTGGCACACTGATGTGGCGTCATCAGCACCGGCACCCTCACTCCCTGGTACCCTCCTGAAATGTCTGAGAGCTGGCTGTCCTGAGACCTCTTCTGTCACTCACCCTGCTGTGCCCCATCCCTGGGACCTCAGTGGTCAGCCAGAGTCCCCAACCCAGCCCCACCTCAGCCACCTGTGAGTCACATCCTCCTGCTCCGAGGTCGGAGTCTCTAGCTCTTTCTGTGCCCACACCCAGGTCTGAAACTTGGAGATCTGGGACACAGACCCTAGGGGATGCCTCTGCCAGGCTTGGGTGGGGGTGGGAAGGGGGCAGAATCCTGGGGGTGGGGCAGTGTCTGCCTGCTCTGCTCTCCGAGCCGGCTCAGGAGGAAACAAAGCACCCATGGATCCTTGCAGGTAAATAAGAGACAGAGGTTGGCAGGAGTTGTGCACGTCCAGGAGAATGTCTGTGGGCACAAGCCTGGCCTGAGGCCTAACCCCCGCCTCTAGAGCAGCCCTCAAGTTGTAGTTGCTGCCTCAGTTTCCCAAGGGCCCAGAGAACCCACTAGGCCTCATCACTCTCCTCCATCCTCTGGACCCCCTCATGACCTCATGTTGACAAACCCTTTTCCACTGAGCAGCCTGCCTTGTAGGCTCTCAGGTTGCCAAGCCCTGACCCCTTAAGACTCTGTGCTGCCTTTTTTTCTCTCCTGGCTGGGCAAGGGAGCAGGACAGGAGGGCCGGAGCGGGCTGCTCAGGGCCCCAGAAATGCCCCTCCTTTTCCACCTAGCTTGCCCAAGTGTCAGACTGCTGGGATCGTCACCCTCTCCTTCCCAGCAGAGGAAAGGACCCCTCCAAGAGCTCCTCCGTCTCCCTTTGGGCCCAGCAGACCATCCAAAGTGCTACAGCTTGGCCAGGAACACAGATCACCCCCCAGAGAGGAAGGCAAGGGATCGAGTCTTATACTCTCTTTATATTTTTTATGGAGTCATCACTGTGCTGGGCACACACTGTCCCCAAATAGTTATCACAATGAACTTTCAACTTCTCAGTGGCCTCTTCCAGCCCTCTCTCCTCACTGGAGCTATCTCTCCTGCCCTGGCTGGGCCCCGTCTCGCAGGAGCTGGTGCCAGCAGGCAGTGGGAAACCTTTGGCTCCAACATCCCCTAGGAAGACTTGTCAGCTCATGGGGAACCTGGATGTCACGAATTCATCATTCACCTACTTCCAAGGGGCATTAATGAGCATTTTACAAGGTGCATAGTCCCACATGGGCACTGTAGGAAAGACATCTGGCTCCCTCCAAGCAAGGAGGCAGAGGGTGGGGAAGGGCCCGTATTTGGTGTCTTTGTGGGGACAAGAAAAGGGGCCCCTCTGGGTGGCCAGTTTACAGAAGCAGCTGCGTTTCCTTCACAGTGCCAGAGCTGGCTGAGAACACGGGCTAGATTTTAGCGCCATTCGCACCCTGACCATCTTTGCGCAGGGCACAACAGTCACACCCATACCCAGCAGCCCTGGGACAAGACGCTGCACGTGGGTGATTCAGAACCATCCAAGAGCTTCTCCAGTGGCAGGTGCCAGGAGTCTCACAGCTGGATGCATGGGGAAGGCTTTCTAGTGCCCCAGGAGATGAGAAGAGGAGGAGGAGGGGCTGGAGGTGAAGCAGGGAAAGGAAGAGCTTTAGGCTGAGAGGACTGAGTGAGGACCCTCTCCCAGAGCAGCGAAGAGCCTGGTGTATGGGCATTTCACCACCATCAAACTGGCATGAGATGCCCACCTCCTGACCTCCTGAGCTCCCAGTTTATGGCCTTTGGGAAACCTTTATGCTCCATAACACACGCCCAATCACAGAGCTTAGCAGGCCTGCCTTTCTCAGACAGCAACCACAGGCCTCTGATGTCAGATGAGATTATCTCCCTTTTGGACCTGCCCAGAGAGGCCCACTTGGGGGATGTAGGCGCTGGGTCAAGGATATACTCCTTAGGGGCAGGCCAAAGTCCTGGCAGCCTGCAGCCAGCCTACTTTTCCAGGGGCTGAAACTCGACCCCGGGACCGTAAACAAAAGGAAATTTCTATGAGAACGAGGACCCCAACCTGAAGAGTCTTCATTCAGCATCGTAGCAGCCCAAACCTACCAACTGATTATGTGCCAGACATCTACTATAGGCATTTCATTTTTAAAAAGTTTTTTGCTAGACTCTTTCTGTTTAGCACAACAACCCTGTGATATAGGAACGACCACCCCCCCATTTTAGAGAAAACTGAAGCCCAGAGAGATTATCACCCTGGCCAGGATCAGTGCCAGCAGGGGAGTGCTGGGGTGGGGTCTCATGGCCTGAGCTCCGCCTGCCTTCCATGGATGATATCCCCCACGCTGCTGCTCACCCTCGTGCATTACCAAGAAACTTCACTAGGGCCAGAAACACCTTCACACGGTCAGGGCAACCTCTCAGAGTTCCTGCGTACTGCTGCTGCTTTTCTGTTGTAAACAAAAGGCCCAGGTAACCCCAGAGTCTAGGGACAAAGAACAGTGGGTGCCATTCATAGAACACGTCAAAGGCGCCAGATGCATTTAGATATAGTAGTAAATCCGCCTGACAACTCTATAAGGTAGGAATGGACATTCCCATCTTACAGATGAGAACACTGAGGCTTGTCGGGTTAAATCACTTGCTCAAGGCAGACACAGTTGTTAAGTGGTAGGGCTGAGGTTCAGACCCAGACTTATCTAATTGTAAGACATCAATAGTTTCACAATCCCTCCCTCACACCCCACTGCCTGCTCCAGGGGCTCTGACCTTGACCCCACAAAAGAAAGAAATGTGGGATGAATGGTTCTCCAAGAGTGTGGCCTGTCTGAGGTCCCCCTGCAGTACCAGATTCCCTTGAGAGGGCAGCCCCTCCCTGCTCTGGGTGCACCCGTGGGTGGACATGCTAGGTAGTCAGGGGCTGAGGCTCCAGCAGGGTTAGACGCAGAACTGTGGTAGCCCCAGAGGGTTTGATCTGCAGTCTTCATTTTGCAAGGAATGGGGATTTTTCTTTTCAAAAAGCACTGGACTTCCTTGAATTTTAGAACTTTCACAAATATTTTTTTAGGAGAAAAAAAGAACAAAAACCCCCCACAAAATGCCTGTTGCAGCTACTCACTTCCACAATGAATCACAGACACAAAACCACAGCTATGTGGCTAACAAAGCAACTATGTGTTTTCACATTTTGTTATTGGAAATCATCGAGCGATCCTCACAATGTCATCTGCAGACAGACAAATGCGCACACACCGCCCTCTGGGTCCTAAGCAGCCAGGCTTACAACTATGGTTATCAGATGACTTTGCATTTAATTCATTTTTCCTTTCTGATCTTTTTCTGGGAAATTATCTGGCAAGCCTTAAACCTTCCTCCGTAGCTCTCTCCAGAGGTGGGGAGTGTGTGTGTGTGTGTGTGCACACGCATGCGTGCACGGGCTTGTGTGTGCACACATGCACACATACACGCCAGTGATCAGGAGAGCAGTGCTGCGACACTGACTCAGTGAGCTCCATGAGTGGAAACAAGTATACATCTGAGCCCCTTTTTTACTAGTGTTATCATAGTACCACTTTACTTTGGTAAAGCGATTTTCACCTGGGAAGCTTACAGTGCCTTTTCTGACAGTGGCAAATTCATTAACTGATGGCAGATTTAAAGATCGCGTAACTGGAGAAACTACCGGACCCATAAATCAGAAACTTCCTCTGCGTCCCGGACAAGGGGTGAAACCTGATATATGTATATTTAAAAACCTTGCACTCAAAAGGAGAATTCACAAAGCCTGAAAAAAATCTCCATTATGATTTCTTAGGCATGTTCTTTCATACAGCTTTCCCACCCATGCCGCACGCGTGCGCACACACACACACACACACACACACACCCTACCCGGAGGGTGACATTCACTGAGAAGCCACAGTTCTGTACAAAGCAACCAGATGGGACAAACCATCCCTTGGGGCATCTGAAAAAGAGGACTGACTGTCTTTCCAGTCCCTTCTTGCTTCATCATTCCCTACCCTTTTCCTTTCAAACAAAAATCCTAGAGGACTTTGGTCAGTTAAATGCTATGAGTTCAGCCACAAGCTTGAAATGTTTGTTGTTACTATTTTTTAAGCTGGATGCTGGGAACTGCATACGTTATGTTTGAATGATCCCAACAAGCTGCCTCTGTTCCCCACACATGGCTGTGGAGAATCTACTCCAGGCTCTTGCTGGGTTTCTGGAGTTTTCTGCAAAGACACTGGATGCCTTGCCTGACCCCGTCCCTGTGGCTCCCTCACCAGGCTTGCTGCTCTGCACTGGCCTGAGCTCACCTGCCCTCTAGCCATTTAGCAAAATGGCTTCTGGCAAGGTTCTAGAGTCTTGAGTAGAGCTGGACTGGAATGGCCCTTCCCCTCAGTTTCGTCACTGTGCAGTGGGGTTAACAGGAATGTCCTCAGAGTGCCACTGTGAGGACTCGTAAATGTGCTGGAGATCTTCCACTTGCTCCTCTAGACCTTTCTCCGCCCCACTCTGGACCCCGGGGGGCTCCTTTGCCCTCTGCCTTCCAGTCCTATTCAGCCCAGGTGGGAGCCCAGCAAGAGGGCTGGAGACGGAGTGGAGGAATTGATCCTCCCAACTCCCTCCTGATAGGCACAGTGTGTGTGTGTGTGGGGGGGCAGTGGCATGGTCAACAGAGGCCACCTCCTTGTCATGGCTTTCCCTGTGGCTGTAGCTGCTCTGGTTCCAGTAACCACTGGCACCTGCCCCTCTAATCCTACTCCATGCCTTTGCAAATAGACCCTTTATCAAACTGTTCCCACTGACCGTGCCATCTGTTTCCTCCAGGAACTCTGATTGATACAGATAAGAAAGAGTATCAGCTCTCGAGGATTGAGCACTTAGCCATGTGACTCAGCACTTTATCTACTTCTTTTATTTTATTCTCAACACAACCCTGTGCCGCCAGTATTAGCATCATCCTTTTACACTGCGACTCAGGGAGGTGAGGAATACTGCATCACATGGCTGTGAGCAACAGAATCGGATGAAATAGAGGTCTGACTCATGACCCATGCTCGTAACCACTACGTCATATGGTTCCCACTCTTAGGTGGTGCCTGCTGAGTGCTCTGCACAGGAGGGCCAGCTGACTCAATAAGGTTCCATAAATGGTAGGTTAAAATAACAACCACACCACATGCAAAAAAAACCCCAGTTCTAAATTCTACTTTAGCATAACTTTATCCCAACCCTAGCCACAACCCTAAGGTTAAAATCTCACTGTAATGCCACACTAAAGTTATCCTCTCTTTTTCCCTCACCACCACCCTCTTGTGAAATAGAGTATCACCCCAACCACAACCCCAGTTCCACCCAATCCTAACCCAACATTCACCACCGTAACCACAATTGTAGGCACCCCATCAGGGTCAGACTAGGGTCAGGGCAATGGTGAGCACTGGGAGGTCTCCCAGACCCCTCTGCTCCTGGGTGATTGTCCCCATCCCATCAGCAGCTGCAGCCCTGCCACCTCACTCCATTTATACTCCACCAATCAGACTCAACGTGATTGGCCAGAAGACCTTTGTGTAACATCTCCTTCCTGCATGTCACTGAGCTGGTGACTTTGGTGTGGGGAGGGCAAGGGGAGGAAGAGGAGGGTAAGGATGAGCGCAGTGCCGGAACCATGGCAGGGCACAATCGATGCCATCGGTGGTGGTGATGAAGAGGGGAGGACTGGAAGAGGAAGAAATCCTCTAGCTTTCTCTATCACTGTGCTGCAGGCTCTTGGCAGACAGGAGGTGAACAGCTCACATCTCAGAGACCTGTCGAGGGCCAGGGCCAGGGCTGGGCTGGGAGGAAGGCCCCCTCTGTAATCACACCCAGGGAGGTTATGATAATCCTAAGCTCTGGGAGAATCCTGGGAAAGGGAGTCATGCAGCCTTCATCAGAGATTTGGGGGCTGCCTCAGGCCAGATGTTCACTGTCAAGCTTAACTAGGAAAAGAAGGCAAGAGAAAGTGTGCAAGAAGCAGACACCGTTCCCCTGGAGCCTGCCCACTTGTCCTACGTGGGGAGCAGGAGAGGTGTTAGAAGGGGCTGGGCTCCCTTCCTCCCTGAGCACTCAGAGGCCTGAGCTTGGCGTCTTCACCAACCCAGAGGTGTCTGCACTGGGCTGAATTCTCCTTCCTCACCATCTCTGGCAGGACCATTAGGCCTAGAGTCAAAGCAGAGCCAGAACACAGGCCTCAGGCCACATCTGCCCAGAGCCTGTGTCTTTTTGTTATTCACACTTGGCTAGCCAAGACCCTGCCCAGGCCCTGAGCTCTGTGAGTCTCAGGTACTTGCCTGAGTTGAAGAGGTGCATATTAACACTCTGCAAAGCCCCAGAGTTCCACTCCCCCACACACCACTACCATTTCAGAGAACTCTAGAAAGGACCTTAGCAGCCACATCCAGCTACAAAGAATGGCTTTGAAGCAACATGCTTTGTGGGGGACATGGGAAACAACTCCCTCCTGAGAAGAAGCCAGGTCCAGGGCCACTACATACAGCTGCACAGGCTGTGCACTGCACAATTCTTGGAGTACCTATCATAGAGACTGTGCTATGATGGCTATCTCCTGCTGTATCCAGTGACTGAGAAGTCCAGCACAGAATAACCTGTCTCCCTCCTCTCCCTGGTGGAAATGGAGAGCTTCAGACCTAGCCACTTCCTCCAAGCAGTCTTCTGGGCAGTGCTGAGGGACCCTGCACGAAACTTCATGGGGCCCATCTACACTTGCAGACCTCCCTGAAAGCAGCAGGGAGAGGATGTGGGCAGGAAAGGAAGTGCTTGGCTGAGATGCAGAGTTTTTCTACTCCCTTCAAAAAGCAGCAGCAGGGCTTCTGGGGTCTCAAACTTGGGACCATAAAACCCTCTCCATTTGTTCTGGCTAGAGGCCCACAAGCGAGCATCTCCCTCTGACTACTCCCCTCCAAACCCTCCCTCTTCCAAACCCACAAGCCTGAGGGGGGGTTCCTGGGGCTTTTTTCAGGCCCCAGAGACAGAAGAAACTGGAAGGGGACCCCCTTCATAGCTGCCACAGTCCTGTACCACACTCCTGGAGCTCCTTAGGGTCTGCTAAGTCCGGTTCCGCCCCATTTAATCACCCTTAGGGGAGAAGCATTGCCCTAGACCCGCCCTGGCTCCAGAGCCCCCAGGCCCAGGGGCACAGAGTGGGCGGACACCCACCTGCTGGGAGGAGTGGAAGATCACCTTCCTGATCAGTGTCAATCTAGGGGATGGGCTGAGTGTCAGCTCAGAAGGGAATGGACCCAAGAACATCTTTCTTTGCTCCAGGCGACCGCAGGGGACGCACTACAGTAGGGTTGGTCATTCACTAGACATTTATTTCTTGAGTGCTTACTATATACCAGGCACTGTTCTAGGGGACTGGGATATATCAGTGAACAAAGCAAGATCCCTGTCCTTGAGAAGCTCACATTGTAGCTGGAGAAAAACAGATGATAAACGCTAAACACGACAAATAAGTTAATGATATGTTATGTTAGAAAACAGAAAGTTAAAAGTACTGTGAAAATAAAAAATGAACAAGATGAGGGGGATTCTCAAGTTGAGGGGTTACAATATTAGGTAATAGAGAGATAAGAGACATTTCCCTCCTGGGAAGGAACCAGGTTCAGGATCACCACATACAGCTGCACAGGCTGTGCACTGCACAACTTTTGGGGTACCCATTGTAGATGCTATGATCTGCACTGTGAAGTACATCCCCTGGTTTGTGTCCAGTGGCTAAGGTCAACCCTAAGGCTAAAACCTTTCAAAGGTGGTCAGAGAGGGCCTCAATGAGGAGCTTCTCCTGAAAGTAACTCACGCACAAACAGAGGCATAAGCAAATACCCCAGCCCACTGTCAAGACTGCTAACTAACAACATTAACCAGCACTTGCAATAAACATCACAGTTCACAAAGCCATCTTTTGCCCACAGTGTTTTTGTTAATCCTCACAACATCCCAGTGAGGAAAGAATTCTCTTTCCTATTTTATAGATAGAGACATGAAGTCTTCATCAAGTTAAGCAGCCAGCCCAAAGCCACAAAGCTACTTAGTGTCCCAGCTTGGAAGCAAATTGGGTCTCCTGATTCTAAGCTCTTTCAAAATAGTGTACCCGAGGTCCTAAGGGTTGGGGAACTCCAGAAAAACCCCAGGGGGCAAGGTTGGGACTCAGAGTTACAAAAACAAATCAGAAAAAAATAGCCTAAAAAAAAAAAGGAAAAAAGGAAAGAAAGAAAAGGAAAGGAAAGAAGACATTCCATCCCCAGAGATCTCCAACGCTTGACTCAGCCTGGACCGTAGCTGTCCTAGCAGGGCGGCGCCACTCCATGGCCACGAGGAATGGGTGACACAGCGTGAAAGACGCAGGCTGCCAACCCCGCTGCGGCCTTGCCAAGGAGGACCTGAGGCCAAGATTGTCAGGGCCAGCGAAGGTCTGTCCCGGTGAAGGCATCATGTGTCCTTGTCATGACCTTGGAAATGGGTAAAAGGGGAGTAAGCACACATCACCATCTGGGATGGAAAATGGCCAAGCCAGAGACCAGAGTCTGAGACCATTAACTCTGCCTCAGAGAAGACCCACTCTAGGTCTCTGATTTCCAAAGGTGGAAACTGAGGCCCAGGGAGGCAAAGGAGTTTTCCAAGGCCTTCTAGCATGAGTCTAGCATGAGTCGGGTCCTCATGATGTCCCAGGGGAACTGAAGAATTGTCTTGGGTGCCTTGAATGAGGAGGAGGGAGGACAAACAGAGGGTCATGTCACCCAAGGGAGCGAGCACAGGAGGGGAGTGGCTCGGAGGACCCTGGCAAGCCTTCAGACTGGCCCAAGTCAGGATCTCCTGGGTTCCCAGAACAGACCCATAACCCAGTTGCCAACCTTTGTCCTGCCCCAGTTTCCCTATCTGCAAGTCCAGACGGTGGGGTGGAGAAAAACCCATCCTGGCAAATGGGGTACCTCCCACTGATTTGTCATAGGCATGGGGAATAGAAAGGTAGGTCAGAGATTTTACATCTGTTGGCCCTCCTGTGTGCCAGACCGCCCAATGATCCCCCCCACATGGGTTATTTCAGTGAATTCTCCAACCACCCTATGAGATGGGCATTAGTTTTCCCATTTCAGAGCCAAAGAAACTGAATTTCCACGAGGCGAGTGACTGGCATGACTGGTTCGTGAGGCACCAGGGTTTTCATTCTGGCTGGCTCCAAAACTCAACGCTCTTCCGAGACACACACTGGCTGTTTCTTCGCACCTTCTTGTTCCTTCTGTTGCCCCAGGTACGTAGTTTCTGGTTCAGGGTCATCAATCTCCTCTTTGCCATTTTGCCAGTCAGCAGGCACTGCCTTCGGCCCCAGGAGGTGAGCCTGGGTCTCCCCAGCCGTGGCTCCTGGGGCAGTGATCCACTTGGGAATCTGCCCCGCTCCCCAAGCCCGGCAGAGACCACCCCTTGGGAGCTGAGACCCCGTACACACCAGAGGAGGCCCAGGCAAGGCCTGGAGTGAAGGAGCAGTACTCCCACGGGGAACCTGCGGGCCCACTCTCAGCAACAGCAGGTCAAAGGTCACAGGTCAGGAAGTGCAAAGGGGGCCCAGGTGGAAAGGTGGGGGCTGAACAAGTCTGGGTCCTGCCCTGAGGCGCCCAGTCCCACGACCACCCACACGCAGCCACACGTGCTCAGTGGCCCGGCGCTCACCACGGAGGCTGGACCTTCAGCAGGAGCTGTGCCAGTACCTCCCCTCCTCCCTCTCCCAAAGACAGAAGCCCAGAGAGGCGTGGCACCCTAAATACACACGCACGCACACACGGCAGGCCATGTGACCTTGGAGGCAGAGATTCGTGTGCTGCAGCTATGAGCCAAGGGACACCAAGGATTGATGGGAGCCATCAGATGCTAGCAGAGAAGCATGAAATAGATTCTCTCGCAGAAGGAACCACCCGATCCATGCCTTGATTTTGGACTTGCGCCCTCCTGAACTGTGAAAGAATACATTTCTGTTGTTTTAAGCCACTCAGTTTGTGGTCATTTGTTATGCCCATCCTAGGAAATACTAACACAGTATTCCAAGGAGGGGGATAGCAAGTGCAAAGGCCCTGAGGTGAGAGCGTCTCTGGGATATTTGAGGAAAAACCAGTTGGCCAGTGTGGCAGAAGCAGAGTGAATGGGGGGAATGAATGGTGAAAGCTGACATCAGAGATGTCAGAAAGGTTTTGGGGGCCATAATGGAGGGCTGCCCTGCGGCAAGCCCCTGACAAGGGGAGCTGTTACACTTCAGATGGGGGGGGGGGTCCCAGCTGGAATGGGCTGCAGTAGGTGGGTTTGGTTGGCCCCCATGATCCTTGTCCCTGGTGTTACACCTTTGAATATGTTACATTAAATGGCAAAAGGAATGAAACTCCTATAATACTGTATGTTAACTACACAGGAATAAAATAAAAAAAAATAACTGGCAAAGTGCAACAAAGGTAGCAGGTAGAATTAAGGTTGCTAATCAGCTGACAAAAGAGGGAGAGCGTCCTGTAGTGCCCAGGGGGACCAGTGTCGTCCCATAGGCCCTCAAAAGTGGAAGAAGAAGACAGAAGAGTCAGTGAGAGGTTCGGCCAAAGAAGGAAGCAGAGGGGAGATTCAAAACACAAAGGGTTCACGCGCCATTGCTGGCTTGGAAGATAAGAAGGTGGCCGCAAGCCGAAGAGGAGAGGTGGCTTCTAGATGCTAGGAACAGCCCTCAAGGGACAGCAAGAAATGGAGACCTCGGTCCTACGACTGCAAGGAACTGAATTCTGCCACCAACCTGAGTGAGCAAGGAAACCGATTCACCCTGAGAGCCTCCAGGAGCTGAGCCCTGCTGCCATCTTGACTCTAGCCTGGTGAGACCTGCGTCGGATGTTTGACCTCTAGAGCTACAGGATAACATGTCCGCGTTGTGTTAAGTGGCTCGTTTGCGGCAATTCATTATGGCAGCCCCAGGAAACTAACAGAGTGGGTAAAAGCATGCGGTGTGTGGAGAGGAGGAGATCCGGGAGACAGGGAGAGTGCGTGGGTAAAAAGAAGGCAGACCTGAGCTGCCTTCTGGGGGAGCAGCCCATGGGGCAGCATGGGGCCCACAGCTTCCCAGACATCTCCCTGCCAAACCCTCTTCGCCTTGTCCCCCAGGCCCGTTGTTGCCCAAGTCGGGAGCAAGCCTGCTTAGAATGTCCCCAGGGCCCAGCCTCTAAGTCCTCAGGTCAGGCTAAGGAGCAAACCCACTGGACGTGCCTCCCATTCTGAGAAATGTTGTGACACCTCCCCTCGGCCCCCTCTCCCATAGGGCTGGTAAGAATGGTCCTGGTGGAACGAGCCAGCCAGCCAAACCCACTACTAGTGCCATGGCGGGATCTGCTACTCACGGCTCGCCTGAGGCTGGGTGGGCTCTGATGCTTCCCAGAGCGGGTCCATACACACACACCCCAGGTTTTGTTTGCTCTTTGCCACACAAGACCCCCTAGCAAAAAGAACCAGCTTGCTGATGGCCAAAATATGTTGAGGACTAACTCCTATTAGGTGGGGACAATTACTCAGAGAGTTTAGGAAACGTGCTTAATGTCACACAGCTAGTGAGTAGTAAATCCGGAACCTGAATCCAAAGCCCAGGCCGGACCGTCAGTATTCAAGGTGTGGTGCGTGGACCAGCAGCCTCGGCGCCACCTGAGACGGCTTTAGAGCTGCTCTCCCAGCCCTGCAGGATCAGCAGCTGCCTGTTAGCAAGTTCCCAGGTGATGCCCGTGCCCGTGGCAGTTTGAGAAGCACTGATGTAAAAGCAGGTTTCCACCGCTGGCCGGTCCCTGGTTGTTGTAGTCACCCCACCCCCAACCTCCTAAGGCCTGTCCCCAGCTGCCTGGCTCTGGCTCCCCAGGTAGGACAGGCCCTCTGCCCAGCCTTGGGGAAGAAGCCTGGACCTGGGTCTCAGAGGGAGTCTCCAGGCCCCTGCAGCCCGCCCAGGCCACAGCCGGACAACATCAACTCTTGTCTGGCTCTCCTTAGGGCGTGCTTCGAGGCTGCCTGAGCCACTCCTGGCCCCTCCCTTTTGACTTCCTTCTGGAACGCAAGTCTCTTGGCCTCTGTCTAGTGCTCTCCTGAAGGGGGTCTCTGATCATCACCAGTCCTTGCAGTGTCTCCCCCCCCCCCCAAATATTTTGAGCCCCCCTCTGACTTCTAGAATGCCCCCTGCTTCATGTCACTCCCTCTTTCTGGACACCAAGAGCCCGTGCGAGTTGCCATCGGGAAAGAGGCCAACGGCTGCTTGGGGAACCTAGCCAAGCTCACAGGAAATGTCTGACACCACCAGGCAAGCAGGATTTGGCCTCTCAAAGCAAAACACAGCTGGGCCGACAGCGGGCCACTCGGACTTTCCCAGATTTCATGGCACTAAGGTCCCAGGGCAGAGACAGACTGGGCCGGCCTGGAGGCAGCAGTGTATTCACGACATCACAGTAGCCCCTGGCCCGGGAGCCTGTGAAGCTGGAAGACGTTGTCCCTGCTGTCGGCCACTGACCTCCCTTGGGCCCTTGCCCTCCACTGCCTCCCGCATACGTGAATCCCGCACGGGGGCGGGGGGGGGGAGGGATGGAAGGTTCCCGCAGCTCCTCCTCTCCTCTCAGCTTCCTCCTCTTCCCAGCATTGGGCCCCATCCATTCATTCATTTAGCTTTCATAAATTGAGCACCTACAGTGAGCCAAGCCTAGTGTTGGGTACCAAGGCTGCCTGCACGAAAGAGCAGGACATAGTCCCTACTCTCCAGGAGCTCCTGGTGCGGCAAACAGATGAACAGACCATCACAGACCATCCTGAGGCAGAGTGTGGGGTTCTCGGCCAGGGAAGCACAGAGCCTCCTCTCTCCCTGCACTCAGAGCAGCACAGGGGCTGGTGCCCTTGGTTCTGGGTACAGGGTGAGGGGTCAATGGTGGATGGGCCCTTTCTTGGGTAACTCTTCAGTTTGGACCCAGGGAAGCAAATGCAGATTGAGCCTTTCTATAAGCTAAGCCTGTAGGAGGAGCTGGGGAGATCCAAAGAGAGAGACAGAGTCTCTGCCCCCCAGGCCCAGGCCATGCAGTCCGATTGCAGACACAAGGTACAGATCCACAGGGTAGGCGCTGCAGGGGGTCAGAGAGCTGGGTGGAAGTGATCAGGGGGGCTTTTTGGAGAAAGTGGTACTGGGCCTTGAAGAATAGGAGGAGTGGGCTGGGCTGGGAAGATGGGGCATGGGATACTAAACAGCTCTGACTTAAGGGTGCAAGGGATAGAATGACCTGCCAAGCAACTACCCCCCATACTCACTGTGTGAGCACACAGGCTCCATGCATTATGAAAGGAACGAATCCGACAAGCCAAAAGAGAGCCTGCAGGGGAATGCCAGGCTGGAAGGACTGCTCCATCCTGCCCTGGGCCAACCCTGGAGCTGGTACCTCTGGTGTTCTTCCAGGTGCCTTCACACCAGGCCCACCCACCTTGGACCAACAGCTGGGACCAATCATCACAGGGCTCAGGCCCTGCCCACCTGTTCACAGCCAATCCTAGGCCATCGACCCTGGCCCCTGTGTTGTCTGCCTGGCCCTTAGCTCTGCCCCTCTCTCTGCCCCAGCATTTCAAGGCCTAGGCCAAAGGGTTTGGTTCTTCTGGTTTTGATTTGGATCTCCCTAGACCTCAACCAGAGTTCATTCTTTGTGCTTCTGGCTACCCTTGCAAACTAGCTGCTTGGGTGCTTGGGGCTCTGGGACCCTACCTTACTGAGACCTTGGTTGCCCCCTGCCTCAGAGCTGCAGGATAATCTCAAGCTCCTTTCCCTTCCCTCCTGAGCTTTCCCACTGGGGGCCTCAAGGTCAGGTTCTCCTGGCCTCCCAAAGGACAAATCCTTTTTCCCTTTAGTTCAGCAAGACAAGGTTGCAACATCTCAGAAAGAACATCTTAAGTAGGAAACGAATGGAAAAACTCGACTGAAAAACCAAAAGGAAAACACAGCCCCCTAGAAATGGACCAGTTTACAAAGTTCAGATTTCCTGTCCAGAGCTAGAAAAAGTCTAGCCAGGTTGGCTGGCAAGCAGGCCAGGGAATCCTGCCCACGAATGTTTCCCTCGCCCACATTTTATTCTGCACCTTCCCCCCACAAGCTCCTGTTATTCTCTTTTCAAGGAGAAAAGTTACTGCTGGGCAGTGAGTGAACGGAAGGGCTTCTTCGGGCAGAGGGGTCCTTCCTGCATGGACCACAGGCAGAGGAGGGGGAAGAGGAAAACATTTGTAAAGAGTTTACTACGTGCCAGCCACTGATCTAGGCACTTTCTTTATATTAACTAATTTAATCCTTACAACAGTTCCATGCTTGTGATGACCATCGTTGTCCCCACCTCACTGTGAGGAATCAGAGAGGTAAATAACTTGCCCAAGGCCACCCAGCCAGGAAGTGGCCACGACAGGATTCGAAACAAGAGGGCATGGGCTTGTGCCCTCCTCAGCTTTCTCCCAGGACCTGGAGGGTAGAGACTTCACCTCCCGTCTCCCCTGGTCACCGCAGCCTGGCAAAGCCTGTGCCAACCCCAACACTCACCTTCCCGCTCACTGCACCTCTGGTGGGGGCAGGGAAAGGGGAGGAGAGCAGGAAGGAGGAAGGATAATTCTGGTCTTCTCCACCAAGGTCTTCACCAAATGGTCCGAGGAAGAAGCCCCGCTAGAGGGGGACTGAGCCCCTGGACCCGAGGTCCCAGCGAGGAGGGGACTTACCTGGCCAGCGGCTGCTGTGATGCCAGTGACCGCGCTCTGGGGGTCGTGGTGATTTCTCTGGCTGCGCTGCTCCTGCGCAGGTTGGGTGACCCCTCGGCTGAGCGGCGGGGTGCGGGCCTTGAGTTCTGGGGGTCGAATTCCTCCTCAGGAATGACCTCCTCGCAGCGGGCTCCGCGGAAGCCAGAGCGGCACACACAGAGCTGGGGCCGGCTGCAGGATCCCCTGTTCTGGCAAGGCGGCTGGCACACAGCTGCGGAGACAGGAAGAGGAATGAGGGCCGGGGGCGGGGGGGAGGGGGGGTGTAGGGGGGTGGGGAGGCCGTGACTCCTTCCCGTCAGGAGGGCCACCTGCTGTGTGCTCCTTGGCCTCCCCCACTCCAGCAGGAAGCCCGACTCAGAAAGCGCCCTGGGCCCATCTGCCCAGGTGGGGTTACCCTGTGATCACCGAACAGCCAATCAGGGACTGAGTGACCAAAGGTGTGGAGCACTCCCAGCAGGACACCTGACTTTGGGTTGTACGCTTGTGCTCACCGTTAGTTGTCAGCCTCTCCTCTCAGACTGAAAGTCCCAGAGGGCAGACGTTTTGTTTTCTATCCTCCTGTCACCCCAGAACTTGGAACAGAGACTGACACAGAGTAGATTCTCAAGAATGAATGAACGAATGAATGAATGAATGAGGTTTTTTAATGGGAAGGGGGGCTCAACACTGGCCTGAAAGTCAGGGGCGGGGCTGAGTTGTTGAGGTTTTCCTGTCTTCTGTGAGATGTGTGACCTTGATCTCACTGAGCCCCGATTTTCTCATGAATCATTTGAGGGGCAGGCTGGGGAGGCTGGGGGGCATCCTAAGGGTCTCTCAAAGGCATCTTCAGCACTGACAGTCTCTCCTCTTCCTCCCCTTGGGACAGCATCTGCTCTCAAGCTCCCACCCTCCTGAGCAAGTGGTGGAACTCCTGACCGGGTGCAGGAAGAGCTCTGCTTCCCAGACCCCGGGATCAGCCTGGGGGCAGAGTGCAGCTGGAACTGGGCGCCTTCCTCCAAGCTGGTGCTGTGCCAAAGCCACGCGCCACCAGAGCCTTGCCTTTTCACTGCCCTTCCTCACCTTGCAAAATCTGGAGCCCCCTCCAGTGACTAGCAGCCACGAGAGAGAGAGTCCCATGCAGAGAAACACACTGGGGTGCAGGGTCCTTCCCCACCCCTCCCAGGACCTCCTCTGGCGAACAAGGAGGAATCCAGGAGAGCATGGTCAGGCTCATGCCGGACCCTCTAAACCCAATGTCCCCTCCATCTGTCACTTACTCATTCAACAAATATTTGCTGAGCTCTTACTCTGTACTGGGCACTGGGGACAAAGTCTTTGCTCTCATGGAGCTTGCAGTCCAGTGGGGGAGACCAATGAGAAATAAGAAAATAGCATAAAGTTGCTTTGGGGCAGTATCTCAGGCTGTGGAGACAAACAGGGTGATGCAGTGGCCCACACCTGATGTTAGCTGGGGAGGACAGGACAGGCCTCTCTGAAGAGCGGGGTCTAACTGGTACAAAGGAGGTGCACGGGTGAAGGTCTGGGCAGAGCCTTCCAGGCAGAGGGATAAGCAAGTGCAAAGCTCAGGGGGCTGGAGGGAACATGGTATGTTCAAGGAGGTGCCAGAGGTGCAGGGAGGCTGGGGTCTGATGACAGTGGAGAGCACTCCAGGTCAGGGAAACAGAGGCAGATGACACAGACCCTCGTGGGCCTCAGTTATCCTAAGTGCATTTGTTAAATCCCAGGCACCGCGCTACACAGCCCCTGAGCCTGGGATCGCCTGAGCTGTACTCTCCTCTCTGACAGTAGGCCTGGAGTCCAAACCACGGCCAGGTCTGAAGAAATCTCTCCAAAATTCCACTTGGCCCATGCCACCTCCTTCTTGGAGACACTCACTGGCTCCCAGGTGCCTCCAGGATTCAAGTCCATAGACCAGCACTGAATACCTTCCCCGGTCTGATCCCCTCTAACAGTAATTCCCTCTAAGCCAGTCGGCTGCAGCCAGACTGGCCTGTGGGTATGGTCTCTCTCTTCTCTTTGCCTTTGTGTGCACTGTGTCCCCTCCCTGGAACTCTTTCCCATGCCTCTCCACTTACCTAAATCCTACTGTTCCTCTAAGGCCTCCTCCCCATCCCTGATGCCCGCCTCCAGCCAGTGAGCCCTCCTCAGAGCAATGAGGACCCGCACTCACTGTGCACACCACACATCAGGTGCGCCCCGAGGGCCTCAGTCAGCATGATGGGCTTTCCACATACGTGGCTCAATTCCCCGGCTACTATGATCAGCCCCTGCGACTGTCCCTTACGCCTCTTTGCATCCTTTGCTCCCAGGATACGTAGAACAATGACACAGTACTGTTATTTTTACTACGCAGCAACGATCTATGGAGGGCCTCCATTCTACACACACTGTACTTCGCATGTCCTACCTCATTTAGCCCTAACAACAATCCTCTGTAGCAAGCGTGGTTATGACTCTCATTTTATAAATAATGCCTCAAGTTCAGAGAGGTTAAAATGTTGCCTAAGATCGATCACCTAGCCAGTCAGTGGTAGATCAAGGATTCGAATCCGGGTCTGTTTGACTGCAAAGCCCAGGTTCTTTCCTCCCCACTGCCTCCCACCAGGGCTGGTATGGTCCTTCCTCCCTACCATTTCTGAACCTTGACCCGGAGCCGATGATGAAACAAAAGGATCTGTTGGCTTCCAGTCAGCCACCAAATGCACCTTTGCAGGTGGTGGAGACTTCAGGACCCCATCCCTCTCCAAAGCCCACGCTGGAAATCTGAGATGATGATGGACCATGTTTGCCAGCTCATGCATTCGTTCAGTGAACATTCATAGAGCACTCACGAAGTGTGAGGCCTGTGGGAGAGAGGGTCCCTCTCATTTTTTAAAAAATATTTTATTTATTTATTTTGGGGGTCATGAGCAGGGGGAGAGGGTGAGGGGGAGGAGATTCTCAAGCATATTCCATGCTGAGCACGGAGCCCAACCCAGGGCTAGATCTCATGATCCTGATATCATGACTTGAGCCGGAAATCAAGAGTCAGAGGCCGAACTGACTGAGTCATCCAGGTGCCCTGAGAGGGCCCCTCTCTTAAGAAGTGTACTGTCTCAGGGTGCCTGGGTGCCTCAGTCAATTAAGGGCCTGCCTTCCGCTCAGGTCATGGTCCCAGGGTCCTGGGTACAAGCTTGGAGTTGGGCTGCCTGCTCAGTGGGGGGTCTGATTCTCCCTTTGCCCTTCTCCCCACCCATGCTCTCTTACTTTCTCTCTGTCAAATAAATAAAACCTTAAAAAAAAAAAAAGGAAGTGTACTGTCTCACATGGAAGAAGGAAAAGTCAGGGAAGGCTTCCTAGAGGAGGTGATACTGATCAGAGACACAAAGCATGAGTTGATTGGGCATCATGTCAATCAAGGGCAACCTGCCTACTCAGGGGAGAGTGGGGGAAATAACAGGTCTCACTTCAGGATTCCAAACATGAGCTAGATCCTGGTGCCAGAGCATTTTCCTCAGTGCCTTGGCATGACTTCCTGGCAGGCCTCAGGTCTCCAGATAAACAGACCATGTCAGAGAACTGTAACCTTGAGCACTGCCCCAAATACAAAGTGTCACAATGGCAGGATTTGGGCCTATCGCTTGGCTGCCATTCCATCTGCCCAAGCAGACTTGGCCCCCCCCCGACCACCCACCAGGCCCCGTCACCACCACCACCAGAGACCAGCCCGGCAGCCAAACTAAGGCCGGTGAACCCTGGGGAAGCAGGTGTGCCCAGGGCCAGTCCTGGCCCTCCCTGAGTCTTGGGAGGCAGTAGAAAGGGTAGGCCTCAGTGGTTTCCCATGAACACTACATGACTGCTAGTCTCTCAGACCAGGGTTGGCAAGCTTTGGTGGGTGCAATGACCAGCTGGTGGAAAATGGGTGGTTGGGGGAAATTATAAAAATAGCGTTGATATATGTATGTAATACTGTGGTAAATAAAAGTTCTAAAAGGCTTCCAAGCCAGCCCGATTTGCTGATGGATAAAACCTGCTTGGGAAGATAACCTTTCTGAATCAACCATTTATGAAATTGCACAGAGGCCAGAGTTGCCAAGGAAGATCCTCCCACAGGTGTCAGGTTTTCAGAGGTGTTGAGCCACCTCACGTCAACTCCGTCGGCGTCCTCTCTCGAGTTGTTACAGATGTTTTAGCAAAATGCAGGGAACCACTGGGCATCCGCACTGAAGTGGTCCCGCTTTTGTTCCGAGCCAAGCATCGTATCACGAGACTGGCGCATAGACTCCTGTCTTCTCTCTCCACTACCCCGAAAATCACCCCCAGATGGCTCAAGGTGGTGGTTCCTAGTGCCTATCTGTCAAAGGGCACATTCTTATGACATTTTTACTGGTCTGCCATAAAATAAAGAAAATAAAATGCTTCCTGAGTTTTTGTGTAATGCTATTTTTCCCAATTTAAAAGCATCCTTTATGTTGAGATTGTGTCTTTTCTACTTTTTTTTTTTTGGTGTTCTGTTTTTAAATTAAAAATGATGGCAAGTGGTAGTTTGTATTTCTAACATCCTCACTTGGCAAAAGGAAAAGCTACTGACTGTGCTTTGGTACCTGTGGTATTGGGGGATATTTTACGGATGCATGTAATCCAAAAGTTTGGGACCCTTCGGCCATTGTGGTCATGCTGCCTCTTGTTGAAAGGAGACTGCAGCAAAACATTCCTGTCAAATGAGCACACATTTCAGAGCTGAAGTATCAGAAAGGAAACCATCCATGACAGAATGGCTGATGGCGGGGCTGTTGCCTAAGGCAAAAGAGGAAATGCCGAGGGCCCTGGGAGAGGTGGCTCCATGCAGCGCTATGAGAATTTTAAGAGAGAAAACTCCCAGCCATGGCCGCTGGGAAGTCTTCATCTTTTGTTCTTGGAGCCCCATCTCTCCCATTTTCTCGAGAGAGCAGAGATCACGCCTTACACTTGAGAAATTAACCCAGGATGGGGTATATGGCTTTAGTGAGTATTCATTGATTGATTATTGGTAAAGGGTTGTGGAGCAGGATGTCCTGATGTCCATGCTTAACCATCGAGGGCACAACTCCGCCACCCCCTCTGCCCCCCGCCAACCTCACACAGCCAGCAAGCAAGGCTGTATCAGCTTCCCTGTGCTCAGTCGCCAATGCCAGCTCTTAGCCATTCATAATTTGGGCTCCTCCCGAACCCTTGCTTTTCCACACTCTCCTGGCACTCTCCTCCTCACTGAGGATTGGACATGTGGAAAGTTTCAGCCTTGGGAGCTCAGCTCTGTGCAGTTAGCAGGATGCCAAAAGAGAGGGGAATAAAAAGAAAACTCCCGAAATTGCTTTGAAAGAAAGAAATAGAAGGCATCGTTCCCTCCAACCCCCCACCTTCTGGCTGTGCCCCTTCTACCTTCCCTCGGCTCCAAAACAGTCGAACAGAGATTTGCTCAGATTTTCCACACAAACCCCTGCCTCTGGGAGGAGACCAAACTCAGAATGGGCAGGCCCAGAGGGATTCTGGAAATAGCTCTCGCCGTGTGGCCTGCTCCTACCACCCGCTCAGAGCCTCTGTGATCAGCTCCTTGGTAGCAGAAAGAACATGACGCTGGGAGTCAGAAGGATCTGGTCTGACCCCAGCTCAGGCACATCCTTGCTGTGTGACCTTGGACCTCCGTGATCTTGTCTATAAAATGGGGCTGAAAATTCCTGCCTCAGAGAGTTGTGTGAGTCGCGAGAGGATTGTGGATGTGGAAGGGCATTACATTCTCCAAGGCCGTGCCATGCCTACAGTTTTTTGTGGGTTTTTTTGGTGGGCAGCAAAACAACGTTTATTGAGCAAGAGTAGAAAGTTGCCAGAGAGGGAGCAGGCCTGAGAGGGTTACCCCCACAGTTTCTAAGTTTAGGGGTTTTTATGAGCTCTTCTGTGGAACTTTCTTAAGCAATCAGGTTGTGCTGAGTTGTGCCAATCAGGGCTTTGGTCATGAATCTGTCTACCTATTAGGTTAATGTCAATGTGCCAATGGTCTCTTTTTGCTGACATCTGGGAGCTTTTTCTTAACTGTCCTTTGCCTGTGATAGGGACAAATGCTTTGGGGTTAATTGTCTTATCTTGTGACATTTTGCAGAAGTCATGTTTGTAAAGGCTACAAAACAGAATGCTAGTTATGCACCCCAGTCTAATGTCGTAGCCACAAGCTGTAGGAGGCTATTTAAAATGAAATCGATTGGGGCTCCTAGGTAGCTCAGTCAGTTAAGGGTCTGCCTTCAGCTCAGGTCATGATCTCAGGGTCCTGGGACTGAGCCCCGCATTGGGCTCCCTGTTCAGTGGGGAGTCTGCTTCTCCCTCTCCCTCTCCCTCTGACCTTCTTCCCCACTTGCACACACTCTCTCTCTGTCTCAAATAAATCAATAAGTAATCTTTAAAAAGAAAAGAAAAGGAAATTGATTAAAATCAAATAAAATGTAAAATTTAGTTCCTCAGTCCCAGTAGCCACATGTGGCTCATGGCTACCACGTTGAACAACAAGCTATAGAACGTTTCCATCAGCACAGAAAGTTCTATTGGAACTTTCTATTGGAACTTTCTATTGGAACACTGCAGAGCTTTAAGGAAAACCACCATCCATCTCCCAGCGGCAGAGGTGAGATGGCCTCTGGACTTGCCTTCCACCACTGTTTCCCAGGGAAAGGCAATGTCAGTACAGGCCCTGGTTAAAGGGATGAACCAAGCCCTGTGGTGCAGGGGCAGGGCTGCTTTTCAGGTGCTGAATACAGCCGGTCCCCTCTCCACCCCCACCGCCCAGGTGGGGCTTCTGTCTCCAGCTCTTCCTCCTGGGCCCCAGAGATACCTTCTGCCTCCATCTATGACCTCTTAGATGAGGCACTGACTTCAAGACGGGTCCCTTAACCCCGCACCTCCTCTAAGACCTCCAGCACCTTCTGCTCTTGTCTGGGAGATGAACCCTAGCTCCAGATCAGACTCTGGGCCCAGCACCCCTACACCTGAAGCTCAGGTGCTCCCTAGATGAGATCGCCATATTTCCTAAAATCTACGTCAGTGGGACACAAAGAACCTACCCACTGAATTAGCGATCCCTCCCTCAGGATGCGGCCCTGTCCCCTTCCACACCCAGAGGCCTTTGCACTCAGGACAGTCGCCTACCCGCCCTCAGTATTTCTTTCAGCCCTGCCCTGGGCACCCCACCTCAGGCCTCCACCCAGAGGTTTTGGTTAGCCCTGGAGCTCTCTTCCAGGAGGTGGGGTGTCCACTTAGGCCGTCAGCAGTTTCTCCACAGTCTTGACCTTTGATATCTACAGAAAGGGACCTGATGTCAGAGATCTCTGAAGCCAAGGAAATCCCTGTCTTGTCCCCACAAGTGTGGGGGGACTGTCCTCTCCATACATGGGCTCTTCCCAGGGGCCGTGTCTCCAGGCCCCAAGCTCGGCCCTGAGCCCCCAGGCTGTGGGAGAGTCAGGTCCTCAAGGACTTGCCCTGCTCCCGCCACAGCTGTGCTGGGGCTTCAGCTCGGGACGGCTGGAAACGGCGCTGGGGCTCAGGGGCCAGCCAAGCACCCGGCTCCAAAATAGCAGTTGTGTTCACATAAAAGCCTCTAATGAGAGAAAGATGCTGTTTCTTGGCCCCTCGTGTGCTCTCTGCAGACGCCGTCTGGCAGGCCAAGCGGGCCTCTACCGTTTGGCGGCCAGAGGGGAGGAAGGGGAGGTGTGAGTCAGACCTTGGCCCCCAGCCCCACAGCACGGACCGCCCTGCTAACTGCATTAACAAATGCCACAATGCTGGGCCAGTCAGGGGCAGGAGGCCAAGGGCAGAGAGCAGTCCCAGTTCCCACCGGCTCCAGCAGGCATGAAGAAAGAGACCACTGGGCAGGGCTCACCGCCCAGGGCTGAGGCCTGGGTTTGTCTCCAGCTCCTGCCCTAAAGCAGAAGAGTTACCCAGCGATCCGCACTGCCCTGAGGGCCTTGTCTGGGAAGAGGCAGGGCTTCGGAGGCATCACTGCCAGAGGGGCCTCTGGAGATGAGAGAAGTATGGGACGGGGTCCCAAGACAGCCTCCATCAGGGATGAGCCCAGGAACCAGGCTTTTCTAGGGGAGCAGCTCTAGGGCATGGAAGACAGTTCTGTGGCTGACTTGGAGCCAACAAGCACCTTCTGCGGCACCACCAGATCCCTGCCCAGGACCCAGGCAGATCAGGAGGGAGGAAAGACACCACTCCTGCTTACAACTCAACCGGGGCTGGGGCAAAAGCATGGCGGAGAGAACCACCTGGCACTCAAGGAGACCTGTGTTTAAATTCTGTATGACTTTGGACAAGTCTCTTTACCTCTGTGAGCCTCAGTGTCATCTAGAAAATGGTCATGCACCAACATTTACTATTCACCCAGGCTGGTAAGCAAGACAGACATTGTCCTCTTCTTCGTGGAGCTTCCAACTTAGAGAGATGGTCACAAAACCAGCAAACAAATAAGCAGAAGAATCGAAATGGAGGTATGGGTTATGGAGGGAGAAAGAGCCAGGGGCTAGGCTCCAGAATAACAAGGCTGGTGTGGGGAAGCCCCGACAGAGTGGTCAGGGAAACGCCTCTGAGGAGGGGAACTTGAAACAGAGACGGGGAAAGAGGGTAGGGAACCAGCCGCATAAAGAGAGGAGAGGAAGCTAACAGAGCAGCCCAGGCACAGGCCCGGAGGCAGTGTATCCCAGGAACCCAGGCTGGTTTGGTGAGCGAGGGGACTTGTGGGAGATGAGGCTGGGTGCAGCCAGCTGCAGCCATCACCCAGGAGCCCATACTGGTGCCTTGGACAAGAGAGGCAGCTGGGGAAGCAGGGAGCAGCAGACAGGCTCCCAAGAGATTTAGGAGGTGAAACAAAGAGGAAGAGCTTGGTGAGGAAGGTGTCCAGGTGCCCCCATTGTCTGACTGGAGTATGTGGGCAGATGGGGGTGCCTTTTAACAGGGTGGGTAACAGCTGGGCAGGGCAGCTGGCACAGACGGAGGGAAGCCATGAGCTTGTTTTGGGCAAGTTGGGGGTGGGGATGTCTGGGGAGCATTAGGAGCAGATGCTGACTGAGTAGGCATCACGACGGAGTCTGGAGGTCAGAGGAGAGGTCTGGTTGAAGATACACATAAATCTGGGTGTCGTCTACCCAGAGATGATGCTTCCATCCACGGGAATACATTAGATCATTCCAGGAGTGGTGCAGCGAGAAAGAAGAGGACCCAGGACTCAGTCCTGGAAAACCCAATGTTTAGCCGTTGGGTAGAGGACCAGCAGCAGCCAGGGGAGGGGGACACGGAAGACAATCACACGATGACCACTCACAGGGTGAACGGGGTTGAAATGTTTCGGGTGGTCCCCGGCACACAGTGTGGCTGCTGTTATTATTGTTGACTGACAGTTAACAGTGCCTACTAGTGCTCAAGAATAGGGGACAACTAATGCTTGGCTTGGCTCCCATGGCCCCCCTCTTTGTGTGGGAGATTTGGAAGATCTGCAGAGTCTTGGGGAAGCCAAACATTAAGATGTTGGGTAGAAAAGGAGATGCCAGCCAAGGAGGCGAGAAGAGGAGGCTGGGGATGGAGGAAGGAAACTACCAGGCCACCCACAAGATCCTGCACCCACTCAGTCCTTTACCAAACAAGGACCATGTAGGCACTCCCCTGTTATCAATAGGACACAGCAGCAGCTGGCTTCAGGATCCTCCGAAGAACATCTCTTAAATACTTCTTTGAGCAAAGAGCCTTGGGGCATGTGCCTGCTCACGAGGAAAATCTCAGGTACCCATTCTTGGTGAGGAGAGAGATGATGGTCTCTTGCTACAACTGTACCCTTCACGTTAGTTGGGTCTCCACTGAGGTCATGTAATGATCCCCCTTAGCCACCTCTCACCTTGCTCTCCTCCACTCCCTGCCAACTACTGACTCTCATAGGATGATTCTTCCAGAGAGAAGCCACACAGACGCTCCAGACTCTGGCTCCTGGCAGTTCCTAACCAGTCGGTGAAGATCCCACCCCCCGCCATGACCCTTTTCCCTAACGTTTGCTCAGCATTTACCATTATGAGGCCCTGGGCTAACTTCTTTACATGTGTCGCTTCTCCTCATTCTTATAACTACTATGGGTGCTATTCTTATCCTCATTTGGCATATGGAGAAACCGAGGCTGAAAGCAGTCAAGCAGCTTGCCTGAGGTCACCATACTACTAAGTGATGGAGGAAGGGTTTGAACCCAAGGAATCTGGTTCCAAAGTTGGGGCTCTTGTCCACCTGGCCATAGTTTTGCCCGATGGGATGGAGTCATTACAGAGATGGGATGGGTGGGGCCACATTAGGGCTACATTAGGGGGAATGGATTTCTCATCGCACTGAGCTGTGGACCAGAACAAAAGCCACCATGCCTGTGGAGGCTCTGGACCCAGAAGGCAGGGGCAGATGCCAAGGCCCACTCCAGGAGCTCCTGAGTCTTCTGGAAGGGCTGAGAGAAGTGAGGCAGCAGAAGGGGACTTGTCGGCATAGTCCTGGGATAGGCCTTGTATTACTCAGTACATGCTTACTAAGCCTCTCCTTTGTGTCCAATGAGCACCTGCCACTGCTCTGTGCCGAGGGCTGTGTGACACAGTCCCTTCTCTCAGCATCAAGGCCAAACACGTGTGGAGCACAGAGAACATGCTGGGCCTTGAACTAAACATTTAACTTGAGTTATCTCATTTGTCTCTTACAACTCTGTGAGGTGGAGACTAACCCTAGGCACATTTTACAGGTGAGGAAACTGAGGCACGGAGAGCGTAAGCATCTTGCCCATGGCCACATAGCTAAGTGGTGGAGCTTGCATTTAAACCCAAGTAGTCAGCACAACCTCCTGGATTTGGATTAAAATGACAGCTCTCTACACAGACGTGCCCATTTATCAGGAGCACGAGCCCTGTACCCCAGAGCCAGGCTACCTGCATTCACATCCAGCGTCTGCTGGTTCCTGGATGCAGGACTTGGGCAAATAGCTAACCTCACTTGTAAATGGGGAGAAAGATCGAATTTAGTTTATAGGATTGTGAGGATCAAAAATTAACAATATCAAGTACTTTGAATAGTACCTGACCCACGGTAATAGCTACAGTGTTATTGTTAATCCCCCAAAACAACACTATCATATAGATGGTTATACCCGTTTTATGGGTGAGGCTCTATGGTAGAAGGGGGCCAGTCACTTGCCTGAAGACACAGAGCTGGGATTCAGATCCACAATTCCTTGGATTTGGCACCCAAATCCCAAGCACAGGCTCCTAACCTTGAGCCTTCTTGCTTGGCGGTGCTGCAGGTGGAGTAACCCCCCTACCCCCTTCCTCAACAGCTGTGGGACTCCCTCTGCCCTGCCCAGAATAGCTTCTGTGCATCTAGGCTGAGATAAAAGGAGAACTCAAAGAATTCTTCAAATCTTCCCCAGTGTGAGCTTTCAGAAGCCCCCCATCTTGTTTGTGTGTTGGGGTGGCGATGGGGGTGAGCCAGTCTGGGAAGGCTGGACGGTCTCCCAAAAGCCCTAACTATAAACAGGATCCAGTCAGCCCACACTCGACAGTGCTTCCCCTCAGGAAGGACTTCAGGCAGGCCCCCGGCAGCTGCCTCCACAAATACATAAACACAGAAATCTTGTGGCAGAGCTGGCAGAGCCGCAGAAGGGGAGGCAGATACCAAGACCGGAGCAAGAGATGAGAGCCCAGCTTCTGACCTTGCCAGGGTGGACTGAGGAGCTGGGGTTCCAACAGTGGTCATTGGCAGATGCAGTGGCTCCCAGAGGTCCAGAGACCGGACGGGGGTGAAGGGAGGGGCCTGCCAGGCAGATGGATTAGTAAGTCACAGCCCCCGAGGATTCTGTGAGAGGAGGCAAGAGGGGGCCGAGGGGTGGCCCAGGGGGCAAGGGCCATCCCTCCCTGTATACGAGTAGCGGGTCGGACCCACAGATTTCTGGCAGAGACCAGGGGACAGACTGAGTCTCCACACGGTTCTGGGACTAGACTTCATTCTTGGCCATGGGGGTAGGTCACACACCCCTCCTTGTCAGCCCCCCTCTCCTGCTGGCCAAGGAGGCACCCCACATGTGTGAAAGTGCTAGAAAAGAGTCCTGAACATTCCGCAGCCTTGGCACTCTTGGCTCCAGCCAGGAGGGCAGCTGTGGGGAGGGGAGAGGAAGATGCTAACCACGGGGGGAAACAGGAGAGCCAGCTGACAGGGTGTGGAGCCAAGAGCCCCACATTCTACGGAGCCAACACCCCACCGCCCACGTGGTTCTCGTTAGGCTCGTTAGTAGCAAAATAGCAACAAGCAAACAGCACAAGGCCCAGCTAATTAGCACACAGCCCTTCGGTGGGCAAGCCAACTTCCAGTGGGAAAGGCTAATGCCCACTGGCAACTGCTCCAGGAGAGGTGCCAGCCTGCGTGCCAGGGTCAGGGGGGATGACCGGGGGAACAGCAGGGCCAGAGGACCGGGAGAGAAATAGGGGGCTGAGGGCTCCCAGGCTGGAGTGGGATTTGGCAGCATGCTAGAGCCTCCCCCAGCTGGGGCACAAGGGTAGACACACACACACACACACACACACACACACACACACACACACACACACGTTGTTTCTGACAATCTGCAGACTCACCCAACCTTGAGTTTCCGGTGTCAAAACTCCAGTTTGGCAGAGACTAACACGGGAAAATCATGAACAAGTTAGGAAACTGACACCTTCCAGGGCTGGAGGGCCAGAGCGAGGCCCAGGCCCAGAACCCTCAGGCAGCTGGTGAGAAGCCCACCCCCTCTGAAGCCACCCTGCTCTAGCTTCAGCTCAAATCTCAGCAACCCTCTCTGCCAAGCTCACTAGAACATACCAACCTTCCACCCCATCTCCAACCCCAAATCCCTCCCCAGTCCTCCAGAGTGCCCCAAGGCTCTGCTACTCAAAGTGTGGTCCCTGTACCACCACCACCACCAGCACCAGCAGTCCCTGGGAGCTTGTTAGAAACTCAGACTCTCCAGCCCAGCCCCAGACCTGCTGAATCAGAATCTGCACTTTTTTATTTTTTATTTTTCTTAAGATTTTTTTTTTTTTATTTGTCAGAGAGAGCGAGAGCATGCGCACACATAAGCAGGGGGAGCGGCAGAGTGAGAGGGAGAAGCAGGCTCCCCCTTGAGCAAAGAGCCTAGTGCGGGACTCGATCCCAGGACTCTCGGATCATGACCTGAACTGAAGGCAGACACTTAACCGACTGAGCCCGCAGGAGTCCCAGAATCTGCCCTTTAAATAAGATCCCAGAGGATTCATGGGAACAACCAGATTTGAGTTAGGGCCCCCAAGGCAGATCTTCCTATGACTGATCAAACTCTGCTCAGTGGTCTTCAGCCCCGGCTAGAATTGCCTGGGGAGCTTTAAAAATACACCAGTGCCCGGGCTTCAGTGCCCAACCTCAGAGCTTCTGCTGAGCACGAAACCCTGGCTACCCACGTCCCTGGCTTCTCTGCCTAGGGGAGCTGCTGATGCTGAGTCTGATCCTCCTCCAATGAGTCTGTGACCTCAGCAAGCCACCCGAGGTGCACTGTCTTCATCTTTATAATTATGAAGGACAAGTGTCTTTCCCCCATCTCTGCTACCAGCCAGAGAGGGCCTGTCCTCTGAGAGCCCCACTAATCCAGGCTCCCTGAAAAGGAAAGGAATTTTCAGGGGAAAGATCTGCTTTGCTGTTTGTCTTTGAGTTGGGGGTTTTGTTTTCTCTACCTGGGGGCCCTTAGAGAAACCCAAGATTCTGCCTGAGCTTCCCTGTCAGGCTGGGAGAGGGTCAGGGCCATGGGGTGTGAAGCAGAACCAAGAGCTGGGGGAGCCAGCATCTCCATCTCCACAGAAACAGAAGCAGCCCCATCGTGTCCCCATCCCATCCCCATCTCGGGAGGCCTCAGAATCAGAGCTGAGGGCATCCATTGGGGCTGGGAACACTGCAAGTTTTTGTCGTAGACCATTAGCTGTGAAACCCTCACACTGAACAGGGCCTGGGGCTTGTCGCTAGGCAGGAAGGGGCTCTGGTGAGACTGAGCCTTTGTAGCCAGGCTTAGGGCCTGGCAGAAGGTAGTGGCAGGGAGCCACCCCATTAGCCATCAGGGAAATTCAAATCAAATCAAATCAAAACCACCTTGAGATACCACCTTACGCCAGTTAGAATGGCAAAAATGGACAAGGCAGGAAACAACAAATGTTGGAGAGGATGTGGAGAAAGGGGATCCCTCCTACATTGTTGGTGGGAATGCAAGTTGGTACAGCCACTCTGGAAAACAATGTGGAGGTCCCTTAAAAAGTTAAAAATTGAGCTACCCTACGATCCAGCCATTGCACTACTGGGTGTTTACCCCAAAGATACAGATGTAGTGAAGAGAAGGGCCATATGCACCCCAATGTTCATAGCAGCAATGTCCACAATAGCTAAATTGTGGAAGGAGCCGAGATGCCCTTCAACAGATGACTGGATTAAGAAGATGTGGTCCATATATACAATGGAATATTACTCAGCCATCAGAAAGAACGATTACACAACATTTGCAGCAACATGGACGGGACTGGAGGAGATTATGCTAAGTGAAATAAGTCAAGCAGAGAAAGACAATTATCATATGGTTTCACTCATTTATGGAACATAAGAAATAGGAAGATCGGTAGAAGGAAGGGAAGAATGAAGGGGGGTAAACAGAAGGGGGAATGAACCTATGGACTCTGGGAAACAAACTGAGGGCTTCAGAGGGGAGGGGGGTGGGGGATTGGGATAGGCCGGTGATGGGTATTAAGGAGGGCACATATTGCATGGTGCACTGGGTGTTATATGCAAATAATGAATCATGGAACATTGCATCAAAAACTGGGAATGTACTGTATGGTGACTAATATAACAAAATAAAAATTTTAAAAAAAGAAAGAAAGAAAGAAAAAAGAAAAGGGACACTGCAGTCAGGTTACCTGAGTTCAAATCCTGCCATTTCCAGGCCACGTGACCGTGAACAAGTGACCTGCCTGTGCCTCAGTTTCCTTTTTTGCCCAATGGATAGTGGTACTCCCTGTCCTGTGGGCCTTGTAAAGTGTACCTGGCACAAAATGAGAGCCGCGTAGGCATCGGCTCTTGTTGGCACTGCCTCTATGGGGTGAGTGGAGGCTTGGGCATGGAGGCCCTGGCTCTTCCAGCCTCCCTCCTTGCTTTCCACATAATTAAGATGACGACTCTCTCTTTTCTCTCATCGGGGCCAGCCAGGAGGAAGGAAGACTGCTCCAGACACGGGGCTGGAGCCTCATCTGACAGCCTCATGCTGGCAGGAGGCCTGACAGAGGCCAGGACCGGCAGGGCCAGCGGCCAGGGCAGAGGGGGATTCCCAGAGTATGCAAGGTGAATGGTGCCCTCAGAACTGTGTGATGCAGAGGCTCTGGGGCCAGTCATGTGCTGCAGATCACAGGGGTGTGTGGGCGTCCAAGGGCCCCATGGACAGGGGGAGTGGGCCACCAACACAGTGGGGCAGCAAGAGGGGAATGCAGGAAGCTTTGAACACACAAGTGGGGAATTTTATCTGAGAGTTGTTTTCAGCTGGAGGCCTTTTTAAAACCTCCTTTCCACAGCCCACTGCCTCCATTCTGGAAAGGCAGACTGGGAAGAGACCCTTGCTCCAGGTCCTGGAGTCTCTGGGCCTGGCCAACCTTGAGGGAGAGAGGGGGAGAGGGTAGACAGGGCGGGGGCACTCACGTTTGATGCAGTGGTTGGTGCTGTTTGCTGTCGTCCATCCTGGGCAGCACTGTCCCCCGCAGACATTCCTCCTGTGGGGTCAGCAAAACTGGGTCAGCACAAGGGTGCTCAGAGAGGTACTATTCCCAGAGCCCCTTGGATGGTCCCACCCTCTACGGGCAGGGCCCGGGGGAAACCTGCCAGGCTGCCTAGACTATCCTTCTCTAGGGAGGCCATGTGGCCCAGGGGCAAGAAGTTTGCGACCCCGCAGATCTGACATTGAGTCCTGACTGTCATTCTCTGCGTGATCTCGGGCAACTTCACTCCCAGGTCATAGTACCCACCTAACTGGGTTGTTGTCATGATTAAAGAGAGAGAGAGAGAGCACGCGAGACCGGGAATACCTAACACAAAGAAGGCACTTCCTGGGACAATGAATGACAGTGATCATGCAGATGATGAAAAAAGCAAGTTCGGAGAGGTTCAGTGACCTACCGAGGCTCAACAATGCGTAAGTGCCGAAGCCGGATTCAAACCCGAGTTGGCCTGCCTCTAAGTCATGCTCCAACCCTACACCGCCTCTCACCAACGAATAAACACAGTGGTCCTTTGCCCCACAAACGCCGCTTATCTAAGGGCAGCTGGAAAACACACCTAGAACACCCTTCAGGACATACATATGCATCACCTGCCAACAAATGCTCAGGGGAGGAGCCTTGGCCCTCAGGCAGGCTGGTGCGTGGTGCGGGGGGAGACAGAGGGACCTGGGGTTACAGAATTTCTATTTAAGAGGGGCTTGAGGTGATGAGCTGGTAGGAAGATGAAACTGGGGCCTTGGGTTAAGCTGCCTCTGCATAGTGAGCACACTTTTTATTTGGGCAGGCGAATGGAACTTACTTAATGCGGGACAGTCCTTCCCCAGCTACTCCTTGGTGCCAGCACTGAGGGTCCCTACAGGAGACACTGGTCTGTAGTAACTGCTGGGGTACTCACCCAACTCAGCCAAGCTTTGCTTTCAGGTGTGTGGTGAAGCCCCTGTAGCACCAGCATCTTTCACCAGCCCCGACTCTCCATCTAGAGACCCAAATGCCTGGACCTGGGTGACTTCTCTAGAAGGGATCCCCCCAGAGAAGGCTTCTGAGGGCCTGGGCCTGGCCCTGGCTTTGCGGACCCCATTATTACCATCAGAATTTGTCTACTGAGCACTCATTGAAACAGGGTGAGTGGGGCAGCAGAGAACGAGCTGGAGAATCAGGGTGAAGAGGAGGGGGCCATTCCTGTGACCTCTGTGGACAGAAGAGTGAGCATCTGGTCTCGTTTACGAGTTTACTTGACATTTGAGTGGACCCCAAAGTTTGTGTGGTTTTTGGAGCCTTACAAAACATTCAAAATAAATTCCTGCAGCCTGGAAAAGCTGAAGCCCATTTCTAGCCCTGTGGCCCAAAGTTATGGGGAGCTGCCTCCCAGGGAGCTCCCAGAATGTCCTCCCAGCCAAAAGCTGGGCCATCCTGGCCACCCCGAAGCCTCTCTGGACCGCTGCCTTCCGTGGCTTCCTGGCTCTATGAAAGCCCAAGTCACTGGGTTCTGAGGAAGGGGTTGGTCCTTATACCCGGGCTTTCTGAGTGTGCGCACTGGAAGAAGGGGTGGGTATATTACCCACGCATTTGTAAGTCACTACCCCTTGTGGTGGTGACAAGTCCTCTTAGAGGCCTAGGAGGTCTTCACAAGGAAACAGACTGCATGCCCTGGGAGTTTTCTAAGAACTAGGGTCTGTTAGTGCCCAGAAAGCACAGGCTGAGGGGCCCACTTGGCTGGGAGGTCATGGCATGGAGCCCAGCCCAAGGAGGCCCCATGAGCCAGCTGTCACCCCAGATGCCCTCAGGACAGCTTTGTAGCTGACTATGGGAGGCAGCAGCTGGCCCTGCCCTGCCTGCCAGCGGTAGAGCCCTCAGGGCCTTTAGGAACACAGTGAGGCCTGGTCAGAATCAAAGGCTGCCAGGCAGGGGCGGCCAGGCTAGGGCTGGAAGGGCACTCAAGAGGGATTCAGGTGCCCAAAGGGGGACTCTGAGAGTTCTTTCAAGGCCAATATTAGAATCTTGGGCAGAGGCCCAGGGAGGTGGGAGATGACCATTCAGCTGGGAGAAGAGCATTCGGCAGGCTCTGGCTAGCTAGAGAGAGCAAGTAAGTCTGACTGGCTGGGGCATATCTGACTCAATGGTTCTGACTCCTTGGAAGGTAACACCATGAGATCATATGAGCCCTACCTTCCAGGTGACACCTCTCAACAAACATCAACTCAGGATCCAACATCATTGTCCAACCCTTGGGGACACATCTGGCTAACAGCCTAGAACACCTGCTGGTCCACGTAGGACCAATACGATTGTACTGGTCCTTTGTTAAAAACCTCCCCTGACTCTCTGTTGGCCTCTGTGAAACTGGCCAGGCCCCCACCTGCCTGTGCGGTCTAACTGCCCCCATCACCTACCTGTCCCCGTGCCCATGCCCTTCCACAACCAAGGCTATGATCCTCCAAGGCTATAAAATTTGTTGTCCCACAAAGGCACCACATTGGGCCACATTTTGATGCCTTTCTTAAACTGCTCTTTGCCTAGAATGCCTTCCCCCTCTTTGCTGATTGAAGTCCTTTGCATACTCCGAGACTTCCAGATCAAATGTTACCTCCTTTGTGTAAACCTCCCCTGATAGAGCCTCTGCCTTCCCCATTCCCCATCCACTGCAATCATTTAGTCCTGATTGTCTCAGGTTACTGGTTGTACGTGTCCCCATCTTGATTATCTTGAGAATTCTCTTATTCCTCTTTGTGTCTAACACAACGCCTGACACGTGGCATACATTTAATACTTCTTTGTTTCACTTAATCCCCTGTTTCCCAAATAATGGATGGGCCACACCCAGGTTAAGCAAGGGGGTTTTAGGTTTCCACAACCATAGCATTCATGTGAGTCGCATGGTGAAAAAGTGATCCCCCTTTCAGTGATCTTTCTAGCCTGATTAGATCAGTGAAAAAAATCTGTCTGAGGTTGGGTTCCCGTGCCAGGTCCTTCCCCCAACACATGCTAGTCTCCCTTTTCAATAGGAAGGACACACCACGCGGTTGAGCTTCCTAAGATAGGGTGTCTGACTAGAATTTGAGAACATTTTCATTTCAATTTTCTTACAATTACCCTCTTTTTATGATTAGTGGTATTATTTTCAACTATGATAGTAATACAAAGTATCCTTGAAAAATGAATTTGTGTAGAAAAATGAGTCAAGCACAGTTTGTAACAGCAAAACAAAATGTAAGTCATCTAAATGTTCAAAACCAGGAGGGTGGATAAACTGTGGTATATTCAGACAGCGGCATAATATACCACAGTTAAAATGAATAAACATGGGCTGATTATATTAACATGGCTAAACTCAAAAATCTAATGAGGAGGGGAGAAAGCAAGTTGTAGGAGGATAATACAGTATGGTATCACTTATCTGAGTTTAAAATATGCAAAACAATATTGTGTATTTTATGGAGGATTGCATCTGTAGTAATCGTGTAAAAACATACATTGGAATCATGAGTAAATTCAGGGTAGTGGCTAACTCTGGGGAGAAAGAGACAAGTTTATGGAGGGAATTTCAACTAAAAAAATCAAAAGCAAAATATGCCAAAATATTAAGGCTTGAAAAATCTGGATCGTTATATTATTTCCAATACTTTTTAAAATATGTTTGTACAAAACCTCATAATATAAAATACTTAAAAATAGATGAAATACAAAATCCTGCTATTTTTACAGTGTATAAATTTAAAGAAAAATAATAGACCAAGAGGGAAAAGATCAAGGAAAATATTATGAAAGTATTAGGCTGTGAGGCTAGTTCAAGAAACACTGAATATTGTGAAACAATGGCTTAAAAAGTCCCCTATAGACCATAAATTCCATTAGTGCAGGATCTGTGTCTGCTGTGGTTACAACGTACTGCACACACTAGCACTGTGCCTGGCACATGCTTAATAAATCTTTGTTGTGTGCGATAAATCCCCACTACATGCAAGTTCTGTGAGGACACCAGCTGTGTTGGTCTCTACTGTATCTCCATGGTCCAGCACAGTGCCTGGCATACAATAGGCTTTTCAAGTAGTCGTGGAATGAATGAATGGCCCATGGTAGTAATGCAGTTCCAAGCTTCACCAGCAGGTGGCACTTGCTCCTTGGCCCTGAGAAGCCCACTAGGCAGTTGCCAGAGAGGTCAGCCTGGCCAGAAGCCATTAGCCAGAATGAGACTGCGTAGAGAAAGCAGATGGACAAGACTGCTACTCAGCTCACTTGGAGTGGTTGGGTGGACTGCCAGAGGAGCCCACTCTTAAAGCTGCAGGAAAGAATCTGCAGGAGGAGCCAAACCCAGCATGTGATTCGATGTGTGCACCTGTGTATGACAGGTGCCTAGGGGTGGCACCCAGCCCGTGTCCTTACATACCTGTGCACATATACCAGCTTTATTGTGGTGACAATCTGCTTTGCACATCCCCACCTCATTTCATAACTTCTAATAGTGCACCCTTCCTCTCCCAACCTCCACTATTCTACCTTCGCCCAACTTGCACCTAAATGCCTACGCTATAAGCTCCTCCATGAACTGGCCCAACCTATTCCTCCAGCCTCACTCTGATGGCTTCCCTACACCAGGGTGCCATCCTGCCCCCAGGCCAGTGCCAACAGTGAGAAGCCCTCATCCTTTGGCAGTGTTACACCTCTGGGCCCCACTCCTGCCTCCTCCCCTCTTGCGTCCCCTCAGACAGCCCATTGAGCTCAGGGACCCCAGCTCCTCTGAGCTCCTCAGCCATAATTGTCCCATTCCTTTATGCTTAATGGGAAGCTTCCGTTACTAGTAAGCACATTCGTTGTTACATATCTGTCCATCTCTCCAACTCCATTTTAAGTAAATGAGTTGCTCTCTTGGCAGGAACAATAACTTTGTCTCTGAGCCCCCATCCCCTGTCCCAGGCTCTGCACACTTGCTCGTAGGAAGCATGTATTCACTTGCACACGTCAGGAAAGGAAAAAACTGAAACAAAACCGGTGCTCCATTAACACTTGTTGACTGATCCTGTGTGTAAGCAACCTGGCAGTGCATGGGTCTACTTTCTGCCTGCTTTAAGCTGGGCCTTACTGGGGAAGCAGGGAGTTCATCCACTCATTCAACAGATACTTAACGAATATCAACTGTATGCAGGCACCGTTCTAGGCACTAGTAACATAGCAATGAACAAAACAAAGCATCTGTTTTTGTAGAATTGACGTTGGTATGGGCTGGGAGACCAGGCCATAAACGCAGGAACAGGTAAAGCACGTGGAAAGGGAGAGAGGGTGGGGCAGGAGTAGTCAGAGCAGACCTGTCTCAGCAGAGATCTGAACGAAGGGAGGCAATCCTGAGGAAATAGGAAGAGTTCAGCAGCCAAGGAAAACCTGGAGCGGAAGGCCACCAGGCACACAGTCCTCCAGGGTAGAACCGAGGGTACAAGTGTCCTTGCTGAGTACTGGGACTAAAATCAACTGGTAAATGGGGTCCAGGCCATAAAGGGCCGCGAGAGACCTTCCCAGTCTCTCTGATCCAGCCCTCCTCCAGCCCCGCCTTGCCCGGGGCTCCCTTTGCCCCCATTCTGGAGACACGTGGCATACCCAGACAAGGCCAAGTGCCCCTCTGCCATGAGGAAACCCCGACTGGGGATGGGGTTGCCTCCGAGCCTCCCGACGCTGCGAGGGCGCCCCCAGCGGGCAGCAGGGGTGCCCCGGGAGAGGGGAAAAAAGCAAATCGCCGGGTGGGGGGAGAGGGTCCCGCAGATTGAGAGTCGCGCTGACACCTAGCTGCACAGGCGCACACACAGACGCACTCTCCCACGTACCCACTGTGCCAGAGCTAGAGCGCGAGCGGGCTTCCGGCCCAAAGTGCCCTCGAGCCCATTCCCCCTCCCACGTTCAGCCACGCGTGGGCCCAGCCCGACCTGCGTCCCAACTCGTACACTTGTAGCCAAGTTCAGGATTCGCTGCCAGCCCCCTTCCCGGAGATGCGTCTGCCTTGGCACGCTGGAGCCCCGACGTCCTCCACCTTCCTGCGCTCTGAGCCCGCTCAACCGCTCTGGGGCCTCAGGCGACTGGACCTCCCACCCCGTTGCCCCCTCGGGGCTCCCTCTCGGATCCCTGCAGCCCTGGGGGAGTCTGCGGGAACCGGTTAGTGGAGGGCAGGCGAAAGCATGGACGCCTTGGGAAAGGATTTAACGTCAGGTCTCGGCGAGCTGGTACGAAAGGGTGAAAATGGTGTTTCTTTGCCCTCAACTCTACGAAAGTGGGTCGGATCTCCGAGCCTCAGCTTGGGGACCCCGGTGCTTTTCCTTGCAGTCCTGAGGCCGCCTTGCTCCCGGAGAAACCAAGGGCACGAGCCCGGGGCCCTCTCCTCTCGCCTGCGCATCCCTCCACTAGTTAGCACATGGAGACCCGCCCTCGTTCCCTCCCCCCCGACCCCCAGGCTTTCCTCGGCAGTGCTCACCCCGTAAGCCGCCCTCGCGGTGGGGTTGGGGGCGCAGCCCCGGGCCGCTGGAGGGTTCCGAGGCGCGGGAGAGCCGGTGCGGCCCGGGCCCTGGCTGCGGGCTGCTGCTGGCCCGAGGGACTGCTTCTCCAGGTCTGCGCAGGTGGCTGGGCTCGCCGCGGCTGCTGCGCGCGGGGCGGCCTCCTGGCCAGCGAGCCGGCAGGCCTCCGGGGGCTCCCCCAGCCGGGCTGGGCCCGCTCCGTGGGCGGCAAGCCCGGGACTGGCGCGTCCTGCTCTCGGAATAGACTGTACACCTTGGCTGCAGACGCTGCGGGGTGACTGCCCCCGGGGCGCCGCAGCCGATTCGCGTCCCTGCCAGCCAGCTCGTATCTTCCCACTGGGTCCCTCTGAGCATGGCCCATGCCCACGAAGAGAGCCAGGGCGAGGGCCAGGAGGCCCCCGCAGGGGTTCTGCAGGGCGCGCCTGGGGCAGCGGTGGGTGGTCGGGGGCCTCATGGCTCCGGGGGCGACTGCAGAGCGGTGAGAGGGGGGGAACTGCCCCGGGGGCTTGCGGCGGCCTCGCTCCGTTCCCCGGACGGTGGCCCGCTTCTCCCGGTCTAGAGGCTCCAAGCCAGCCTTCTCGGGGCGAGGGCTGGGCGACGTGAGCGGTCCCCGGGCTGCGCGCCCCGAGCCTGGCGTCCGCTCGTCTCCAGCCAGGCGCGCACCGCCGCGGCACCTTCGCGCCTTCTGCCGTCTCTGCAGCCTTCTGAAGGGGAGACGGACGCTTTTATTTTTGGAAACCTCCCCCTGTTTTTTCGTCTCTTTTATCTACACCATGCCCCCTCCTCTGAGGGACAGCTCAGCCCCCTCATTACGGGAGAGGGAGAGAGGAATTCCAGCAACACCCACTTTGGCACCGGGAAGCGAGCGGGCGGCGAAGGGGGGTTAACCCGTGAGGAGCTGGGGGCAGCGCAGGGCTGACCCGACGGCTGGCAGGGGAGACGACGCCTGCCGGGACAGGGGCACCTGGTCACCTTTCTCTCGTCCTGGGCAAGCTCGAACTGCTGACCTGTCCCGGATGGAGCTCCTCGCCCTGTCCTCTGGAACAAACTCTCGGTGGCAGGACCAAGGCTGCGGCCTCGAAGGTCTGAAAGGAGGCCAGGAGAGGTATTAAGCTCGGCGTGACAGAGCCGGGCCCTCAGGGACCGGCGCCCGGCCCCTTCGCTTCCCGCCCCGGCCACTGGGGGCGCCCGCTCCGGGGTCGGCTAGCGCGGGGCCGCGCGGGGCCGCCTGGGGCGCTCGCCTCCCCCTCGCCGCCGCAGGATGCGTGAGCGCTGGAAGGTCGCCGGGGGGGGGGGGCGCCCTCTAGTGGAGCTGGCTGCGTCCTGGGCCACCATGCCGCCCATGCTCCCAGATCTTCAACCTTTTCCTGTTGCGTCAGGGTCCAGGCGAGGCCTGAGGCGGCGACGGCGCATCTTAGGAGAGATACCATCTTTTTAACAGAGGTGTAGACGTAGAGGATCTTGAATAAGGTCACACCAGGAAACAGCGCGTGTCCAAAAAGGGGATGAAATCCTGGCCTCCTGCTTCGGGCTCAGAAGCCCATTCTCTGGACTCCCTCGGGAATGTGCCAGAGGAGGGGTAGGAGGGATTCGACGAGTCTCTGGCTGACCTGGTGTGTGCTCGCTCACACCTTGAGGTGGTAGCCAGGGGGCGGGGTGCAAGAATGCTGACTGCCACCCCTCTGACTACCTCCAACAATGAGCTCATCATTCGCACCATGGCCCCCTGCCCTCAAGCCTGAAGACCTGGCCAGCGTGCTGGCCCCGGTGCTTTCCTGCAGCCTACTGTTCCCTAGAAAGGAAGAGTGACAGGGCAGGCAGGAGGGCACCAGTGAATAATGTCCCACGCTACCAAAGGATGGGCACTGCTAATACCTAGTGTCGGACTCTGGCCACTGCTCCTGACTGTCCATCAAAGCCCTGAATGGCTGCGTCCCCCTCTCTGATCTGTCTCACATCTTGCAGCCTCCTTTCTGCTCCTTGAACAAGACACATTAATGCCCGCTGCCCTCTCCGTGGAACACTTCTCTTCAAGATGTTTCACAGAATTAGCTCTTCATTGCTTCCCCTCTCCTGGAGTGGCCATCCCTGAGCCTCCAATCTACAGCAGCCCTCCCACCGGTACCACCTCACCCTGCTTTACCTTCATTGCTTAGTCTAATGCCCAGTTGGAAGTATCTTTTTTATTTGTTTACCTGTGTAACTGACTTACTGAATGGGCTGAACTTGGAGAGGGTCTCTGAGGACAGAGCTACATTTTTGTCCCCTCACTGCCTTCAACCATGGTATGGTGAATTTCCCTTCTCCACCTTTAATGACATCTCCAGCAGAGTCCTTGGCTTGACTATCCCCACCACCTACAAGAACAGTCTCGTTTCTGTAATTAAGACCAATTTTTAGGCACTAAAAAGTCTGGTCCTGTCCAAATCAAAACCTCATCCAGTTTGACCATTCTTGCATCCAATTTAATACTCCTCCCCTCCCCCCATGGGCCTATCCTCTGGCTCAAGACCCTGTGGTAGGGAGAGTAAGGCATGGACTGTGTTCGTTTTGTTTTTGAAGATTTACTTGTTTATTTGAGAGAGAGAGAGAGAGAGAGAGAGAGCAGGGGGAGGGGCCGAGGGAGAGGGAGAGAATCTCCAGCAGACTATCCGCTGAGTGCAGAGCCCGACACGGGGCTCGATCTCACGATCCTGAGATCATGACTTGAGCCAAAATCAAGAGGTGGACACTTAACCAAATGAGCCACCCAAGTGCCCCTTGCATGGTCTGTTTTTCTAACCTTCCCTTTCTGCTGTGGCTCCCCCGTGTCAGGGTTGGGGGAGAGATATTACAGGATTAGTGGCAAAATCCTGTGACAGGTGCCTTTGGCTGGCAGGTGCCAGTGCTCTTTCTTTCATGGGCACATCTGTGGGCTCTTGGGAGTCTCCCCGCAGGACCCCACCCTGCACTGCTGTAGCAAAGCACGTTCTGGCCAGCCCCTTGCAGACTCCTGCATTCCCTGCCTCTTGTGGGACTTGTCTGTCCGTGCCGGCACACCACTGGTGACTTGGCTGCTCCTCAGTTGGCCATAGAAGCCACTCCGGCCAGGATCCACAGTCAGAGGCCTCCAGACAGGAAGTGCACACAAGTCTCTTCATTTATGCCCATCCTCAATTCCAAAAGACACATGTTGGGTTCTCCCCAGAACTTCCTTGCTGTGCCTTGGGGCACGGGGGGTGCTTGCAACTTCCAGCAACTCAGCATCCATGGAGGGAGAGTTAAGGGGAGTCATGCTAGTCTCCTCTTCTTGGAAGCCCCCAAGCTCTGTGACTGGTTCTTTTGGCGCTTGGTTTGCGCTGAGGAGTGCCCTCAGGGGAGATCTCCCCTTTGCCTACTAATGCAACAGTTCCCTACCTCGACAACTTTCTTCAGTCCCTTTCATGTATAGACTGGAATCCAGGGATGTGGCGCAAGTGTTGTTGAACCAGTTCTGCCTTTTGGACGGTGTCTAGTACTTCTCTTTGGAATGTGAGAATATTTAGTCCTTATTGTTCTAGTCTTTGCGGCCTCAGCAGAAATTCAAAGATCACAGAAGAATCCTGTTCAACAACCTATAAAATCATGTCTGGCTTCCCAAGCCACAGTGATAGCTCAAAGGAATAGATATCCTGTCTGCCTGGCTCACCACTTTTTCCCCAGAACCTAGAACAGTGCTTGACTCCAACAGACAACCAAGAAATACGTGTTCAGTGGTTGGCTAAGTAAATGAATGACGGAATGATTCCATCCAGTAAAAAGGGCCCACATTTAGACCCACTTTAAGAGAGAAAAACTGAGTTTCTGGCAGTAGTTACTGGTCCCAGTGCATGTGTTTGCTGCCTCCAAGGCTGGTCCTAAGGATCTCCTTGAATCTTGCGCCTTGTGTTTTGAGATGAATGCCATCTGAATTTCCAGAATGTTCAGTTCTCTCCCTGAGACACGGCACCTTCCCAGCTTTGAGAAAGTCTCAGCTCCACACCTACCCCTAGCCCTGTTATCCACCCCACTCTTTAGGTCGGGATGGGGGGGCCCTCCTCTTCCCACTACCTGCCCTGCTCCTTCAGGAGCTCTCCTCTTCATCCCTCAACGCTCACCTCAGAGCCCCATGAGCCTCCCAAGGCCAGAAACCTTGGCGTCATCTTTGTCCCTGAGCTATTTTTTCCTCCCATGTGTCCAAGTCATTATTACTGCTCCGTCTCCTCCGTCTGCACTTCTGGAAGTCTGCCGCCCATTCAGCCTCTCACCACTGGCCTGGGCCAAAACCCTCATGCAGACACACTTCCCTCACCACTAGCCGCCCCGCCCACTCCTCTGTGAGTACAAGTGGTCCTTGGAAATTCCCACCCTGTTCTCCTGGGGCTGCAGCCTGGCTAATCCACTCTGAGGACTCTCCTTCTGCCCCACCCCCGTGCCATCCCCCTGTCCTGGCTCCCTCTTACCGCCCATCACTCCCTCCCCTGTAACTGTTGGGACCTGTTGATACAGCTCTTCAGAATCTCCAATCCCATAAACACTTGAGCTTTTTGTTTGTTTTTCTTTTCTAAAGCTGCCAAAATTTATGGAGCCTCCTATGGTCCAAGCACTGTGCTAAGCATGCTACATAAATTGACTCATTTAACAAAATAAAGGAGGCATTATGATTTCCACGCGTAAAAGGGGAAACCGAGGCTGGGAATAGCTACTGGCTGGTTGGTAAGTAGCAGATGCAAGACTCAAACTTCGATCATTTCTTACCCAAGCCCAAGCTTGTCAGCATGCACCATGTTGTTCCTAAGCCTGGGCTTGTGCCTCAGCAGCCTTCTTCACCGGTGGTACCTTTCCTGGCCCCTCTGCCCCTGGTACCACCTGGGTCCCGCCACTGCACATTCCCCGCCCCTTCCCTGCCTGCAGGCCCACAATCAATTCCCTGATGATATGGAGTTACCAGAACCTTTTCTCCCCCTCTACCCTTCTTGCCCAGGACAAGAAGGGGGGTGAACTGTTTCCAGCATGGCCCCTGACTCACCGTGCATCACTTCCTCACCCCTGATCCCAGCTTCCTCCCCAGTGAGGCACAGAACCCTGCTAAGCCTACTCACCCATCTGGGGGGGCTGTGGAGAGGGGGAAGGAAATCATCTCTGGAAAGTCCTTCAGAGAGAGGCAGAAGGGATTGATAAAGGATTCCTGCAGCAAAGGTTTGCTGGGACACATGCATCACACAAGGGGATGGAGAACTGCTGAACACCCAGGGCCACTTATTCGCTTTCCCATGTCTTGTTGGGATAATGCCAGCAGCCACATGGCTACCAGAACCTAAACTAAGTTGGTAAATAAAGACCAAAACGAGGAGTGAATTTCTGTTTCCTTTGCTGAGACTCAGACTTCCAACAGAATTCCAGGGATTTTTCTTCCTTGGAAGTGACTGGACCTCCAGCCCCAAATTCCTCTCCCCAGGAGAGCTTGTTCCCCCGCTCAGCACAAATAACACATTTCCCGGTTAATCAGTGGGCAGAACAGCTGAAGGAAGGCTGCTTGGGCCCCTGGCCATCCAGATTGGAGCAGCTCGTGGGCTCCGATGTCCTTGCACAGACACTGGGCAGCTGAGACCTCGGCACGGCGCAGCCTCAGCCTCCGTTTTGGAAGGTGGGGGCTGAATGAAGAGTCTCCAGCTCACTCCTGCAGGGCCCACGGGGGCTGCCAAGACCCTTCCACCTCAGACACCATGGCCTGGCATCCCCGCAGAGCTCACCGTCCCCCCGCCTCGGTCTGCCAATGCTGTCTTCTCCAGGTGGCCATGCATGCTTTTGTCTTCTGTGAACTGAGCTCAGCTCTCAGCTATTTTCTCATCTGAAAATGGAGACAAAGATGCTCTTCTTGCTACCCCCGCCTTCAGGGCAAATGAGATAACCAGTCCATCTAATCTGTGAGGGGCGGGGGGATCGATTACTGCCACTCCATCTGCCAGCTGGTATTTCTTGAGTGCTTGAAGTGCACCAGGCGTGGTGCTAAGTGTTTCCCAGACATTTTCTCATTGAATTCTCGCAGTGATTTTATGAAGCAAGTACTCCTGTTTCACCACGTAGCACATGAGGAAATGAAGGCTCAGAGAGGTAAAATGGCTTCCCCACAATCACAGAGCTAATAAGTGGCTACAGTAGAGTTCATTCCTTGGTTTGTCAGGTTCCAGGTGTGAAGACTACGCCAGCCTCCAGAGGAGCTTGCTCTGGAAACGCCCCTCTGGGTGCAGTTCTCTGGGAACTGGAAGCATTCATAGCTGTGTGTGGTGTAGTGGGGGGTGCTGATGGCCACTTGGACTGCTGTCATAGGAGAGCCCCCACCAAGCACATCCCACCCTCCTCAGGTCTGTTTACAGCTAGGGACGCATTTTGGGTCAAGGGCAGGTAAGTCATCACGGTGAGTCTCAGTGAATCTGATTCCCTCCCGTGGAGGAGAAGGAAGGAAATCAAGCTTACCCTACATCCAATTGGTTTCAATTGCTAAAGGAAGGCTCATCTTACCCCTCACCTTTTCTCTTTGGAAAAGAAAAGTGCCATAAATAGAACATCTGTATGCCCCTGTGTGGTAGGCATTGTAATTCCCATTTCACAAACCCAGAGGGGTGAAGACTCTTGCTCAAGGTCAGACAGCTAGGAGTCGAGCCAGAAGTCAACTAGAAAGTCTGGGACAGCTCCCAAGCCCATGCTGCTTTTGCTGCAGCAGCCTACCCTTGCTCCAGGATGCCCTGCAATGATGTGAAAATGCAGCTCTTCAAAACAGTAGGTTGTACTCCATTTCTCTCCATTTCCAGTCTCTGATACAAGAGTGGGCTGATTTGAAAGCTCTGTGCATTTAACTAAAGCTCAGACAATGTTTCCTACTTACCTGCATAAATTCCTCCAGGCTCTGGCTTAAGTGGAATCTTTTGGAACTCCTGGGGGATGAAATTTAGCTTCTTTCTAAGCAGAGTCTCTGAAGACCTGAGCAGGAAAACAATGTGAGCAGCCTGGAAGGCCTCCTCCTTTTAGTTCCTTTTGGTAAGACCACAGGGGTTTGGAGTGCTCCACAGGGTGGGGGGGATTTGGATGGGGAGGAATCTCATACTGTATTACCCATTCAAAATCCTCAGGGAGAAAGTCCTGTGGGCCAAAGGGCTGTGCCAACCTATCCAGGATTCTGGAATGGCTGTGCTGGAATTTGAGGACAAGGCAAGTAGCAACATCTTCCCTTGGCTGTCACGGGGGTCTCCAGCCTGTCCCCACCATTGGCTTCCTGCTGGGATGCAGTGGTCTCCCTCATACCCCAAAGGATAGGAGTTGAGGGAACAGAGAACAAAAGCTGCTGTAGGGTATTTCCCAGAATAAGCTCTTCCCAGGGAGGCCCGTAAGCAGCCTTCCATGCATTCTTCATCATCAAGACAAAGAAAGGGGGATAGCCCCTTCTGTTATCATCTCTTGACCTCCATTGTCCCCTGGATCATATGCTGAGAATGGAGACACCCAATGAGGTTCTCCCTGGTGCTTCCAATACTCTCTGTAGGACCCCAAGCTCTTGGGGACAGGCTTGGACCCTCCAACTTTTCAAGACAGGGCACAGACACCAGGCTGGGGAGTGGGAGAGGAGGCTCAGCCAGATCCCAGTGGGCCCCAGCCTGCCTGCATGACTCATTCCTTGTTTCCGTCCACTCTGGTCTGAGTGCCTTGGCCCAGGGGCCTCCAGGAGGTTGTAACACAGGCTGGCCCCTCGCCCATCAGGGCTCAGCAGACAAAAATTAAAGATCTCACTGCTCAGGAACTCACACAGACAGCAGAGGCATGCTCTGTGTTCTGCCTCACCAGACCAGACCTCAGGCCGGAGGAGGCTGGTGGCCAAAGGAGGAAGGAAAGGCGTCTCCTGCTCCTCCCCCTCCTCTTTACCCCTCACATCCAGTCATGAAGCCCTGGCCACTGCCACGCTCTTCTCACTCCTCAGGTCATCGCCTGAAGGTGGGGGTGCCACTGGCACTCCTCAGCTCCACTGCTCTCCTCCCCACCTCTGCCTGAAGATAACCGTGCAGGAGAAGCAGACTTGTAAACAATTCCTCAGACATTTTCTGGCAGCAGAGTTCTAATCAGGCCTCTCACCTGCTCAGCAACCCTCAATGACTCCCCATGGCCTCACAAATCAAGCCCCAAACTTCTCACTAGGCCTGGCACACAAGCTTGTCTCATATATGTCCCCTCATGTATCTGGTATTCAGCACAGTCCTACTTGCTCAGAATCCCCCCCTAGTTTCCTCTCCCATATCTCATCACCCAAATACTTTGGCTCACACCATTTCCTTCACCTGGAATATTTTTCCCACCCCTGCTTGCCCGTCCTTTAGCTCCTATCTCAAAGGCCACCGCTTCTAAGAAGAAGACTTCCCAGAACCCCCACCCGACCCCAAGTCTGGAAAGCTGGCTCCCTCTACTGAACCTCTGTAGCTCTCAGTGTACTACTCTCAGTGTAGCTATCATCTCTTGACCTCCATTGTCCCCTGGATCATATGCTGAGAATGGAGACACTAGGCCACAGCTGCCAGTCCTCAGCAGTGGGAAATACGTGGGGCTTTGGAGTTCCACTCTGTACTGTCATTTACCAGCTTTGTGTTCTGGTTAAAGTGACTTAACCTCTTTGAGACATAGAAATTATAATAGATGTCTTTCTAAGCATTGTTTCTAGATAGGGCAAGTGTATTTACCAGCCACACAACACTCCAGACACAACTGATTGGACAAGAGATAAGCGCCTGACCCAAGGGAGCCCTTTCATTGGTGGTCAGGGACCTAAGACTTCTGTGGGCTAACTTGACTTCAGACATCATTGGTTACTGGAAAAACCAGATTCTGTGTTAAACATTTGAGCTAATAGACTTTTCTTTGAAAACCAAACCCTGGGATCAAAACAGAACAGGCGAGTCCCAGTTCTTGAGAGCTTGCAGTCCAAGGAAGTTCATATAACCCTAGACATAAAGCCAGACAGGCGGTGTGACCTGTGCAGGGTCACACAACTAGTCAGAAACACAGAGAGGGCTAGGACTCAGGGCTCTGGACCTGGGTTTAGTACAGGGTGACTGGCCCCTGCTCCAGGGTCAAAGGCACGTGACCCTGAGCAGATTGCCTGAAGAAGAGCAAGGAGCCACCGTGCCCCAAACCAACCTGTGCTGGCCCAGCTTTTGCACAAAGGGCTCCTCTCTTCAAGACAGCGGTTAAAAGACAAGGTCAGAATATGGCAGGGAGCGCAGACCCTGGTTCTAGTCCCCCATGTGTTCCCCGTGTCCCCCCCGCCGGCCTGCCCCCTTCCTCTTCCAGATATCAATTTCCTCATCTCTAAAAAGAGAGGATTTTACTACATGAACTCAAATTCAATGTCAACACTAAGATTTTGATTTGAGGAGCAGACAGACAAGGGGTGGGTGTGGATCCAAGAAGTGTAGGATCCACAGAACGTGAACGCTGGAGGGGACCTCTCTGAGAGATCAGCCAGCCCACTCCTTCAATTTATAGTTGAGGAAACTGAGGCCCAAAGGGGGAGAGAGGCTTGTCCGAGGTCACATGAGTGGTTATTGGCAGCCTCAGCTCTTGAACCACGGTCTCCTGACTCCCAGACCTCTCAACTCTTTCTCTTTCAAGTCCCTCAGGAAGCTGGGAGCTATCTGGATGCCTCAGCCAGGAAAGCCCAGAGCGGCTGCGCATGTCAGCAGCAGGGCCTCAGAGCCTGGGAACATCTCTGACAGGGTAGGTGCAAGTGCCAAAGCTGCTGGTGGGGAGGGATGGGGCTGGGGGCCAGGGAGGGCGTATTGGAGATAAGCTGTCAGCATCTCTCCTCTTCCAGTTGGCAAGAAGAAACAGAGAAGGGTCCATGATGGTTGAAGGGAAACAGCCCCCCTTCTGATAGAGCCATTGCTCCATGGAGGGCTGGCGTCACCTTCTCTCTCTCCCTCTCTCCTCTCTCTCTCTCTCTCTCTCTCTCTCACACACACACACACACACACACACACACACACAATCCTCCCGTGCCTAACTCCTGGGAACTGTCGCTCCACATCCTTGGTCTCAAGATGTATATTGATATTCTCAGGGGCACTATTTGGTGGGACCTGGAGTTTCTTTCACTGCCAGAGATGTCTCCAAGAATCTGCCTACCTTTTAATGCTCAACCTGTCATGATGCCCTCGCATTCTACAAACATTTTTGAGCATCAAATATGCACCCAGGTGCTGTGCTAGGCACTGGGGATGGGTAGGACATCCTCAATGCCAGTGTCATGGTGAATGCTTCAATAGGAGAATTAACAGTCGCTTGGGTTCACTGAAGAACTACTTACCATGCAGGGTGGCGGTTGGCTAGGAAGAGTTTCTCAGAGTCTTGACTTTGACTTGAATCTTGAAGGCTAAAGGAGAGGTCGCCATGTAGGGGAGGGGAATGTGCCAAGGACAGGCCCTGCACATGCAAAGGCAGGGGTGTAAGGTGAAGTCTGGGCTATTGGGGGGAATTTCAAGTAGCTCATGTGGCTGGAGTTTCAATGGGAACAGAAGTTACAGAAGGGGAGATGAGGCTGGAGGGGTAGGCTGGGATCAATTCATGGGGGGCTTAGGTCTAGTCCGCTCCTTTATTCCGAAAGATGAACCTGCCCCACATGCAAGCCATCACCCTGGAGGGCACAGACTATTTATCTGGAATTCTGGAACTGCTGTCCTCTGGTCAATAGCAGGGAGCCATTGGTGTGGGGAGGAAGCAGTGTACTCGTAATCCCTGTCAACCCCCCAAAGCCACCCCAAGTAAACACCAATCGAAATAAAGCCCATGAGCCTGCCATGAGGGCTTAAAACAATCCTCCAGCCCTGCTTCCAACTAGTCTATTCCCCCACATGCCTCCACTTTTATAGAAATTGTGGAACTGCCAATTCAGTAGGTTTGGCCTGGCCCCGGACTCCTACTGCCATGGCCCACCAACCCTTTCCAAACCTTTCCCCAAGTACTCCCCTGAATTCCCACTCTCTCTGGACCCAGATTTTCCTGGAGACTCAGCCCCCCTAGTTAGTCTCCTGTCCCCAAGTCTCGTTCTTGCTGGGCCTCAGATTCCTCTCCAGTCCCATGAGTTCATGTTGTTGAAGTTATGTCATGCTGAAGTATCATAATATACATCTCCAAGCCCCACTCTGCAGCCTCCAGCTTAGCTTTGCCCCATAGATAGATAAGCCATATGTGCTTGACGTCAAACAGAGGGCTGGGGAGGGCCTGGTGTATTTCAGCCACCATTCATTAATCATCCCTTTGTCAGGCATTGGGGTTGCCAAGAAGAAGGTTTAGCCCCTATCCTCAAGGAACGTCCAGTGTAGTGGGAAAGGCAGCACCACATATCACGGTAAGTGCTATGATTGAGATGAGTTCAGGGTGCGATGTGAATATAAGGACAGAGACCTCCAGGCTGGGAGTATGGAACAATTGGTCAGGGAAGATCCTACCTACGATGCTGTCTGAGCAGAGTCTGGAAGGCAGGCCAGGTTTCAGCCTGGAGAAGAAGGAAAAGGATAGTGAGGAGTGGGCACAGCAGTGAATACCAGAGCCAAGTTTGCAAAAAATTAAACCACACCAGAGTCTACCCCGTTTCCTTTTTCAACGGAGTTACTGATCAGAGAAATTTTTGCCAGAAATTTGAATGGTAGTCAAATGAAATTAAAACGAGATTCAGTGTGGATAGGCTGGGGCAATGAGGAGTCTACAGTAATGTGGCTAGATAGGTGTGTTGAAATCATCATTCCCCACGTTGAGGGATAGGTGAAGATTGTGGAGATCTACAGTAGCCCATGAGCCAGGGCTGGCACCTTCACAAGACTTCTCACAATTTGGATGAAGTCAGAAAAAGCATTTTTATCAAATTTTCACATGACATAGGACTGGAGGAATAAATGATAAAAACTGGATGACAGAAGCAAGATATAAACTGATCTAGATAAACTGAGATTTAATAGAGATAAGTGAAAAACTCTTGCATCTTGGTCCAAAATAAGTAATAATTAAAGGATGAGGGATACTTGCTTTGATAGCAGTTCATGTGAAATGACTTTATTTGGGCAGAGTGTTGCGGGGGAGGTACAGAGACTGTTGAAAAGGGAGATCCTGGTTAACTACTGGTTTGAAATAAACTAACAATGCAAACTGCTAAAAGGCCTAGTGCCATCTTGGATGGAATCCAGGGCTTAGAACAGGAAGGGTAAGAGTGTACTCCCAGCTATGCAGATTGTTTAATGCTGCTGCCATGTTTTGGATGGCTTGTTACAACTCGGCAGCATGTCTAGGAGAAGGTGACCTGAAAGAGATAAATACAACCTGGGAGGAATACTTGAGATGCTGGAGAAAAGTCTGGCAATGTTCAACTGTTTGCAAGATTATTGGGTAAGAGAGGGATACAGTTATTCTGTGTTTGCATTAGTCATAGCAGGTTCACTGCAGTAACAACCTCAAGACAGTAATTGATTTTTTCGTTCATGTCAAGCAGGACTCAAATTCACAAGGTCACGCAGGGCCCCAGGATCCTTCCATCATGGAGCTCTAGTATAGACAATTCTTCCTCCTTCTCATTCAGCCAATAGATAGAAGAGGGGAAAACATGTGGAGTTTTGCACAGGGCTTTTCAGGGCGATGTCTGGAAGAGGGCAAGCACCATTCTGTCCACATTCCATTGACGAGAACTCAGTCACATGATCACACCTGACGACAAAGGAGGCTGGAAAATGTAATCTGACTGTGTGTCCGGGAGAAAAAGGCTATGGGGATGTGGGCTTTAGAGCTGTGGACATGGGAGAGATTGCCTTAGGGTGACAAGAGTTCAGAGTTTAATGTATCCACACGAGGACTTGCATATAAATAATGTAGACTTTGCAGCATTATTCATAAAAACCTAAGGTTAGCTAATGACTAAATGCCCATCAACTGGTGAAATCTGGCATATCTATATGATGAAATACTACTCGTCAGTAACAAGGAGCGGGCTACCGACACATGCTACTACACGGATGGACCTCAACAACATTACGCTCGGTGAAAGAAGCCAGTCACAGCACCGTATAGCGTATGCTTCCCTTTATATGAAGTAGTCAAAAAGGGCAAAACTACAGAGACAAAGAAGATCCCAGGGATACGGATGGGAGAAGGGGGAGGGAAGTTACCAGGAAGTGGGCACAAGAGATCTTATTGGGGTGATACAAACGTTCTAAAACTGAGTGATGGTGTTGGTTGTACAGCTTGGTAGATTTACTAAAAAATAATTGAATTCTTCATTTGAAAATGGTGAATTATATTATGTATTAATATGCCTCAATAATATTTTTTAAGAGTTAAGGGTTTAGTGCTTTGAGATTGAAGGAAGGAGAATAATCCTGCAAAGGAAACAAGAATATCCAAAGTGGGAAAAGGAAGTGGCACAGAATCTAAGAAAGGAGATTAATTTTTTTAAAGATATTATTTATTTGACACAGAGAGAGAATGAGAGCACAAGCAGGGAAATCGGCAGAGGGAGAGGGAGAAGCAGGCTCCCCACTGAACAGCGAGCCCGATGAGGGGCTCGATCCCAGGACCCTGGGATCATGACCTGAGCCGAAGGCAGATGCTTAATCGACGGAGCCACCCAGGAGCCCCAGGAAGGAGAAGATTTTAAAAAGGAATGCATGGAAACTCTAATCAAAGCTACTGAAATGTCACATAAAATGGGAAGTCAATAGTATTGTCTCTGTCACAGCAGAGTTCACAGTGTTGTTCCAGGTCCAGGATCAGGTACAAGAAAAAACACAGATTTCCACTGACAATAGGTACAAATTTTGGAGTTGTCCAACAGCAAGACAGACCCCACTGCTGAGTAATGAAAGAGAGGCTGGATGTGCATCGTAGAAAGGCTTTCTACGTGGGAGGAGACCTCTAAGGGGGCCTGAGTCTGTGAAGGGCCCAGGGTTTTTCAAAGATTTGATCACCTCCCTTTGCCCAAGTCTCCTCTCCACTCTTGGCCTTGGGGTCCTCATCTCAGGCACTGAGAGCTCCCTGTTGGGAAAGCAGAGTGGCTCTGCCTCCTGAAACCCTAGGCATCCTATAGCCACTGAGGGCTCCTTAGAGCCCTGAGCTAGCTCAGGGGCCAATAGTCTGTACAATGGCAGGTTTCACCAATGTCAATGCAGAGAACTGAGTAATCCTGGGAGACCGGAGGAAAATAGTCTGAAGAGCCAGAGAGGGAAGACCCTAGAGGATTAGTGCTCATTTTAAAATCACACTTGTCCATCATCCCCCAGAGTTCAGACATGGGAGAGAGAGAATGTGAGATGAAGCTCATGGCAGCCATGTGGACAGTTCCTGAGATAGGAAGAAGAGGAGGAAACGAAACACAAATGTAAATGCACATCTTCTCAGGGGTAAAAGGGAGCTGGGGACCCACCATGTGAGTGGATTAGAAGAAGTTAATGTAGCTTTCCTAATTGGAGCTTTGTTTGTTTGATGCCTTGTCTTCGTCACCTGCCCAAAATGGCCACCATGGCATAGAAATAAAAAACAACATCTACAAGTTGGAAGAATCGTTTTTTTCCAAGGACTTGGAAAGCTGTGTGAAGCTTCTGGATGGCCCAAGTTGCCATGGTCGTGACTGAAGCTGCTGGCCTTGCTCCCGTCTGAACTCTGATTCCATGGCAAAAGGGAGAGAATCCTTCTTAGCTCCTAAGTGGACCTGAGACACTCTGGTACCACCTGGTCACCAAAACAGACACTCGACAGGCAACCCATTCATCCAGAAAACACTTGTTGGGCATCTTCAATGTGTCAAGCCCCCTCACAGAGCTTGGAGTCTATTCTCTCTGAGGTACAAGGAGGCCTGCCCCACAGTTCCGGGAAGTATGGCGCCCCAGGTGGGTAATAGAGCTGGAGAAAAGCGAGCTAAGTGCATGCTTCTGAGCCTGCCTCAAGGAATCAAACCCAGAAGTCTTTCTCGTCTCTAGACAAGAACCACAGCTGAGAAGAGAGGAGAAAGGAGGGGACAGCACCAGGAGCACAGGTCAGCTGAGAGTGGTGGCTTTTAAACTTTGTAAGCACAGCTCGTGGTAAGGACATCCTACAACATGGTTCACCACACAGGGGCAACCATCTATACCTGGAGCGACTTACCCTTGCTACATACAATGTGATTTCATTTTTTTCTCCTTTGGGATGCTGCTGTGACTCTCTACATTGATTTCACAACCCACAAATGTATTTCAGCGCTCACCTAGGCTAGAGGTACATATGGGCTCCACCATCGTGGTCCTGAAGAAGTCAGATAACTCGGCCAATCAAGAGCGAGAGTTGCTGAGCAGCGACTGGGATGGTCCATGGATTATGCCCCAGAAGAAAGGTCTTCAGGCCCTCAGCCTGGAGAAAAAGGAGTCAAAGGAAGATTCTATCAGGTCTTCATATGTATTAAGATGTTTGTTTAATGTAGAGACGTGGTGAGGATTTATTCTTCGTGCTTGCTGAGGACAGTGTGAAGGGAAGCTCGGATGTCAGTTCAACACAGGATTTGAAGGTGAGTACATGTGGGGAGAAAGGGCAGCAAGAGATTTACACACTAAAAAAGGTTCGTGTGACATTCCTCCTGTTAAAGGAAAGGGAAAGGCAGAGGTCCTTAAAGGCTGGTTAAATTCTTGTCAATCTGGAATGGCTTTAACGTTTTTTCCAGGAGAGGGGGAGGGGCTATGGCTTGAGGTGGTCTCTTCCAGCCCTTAGCTGTCATGACCCCTCAGTTTGTCCCAACCAAACCCATCTGTGGACTTTCACGCTGGCTCAGTGTTCGCTGAGGAAGGTTGGGCTAGATCTGTAGGATCCCCGGGCAGAAAAGCCTCCCTGTTTTCAGACCCTGGGAAGAGAGCCAGGCCAGGGCAAGTCAGAGAGAGAGGACCCGCAGGGGTGGGTGAGGGGAGGAGGGCTGCACGCTGCATGCCAAGCACTCTAGACCGGGTGAGAAGCCCGGGGCCCGGGGGCAGGGGCACGGGAAGGGGCCCCTAACAGGCCGTGAGCTCAGTGGCGGGCGGGAGACAGGTCTGGCTCTTGTCGTACCTGCACTAATGAGCTGGAAGCAGGCGGAAACAGCCCAGCATGTGAAGGCCCGCAAAGGGAAGGCCCTCCCCATGCCAGCTGGACAGGAGAGGACTGAGCAGGGTGGGAACGAAACCCGTCCCCCTCTCCACACCCTGAATTCTCAAGCTGGAGGCTGGGACTTCCAGGAGAAGGGACTTGGGAGGTCAGGGCAAATCAGCTGAGGCGGGAATGAGGCCTCCTGGGGGAAAGGGATTAGAAAGATGCCAAAGGTCGGTGGCATAGGGGGAGAAAGGGCCAAGGGGCTTCAGAGGCACCCTGCCAACCCTGTGGAGGGTAAAGGCCTCAGGGGGTCGTCAGCTGTAGCCGCAGAACCCAAGGAGAGAAACTGAACGGAGGCAAAGCCTGCAAGGTCGACTGGCTTAATAAGGGCAGGCAGAATAGATGAGTCCGCCCAACCCTGCCAGGGCAGCAGAAATGGCCACAAGTATTCACAGACTGTAAACACCAAGAGGGACGGGGCTTGTCTGGGTCTGCAGGGACCTGGCTAGGCCTGGCAGGGGAGAGGCAGGGCTGAGGCGGAGGCCTGAGCCTGGCATTCTCTGCAGTGAACTGTCTAGAGGCCCTGGAGGAAGGATCACTTTGGAGCTCCACAGCCAATTCACAAAGCCTCCCTCGAGCCAGGAGCAGGACATAGCCCCAGACGGGTCACTCCTGCAGGGATCCAGGATCTAGGAACTCAATCCTGGCGTTTCTGTTCGGACTCTAGGCATGGCACTAGAGTGTGGGGGAGCCCACTCTGCCTCCTAGTATCAGGTGGGGCCAGGGTTGTGGGACAAATATTTATGTCGCATCCACATGAACCTTTCCTATGATCCCTCCCAGTGGCTTCCTCACGCCTCCTCCATTCCTGGTATGGAAAAGTTCTACCAGAAGCAGAAGCCTGTGGTCCAGCCTGACCTGTGTGCTCCTTGTGCAGCACTGGCTGCACAGAACCGAGGCTGTGACCAGGGACAAGTCACCTCTTGTCTTGGGGCCCCAGTTTATCCACGTGTAACATGAGGAGACTGAGCAAGCTCTGTATGCCACGACTTTCATTGGTACAGCCTTTCCCACAGCCTGTGGTTCCAAACGAACAGCCCGCCCAAGTCAAAGGTGGACCTAGGACGCAGGAGGTCACCCACTAGCCTGTGACTAAGGCAGGCTTTGTTCATTTGTCTGCCAAGCAGCCCTCCTCTTGCTCATTCTGATAACAACATCTCTTTCTCTTTAGGGAATTGCCCTTCTCTTTTCCAGATCATTCTAATGGGGCAGTCAATTGCAATACCTGCCAGGGGGCACATGACTCCAACTGGCCACTCAGGTTCTCTGTCATGATTTGTCCCTGGAGCAGAGACACACAGTTAGAACTGGCTCATCCAGTGGCAGCTTCCAAAAAAGACATACTCCAAGGGGTTCCTGGAGCTGAGCCCTGTCGCTGCCTAGACAGTTTCTAGATACCTACCCGTTTAATTCTTCTATTTTGTTTGCTCCTAAAATCTCTCTGGTAACTCCACTCTTTTTTTTTTTTTTCTTACGTACAAACTAGAGTTCTTGTTGTTGCTTGCAACCCAAGAACCCTAATTTATACACAAAGCAAGAGAGAGAGGCCCGGTGGATTAGATGCCGGGCCCCTCCTCCCTGCAGGCCTCCCTCATTTGTGACCCCAGGGCCATAGGCTCAGCTCTGCAATAGCACTGGGTTTGTGTAGGAGACATGGCGGGACAGCGTCTGTTTGCTCGACTGGACTGCGAACGTCAACAACCAAGGACATCTGTATTCTAGATACACCTTGTTCAGGGTCTTGCATGCTGCAGCTGTTCAGTATCATTGAATCAAGATCTAACAGCTCGAAGCAGGTAACTGCAGTGGGGACAAAACTCAACAAGTATCAGGGGATAATATGTGGAGGGCAGATCTAATCAGCTGCTGAACAGACCAGGGCTGGGACAAGGCAATTCCCAGGGCATGCACATGATTTGTGCTGGGAAGAAGTGTTCAGGGCTCATTTCAGGGTTTTGGGGAAGGCCCACACTGTCCCCCCCAAATATCTCTTCCACCTCTTCATGAATACTTCTCATTCCTGAAACAAGAGGCAAAGGCATTCAGTTAACACTTAAATATAGGGCTGGAAATACATCTGCCCCTGGGAGAGTGAAAACAATGTTTTCATTCCCTCTGAAGTGTAAATGATGGGTGTAGACCCTTCCTCGAGAGCAGAGCCAGATGGGAGAAGAAGGGTTGGGAACATAAAGGTTTTTAGGGTGTGGAAAGTGAGAACAAGTCTGCAGGTAGAACCAGAGGACAGACAAAGCGCTGGGAAAGAAGGGCCAGTACACTGTAGAGGATACACATCTGCTTTGGCGGCAAGTTCTGGAAGCTGACTGGGGCAGACTTAAGTGGGGAGAAAGAAAGCACCCTGTATCTTTTGCATAAAGGAGCCAGACCTGGGAAGCCCGGGGCCAGGGCAGCTCTGGGAGTCTGGGGCACAGGAACCCACAGGCTGGCTGGCTTGAGATGATTCCAAGCCAACTGTTTTCTGTGGTCAGTAGTGACTCCACCCCAGATTCAAGTTCCCCAGGAGAAAATCTGATGAGTGTACCTGGGGTCCTGTGCCCCCACTTTGGGTGTGGAGAGGTGGGAGAGTCTCCACGGCTGACAACCCCATCAGGAATGGCTGGAATGGGCGCAGCGGAGTTCCCCAAAGGAAAATTGAGTTTCCTTTATCTGAAGAAGGGGAAGGAGTGGTGGGCATATGCACACAACAGATGTTCACTACACATGGCATGTCAATTTAGAGTGGAAGGAGATGAGTGGGGTGGGGTATGGGAATTGCCAGGACACTCCAGAATCTGCCATAGGAGCCAAGGCTCTGACTCCAGCCCTGAATTCCATCTCCCTCTCCCCCTATAAAAGCAAGCTCAGGGAAAGAACACTGTTTCTGCTCTTGACAGCTCAATAGAATTGTCTCCTTAGCTTCCAGTCACGCTCAGCTCCTGCTAGAGTAATTACCACCCACCTGTTCTCCATGCAAGAATTCACAGCCAGTGGACACACATCTGGCCTGCAAAAGACATGCTTGGGAGTCTCCCAGGCTGCTTGGAACAGGCTGGGGACAGCACAGGGTCAGCCACCGATTCAAAGGCAAGGAAACAGCTGGCCTGAGAGCCTCGGTCACTGTGTCCCGAGCAGCTGCATACCCCTCCCCCTCCAGGCAGCTTGATGGATGTGGGTCAGGTGTGTCCTGGGACGAGCAAAACCCCTGGGATTCAATACTCGGCCCTGCCCCTGCCGTCTTCCTCCATCGTATGGCTGTCCTCCCCATCCCCACCCGCTTCTCCAGTGGTAAAGGAGGGGCTGTTACCTTGCTTTTCTTAGGATTCCTTTATTTTTCTTCCCATTCCTGCTCCCTTCTGAGCACCCCGAAAGTTAGGGGAAGTCCAGGTAAGGTTTTAATGGGAGGGCCAGAAATATTTTGGTGGTGAAAGTAAATGCATCCACGTTTTAAATGTGTGAGTACAGAACTGAATGGGGCCCAAGGAGGCCTCTAGGCCAGTGGTTTTCAAACTTAAAATAAAAAATTCGTAAAAATCTTTGTGCAGTATTTCAGCATTCAACAAATATGTATTGGATACCTACTGTATGCCAGGAGCTGTGCAGGAGGTTACAGCCGTGGCAATACGGACACGATTCCTGCCCCAGCAAGCTCCCAGTCTAGCAGGGCGGGCAGACATTGAACAAATAATGAGGTCAATGGATTGATAATGAGTCACAATTGCAGCAGAGCAGTATAAGAGTTGCATGTAGCTAGGTGGCCTAATACGGACTTGGGGGCCGGTGTTGGGGAAGGCATCCCCAAAGAAGTGACATGTGAGCTGAGATCTGGCAGGTACATAGGAAAGAAGCAAAGAGATGGGGAGAAGAGGGGTCCAGGCAGGACATACTATGAGAAAAATCCCCAACGTAGGAAAGCACTTATGTTGGAGGAAATTGCCGAAGGTCACCGTGGTGAAGCTGGGCAAGCCGGGTTGGGGGGCAAGAAGGCCAAGGGATGCAGGGACTGCAATGCCAGGGCTTCGTGGGCAGCTCAGAGACGAAAGCAAGAAACTGGGGGGCTGCTCTAGCTGAGAAGGGGCTGACCTCTTTACTCCCTGCCAAACACATACACATACATTTGCTTGCCTTGTGGCCACTGAGGCTTCTCGGGGGAAACACACGGTTTATCAGAACACAGCTTGGAAACTACTAATCTGGCCCTAGTTGCCATTTTCAGATGAGAAGAGTGAGACTTGGCAGTCATCCACCCCCAGTGCCCTCTCTGTCAATTCTGGGCACCTCACCCAGCCTCCCTGGGGAGAGCCTGGCTGGATATGATCTGGGGACAAACTCTGAAAACACTGCACAACTTAAGGTTGCAAGAAAGAGGGGGCAGTCTCAAGCGCCAGCCCAGGGTTTGGCATGGGGGACGGGGACCCAAGGATGAGATTTTGCCCCTTGCCTGCCCTGGGGCCCTGTCTCCCCCTATGCTGAGAGAGCCCCGGACACCCAGGGCCCCTCCCCATTGCTCATCAAGAGGCACAGGAAGGCCGCCTGCCAGGATAGCAGATCCCACCCGAGCTCCAGCCTCAACATTCTTCTCCACCCGGGGGTCAAGGTCAAATGTGGGGTATTTTCCCAAGCCTTGGGGAATGAAGGCGCCTCCTGACATCTACAGCGACTGCCCCCAGCTAAAAGGGCAGCTACCGAGAAGTCAATCTGGAGAGGAGAGCAGTCAGCTCACTCTCAAAGCAGAGCTACCAGGGACAGGGGGCAGGGGAGGAGGGGACTGAAACATATCACTTTAGTCCGGGAAAGCAGAAATATGAAGCTGGTGAGAGGAAAGGGGGGTGCATGGCAGGAGCCGAGGCTGGGATTTTCCTGACCCAACCCAGCTGGTCCTCATCTAACTAAACCCCAGGGTCTGGCCTCTCTTGAGACCCTCACTGGCCCGTCTGCAGCTCCTGGGCAGAAGCCTGAAGACAAGCTGGACCAAGGCCCCCCTGCAAGGGCCAGGCAGGACAGGCATTACAGACCTCTTCGCAGCCCTGCAAGGGGACAAAGGCCAAGAAGGTCGGGCTGGTGGAAAGGTTCTAACAACGAAGGAGGAGGCAGAGGCAGTCCTCTCTGGGCCAGATCAGGAGTAGCCCTGGAGAAAGAAGTCTCTTGGGGTCCAGAAGGTGGTTTTGTCAGCCAAGGCTGGCCTGAGGCTAAATTGTGCCAAACAGCCTCCTTCCTTCCCACCTGTCCCTCTGCCCCGTATCTGGACACACCGCTCTGTGAACATCGGCACCTGCCATGCTGTCCTCCTCCCCCAGAGGAAGGCAAGCATAGAGGAACGAGCAACAGATGTCAGAGGGCCTGAATTCAAGTCCTAGCTGCTTCCCATTGTTACCTGTGTGATCTTCAGCAGAGATGGCAACTTCTCTGAGACTCCACTCCCCTGTCTGTAAAAATGGGATGAAAAAAACCTACAAGAGCACTGTAGAAATGACCGAATGAGAAAATGAAAGTAAAGATCTTTGTTAGCCCTTATTTAGTTAGCCACGGATACTCCTAACATGACAGGGAGAGAGGAGGGGGAAATGGGGAAGTACTGGGGGACATGTGAATTTTCAAGATGGGGGTCCTCAATAAGTTGGGGAGCTTCCAAAAGTTTCATACCTCATTGCCAAGCTAGAGGCTGGTCTGGATCATGGGCGGGTATTCTCTGTTATAAAGAAAAGGAGAAGAGGGAAGTCAGGTCTCACAACACGCGTCAGCCAAGAGCCTGGGCAGACAGCGTCTCCTGCAGAGGAAGGGCTGGTGTTCTCCGCTCCGTTGCCCTCTGGCAGCCACTTAGCTCCTGTTTTCCTCATTAAGGATGGCCGTAGCCTGGTCCCCTTTACACTGCTGATACAAGGTCCAGAAAAAGTCAGAGTCCCCAGACAGACGGCATCTGCTACTTTCAACAGCGCCTCCTGGGTGGATCAACAAGGTGGGGCCAAAATTAGGGCAGTTTACAAGGAGTCGGGACAGAGAGCACCAAGTCCTGGGAGTGGAACCCAGGGCCCAAAGACTTCGCCGTGTCCAGCAATGCTAAGCATCATGGAAACCATAAAACATAAAAAACTACTATGTGTTGAGCACGCACTATTGGCTCTGTGCTCAGCACTAAATCGTATTATCTCATTTAATTCCCATCATGACCCTATAAAATTGATACTATTATTATTTCTATCGCAGAGATAGAGAAACTGAGGCATAGAGTAATTAAGTACCTCAACAAAGGGGCTTATATTCATTGGGGAGGCAAGACAATGGGTTAATACCCCCCCATGTGAGAAGGGAAAAAAAATACGAACCGCTCCCCACCATCCCAGATAGCCCACTTCTCAGGTTCCCTTCACCACCTACCTCAGTTTCCCCTGATTTCCAGCTGCCACTATGGCGGCTGGACTCACAGGGTAGCCGTCACTCCCTGTCTAGGGATGGTCATGCTTATTCTCCCAAGTTTAGCTAAGGCATGGTCAGATTTTTTCAAAAGGAACTTATCTAGAAAACTTAGAAGAAAATAGAACAAAATGAAAATATAAAAAGCCAAGGCTCTGGGAAGAGATGAATTTATAAAGTGGTTTCATGTCCTAAGATAAGGAAAGTAATAAGAGCTGCTGGTTGTGCCAAGCTTCAGACACTGTATTATGCTCTTGATATATGTTATTTTGTTTAATCCTCAAGGGTATCCACTGAGATAAGTATTATACCCTCATTTCACAAATAAGGAAACAGATGCTTAGACAGGTTAAGCAATTATCCAGGTCACACAGTTTGTAAGGAATGGAGCAGGGGGTCAAATCCACCCTTGCTCTTAAGCACCTAAATAAAAGAGATGGGTGTGGTGGGAGCAACTGTCCCAGGGCCGGCCTGAGCCAGCCAGATCCTAAACTGAAGGGCTTCAGCTCGGCCCCACTGCTCCAGCGGATAAATGTTCAGCTACAGCTCAGGAAAGAATTGGAACGCTTTTCCTCCTGGACAAAGCAGGAAAAACCTTGGCGAGTCTGTACCTTCCAGGTCTCCCTTTTCTCCCGCTTAGGCAGACCAAAACTAAACAAAACAATCAAAACAAACCAATAAATCAAAACCCTTGAATTTGGACTTGTCCTTCATTTCACATTACCCTCATGACATAATTTCCACGATATTTCATTGGTTAATCATTGGCCAGAAGGTTCCTGAAGCAAGAGCTAATATGAATGAGCCCTTAACTGTGCCAAGGCCGGGCACATAACCAGTCCTTGGCATGTTGTTGTTGCAATGCCCACCATTGAGAGACCTCTTTCTGTGACCACATCAGCAAGTTAGCTGACTCCCTTGGCATAAAATAATATGAAATTGATTACTAATTGCATAGTTGATACCAGCAGTTATTCATAAGTAATATTTACTGAGCTGTTGCTACATGCCAGGTTTTAGACTGTGTAGCTTGCCTACATGGTCTCTTTTCATCTTCATAACAACATGGAAAGGTAGAAAGTATTTTTATTACTTCTTTTTACAGACAATGAAACTGAGGCCTGGAAATATTCTATAACTTGCCCGAGGTCACACAATTCCCAAATGGCACGTCTTCGGTTTGAACCTAGATAGCTAAGTCCAGAACATGCACGGCTAACCTCCATACTGCACAGTCTCTGATAATGAGTCTGACAAGAAGATTACGGGGAGGGGGTCAAAGAACTAAAATGTTGTTTGTGCTGGGGCAGGGAGAGAAAGCATCCTAGAGCGGGTGGGCCCTACTTGAAGAAAGGACAAGATGGGTAAAGCAAAAGAGAGGTAAGTTTTAGGCTGGAAGATGATCCCCGAAGTCCCAGGGGACCCACAAGTGGAACATCAGGAGGTTCCAACATCCTTGGAACAGGAGGAATTGCTACCCCTCTTAAGCAGTGTCCTTTGGCTGTCCAACAAAGGACTCGGAGCTTGAACAGGAACCTACAGGGTCTCTGGCATCAGAATGGAGAGAGAGAATGGCCATAGCTGTCCTGGGAGGCCCTGGGCATAGGTTGGCCAGAGTCAGATGGACCCCCTGTCATCTCCACATTGACCACAAGGTTTGCTTTGAGGAAGATGTTTTGCTTTGCTATGACTGTGGTAGGGTTGCCCCAGTGAGTATGGGCTCGGGCCCGCAAATCTGTAAGAGTTCACAGAAATCTCAGGGAGGAGCTTGAGTTTCACTTAAGCCATAAAAATGTTGGGGCTGGGGTAAGGGGGGGAATTTCATCCAATGGGTCGCATAAGTACTTCCTTGCCTAGGAGCTGGTCAGAATGCTAGCTCCAGGAAGAGAAGAACCACTGCTGGCCAGGGGAGGTCTGGATGGGAACATGTGTGCAACCCCAGGCTCGGTCCTGGCTCTCACATGCACTGATGGAATTTCACTTAGCTCCAGCCTGGCCTGGCCCAGCAAGCCTGCAGCCAAAGGCAGCCTGGAAAGAAATGGCCAGCCCTTCTGAGAACCAGGCTGAGGCTAGAGGAGTGAAAATCCTGGAGGATTCTTCTCCGAGCAGGCACCTGTGTGAGAAGTCCCTGGCTCCCGTCACCTGCGTGTGTAGCCCTCACTGCATGCACAGTGCCCTTGCTGACTTCTGTTGTGGCCATGGGTGTGCCTGTTTTGTTCTCCTATTACACTTCAAGTCGCTATCGCTCCAAGTGTGGCCCATAGACCAGTAGCAGCAGCAGCACTTGAGAGCTCGTTAGAAATGTTGACTCTCATCACAGAATACTGGACCAGATGTTGGATACAGTAGTCCCCCACTTATCTGCAAGGGAGACATCCCAAGACCCCCAGTGGATACCTAAAACCGCAGGTAGTACTGAGCCCTATATATACAATTTTTCCCTATACATACATACCTATGATAAAGTGTAACTTACAAATTAGGCACAGTAAGGTTGAACAACAGTAACTAGTAATAAAATAGAACAACAGACTGTAATAGAAGTTATGTGACTGTGGTCTCTCTCTCAATATATCTTATTGTTCTGTACTCACGCTTCTTCATGTGATGAGGGGAGAGGATAAAATGTCTTGGAGATGAGATGAAGTGAGGGGAGTGACGCAGGCATTTTGACACAGCGTTAGTCTACTAGTAACCATCTGATGATATGGACAAAGGAGGTTCATCTTCTCCCAGACCTGATTGTGGTTGACCTTAGGTAATCGAAACCACAGAAAGCAAAACCGTGACTAAGGGGGCATTACAAGATCCCCAGTAATTTTGAATGCACATTACAGTTTGAAAAACACCACTACTTGGAAGCAAGAGTTATCTGTGGCAAAGCTATCTTTGTACAAGTATACTTCTGTATCCCAGCTGCTTGGCAGTAAGTAGGTACTCAATAAATATGTTTTAACTTTTTATTTTGAAATAATTTTAGACTTATAGAAAGTCACAAAAAGAGTACCGGGGTCCCATATACCCTTCCCCCAGCTTCCTCTAATGTTAACAGCTCATAGCACCAAAGTGCGATTACCAACTCAACATGGATAAAATGAACTAAACCAGAGTTCCTTTTCACATTTCATCATTTCTCCCCTAATGTCTTTTTCCTATCCTGGGGTCCCTTGTGGCATTTAGTCGTGGAGTCTCCTTAGTCTCTTTTGATCCATGACAGTTCATTCTGTCCCTTTCTTGCTAATGAGTACTCTTCTAATGAGTACTCCTCAGTTATGTTTTAGCCTGTCAACCTGAGTATGTCTGAAGCTTTCTTGTGATTAGATTGAAGTTACGCATTTTTGGCAAGAATACCACAGAAGTGATGCTGTACCATTATCTCCAGTGGACACGTCTTATTACTGGTGATGTTAACCTTGATCTCTTGATTAAGCTCAAGTTTGCTGGGTTTTGCCACTGTTTCTCTACTGTAAAATTACTACTATCCTTCCCTTTGTAATTAGTAAGTATCTGGGGCAGGGTGGAAGAGGGTTTTTTTTTTTTTTTTTTTGAGACTCTGCAAATATTCTGATTCTCCTCAGAGACTTCTTCCCAACTAATTTTAGCACCATCACTGGTGAATCTTTCCTACAACAATTATTGCTGTTGTGCTGGCTTGATGGTGGTTCTGTATTTCCCTCATTCTATATTTATTAATTGGAATTCTATAAAGAAGAGCTGTTGCTCCTTCTTCCCTATTTTTCTCAAAAAAATTGTTTTTTACTCAGTAAGGACTCATGGTTGTTTATTTTATTCTATGGGTTATAATTTATTATTATTATTATTATTATTATTATTATTATTATTATTATTTTGTTTTTCAAATTGTTCCAACCACTGGGAGCTCCCACATGTTGGCACCTTGTCTTTTTGCCATGCCCCATCCTTTTCCAATCACTTCCTTATTTTCTGTCACCACAAGATATTCCAGACTCACTTGGTCCAGTACATTTTTTCGAATGACTGAACGGTAGAATGAAAAAGAAGGTGCATGTATAGAAACTCAGCCCCTCTGTGACTCCCCAACTAGGAGCTCTAACCAATTCAGTTTTCAGGTGGAAGGAAGAACGGGAGATGCTCCTATGACTCACAGAATCACTCACTTCCACTGCCCTATGAGGGTCAAGGAGAGCAGGAGAAACTTTTAACCTGAAGAAACAGTATCTGTGGAGATTGACAGCTGGGTAATTGGTCTGCCTGAAAGTCTAATGCATGGACTTAACATCTGTAAGCAGCGCAGGATGGTGCTGAAGAGCATACTTGCTGGAGCCAGATGCCTGGCTAGTGCTGCTACTTACTGTGAAAATACCCTATGCCTCAGTTTCCCCATCGGTAAAATACAGGTAATAAATAATAACAGCACTTGCCATGATGTTGTGTAATGACTGAATGAGTTTAAGTGTTTAAATTGCTTAGAACAGCCTGTGACACACGTAAACATTCAACAATCATTAGCTGGGGGGGGGGGGTGTGTGTCACATTTGCAGCAGTTAACGCACCCTGCTGAATTCATTCTGCAATTATTTATTGAGCATTGTAGCATGCATTGTTGTGAGCGGGTTCCAAAAGTGAACAAAAGACAAAGTCACTGTTCTCCTGGAGCTTATGTTCTCCTAAAGAGAGCCTAACTCTATAAAGAAACTGCAATACTTTTTAAGACGTTAGTGGGGGGATGGGAACAGCTGTTTTCGCCATCCACCAAAACCATTACCCCTCCCCTGGTGAAAGTATTCATTTTCCTCTGGGGAGCCACCCCGTGGAATGATGGGATTGATGTCTTAGCCAATCAAGACATTGTACTGCCCTAGCAACAGTGATTGGTTCAGGCAAAGACACACAGGCCAATCAGAACCAGGCAGATTTTTGTGCTGGGGCTCCTATTGGTCAGAATCTCTAAACTAATAGCTGAGGCAGTGGGGGGGATGGCTTGGAATAAGCCACCACCACTCCGGGAGGAGCAGAGAGTGGAGGAAACTGAGTCCTAATGGCCACCTGAGTCAAGAATGAGCCTGAAGTCAGCCCTATTCTGCACTTTTCAGTTACACAACCCAATAAATTCCCTTTTACTATCATTATTGAAAGAGTCCTGAGCTTACTTCAATCCCTCAGAAAGCTGACACCTCAGCAAGAAGCTGACCCTGTTCTGAGCCCCTTCTCTCCCTCTGAGCATTTAGTTTCCTGTCTTGACCCCAAGTGTAAACCATCACGCACTCACACCCACACATGTCAGCGCTCCATCCCACTTCCTACCTCTGGCCCACTCCCCCCTGCTTCCGAAGGACAGTATCAGTCCACCCTCCCCCATTCTCCAGAGTTGGAGCCTCGCCCACCTGTTCAACCCCCACCCCCAACACACACACCTCTCAACCCTTATGCCCAAGCACCTCTTTCTGATGCAAGTCTGGCTGAATCCCCAGGCCTCAGTCTTGCCTTTTGAGGCCCTGCCTCCTCCCCTCCAGCAGGACTGAGGGGTGCTGCCCAGTCCTTGATGGCCAGAGAGAGACCACCATGCAACCTCAGGAGTCACACTGAAGCTCACAGCCTAGAAGACCCCCTTTTCATTACCTAATTTGTCTCCAGGGTCTTTCTTAAATCTAGGCCTGGGCAGCCGGCTCAAGGATGTTTGAGCTCTCCCACCTCCCTCTCTTGGTAGAAGCCATGTCCTAAGGGCAGACCAAAAGAACCCAAACTGCTACTTCCTTTGAGAAGATTTCCATCTCCAAATTCTAGGGAATTCACTGTCTCCACCACTACACTAACATTTCTTGTACTGTCCTCTAACCCCTGGTGTGTTAGCTTTTACTCAGTATGATTTGCCTCTTTGACGGATTGCTCTTAGCTCAGGCTACCATAACAAAATGTCCTAGACTGGGTGGCTTAAACAACAGAAATTTACTTCTCACAGTCTAGAGGCTGGGAAGTTCAAGATCAAAGGGTGTGATTCAGTGTCTGGTGAGAGCCTTCCTGGTTTGCTGTGTTCTCACATGGCAGAGAGGGAGCAAGCTCTGGTTTCTTCCTCTTCTTATAAGGACACTAATCTCATCACGGGCCCCTACCTTCATTACCTTCTCTAAATCCAATTTGCTCTCAAGCTCCACCTCCACGCACCATCACCATGGGGATTAGGGCTTCAGCATGGCTTGATGGCTGAGGGCTTTGCTCTGGTGTATCCCTCCCCCAGATGGGGGCAGGACAAGCTGGTTGTATCGCCAGCACACCAGGCGCAGCATCTGGGGAAGGGCCTGGGAGGTCTGGTGGACTTGAGGTGCCTCCTGAGAGCCCTTCGGCGAGGACTCCAAGTCCTCTCCAGGTCAGAGCCAAAGGACTGCTGTCACTCCTTCAAAGGCTCCCCTTCTCTGCCTGCTGCCACCCACTCCCATCCCTGGTTCCACACTGGCATTGCCCGCGCCTGCAGGGCCCCACAGGACCCCGAAGAGTTGCAGATGTCTGTGCGGATTTGCAGCTACACATGAAAAGCCAAGGTTTGTTTTGAATGGATTGCGGCTCTGGAGAGAAAGCCTGGGGATGCAAAACCACCACGAGTGGGATGCAGATGGAAAGCAGATGTGGGATGTGGAAAGTCCCTGCTCTGGCGTCGAAGGCCCACCTTGGAGAACTCATCCTTTTCCCTGCGCTGGGACCAACCCCGACAGTCCAGCTCCCAGCAGAGTCTACTCAGGTCTGGGCCCTGTCTCTCTCCGTTTGCATTTCTGTCTTGCATTCCTATAGGATATGCCTGTTTGCCTGCCTCTACTGTCTCCTTGAGCTTCTCTCCCTCTCCCTCTCTCTGTCTCCCAGTCTCTCTCTGTTTCTCTCACTCTGTCTCCGTCTTCACGTCACCACTGGTCTTACTCTCTCTTGCTCTCAGATGGTCTCTGACTCCGTATCTGTCCTCTGTCTCTGGCTCTCACTCCCTCCCTTTTTTTGGCTGCTTACCAAGGCCAGTGCCCCTACCCTCTATGCTTGGATAAATCTGCCAATCAGCTTGAGCCCTTGGGGTGAGGGACAGGAAGAACAGGCTAAGGGCAGACACCCCAGTTCCATGAAAGAAGGCGATTTTAAGCCAGAGAGGCCTGCACAGGCCAAGGCCAAGAATTTCTCACTTACCCGTAGGACTGGATATTTAGTCTGAGTTGGGGAGGGCAGGTGGCAACCAGCCTGGAGCTCCGGAGTCTGCTAGAGCAGCTCCGCCACAGCCCCTCTCCAGCATGAAGTCCCCTTCAGTGTGCTGTCTCTGTCTGCTTCCTGGCCTGCACCCTGCCCTCTCCAGGCCCGGGGAGAGGCAGGACAGCTGAGCACCAGGGGCACCATCTCCCCCGAGGACACAGGCGCAGGTGAAGAGCAGACAGGACCCAATGGACTGTGTTCTGTATCCCCCACGGCTCTCCCAAGAGCCAGGAGCCGCCCTTCCCTTTCAACCCCTGCGGGGCCTCAGACAGTCTCCAAAGGCAAATGTGCTTTCTCTTTGGCTTGGGTACAATCTAAATACTTCATCCAATTGATATCGGCTCCACATTCAGTTGTCTTATTTTCGCTTATGAATCTGTCCACGGCCCTCTGAGCTCTCAGGCAGGGCCTCGGGACCATTTGTGGCACATTCCCGAGGCCACGAGTGATCTCACACATTAAGTTTAAGTTCATGTATGGGCTGTGAACACTAGACGACTTCTGGGGGGATCTTGAGGGACGCACAGAAAGCCATCCGCAAGCAGGCTGCTGTCCTTCCCAGGAAACTGCAGTTGTTTAGAGGGCAGCTTCACAAATGCTTCCGCGGCTGTGAATGAGGATGCTGTCAGAATACAGCTGGGGCCTGTCTCCCTGGCACTCTCCAAGCCTCTGCTCAGGGCTGCCTTCTCTTCCCAGCAGGCATGTGTTCCAGCACCCAGGGGCACCCCATGGTCCCCAGCACTGGGCCAGCACTGAGTGGGCACCACCACAGCACTCCATCACAAGGTGTGGACTCTGGAGGCTTGCGGTGGCTGAAGCCTCCACTGGGAACCTACGCATCAAGCACCTGTTACGTGCTGACGCTGGGCTAAGCAGTGCGTGCGAGTGGTGAGCAAATCACATGGGCTGACACCACTCATGAAGGAAGCAGTTCCTCGTCCCACCTCCCCTGCTTCCTGTAGAGCTACTCTCTGGTCAAGGTGGGTTCTTGCAAGTTCCTCAGGGATCAGCAACAGTAGGCGCCTGTAGCTCTCAGCCCTCAACCCAAGAAACTGAGACACTGGTTTTGGGACTTTCTGTGTCTTCCCTCCAGGGACCCGCACAAGATGCCAAAAGATGGCATAAAATTCATATTTAATCATTATTGTCTTTATCTCTGGGAACCCCAAATGGTTATCCTGAAATTAATACTTTATTGTTCCGCTTCCCACATCCCGTCAGAGAGGAGGCGGCCGACCCACACAGGGCAGAGACACATAGCAGCCGACAGGGGCAGATCCAGACGCTGGTCTGGATTACTTTCCTAGACTTTGTGATGTTTGTGCTATTTGCTAGTTTAAAAATTTTTGTGACTTTTTTCTTATTTCAAATAAATACCCTCCTTCATACCTAATTTTGTATTATTTTTCTTAACAAGGGATCCCAAAATTTTAGTAGCTTCAGATGACAGAAAACCTCAATATACTTTGATCACTTGATGAGTAAAAGAATTTTCACAGATTGGCTTCTGAATCAGTATATTGAAGCCCTCGTTTCTCCTCTCCTACCTGAGTACTTCTGGTCCTGGATGTCATAACCTTCAGGCCCTGCACCTGTCACTGCATCAGCGGAATCCCCGCAGTGGGCAATGGGAACATTCCAGAAAGCCACTTCTAATGACGTCGACTAGTATTACATGGCATAAATGTATTACACATAACCCAAATGAATGTTTTCCCAACATAACTAAATGAATATCTGACAGTAAACCCAACTGAATGCATTCCCAACTCAAATTCCCTTAGTCACGCCCCCGAATGACACAGCCACCTCCCCCTACTTGACACAAAGGATGTAACAGAGGAGAAATCATGGTGGAGACAGTAAAGAGTTTAAAAAGAGTTTTAAAAATCTTACGTTAGCAAATGTTATAAAATACATGATCTTGAAAAAAAAATGACCTTGGAAGGGGTTTGTGCAAGCCAAGTATACACCTTCCTAACTTCTCAGGACACCTGCCTCTGGGGGCTGGACCCACCGTGAGGCTCAGACACATCATATTTGAAGACCTGTAGGTTTTAGCCACATCCCGTGTGTGAGAGAGAGAGGGAGGGAGAGAGAGAGAGAGAGAGAGAGAGAGAGAGAGAGGGAAGGTGGCTCACTATTATTCTGGGCTCTCCTTTTCTTTGGTTCCCCTTAACTCCAACTCCACCAGGCAAAGCCAAGGAGGGACAGCAGGTGATGCTTGTGGTCATGGCTCAAAGTGAATTTGCTCCTCAAGTTTGGACTTCACAGCAGGAGACATCAGATTCATAAGCCCAATTGCTCTCCTTTTGCGTTTGCTTGGTTTAATTCACCCCTTTATTTTTTAAAAAAATTTTTATTTATTTATTTGACAGGGAGAGAGAGGACAAGCAGGGGGAGCAGCAGAGGGAGAGGGAGAAGCAGTCCCTGTGGAGCAGGGAGCCCAATGCGGGGCTCGATCCTAGCATCCTGGGATCATGACCTGAGCAGAAGGCAGATGCTTAACTGACTGAGCCACCCAGGTGCCCTATGCCTTTAATTTTTAAACCAAAGTTTCTTCTGAAAAAAATTCCAGGCTTGTCTTTGCTGAATAAAGGGGCAAAGGGATTTAATGACAGTCAGGCCGGTGGCAGGGGTCAGATGGAGACACAGTGGGGATAAGAGCTTCACCAATGCCAGAGCCCCATGTGAGTCAGAGGAAGTGGGAAAGGCAATGCCAACATTCATAGGAGGTTCTGTGATTTTACAAAACATCTTTTACAACCATTATTTTTGGGCTTCACACTCCCTCTGTGAGGTATGCTATGTAGGTGTTAGAATTGGTATTTCTAGTTAAGAGACATTAAGCAACTTATCCAAGGGTATGCAACTAAGAAGGGGCAAGGTCAGAATTTGAACCCAGATCTTCCTAATTCAAATCTACAACAAAGCCAAAGATAGCTGTGCATATTGGTTTGCCGTTGTTAATAAGAATATGATACCCACTTTTCTTTTAGGCTTCATGTGTGTCAGACTGTGCAAGCACTTTTCATAAATTCTCTTATTTAATCCTCACCTGCTCTGACATGAGCTGGCTCTGAAGGGCAAGGCGGTTGGAGGGACCAAGATGGGCTGCAGTCCTCATGGAGTGCCCACCATAAGCAAAGGCTCAAAGGTGGGCATGACCTGGGCTTATTCATTGCATGCCTGCGACCCACTGTCCATGCGGCTCTGGCCCAGTCAGGCAAGGACCCTGTGACCTCTCGCCAGCTCTTCTCTCCTGTGGAAAGAGGACATGAAGTGGGCTCTGGCGAAGCTCAGGTGGCAGCAGCCGGAAGCAGCCCTCAGCTTGTCGCTACCCATACAGTTGCTTCTCTGCAGACAGAGGCCTGCCAGGTTAAGGTATGTCACTGGGGCTCCCAACTTCCCAGCCAAGTGATGGGTTTGGTTCCCACCCCTCAGCTTTGAAGTTTAATGGTGCTCCTGGCAGCCCACAGGGCCTTGGCCAAATCCTGCCCTGGAGAGGGGCGTGGAAAGTGTAAGCTCTGCCTCGGGAGGGCAGCAGAAGCCTCAAGAGGCCCAGAACAGTGGGACCGGATGGAGAAGTGCCTGCCAGACTGGCTCCCTGTAGCCCCAGGAGTCAGAGGACCACACAATCCGTCTTGGGGTTGGAAGATGAGCAGAACACTAGCAACTCACTTCCCAGCATTCTCTGGATTTGACCCTCCTGCCCCCAAACTCCACCTCCTTCGACCTCGTGTGAAATAAAGTACCAGGACTAGCTTGACACCTGGACGCATCACTGGACATGCAACCCTGGGGAAGTTACTTCTCTGTGCCTCAGTTTCTTCATCTGTAATATGGAAATAGCAATTGCCTTTACCTTGTAGATTGACGTGAAGATTAAATGAGTTAACACAGGCAGTTCCTTGAGCAGGGCATGGCGCAGTATTAGATGCTGGCTATTACTATTCTAAGAGTTCTGAGATTATTCCCTAAGACTCCCCAGTATTTTCCCTGGGGGAATTTCTGTCACTTAAAATGGACTGGGGCACCTAGGTGGCACAGTCGGTTAAGCGTCTGATTCTTGGTTTGGGCTCAGGGTCTTGAGACTGGCCCCTGGTCAGGCTCTGCAGTCAGTGGGGAGTCTGCTTGGGATTCTCTCTCCCTCTGCCCCTCTCCATGCACGCTCTTTCTCTCCCTCCTTCTCTCTCTCTCTTTCTCAAATAAATAAATCTTAGAAAAAAAATCAAATGGACTGACATTTCAGGGCAGGCGCTAGAGAAACTTTGCCTTGGTCGTGGTGAGATGTTCGAGGCCACTGTGACTCCTAGCTCTGGCTTGTTTCCTCTCCTGCCACCTCCAGTCCCGGGCCAGCCTCAGGGCTCTTCTTCAGCTGCGAGCTGCAGAAGAATGTTTACTACCTCATTAGCACTTCCAGACTGCTCATTGTGGGCATTAATCACTTCGCTTTGCTCCCTCCCGAGTGACTCTGAGCTGCCTTTGAAAAGCAGGCCATGTGATGGCCCTAAGACATCCCCAGCTGGTCCCAATTCCCTCCCTCCCTTGCTCCCTTTATCCAGAAAGCAAAACAACTTACTGGTTAGATTTTGGTGATATATACGCACCTTAAAAAAAAAAAATAGGTCAGACCCTTCATCCTTCTGCAGCACCTGAAACAAAACCTTTAAAGGACTTTTCCCAGAGCCTTCCACCTCCTCTTCTTCCCCATCCCACACCTGCAGACCTGCCCCTCGCCCTCGCCCTCGCCCTCGCCACCGTGGTTTGGTACAGGAATCAGGGAGAAGGCAAGGACCCAAATCTGAAGCAGATGTTTGGGACGATGAGTGAGGTTGGGGTGGAGACAATAGGAAGGATGTGGACCTTGCTAGAACTGCTTGTTGCTCTGAGCTGCTGCCAAGGCTGAGAAAAATAGAGGGACTGTTCCTGGTTAAATACCCAGCTTTTACTCGTGCCAAACTTTCCTGGGCCTCAGTCCTCAGAGTCTCTGGCTCCGCTTCCAGAGTTCTCCATATCCTTGTGCCAACCACTATCTTGGCCACTTTTTCCCACCACGCTAAGCCCCTGAGCCCAGCCTGCACCCCAAAAGCAGGACTGGAGTTGTGCTTTTTTTTTTTTATCCCCGTATAGCTAATCCACAATGGCATTTTTGGAGCCAAAACTCCAGATACGGCCTGACAAAAGAGTTTTAAAGCGCTGCTTCCAGGTATGAGAGGCTGTCTGGAAGACATGGCTTGGATGCCAAAATAATACAATTTTCAAGGTGTATGGGGATCAAAAGTCAGAACTGTTGAAACCAGAACCACTGTGAAGGAGGCAGATGCACGCCCGGCTGCTGTTCCCACACCCACCTCCGGAGCCTGTCAGGATCCAACAACATGTCTACCTTGACTAGGATAGCAAGGGCCAGATCGAGAATACCCAAGTTTAATTCTGTTGCTTTGAGTATTTGAGGAGACACAGGCTGGCATCATCATAAACAAAGTAGCAGAGGAGAAATCACTCCAGGAAAAGAAGACTGAAGCCTTTCCTAAAGGCAATGGCCTGACCCAAGGGCCATCCAGCTGTGATCCCACTCAGAAGCTTGGGGGTATCAATGCTACAACTTGTCCAAACTCCAGAGAGGAATAGACATCAGCTATAGCACACTGCAAAGAGATGAGGAAGGACTTCAATTTCCTGGGTGTGATTAACATCAAGGGAAATGGGAGTGAAGCTCAGTGTTTCCACCCATAATGGTCTCAACCATTCATGAAACTGATTTGCCTCTTCATGCCTCTGGACTCATTGGAAATGGAATTTCTTTCCTCTGCTACCTCTGTACGAACCCTTCTGATGGCTGCTAGTGTTGGAGATACCTCCCTCTCCCCGACCACTCATTTTAATTTCATTCACTGAGCTGCAGGCTATTGGCCAGTCCTCCCACTGCCAAAGTCAACACTTCAGGTCTGCTTTGTCTGGAAGAGGAGGTTAAAGGGAGAGTAGGTCCTGAGATCGCAGTTCCCTTTCCCAGCCTTTCCTAGGACCTGCTCAGGTGATAGCCTAAATTTATGGGACAATGGGGGTCTCCTGGTTTGGAATCCATCTTTGCAAAAGTTCTTGCTTCTCTGAAACTCAACGGGGAACATAAGTTCCCTCCCTTTGTATCTGTGTTAGGAGCTAGACAAATTTCACTTGCAGCCATTATTCCTATGCTATGGAAAGTCTCCAAATGCATAAACAGAAATGTTCCCCCCACCCCAATTAAACAGGAATGAGAGAAACTGTGGGGATGGGTGGCGGTGGGTTTGGGTGCTCAAGCCTTGGGGCAGGAAATGAAGGAAACTGGATTTTTTACATGTCTGTCTCCCCAGACAAGACTGTGAGCTGCTCAGAGGCAGGGATCACATTCCATCTTGTTTGTGCCTAGCTCGCAGCACAATGCCTGACTGACACACAGGAAATGTCTGCTAACATGCGGACGTGCAAAGAACAAAAGGCAAAAGGGAGGCCACAAACCCAATGATGGAACAGAAACATCAGATTCTGGTGTCTGGTTTTGTTGGTGGTGGTTGTGGCAGGGGAGGTACATTTATAGGAAATGAAATGACAACTTGGAACAGGATTAGACCTAGAACTTATGAGATCTAGCACAAAATGATGACACGCACACAATCTTCCTCTTACACAATAACACAACATTTTGTTTTCGACAGAACATAAAAGCCATCAAAGCCTCTCTAGCTGGCTTGCAAATACTCTTGATATCCCTGACTCTGCTAATAGGCAAACAGAGGAATGTCCTGGCAATTCCTTCGAGTGGGAGTTCTGAGGAGAGAGGGAACATTGCTGGTCTGTAGGAGGAGGATGGGAAGATTCTGAAAGATTCCTTCATGTGCAAAATCCATAATGCAGGTGAAGGGGGAGTTGTAGAAATGGTGACCTCATCCCAGAGAGGTACAGAACCCCCACCCTGGGGAAGATGCTATGTTGATAGTTCCAACAGAATCAGTCTTCTGTGAGGCTAGGTCTCCCTTTAACTGGCATTCTTGAAAATGTCTGCCTCCTCAGTGAGATAACCACCAGGAATTTGGCCTTTACCAAATGGTGCTGTGTTTCATGTAAGGAAAGTTTAGAGACAAAAGATTTATTTAAATGAGCCTTTTTCTGCAGACTTAGTTACTAGAGATAAGCATCAGGGTATTGTGTGGCATGTCTGACCTCATTCTAATGATTTCATTTGCATGTGACCTATGGTTTTTCTACCAAAGTAGGGATATTAAAATTTCAGGATTTTTCCCCCCTCAGTTATATCCTCAAAAGTTTCTTGTATTCTTTATGCAGGTTCATTTAAACTTGGAAGTCACTTCACTCAAGCCATTAGTTGGTTGAACTGTGGAACTTTCTACATGCAAAAGATTTTAAAGCCACTACCAAATAGTTACCTACCTTTCTTCCTTCCTTTCTTTTCTCTTTTCTCTCTCTCTCTCTTTTTTAAAGTGGGCAACCCCATGCTCTACCAACTGAGCCAACCAGGCACCCCCCAAGTTATATTTCTCAAAGTAGGGCCTTCTCCCTCCTGTAAATCCCAGATCCTCAAGTGACTGACAGGTATAAGACAGAGCTGTAAAATGTTCATCTGTCACTCAGTTTCACCAAACAAATGCAAGGCAGAGTCGGCGAGCACTGGTGGCCCAGTACCTGGGCCGTTCCTTGGTCTAGGCTAATCTGCCTGAGACAAACTAGCAATGTGAAAGAGTTTGGGTCTTGACGTGAAACAGACCCATGTTCAAATACAGCTCTGCCACTTACTAGCTAAGCAACCTCCGCAGTTACTTATTCTCTCTGAGTCTATTGTGTCTTGTGTGCAACAGAGAAAACAAGACCTATATTGCAGGGTCATTGTCAGTATAAGACAATATTTATTAAAGCTCCTAGCATGAGGGAAGAACTAAAAAAAATGGCAGCTATTATCATGATTTGGTAATTAGATGAGCTAAGGGAAGTCAAGGGTATTAGGTTGTTTATCACTGGGTTGCCTACACCACATGAAATTGGTTCGAAATACAGTCCCCTCAAAGATCTCCTTTGGCCTTTAGAGGGTCATAGGAAGGAAGGAGAGGTCTCTTCTGACCTGGGGCCTTTTTCACAGGAGTTTGGGCTCGATGTCTTGAATACCCATTCTCTCTGGCCTGCCTGACCATGGCAAGCAGGGACAAGCGCCACCATCCCATACCAGTCATCCACTCTATCATCTCCCACTGCCCCTAAATCCACATAGCCTCCTGCCACTGAAATTACCAGGGCCCTAAGCCATGGTCCATATGACAACACACATACTATATCTAGGAAAACCTTCCAAGAGCTCTAAGCTATTACTCAATTTTCTTATGTAGTTAATTACATCGTTTCACAGGTCAGGAAACTAATACTGAATGAAGATTGTCCTGACCAAAGTTGAACCATGGAGTTAAAAATAAAACAGAAACGTTCAGAATCATCAATTCACAGCTCTTTATCCTTTCAGGGCCCCGTTCTGTCCACTTGATGCAAACATATCTAAGAGCATCTTCTTTGAGAATAGGCCGAATGACAGATGCCTCTGCTGCAGGGGAGAGGCTATAGACCCAGGGGCTCTGGAGTCAGAGACACAGCAAACAAGTTCGGTTGGGCCATCTGGTCAAGGATGCAATGGGTGTTACCTAGCTCCTTCCTAGAGTATAAGACTTACTTCCTCCTAGAGTCATCACTAAGAAGTGAAGTCCTAAGACATTGCCCACTCAGAAAGTTGCCTGATTTGCCAGCTGACCCTGGTCTAAAGGCATTCATGGTTACCAAAGATTATGAAGACCACGTTGGCCTAATTAGGTAGCAACCACACCCAAAGGCTTCATCCTGGATGCATTATCCATCCGTCATTTCCCTGAAGGAAGGCTACAAAGGGAACTAGAAGGGGAGACCCATGATGTTCGTGTAAGGTGATGGCTATCACAGTTCTGTGATGTGTTTGATCCCTGCTCCCAGACGTACTACTTTGTGTTGAAGAAGCGGCTGCAGCTGCCGGGCTCTACTGATAACCTGGACAACTTTGCTAAAGTTACTTCTGATGCTGTATCAAAAATCTAAGCTATCAGTCCTCTGCCATCTGGAAAAAGACTGTGTCCTCCACATCTTACCAGGAATCCATGGACCATCTCGTAAAGACCACACCTGAGCCAGGTCCCTGCTCTGGCTACCATAACGTGTTCTTGCAGGAGAATTAAAGTAACTGAACGCAGCATAGGGGGCGGAGGGGAAGCATTCACAGCAAGGCACAGCTAGCTCTAGGCGGCACATCTCTATCGCACACAAACCCCAATCATCACAGTACCCCGTGTGGATTTCTAAACCCACCCTGTGCACTCCAAACCAAAACAACTAAGCTCTCAGGTAACTCTGGAATGGCATTGTTAGATGCTGTGCAGACTCAGCACTCTAAGTCAGAAATATTAGCCAATTTCACAACTTTTTGAGACAATTCAGCAGAGTCATTTTCAATACTACACTTACATGATACTTGAGAACCTGCCACTGAGCACCAAAGAGAATCACGATCACGTTAGACCAGCGCCCAAAACCTGTTCAGGGTATAAAAGCAAAGGAGTATTCAATTTAGAATATCTGAGGGAAAGTCCTTGCAGAGAGACCTTGTCGTCTTTGAATATGATTCATCAGATTCAGCATCAAGAATCTGAACTAGATCCTCATGGCACAACAATGTCTCAAAATTCTCTTTCAACTAATTGTGATGTGTAGTAATTACTATAGACAAATTGACCTTGGTTAGCATCTTACCAAGAGATCACACGGGTTCTTATTTTTCCCCTCCCCACTGTGACTTTTAGGACAGACTTGAAAAGGGAATCGGTGCAAAAATGACCATAAAAGTCAGGGTAAGAGTTACCTCTGGAGGGGTGGGACCAGACTTGCTCTGCAGTGCTGTAATGTTTTACTTCCTGACTTGGATGGTGGTTCCATGTGTTTCCTTTATAATTATTAAATTGTGCATGCTTGTAGACCTTTTTTTTTTTTTTTTTTTTTTTGGATCTATGTTACATCTCAAAATAAAAGGGAGGAAATTCATTTTTAAGTAAAAGTATTACAGAACACCTGGAGCTGTTCTATTACACTTGAGGGTCTATGTGAAGCACAAGTAGAGACAAGGAGCTTCTAGTTCAAGCTACCTGCTAGAGAATCTCTGTTGTGCTCCTACGAGAGAAGTGAGGTTGGGCAGAGGTCTGACAGCTCTGTCTGCAGTGGGTCAGAGGTAACAACTCCTGAGAGGCTAAAGCTAGTACTTACCATGTTAATTCAAGAACAATCCTACCACCACCTTCAGTCTTAAGAATAACTTTATGATAGCGCGCGCCTGGATGGCTCAGTTGGTTAAAGCGTCTGATTCTTGGTTCCAGCTCAGGTCATGATCTCAGGGTCCTGGGATTAAGCCCTGCATCAGTCTCCATGCTCAGCGTGGAGTCGGCTTGTCCCTCTCCCTCTGCTCCTTCCCCTGCTCTCTCTAATAAATAAATAAAATCTTAAAAAAGAATAACTTTATGATAGGCTGAAATTAATCAATGATGTATGTTCACAGCCACTCAAAGCCACAAGAGGATCAAGTATAAAAGACGTAGGACTGTTAATCTAAAAATATGAAGTTAGAGGGACAGAATTTTGGTTTTTTAAGGACATCTCTTATCACTGAGGAGCCTGAGGAGGTGGAAGTAGAGTGAATGCACTCTCAAAGAGTGGTGTTCAAACTAAGATTCCAATTCACTAGGTCTGGGAGGTGGGGCAAAAATCAGCATCTTAAGAACAATCCCAAAGGGTATTTTTTTTTTATTTTCCAGATTGGGAATCAACGTGTAATGACACCGTGATTACTTTCCCAACAAAGCCAGGGTCCCTGCTACTTTTCCTTCTAGGCCCCAAATCAGAGGTCTGGTTTTCTCTCTCTGCCAAGCTTACTTTTGGTGGGAAAAGAATTGGTGCCGCCTGCCACCCACAAAGGTTTGAGAAGCAGTGTTGTCTGCCATACCTCGCTCGCTTGGGAGGAGGTGTGGAAATAAATGTGACTGTAAGCAAACCAGAAGGCTATGTACATCAGTTAACAGTGGTTACCTCTGAATGGCAGGTGAATTATTTCTCTTGGGCTCTTTTTATTGCCAAATTTTCTATGCTGAGTTTCTTACATCAAACAACAAATGAACATTTAAAAGACTCATGAAAACAGACATCCTCTCCTCTTGCCAAGCTGGTTTCTTCTTCAGGAGCTGAGCACAAGCCCATGTCCTGCACCGTGGCCCTGCCTGACATCAGGAACAGTGATGAGGAAAGGGTGAAAGAGTGAAAAGCCCGGGACAGGCCAAGGCTCTGCAGGTACATTCTACCCTGAGCTCATGGCTTTGGAAGGAATTACTTGGGAAAATGCAAACACATTTCTAAATCTTTCTTTTCCTTCCCCGCCTCCAGTCTGAGCCCTGAATCACCACTTAAAGAAGCCACTTCCTCCTTAGTCCTTTTCAATATTGATTTATTTACTGTACAAAATATTTACACTATCGCTGCAATGGTCTGGCCCCTTTGCCTGGCCTGACGGATTTGCAGCAGCACTTGGTCTCTAGAAAACATGCTGATGCTCTCCTTGGTGTTCACTCGATGCTTGCTTGGTCTCCTTCCAAGACACCACAAGGCCAGGTGTTTAGCCGGCCCTCCAAGTACCTGGGCCACAGGGGCATAAATAAAAGAACTGGCCAAAATAAGAACATGAAATTCACAATTGCCCAAGAATTAACAGGTATTGTTCCTTCTCTCTGACATGTACCTTTCCCCCATACTGGCTAGTACCAAAGCAGGGTTAGAAAAAAAGGTAAAAGAAAAGGCCAAACAGAGCAAAGATACTTTGGAACAGACTTAGGAGACAGAGTACACTGGAAGAATAGAAAACCACAACAGTACCAAAGGGTTTTTGTTCAACAGAGACCCTGGGGCTGGAGGACCACCACAGGGCCGTGAGCTGCCGCAGCTGCCCTGCAGCGGCTCCGAGAAGTGCTACGACTAGGGCTGAAAAGGACAGATCTCGCCAAGAAAATCACATCGAGCTCCAGCGTTGGTCTCTAGAGGGCCGCTGGAAGGGAGAATGCAGAATCCAGAACAACTGCCTGTGTGAACCAGCCCCCGTGCCCCCAGCTGGCAACCCCTCTCTAGGCCCGAGGGGTGATCTTTGATCACTCGATCCAGAGTGAGCTTTGTCCCATGGGAAAACACTGGGGCAAGCAGCAGCACCTTGTCCTGGTCCCTGAGGACAGCAGTGACCGTGTGGCATGGAGGGCCCTGGCTGGGGTGTCGAGGCCCTGATGCTGGATCCTGGACCCCAAGAATGAGTGAGGTCAGCACCCACGCCGAGAAGGACAAATGACAACTGCGAAGGAGTGAGGTCAGGCCGCAACAGGAGCAGCTCAGGAGAGCTGGTTCCTCATGATCCCTGGGAACAGGAGGGCTCAGACATGCTTCCAGGAGGCCGAGGAAATGGCCACAAGTCCCGCCTCATCTCTGGACTCTGTGGACTTGCTGGTTTTGGCAGTAAAGATGGCTTGTAATATTCTGAGTTGAATGCCCCATTGAGAATGGTAGCTTGCAGCAAAGCCTTCTTAGAAACAGAAATTTGGGAAGTTGATGAGATTTTGAGTCTTGAAAATGTCTGCATTCAAACTGTCATGAAAAAGGATGGTGTGACTTTCCAAGACCCAGCTGCAGGTGTAATAGGGAACTTACTAGATCGTCCTCCCTCCGTAGGGGCTTTTGCTGGCAACTAAGAGAGGGAAGGAAGTCAGTGGGCAGCTGGGTGTTTTTGTCGGACAAAACTTCTCTATGTGTGTTCCCAGTCCCTGACGCCGCGGACCTGTGACGAGCACTTCAACCACTGGTCCCTTTTCCCTTGCCTCAGTGCTTCCAGAGAATGCCAAGCAAAGAGAGAGTCAGGGACTGTTAGCAGGCTATTCTTACTACCCCCAAACCCTTGCTACAAAATTTTCTTCCGTAGAAAGCTAAAGAATCCCCAGCTCTTAGCGGACTGCATAAGTTGGAGGTAAGCAGCCAGGCCCAGCCACACCTCAGTGTGCAGAACAGACTCAGGGACAAATATCAGTAGTCTTCAAGCCAGCCGTAGGCCTAGACATGCCCTAAAGGAAAATCTTTTTTCAGCACTGGAAGCTAAGGCCCAGCTATCTTTCACATTCTTGGGTCTGTTTTTCTCACTGGCTCAAATTCAAGAAAAAGCTTACAGAGTTCTTTATGGATTAACGATCGTTTCCAGAAATGCCTTCAGGGAAAAGCTCCTTTTCCAGTTCTGACACCACAAGAAAAGATCCTTTTGTGCCATCAGTCCCCCTTAGAGGTAGTCCAGTGCCACGGCCTGAGCCTGCTATGGTGCAGAGGGATGAAAATGAAGACTGCTCATGTGGGCCACTTCCTCTCTGTGCTTCTCCCGGCTCCCAGTGAGAGGAGGCACTCGCCCCGTGCCCAGGAAGGACTCACGTCACCGCAGGGCAAGCACTGAGGGCTGCAGAGGGACCTGTCAGGGGCATCGGCACAGGAGGCTGAGCAAGGCGGACCCCAGCCTTCTAAGGAAGGCGCACCCTTTGCATACTCTCCCTCAGCTCCTAAAGCAGCTCCTGCTCCTGAGATCTTCTGAGAACCAAGTGAAGTTACAGCAGCGTGGTCCTCTTCTCATGAGTGAGCAGCGCGGATTCCACGGCGTGCCCAAGTGGCCTGTGGGGGAGATGTGGAAGGGGCGGCGAGGGAGCGACCCAGCTCCAGACACTGGGGAGCATGCAGCAGCTTCTGGCCGACGGACATGTGTTCGGGTCGGTGGCTATCACGGTGTTAGGGGCACCCAGGGGCTCCAGGACGCACGGGGGTCGGGGGGTGGCAGGAGGGTGGTCAGAGCATGCCGAAGCCCTCGCAGCCCTCACTGATGGCCAGCTGCAGCATCCTGTGCACCTCTTCATACGAGTCATACGTGGGGAGGCACAGCTGGTTAAAACTGGAAGGGCAAGGGGAGAGGTGATTAACTCACACCGCTGGAAACACTGGCCGGGGCTGGAAGACCCTCCCCCACCAGACTGTGCCCCAAGCACTCTGAGACCTACCACGTGTGTGCAGTCGGCAGCGTGCTGTGGGTCGGAGCGGCAATAATCTGGAATGAGGGACAGAGGGCGGCAAAACCTCCAGGTGGCAGCTGAGAGGAGCCTGTGGTGAACTGTAGCAGCCGAGCCAGCTCCTCCTGGGTCAGACTGGACACCACGGTCCAGAACCACCTCATGACCTGGTAGGGAGAGCACAAGGTGGGGTCACATTCAGTGTGCAGCCCAGGACTGGACTCTGGGGAAAGAAGAGGATGCCCGGAAGGGGACACGGGTAGCAACAGTCAGAGTCGGCAGCTTCTCCAGGAATTTACACGGTTACACCGTCGGCAGGGCAGCGTCTGCCCAGCTGGTTCTATTCCTTTGCCTTTCTGACGTACTCCTCCTCTGGCAGCTGGCACGACAGCCCTCAGGGACCAGGGCTCCCTTCGGCTTGGACAACCAGCTGTCTTCCCCTTGTGTACCATTTCTTCCCTGGTTGACGTGTCTGCCTCTCTGACTCCTCGGCAATTTTCTTCCGAAAGTTTTTCCTTGCCACATGGCACAAATCCAGTGAAAAGAAGTCTGGCCCACTTACCTTTTCTCTGAAATGCCATGAGCCGCCAACAACCACTGCATGGGCTTTGAAGTCAGACACGCTGATGTCCCCAGTCCCACACATCAGCAGCTGGAGAAGACAGTCAGGTGTTACTAGGACAGGCAGAGGAGAGACACCCAATATAAGCTCAAAATTGCCTACGCTAACATGCAAAACATGGAGTAAAGGAAACACCAGGAAAAAGACCATTAGGCGAGATCATAATGCCAGAACTCTGCTTTAGGAAAGTTAATTAGAACAGGCCGATGGCTCCTAACCAGTGTGGTAAAAATCACACAGCTTTTACAAACACATACAGATGCCCATGGCCTTACCCTAGACCTACTGAATCAAAATCTCCAGGAATGGGCTAGGAACTTGTGTATTTTGAAAAAGTTTCCTGTTACTGAGGTGCACCTCTAATTAACAACTACTCCTGTGGTTGGACGCCTGGGTGGTTCAGTTGGCTAAACGTCCGACTCTTGATTTTGGCTCAGGTCATGACCCCAGGGTCATGGGATCGAGCCCCGTCTCAGGCTCTGTGCTCAGTGGGAAGTCTGCTTCTCTCCCCACCTCTGTCTCCCTCCACTCACACAACTCTAAAATAAATAAATAAATCTTAAAACAAACAAACACCAAAGAACTGTTGTAGATTATTGAATTGGAACAAAAGACAGGCTCCTCCCCTTTGATGAAAACCCCCAGCTCCATTTATGAATTTGTCAGATGACCTTTCCTGTTTCCCAGGATCCATCCTTCCTTTATGGATTTAACTTTTATCACCTTCCCTTCAGCCCTGCCTCTACTTGATCAGATAAATTTAAAAAGTATATAAAAAATGAGAAATTATTGACATCAGAGGCCTGAACCTCTTGCTATGTCTGAATTTGGTTCCAGATCCAGCATGTGACTTAGCAGATTCAACAGCTCTCAAGAATGATACGTCCTCGTCAAGAGACCAGAAAAGCCCAAATTAAGCCTGAGGAGCTTTGGCTCCTTCAAAAAGAACTTGCTAAGCTAATGAGTAAGAGTAAGGTGTGGAACAACTCTAAGAGACTGTGTCCTTCCTTCCTCCTCACTTTTACAAACAAAGGTTATGCTTTATGATAAACCGATAAACACCAGTAGCTCTTCCTCAGCCCAAAAAAATAACAGCACTAGGTGACAGGTCTATTGGAAACCTGAGGCTGAGTGAGGGATGGGGCATTCATTTTGTTTGAATTTCATGCCTGAAGGTACAAATGTGACGAAAATCGCACACAACTTTGATTCTTGTTCTAGAGGCCAATTCGGTTAATAAGAATAATCGCTGCACAAGACCACCTGAAACCACTTTTTTGTTTTCTCATCTTCGAAGACGAAATCTCCTCCTTACAGGAAATAGTTTGCAAAAACACGCTCCTCATAAAGGCTGTGGTAAGTTGGAACCAATAACTTGCTGTGTATGTATCATTTGTGAGCAACAGATCAATGACCACCTGATTTCATTTTTTGCCCACAACGTCTATTTTGATAATTATAGAATGGTATTCACCATCTTAGGTCCATTTTTTGGTGGTTACAGGATCTGTGATAAGAATATATTAACTGTAGAGTATTGTAGCCCAAAACTTTGAAATATGTCACATTTGTTGGTTTGTCTCCTTCCCTGGAACATAGCTCCATGAGGGCAGGGACTCTGTCCTATTCATTGCTAGCTCCCCAGTGCTTCAAACGTCCGTGTCTTTAGGAGACAATAAATAGTCCCTGAACAAATAAATTCTATTATTCCCTTAAATCAACTTTAAATGCCACAGGACTTACAAGGACTGTACATAATACCAATGTTCCTTACTATTCAACCAGTATCAATAATACTGGATGAATAAATGACTATTAATTATTACTCTTCAAAAATAGTTATTTGGTTCTAATGTTCACATTCTAATGTTTTGAAAGCTGGAGAAAGGGGCAATGCGTGGAAGAGTGACAAAAGTGAAACCAACTCTTGCATGAAGGACTTTCCTACCACATCTCACAACAGAAGGTGTAACGCGCTGGTTCCTGTGGGCACACTCACATACCCGGTCAAGAATCGGGGGGTGGGGTCCGTAATTGTAAGCACTTACCTCAAGCTCGTTTTCATCAAAAATAGCCAAAAGGTTCTCAGGGACCAACTCATTCAGGCCTGAAACAAAGTGGCCAAGTTAAAGCCAAACCCACACCATGGCTACAGGCGTTTTTATCTCAAGGCCAAGAGTAGACAGGCTCTCACCTTTTAGGAAGTGTTCCACCTCCTCTTTCACTTGACTGGCCAGTCGATATTGGGCCAATAAATTTAAATAGAAGATTTTATTTGCATTGGTGACTGGGGTTTGAGCTCCACCTGTCATGAGTTCTACAACCTGAAAGAAGAGACAAAAAGACAGATGGTGGAGGCTGTGGATGGGAGTTGATCAGATGACACCTGCCTGGTACTTTCTGTAAACCCAGCTACAGTCATGAGTTTCTGCTACACATTCAACCTCTCAACACCTCTGGTGTTATATAGTTACTAAGCTTCAGCAGTCCTACCACCGTTGCCTATTCCACTGGCTGCTAGGATATTGGAATGAGCCTTCTCTGACTAGGTCAAACGGTGGTGATGCAACAGAAAGATGTCCTGGTTCTTTGTTAACAATACGCTGACATCTCTCTGATCCAAAATTAAACCCCTCATGACCTTTTCTTTTAAACCCCTGAGCCGACTTATCTGAGAATAAATAAGGCCACGTAAGTAGTAAAGACATCTTTTTAGATTTCAGAAATTCTAAGATGGGGACAACTGTTCCTTTACCTTAACAATGTGCTCACAAAGGCCATGTGATTATCAATACAATGGTATTAGTGGTCACAATTTTTTATTTGTTGCCATTTTACTTTCACTTGTATATTACTGCAACTTTACTGTCACAATTATCATCTGATATTATTTAACCCCACAACATAAACAGAACCAAATTTGCATCAGAAATGTTTTTGGCCAAAAAAAATTTTTTTAAATTAAAAAAAAATTTAAATTAAACTAAATTAAAAAAGAAATGTTTTGGACCAATAATTTTCTAGTAAAAAAGCCAAAAAATACACAAGCACGGTGTTAAAATTGGAGTTATCTGTATCACGGCCACTGAAGTTGAGGAAGACACTGCTGTCTCTCCCAAAGCTGCTTGTGCAGTGACACTGGATTTTCATTCAGTTCTTTTTCTACTGCAAAGTAGGAATGGGTGGGATATACGGGTACATGTGTCTTTCGCTTCATCATACGGGCCAAGATCATCACGTGTGGGATGCAATGTCCTGATATGGTCATCACTAGCCCCACGTGCTTATTTACATTTAATGAGAATAAAATAAAGTGAAAAACTCAGTTACTTGGTGAATAACCAGGCACATTTCGGGTGTTCAAACACAGCACAGACAGACAACATTTCCATCATTGCAGAAAGCTCCATTAGGTAGTCCTGCTCTAGAGGAGACTGGGAATCATAGGATCCACAGGCTTTTGTTCTCTTTCTCACCTTATCCAGTTGGCCTGATTTGTTATATTTCTCTTCTGCAAAGACCAGCTCCATCTCACTCATGTCATTGTTGAGGATGAAGCAAACTTTAGATTTGTAGAATTCTGGGTCATCTGTTTCAAAGTACTGAGAAGACAGAAGACAGAACACAACATGACTACTCTTACCCAGAAATGAAATCTGTAACTGTTTGGAACCACTTACCCCTTCAACCTTAAGAACAATGAGCTCAGCGCGGAGGGATTCCAGAATTAATGAACAGTGGCCTTGGTAAAGAATGTATACCTAAGACTTTACCTTGTAATGCATACGCAGTCCTATGATTTGGGCCAAGAAAGAGCGGGTGAAGCGAGCTCGGACCAATTGCTTGTAGGCTCCTCCTAGAGAGGACTCATAGAGACACTTGCCCACCAGCCGCCCTGCGAACTCATACATCTTCAAGCGCAGATGAGCAGGGCGATTCGGGTTGGGATGTACCTGTCAAAGAAAGGGATTAAAAGACTCTGGGTCATTTTTTTCAAGCTTAGTTCTGGAAGACCCTCCCTACCAACCCCATCCCAAGGGAGTAAGAATTTCAGTGTTAGAATCAAAGAGTCATCTAAATGGCATTAGTTGTTCGGCAGCTACCATGAATAATTTAGAGTGAATGGAAGATGGAGGGCAAAGAGGGACTTACAGTAAGTGGAAAAATATTACATTAAGTTTGTGGTCCCTGGCTGAGTATGGAAGTTAACCAGTGGATGATGTGATGCCTTTCCCCTAAACCAGAACTTCTTCCAAACAAAGTCTACTTCTCTACTCCTGATATCTCTGCCTAGTCAAAGATCTAGTACAGAATTCAATGGCTTTAGGTATGTTTTGAGAAAGTGGCCTAATCATTATAACAATTAGTAGATAGCTATTGCACTATAATATGTTTTAGTCAAATACTCATCTATCTGAATTTTCTCTTATTTTACAGACGAAATATAAAGGCAAAGAGGAGGGAGGCAATCTAATTTGGGTTCATATTGTATCAAAATTAAGAACAAGACACAGGTTGTCAATTTACCAGGACTGTTTCATGATCTCAAACCCTTCTTAGACTATCCATTATAACACAATTGACATTTTCCACCCACCCATGGGGAAGTCACAAACTCACTAATGCTTGGTTGTTGTCACTGAATCGAGTGAAGAGCTGATTGGTGGTATCAAATAATGCTTTGCAGATTAGCTCAAACCATTCTCGGCGAGGCCCTCCCCAGTCCAGAGCTGAAAAGTATAATAAAAATAAGTGGGGGCGCTTGGGTGGCTCAGTTGGTTAAGCGTCCAACTCTTGATTTCAGTTCAGGTCATGATCTCAGGGTCATGAGACTGAGCCCTGGACTAGGCTCCGTGCTCAATAGGGATTCTGCTTGGGATTCTCTCCCTCTCTCTCCCTCCTCTCTCTGCCCTTCCCCCTGCTGGCACACATATGCTCTCTCTCTCTAAATAAATAAATCTTAAAAAAAAGAAAAGAAAAGAAAGTGATCATCGATTCATCATTCGACACTCTCCACCTTCCTTCCATCCTACTCCACTAGTGTTTCCCCACTCCAACTCATCTAAACTGTGGCTTTTTTTTTTTTAATCCCACCCCTTTCTGTAGGATTACAGGACTCAAGTATTCTGCTCATTAGGTTAATGCCCCCCAGTATGAAAACACAGGAGATCAGAGATCCCAGGAAATGGACATTTCTCTTCTTCTACAAAGGTTACTTTCCCTTCCGGTCCAGACTCTTAGAGCTTGCCCTCCCAGTCCCCGTGTCTGTGTTCTACAAACCCCACCAAGCCACCTGGTATGGAAACACCACCTTTTCTGTTTCAACTCATGACTTCTTTTCCATTTGGAAAAATAAGCTTGAGCAGGGGCAGGGGGAGGGGGGATATTTTTGTTATTTGTGAAGAGAGGGTAAGGAGGAAAGGAGGAGGGGGGAAGAGAGTTAAAGAAAATAAACATAAACTTTTAAAACTGACCTTCTTCATCTTGGAAAACCACTTCAAAGTTCTTGCTCCAATCTGAGATGGAGAAATTCCGAGTGGCTTTCAGAGACTGAAAAGCAGTGAAGGGAAGGAAACTGTCGGAAGACTGGTGGGCATCTCTTGTGTGTTGGAGACAAAAACACAAGAATACTGCCACTGTCCCTTTAACCATCAGTACTTGGAGGAGATGTAGTACTTATAAACTTGAATAATATCATTTCATATTTAAAATGCACATATCTCCAGAAGAAATTTAAGATTTTAAAAAACAATCTAATTCATCTTTATACCATTGCTTTGTTGGGAAGTTGAAGCTTTTTTTTTTTAATGCTCAATTTACTATGAGAAAACTCTTATGTAAAGAAATAAAAGGACTCAAATTAGGAAGCTGTCAGCAAAGAAGCAAGGAGTCCTGGTTTTCAGCAAAGTACAGCATCCACTGGAACTCTCTATCCACAACGCTGTGTTCAGACAGGGAGCCATGCCACACAGAGAATGTGGCTGAGAAAAGGGGTTTCCAGTCACACCTACCAGAGCCAAACATCACAAACACTTTCTGGACAGGGACCAAGCCTTCTCATTCTTGAGGAATGCAAGAACTATGCCAGTGTCTGTGCAGTGGAGACAGACACACATCAGGTGTTCCTTTTCCAGCAGACCAGAGTGACAACAGAAATAATTTCCTTTTAACCCAACAAGAGCTCTTCTCTTCCAGGGATTCAAGACCAAGAATGCTCTTCTTTAACAACTACTTCTACCTTCCCCACATAGAAGTTCCATGAGATAGTTCAGGAACTAGTTTAGTACAGATTATAAAGCCAATGTGTCAACTAGTCTCTCCCTTCAATAATATGTCTTGAACAAATCTACCCCAACCTTTAATAGTCTTTAATAGATATGTTTAAAGAGAAGAGAAATTTGGGTTTCATAAAAAAGATGACCTGGAGGATATGACCAAATACCAAAGAGGTTTCTAGTTGCAAAACCCTGACAAATAACAATGGAAATGAAACTTTACGCACCGATTCCAACAAGGTGTGTCTGCTGACCTTTAGGGTGACTTTGGAATGTGGTCTTTTCATATGTACCTGCCGAAGCTCTCGCTGGAAAAAGTTCACCTTATCCTGAAAGGTCTCAGAGCCTCCTGCGGAGCAAAGGATCCATCACGATGACAGCCTCATTACAAGACATCTGTGCAGTCCAGCCCACACCTTCAGACACCCAGGGTGGTTGGGGTTGCTGCCTTTCCTGTCAGAAGCTCTGTCCAACCTTACCTATATTCTTATGGAGGGAGCGGATGAAAGTGGCTGCTAGAATGTTCCTCTCCTTACAGCTGAGCTCCACAGGTGGTTGAATGCCATCATCTACCACCAGTGTGAGGAGCTTATGAACAGGGTCGGGGCCAAGGTATGAAAACTAACAAAGGAAAAAAAAGAAGGCGTTAATCTATAAAATCCTGAAATCCAGCAAAAACTTTCCCTAACCTTCGGTACCAACCAATAAACAAATTAAGCCTATTTTCTTGAAGTGAGTATCTCCCAGGAGTATATCGCCTTGTTTTTCATCTCAATGCTCTATAATCCAACTGTACTTCAAATCATTTGTCACAGAGACTAGATTTAGTGAGGACCATAGGCAACACTATGGCCCTCCTAACATAAAATATAAGGGTGAAGGCAGTAAAGATATATAAGATACAGGGGCACCTGAGTCAGTTAAGCGTCTGCCTCGGCTCAGGTCATGATCCCAGGGACCTGGGATTGAGCCCCGGGTTGGGCTCCCTGAGCACGGGGGAGTCTGCTTCTCCTTCTGCCCCTCCCCCTGCTCGTGCTCTCTCTCTCTCTTTCTCTTATATGCTCTCTCTTTTTCAAATAAATAAATAAAATCCTAAAAAAAAAAAAAAAAGATCTACAAGATACAAATGACTAGCTGACAAGGTTAGGCAGACTGGCTGGAGGAAAGCAATTCACCTTTAGATTCCAAAAGCTCAGAAAAGTTAAAACAAATGTTTTTAATATATGAGAATGCTCATTCTAAAAGAGTTAGCTTCAGTGCACTGGGAAACCAAGCTTGGGCCAGAACTGCCAACGCCCTCTCCATTAAGTTAGTCTCAGGGGCAAAAGATAACTGTTGAAGAATTCTGACTTGCTACTAATTCCTGTGTCTGTAGGCTTGTGTCCTTCTAGAACTTCTATATTCTTCATGCCATGTTGTAAGGAGAAAACAACCCTTTCTTTTTGGCAATGACTCCTGAGTGCACAATAAGAATTTCTGAAACACCGAAAGCCCTTCTAGGAAAAGAGAAAAGGCAGAAACATTCCAGGGTTGAGTTGGCTCAGTATTAACCAGATGTAAGATTCAACTTACTTTTGTTCCTGGGCACACTCGGAAGGTATAAAGGCGCCAGGGAATGATTTTCAGGTAGAATTCTTTCACTGAGAATTGCTGAAGGACCAAAATACAGAAAAGGAAGGGAATGATAAACAGAAAGGGTCTATTTGGGTATTGTAATTATATTGTCTTTTCTTTAAATTATGTTATGTATTGTAATTAAAAAATCAGAGTTCCTACCTCCATTCCTCATAAACTCTTCCCTCAATAATTTCTTAGTCCTAACATCAAATCAGTAACATCCAATTCTATCTTAAAATAGGCAAATCGAAAATATTACTCTGACAATGCGATTTCACACAGAGACACTGCATAACCTTAACACTCAAGTCTCACTACCATTTCTAAATGTCTGAGATCAGGTTTTCACTTTATGAGTAAACATTTCACCTAGAAATGGGCAAAATTTTCCTCTGTTCATCTGGGTGCTGCTCAGACTTCCTCAGTGGACAGGGGATACCAGTGGCCTACATGCACTGCTTTCTCTCTATTAGAATGGTACCAAGGATCTGCCACGGGAGGGCAGGTGGGGGGTGGGGGTGTGTGTGAAGGTGGTGGTGTGGTTTCAAACAAAAAAGTTTATAAAAATACGTAAGAATAATGAATGGTCTCTTTATAGTGTTATAAAAAAAGGAAAAAACAAAGCAATAACTTCTAATCCAAAAAAACCCTATTATCTAAATGTACAGATCAGACTTTTTCTTGATTTAAAAACTCTTCGTGAAGAAAATTTCAAACACATACTGAAGAAGAGAAAACGGTACAACGAACCCATCACCAGGTTTAACAGTTACCACTTCATAGTCAATCTTGTTTCATCTACACCTCACCCTGGCCCTCATTTCCATTCCCCTATTCCAAAGTAGGGCTAGATTTTTAAATGATAAATGACACATAGTGAAGTCTGAAGTAGAACAAAATTAGAACTCTGTTTTGGTTATGAGATTAAAGGGATGTAATAAGATGTTTCAAGAGCTCTTTCTTCTGAGATCTGAATGACTAAGCAAAATACAAATATTAAAAAGAAAATTCCTAACACACAGTGCCTCTTAGCTCAGGGGCCTTGGGAAGCTCACCTCCTTGCCTCTGCCAGAACTTCTCTATTTCAATCTTGTTGCCTGATAGTGACATGCGTTTATTGTGGTTTCGCAAAGCACAGAATGAAAGACCAAATTGTTTCAAAACAGCATAAGGGGCCAACAGTAATTTTTATACCAGCGTAAAACTTTTAATGGTCGAAAGTAGCTTTCTTTAAAATTCTAGGAGCCATGTCTTGAAAAATTTTCCCAGGAGCAAAAGGCAGAATGCCTCTGGTGCTCTAAAGCACCAAGATACATAGAATCTCGAGACAGTTTTCATCTAGTCCAATCCAAACAGGTGCAACAGAAGAGGGGGCACCATCTTCGGCTCAACCTTAAGTAGCCTCTCTTAGTAGCCCAGAAAACCTACAAGTCAATGATCTTGCCCTGATTCTCACACTAATACTTTGTGGTTTTATTACAATGGCCAATTATTTGCAGGTTCACACAGGGGGATTTTGAGACAAGAATGGAAGGTCCAGGGGTGCCTGGGTGGCTCAGTTGGTTAAGCAGCTGCCTTTGTCTGAGGTCATGATCCCGGGGGCCTAGAACTGAGCCCTGCACCGGGCTCTCTGCTCAGTGGGGAGCCTGCCTCTCCCTCTCCTTCCGCCTGCCCCAACTTATGCCTTCTCTCTCAAATAAATAAATACACTCTTAAAAAAAAGAATAAAAAGAATGGGAGGTCTGACCTTTGGTGACACATAGCAGTACACCTTCTTCGGTTTCTTCACCTTCTCAGGGGTCTGGCACTCAGAGGGTGAATCTTCATCTTCCTCCTCCAGAGCTGTGGAAGGCCGGCGCTGGGAGGAGCTCATGTGCATGGGTGGAAGGTGCCAGGGTGTGCTGGTACAGTTGGCAGCATTATAAAGATAAGCCTCAAAGTAAATGCTCACTCCTGAGGTGGACACATTGCGTTCAACAATGTTCTTCTCATTCTCTGAAGTATAACAAGGAATAAGGTTTTAAAGTTGGAGATGGGGGAGAAAAGAAATGACCTGTCACTAGACCTTTAGTCCATAGGACTCTAAGCCAAGTTTGGCTCAAATACCAAATGTGTGTGAGGCTGGGCAGAAGAATGCAGACACACAAAGAACACGTGGTCTGGGAACGGGACTAAATCACAGCTTTTCTTTCAACTCACCACTTAGGACAATAATGTCAAATTCACCATTATTGATTGGCTGATTTTGGTATGAAATGCAGGCATGGAAGCAGCCACGAGAATGCAGGGTGAGTCGCAAGAACACCTGGCAGGTCTGCCTGTTGGATGTCACTGACTTCTCAAATGAGACACCAGTGCTCTCTTCTTCTTGAGGACCGAGCTATAGGAGGAAAACAGAGCATCACTGAATGCATAGAATTTTCCCTACTGCATGGCAATTTACTCTTTACAAAGAACTCTCCTATCTACAAGCTGATCGAAGTCTCCTAATTCCTCATAAGACAGGCACTGTCAGATGAAGGAAGGACAGCACAGAAGTCAGGGTGGAGACAAGAGGAAGTAAAGGAGAAAGGGTGAGAATGACAGAGAAGGAGCCCATAGAAGAGGAAGGGAAGCTGCTTACCTCATGAATGGACACACTGTAATTGTGCTCGTCTCTCAAGGATGCGGAATTGTTGGTCGGATTGTCATACTCATCTCGGGGCACTATTTGAAGGGTGTGTGGCTGTCCACAGGTCAACACAAGAGTAGAAAAGTGGCACACTATTTTGGTCTTGGAAGGAACCACCATTCCTGGAAGACAATGGAATCTAATCCTTAGAGGAGGTCTTTTCAGAGCACAAAGATCTCTTCAATCAGTGAGCCCCAGAGAGCTGGGCCCCACCCAATTCCTAGGGATAAACACCACCATTAAGAGGATGAGAAAAAGAAAGAAAAAGAGATTCATTCAAATGAACTGGGGGACTCATTTTCATAAACTTCCAACCATTGCTGTGCTAAACAAAATAAGAAAAGGACTCAGGAAACAGAACTGAGAGTTCCATAGTGCCTACACAGTCCCACTGGGAAACTGCAAGTGAGGCAGGCCTCAGAAATAAGTGCTAAACAACTGCAAAACAAAGAGACAAAAAACCCCTGAAACACTTAGGTGCAAATCTAAGGACAAATGTACAAGACTCCTATGCTGAAAACTACAAAATGCAAATGAAAGAAAGGAAGAGGTCTGTATAAAGTCAGAGGTTACCATGTTTATGAACTGGAAGATTCAACATAGTAAAGATGTCAATCTTCTCCAAGTAACATACAGATTTAACACCATTCTTATCAAATCTCAGTGAGAATGTTTGTAGATATAGAAAATATTGTTCTAAAATTTGTATGGAAAGACAAAAGGATCTAGAGTAGCAAAATACAATCCTGAAAAACAGTAAAGTAAGCAGAGTCAGTTTACCCAATTTCAGGATTTACTGTATAACCACAGTAATCCAGATTCTGTAGTAATGATGGAGGGACAGACCCAAATATCAATGGAACAGGACAGAGGACCCAGAAATATGTCTAACTGATCTTTAACAAAGGTACAAAAGAAGATAAACGTAACAGGAGAAAGATGGTCTTTTCTTTCTTTCTTTTTTTTTTTTTTAAAGATTTTATTTATTTATGTGACAGAGAGACAGCCAGAGAGAGAGGGAACACAGCAGGGGAGTGGGAGAGGAAGAAGCAAGCTCCCAGCAGAGGAGCCCGATGTGGGACTCGATCCCGGAACACCGGGATCACGCCCTGAGCCGAAGGCAGACGCCTAACGACTGCGCTACCCAGGCGCCCCAAGATGGTCTTTTCAACAAATGGTACTGGAGCAACTAGACATCTATAAGCAAAAAAATAAAATAAAATAAAATAAAATAAAATAAAATACCCAAAAACAACAACAAAAAACTTGACATAGTATACAAAAATTAACTAAAAATGGATCATAGCCTTAAATATAAAATGTAAAACTTTCAGGGAAAAAAACACAGGAGGAAATCTTCGGGATCCAGAACTTGTCAAAAAGTTCTCAGATAACTAAAGCATGATCCTTAAAAGAAAAAATTAATACACTGATTTCATCAGAATTAAAAACTTTTGGTTTGTGAAAGGCCGTGTTAAGGGGACAAAAAGAAAAGCTAAAGATTGATAGAACAGGGGTGCCTGGGTGGCTCAGTTGGTTAAGCATCTGCCTTCAGCTCAGGTCATGACCCTACAGTCCGCCTACATCAGGCTCTGCGCTCAGTGGGGAGCCTGCTTCTCCCTCTCCCTTTGCCCCTCCCCACTCATGCTTTCTCTCTCTTACTCTCTTTCAAATAAATAAAATCTTTAAAAAAAAGACTGACAGAACATATTTGCAAACCACATATATAGCAGAGGACTAGTATGTAGAATATATAAAGAATTCTCAGTAGTAAAAAACAAAAACATCCAATTAGAAAATAGGCAAAAGACATTTCACCAAAGAGGATACACAAATGGAAAATAAACACATGAAAAGATGTACAGCATCACTAACCCTTAGGGAAATGCAGATTAAAACTACCACACCCTTGGGACGCCTGGGTGGCTCAGTCAGTTAAGCATCTGCCTTTGGCTCAGGTCATGATCCCAGAGTCCTGGGACAGAGTCCCCCATCAGGCTCCTTGCTCAGCGGGGATCCTGCTTCTCCCTCTGCCTGCCGCTCCCCCTGCTTGTGCTCTCTCTTTCTGACAAATAAATAAATAAAATCTTAAAACAAACAAACAAACAAACAAACAAAAACCTATCACACCCTTAACAGAATGGTTAAAATAAAAAACAGTAACAATATCAAATATTGGCAAGGATGTGAAGAAGAAACTGGATCATTTATTCATACATTGCCGGTAGGAATGTAAAATGCTAAAGGCACTCTGGAAAAGAGTTTTGCAGTTTCTTAAAAATACTAAGTGTGGGGACGCCTGGGTGGCTCAGTTGGTTAGGCATCTGCCTTCGACTCAGGTCATGATCCCAGGGTCCTGGATCAAGTCCCCCAGCAGGCTCCTTGTTTAGTGGGGAGCCTGCTTCTCCCAGGGCCGCCTGCCACTCCTCCTGCTTGTGCTCTCTCCCTGACAAATAAATAAAATCCTTAAAAAAAATACTAAGTGTGTAACTACCATACGACCCAGAAATCATATTCCTGGGCATTTACACTAAAGAAATGACAACGTATGTTCACACAAAAGCCTGTGCATGAATTCTCTTAGGTTTATTCATAACAGCCCCAAACTGAAAACGACCCAGGTGTCTTTCAACTGGTGAATAGTTAAACAAACTGTGGTACATTCGCACTGTGGAATACTGCTCAGAAATAAAAAGGAACCAACTACTGGTACACTCAACAACTTAGTTGAATCTCCAGGGAATTAGGCTGAGTGAAATATAATTTCATTTATTAAAGATTTTTTAAATTGTATTTATTTGAGAGAGAGAGCGCACACAAGTGGGGGGCGGGAGGGGCAGAGGGAGAAGCAGACTCCCTGTGGAGCAGGGAGCCCGCTGCAGGACTCCATCCCTGAACCCTGGGATCACGACCTGAGCCAAAGGCAGATGCCTAACCAACTGAGCCACCCAGGCACCCAATATAATTCCATTTATATGACATTCTTGAAATGTCATTATAGGAAATAATAGAAATGGAGAACAGATTAGTGGGCGGCCAGGGGTTAAGAAACAGGTGGGTGGGGGAGGGAAAATGTGTGGCTATAAAAAGGCAACATAAGGATCCTCATTGTGATGGAAATGTTTTATACCCTGACTGTATCAATGTCAGTAACCTGGCAGTGATACTGTACTTTAGTTTTTTAAGATCTCGCAACCCTTGGGGGAAACTGGGTCAAGGGTACACCAGATCCCTCTGTTATTATTTTTTTAAACTGCTGGACATTCTACAATTATCTCAAAACGAAGAGTTTAATTTTAATTTAAAAATAAAAGACTGATACATATGGTAAGGCAAAACTGTTCACCACTGGTGGCAAAGAGGTGGGGTGATGATAATTCCCGTGGAAAGGAGTCTGAGTGAGTCACTGAAGTAAAGGAGGAGATACATGCAGAGCGACACGGCTGGGAGCCACCTTGTCCACAACCTTCCACTATTAGAAAAGAAAGAAAACTGAGGACCGGGCAGGCAAAGATAGACAAATCTTAAGGCTCCTCTTCTTATCGTTTGACTCCAAACATTCCCAAAGTCCTCTCATTTCTGTGGATACCAACCTGCCCAGTGCTTAATGACACCCTCCAAAGGAAGCCAATTGGGGCAGGGCACACAGAGACGACAGGATCTTAACACACTAAACAGATTCGCTGCAGAATCAGAAGGCAGAGATTACACCTGGAGGCTTCAAAGTCAGTGAGCATCTATTATCTGGCATAAAGGATATGAGTGGGGTTAAAAAGTAAAGACAGAGGCCTCAACTCTTAGATATTGGCAGCTGGGGCAGACATTCTGCCATAAGAAGGAAAACACGTATGGGCAGTAAGGGTGGAATTAGGGCCAAGGGGCTTTTCCTTGAAAAGATTTAAAAAATCAGAAGAATGTATCTTTTGTCTATTCTGGCACCCTTACCCCTTAAGAACTTATTACGCTGATGACCCAGCAATTCCATTCCTACAGAAATAAAACCATATGTCCACATAAGAACTTGGACACAAAGGCTCACAGCAGAATTATTCACAGCAGCCAAGGGTGAAAACAACCCGAATGTCCATCAGCTGACAAATGAGTAAATAAAAGGTGGTATAGCCACACAACAGAACGTCGTTTAGCAATAAAAAGAAATGAAGTACTGATTCATGCTATAGCATGAATTAAACTTAAAAGCATTATGCTAAGTGAAAAAGGTCATGTGTTTTATGTGTTTTATGACTACCCTTATATAAAATGTCTGGAGTAGGCAAATCTACAGAGTAGATAAATGGTTACTTAGGGATGGGGAGGTTTGGGGGAAATGGAGAGTGACTGGTAACGGGTACTGGATTTCTTTCTGGGGTGATGAAAATGCTCTAAACTGACTGCAGTGCCAGTTGCACAACTATGAATTTTTAAAACCATTTAACTGTATATCTTAACTGGATGGATGATGTGGCATGTGAATTAAATCTTAATAAAGGTGTATGTTTAAAAAGCAAGAAAGAAAAATACAGGAAGGAAGGGATGGAGAAAGGGAGGAAAAAAAGAAGAAAGAACATACCAGGCTGGAAAATCTTATAGTAGGGACTGTAGGCCACGTTTAATCCACCAAGCTTCACTGAGATCTCGTAACGCCCCGCCCTGCGCACAGTGAAGGCCACCTTGACCACATTGGAACTGGGTTCCTGGAGGACTTCCTGGGTCACTGGAATTTCCACTGCCAGCTCGACATGAGAGATGTGAACTCTCAGTCCCACAGGCCGATGTGCCGGGAAAGGCTGCCCGTTCTTGTAGAATAACTGTGGTGGGAGATGAGGGGTGCTCATTAGTGAGCAGAAGCAAAAACCATTTCCCACCTAACTCAAGAGAGTGTGGGGAGGGAGGAGGGAGCTGGCAAATCCCAGTAACCACTGTCCCTACAGTCCTGCACACAGACACAGAGAGAAATACCACACCTCAGAGAAAACATTAAATCGTGAACAAATTCTTAACTTGTTCAGAAGACAGGGATAAAATATACTGCTGAATCCATTTCAACCTGACATTTCTGAACTGCAAATGCTGTGCCCTCTGCATACCCGGCCCTTCTTATTATATTATCGCTGCTAACCCAAATGTGAAGGTAAGTCAGTGGGTACCACCGGCACCGAGTGAGCTAAGGTCCCAGGCAGGGCTGGGGGAGGAGGGATGGGCAGGCAAACTTTTCTATAAAGGGCCAGAGGATAGATATTTTGGCTTTGTGGGTCATACCCAGCTACTCCACTCAAGTGTGGTTAACTACTCAAGTGTAAAAGCAGCCACAGGCAATACAGGAAGATGAATGGGTGTGGCTGTGTTCTAATAAAAGTGTATTTACAGACACAAGAGGTGGGCCTGATTTGGCCCCTCAGGCCATAGTTTGCCAACCCCCAATCTATAACACCTATTCTTTCTGGTGATATTTTTCTTCTTTTGAAAAAGTAACATTAAGCTTTATCCATCTTCAAAGCTAAGCATCTACTAAACCAAAATGATAGAGAAATTTGTGACCCTTCCAGATAGTAACAATTACTAAGTCCCTGGGAATGGCTGAAAAATAAGGAAACATGTTAACATTCCAGGCCAGCACTACCAACAGACTGAATGGGGCTCTGGAAACCAAGTGATTCAGAAAACCCAACGGGTATGGAGACAGAAACATTCCCTTACATGCACTCGGAAGGCCATGCTGTGGCCCACCTCATAGGGGTCCTTCCAATCCCAGGAGACTTTGCAAGACCGGGGATCCAGGTAATTTCCCCGCACGTAGTCATAAATAGTCCGGTCCCCTCTGCGCTCACGGTCCTCATTCTGGAGGAAGCTGACTACGCGTGCGGCAAGCTCAAAGAGGAACTTAATTGTGAAGAAGAATGCAACCACAGACACTGTGATTCCACCTATGTAAAAGAGAGAACACATATACCACCTGCCAGTTACACATTATAGCTTCTCATTGTGGAAAAGGCCAGTCATCTCTCAAAAATTAAAAGAAGTCAGGATGAGAGGTGCCTGGGTGACTTAGTCGGTTAAGCATCCACCTTCGGCTCAGGTCATGATCCCAGGGTCCTGGGATCGAGTCCCGTATCGGGGAGAGGATGGAGCCTGCTTCTCCCTCTCCCTCTGCTTGTGCTTGCTTGCATGTGCACTCTCTCTCTCTTTCAAATAAATAAATAAAATCTTAAAATAAATAAATAAAGAAGTAAGGATGAGAGAACAAGACTTCCAAAGAAACACTGTATTGGGCCACTACGTCTGTGGGTGAAGAGAAGAACTTCAAAGATTTTATTTATCTATTTATTTATTTATTTATTTATTTATTTACTTATTGAGCATGCGCAAGCAGCAGGAGGGGCAGAAGGAGAGGGAGAGAGAATCTCAAGCAGACTCCGCACTGAGCACAGAGCCTGACACAGAGCTTGAGCCCATGACCCTGAGATCATGACCTGAGCCAAAACCAGGTTAGATGCTTAACTGACTGAGCCATCCAGATGCCCCAAAGAGAGGAACTTCTATACCAGTGGTCAGAAACTACAGGCTAAATCTCATCCACTGCCTATTTTTGTAAATCAAGTTCTATTAGAACACTGCCCCACCTATTCATTTACATATTGTCTAGGGCTGCTTTTGCCCTAAACCAGCAGAATTCAGTAGTTATGACACAGCCTGTAGGGCCTGGGAAGCCGAAATATTTACTCTATGGACCTTTACGGAAAAAGTCCACCAACCCTGGTTCTATACTGCAGGCCACATAGAATGCCCACTCCCCAGCTCCCTGCATGTGCTAGGCCCTCACAAGAGTCCTAAAAAGAATGTGAATTCTATTCCCTGCATTTGAAAGTCTTCCCCTCTCTTGTCCACTTGGCAAAAGCCCTCCCCGATCCTCACCTGCATTAGGAGTTCCCTCTTCTGGGCTCCCTCAAACTTCTGCATATTCACCTATTATAGTCCTTCTCCCCCTTGACCATCTCCCTATTCATGTTATGAACTTCTTGAAGGCAGATTTTTGCCTTATTCGACTTTGACTCGGCAGGAAACAGTGTCTGGCACGGACCAGAATTACTCAATAAATATTTCCCAAATGAGTGAATTCCACTGCCAACTCTGTGAAGGTACATTCTGGCACAAGTAGAAATATTTCTAAGTCTATTTTCAAGGGGAAAGGGATAGGCAGGGAGGCAAAAAGGATGTAGCAACCCTAACAAAAAGATAATAAAGAGTTCTTTCCATAACATACCAATAACGTAAAACATCAGGTCCCTTCAATGCCGACGGACAGCCGAGGATCACAGCTGCAGCTGCAAAAGAAAACCTATTTAGTTTTTTCTCCAACTCTTCTTTACAGTCATCTCAGGGAGAGACAAAGAACATATGGCTTGAGTTGACTGACTCGAGCCTTACTATCCCTGTCCTCTCTCTCCAGCCTGACAAGTGCCCTATGACAAATTTCAGTGAACAGTGACTGCATCACTCCTAAAGACTTCCAGTCTATGACCACCCTTGGAATGCCACAAACAGCCACTTGCTTTAGTGCTAATTACAAAATGCAATAACATGGCTTTCATCTTCTTAGATCCAGGGCTGCAAGACAGTCTCCCTCCCCCCATGCAAAGTAGTGCTAATTAACATAAGCAAAGAGGATAATGGAATCACTTTCCCCTTCTATTTGCCTTCTGGAAGTAATTCATCTGAGTGGAAGTAGTTGTATCAAATGTGGATTTTTTGAAAGCAAGTATCATTATCATCACGTTGGCATTATGTAATAAAAGTGAACCACGGGTCATCCCAATAATAAACAGTGGGCATGTGAAGTCATTTTTGCTGTTACCACTCAAGACAACAGGTCCTGTGGAAGAGGAGCTCAGCAGAAAGGCCAAGGACAGAAACAAAAGGAGGAGACTGCATTTCTCCTAAGTGATGCCTGTCAAGGTCAGAACAATTCAAATGGGCCAGAGTTTGAGGGGAAACTTCCACTGTTATTAAACTTGCTTCCAGAATAAGACTTCAATCGTTGTTACTTGTTTGAACCACCCAAGGTATTACCAAGGAAAAACGCAATGTACATTGGCACTGGTATCTTATCACGGAGTTCTGACTTTAGTATAGGCTGTAAAAGCTCTCCATTCTACAGTGCAGTGAATTCATGCTTTTCGAGTCAATGCATATAAAGGTTATCAACATTAGCTCAAACCAGCAGCTTTTATCAGCACTAGAATATTACTTAGAGACAAGACAGCTGAAAATTTCTAGGTTCAAATGTGGGAGGGACCAAAACAAGTTTTGGGTTTTGTTTTGTTTCGTTTTTTTAAATAGGATATGCTTTTATATCTAACTATACTGGAAAAATTTAAAAGGGAGACAGAAAATGGCCATTAGTTCCTCTGATAGCAACAATATACCCAATGGAATCCACAGACAATAGGTAATTTGAGGGATGAGCACGTCACGTTTCACAGAAATCCCTATTTAGACTGGGGTCTAAAGTCCTACTAGAAAAGAAATCCACACAGGGAACATTAGCACAGTCAATAGCCATGGATTCGGCTCCTCCCAGTAGGGTCTATGATAAAGAGACAATATATAGAACCCGAATTTGGGATCACAATTACTGAGCCTCCTTCCCAAACAAGTATCTCATCTCCTGGGACCTTATGCCGAAAGCTGCTTTCACCTCTCAAAAAAGCATCTGTCTGCACCTTACAGGATGCAGATGACTTCCTAGATGACTTACTAGAACCCAGGCTGGCAGTTTAACTGTCTGAAGTACTCCCTCAGCTGGATGTCATCCAATCTGATCCTGGACATGAAAATCTGGTCTTTAGCAAAGTTCTAACACTCGGCAGAAAATAAAGTGTATGTGGCTGATGTTACAGGACTTGTGGTCTCAAGTCTCTTACTCCTTGGAAGAACAAGAGCCATGCCTGATTTATGGCACATATCATGAGGGCCGGGAAAAGTCCCATGCGCTCTCTCTGACAACTACAACCTTTTCTGGGAGAGGCAGTGGACAAGCAGTAAGTAGGAGGCCTGCAGACCAGTTCCAAGGCTGCAAGTGCATGACCTGTCCAGGCTTCAGAATTCTCCTTGCTATAAAAAGAGTTGGGGCTTAGTCATTTCTATGGCGCCGTCTCCTTTAGTGTGGTAGGACTTCAATCTAACTCCCCACAGCCATCAGGACTCGAAAATCAAATAGTATAGCCAAGAGGACAATACAGAGGATGAGGGCATGGACTCTCTGGGTTCAAACCCACTCTCTGCCACTCACAGTGTGACCATGGACAACTTATTTCATCTCTCTGGAGACAGTCGGTTTCCTTATCTGTCAAATGGGGTATATCTGCCTGTACCTCGGAGGGGTGTCTGTGAGGATGAAATGAGTTAACACATGTGAACAGCCTAGAATAGTGTCTGGCACACAGTGAATTGTCAGTCTGAATTATTATTACACTTATTACCAGTCGTGGTAGCAGCATCACTACCCCTTTGTGTCAGAGCCAGTAGGAAACTCTGGGAACCTCTCGACTGGCCCACACCTTCTTCAATGGGAAATGCATCAGAGCTACAAAGCACGTGGCTTCTCTTACTCTACTTCAGATCTCTGCCTACATGGGAGTTCTTCATACGGTTCTAATTTTAAGACCACAGATTTTTATGAAGAAGAGTTCAAATTCATCCTAAAATAATTCGTCCAACAAATAACTGGGTACCTACTTAATGTGCCAGGTGCTGGAGGAACCGTGGTGAACAGCCACAGTCTCAGTCCACATGAAGGGCCGTAACGAGCTCAACCCTGCTGAGTCCTTGTCCATTTTTCCCCATTCACTTATTTCTCAAATTGTCACCACTGATCTAGAACACCCAGACTTTTTCCAGTAGGTCAAGTCTACATTTCTACCCCAATTCCCTTTATTATTTAAAACTCAGCATACCTACTACTACTTTTTTTCCCAAATGACTCTCCTCTCTTCTGGAGACCTCCTTGTGGCCAGGGAATGAGCTCTGTCAATTCACTACCCCTTGATCGGACCTTTACAAAGTATCCCACTTCTCTACAATGGCTCTCAAACCCTCCCCGACAGTGTCTACTCATCTCTCAACTGGTCACATTTTGAATTTGCCTTCCTTCTACATTCTCCGCCCGTCTTGTTCCCCTTAAATGCTGTCACAAATCTTCCTATCTTTGTCACTCAGACCACTTTTATTCCAGATTTCACTTCCAATCTGTTAGTATTTTCTGTTCTCCTCCTGACCCCGGCAAGGCTCTCTCAGCTCTGTCTCCACTCCCATCCCCAGCCACAGCGTTCCCCTTGGCCACATCTCCCACAGTACCTCGTTTTCATCCACTTGAGTCCTTTCCACCTTTAGATCTAAGCCCTGAAACGTCCCATCTCCATGCTTTGCAAAAGTCACTTCCTCTGCCTAGACTATCCACTCCCCTCTCATGCCTCCATCCATGGGAACCCAAGGTCTAGGGAAAATCCTGTCTCCTCTCCCTGAAATCTTCCCTGAGCCTCAATTTAGAAATTCCGTCCCTCCTCTGAATTCTCACATAACTTTATTATTTGTCTTATAAAAGTTATATCCTCTTTCATTTTAGTCCCATGTTTGTTTTATTTTCCATTTCAGAGTAGTAAATAACATGAGGCAAAGACTAGTCTTCAAAATTCTCCACGGCATCCAACATAATTGCATATAGTAAATGCAATAAATATGAATGAAATACCTGAACAGACAGGGTCCAATGTCTGTTCTTTCCTTTGTCCAGAATGCCTAAGGATCAGGAATTTTCCAGATGGGACCTCCTTTCCGATACAGTTTTTAAAGACTTCTCTAAGTGGCAGTATCTTCATGTGGGCCAGGGGTTATAAACTCTTCAGACCACAAGTTTACCAGTTTATTGCAGTTCTGCAAGTCTGTACCAAATACCCACAACCACAGTCATGGGTTCTTATGCCTGGCATGGTATCTGGTTTTATGGTTCTATCTTCCTTATCTTGAGCTTTTATTTTTCTATAACGGTTTCTATAGCACCCTCCACTTTCTGCTGCTCACGCTTCTTCTTCATAAAATTATTTTGGAACTCTTCCCCCGTCTCCTTCAAGCACAAAGAAGCAGTACGTTAAGCATCTGCCATACTAATCCATGACATTCAGCTACACGAGTATTTTGTTTCCAAGTTCATCTCTTTAGTGTCTTGCTCTTATACAATTCAGCAAACTGTGACACTCTAAGCTAGCAGAATAACAGTAGTAGCAGCAAAGTAATATTCACTCCCTACCCTTACTGAGCCACTTATGGTAGGTGAAGCACTAAGTGCTTATGTGTGTTAGCCTAAGTAATTGTCTCCCTAACAACTTGGTAAAATAAACACTATTATTCTCATTTTACAGATTAAAACACACACACACACACACACACACACACACACACACACACACACACAAAAGCTGGGCTTGGAAAGTTAACTTGCTGAACATCTCCCAGCTGGTTAAGTGACAGAGCTGAGACTCCAGCCTATGCCTAACTCTGAAACCCAATGTTCTAAGCCTCATACAACACTAAATCATGACAAAGAATGGAGTCATAGCGATAGTGAGGTATTTGGGAACAGGAAAGGTGAAAAAAAACAGGTAGAAGAAAGAATGAAAAACATTACTTAATCTTACTGTGAGGAGTCCCACCATGAGGTTAAAATTAGCAAAATAAATGCTTATGGCCCTTTTTAAAATCTTTTGAAATAAAAATAAAGCATGACAAAGGAAAATGGAATGCAGTACCAATTATCTAATGCAGAAATATCACTTGCTTACTAAAAGATCCCGGGCAAGTTGCTTAATACTACAGCACTTTGGCTCACATTACCTACAAAAGGCGGGGGAGGGGGAATACTTGAAAGTGCCTGCCTCAAGGGAATGTTAGTTGACTAACATAACATAGTCTCAAACTCTGCTTTTTCAGGAGTCTAAAGATTCGAAATTACAATATTAAATAAATTTCCGCACTGACACTGAAGATCAGTCGTGAAAAAGTCATTTCCCAGAAACAGAATATTGATTTCTTCATCCTCAGAGGTGTTCCAGGGGTGGGAAGGAGGAGGGGAGATCCATTCTAATCACAACTGTGCACTTCAACAGCTATCGCTTGCTGAAAAGGCTTAGGAACTGGTCTCTGAGTCCATGTTCTGTATTCCAATAACAAGTGGTCTTACCTTTAAACGAGGGCCCATGTTCTGAGAACCAAGTGGAGCACTCCTATTCACCGAAGCAGGCGACTTTTGGCACCATTCACCTTGTCCTCCAACGTCCACAGGAAAGAAAACTGCTGCAAGGTCAACGGAAAGTGTCTGTCCATCAGACATTCATTGAGGATGTGTCACAGAGGCAGAGGGTCAATATTTCTGGAACGAACTGGAGGAATTCCAGGGTGGAGAAATAGAGCCCAAAAAGCTATTATCCTGGACTTCTCTAGTGCAGGGTGCAACTGACTGCCAAAGGATGCATGTGTTCTCTTGTCCCGGGATCCTACCCAACAGAGAAAAAAAGGGTCATGGAAGAGGTTTTTAATTTCTGAAAGAGAATGCCCAGAGAACAACAAAGAGGAGAGAGAGAGGACGGGCAGAGGAACTCTGGGGCCCTAAAAATGAGCGAGGCCTGGGAAACCTGGACCAAGCTTTCCCAATTAAAACTCCACAAAAAAAGGCAAGTGGCAATCACACTGCCTGAACTGTATCACTCCCCAAAAGGAAGCTCCAGCACTTCAGTCGATTCTAATCCTTCAAGGGAAGCAACTAGGGCACAGATTTAAAGAGTGAGCCTTGGGGCGCCTGGGTGGCTCAGTTGGTTAAGCGTCTGCCTTCGGCTCAGGTCATGTTCCCAGGGTCCTGGCGTTTAGCCCTCCATTGGGCTCCCTGCTCACTGGGGCGTCTGCTTCTCCCTCTGCCCACCCCCCCCCCGTGCTTGTGCGTGCTCTCTCTCCCTCTCTCTCTCTCCAATAAATAAAATCTTTAAAAAAGAAAAAAATAAAGAGTGAGCCTCCTCACTACCACATGCCCAGTTCCAGTTTAATGGGGCTGGAGCACAGGGTCTGGGAATAGGGTGAAGAAAAATGAGACCACAGGATAGGCAGGGCCACATTACAGAGGGCCTTAGAAGCAATCAAGGTAATACTCCGTTGGAAAGGGAAAACCACCAAAAAGCTTTGAAACCTAACCTATCTTCCTAGGCAGTCTGCTCCCTTTGCGCCCATGTCTGCATTTCCAAGACACGGTGAAACAACACTGATTTTATTTTTTAAATAGCAAAATTTACTTTTCTGAGTGGGGGGAAAAAAGTCTGTGAACTTTCAAGATAAAGTCACTAAGTAAAGTCTAGTAAAGTCAGTGTGTAACTGAAAGACATTCATAAACTAAACATAGCAGAAAGGGGGGTTTATGACAAAGGATACACGAACAGCCCCCATAAAACAAATAAGAGACTACCCATCACTGAACAAAAAGAGATGCTCTTTCCACATGGTGGGAACTGTGCTCAGTGCTTCATATATGTTAACTCACAACCCCAGGACACAAGTAAAAGTATCCCTATTTTAAAACAGATGAGGAAATCGAGGTACTTTCTCAAGATCATGCCCCATAAGTAGTAGAGGTGAGTCAAACTCAGATAACCGGGACCCAGAATCCATGCTTTTTAATGACTGCCCGACTGCCTCCCTACCCTGGGAAACGAAGAAAGAAAACCCACAAAGCTAGTAAGAACAGCAGAATGGAAGGAGTGAAGGCCAACAGATCAAACAAGTTGGCAAACTTTTATAATTAAAAATAACCAAGTATATGTATGTATTTTAAAATATGGTGATAGAATTGCCAAGTACATGAGCCAAAAGCTGGATCAACCAGCAACTGGAACCAGCTTCAAGGATCCACAAACAAGATAAGAGTTATATAAACTATAGGAGCTCCATTAGAATGCTATCTAAGTATTAAAAAATGACACCTTTTAAGGAATAATGAAAGAAATTTCTCACAAATAAAATGCTAAATAAAAGACAAGCACAAAATTATTTACATAGCATGCACCCAATTTTTAAAACATTACATTACATAAACAAGGCTAGATGGAACAACATAAAAATATCAATAGTCATCTCTTGGTGTTTGGAATTATAAATAATTTTTATTTTCTACCCGTAGCTTTCAGTGTTTTCTAACTTTTTAAAAAATTTTTTATTATGTTATGTTAATCACCATACAGTACATCATTAGTTTTTGATAGTGTTCCATAATTGTTTGCCTATAACACCCAGTGCTCCATGCAGTACGGGCCCTCCTTAATACCCATCACTGACCTAGCCCATCCCCCCACCCCCTCCCCTCTGAAACCCTCAGTTTGTTTCCCAGATTCTTACTGATGTAAGAACATACTAAAAGTTTCTATTTCTGGAGAACAAATAACTTTTGGGGAGAAAAGAGGCAAGTTATCCTTTTTTCAAATAAGGAAAGAGTATAAAAAATTAGCTAAAAATAATAGAATATACTGAAATTTTATTTCTATTCATTATGATCTTAGTGGGTCTCCAGCCCTGTAATCAGCTATTTGGTTATTAAATTAAATAACTCCTAGTTCTTTTTTTAAATAATGGTTTTTAAAGAAGGTTTATTTATTTATTAGAGAGAGAGAGAGAGGGGAGGGGCAGAGGCAGAGGGAGAGGGAGAGGGAGAAGCAGACTCTCTGCTGAGCAGAGAGCCAATGCAGGGCTCAATCCCAGGATGCTGGGATCATGACCTGAACCGAAGGCAGATGCTTAACTGACCAGGAGCCCAAATAATTCCAAGTTCTAACATCATTTTTACCGCACCCCACCGTGAACAACCATGCCTAGCCCTGACTATGCTTTATTCAGTGTCTCTAGCAAGCCTGAAAATTCAACTCAAGCACCAACCCCCTTCCTGGTCCACTTATCAGACCCCTCGGAGGATTGCTTCCATGCCACGCAGAACCAATCACTTGCTCCTCTGTGATACTCCTGTGCTGAAAATACCTCTATTATAGCATTTATTACTCCATATCGTGCTTATTTGTTTATACAGTAGTCTCTCCTAATGAATTCTGGCATCTCTAAGGACACTGCCTGGGTCTTTCTCATCTTTGATTCCCAGTAGCTAGTATGTTGTTCAGTTTATCTCAGTCTGTACTTGGTAAGTGCCCCCAAGAGATTCCTACACACATTAAAATCTGAGAAGCTTGGTCTAGGCTCTAAGGCAGCCCCTTGAGAAGTGCCCCGATAGTCTGTATTTCTAACAGGCTCACAGGGAGCGTTGATGCTGTTGGTCTGCAGATCATGCTTTCGGGAGCAAAGGTCTAGAGCAGGAGTTGGCAAACTACAGCCTGTAGGCCCAATCCAGACAGTCGGCTGCTTTTTTTAAAAAAAGGATGAACACAGCCAAGTTCATTCGTTTACATATGGTCTGTGACTGCTTTTGCGCTACAAGAGCAAAGCCGAGTAGCTGCAGAGACTTATGGTCTACAAAGCTTTCCTAGCTGACCCTTTACAAAAAAGGTTTACCACTCTCTCGCATAGAGGTCTCAGTCTTAAAGCTACCTAACTGCTTCGTATAAATGAACTCATTTTTATAAATAAAAAAAAAAGCATAAAATCATTTTCTTCCAGTTCTCCTGTCCCCTCTTAGGAAAAGAGCTATAAAACTGGCAACATTATGCAAATATTTCTCCTGGCTAATTTCAACTGTTATTTAAAAAGTTTTATGCCTCCCATACCCCAAAGTAGGAATTTTATACAATCATTTCCCAAAGTACATGTTTCCTACAATTATGCTTGCATTTCATCAAGGCTACAATTTCCTAAAACCAGTACCTCGGGGACCAATCCCAGGTTCCTAAAATTATTACAATACATATTACTGACTCAGCGTCTCCTTTTAAAATGCTATTATAAAAAGCCATGAAAAAAAGGATGTGAAAGTCCACTTTGGAATTCTGGTGAAGAAAGAAAAGGAGCAGTGGCAGCGCACAGTCACCCAACCATCGCCCACGGAGTCCCATAAAGAAAGACAAGACAGAAGAAAGATGCTGGCTTTCAAAGATAGAGTCTTCGGGATTCTCTATACAGACGCACCAGCCACAAGTCCAGGAAAATCAAATTTAAAAAACCAAATCATTCAATTAACAAAAGGTCCACAGTTTAGAGTGATCTAAGGAGGTTCCGAGAAATAAAGTGCACCATCAGATACTTTAGATTATTAGTTTATGTTTTCCTTTGCTAATTTCAGCCTTGGTTTTTTCTCCCCCAAATCCCACCATAAGAGACTGCCCTCCCCCCTCAAGTTTATTCTCTTGAGATATTTATACAGTTGTGTATTCCTGCTATCTCAGTTAAGCCAAGTTATACGGTTTTCATTTATATTCTTTCCTCATCAGTCAGCCCCTCCAGTCTCTTAATCATTCCTGTGGGTCTTCTGTGAACTCTCTCCAGCTGGTCCCCGGCGATCTGGTAATGAGGTGCCTCCAACTGACTGCAGCCTTCCAGGAATAGCCTCGTTAGAACAAAGATGAGCTCACCCTCCTCAGTTCCATGACATAATACTCCTGCGTAGACAATCCCCCACATCACAGCAAGCTAGCATACTGCCATATTAGACTGCAACCCTGTTCCGTGCCTCCCGGATTTGGGCATTAGGGCAGGCCGATGTGCTGGAAGCCTGAGGATAAACGGCACAAGTTCCCGCAGCAACTATTCACTAGAGGATGAGGTGAGTGGGGAGAAGAAGGTATTTTCACCATGAAACACTCATAGGTAATAAAACAGAATGCAAAATTGGCATGAATTTCTAAAGGTAAAACATGGGCATATTCAAAATATGCAGATACTTGATACCTGAGGCAGAGAGGGTGCTCGGGGCTCTGCTCCCAGGCCCCAAGGGGTTACATGCCCAGGATCCTCTACCTTGAGAGGTACTTGAACTGAAGTCTGAAAGGCACTACAATCCCCACTCAACATATGGTTTATTACCCCACTACCACCCATCCCATATACTCACATTTCAAATAAAATTCTTTTTTCTGCTATGTCCCCCCATCCCTGGATATCTGTATTTTCTTCTGGCCTAACATAATTTGCTAAAACACTGTGTTTTAGCAAATTCACTGTATTTCACCGGCTGTAATCCACCAACATCTTCAGGTTCTTCTGTAAGGTTCATTCATTCATCTCATATTTCTTGAGCATTTGCTGTCTGCCAGACTGTGTGCTAAAAGTTAAGGTAACAAGGGTAAATGAGACAGGGTCTTTTCTTAACTTTGATGAACTCAGTCCGAAGTGGGAGATCGGCAAGACAACGTGGCAAGTACCACACACACAAAAAAAGGAATACACGATGTGTGGAGGGCAAAGGAAGGAGAAAGGTTAACTTTGCCTGAGAGTGGGGAAGTACTGACAGGAGAGACAACAGAGCTATTAAGACTGAGGAGGCATTCGCAAGGCAGAAATAAAAGCGCTAGGAACCTACGCAGGAGAAAAATAGCATCAGCCAAAGTTGAGTCAAGAATGGGAGTGATGAAAAAGGTCAGCATTATGAAAGCCAAGTGTTTAGAAAGACCACCTGGGGCCAAACTAGGGTGACTGATTCTCAGCACGGTATGGTGTAGTACCCAGGAGTATGAATCTTACTACTGAGTGATTTGGGACAAGCTACTTCTCTTCGATTGCCTCCGATATAAAATGGAGGTGTACTCAGAAAAGGAGGGAATGCAGCTGCTCTTGAGAGCAAGACGTGGAGTGTCAAGAAATGACTGGGTGAGGCTGGAAACTGGCCCCAGGTGACCTGGCAGGAGTGCCTCATTAGATACGGCTTTATATGCAAACCAGGCTGCTGGTTGCCGGCTTACGATGGTGGTTTGTGTCTAGGCCACGATGGCAGCCCAACCTGCAGGAAATTAGGAAGAGGGCACTGAGTGTACCTGAGGGACTAACGGGTTTTCCAGAGAAATCCTATTTGGAAACAACCACAGCAACAATCCAAAATACCAAGCCTTCTGGTTTTTTCTCAAGAACGATGACAACGCAAATTTACCTTTACCGAGAACTCACTATGTGCCCGCACCGTTTGAAGTGCTTCCCATATTATCTCACTTAACTCGCAGCAACCACATAAGTACCTATACTGTTATCCATGCTTTATGAATTAGCCACATGAAGCACACAGGGCTAAAACAACTTGCCCATTGTCACCCAGCTGACAAATGAAGGCGCCAGGCAATGTGATTCCAGAGCCTACACTCTTAACCAGGAATACAGACGTGTCAAGAACCCAAGAAAGAAAAAAAAAGATTCTTGGAATAGGAAGAATGAAAGCTCAACAAATACTTAACCTGGAAATTTAAAAGGAATACGACTCCATTTTAGACTTTAAGCAATCACAACCAAAAAAACTCAGGAGATGTTTTTTAACTAAGGGAGAAAGAGATCACACATTTTAAAAGGAGAAAGACATCACAAATTTTAAAAGAGACTCTGAAAAGGACAACAGATCAATCAATGGCTGAGAGTCAAGATAAGAGGATGCTGGTCCAAGGGAGCAGAAAGGCAGTGGCCGCCATGTGGGGGGTGAGGGGCGGGGGAGGCTAGAGTATGCATCGTTTCCCAGTTAGAAGCAACAGGATTAGTGACCTGTGAGGTCAAAAAGATAAAAGAGACCAAGAAGCCAAGGACAAATGGGGATTTTCTACGCTTGGGAGCCTGGATGAACGGTGGAAGTGAATTAAAGAGGCAGAGCCAATGCGTAGGGAAAGATACAAGTACAGAACTAAGGTTGAAGTGTCTATGAGATATCCAGGTAAATATATTCACAGGACAAATGGAAATAAACATCTGAAGCTATGGAGATACCACTATCCTGCAGGCAGTTAAAAGACAGGAAATGAAAAAGGACTGCCATGCAAAACAAGCAAATCAAGAAAATGACCAATTATAGAACCGTGAGGGGATCAACCTTAAATGTACCCCCACCCCCAAAAGGAGCTAGCAAAGAGTGAAAAGGAACAATCAGAGAAGAGGAAAAAACTGTATAAGTGGTTTACTGCAGGCAAAAGGAAGTGAGTATTTCTAGAAACTGTGAGTGGTCACAGTATTAGAATCAGTAAAGACTTAGGCCAGAGTGGGGAATTCAAAATCAGCCCCCAGGGTTTTTTCCTTGATTATTTGGAACTCTGATTCTCTGATCAAGTACCTTCAAATAAAATGTGTATCTTATTTCTACCTGTTCTCATTAATAATAAAAGTCTTAGCCTAAACTTGACCCAACTTGATAACTAGTAAGCTCTTTGCAACTCAGTTCAGGGATACTGATTATTTCACAATTATTTTAGTGCCTATAACAAATTTAGATCTGAATTAATCTGAATCTAGTCTCTAATCCTGCATAAATCACTGGCAAAAGAAAAAAAAATCTTCCCCAAATCAGCTTTACTGAGGTATAGCTTATATATAGTAAAAGTCACCAATTTAAAGTAAACAATTATGGCTTCGACAGTTGTATACGGCTATGATACAAAACACAATCAATACAGAACCTTCGTCACCCCAAAGTTTCCTCATGATCCCCTTGTGCGACCACTGATATACTTCCTATCACTACAGTTTTGCCTTTTACAGATGCCAAACAGCATCATATACAAAATGTAGTCTTTTGTGTGTAGCATGTCTTCCACTTAGCACAATGCATTTTAGATCCATACATGTCATTACATGTAGCAGTACTTCATTCCTCTTTACTGCTGTGTAGTAGTCCATTATCTTACAATTTCTTTACCCATTCACCAGTTGAAGGACATTTGGTTCTATCCAGTTTGGGGCTATTATGATAAAGTTGCTATGAACATTCACGTGTAAGTCTTGTGTGGACCCATGCTTTTATTTCTCTTGAGTAAAAAGCTAAGAGTGAGATTGCTGGGTCATATTATAAGTATATATTCAACTTATAAGAAACTGCTACACTGTTTTCCAGAGCACCTGTATCATCTTCCATTTCCACCAGCAATGTATGGGAGCTCCAGTTGTTCACAGCTGCCAACACTAGGTATTGTTCATCTTTTAAATGTTATCATTCTAGAACAATCCAACCACCTGTAACAATTGTAAACATTTATGCATCCAACATGGGAGCACACAAATACTTAAAGTAGTTAACAACAAACATAAAGAAGTAATCAATAATATTATAATAGTAGAGGACTTTAACACCCCACTTACATCAATGGACAGATTGTCCAAAAAGAAAATCAATAAGGAAACAGTGGCTTTGAATGACACACTGGACCAGATGGGTTTAACAGATATATTCAGAACATTCCATCCTAAAACAGTAGAATACACATTCTTTTCAAGTGCACATGGAACATTCTCCAGAACAGATCACATATTAGGCCACAAATAAAAGTCTCTCAACAAATTCAAAAAGATTGAAGTCATACCATGCATCTTTTCTGACTGCTATAAAACTAGAAATCAACCACAAGAAAAATTCTGGGAAAAGCATAAATACATGGAGGTTAAATAACACACTACTAAATTTTACCCATTCTAAAAGGTGTAAAGTGGGGGCGCCGGGGTAGCTCAGTTGTTAAGCGTCTGCCTTTGGCTCAGGGTGTGATCCCAGGGTCCTGGGATCGAGTCCCGCATCAGGCTCCTCTGCAGGGAGCCTGCTTCTTCCTCTCCCACTCCCCCTGCTTGTGTTCCCTCTCTCGCTGGCTGTCTCTCTCTGTCAAATAAATAAAATCATAAATAAATAAATAAATAAATAGTGTAAAGTGGTCTCTCACTGTGGTTTTATTAGCATTTCCCTAAAGACTAACAATATAGAGTATGCTTTCATGTGCTTATTGACTATTTGTGACACTTCTTTGGTATCCAAATCTTTTGCATTTTTTAAAATCAAGATGTTTGTCCTCTTACTACTTAGTTGTTCGAATTCTTTATCTATTCTGCAAACAAGTCCTTACTAGATATGTTTGACAAATATTATCTGTGGTTTAACATTTTCTTAACAGTGTTATTTAAAGAATAAAGGTTTTTCATTTGATGAAATCCAACTTAAAATTTTTCTTCTTTTATAGTTTGTGTTTTTTATAGCCTAACTCGAAGACACAAAGATTTTTCTTCCAGAAACTTTATCTAAAAAGTTTCACAAATCTGGGGCGCCTGGGTGGCACAGCGGTTAAGCGTCTGCCTTCGGCTCAGGGCGTGATCCCGGCATTATGGGATCGAGCCCCACATCAGGCTCCTCCACTATGAGCCTGCTTCTTTCTCTCCCACTCCCCCTGCCTGTGTTCCCTCTCTCGCTGGCTGTCTCTATCTCTGTCGAATAAATAAATAAAATCTTAAAAAAAAAAAAATTCAAAAAAAAATAAAGTTTCACAAATCTCCTGTTAAAATTTTTTTAACAAGAAAACACATGAAAAGATGCTCAACATCACTCATCATCAGGGAAATGCAAATCAAAACCACAGTATCACCTCGTACTAGTCAAATGGCTAATATAAAAAAGACAAGAAATAACAAATGTTGGTGAGGATGCGGAGAAAAGGGAATCCTTGTGCACTGTGGGTGGGAATGCAAACTGGTGCAGCCACTGCGGAAAACAGTACGGTGGTTCCTCAAAAAATGAAAAGTAGGGGTGCCTCAGTGGTGCAGTTGGTTAAGCATCTGACTCTTGATTTCAGCTAGGGTTCAGGTTCATGAGATCAAGTCCCGTGTCGGGCTCCGTGCTCAGTCTGCTTCAGATTCTCTCTCCCTCTCTGTCTGTCCCTCCCACTCGTGTTCGTTCTCTCTCTCTCTCTCAAATAAATATCTTTCAAAAAATTAAAAATAGAACCATATGACCCAGTAATTCCACTTCTGGGTATTTACCTGAAGAAAATGGAAATGAATTCAAATAAGATCTATGCACCCCTACGTTTACTGCAACATTATTTACAATAGCCAAGACAAGGAAGAAACCCAAGCGTCCATCAGTAGATGAATGGATAAAGAAGATATGGTGTATATGTATATATGTGCATATGAATGTATGTATACATGTATATGCATAAGTACACATACATATACACACCCCATCAAGAAGATACGGTGTGTGTATATGTATGTATATGTATATGTGTATATACACATTTGAAGAAATTCATAAATATGTATATAAGTATATATAACGAAATATCATTCAGCCATAAAAAGAACGAAAGCCTGCCATTCACGGCAACATGGATAGACCCCTAGAGGGTATTATGCTAAGTGAAATAAGGCAGACAGAAAGACAAATACCATATAATTTCACTTATATGTAGAACCTACAAAACAAAACAAACAGAAATAGATTCATAAATACAGAGAGCAAGCTGATGGTTGCCAGAGGGGAGGGGTATGGGGGATGAGGTACAGACTTCCAGTTACAAAACAAATTAAGTCAAAGAGATGAAAAATATGCATAGGGAATACAGTCAATAATACTATAATAAGTTTGTGTGGTGACAGATACTAACTATACTTACAGGCATTTCATAATGTGCATATGATGTGTACCTAATACATATATAATATTGTATGTCAACTATACTTTAATAAAAAGAATTTTAACAAGAGTTTTTTAAGCTCTTGCATGCCCTTTATCTCATTAATTACTCAGTTTTATTATTGCTTTGTTTCTTTCAAATTCAACTCCCCACATTAGCAAGCAGCACTTCAGTTACAGTCTGTTTCAGAATTTGGAAAGATTTTTATCTTTTAACAGACTTTCCCCTACTCTTTAACCTAATAACTGCATTTCTAAATGGAGTCAATGTTTCAGTTCCTCAGTTCTCCTCAAACTGACATAAACCTTCTGGATGGACCCCTGATGCTGGGTCTTACAACAACAACAAAATTCCAAAACCCAGAGTGTGCACCTGCAGGTTAAGCCAAGGACAATGAACTACTTGCACGTCTGGTTTTGAAGAGCAGCTTTTATAAGATCACTCTCATCTGAGAGGAGGCTAGAAACCATTACCTTATCATTCACTGGTTAAAGAAAAGTTAGGCTTATAAAGGTGAAGCTGACAGCGACAAAAGTAATTCTACATTTCTTCATGCAATCTGGACTCTCTCTGTGGCACCATTCTCTTTAAAACAAACCAGACTTCGTCAGACTTGAAACGAAGAGGACATATAAAAGCACAGTTTAGATTCAACTGCCCCCTGGAACAGACTTTGCCATTCTCCGCATAGTTCACAGAAAGGAGGAGAAAGGGATTCAAAGCTAGTGCGAGCAAAACAGGGAAACAAGGGTCAACTTATCATTGCTCATTTCGTAATTTCCTGGGACGTCTGGGGAAAAACAAAATAGAAAAACTGACTGATCTATGCCCTGTTGCAGTCTTTCATCTACGTCAAGAAAACAGCAGCTTCAATTTACAACTCTCTCCTAACGTGTTTTTTTCTATTTACCACACAGAATCCGCTGTGCCTGATCCACAGAATCAGGACAGGCCCCCGTGTTCCCAGGCCACGCAGCTTTTACGCTTAGGTGACCCTGGGCCACTGAATCTTGGCTATAACAGGAAAATTTTAAAACGAATTCCCTGAATCTGACAAGCCGTCTCCCTCAATAAGTCTAGGAAGGTGTTATTTCATTAACTGTGCCTGAAGTGGCAGGCAAACGGCCAGATCTACAGCCCAGTGGGATGAAACTGGAATCGTCACACATGCACTTAAAAGCTAACAAAATTTCTACCTCTACAGCCATCTATCCTACCGTTATTTTTAAAGAAAATAATTTATTTACATCAGAAAAAAAGAGCCATCTTAAATGAGTATTTCATAGTTCAGATTCCAGGAAGAAAAACCCGACTAGACACAGAAATGGCAAACTGAGATGGCTCAATGTGAAGGAGAAACTCAACACTTACATAGTATGTAAACAAAACTTCAGTTGACCTAATAATCAATGTTACCAAACAAGATCTATGAATTTCTTCAAATGTGTATTAAAAACCTTTTAGAAACTTATGTTGAACCCTGAGGTTTCCAAAATGAGTAAGATGGTTCCTGACTCCTTAAAAACATACAGTTTCTAACAGAAGACAGATAAGTAAACCAATTGGTGATAGTTCTCTATAGTAAGTCTATGAAGTGAGCACATGGTGTTAGTGGAGCCCAGGAAGGGCCCCTCAATCAGGATTAGCTCTTAGCTTCTCAGGAAACTTCGTATCAACCCCTGGGAGCAAAGCCAACTTTTCCACTGAGTTACCAGTGTTTGGGGAATTAAGGGGGTACAGAACACTACCTACACAGTACTGTCTATTCTCATGGCCAATGACTTCCTCTCTTCAGCAATGATCAGAGGGGATTACTGAGTCACATACATGGCAGAGAAGAAGCTCACTGGAAACCCCAACCTATTTATCAAAATTGCACATGGTCTAAATACAATGTGGTATCCTGGTTTGGATCTTAGAAAAGAAAAAGGCTGTTAGTGGAAAAACTTGTAAAATCCAAATAAAGTTGTAGTTCAGCTAATGGTAGGCATTGTACCAAAGTTAATTTCTTAGATGTAACAAACGTACCATGGTTATGTAAGATGTTAACATTAGGGGAAGAACTGGGTGAAAGACATACAGGATCTCTCTCTACCATCTTTGCAACTTTTCTATAAATCTAAAATTACTCCAAAATAAAATGTGATTTAAAAAAAAAATTACATCTGGTTCCCCACTTTACATTCTCATCCTCCCCTAGGATTCTGATCATGCTGCCCTAATCCCTACCCAATCCAGGTAATGCTTGGTTAAAACACTTTTCTCAAATCCTTTTCAATCTTTTTATTATAAACCATTTACGCAGACCAGCTGGGTTTCCTTCTTCACCAAGACAGGAGAAACTAGATAATACTTGAGAGGTTTTAACTGTTTTTTCTTCTTTACCGCATACACCAGGGATATCCTTGGAGTGGAACCTCTCTAGATGGACAAAAGACAGGTTAAAATAACCTGGGCTGGATCTCTGGATAAGAGCAAGGGGACCCTGCCGCAAACGTATGTTGTATATTATTAGACTACCTTTACCTGATCTCTGGCCAAAAAGGATAATGAGTAGGAAATACAACGAACAGATGTTGACTACTAGCATCTCACCACCAACAGGCAAACTGCACTGAAATGATGCTGCAGCTAGAAGCTCCGAAAAATGTGGCGCAAGTTCTTCAACTATCCAAGGTAACAAAAATTCATATTAAAGTCATATAGTGTGGGGCGCCTGGGTGGCACAGCGGTTAAGCGTCTACCTTCGGCTCAGGGCGTGATCCTGGCGTTATGGGATCGAGCCCCACATCAGGCTCCTCCACTGTGAGCCTGCTTCTTCCTCTCCCACTCTCCCTGCTGTGTTCCCTCTCTCGCTGGCTGTCTCTATCTCTGTTAAATAAATAAATAAAATCTTTAAAAAAAAAATAAAGTCATATAGTGTGGTGCCTGGGTAGCTCAGGCAGTTAAGTGTTCAACTTTTGATTTCGGCTCAGGTCGTGATCTCAGGGTTGTGAGATCAAGTCCTGTGTCTACACTAGGTGTGGAGCCTTCTTGAGATTCTCTCTCTCTCTCTCTCTCTCTGCCCTCCCCCAATTAAAAAAAAATCATATGGTACTGTTCAATTCAGGCTAAATAACAAAACATATATTTACCAAGACTGTTTGGTTTCGGATAACTAAATGAATACTCATCTCTATTAAACCATAACTTGTAGAACAGGCTTCAAGAATCCCACCAGGAAAACATCATGGTGATGTAACACCATACCAAGATGTCAAGCATGTGTGTTCATGCCCCCCCCACAGACGCATGTGCACACGTACATACACACAAACTGCAACGAGACTAAACGACCTCAAAAGTTTGAAAACTACTAAATAAAAGAATATTAGTGAAAGCTAAACATTCACGAACGCTTCAAAGAAAAAGAAACCAAAGAAAGATAAATTGAAATTTAAACCTAAGCTCTTTAATGACTAAAGTCATTGAAAAAGTAAAATGATATACTAGAATCCATTAGGCTCATTAAGTCTGATTTGTTATATGGTACGTTGTAATATTAGATATATATTAACACAACAGTACTCCGACCTGGACCACTTCCACAAAGATGAACAGGTAGAGTAATTCCTATGAAAGAGTTCAATTTGCATACCTCTGTTGAATGACCTTACCATAATTTATCTGTTCACAAGGCTATCTCCAATACAGGCCTGAGCTCTTGAAGAGTAACTAGCACACTGCCTAGGGCAGAATGGGCCCTTAATACATGCCGTCTGAATGAGTGAACATGCAGCAGTAATGTACCTTTGAGGTATCCTTACAAGCCATTTGGTATCAACACCTTAGGAGCAGAACATGCTGTATACCATGTTACACATTTAGGAGGCAGTCAGGTTAACTGAAAAATAATTAATAGCAATTAATGCTGGGGAAAAAAACTCATCACATGAGACATAAAAAGAAGTGTAAAAACTGTAACTTGAAAATGAAGAAAATATCTGTGAATTAGTTTTCTTCCCTGGATGGCCACAAAAGTCAATCTACCTTTAACTTTCTAACATTGAAATACAAGAGTTTTAAAAGAATCTTTCATTATCCATAATTTTATAAAGAAATTTGTTATTAACTTAAATTGGTAAGGAAGACCAATTAGTGAATGGAATGAAGTCCAAGCCCAATTATGTGTTCAAAACTGTGGGTTGAATGCCTTAAAAAATTCTTTCTCTTCAAGACTGCAGAAAAATACAAAACAACCCTCTTGACTGCTGAGAAGGACTAAAAGTATTTCTTTTTCTCACAAGTATGTAATCAAAAGCAATTACTTTCTGCTCCCACCCAACACAAAGCAATACCATCTCCCCCCTCCCATCACCATCAAAACATGCTACCCAGCATCTCAGTACTTTAATCTTAGACTACAAGAAAGTCAGATTGCAATAAAATTACAATTCAACAAAAACATTTTTCTAAGTGTGTTCTCATTTCCTGTGGTGTTCCTACACTAATTTAGCTCCCTCTCAAGTATTAACAAACAACAAAACAAGAAAATTCTCAGAATAGGTATTACAAATTACTTGTTTTTTAAAAAAATTACTATTGTTCATGGATTCCAAAATTCATGGTACATATTAGCAGGAGAGTGTTTTTTTGTCAATGGCTGAATTTAAATGCAAATTACTATTTAATTACATGCAATGTTCCCTCTGACCCTACCTATAATACTGGTCAGCATTCAAATGTTTAAAATAAACAACTGGTCATGTTTACTTTAAAAGGTTATTGCCTAATCACCAAGAGGTTCTAATGCATCGAAAAAGTGGTAGCTCTCAGCTCTAGCCATGAATGCAGTTTGCAGACAAGCTATCTCGAAGAGATTAGGAACTTCTAGTGACCACAAACGGGGAAAAGCAGAAGGCACATACGTTATCTGTAGATGGGTCAATAATAAAACTGTTTCAACATCAAAAACTCAGAGCCTACAAAATCAGACATGTGAAGTACAAAGTTATCTAAATGCCTGCAAGACAAAAAGAAAAAGGAGAAGAAGGAAGAAAAGTCTGTCTATACACAAGTCAACATGAGAAATCATCCTACAATTGAGCTTTTCAAGAACTGAAAACCTTACAAGGTTCTTGGAGATATCAACACATTCAAGTTGCAAAATAGAGCAACTATATTAAAATACAATTGGCATAAAATTCAAATGCCACCTCATGTTGAAAGACACACAATAATAATAGAAAACACTTTATTTGATAAGGTTTATTTGTGCTCAGCACTGTTCTAGGGACTTCACATTCTTATTTAGTCCTGATAACACCCTTATAAGACAGGTACTATTAAGATTATCTCCACTTTACAGATTAAGGAACTGAAGTACAGATAGATTAATTCACCCAACATCATAAAGCTAGTAAGAGGCAGAGCACGTGTTTAATTCCATTAGACTCCAAAGTTCATGTTAACCAATGCACCATGTTTTATGAAATGGTCAGCTTTTTTTTTTTTTTTTTTAAACCTAGTAACCTTTTTGGATTTCAAACACTAGGACAGTTTTGTGCAATAAGAAAAGTACAGGCTTTGGAATCAAATCAAACCCAAACAAAACCCTGAATAAAGTCAAGCCCCAGCTTCTCCACATGTAAAAGGAAGGTACTCAAGTTATTGTGAAGGTCAAAGAAGATAATATAATTAAAGTGCCTAGTACAGTATACAAGATAGGGGTTCTTAACCTTAAGTTCACAGATATCGAGTGTCCACGGGTGGGCTTCAGAGTCTCTGAGTCTCATCATTTGTATGACAAATGTTGTATGTACCCCCCCCTTTTTTTTAAAGAATCGTCTCCAGCTGTTCACAAACCTTCAAGGGGTACCTGATCTCTGAAAGGGTAAGAACCACCGAAGTACACAGCAGCTACTCAAAACAAAACAAAACAAAACAAACCAGAAGTTCTCTTTCCCTTCGTATTCTCAAAAACTGTCTCTTTGCCGTTAAAGGTAACACACCACGGCTTCCCAATAAATGTCAATTATTCCCCCACCATTTCCCTGGCTTGGTACCTAGCAACACATGCAAGCTTATGCCCCAGTCTTCTAGAGATGGTCTAAAGAAGGCCCTCAAACGATGATTCACCCCTCTCTGCACCGAGACGAATACACGGTATTTACTCGAGAGAATCGTGAGAATCATCCACCTAGCTGCACGAAGCACCATGTCTGCTAAGAGAACCAAGTAGGTAATAGAACTTCCCAATTGCACCGCAGAGACCGGACACCCCAGCGCCGAGGGATGAGGAGAATGTGTTTTCCTAAACTACTGGAAAACCCAGAATTCCGTTCCCCCTACCCCTGTCCTGCCTCTCTGGAACTCTGGTGCAGGGACGTCCTCTGGGCACTGACCCAGGATAGAGTGGTGGAGAACAGAAACGTTACCCGACTAGCGCGGCGGAGTCCCAGCTCTGCTGCCGGGGCCGGCGGCGGCAGCACCCGGCGCAAAACTGACCCAAAATCCTCCCCCAGAGGCCCCAACACAGATCTCGGCTCCGGCTGGGAACCGGCTCCAAGGTTTTCCGTTTCCCAAAGCGCCTTCCGCTTCCGGGCTAGCCTTTGCCGGAAGGAGTATTTGGATGACGCAAAAGTGTCGCGCCGTTGGTGATTCCGGAAGAAACAGGAGTACGGCGTGAACATGGTGAGAGGAGGGTTTGAAAAGTGACTTTGTCAGACCACATTTTGGGGGGAGATTGAGCCAGTCAGCCGTTAGCCAAATTTCCTCTGTATTACTCTTAATTATTTTTCATTCTGATTGTAGTTCTTCAACTGCTCCTAGCGGTGCTTGCTATGCTCTAGCGAGTGGGTGAGGAGGACCAGGTTGGGGCACAGAGGATAAGAAGTGCTGGGTATTTGAGGGAAGAAGGGAAGGGAATGGACAAAACAAGGGAAAGAACTCAAGAGGATACAATGTATTTACAGCTCTTTTAACTCTAAAATTTCTGCTTCAAGGGGAAGCAAAAGAAAGCAAGAAAATATGCGACCATGAAGCGAATGCTTAGTCTCCGAGATCAGAGGCTGTGAGTACCTGGAATCAGTCTATACCCAAAGATAAAGTTATGAGGGCATAAATAGTAAAAAAACATTTTGTTGTTATTTTGTGTTTACGTTTAAAATTATTGTGTCTTGGATTTATACAACATAGGATAGTAGGCAAGGGTGTAACAGCTACTTAGATGCTGAGCGATTACACTGGGGAAGAGGATGGGAATTAAACATTTCTGAAGTGTTCTATCTCTTCCTCCGTTTTTATATATTTTATCTACCATATCACATTTCTGCCTCCTAGGAGTCTGGTAGGTAGGAATATCTTTATGTTTTTGCCATTACACTTCTTATATTCCCCCAGGGGAAAAAATTTCTGTTAAAATTGTTGAAAGGCCGGAAGGTCAGAGACCATGTTTGTCTTGTGTCCCCAGCACCTGCATGTAAATAGTTTTAAAAGAAAGAATGGGAAAACACCTAGATATCTTCATTTTATAAATCTTAAAAGAATCCAAACCACTGTGGGAGAGTGAAATGATGTACCCTGTTGTAAGCTTCCCTGCTTCAGTGAAGAATAAACAAAGTTATGAAATAAGGACTAGTCTTGGGGTACCTGGCTGTCTCAGTCAGGAGAGCTGTTGATCTCAGGGTGGTGAGTGCAAGCCCCACCTTGGGCCTAGAGCTTACTTTAGAAAGAAGGAAGGAAGGAAAGGAAACAGAAAAGAAAGATTGGTCTTCATTGTGTTTAATAACCTTAGAACAAAGGAGTGGCCCTCAGAGTTAATAAATTGTATTCTCAGCCTTTAGTATGTATGTATTATGTAATTTTTAGTGAACTTGCCTCATTGATAATATTTTATTCCCAGTTAAGGGTTAAATTTTGTTTATGTATTTTTACATTTTAGTCTTTTATAAGAGGTGTATGGGGGAACCTTTCTCCTCCCTACTGTTGGAGCATTTAAATCTTCAGAAGATAAATGTCAGCCTGTCTCCACCAAATTGAAGTGGATTTTGATCCTTGATATGAAGAGCTTCTGACAAAGAAATGATAGTGTAACTAACATTTATTTACCCATTAACAATTTTTTTTTAGATTTTATGTATTTATTTGTCAGAGAGAGACAGAAGGAGCACAAGCAAGGGAGCAGCAGGCAGAAGAAGAAGCAGGCTCCCTGTGGGACGCAATCCCAAGACCCTGGAATCATGACCTGAGACGAAGACAGACGCTCAACCGACTGAGCCGCCCAGGCGTCCCCCCATTAACAATTTTTATAGATTATTGGCTAAAGATAAATTTCATTATGTTTAACTGATTAGTTATGTTACTTTCAGCCTACTTCCAACAGTTATTTGTGCTTAAAAAGTGTATATTGATATTAACATGAAGAAATCACAAAATAGGATTTCCTCTCTAAGCAAAAAAAAAAAGAAGAGGGGGCGCCTGGGTGGCACAGCGGTTAAGCGTCTGCCTTTGGCTCAGGGCGTGATCCCGGCGTTCTGGGATCGAGCCCCACATCAGGCTCCTCTGCTATGAGCCTGCTTCTTCCTCTCCCACTCCCCCTGCTTGTGTTCCCTCTTTTGCTGGCTGTCTCTATCTCTGTCAAATAAATAATAAAATAAAATCTTTAGGGGCGCCTGGGTAGCACAGTCGTTAAGCGTCTGCCTTCGGCTCAGGGCGTGATCCTGGCGTTGCCGGATCGAGTCCCACATCGGGCTCCTCGGCTAGGAGCCTGCTTCTTCCTCTCCCTCTCCCCTGCTGTGTTCCCTCTCTCGCTGGCTGTCTCTCTGTCACATAAATAAATAAAATCTTAAAAAAAAAAAAATAAAATAAAATAAAAAAAAATAAAATCTTTAAAAAAAAGAAGAAGAAGAAGAAAAAGAAAGCAACTTTAAATGTTGAATGAGATTATAACACAGTGATTTTGGGGCACCTGGGTGGCTCAGTCGTTGGGCATCTGCCTTTGGCTCAGGGCGTGATCCCAGCAGTCTGGGATCGAACCCCACATCAGACTCCTCGGCTGGGAGCCTGCTTCTTCCTCTCCCACTCCCCCTGCTTGTGTTCCCTCTCTTGCTGGCTGTCTCTATCTCTGTCGAATAAATAAATAAATAAAATCTTAAAAAAAAAAAAGAAAAGAAAAAACTAAGAGTGATTTTTTCCTTCTTTCTTTCATTTACTTTATATTCTTTTTTCCTAGTAAAGAAAAGGATAGATTAAAACCTAAAAAGAAAGAAAAGAAGGATCCCAGTGCACTCAAGGAAAGAGAAGTGTGAGTAATCAAAATTTCAAGTTTTCCTTTAAACCTAGAAGAAACACTTTAGAACCATAGAATTCTTAGCAATCTAGGCTTTCCCTGTGCTGTTTTGTAAGCCATTTGCAAGTCTGGCACAACTCCACAAATGAAAGTGATATCAGTGAGCATGTATCCATTCCAGTAGTTTGAAGGTTTTAGGGTTTCATGGAGCAGTGAAATTTCCCCTAAAATCTTGGGGATTAGATCTGGAACTAATTTTTTTTCTTTGCCAAGATCTTTCAAAAGAAACAGTTGTCATTGTTTAACACACCACCATTTGATGAAAGAATGTATCACCAAAAATAGTAACGACAAAATTTCAGGATAAAGTTCATTCCTTTTAAATAAATACACTTCATTTTATGAAACCTCATCATATTTTCTTTATTATCTCATTTTACCCTAGATTGGTAATGGATATTTCATCACAGGATTTATTAGGATTTATTTCCAATGAATAAGGAAAAAGCTTAACCTGTAGCACACAGTTTGAAGCAGAGACTTCGTTTGCATTGTTGATGTCAAAGTATCAATGTAGACATTACTTTGTGTTTTGTGTCTTCTTCCTTCAGCCCCCAACATCCTTCCTGCTTATTCTTCCAATATAACACACAGCTGGGACCACCTTACCACATCCTGGTTGATACCAACTTTATCAACTTTTCCATTAAAGCCAAACTTGACTTAGTACAGTCAATGATGGACTGTCTATATGCCAAGTGTAAGTATCATACTTTTGCGTTTTGTGTCATTTGTACAGAATAATTATAATTATCCAAATATATGAAAAGAGGGGAGTGGGGTCCTAGTTAGTTGGATTTCTGATCATTTAATTTGCTCACTGTAGCAATGACCATTTTCAGTGAATTGAAGTATAATGCAGACTTGACTGGGAATAATTAAGCCTTACGATTCAGAACACACTTAGCTGCTTTGACCATTGTTTGTAGACATCAATTTTGAACATGGGACGGGAATTTTTTGTATTAGAATTCTGGATTTTAAAATTCTGGGTAAATTATCACATGGTTTCACTCATTTATGGAACATAAGAAGTAGGAAGATCGGTAGGAGAAGAAAGGGAAGAAGAAAGGGGGGGTAAACAGAAGAGGGAATGACCCACGAGAGACTGTGGACTCTGGAAAACAAACTGAGGGCTTCAGGGGGGAGGGAATGGGATAGGCTGGTGATGGGTATTACGGAGGGCACGTATTGCATGGTGCTTTGGGTGTTATACGCAAGTAATGAATCATGGAACTTTACATCAAAAACTAGGGATGTACTGTATGGTGACTAACATAATATAATAAAAAAAAATTATAAAAAAAATTCTGGGTAAATGAAAATTTATTACATTTTTCAGAATTCCTTTACATTAAGGAGGAAACATTCTCCATTCCACTCCATTATGGAAAAGCTAAATAAGATATTTTGCCATTTATGGTCACAGAACTAGAAGTGATGCTGGTTAACGACCCTGAGTTTATTCAGTTTGGTATTTATTTGCACCACAGAGGACCAGAAGTAGTTTATTTACACTTAGGTGTGCAGTTTACCATTAGTAGCTTTCCCATATGTTTGGGTGTCTCCTCCTTCAAGTGATCCTCCTTCACTACCATGAGTAAGAAGAAGAAAATGTAGGCCATGCACAAGGAAATCACTTCGTAATAGTGAGATCTGTTGCATTTTGTGATGGATTTACATTTATATTTTTTCCAGTTATCTAGTTAAAGGTACAAATGAAAACTAGACTTTTACTTTGCCATAAAGAATAAATCGAAGGAAAAAATTTGCACATCCTTTAATTTTTAAAGGATGCTATATAATGAACATTTATGGAATGATAGTAACGTAAATGTTGTTTATTGATTTATTAAAACTAACAAGTTGGGAAGATGGGGTAAGAAATGTGATGAGTAAGAGACCTAAATTCTTTAAATGCCATAAAATTAATAAATATTATGTGCATAAGTTTATTATATCAAGATATGAAGGTAACCACCAAATGAAAAAAACAGCTAATGAAGTAAAATAGTGGTCTGTAAGGATCAGAATTGGTGGGGTGGGAAAGGATCAAGGAACAGTAATTTTTTCATACAGACTTTTCTGTATTTCTTTTTAAGCTATGTACATATATAATACTTTAATTTTTTTAAGCTTGTAGAAATAATAAAGAATAACCTGAAATGGGGCCCTACCTGCCTGTGAGAGTGGACTAGGGTGGCCTTGGATGAGGGAAAACACTAAACTTGGTAGATTTTTTGTATTCCCATGGTGTTTTTTATAACTATAAATAAGTGTGCTAGCTGCTTGTCTAGGAATGTTGTGACCTACTTATAAATGAAATGGGTGGAGGGTTCAGGCATGGCGCTTTGAAGGTGAATTGTTTCCTTGACTCTATAGCTCCCTCACTGTTATCTAAATGGTGACTGTTTAGGAAAGCTTTTCATCCTAGAGAAGTGCTTTCTCTAGATATGGATACCTTGGGGTACGGCTAAAATGTGTACAGCTAAATGCTCTCACTGTGCCTTTTTTAAAATCAAACTTATTTGGGGCACCTCGGTGGCTCGGTCAGTTAAGTGTCCAACTCTTGATTTTGGCTCAGATCATGATCTCTGCGTTGTGAGATCGAGCCCGGTATTGGGCTCCATGCTGGGCATGGAACCTGCTTAAGATTCTCTCTCTCCCTCTCTTAAAAAAGAAAATAATAGTGATAATAAAACAAAAACTTACTAAGGAAAATACCACTTTCTACAGTCTTCCGTGTAACATAATACTTCAAAGGAAGGATTAAAGAAACATTCAGGTACAGTACAAATTCAGTTACCTAGGAGATTCCCTAACTGTTTTTAAGCTTTAGCTATTTAATTTTTCCTCACTTGCCTTTATACCTGAAGGAAGACCTTTATCTTCCTCTTCCCTTGAAGATGCCCTGTGACCTTTTCATAGCTCCTGGTCCCATTTCTGCCTGATGTTCCAACAAGAGGATAGTTAGCTTTCCATCAGCTTTCTTTTCTGCCCATGAGTGCTCTTCCCTGTTACCTTCCTTTTCCTGATAGTCCTCTTCCTGGCCCCACTTTCCTGTTCCAGATGCAAGCCCTTGCTTGCTTTACTGCTATATGGCTCTGAAATTGATCCTCTTAAGGTGAGTATTGCCCTCTGATTCCATGACTGATCTTACTGATTTCATACCTCCATTTCACAACTGCTTTTTCTTCTGGACATTGTACTTTAGTTTAAAATTAGTTGTCCACATTCAAAAGTATTTCTGTACTTGTAAAAAGAAAATCTAGCATAAAAACATTAAAGCTCCCTATAATGCCTTTCCTCAGAGAGGGGCAGTTTTTATTTTTATTTAATTTATTTTTTATGTTTTTTTTAATAGACTCCACACCCAGCATGGAACCCAGTGGGGGACTTGAACTCATGGCCCTGAGATCAAGGCCTGAGCTGAAATCTAGGGTCAGACGCTTAACCTACTGAGCCACCCACACGACCCTTTAAAATTTCATATACCATCTCTGTGAATTATAGGTTATTTTTGTTTATTTTATTTTTTTATAATAATATTTTTTATTATATTATGTTAGTCACCATACAGTACATCCCTGGTTTTTGATGTAAAGTTCCATGATTCATTAGTTGCATATAACACCCAGTGCACTATGCAGTAAGTGCCCTCCTTACTACCCATCACCAGCCTATCCCATTCCCCCACCCCCTCTCCTCTTTTATTAATGAAAATGGATCATCGATTATTTACTATTTGTCTTTGTGCCCTTTTTAATGGCTTAGAGATATGATTCATGTATCATTTAAATAAATGATCATGTATCATTTAAATAAAATCTTTGAAAAAAAAAATCCAGTCTATAGCCTAACAGTCTCCGTTCAAATCTTGGCTTCACCATTTGCTTCTACTTACTTCTTTGTGCCTTAGGTCTATAAAGTGGGGATGATAATAACAATACTGCCTGATAGGAATTATTCTGAATATGAAGTGAGATATCCTTATAAAGTGCTTGGCCCAGTGTCTGGCAAATAGCACATAACTTAAGCTATCATTATAAGCTCTTTGTGTGTTAAAGAAATTCGCCCTTTGACAAATGTGTAGAAATACTTTTCCTAGTTTATTTTTATTTTAATATGACACTGATAGCTGTCAAACAGAAGTTTTCTATTTTTATGTGATCAAATTTACATTTTCTGATTAATTGCCTGGTTTCTGTTGGTTCATATTTAAATTTTTTTCCATCTAGAATTTATTTTAATATAGAGAGAATGACAGGGATCCAGCTTAATTTTTCCCCCAAACACATTTATGACACTTTTATGAATCTGTAGTGTGGGGTTGGGACAGTTCAGTTCTCTAGTTTCTTCATCAATAGGGATTTTATTCAACTCTAGTTCTTTTTTTTTTTTTTTTTTTTTTTTTTTAAAGATTTTATTTATTTATTTGACAGAGATAGAGACAGCCAGCGAGAGAGGGAACACAAGCAGGGGGAGCGGGAGAGGAAGAAGCAGGCTCATAGCGGAGGAGCCCGATGTGGGGCTCGATCCCGTAACGCCGGGATCACGCCCTGAGCCGAAGGCAGGCGCTTAACCGCTGTGCCACCCAGGCGCCCCTCAACTCTAGTTCTTATTGTTCATTTCAGTTTGTTATTCTGCTGTCATTTCAGAAGCCTCATGGGTCTTTTAAAGACTCAGTGGGTTATAATTCAGAGAGAGTAAAACCAATTTCTTTACAAGTTCTGTTTTTAATATATATATTTTTTCTGGCAGGTATCCCTTGTATAACTGACTGTGTAATGGCTGAAATTGAGAAACTGGGGCAAAAGTATCGAGTGGCTCTAAGGTAGGAGGGAGCTGGTCTAGATTGGTATACTGAAGATTCTTTTGATCCTCCTTCATCTATTTGCTGTCTGAAGATTTCTTGGATAATTAGTTTATAAATAAAAACCATACAAAACTAGTTAACTATTTATGATCAAGAAAGGAAACATTTGAAGGTTAAAGAATTCTAAGCTGAAATTTTTTTAAAGATTTTATTTATTTGAGAGAGAGAGCACTGTGGGGAGGGGGTGTGGGCAGAGGAAGAGGGAGAAGCAGGCTCCCCGCTGGGCAGGAAGCCGGGCTGGGCTGCAGGGCTCTATCCCAGGAGCCCAAGATCATGACCTGAGCCGAAGTCAGACACTTAACCAACTGAGCCACCGAGGCAACTCTAAGCCGAAGTTTTTTGAATGAAGTGAATTAGTCATATTGGTCATGTAGGCCTCCTTTTAAGTTCCTCTAGATTTTCAATTAGAAAGTGTCTTTTTATTAGTTATCTAGATACCTCTTTTAGAATCTCACACTTAAAGGATTCACATTCTGAGTTTCGAGCTTACTCTACAAAGTACACTTGAATTAAAAGTAGAGGTTCCCAGGGGCGCCTGGGTGGCACAGTGGTTAAGCGTCTGCCTTCGGCTCAGGGCGTGATCCTGGCATTATGGGATCGAGCCCCACATCAGGCTCTTCCGCTATGAGCCTGCTTCTTCCTCTCCCACTCCCCCTGCTTGTGTTCCCTCTCTCCCTGGCTGTCTCTATCTCTGAAGAATAAATAAATAAAATCTTTAAAAAAAAAAAAAAAAGTAGAGGTTCCCAAAGTATGGTCCATGGACCCCTAGGAGTCCCAGAGACCTTTGTAGGGAGCTTCACAAAACTATTTTCATAATAATATCAAGACGTCGTCTTTGTCACCGTGCTGACATTTATACTGATGGCAGAAATGCTGGTGCCTTAGTACCAATCAAGAGAGTGGACCCAAATAATGCTAGTAGACTTTGTATTCTTCACTGCCACTCACTGGCAGTTAAAAACAAAAACAAAAACAAACAACCCAGGGGTGCCTGGCTGGCTCAGTCAGTAGAGCATGCAACTTTTGATCTTGGGATTATAAATTTGAGCCCTCAATCAGGTGTTGTAGAGATTACTTAGAAAAATAAAATCTTAAAAAAAAAACACACACAAAAAAAAAAGAAAGTGAAGAGTCACTTTAGAATATCCTTGACGAAGTAGTAAAATTTGTTGACTTTGTTAAATCTTGACCCTAGAGTACACATCGCTGTTCCTTGTGATGAAGTGTAAAGTACACCTAAAGCACTTCTGCTCCTTACCCAAGAGTCAAACTTGCCTCAGTGGAAAGCATTTGTGTGCTTGTTTGAGTTGTGAGCCAAACCAGCTGCTTTCTCATGGAATGTCATTTTTATGTGAAGAATAATGGACAAACACTGATTTTTTCAGACTTTATATATAGCAGATAGTTTGTCAAAAATTAATGCAGTGAATCTGTTACTTCAAGGAAAACAACTGTATTAGTTGCCAGTGATAAAACTCAAGCTTTCAAGTGAAAATTAAGAGTTTTGAAAAATGATGAGCTTATCACATTCCCAATACTGAAGACCTTTCTCTTGAGACCAGTGAAGATACTGAGTTGATTTTTTTGATATCGTATAATGAAATGTGTTAATATTTGGAAGATTTGTGTAATTCAGTGACTTGGTATATTCCAAATGATCAGTGAATAATATCACAAAATCATGCATGGGTAAAAGATTCAATCAAAGTCCAAGATGTACCAGTGAATTTGTGCGTCTGTATATGTGTCACCTTTTAGAGGTGTAAATTACATACTATAAAATTCACCAAGTTTAATTGTATAATATGATGGGTTTGGCAAATGTGTACAGTTATGGAACCATCGTCATAGTCATGAAGTAGAACATTTCCATCACTCCAGAAGTGCATGAAATTCCAGAAAAGGCAAAACTATACTAATGGAATATAGTGGTTACCTGGAGCTGAGCATGAGAAAAGTAGATTAACTGCAAAGGGACACAGGGAACTTTTTGTAGTGACAGAAATGTTCTGTATGTCAATTGTGGAAATAGTGACATGGATATATAAATTTGTCAAAACTTGTCAAGTTTTACACATATTATCAGTGAATTTTATTATATTTCATTTATACCTTATACAGCTAATTTTTTTAAAGGCAAAGAAATATGGGAACCCAATGAATAAGAGTGGTAGCATTGTTTAGCTGAATGGGAAAGCGATAAACTATTAAAATACTGATTATCACTGTGGAAAGAAACAAAATTGGACTCTTTCCTCTTTCACAAAAATCAGTTCCAGGTAGGTTAAGTATCTAGACTTTTATGGAAAATATAGAGAATATCTTAGTGATTTTGGAGTAGGTGGAGCTTTCTGAAGAAGTGCAAACCATAATGGAAAACTAATCAGCCTGACTATATTGAAATTGAATACTGGGGCACCTGGGTGGCTCAGTTGGTTAAGCATCTGCCTTGGGCTCAGGTCATGATCTCAGGGTCCTGGGATCGAGCCTTGCACCAGGCTCCCTGCTTAGCAGGGAGTCTCCTTCTCCCTCTGCCTCTGCTGCTCCTCCTGCTTGTGCTCCCTTGCTCTCTCTCTGTCAAATAAATAAATAAAATCTTAAAAAATAGAAATTGAATTCTACTTTACAACAAAAGACGGAATAAACAAGGCAAAAACAATAAATCACAGATAGTGAGAAGATACTAGTAATGCATATAATCCACAAAGGGCTTATTTTCAAAATATATAAAAAACTACAAATCCATAGGAAAAAGACAAAATCCTTAAGTTCACAAGGAGATACCATTTCATACCCAGCAGATTGGCAAGAATTGAAGAGTCTGCTTAACAGTGCCACGAATAGTGGAGACTGGGGACCAGTGGGAATTCTCACATTCAACCGATAAGGATGTAAAGTGGACAGTCACTTTGGAGAGCAATTTGGCAATATCACTGCAGAAAGTTCTGTCTTCCCAGCCCTGTTTCACTCTCCTCTGCACAAACACTCTACCCACCAGAAACATATGCATGCTCTTCCCTGAACACCACTGAACCATGTTATAGATGGTTGGTGCCCTTTTTGGAACATGCCTGCCATCACTTTGCTTGGAATATTCTTTTGTCTTCATATTATTTAATCTCCATATAATTTTTTTCTAAGTATACCAAATTCACAGTGACTTAGCTCTGAACTACTACAATATGGAGTATTTTTCTTGCACTTGGTACCTATGTGCTGCCTTGTAGTTTTATTCAGTTTGTGACTCATTATGTAATAGGAAGAACATGGTTCTGGGAATCACAGACTTGGGGTTTTTCTTTTTTCAAATTTGTATGAAAATAACACATTTGATTTATTTATGGCAAACAATATAAACATGTACATACAATAAAAAGTAAAAGTCCCCCTGCATATTCACATTTTGTCCATTCTTCCACCCTAATGGTGACAACTGAGAAGGGTTAGTGTATAGTTAGTGTATGTTTTTCCAGACCTTTTTTCTAAGCAAAAGCAAATGTAGAGAAAGACAATGGAAGAGACTTATATTTTCTTATTTGAATCATGTATGTATATTGTTCAGTGACTTTTTTTTTATTCAACAGTTTGAATTTTTTTAGTTTGTTTATTCAAGCCTTCCATGTTGGTACAGACAGCTCTACCTCATTTTTTTAAAACAGGGTGGGGCATCAAAATATATTTAACTTTTACCTTGCTGATGGATATTCAGATTATCTGCAGTTTTTCACTGTTATAAAGTGTTCTGTAGTGGCCATGCTTGTGCTTATATTCTTGCACATTTGTGTAAGACAGCTTCTAGAAGTGAAATGGTTAGGTTAAAATTGTTTGGTTTTAAATCCTGGCTTTTCCCACCTATGTACTTCAAACAAATTAAATAATGTCTCTGAAATCTGCTTCCTTATTTGTAAAATGGAAACATAATAATTCAGAGTCCTGTGAAGATTACATGACCTAAGGCACACCAGCTTCTCTCTCAGTTGTCTTTCCAATTAGGAGATAAGGTGCAGGAGACGAGGGATGCCTTAAAATCTCCACATAGATCAAATCACTTTTATTTCACAGATCAAGAGTCAGAAAGTTATCCAATTGCCCGAATGTTGCTGTTAATTCAGTTTTGTAACCCTTTAGGATTGCCAAGGATCCAAGATTTGAACGATTACCATGCACACACAAAGGAACCTACGCAGATGACTGCTTAGTACAGAGAGTAACTCAGGTATTATCACTTTTTAAATGTTCTTTGTGCTTCGCAGGAAGCATAGGTGCCCTCATTTACTTGAGGAAGTGGATTATAAACATATACTGTAACTGTAATGGGAAGATCACAGGCTTGGAGAGGAGACATGGGTTTCAAATCTCAACACCTGCATTTATTGGGTATGTGATTTGGGGCACTTACTAATTCTTTATTCCACAAATCGTGTCTATAAAATGCTTTGAGTGAGTGAGTGTACATATAATATCAGGTTTCACCTCACTGTGAATCAGAAATCATCCATTGCCATTATTCCCCATGTAGGAATTTTGTTCCTCTCCACCATACCAAAGCAAGAGTGTTTCTCAGTTACATCTGAGTCTCCCAGGATGCTGTCTTACAAGTACCCTGGAGTAACTAGGTTTTTGATTCTTCTGTTCTGGCCTCCTTGTCAAGCACCACAAGAACTTCTGCTATTGATTTCCCTTACTGGAGCCTTCTCTGCTGGGGATAATCATCTTCTTCTGGTAACCACACTGCCATCCCTTTAGCCACTCCATCCCATGGGTGGAGACAGCATTTGCCTTAATTTCCCACAGCACAACTCTTTTCAAAATGATGGAAGTAAAATATAATACAACTGGCAGCTAAATGGTACTGCTTTCAGAACTGCTAGGCTCAGACTTGTCCTGGAGATCCATTCTGGCTTCATGGCTAGGAGGAAGTAGCCTACCTCCGCCACTAGGAGGTCTCAGGGCAGGCCCAAGCACAGAGATTCCAGGAAAGGCAAAAGCTGTGCCCTCCAATCTAAGGCATTTACTCTGCCTTTGCATTGAGTCTTTTGGGGTGTTTACCCAAACCAAGAAATCGTCTGCCCTAGATGTGAAAGTCCCTTCCACTTACGAGACAAAAAACAGTTCGCAGCTTTTAAATAGTTTTACTATCTTCTCCCCCTCAAGATTCTTAGAGCTACATCTGCCCTAGGCAATTTGTTATATGTTTTATAAATATGAGCTCCTAGATCATAGTAGATACTCAACGTATCGTTACAACCTTTCCTTTGCTATTTACTATGAAAATGAGTAATTCTCTAGGTTAGCCAGTGTACCATTATTCAGTATCACTAAGTAGACTCAATGTGTGAACACTTTTCAATGGTGTCTCTTACAGCACAAGTGTTACATTGTGGCCACAGTTGACCGGGACCTTAAACGAAGGATCCGGAAGATCCCTGGAGTTCCCATCATGTACATTTCTAACCATAGGTGAGAACTGTCTCTTGGGGTAATCGATTAAAAGTATATAGTTGATATCAATTAAAAATGAGGTCAGGTTATAGGAAGATTTGAAAGCAATTGTTATATCAAATGCTCACATAGTTCTATTTGAAGAAATGAGGCAGAGTAACAAGAACAAGGGCAAAAGATAGGATTTGGGAATGAGGCAGACATTCCCATTGCTACAGCAAGATTACTAGAAAGAGATGTGTAGCTTTAACTACAAAGCAGTAATTTAAATTAAGCTAATCTTTTTGGCTAGAAATACCTTTTTTTTTGAAAGCCTAGTGTATGTGATCAGCACCTCATCTGGGAAACTAAAAGCTTATTAAAAAAACAAAAACTGGTCTTTATCCTGCTTGGATGTTCCCATGTCAGTGCTCAGTCTATTACTGTCTCACTTTTCAACCTGGGAAGAACACAATGTGGTGGGAAGAATACGGGCTGGGAGGAATTGGGCTTACCTGGACTTAGTGCCTGGCTCCCTCACTTGCTAACTTGCTGACTTTAAAGAATAAAGATATTATAGTAAAGTCAGCATTTTGCTACAAGTCATTCATTATGATATCCCTTTAAAATGTTCCTACTGACAAAAAGGATTCATAGTGGGGAGGTGAAAGAATTGCAGTAAGTAAAGGATGGGTTTTTAGGTGGGTTCTGGACCCACCTTTCTTACCAGTGTTAATTTTTTGTCTGATCAGGTACAACATTGAGCGGATGCCAGATGATTATGGAGCCCCTCGGTTCTAATTCTTAAAAGATAGAGTTCCTCTGCCTTCCTTTACCAACTTTTTCTGTTGCCAGTTCATATTAGCAGTACGCTATATATAGCATGAATTATTCTTCTTACCCATTTGCTCTGTTATGAGCTGAGTATGTTAAATACAGTCATTTTTGATGTTGTTTTGAAATTGATATTTTGTATCGTTTTAAATGTTGCATCTTTTTATAAATCAGGTGATTGCTCATATAATTTGATGGTGATTGTTTTATATTGATTTACTCGACAAATATTTATTAAGGTTATACTAGGTACTTAATAAGGTATGGTCCTGCCCTGAAGACATTCATATTATTACAGGAAGAAAAGAGAAACATGTATATGAGTAAATACAGTAATATAATGATGCCAGGTTAAAAGTATGAGGGAATAGACCTGTTTATGAGAAAAGAATGATTTCTTTCTACTTGGTTGTAATGGGGAGGGAGGAAAGGCTAGAGGTAGTAACATTTGAGTTAATCTTTAAAAATCAATAGGTGCTTGCCCAATATATGAAGTAAAGAAAATGAGGCGTAGGAAGCATATGAACAAAAGCACAGAGACATGGATGTTACATGGAATGATTACTTGGCCTGCTCAGACAACTACCAGAAGGTTTTTCTAACTAGAACATAGGGGAAAGAGATCTGTACCCACATCTGAGGCCCCAGACGGAGGAGGTGGCTGGGAGGGGGCCTTATGTGATATGCTAAAGGGTTTGGACTTGATTATAAGGTCAACAGGAGTTTATTAAAATTTTAATCAAGGTAAATAACAAGATCGGATTAGATATTTTCAATGATCACAAGGGTAGTGTACGAATAAACATAGATCATTGAAATAGAATAGAAAGTCCATAAACAGATATATTTATGGCAAGTTGGTATATTGTCAATGTAGTATTTCAAATCTGTGGGAAAAGGAAATTTAATGGAAGGCCAAATAGCGTGGAGTAATTCTTAATGGGGTTAGAATCCTGATTCCACCAGTTACTATTTGTATGAGTTGGGCACAGTACCTAACCATTTGGTGCCTTTCTTGCTCCCTCTTTAAAATGTGTTGTCTAATCCTCAAAACAAACCTGATAAGATGGGATGAAATCAAATAGTACATGACACAATTTAAGTATTGTTCAGTAAATGTCAGTGATTATTATATTATCATAATGGCGAGTTGACTTTCCATTTGGAAAAAGTTTTAGTATTCCTACTTCATATCCTTCATGAGAATACATTTCAAGTGGATCAAAGATCTAAACTTTTTTTTTTTTAAGCTATGGAAGTCTCAGAAAAAACACAAAAAAATGCCTATAATCTTTGGATAGAATTCTTAAATAAGATGGAGAATATAAAAGCCATAAAAGAAAAGATTGGTAAGTGTGACTATACTAAAACTGTAATTTCTGCAAGGCAGCACCCCCAAAGTAAGACAAGTGGCTGACTGAAAGATCTTCCAATATATATAACAAGGGTGTGAAGAAATGAGTAGTCAAGCAGTGCTGAGAAGAGTGCAGATGCATATAACCTTTTTAGACAGCAGTTTGGCAGGAGCCATTAAAATAAAAATTACAGATATCCAAGGAGCCCATTCTATTTTTTGGTTATTTATAGGTATTATACAGGTGATTTTCTCTGATACACATGGTTAGTGTGATATAAGCACATAAGTACAATATAAATGTGTAAAGAAACATTCACACATGGGTACAAGGAAGCATCTAGAAGCGTCTTATTGCACCACTACTTATAATAGAGAAAAATTGAGAAGAATGTAAGTTTCCATCAAAAGAATCTTAACTATGTTACATCTATACAGCTGACCCTTGAACAACGCAAGGGTTGGGGGGCTGATGTCCCAGACAGTTGGAAATCTGAGTGTAACTTTTGACTCCCCCAAAACTTAACTACTAATAGCCTACTCGTGATTGGAAGCCTTAGTGGTAGCATAAACAATTAATGCGTATTTTGCATGTTATATGTATTACACACTGTATTCTTACAATAACATAAGCTAGAGAAAAGAAAAGTTTAAGAAAATCGTAAGGAAGAGCAAATATGTTTCTAATACTGTATTGAAAAAATCCATGTATAAGTGGACCCATGCAGTTCAAACCGATATTGTTCAAGGGTCGACTATACTGTGGAATGTCATGAGCCTTTGAAAAGAATGAAGTAGATTTAAAAATGGGCAAGACTTGAATAGACTGTTCTCTGAAGAAGATACATAGATGGCCAACATGCACATAAAAAGATGCTTAATATCACTCATCAGATTATTAGGGAAGTCCAAATCAAAATCACAATGAGATACCACTGCATACTATTCAGATGGCTACTATTAAGAATAAATAAATAACAAGTATTGACAAGGATGTGGAGAAATTGGAATTGTGGTGTACTGTTGAAAATGTAAAAAGATACAGTCACTAGAGAAAACAGTATGGCGGTTCCTGGAAGAATTAAAAATAGAATTACCGTATGATCCGGCAATTCCACTCCTGAGTATACACAAAAGAATCGACTCAGGACCGTAAAGAGATATTTGCACATCTATGTTTACAGCAGCACTATTCATAATAGCCAAGAGGTGGAAGCAATCCAAGTGTCCATCAACAGATGCATGAATAACCAAAATGTGGTATATACATACAATGGAATATTATGCAACCTTAAGAAGGAAGAAAATACTCCACATGCTCCAACATGGATGACCCTTGAGGATGTTATGCTAAGTGAAATAAGATACTCACCAAAAGATAAATACTGTGATTCCACTTATATGAAGTACCTACAATAACAGAATTCATAGACAGGTGGTTCCTAGGGGCTGGAGGAAGTGGGGAATGAGGAATTTAATGGGGATGGAGCTTCAGTTTTCCAAGACAATAAGAATTGTGGAGATTGGTTGCAGAACACTGTAAATGTACTTAATGATATTAAACTGTATACACTTAAAAATGGCTAAAATGGTAAATTTTACGTATATTTTACCACAATTAATAAGAGCTATATTACTTACCTGACCTAATGTTAAGAAAAAGGGTCAACTTGCAGAACAAATAGGTATGGTGTGATCTCTGTTTTACTTTTTTTTAAACTACAAAATTATATAACTGTTTGTATGATAATATACATATATGAATAGAAAAAGGTCTGAAAATAATTCTTTTCCTACCCTCCCCTCTCTACTAACAGTATTCCTCTTAGAGAAAACCATTGTTAATAGGACGGAATTGTGGCTCACTCCTACCCCAGCACATAATATGGGTGTTTCATCTTCCTGGTTGGACCAATCAGAATATTCTTATTCCCTTTGCCATTGTGATTATTTCAAACCTGGAAGATCAAACTGAAGCCAAATAGTCTTAACCAGAGCTTTTACTGGAGAGTTGCTCTCTTTTTCTGTGGGAGAGCTGTTAGGTAATGTAAGTTTTGAAACTGAGTGATCATATCTGCCAATACATTGGAAAAGCCAACCTGGATTTTACTTTGAATAGTCAAATTTAATCCTAATTCATGTAGGATATATGTCTCCTCAACCAACGGAGAGAGGAAATGGAAAGGGGAACTCAGTCATTTTTTTAAAAACTCAAAAAAAGAAACAGGTTTTGTCAAAACCCATTGAACCGCATCACTGGAGATTTGCATATTTTGCTATCTGTAAATCCAAAAAGGAAAAAGAAAAAAATGCAGAAGAGGGAAGGGAGGAAGAAATAATGGTAAATAGAAAACATAAAGTAAGATGGTAGGGAAAGTTCCAAATGCACAGTAGTCATGATGAATGTGACTACGTAAGTTGTCTTATTGAAAGACAAGTGCACGGGGCGCCTGGGTGGCTTAGTCGGTTAAGTGTCTGCCTTCAGCTCATGTCATGATCCCAGGAGTCCTGGGATCGAGTCCCATATCTGGGTCCCTGCTCGGTGGGAAGTCTGCTTCTCCCTCTGCCTCTGCCCCTCCCCCTGCTCGTGTGTGTGCATGCTCTCTCTCTCTCTCCCTCGCTCAAATAATTAAATAAAATCTTTTTTAAAAAGACAAGTGCACAGGTTGGGTATTTTTTAAATCTTAGAACTGTGTGATATTATAAAACATGCCTAAAACAGAATGACACAGAACAGTTGGAAGTGATAGGAAAATACACTTACTGCACAACCCAGTAATTCTACTCCTAGGAAATCCACCCAAGAAAAATGAAAACAATATTCACACAAAGACTTGTACACCAGTGTTTATATTATCTTTAATCATAAAAGATAAAAACTGGAAACAACCCAAGTATCTGTGGACAAGTAGATGGATAAATTGTGGTGCATTCACACAATGGAAAACTATTTAGGAATAAAAGGAATGAACTGATACAGCAACATAGATGAATCTTAGAATCATCAAGTTGAGCAAAAGAGGCCAGACACAAAAGAATATATACTATATGATTCCATTTATATGAGACTCTAGTCAAGACTGATCTGTAGTGATGGTAAATCATTAATTACCTGAGGTGGGGATGGCAAGCTGGCTGTGTGCAGATGCAAAGGAATTTGGGGGGGGGGATATGGAAATGTTCCGTATTTTTATTGTGATGGTTACTTGGATATATTGATTTGTCAAAATGAGTTGACATGTACACAAAATGAGTACATTTTGTGCATAGGTAAGTATATACTTAATTAAGAGATGGGAAAAGATGCAAAAATATGTTTGAATATGCAATATGGAAAATATAGACTTTTTTTGGTTTCATAATGCCAACTTCATGAACATTCCATGTACACTTGGAAAGGAGGTACAGTCTCTATTATCAGCGTAAAAGTTTTGATATTTATCCATGCGATCTACTTGATTGTTTAGGTCTTTTGTATCTTATTTTGACTCTGATCTGGTTCAAGCTGAGAGGAATACATTAGAATTTCCTAATATTAGTATGTTTTGTTTATTTCTCCTTGTACTTCTTAAAGTTTCCACTTGATCAAAGTTGCTACTGTGTTTTGTGCATGGGTTCGCATAACTGATATATTTCTTGCGATTTGTAGCCTTTAGCATTATAATGTATCCATTTTGTCTCATTTAATGCATTTGGGCCTGAATTCTGTTTTTTTCTGTTATTAGGAACAGGATCTCTGCTTTCTCTTTCTTTTTTCTTTTTTTGTAATACATTTGCCTTATATACCTTGGGCTGTCCTTTTATTTTTAGCTTTTTTTGTGAATTCCTTATCCCCAAACTGAGGTGACCTTGTATGGCTTATCTTGTAGACAGAATTGCTAGAAACCAGTCATTTCTATGTGCTCTTTTTTTCTTTCTTTTTCTGAACGAGAGTGTTCACTGTGGTTGTCCTATTCTGTTCTGACAATTGTGTATTTGGTATATGAGGGCAGATAATTTGCCCTCTTGGTGCATAGGTCTTTAGATCAAAAAAAGCCACAGGTCCTGATAGTGATACTACTACATATAGTACGTAATAATATACTACATATACATATATGTATGCTTTACTGGACAAGATTTTGAGGATGTCTCTGTTGGGGGGGGGTTGGCCTCTGGTAAGGAAAGTGAGGAAGTGAGCTCAACATTTCGTAACTAAAAGGATGGAGTGTAGCAGTTGATTTGTACTGTTCAGCAAATATTTCCAACTCTCTGTTTTATGGACCCAGGGTAGGACTGCTCTTCCCCACTACCTTTGAAGTTAAGTGTGGCAATGTGAGTGAAGATGACATATTCATTTCTAGGCAGGAGCTTTAAAAGTCATTGTGTGATTAGCTTTGCCCACTTTGTTTTTTCTTGACAGTCATGAAAACAAAGATGGAACCTTGCTTTGCTTGGATCCCAGCCTAATGATGGGAATATTAGAGTGAATGATAAATAAGCATTTGTTATTTTAAGCTATGAGATCGGGGTTGGCGTTTTGTTTGTTTTTATTACTGTAGCATAGCTTAGCCTTTCAACTGATAAAGCACATGTTTAAAAGTCTGGGTTAGAAAAATTAGACAAGAAAAAAATAAAAGGCATCCAAATAGGAAATGAAGAAATAAAATTATCTCAGTTCACAGATGATGTGATCTTATATGCAGAACACCCTAAAGAAACCATTTTTTTATTTTTTTAAGTTTTTATTTTAATTCTAGTTAACATACAGTGTAATACTAGTTTCAAGTGTACCAAAGAAACTGACTCTGGGAAACAAACTGAGGGCTTCAGAGGGGAGGGGGGTGGGGGAATGGGATAGGCCGGTGATGGGTATTAAGGAGGGCCATATTGCATGGAGTACTGGGTGTTATATGCAAATAATGAATCATGGAACACTACATCAAAAAATAAAATTAAATAAATAAAACTGTTAGAATTAAATAATGCTTTTAGCAAAGTTTCCAGACCCAAAATCAATATGGAAAAATTAGTTGCATCTCAGTATACTAACAATGATCAATTCAAAAGAAGAAATTAAGAAAACAATCTAGTTATTATAGCATCAAAAAGGATAAAATACTTAGGAGTAAACCTAACTAAGGAGGTGAAAGACTTGTACACTGAAAATTACAAAATGTTACTAAAAGAATCAGAGAAGATACAAAGAAATGGAAAGACATCCTGTGTTCTTGGATTGGAAGACTCAATATCATTAAAATGTTCATATTATCCAAAGCGGTCTACAGATTCAGTGCAATTTTTGTCAAAATCTGAATGACATTTGTTTGCAGAAATAAAAAAAATGCTAAAATTCATATGGAATCCCAAGGGATCCCAAATAGCCAAACAATCTTGAAAAAGAAGAACAAAGTTGGAGACCGCACAATTCCTGATTTCAAAACACACTACAAAGCAATAGTAATCAGGACAGTGTTGTACAGATGTAAAGACAGAGATATGGGCCAGTGGAACAGAAGAGACGGCCCAGAAATAAATACTTGCATATATTGCCAAGTGATTTGTGACAAGGGTGCTAAGACTACACAATGGGGAAAGGACAGTCTCTTCAACAGATGGTACTGGGGAAAACTGGATATCCACATACAAAAGAAAGAAAAATGACTCCTACATCATAAAAATTAAAGTGGTTAAAAGACCAAAACATAAGACCCGAAACTAAGAGAATATAGGGGGAAACCTTGAGGACATTGGACTTGGCAATGATTTCTTGGATATGACACCAAAAGCAAAAATAGACAAAAGGAACCACATCAGATTTAAATGATTCCTTCTTTCAAAGGAAGCAATCAACGGAGTGAAAAGGCAAACTTTGGAATGGGAGAAAATATCTAGAAATCATACATCTGACAAAGGATTAAAATCTGGAATTATAAGGAACTTCTACAACTTGACAACAAAAAAAATAATCCAATTTAAAAATGGGCAAAAGACTTGAATACACAATTATCTGAAGAAGATACATGGATAACCAATAAGCACATGAAAAGATGCTCAGCATCACTAATCATAAGCGAGGTGCAAATTAAAACCATGGTGAGATACCACCTCACATCCATTAGGATGGCCACTATCCAAAGAACAGAAGGTAAGTGCTGGCAAGGATGCAATCAATATCCGATTAATTGGAACACTTGTCACTGTTGGTGGGAATATAAAATGGTACAGCCACTATGGAAAACAGTATAGTGGTTTCTCAAAAAAATCAAAAATAGAACTACCGTGTGATCTGGCAATCCCACATCTGTGTATAGTATAAATCCAATAGAATTCAAAGCAGGATCTCAAAGAGATACTTGGCATACCCATGTTCATTACAGCATTATTCACAATAAGCAAGAGGTGGAAGCAACCCAAATATCCATTGATGGATGAACGGATAAAGAAAATGTGGTATATTCACACAATGGACTATTACGCAGATTTTAAAAAGAAGGAAATCCTGTTACATTCTACAACATGGATAAACATCAAACATTAAGCAAAAGAAGCCAGTAACAAAAGGACAAATACTGTATAATTCCACTCATGAAGTGTCTAAATTAAGCTAAAGTTAGAGACAGAGAGTAGAAACATGGTTGCCAGGTGCAGAAGAGGGGGGGGGTAGGGGACATTAGTGTTTAGTGGATATAAAGTTGGTTGTGCAAGATGAAAAGTTGTGTTGCACAGCAATATAAATAGACTTAACACTTACGAGCTGTACACCTAAAAATGATAAAGATGGTAAATTTAATGTGATGTGGTTTTTAGTACAATAAAAAATAGATAGAAGATCGAAGCAATACACAGTGAGAAATGAAAGTTTATCAAAGGAAGTCCCCTTCCCATTAAGAACTGCTGCTTTGTTTGCTATAGGCCTGTGAACATAAGCCCTGTTGGCTTTCAGAGTTAGGTGTTTTGGGGACCCATCCCTGGTGTTGGGGCACTAGATGTGTATCCAAACCCTTCACTCCTCAGGAAGAAGCTGGGAGTTGGGGGTTCCCTCCCAATTATTTGGTGCTATGTTGAGGATGACCTTCATGATGACAATATGTCTCAACCCTTCCTACCCTTTTTGAGGTGAGTATTTCTCATTTGCCTGATGTATAGTAGTCACTCAGCTGGTTTCTGAATTTCTCTCCGAGGCAATTGCTTCGTGTGTACATTCTGTGCGTCCACGGGAGGAGGGAAGCTCAGGAGCCTTCCATATCAGCATCTTGATCTTTCTCCATAATAAGGAAATTTGCAATTATAGAAAAATGCAAAAAAGTGCTCAAAACCTGATGGGGACTTGTGAAAAGAAATAGGAACCAGCTTGACAAGGCTCATGCTGGTCAAATTTGAGGCAGTTTAATCATCAAAATTAATAATGACAGTAATGGATTATCACATTGATTTTTAAACTATATTTGACATATAATGTGTATATTTAAGGTGTACAACATGTTAATACATACTGATTATCTATCTATCCATCTATCTATTTATTTATTTATTTATAAAGATTTTATTTATTTGTCAGAGGGAGCACAAGCAGGGGGAGCGGCAGGCAGAGGGAGAAGCAGGCTCCCTGCTGAGCAAGGAGCCCAATTTGGGACTTGATCCCAGGACCCTGGTATCACGACCTGAGCCAAAGGCAGATGCTCAACTGACTGAGCCACTTAGGCATCCCCATACTGATTTTGAATAAAGAATCCATGAGTCCAGAAGATGCTAAGAATAAACAAATAAAATGGGATAGGAGAGCTTTCATATATAGGAATATGACCACTATTAAGTGTAAAAGGAATGATAGAAATATAAAAATCATTGTTTTATAATCACCATTGTACTGTTTCAGGCAAGAATCTTTAGTGGATGCTAGAACCATTGGTGGAAAACTGTGGGGAACAAGATATTTCCAGAGCCTCAAAGTATCACCCCACAGATTAGTTATATATACCTTTGCAATAGAGAAATTTGGCAGTCACTGCCTTTAGCAAATGACCAAACTTGATATTACTATTAAGGGGATGAACTGGCATGTATAGATTGTGATGTATAGAAGGATACAATACCCATGTAATATTTTTTGTCTCCCAAATTAAAATTTTTTCACCTGAATCTAATTATGAAGAAACTATCTGTCAAACCCCAAATTGAGGGACATTCTGCAAAAATTGTTTTAGATTCTTTTTTTTTAAGATTTGTTTATTTATTTTAGAGAGAGAAAGAGAATCCTGAAGCAGACTCCCCACTGAGTACAGAGCCCAGTGGAGGGCTTGATCCCAGGACCCTGAGATCATGACCTGAACTGGCTTGGATTCTTAAAAAATGTCAGTATCATGAGGTGAGGGGGAAGGATGGTGAACTATTTTACATTGAAGGAGACGAACAAGACATGACAACTAAATGCAATGTGTTATCCTTGACTGGACTCTGAATTAAAAAAAAAAAAACACGAAGAGGGGCACCTGGGTGGCTCATCAGTTTAGCGTCTGACTCTTGATTTCAGCTCAGGTCTTGATCTCAGGGTCATGAGTTCAAGCCCTGTATTGGGTTCCAAGCTGGGCATGGAGTCTACTTAAAAAACAAAACAGGGGTGTTTAGGTGGCTCAGTCGTTTGAGTGACCAAGTCTTGATTTTGGCTCAGGTCGTGATCTCGGTCATGGGATCAAGCCCCACATCAGGCTCTGTGCTCAGTGGGGAGTCTGCTTCTCCCTCTCCCTCTTCTCCTCCCCCAACTCCCTCTCTCTCTCTCTCTCTCAAATAAATAAATAGATAAAATCTTTAAACAACAAACAAACAAACAAACAAACCAAGAAGCCATAAAGAATATTGTTGGGACACTTAGGGGAATTTAAATATGGACTGATTGCTAGATAATATAATTGTATTTGTTAAATATCTTTAGCATGAACATTATATCGTAGTTACATGTAAGGGTACCCTTGTTTTAGGAAATACATGCTGAATGTTTATGTATGAAGGGTCACAGTGTCTTCAAGTAACTAATGATTTGGGGAAAGATGGATAGATAGATAGATAGATAGATAGATAGATAGATAGATAGATAGATAGATAGATAGACAGACATAGATAAGAGAGAAAGGAGGAGGGAGAGGGAGAACGTGAGAAAACGTTAACAAATGGTGTGCCTAGATGAAAGGTAGAGGGGTGTTTGTTTACTCTTTTCACTTTTCTCTAGGTTTGGCATTTTTCAAAATAAAAAGTGGTTTAAAAATATGTGAAACACACAGTAGAGAGAAAAGATAACTGACAGAGTAGTGTCAAGGGATGGAATCTAGAACATGAAGACCAGCATTAACTTGGGACAGGAGAAGAGCCACTTGAAACTGGAGGATAGGAGGCTGGGGTGGCTGCCAGTAAAGATTAGTATGTAGAAGTGTGAGCAGAAGTTGAAGGAGTTTGTGTCTATTGGTGTCTCTCTGTAAAGTTGAAAGCTAGGCCATTTATTGAGGGACAAGGCTTGAGGTAGTGGTGAAGGATTGAAATAGCTACTGTACTGAGTGGGAGAGGTCGATGACATAAAATGATGGCAAAGTAATGATGAGAACCTAGAGGGAACTGCAGAACCTGAATCAGTAGTGGGACTAATTGCATGCTGTGTGGTTTCTCCATAACCATTCAGCAAAAGAAAGTTCAGTAAGCTATAAGGGGAATTTACAGGGCAAGTACCACAGTAGAACAAAGAGTTGAGGATGCATGCAAGAGAGATTGAATTGATATAATGTAAGTTCAACAATTGATAGGAAAAGAAATAAAACTATTGAGAGGGGCAGTGAACTGGGGGTTAAGGATTGGGGCTCAAGAAGGTTGACTAACAGATATATAAAAAATTAGGAATTGAGAGGGCTATAGAAATAAAAGATTGAGATCTGTAATTAAGTATCAGAGGTTCCAGCAAAGATAACAGCTGATGTTGTATTACAGGTACCAATTGTGGGTAAAGATTTTGAGATTGATATAATAAAAAAACTTTGAGCCTAAGTTGTTCATTGATTAATACATGTATGTGCTGAACAGAAGTCTAGCATGAATAGCACACACATAGGCCAATTCTAAGAGCTCCTTCAGTAGAAATTGCCAAATTGGTCCTTCATGATCACAAACTTGATTCTGTTAATTGAGTCAAAGTTACGGGCAAATTGCCCACAAATATCCAATGTACAGACTGGCCAAGAGATCATGAGGTGGGCTGTTAGGAAAGTTTTGTCCTAAGGAAGTAGATCCGCTCTTTGGGAAATTTAGATCCAAAGACGTGAAGAGTTGAATAGTTACAGACAGAATAGAAGCCATACATAAAAGCAGCAGTGCATCTAACACCAGAGTACCACAGTGTCAGAGTCCCAGGGTAGGAATTGATCAAGAACCTCCTAATGCTGAGGGAGTAACAGCTACATCTACTTTGGGTCCTAAGCACCACTGAGATCCCTGAAAAACATTCCAATCTCTGCAAGGTCCACGTGCAGCCCTCCTTGTAGTGCCTAATAGGGTTTCTGGTTTCCAAGGGGCCCAACTGTGTGTATGAGATTCCTGTTTCCATATGTATCCTTAGAATATATATCTAGCTTTCAGTTATGGTGCTTTCAGTGCAAAAAATAAGGAAATGCATCTTGAATAACAGGAATTTCAAAAGTAGTGTAGCTCTACGCACAGTACAATCAGCTGAAGCTCTACATCGCTCAATTTTGAACTTTGTCATCAAAGCTCCCAGTTGGCTGTAAACAGCGGAGCAACAAGCTCCTTGTTCACATCCGTTAGAAAGAAAGAGGGCTTCTTTCCCAATCGTGTAATAAAAAACCCTTGTCTTCAGTGTGATTGTACCAACTTTGGGCAGATGCCAACCCTTGGGTGGCCAAAGAAAGGTCACGTGCTGATTAGGTTACTACAGAATCTCCCAATAAATGGCAAGAGGGAATATATAATCATGATTGACTTAAACTAATTGGGACCTACTCTTGGAGCTGGAGATGGTCAGCTTTTTCTGAGTGACATGGTGACATGGGATATATATGGGGAGATGTGAACACCTGAGCAAAATTGGAATTTTATTAAGAAAGAAGGAAGGAAATGGATGTTCTGTAGGCAAACAAAAGTATTCACTACACCTCATTCTCAAACACTTGAGTGTTTGAGGGAGAATTATACAAGTTGAAACTGTTTTAGAGTATAGAACAAGTGTCAACAGTTTTTTTCTAATTTTTCCTCAACCCACTTTATTTTTTTTTTAGATTTTATTTATTTATTTGGGAGAGAGGGAGAGGGAGAAGCAGACTGCCTGCTGAGTAGACAGCCCGATGTGGGACTTGATCCCAGGAACCCGAGATCATGACCCAAGCCAAAGGCAGACACTTAATCAACTGAGCCACCCATGTGTCCCCTCAACCTGCTTTAATATTTCTCCATTCTCCTTTAATTTTCCCACATTAAAGTATGTAATACTTTATGCATTTAAAGGTATCAATTTATGTTATGTATTTAAATATGCTTTTGAATTATGAAATATTGTATGATATAAATATTGCATATATCGAGTATATTTCAGGTATAAAGAATATTACTAGGGGCACCTGGCTGGCTCAGTTGGTTAAGCATCTGCCTTCAGCCCAGGTCATGATCCCAGGGTCCTGGGATCGAGCCCTGGGGTCAGGCTCCCTGCTCAGCAGTGAGTCTGCTTATACCTCTCTCTCTGCCCCTCACCACCACTCCTGTGTGTGCACGCTCTCTCTCTCTCTCTCTCTCTCTCTCTCAAATAGATAAAATCTTTAAAAAAAAATTACTAAAATGAACACCCTTGCACCCTCTCCCAATTTAAGAAAAAGAATATTACCCATAACTTTGAAACTTTCTATGTAATCCTCCTTGATTACATTCCCTTCCCTCAACTCCACCCCACCTCTGAGGTAAACACAGTCCTGGATTTTGTATTTTTGTCCTCTTGATTTTCATTATAGTTTTATCCATCATTTGAATACCTTGACTATATGTTTGTAAGGTGTATGTTTTTGAGCTGCCTATAAACAAAATCATATGTACTATTTCTTAATGTGGTAACATAAAATTTACATTTTAACCATTTTTAAGTGTACAGTATGGTTGCATGAAGTGCATTCACATTGTTGTACAACCAGCCAACTCCAGAATTTTTTTTCATTTTCCCAAACTAAAACTCTGTCCCCATTAAACAACCACTCCCCATTCCGCTCTTCCCTCAGCTGCTATCAATAATGATTCAGTTTTTTTGTCTCCATGAATTTTAGTATTCTAGGTACCTTATTTAAGTAGAACTATACAGTATATGTCCTTTTCTGACTGGCTTATTTCACTTAGCGTAATGTTCAAGATTCATCTATGTTGTAATATGTCAGAATTTCCTTCTTTTAAGACTGAGTAATATTCCACTGTATGTATAAACCACTTTTGTTTATCCATTCATCTGTCAATGGACACTTGGGTTGTTTCCACCTTTTGGCTGTTGTGAATAATGCTGCTATGAACACAGGTCTACAAATATCTCTTCAAGTCTCTGCTTTCAGTTCTTTTGGGCATATTCCTAGTATATACGGTCTTTTTGTTGTTATGTTTCTGAGATTCATCCATGGTAATATGTGGAGCTGTCATTCATTCACCTTAATTGCTACATGATATTTCATTGTGTGAATATTAAACATTTTGTTTATCCATTCTCCTCTAGATGGTCATTTGAGTTTCCAGTTTTTGCTGTTACCAACAGGCTACATTCTTTTACATACCTCCTTGTACAAATGTATAAAAGTATCTCTAGTCCCAGATACATACCTAGAAGTGAAATTGTGTCATAAGGCATTGTATATCTTCAGTGATAATAGATATTGTCAAATTACTCTTTACGTAAACATCTGTACTCCCACCAACAGCATATGAGACTTTCCATTGCTCCACAGCCTCATTAGAACTTGGTGTTGTCAAATTCAATACTTGAATACAGATACTGCCAGTTGTCCCCAGTATTCTCTCTTTAATCTTCCTCTAATAATATATCTCATGAGTTTTATCTGTGTTGCCCAGGTGGAAACTATTTCCAAGCCTTCCTGAAGCTAGGAAAGGCCACCCAACTAAGTTGTAGCCAACAGGATGTAACTGAAAGTGATATGTATCTCTTCTGGGTCCTTACCTTAAAAGGCATCCTCCTTAAAAGGTATTCTTCCCTAACCCATCTACTTGCCTACAAAATGGAAGCTTTATGTTGAAGATGACAACTTTGGGCTGCTTACCTCTGAACTGTTCTATGAGTGAAGAATGAACTTCTGTTTAAGCCACTATACTTTAGTGTCTCATTGTTAGAGCAGCTTAGACTGCATCCTAATTAATACATTAGTTATTCAGTTTTAAGTTCATTCCCAATTTTACCCTTGCTCAGAGGGCTTGTGTTTGTTCTCTCTCAAGATCTTTCTGGTGATGTTCTTTCTGCATTTGATTTCTACTGTTAAACTTCTTTTTATGCTCCTGTCCTTAACATATTTGCCTGACAACGGTGGCACAGGGTAGTGGATGTTGGCTGTTGCTTATCCACATCCACTCCTCCTTCCTAACAGCACCCAGACTTTTTTGTTTTGGTTTGATTTTGGAATGTTACATTTTCCCCAATCGTATGCAATTTCCCCCAGTGTTACATTTTCTCCAATTGTATGCAGGATTTAGATCAGAATACCCAGCCCTTTCGCTATAGAAGATGAGGGAAACACTGGAGGCTCTTTCTTCTAGATCCTTCCTCTTACCAGACCATATATCTGCAAAGGCACTGAGTGGCTAAAGGTATATATAAAAAAAAAGTTGAACTTTGTTTCTTATAGCATCCAGAGCTTTGATGATAGAATAGCTCCTGTCTTGGCTTTTTCCTACTCCTAGATCTAGTTAAATGACCTTCTTTTGCTACATGATATTTCATTGTCTATTTCGTGACTCCCACAGTATCTTTTCAATACATTTTTAAAGTCTCAGCTGTTGCTATGGATAACATCCAAAGAACTGTAATGGATAGGACCACCCTCAAGTTCCAGGCTCTCCTAAACTGTGATCCATTGAGAATGGTTAGAAGGCCTTGCTACATGTTAATTGAGATTACATATGAACACCTATGGGTTTCTTTAGGATAAAATGAGAACATGATTCTGTAATAGAGGAAGAAGCACTAACATTGACAAGGTTATGTGTGATCAAGCTAGTCTTAAGTTTAGACATTATCCATCCAAAATCCTGGTGAAAACCTGCATCCTAAGGATGCATAGGTCCAATAGGAGGCAATCTGCCTCTAGATCCTGTTGTTTAGAGCAATACAAGCTGTAAGAGCCAGCAGAGATTTTTTTTATTCCTCAAAATGGCACGTAAGCCATCAGCCAATCAGAATATGGCCTCAAACCACTAACCAATCAAATGTCACTTCCTCCTCTCAGCCGTCACCCAAGTCCCCCTAGCAACAGCAAGAATGAAACATAAGAAAGAAGTACTGCTGGGTTATAAACCTAGACCAGAGAAGACTCATGCAAGTTGACTTTGACAGCACTGACAATTAAGAGCTAACCCCCTCTGGAGTCTCCCACACAAAATCTTCTGTGTGATTTGTGCTTTAATTCATCCCTTCGTTCATTTTGAATAGGAGCACTTTATATTTTTGTTGCTACTTTTTTCATCTGAGATTAGTAAAATTCATCTCTAAAAACTTGGCCCAGGATTGGTCATATAATGTGAAATCAGTGTCACTAAAATGTCTTGAGGAGAGCTTCTTTTCAAGAATTTTCTGGTATGGATAGGGTTTCTGTATCATAAAGATGGCTGTGATTTTTTGAAAATTGTGCAGGCTGGAAGGTTTGAGTGGCCAACTATATGTTAGTTCCCTGAGAGTAAGAATCTAGGGGAGAAGATTTCCTATAGCATCTAAAACAATTCCCAATTAGATCTTTATCTTGAAACAATGAGGGGAACGTGGAAGGGCCTATTTAAACAAAGGTGCTGTCTCCCAAGTAGGTGCTGAAAGACCCGTGGTTGTTGAGGTATGCAATAGAAGACAGGACAGCTAGAACCTACCAATGCCAGGTGGGAAAGGAAAAGGCGAAGAGAAATCTTTTACTTCCCTCCATCTAATCTCATCTTTCTCTGTCTTCCACTACTATCACTTTTCTCCTTCCCACTTTTTTTTAACTTTTAAAAAAATTGTGAAGTACACCATACAAAGATGAAAGCACAAAGGATAAACATACAGTTCAATAACTTTTAATGAAGCAGATATTTGTGGAATTACTATTTGGTTCAATTACTATTTGGTTCAGAAACCCTATTCGTACCCCCTTCCAACCACTACCCTTTCCCTCTCCCCAAAGGCAACCACTAGTCTCACTTTTAACATTATCATTTCATTTTGTCTATTTTTGAACTACATGTAACCCAATTGTACAGTAAATACTCTTTTGAACTTCTATCTTTCAAAAGTTTCTTGGAGATACACTTATTTAATTATACAAACAGAAAAGCGCATAAATCATAAGTCGTAGAGCTGGATGAACTTTTCACAAACAAAACATACCTATGTAACCAGCACCCAGATCAAGACACAGAACATTACCAGCAGCTGCCTTTTATCCCCCCTTTCAATCACTATCTCTTCACCCCAAGGGTAACTACTATCCTGAATTCTAAATGGTTTCATATCAATTATGTCTATTTTTGAAGTTATATATGTGAAAACATACAGTACATATTCTTTTTTGCCTAGCTTCTTTTGTTCAACATTATGTTTGTGAGATTCACCTGTGTTGTTCCATGTGGTTAGTTTGTTCATTTTCATTGTTCTGTATTCCCTTGTATGAATATACCACAATTTCATTATACATTCTAGTGTAGGTAGACATTTGGGTTGCTTTCCAGTTTTTAGCCATTACAAGTAGTGCTGCTATGAACATTCTTGTACATATCTTCTGTATAACATATACATGCATTTCTCTTCATTATGTGCCTAGTGGTGGGATTCCTGGGTCATAGACTATGGGTCTGTTCAGCTTTAGTAGATACTGCCAAATAGTAATTCAGAATGGTCACCCTAATTTACACTTCCACCATCAGTGTAGGAGAATTCCATTTGTTCCACTCTTTAGCTTGCAGCTACCTAACTCCAACCTCAGGTTTCAGCATCACATGGGCATTCTGTCTGTGCATCTGTGTCTTCATGTGGGCATCATTTTATAAGGACACCAGTCGCATTGGATTGACCCTACTACAATATGATCTAAACTAATTACATCTGCAACAAACTTATTTCCAGAGAAAGTCACATTCTGAGGTATTGGAGATTATTTTGTGGGAGAAGGGTGAGACACAATTCAATCCATAACAGATGTGATAATAGTGAACATCTGTTGTTGATCCCAGAGGGAAAACTTTCAACTTTTCACAATCAAGTGTGATGTTTGCTGTAGTTTTTAAAAATAAATACTCTATAAGATTAGGATGTTCCCTTTTATTTCTGGTTTGCTAAGATTTTTAAAAATTGTGAATGGATGTTGAAATTTATTATATTCTTTTTCTTCACTTAATGAAGTGATCATCTCATATTCTCCTTTAGGCTATTACTATGGTAAATTACATGTATTTTTAATATTTTTCAAAAGAATTTCAATAGAAAATGTTAACATTGCAAGTAAGTGGGATCTATGAGTTGGACAATGTTCTGTTTCTTTTTTTCTTTTCTTTTCCTTTTCTCTTTTTGGGAAAAGAAGGGGCATAAGGGCAGGCAGGCATCTATCTGACCTGGCCCTAATGTTCTGTTTCTTGATCAGGGTACTAGTTACACAGTGTGATTGGTTTGTGAAAATTCACTAACCTGTACACTTACGATGTTTAATTTTACGTATATACATTATACTTCAACAAAAAATTAAGAGAAATGCGGCTAAATTCCTATTTGAGAATGAAAACTCTTCTGAGAGATATTTAGATGCCCCACTTTCCACTCACATCTACCTCCTAAGAGAGGTGAAGATCTGGGTTGCTAAGATGGAAGGAAGGTCAAATCTTTAAGTGGTGCACAACTGACACACTGACACACTTAATATTCTCAGACTTCGGTAGTTTTTTTTTTCTTTCCAGAATTCAATGTGTATCAGCCTTGTTTTTTAGTGATTCACTCAAGCCAAAGTTGAGTATTATGTTGACAGATTGTATTATTTTCTAGGTCACCCTCTCCAGACAATCTTTGAATCTGGTTTTTGCTATCTTTGCTTTAGCTGAGATTCTCCAACATGAAATTTTGTGCGTTGAGTTATTCTAAAGAATTCCATTTCCAACCTTTTATAATAACTGCAGATGTTACCTTTCAGATACCTGCAGGAATTGGTGTAGTCTTACATTCTGTCTTCAAAATGTTTCTATTCTTCACAGATTTGTTCCCAATTGGATTTTTTTTGTTAGAATCGAATTAAATTTATTCATTTAATATGAGAAGAACTGACATCTCTACAATTTCTCCCTTTTCATTCAGGATCATGGTAAGCCTCTCCATTATTTCAAGTCTAATTTATTCCCCTCGGATATGGTTCTGTAGTTTTCCTCATATAAGTTCTACATATTTCTTATTAGAATTATTCCTACTTGTTTCATGGTTTTTTTGTTGTTGTTGAGATTGTTGCTATTGTGAATGGAACCTTTTTTTTTTTTTTCATTCAAAAATGAACCCGTGGAGCGATAGGATCTCTACCACCCCTTTCAGCTGTGAGACTCTATGGTTCCTCGGTTCTATGAGAACATTCTACTCGCACGTCCATTATCCGAACCTGAAGGAAGATGGCAACCGAGAGTCACCAAGCAAAGGGTAACTCTATCTCGCCTTTGTTCTCCTCTCGGTGGCTACTGCGCAGGCGCAGTCGCTCCAGTGCCGTCCCCGCCTTCCCGGTCGCGGGCCCAGCTCGGTAGCGCCGGCGCACTGGCGCGCTCCGTTTACACGCTCCGGGGCCTGTAGGCGCCGCGAGTTCCGGCTGTCGCCGTCGCCGCCGCAGCTCCTGGAGGTCGGTTGCGACGAGTAACGGCGCCGGGACGAGCCCTGCGCCGCCTTCTCCGATATGTACCCGAATTGGGGCCGGTATGGCGGGAGCAGCCACTATCCGCCGCCGCCGGTCCCGCCGCCGCCACCGCCGGTGGCGCTTCCTGAGGCCTCGCCGGGGCCCGGGTACTCGAGCTCGACGACTCCCGCGGCCCCCTCCTCCTCGGGCTTCATGAGCTTCCGCGAGCAGCACCTGGCGCAGCTCCAGCAGCTGCAGCAGATGCACCAGAAGCAAATGCAGTGCGTGCTCCAGCCCCATCACCTTCCTCCGCCCCCCCTGCCGCCCCCGCCGGTGATGCCGGGGGGCGGCTACGGGGACTGGCAGCCACCGCCGCCACCGATGCCCCCGCCACCTGGGCCGGCCCTCAGCTATCAGAAGCAGCAGCAGTACAAACACCAGATGCTCCACCACCAACGAGATGGGTCTCCTGGTTTGGTTCCCATGGAGCTGGATTCCCCCCCTGAATCTCCCCCTGTACCGCCGGGGTCCTATATGCCCCCGTCTCAGTCTTACATGCCCCCACCTCAGCCGCCACCCTCGTACTACCCCCCGGCCTCGTCTCAGCCCTACCTGCCTCCCGCTCAGCCGTCCCCTTCTCAGTCCCCACCTTCCCAATCCTACCTGGCGCCCACCCCTTCTTACTCTTCCTCTTCCTCCTCCTCGCAATCCTATTTGAGCCATTCCCAGTCCTACTTGCCCTCTTCTCAGGCGTCTCCTTCCCGCCCCTCCCAGGGCCATTCTAAATCCCAACTACTAGCTCCACCACCACCGTCCGCCCCTTCTGGGAATAAGACAACTGTCCAGCAAGAGCCTTTGGAGAGTGGGGCCAAGAACAAGAGTGCTGAACAGCAAGCTGCCCCAGAGCCAGATCCCTCAACAATGACTCCACAGGTAAGAAAGCATCTGCCTGAGCCTCATCTTTCACCTAGAGGGCCCTAAGTGAGCAGGCCTCAAGGCTTTAACCGTGCTTAGGCTAATTTCAACACAATGAGTAGCTAATTTACACTCCAAAGGATTCTTTAAGAGTCAGAAGTCTGACATCGCAGCTAAATGTGGATTATTAAAAGAACAGTGTTTGAAGATGTTTCTGAACACCACAGAGTAGCGGGGT